>NC_136421.1:108685000-111107500 GCF_052625555.1 Lactuca saligna | reverse complement strand
GATTCCGAGTGGGGACCAGTGAGTAGTAGATTGGACTCAGTGAGCTGGAGGTCAGACTCAGTAATGTAGGGACTCGACGAGTTGTTCATACAACTCGGCAAGTCTAAGGCAATCTTCATAGATTCAAAAACAACTCGGCGAGTTGTTCATACAACTCGGCGAGTCGGATGCAGATAGCCTAAGTTCTAGAATCGAAAGGGAACTCGTCGAGTTGATGCCGTACTCGATGAGTAGCAGCGAACAGGGTTGAGAAGTAAGAGTTGGGACTCGGCGAGTTGGCGGCCCAACTCGGCGAGTCAGGTCAACTGTAAGTTGACTTTGACCGGGAGAGTTGACTTTAGCCAGGGGTAAAAGAGTCATTTTACCCCCAATGCAGTTATTATTATTTGACTGAGTGTGTTAGTGGAATTGTAGCCGGGGAGATACCGGAGGAGCAGCAGATAGCTTCCAGAGCCATACACTCAGCAGCCAGTTCACCAGGTGAGTTTCCTTCCAGTAGGAACGGGTCTAAGGCCACAATGCCGGTCCGTTTAGCTAGCAGTAGTTTCTGGACCTCGGTCTAATGCAGTAGTTAGTATGTTTGAAGCCTTCGTGGCTCAGACAGGTTTGCGTGCTATGTGTTGTTGTGTTAGTTGATTTTTTTATGCTATGCTATGTTCAGTAGTTCCGGACTTCGGTCCGATGCAGTTAGTTCCGGACTTCGGTCTGATGCAGTTAGTTCCGGATTTTGGTCCGATGCAGGAGGCATGGCCTCTGTAGTTCCGGACTTCGGTCCGATGCAGAGGTCAAGGCCCTGGTTAGTTCCGGACTTCGGTCCGATGCAATTTCCGGACTTCGGTCCGATGTAATGGGCAAGGCCCAGTAGTTGTTTTATTTTTGTATGGTATATGGTAATTTGGGGGAGCTCACTAAGCTTCGTGCTTACAGTTTCAGTTTGGTTTCAGGTACTTCCGCAAGCAAAGGGAAGAGCTCGGGTTGATGGCATCGCACACACCACAACTTCAGTTTTTGTCCTGGGAGATTGTTTTTATACTTAGTTTGATTTGATACAACTGTATCACAACATTTTATTATGGGTTGAGATATTTGACTTATGGATTTATGATATGACGTTCAACATATGATTTTATTATATATAAAAAAAATTGAGTTGTATTTTGGGATGTTTCAAGTTGGTATCAGAGCCTTGGTTTGAGGGATTCGGATACACTTCCGGGTGTATCTGAACTCAAACTAAGGGAAAGATAAAAAGATTTTAAAACTAAAAATATATATATTCTCAGAAGAGATTTTGAAAATCATTTAGAAAGAAAATATTTTTTTAAACGAGATAAGGGTGTGGTGCATGCGATCAGCCGAGCTCAAGTAAGTACTCCCATGTTACCCATACAAGTTATGTTATGATTGTCAGTTTTAGTTTCAGTAGAACAGCATGCTAGAATAGGACTAAGGATCTAGGAGGATGCCTTATGTGCCTGCCATATGTGTTTCAGCTTTACAAGATTTGCATGCTAGTATTGAGTAGACAATAGTAGGATAGCCTGTTTAGGTTATGCCTGATAGTATGAGCTTAGCATTGTATGCTAGTACAGTTTCTCGTTATGAGAATAGATTTGGTTGAGTAGTTTCCTATGTCCGATTGTTGCTTGCTTTGTGCTTTGTAGAACTCTTGGTGATGGGAGTTAGCCGTTAGGTGAATACGTCACGTCACATGTGATCAGGGTTAAATAATCTCATAGTGTTGGATTTGGCCCTATTGCACAGCTCTTGTTTGAGTCTAACCGTTGTAGGGACGATTCTTTTACTCGAAGGATTATCTGAGCCTCATCACATGTGATGGTATTCAAGTGACGGCTAATTAGCTTTACAAGGAGGCCTTCAGCAGCTAAGGACTGGTTTGAGTGGAGTCAGAGATTTCCCTAGGGCAAGCCTAAGATGAGAGTAGCAGAGATCAGTAGTAGTACAAGTGACTTGGTGGAATCAATTCAGTTCTTGAGGAAAGTACGGATATATGTGGCAGGTAGTATGGGCCCGTACTACTGAAAGCAGAGGATCCGTACTCGAATCAAGGAAGGCTGAGACAAGACCAGGAAGCTAGTATTGGTATCAACGATCCCTCGAGATATATCAGTGTTCCTGACATTTATTATGTTTCAGAATGGTGGAATTACGCCCTAGACCAGCATTCGACAGTTCAGGTGCCGGAGGGGGATCAGGATCAGGCCCGGAGGCCGGGCGGTTGGATGAGCAGACCAGGGAGTTTCTCTCTTCAGATATTACTCGCACCATACTTGAGCAGACTCCTGTGATCTTCGGTTCGATCAAGGAGGGTATCTTAGAGATGATGGATGAGAGGTTGAGTACTTTCCGTGCTGAGGTAGCGACCATGATGGGGTTGCGCACGCTTACGTTCAGGGAGTTCAGGGCATGTGGACCTCCAGATTACCACGGGGCGTGGGACCCCCTAGCGAGTACTAGATGGTTGGCGGATGTGGCCAACGCTTTCCGCACGAGCAGGTGTCCCGAGGGGGACAAGGTTAGATTGGCGTCCTGTCTTCTGAAGGACAGGGCACGGGATTGGTGGGAAGAGGTTAGTCATACCATTGGAGATGATGCAGCGCTAGATGCCATGACCTGGGCTGATTTCTCTACTAGGTTCAAGGCGGAGTTTGCACTGGTTATTGTGGTGCAGCAGTTAGCCAGAGAGTTTCAGGACCTCACCCAGACTATAGAGACAGTGGCGGAGATCACTACCAAATTCGGGGAGAGGGCTCTTCTCATTCCTCAGTATGCATCCGATGAGGAAATGAAGAAGGCCCGTTATCATGTGATGTTGCGGAGCGATATCCACCAATTTGTGAGCCGGTCCAGCTGTAAAACGCTGGATGACATGATTGTTAGGGCTCGGGAGAGGGAGATTGACCTTGAGATGGAGAAGAAGAGGAAACCGGAGGTGGTTTCGGGTACAGGTAGTTCGGGCAAAAAGCCCAAGTTTTCAGATCACATATCCAGGAGTCAGCAGAGCCACGGTCGATGTGGCAAGTGTGGGAGATTGCACGATGGGGTGTGCAAGGCAGGGAGTTCCGGTTGCTACAAGTGCGGTCGGACTGGGCATTTGAGCAGGGATTGTACGGCCCCTGCTACCCCCATTGCAGCATCAGATCTGATTTGCTTTCAGTGCAATCAGAGGGGACATAAAAAGTCCTAATATCCAAGTTTAGTTGCAGCAGGGAAGGTGGTTGCACCTGCCCCTGCTACTTTGAGGATTACAGATGGCCGACAGGGCCGAGCCGAGGCGCCAGTAGCAAAGAGTAGAGCTTTTCAGATGACAGCAGAGGAGGCACGAGCGACTCCTGATGTGGTGATGGGTATGTATTTTTCCCTTCATCCCTATATTATTATTGATTATTGCTTATGGTTATATGTTTTGTATAGGGTTGTTCTCTGTGAACGCATTCCTGCTACAGTATTATTTGATTCGGGGGCTACCTGATCGTTTGTATCGCTAGCGCTTAGCAAGAGTTTTAGTAGAGCTCCAGGGGAGTTGGATTGTCCACTAGAGGTCAAGATAGCAGATGACAGGACCGTGAGGGTCGCCAGAGTGCATAGAGGATGTTCTCTTCAGTTGTTTGACGAGCAGTTTCCGGTGGACTTGGTCCCTATTCCCATGCGAGGGAATAAGGTTATAGTGGGCATGGATTGGTTGAGTCCCAATAGGGTGGTGATTGATTGTGAGCTGCAGCTAGTGAGGGTTCGTACTTACAGTGGGGGAGAGTTAGTGATTCAGGGCGAGAGGCCACAGCGCGGACCAGTTCTTTGTTTAGCCGTGAGAGCGACGCGCTATTTTCAGCAGGGTTGTGCCTGTTATGTAGCTTATGTCTTGGATGCCCGGGAGAAGGGCAAGACGACAGTTAATGATGTTCCGATGGTGCGAGACTTCCCGGATGTATTTCCGGAGGATTTACCGGGAATACCTCCAGAGAGGCAGGTCGAGTTTGGGATCGACCTAATTCCTGGTGTAGCTCCGATAGCTAAGGCACCGTACCGGCTATCTCCCCCTGAGATGCAGGAGTTGTCTACGCAGCTGCAAGAGCTACTAGACAAGGGTTTTATTCGGCTGAGTAGTTCACCTTGGGGAGCGCCGATCCTGTTTGTGAAGAAGAAGGATGGGTCGCACCGTATGTGTATAGACTACCGAGAGTTGAATAAGGTAACAGTGAAGAAGCGTTACCCCCTCCCAAGGATAGACGATTTGTTTGATCAGCTTCAGGGGGCATCTTGGTTCTCCAAAATCGATTTTCGCTCCGGATATCACCAGATGCGGGTCAGAGGCGAAGATGTGCATAAGACTGCTTTTAGGACCCGCTATGGTCATTTCGAGTTCGTAGTGATGCCTTTTGGGCTAACTAATGCTCCAGCCGCGTTCATGGATCTCATGAATCACGTATGCGGACCGATGCTGGATCAGTCTGTGATAGTATTCATAGATGATATCTTGGTATATTCCAAGACTCAGGAGCAGCATGAGGAGCACCTGAGGGAGGTACTAGAAGTTTTGAGGAGGGAGAGACTTTTCACAAAGTTCTCCAAGTGCGAGTTCTGGTTGCGTGAGGTGCAGTTCCTTGGTCACCTCGTCAACCAGAAGGGTATTTTGGTAGATCCGGCCAAGATAGAGGCCGTGATGCAGTGGGAGGTCCCGAAGTCTCCATCCAAGATTCGGAGCTTCCTAGGTTTGGCGGGGTATTACAGAAGGTTCATTCAGGATTTCTCCAAGATAGCAGTACCGCTCACCCGACTGACCAAGAAGTCGGTGGTGTTTCGTTGGGGGCCTGAGCAGTAGGCGGCGTTTGAGACCCTCAGGCAGAGATTGTGCGAGGGTCCGATCCTTACCCTGCCAAAGGGAATAGAGGATTTTGTAGTCTACTGTGATGCCTCAATCACAGGTATGGGAGCAATATTGATGCAGCGAGGGCATGTGATAGCTTTCGCCTCGAGACAGTTAAAGCCTCATGAGGTTAACTATCCTACCCACGATTTAGAGCTGGAGGCGGTGGTGTTTGCCCTCAGGATTTGGAGACATTACCTTTATAGGGTCCGTTGTACCATCTACACGGATCACAAGAGTTTGACTTACCTTATGGATAAGCCGAGTCTAAACATGAGACAGTGGAGGTGGTTGGATGTGCTGAAGGATTATGATTGTGAAATCCTTTACCATCCAGGAAAGGCCAACATAGTGGCCGACGCCCTAAGCCGCAAGGTGACAGCAGCCCCTATCAGAGACTTGTGCTTGAGGATGACAGTGATTACTCCGTTGTTGGAACAGATCAGGGAGGCTCAGGTTGAGGGCCTCAAGGAGGAGAGGCAGAAGTGTGAGAGGATAGTGGGTCGAGTAGCTTCGTTTGATTATGATAGTCGGGGGTTGTTGACCCATCATGGGAGAGTGTGGGTACCGTACGGGGGCGGAGTACGGCAGGTGTTGATGGACGAGGCTCATAAGTCTCAATTTTCTATCCACCCATTGGTGACGAAGATGTATAGAGATCTTCGACCCGATTACTGGTGGCCCTGCATGAAGCGGGATGTCACCTAGTATGTAGAGAGGTGCCTGACCTGCAGGAAGGTCAAGGCAGAACACCAGAGGCCTCATGGCAAGATGCAGCTGTTAGACATTCCTGTGTGGAAATGGGAGGACATCACCATGGATTTTATCACCAAGCTTCCCAGGACCGCACGTGGGGTAGATTCGATTTGGGTAGTAGTGGATCGGTTGACAAAGAGTGCTCATTTCATACTGATCCAAGAGAGCATATCGGCGGAAAAGTTAGCCGATATCTATGTGCGGGAGGTAGTGGCACGTCATGGGGTGCCGGTATCGGTGGTGTCAGACCGAGACGTCCGTTTTACATCCAGATTCTGGAAGCGGTTTCACGATGAGATGGGTACTCGTCTCCATTTTAGCACCGCTTTCCACCCTCATACAGACGGGCAGAGCGAGAGGACGATTCAGACTCTCGAGGACATGCTCCGGGCATGTGTCCTAGACTTTGGTGGCAGTTAGGATATGTATCTTCCGTTAGCAGAATTTTCGTATAACAACAGTTATCATGCGAGCATTGATCGACCTCCCTTTGAGATGCTTTATGGGAGGAAGTGCAGGACCCCGATTTGTTGGGGCGAGGTCGGTCAGCAAGTCATTGGGAGCATGGAGGTGGTGCTCAAGACAACCGAGTTGATTTAGTAGGTTTGTAGTAGACTGCAGACTGCGCAGAGTTGGCAGAAGAGCTACGCCGATAGGAGGCGTTCAGACTTGGAATTCCGGGTAGGCGATATGGTCCTTCTGAAGGTCTCACCTTGGAAGGGTGTCATCAGATTTCGGAAGAGGGGCAAGCTAGGCCCCAGGTTCATTCGTCCTTTCAGGGTTATGGCCCGAGTGGGTCGGGTTTCTTATCGGTTGGATCTTCCGGCAGAGCTTAGCCAGATCCACAACACTTTCCATGTGTCTCAGTTGAGGAAGTGTTTGGTGGATGAGTCAGCAGTTGTTCCCTTAGAAGACATTCAGGTTGATAGCATCCTGAATTATATTGAGAAGCCGGTCGCGATTCTGGACCGGAAGACAAAGACCATGACGAACAAGGTTATTCAGCTAGTGAAGGTGCAGTGGCAGCACCGGAAGGGGTCTAAGTGGACGTGGGAGGCTGAGGATGAGATGAGAGAGCACTACCCGGAGTTATTTGCAGATTTAGCCGTAGCAGACTTCGAGGACGAAGTCTGATTCAAGTGGGGGAGAATTGTAACGACCCGTCTCTATGGTATGTTGTTTCCATGTTATTTATTTTGAAGTTTTCAAGAGGGACTTGACGAGTCTATAGCCTGACTCTTCGAGTAGAGACGGGGATTTCGAGCACGTGTAAGTCGGCGACTCGACGAGTCCATATCCAGGACTCGGCGAGTCCGTCTGCCAGGAAGAAACCCTAAATCCCCGGGTTTGCTCACTATTTAAGCAATGTTTTGTGCCCCCAACTTGCCTCCTTCACCCTCAGAGAGTTTGTGAGAAACCCTAAACCATTCCTTGTATGATTAAAGTGTTTTTGTGTGCATTTTTGAAGGATTGAAGAAGAAGAAGAAGAAGAAGAAGAAAGGATCAAAAAGAGGAAGTGTAGAGCAAAGATTCAAGGCCAAAGTCAGAGTTCATAGAGGTATATCTTGGAACTATGTTGTTTTGTGCTTAAAACCTCCATTAAAACACCTCTAAGGCTAGTTTAATGTATTTTCCAAGCTTTTTAGTTGTATGGATTCCTTGTTAGATCGAGATATTCCTAGATCTGTTCATTTAGGAGCTTTAGAGCCCTGATTTATTTCCTTTTTCGAGTTGCCTTGCATGAGAACCCTCGATCTAGCCTTTATTATGCCTTTTGAGCCTTTTAATCTTCTTGGATGCTTATGGACACGTAAAGATAGAATATTTACGTGTTAATCGAGTATAAGAAGCTCAGATCTACAAGTTACATGCGCTGGATTCAAGCATAATCGAGTTTTTAGTAACTGCATGCATGCGACTCGGCGAGTCGTTCGTCGGACTCGACGAGTCGAGCCGTGAGTCCCTGATTCTTCCCCTATTGAGTGATTCCGAGTGGGGACCAGTGAGTAGGAGATTGGACTCAGTGAGCCGGAGGCCAGACTCAGTAATGTAGGGACTCGACGAGTTGTTCATACAACTCGGCAAGTCTAAGGCAATCTTCATAGATTCAAGAACAACTCATCGAGTTGTTCATACAACTCGGCGAGTCGGATGCAGATAGCCTAAGTTCTAGAATCGAAAGGGAATTCATCGAGTTGATGGCGTACTTGACGAGTAGCAGCGAACATGGTTGAGAAGTGAGAGTAGGGACTCGGCGAGTTGGCGGCCCAACTCGGCGAGTCAGGTCAACTGTAAGTTGACTTTGACCGGGAGAGTTGACTTTAGCCATAGGTAAAAGAGTCATTTTACCACAATGCAGTTATTAGTATTTGACAGAGTGTGTTTTTGGAATTGTAGTCGGGGAGATACCGGAGCAGCAACAAAAAACTTCTAGAGCCATACACTCAGCAGCCAGTTCACGAGGTGAGTTTCCTTCCAGTAGGAACGTGTCTAAGGCCACAATGCTGGCCCGTTTAGCTAGCAGTAGTTTCCGGACCTCAGTCTGATGCAATAGTTAGTATGTTTGACGCCTTCGTGGCTCAGACAGGTTTGCGTGCTATGTGTTGTTGTGTTAGTTGATATGTTTATGCTATGATATGTTTAGTAGTTCCGGACTTCTATCCGATGCAGTCAGTTCCGGACTTCGGTCCGATGCAGTCAGTTCCGGACTTCGGTCCGATGCAGTTAGTTCCGAATTTCGGTCTGATGCAGGAGGCAAGGCCTTAGTAGTTCCGGACTTCGGTTCGATGCAGAGGGCAAGGCCCTGGTTGGTTCGGGACTTCAGTCCGATGCAGTGGGCAAGGCCCAGTAGTTGTTTTATGTTTGTATGGTATGTGGTAATTTGGGGGAGCTCACTAAGCTTCGTGCTTACAGTTTCAGTTTTGGTTTCAGGTACTTCCGCAAGCAAAGGGAAGAGCTCGGGTTGATGGCATCGCACACACCACAACTTCAGTTTTCGTCCTGGGAGATTGTTTTGATACTTAGTTTGATTTGATACAATTGTATCACGACATTTTATTATGGGTTGAGATATTTGACTTATGGATTTATGATATGACGTTCAACATATGATTTTATTATATATATAAAAAGATTTGAGTTGTATTTTGGGATGTTTCATCTGCGGACATGGAGTAAGCAAGCATTTAAAAATATTTTGTATAAGTGGGGAAATATTATTCATCTTGATGATGATTTGGGAGAGGATGTATATAAAAAAAGAATTTATATACTATCTTCTTTTCAAGAGATTATCTCAGAGGTTGTAACAGTCAATATAGATGGACATCTTTTTCTGGTTAGAATAAAGGAAGCACCTGGGTGGACTCCATCATTTGCATGGGAAAATAAGGTTACCAGTGCCAGTTCAAGTGAGCAAGGTAATGGAGTGGAATATCAAGATGAAAACTTGCAAGGTGACAAGGAAGAAGCGTCATTTGATCCTTTTGCAATATATGAGACTGTCGAAAAAATGAAGGAGGATGGGAGAAACGGAAGAAAAATCAATTGAAAAGTAAATTGTGAAGACTTACAGACTGACGAAAGCAGCAGTATTCATATTTATAGCGAGCGGAAAATTCGGAATTCTCAAGAAAAGATAGACGAGAAGAATTATTTTTGTCACATCAGTCTTCCAGTCAGAACCATAATGTCGAACCCTTTCCTGCTGATGCTCGGCTTCATAATTTGAGATCTGCTCATCCAGCAAAGCAAAACAGGTCCTAGTGAACAATAATTCCATCCCAATAGGTGGTTCGGTTAAGGATGGAAACCCGGCAGCAACTCCAGCTCCTTCTTTGCCTTTAGTTTTGGAATCCCGGCTCCATGAACCTAATCAGGAATTAAATGCGAAAACTATTGATGCGCCAATTGGTTTTTCGGGTGCTTTTGGAAGGTTATCGGGTATTGTTGATTCAGAAGATAATTTAACTCATCCTCCATGATTTTGTAATGGTAACAGCTTGGCTGGTTGTTCGGATACTTCGTATAATAAAGGGTCTTTCTTAAGTGAGATCCAAAAAACAATGGAGATGGGAAAGCCAATGGGATACGATTTGGAGGGATGTTATGATCGGGTAAAAGAAATTGTTGAAGGGACCGGAGATAAAATAGTGTTGAGATGAATTGTCTCTCCATCAATATTCAAGGAGCGGGTTGTATACATAAATGGACTTGGGTTCGGAATTTGTGTCTTAAAAATAAGGTGAATTTGTTGGATATTCAAGAAACGAAGATGGAAGTTATAGATGTTTGTATGGCTCGGTCTTTTTAGGGGAACAATTCTTTTTCTTACGCTTTCTCTCCTTCTCGTCGAGCTTCGGGTGGCATTCTTCTTCTTTGGGATTTGGATTCTGTCTCTTTTAAATCCTCCCATATAACGAATTCTTTTATAGCTATCGAGGCGATATGGGCTTCTTCGGGTCTTCCGGTCATGTTTATTGTGGTTTACGCTCCGGAAGGGGCGGATTCCAAGCGTCTTCTATGGGATAATCTTCTCCAGCTTATTAATTCTTTCCAAGGTGAATCAGTCTTGATGGGTGATTTTAATGAGGTTCGGGATGATTCAGAAAGATTTGGTACTATGTTTCACTCTAATACAGCCAGGAGTTTGAACAATTTTATTGAGCAGGCAGGTTTATTCGATGTTCCTCTTGGTGGTCCTTGTTTTACATGGAGTGACAAGTGGGGTTCAAAATTTAGTAAGTTGGATAGATTTTTAACTTCTTAGGGTATCTTGGATGCTTTTCCCCATTTGACAGGTATGGTTTTGGAGAAGTATACTCTGGATCATAGACCTATTTTACTTTCAGAGCATAGAGTTGATTATGGGCCTACTCCCTTCCGTATCTTCTATTCTTGGTTCCAATTGGAGGGGTTCGATGATGTTGTCAGAAATTCATGGTACCAACATCAGAATTTAACCAGGGTTTCACATCCTTGGGTTAAATTAAAGAAGAAGCTTCAACTACTTAAAGCAAATATTCGTATTTGGAACACTTCTTCTAGGGCCAAAATGGGTTCTAAACGAATGGAACTCCAAAAAATGTTAGAATCGATTGATTCTTCTATCATGAAGGATGGGGGAAAGCCTCCTTACGGGAGTAGCGAGTTAATATTGTTAGGAATATCACGGAGCTTGACCATGTTACAAATTTGGAGTTAGCCCAAAAGGCGAAAATCAAGTGGGGTATTGAAGGTGATGAAAACTCGGGTTATTTTCATGGGGTTATAAAAAATAAGAGAAGGAAAATGGCTATTAGAGGTGTTTTGAAGGACGGGTGCTGGATTGATGATGCTAAAACGGTGAAGGAGGAATTTCATGGTCACTTTCAAACTCTCTTTTCTAAGCAGGCGGGTTCTCGGCCCCGAACTCAAGATTCCCATTTTTCACATCTGTCGGCTGATCAAATCCAGGTTCTTCATGCTCCGTTTTCTAGAGAAGAAATAAAAAAGGCAGTGTGGGATTCCGGATCTTCAAAATCTCCAGGTGCTGATGGCTTCACTTTTGGGTTTATAAAGCGGTATTGGGATATTGTTCAGGATGACATTTTTTACATGGTGTCACATTTTCATAAGCATTCATCTATTCCAAAGGGATGTAATGCTTCCTTTTTCACTATGATCCCAAAAATTAGGGACCCGAAGGTTGTTAAAGACTATAGACCTATTAGTTTGATTGGTTTCCAATATAAGATTATTGGTAAACTTCTTGCAAATAGATTGGCCGAGGTTATTGATAGTCTGGTTAGTGTGGAGCAATCGGCTTTCATAAAAGGCAGGCAAATTTTGGGTGGTCTGTTTCTTCTCAAAGAAATTGTAGCATGGAGTAAAGCTTCCGAGAGTCCAATTTTGATATTCAAAGTGGATTTTGAAAAAGCGTATAATTCGGTTTCATGGGATTATTTGCTTGAAATCATGCGAATTATGGGGTTTAGCTCGTTGTGGTGTAATTGGGTTTTGGAGATGCTATCTTTTGCTACAGTCTCCGTCTTGGTGAATCGTTCTCCATCCTGAAAATTTCAAATGTTCAGAGGTCTGAGATAGGGGGATCCCCTGTCTCCTTTTCTTTTTGTCTTGGCCATGGAGGGTTTGCATGTGGCTATTACTAGGGCCCAGATAGTTAATGCTTATTGGGGAATCAAGATTGGGGGAATTACTATTTCTTACCTTTTATATGCTGATGATGTGGTTCTCGTGATGGATTGGAATCAGGAGAATGCACTTCATATTGTACGTATTCTTAGATGTTTCTTTCTAGCTTCGGGTCTGAAAATCAATATTCTTAAAATCAAGTCGTATGGAGTGGGAGTCACGACTAATCAAGTGTCTTCTATGGCTAATTGCATGGGGTGTTCTCCGGGATGCTTTCCATTTTCACACTTGGGGGTTCCCGTTGGTCAGAATATGGCTAGAATTGATTCCTGGGCTCCTGCTGTTGATTCTTTCCAGAAACGATTGGCGACTTGGAAAGCCAAGTGTCTTTCTTATGGGGGGGGGGGGTATGACTCTAACTTGGGTTCGGTTGCCAGTTATTTAATGTCCATTTATCCGGTTCCTCTTACATTGATAAAGGAGTTGGAGAGATTGAGATCAGTGTTTTTTTGGGGTGCTGATTTGGATGATCGCTGTATGTATTAGGTTAGGTAGGATAAAATTTTGGCCCCAAAAAAATTTGGAGGTTTGGGAATTAGAAGTCTTTTTGCCTTTAATAGCGCTTTATTATTACGTTGGAAGTGGAGGTTTTTTCATAAACCAGATTTATTATGTGTGAGGGTCTTCAAAAGTATATATGGTTTGGGGGATAAGAATAATTCTTTGATTCCAAGGAGATAGTGGAAGGGTCCTTGGAATGGTATTATGATGGTTTTAAATAATCTCAAGGATAGGGAATTTGATTTCCATAACCTAGCTCCTATAAGAGTTGGTGATGGGGCGTATACTTCTTTTTGGCATGATAACTGGCATGGCAATAATTCTCTTTCAATTTCCTTTCTTCGTGTCTTTGCATTGGATATGAACAAATCAGCTAATGTCAGGGATCGTTTTTTTATGGGGTGGAACATTGATGTCCATAGACGTATGCCTAGAGGTGGAAATGAAGAATCTCAATGGCTTTCTTTTTTGGAAGTGGTGGAGGGTGTTCAGCTTCAACAAGTTCCGGATAGATTGGGGTGGATGCTTGATAGTTCTGATTCCTTTTTTGTTTCGTCAATTAGAATTGCATTGGATAGTGCTCTAGTGCCTTCGGATGACAAAGGTAGTAGATGGAATAATTGGGTCCCTATTAAGCTTAATATTCTACTATGGAGGGTTCAACTTTTTTGTATTCCTACGAGGCAGAGGTTATCGAATAGAGGTGTTATGGTCCCCTATATCACGTGCCCCATTTGCATGGTTGCAATCAAGACTATTGAGCATCTTTTTGCTGGTTGCTGCGACTTACGGGATATTTGGGGTAGGGTTGCTATATGGTGGGGTGTTTCTCTTCCGTCGCACATCTCGGTGCAGTCCTTAATCAACTGGTCGGATGGGGTCAATTTGCGTAGAGGTCAACGAAAGGCGTTTGATGCGGTTATTATTACGTCTTTCTAGTGTTTATGGAATTTCCGGAATGCATCTATTTTTGGGATGACTTTACCCAAAAAGTCAGTTATTTTTGATGATGTGGTTGAGAAATCGTTTTTTCGGATTTCTAATAGATGTGGTAGGGTAAACTTACGTTGGACCGAGTGCCTTCATACCCCCTCTCTTGCTACTTCTTTGATGTAATTTTTCTAGCTCCCAGCTAGTTTTTGTTTTTAATAAACTTATGTCATTCAAAAAAAAAAAAAAAAAAAACAGTTCTATGATTTGAGATTCTACAATACTATCCTTAATAATTTTGATTTTGGATTGTGGTTTACGAAAAATCGTTTTGACTTGATTATAACTTTATGAAAAATGATGTTTATTTTTAATTAAAAATGAAAATGTTATTTTGAAAATTAGGACGTATCAAATCACACACACACAGATATATATATATATATATATATATATATATATATATATATATATATATATATATATATATATATATATATATATATATATATATATATATATATATATATGTTTGTGTGTGTGTGTATTATAATAAAAGTTAAGTTTATTCTTCCTTTGTTATTGTCACCCTATTAGACCGGTTAATTAATGTCATCTCACTTGTAAACATATTGATTTTCTATTTCAAATTTAAAAATTTAAATTTCTCACTCTAATTACATTAAATTAATAACATTCGATTAGAAATTAAAAGAAAACTAGTATACATTATACGGTCACGTATTTATTTTAATCTACGATTATAATTTTATATAACAAATAAAATATCTCTTAATTAAGAATTTATTGAAAATAATTGATTAATAATTTAGGATATATTGGGTAATTGACTTTATTATCCATCGGAATGGGGTCTTAAATATAATATGCATGACCTGAAATCATTTCTAACTTCTTTCACAAGGGGTAGATATCTCAAAATCTCCTCCAAAAGAAATGATGGAAATATTCGACTGCAATTCAAAGTCTTCAATATCTTTTCAAAATAGACAAACAACTTTATCTGATTTCGTTTATATTGTTTCGTTTTTTAGTGGATGAATATATGAAGTGTGTGACAGAATATGGATAAAAAGATATTCATTCATTACCAAGTGATTACATGATATTGGATTACATCAAATTCTGAATGAAGGGACAAAAAAGAATTATTACGTGGGAAATTTCAGATATAGTTTCCTAAATGTCATAGTAGTTGATTATAAAAGTCAAACACGCACCATATCTTTTTGTTTTCAGGCTATGTAAGGCCTTCAACATATGAGACTGCTGATCTGCGAGGCCAAAAAAACAACCATGACCTACAAACCAATTACGGAAACACTGGAACGACCGTTTCTAGATTTCAATCTAACCTGACTTTGATTTTGTTCTTGATCCAATGCCAATGAGAGAACAATGTCTGGGAAACAATTATTGCCCAAAGAGCACTCTAATTTGGCCCTTGCGAAAGAATCATCGATTCATTAAAAGTCATGTATTCAAGCTTAAAATTGAAAATGGTAATTATTTTATTAAGAATCAGTGAGATAGAGCTACAGTGAGCAGACATCGTATTTATTTATTTCCATATACATCGATGTAGAGTAAATTTGTGAATTCCATATCGTTTTCTTAAAGTAGTTTCCTGTAAAAAATTGTTTTTAGTTTTGAAGTTGCAAAAAAAAAAATGTTATTAAATAGCTTCGTCCTTTTGAAAGTTCATCATTGTTGGATTATTTTTGAACTAACATTTACCTTTTTATTGTTTATTAAAGCTAATTTAAAGGACTTTTTTCTTGAAACAAATTTCATTAATAGCCTTAAACCTTTCAAAAAATATTAATTAATAGCATCATACTTTAGAAAAATAACTTTTTGTGATTCTTTTAGGAAATTATTCTGGAAAATTTACAAAAAAGACTTTCATAAAAGTCATTTAAAATACTTTCATAATATTAATTATTAGCTGTTGTGGAAAATTTTCGTATTTTTGTTCAATGAAGATCAAATTTAGGATATTGTTCTGGAAACAAATTTCATTAAAACCATTTAACTGTAATAGCATTGAACATTAAAAAATGACTTTTTTGATATTCTTTTTAGACGATCCGAAAAGAGATAATTGTAGTATGTTAGAGCTCAATAATAGAAATGTTTCCTAAAAAATTACATTGTCATTTTCTTTCACATACAAACTATAATGTAATCTTTCTTAATAAAAAGACCATTTTTGTGATTTTATATCTTTCCTATCTTATTTATTTGTTTCTAGTTACATCAATGTAGTTTTAATGTTCCCTGAAACAGCCAATTACATTAATGCCCTTTGCTGACCGGGTGAATTGCTTGGAGTCAATGCCTTTTTCTGGGTTAACCACTGTAGTCGAGTGTTGTTAGTGCCTTCATTTGATGCTTCCCTGCAACATGTCGATAAACCATAATAATAAAAGGTTTAAAAAATTGAGAAAAACCTAAAATCTTTGATGAGTAGATGTGGAAATTTAAAAGAAGTTATTTTCCTAAAATGTGTAAAACATTATCAAAGAATTAATACATATTTAATTTCAAAATTATGGAAAACTCTCATTTTAAACTATATAAAAAATATGTCAAATTATGGTAAACTTTTATTTTAGGTAATACAGTTTCACTTTTGCACAACATAGTAATATATATTTATCCTCAGTATAAATATTATAATCACAAAAAAATTCCAGCTATTCTAATCATTTATGTTTGAATTAATTCCTACAAATAAGCAATTCAAACTATATCACAATTTATGCATTTAATTTTAATTCCATAACAATAGTGCAACCCCTAATACTCAAGAATTATTTCTGGATATTTTAAGAAATCTGAAAATATCAATCTCAAATTTCTGCCCTTTAGAAACCGAATGCTTTTTATTTTGCGTATCCTAAGATTCAGTTCGCCTAATTAGATCATTTTGGAGTTGCAATTGTAGTTTTGAAATCAGCCTTCCTATTTTAAAATAATATTTTTAGTTTCTTAAAGATGAAAATTTGGACAATTAAGAGAACGGCTAAAATTTTTTATATGAAAAAAAGATCTGAAAGAAAGCATACCAGTAGCTTTTTTTTTCGGATCTTCCTTACCAAGAACTACTTTATGACTAAATGATCTTTGGCAATTGCGCTACATGGACATTGACAATATAGCTACAAATCATAAAATATTAAAAAAAACAAAAATCAAAGTTATCCAAGTTTAAGCTTTCCTTTTTATCCAAAATACATGTCTTCTTCTCTTTCTTTCACCACCTCATCTTTTATGGAAAAAGAGATAAAGAAACGAAAAATCATACCTATTTAGACATCTATTTGGTAGGTCGACCTTGTGTTGAAGAACTTAAATCTTTAAACAAAAAAATAAAACCTTTTATTCATAAGAAAAACAAAATAAAAACAAAAACAACAGTAAAATAAACAAAACCAACCTGTATAAATGTTAAAATTTGCTTATTTCAAATCTTGAAGCCTTCATATGCATAGCTCTTTATACGGAAGTCTTCATAACATACTAAAACCCACAAAAAACAAATAACCAATAAACAAAATTAGAAATTTAATATTAGTGTAAGCGAAAAAAGAGGAGGCTAAAAGGAAAGAAATTTAATATGGAACCAAAAAAACATCATTTCAACCCTAAATATAATAAGGCAACTGACCTTTTTAAGGAAATGAGGAAAAATAATATCAAACTAGATTATGTATATTGATTCCATTTAGCCGTGTCAGATTTCTTTTTCTTTTGTTGTTAGCATATTCAAAAAATCATGACGCATGATGTTTACCTAATGAACAAAATTTCAGATCATCCCAATCTTGGCCAACTCCATAACCATCTTCGCCATTTGTCATAGTAAATTTTCTAAATTTTTAAGGTTTAAATAAGATAATTATTTACATATCAATAGTAGGAGTCCCAAAATTTCATTGTATTAGGTTGATACTTACTTGTTCCTTTGCTTCCCAATATTCCAAATGGTTCGGGGGACAACAATTTTCTTAAATGTGCTCTTGAATTTCTTGAATTTCATATTCAGTTCATTCCTTGTTTCAATTCCAAATATCTTCCAATGTTTTCCATTCACCTTCTTTTATTCTATTTTCAAGCATGAAGTGAAAGTATAACTAATAACAACATAGCAGTATAGCAGCTAACAAAAAATAAAAGAATCTGCAGTTTATCTGATCGATTATCAGCAAATAACATAATAGAGCAAGCAAAACATAAAAATTAAACGACATTCAAAAATAAAATAAGCACAACATAATATTATGAGAAGCGTTTAACTTACATTCCTAGTAACCGAAGACAAACATTAACTTTATTGTCACACCCCGAAACCGATGGCAGAAACGTTCCGCAGCGGAGGACGTCATGTGTAGCATCACAACCAATGAATAACAACAATCATAGCAACACAACCATTACAGTGAACACTTAAATACAATGTTTACATCAGTTTGAAACTTTGTCTGAAACTTGTTTGAATTACATCCAATAGCTTTGTATAGTATAAACATAAAACTCTTATTGCTCCAGTTCCTCGAAAATCCAACAAGTACATGTCTACTGATTTCCTAAGAATACAAGTAGTTTGAAATAGTATCAGCATAAAGCTGGTGAGTTCATAAGCGGTGATTTGTAGTGAAAATCATTGATGAGTTCGTACAATGTTTGTATAGTTCCAAGAAAATCCGATATTTTCTTTAGTGAAAATGTTGATGAGTTCGGAACCCTTCATCTTCAAGTTCCAGAGTTTGTGGTCCAACTTTTGCATTTCGCCCCTCGAGCAGTACTCCGCGAGCATGAACTCCTTCAGTCTTTCCCAACCCATGGCATTACCCACTGGCAGGGTTAGGGTTTTGACTCGACCATTCCACCATGTCAAGGCTCTGTCGGTGAATGTGCAGGCGGCGAACTTCACCTTGTTTGCTTCAGAACAGACGCAAATTTCGAAGATGGATTCGATCTTCTCGAACCATCAAGTCAAGGAGATGACACCTCCATTTCTGTCGAAGGACTTGGGTTTCGCATTCATGAAGTCCTTGTAGGAACACTCTTTTCGATGTCCCTGACTTTCACCTTATCTCTGTGGGTCGGTTCCACCTCCAGCCCCACCAGCATTCACTTGTGCCATTGCTGCAGTCACGGTAATGGTAAGTGCTGCCTGGAACATGATAGGGTCGAACTGAGGGGGTGGTGGTGGTGGCGGAGTGTCATCGTTCCTTTTGATGGGTCTTGGTCGAGGAGGCATCTTGTTCTAGAAACAATCAGGAAGAAGAGGATGGTAAGTCCTCGAGATATATATAAAACAAGATATGTCCCATCCTGATAATAACAGTATACTGCCGAGCGATAAGCAGAGAAAGATTACTAACGCAAGTTATCGCTTAATGAAGAAGATGTAGCGACGCTTGGAGTGAATCTGTATACTGAGTTTGGCTTTAGCTAAAATACTCCTATAGTATTTTATGTGAGATGATTTTGGTAAGTTTTAGGCCTGCTGTAACACCACAGTTACTCCCAAGAACATGTTGGTCATGTCTCGATTGAATATAGTTGATCAGAATATATTCACCCTAGACATGATTACATAACTACCCAGGTTTAACCACAACGTTCCAACATCCAAATACTTTCGTTTTGTTCTACTACTGGCACGAATTATGTTATGTATGCATGCTCTTATACTTTTTATAAAAATACTTATATTATTTTTTTTGAAAGTATACTTTTAGCGTAGCGCACTTAGGCCCCTTCGTGAAAGTATACCAATCTGTCACACCCCGAAATCGATGGCGGAAACGTTCCGGAGCGGAGAACGTCATGTGTACAATCACAACCAATGAATAACAACAATCATAGCAACAAAACCATTACAGTGAATACTTAAATAAAATGTTTACATTAGTTTGAAACTTTGTCGGAAACTTTGTTTGAATTACATCCAATAGGTTTGTATAGTACAAACATAAAACTCTTATTGCTCCAGTTCCTCAAAAATCTAGCAAGTACCTGTCTACTGATTTCCTGAGAATACAAGCAGTCTGAAAGAGTATCAACATAAAGCTGGTGAGTTCATAAGCTATGGTTTGTAGTGAAAATCATTGATGAGTTCGTAAAATGTTTGTATAATTCCAAGAAAATCCGATATTTTATTTTGTGAAAATGTAGTGTTCTCAATTCTGTATAAATCCATGAATATTTGTCATTGAAAACTGTAGTGATATGCGACATTATTACTTCATGTGACTAGCTAATGCTAATCAGGATGTAATAGTATTACATGCGTGCAACCATTGTATGTTCATTTCTATTTGAAAACCCTGAAAGTTGTCCAGTTGTAGTGTGTATTAGTTCTATTTTGTGTAAATAAAACTGTTGAAGAGTGTCAAGTTGTAAACTAAAGATGATTTATACATATTATGAGTCGTATAGCCATGCTTGATATGACTAGAGACCTTTCCAACGTTCTTCAAGCGTCGAGTAAAATGACATTTTTACATCTCAGGCATACCCGCCTAACTGTAGCTAGCAATCTAGTTGTGGGATTGTCAGTCCCGAATAGATCTATTCACAAATGTTACGCTATCCCTCTAGGAGACTCTGGTTATACAGTGGTAGGATTTATCCGTGTAAACCTAACAGTAAAGTAGTGAAGTAACGCCTCACACTAATGTACAATCTAGTTTACATGTAGTGTAGTAGCGTTCTACCGTAGTGAAAATCCGTATGTATACCGTATATAGTGATAATTACAGTTATGAATACCATGATAAAGTAGTGATGTAAACTATAAAGGTTTATGTCTTAGCGCATATGATTAGTAGTGAAAGTTTCTATACTTGATATGTGTTAGAAAAATCCCAAACTATATCGATTATAGTTTGCATGTA
This sequence comes from Lactuca saligna, assembly GCF_052625555.1. Taxonomy (NCBI): domain Eukaryota; kingdom Viridiplantae; phylum Streptophyta; class Magnoliopsida; order Asterales; family Asteraceae; genus Lactuca; species Lactuca saligna. The sequence goes on along the minus strand of NC_136421.1, from coordinate 111,087,304 downwards.
AAACGTAGCGAATAGCGTGTCCGGAAAAACTATGCAATTTTAGTGAAAACGTCCCTTATGCTCAGGATAGTACAAAAAGGGATTTAAAGTATGAGATTTGCATAAGTTTTATGTATATTATTGAAAACATTTTTATTTAGCTTGTATTCCACCCCCCCCCCCCCCCTTCTCTGAAAACATTAAAATATGGAAAATGTAGGGGTATGAACTCACAGTTATTGCGTGAAATCGCTGACTGAAATGAAGATCCTCGAGTTGTTGCACGTGACACTTAACGGAATTCCTATTATCAAAAAAATACATATATGTATCTAAATTAGCGATTTCGTTAGATAAAGTGTCAGAAGAACACTTGTGTTTGGTTGAGGAACGTTACTGGGACTCGATTGAATCGATGAAAGTGGGTTCTCAGCTAAAAGCACCACCTTAAAGGTGTTTACGGACGTGAACAAGGGTTTAGGGTCGGCTAGGAGTTTACGGTTTCTGAAGGCCTGATGATTTTAAGGCCGTAAACTCAAGAACATGATTTACGGTATTTGAAGGCTTGGACCGTAAACTCAAGAACAGGGTTTACGGTCTTTGAAGATGGACCGTAAACTCAAGAACGATGGCTGATTTTGAAGAGATAAGCGTTTCCAGATGTTCCGATGTGACTCCAAACGGTGTTTCTCGATGTTTCCCGAAGTTTGAAGGTGTTAGAGAGAGAAGGAGAGAGAGTTTTCGGCCAGAAATGTTCAAATGAAGGTAGAGGTCTTGTATTTATAGGGGTTTTGTGGTTGGTGGTGGGGTCCACTCCTCACTGGCCGTAAACGGGTTTACGGTGGTAAACGAGTTTACGGTCGTAAACGAGTTTACGGCCGTAAACTCACTTAGGCCGGATTTGATTGATTTTTTTCGAGATACTCGGGTTTCCGCGCGATTTTTGGTTCCGACTCGTAAACAATTTAATTATATATAACTAGATCATTGACAAAACCAAGAAGTTTGACGTAAATGTAAACTCACTTAGGCCGAATTTGATTGATTTTTTTCGAGGTACTCGGGTTTCCGTGCGATTTTTGGTTCCGACTCGTAAGTAATTTAATTATATATAACTAGATCATTGTCAAAACCAAGAAGTTTAATGGAATAGCTAATGAATTCGAAATTTTAATAACGGAAATCGCGTAACAGAAATGGACAAAGTTTCGAGTTGTCACATTTATATTATTGGTTCTTCATCCTCACGCAAGAAGAGTAAAAGCGCTAAAACTAAAAAACGAACCTGAAGAAATACATAAAAATTCGAATTTCATATGAAATAAACGAAGTTGAACAGCCTTTTGAATCATTGAATAAAAAGAAGTGTCACCTCTTTCTCCTTTGTTTCGTACAAACGTGAGAAAAAAAAAAGCTCCAATCCTAATACAACAAAAAAATCGAAAAAATTGATACCTCTTCATAAGCATAACTTAATCAATTAATGTTAATAGATTTAATGATGTGGAAGAGATAATTGCTAGATATTAAAATTATGTTGGGATTGGAATTAACTCAAAATTGGGCATCCAAATGATTTACAAAAATTCCTTCATTCGCCCTAAATCTAATTCACAAAAAAATTACCAAATCAGAACACAATTGTTAAACTGCAATGTGTGGAGCATTGAGAAAATCAGAGCGCTGGCGTATAGAGGTGTGGTAGAGAGCGGCGATGCATAAGCCAGTGGTATTAAAAGATGTTTCTAGGGCAGTGGTGGAGAGTGACGATGCATCACACGGTGGTGACATTCTCTACACTTCTTGCCGACAACCTGTAGAAGGGAGAGAGAGTAAAGAAAAATACATGAAAGGTAATATATTTGGTGTAGAATGTGGAACAATCGAGAAGATAGAAGGTGGATTAATGTAACACAGGTTGTAGGAGCTATCCAGTATTTGAGCAGTGGACAAAGATGCGGTGGGATAAGGCCAAAAAGATGAGAGGCGATAACCCCAGTTAAACAAATACCCGATATACCCGATAGTCGTCGATGCAGATGTGGATAAACACAGATGATGGTCGGCGGTATAAACGGTCAAAAGGTGGTGGAGTCAATGATCAGAGGAAATGAGCGAAGGATGTGACGGGTTTTCCCTTTTGATTCTAGCTCTGAATGGGATTTGAACGTTGGCGGTGACACCAATCGATATTTGGGATGGTGGCGGACATGATTCAGACTATGAGGCAGACACGTGTAAGGAAGAGAGTAAGAAAATTAAATGTTGATCACACATGGTGTACACATCGACCCAACGACTGACCACCCACTTTGAATGAGGCAAATTTAGGTCCATAAAGAACTGAAAAAATGGCATAAAATGCCCCCACAAAAAAGCAAGCAGAAATTGCAACAAAACACATAATCAAGGGACTATTTCTGCCAATCCCTTAGCCACTTTACTGTAGTTAAGGGTGGAGAATTTTAATATATATATATATATATATATATATATATATATATATATATATATATATATAACTTTTACTATGAAAATTTAATTAATTTTGTAACCGTGAATTCTATGGGTTATACACTAGTATATATATATATTGTTGGGCTTATAGTGTTGCGTCATGGGCTCGGTCCTTAACCCAGTTTTGGTTGCCGGTTGGGCCTATCCAACCGTGCATGTTTTATTCTAGGGCTTAGTATTTAAGCTGCATGCATACAGTCTTTCTAATTAACGCTTTTATTTAATTTTCTCATTGAGTTTTTGTAAACCCTAGCTCGCCTCTACAGTGGAATTTCTTCATCGAGCTTTGCTGAGGCGTGACTATATTTGAATCATAAGCATAACGTTGATTCTATTATGTGTTCATAATATTATTGTGTGTTTTGTTTGATCTTCATCTTTTACCTGTGACAGATCTAATCGATATGAGTTTTAATACTCATCAATTGGTATCAGAGCAGGAGACTGTGTAATTCATACACATCTCTTCCGTTGAAGAAGTTATTAGGGTTTTATTCCGCATTGATTGATATTAATTGAGCCGTCATTCCGTATTGACATATGTCATTAATTGTCGATCTTACTCTAATTGATAAAATTACATGTCTGTTCTTTAAACAGGTAATCGATCAAACACTGTCACAATGTCCATGGATGATTCTCAAACCAATCCAATCAACATCTCTAATAGTATTGGTTCAACAACATGGATTCAAATCTTGTATACACAAGATTATGAAGTTTGGATGCATCATTTTGAAGATTATGTGATTGGATCGGAAGATAATGGGTACTTGATCTGGGAAGCGATCACTGTTGGCCCGTTCGCTCACTCAAGAACCTTAAAGACTGTTAAAACTTAGAAGGAGTACAATCAGCTAGTGAATGATGTAAAACATATTCCTCAAGACAAGAAGGAAAAGTTTCAATGCAACATCAAGGCCTTGAGGATGATTAGGTTTTCCTTATAGTCTGATACGTTCCGTTTGGTGAGTTCGTGCGTTACTGCTAAAGAGATATGGGACATGCTAAAAGAATTGTATTCCACTCATGAAGATCTGGAACATTCAATTCAAACTCTTTTGCTTTCTGAATTTGGTGATTTCAAACAGAAGCCTGAAGAGAAACTAGTTTAGACTTTTGATCACTTGAATCATCTCTTAAGAAAGATGATAAAGCATGGGATCGAAAGGAAGGTTATTGAACAGAAGGTTACATTCATGAATGGTCTAAGACCTGAATGGATGGTTGTTGTATCCACTGTTAAAGCACATGAACAATTTAAATCGTATTCTCTGGCGAAACTGGTGGGAATTTTGAAATCCCATGAAAGTGCATTGTCTAAGGAAACGAATGTGGTTTCTAGTTTGGGTTCGTTTGCCCTTGTTTCTAAATGGAAAAGTTTTGTTGAAGAAGAAGAGGAATTAGATCTTGCTGACTACGATCTAACCAGTGAAGAGTATGTCATGATGGTGTCCAATCCTAGAAAGTTCATTAAAAGAAAGTTCCCAGCCAACAAGAACCGAAACTGGCAAGGAAGTTGCATCGCTGAAAAGGTTAAGGAGGAACCGAAGATAGGGTCGAAGTCAGAGGATTCCAAGAAAGAAGTGAAAATTGGTGGTGACTTAGGATTTGATTGCCATTACTGTGGAGGCAAGAATCACTTCGCCAAAGACTGTATGCTGAAAAAGAGGGCAGAAAATACAGATGAGGATGATGAGGAAGCGAGCCTCCTGAGACGACTAGAGGAAATCAAGAAAACAAAGTTAGCTGCTAACAATAAAACTATGAATGCTTTGATTGTACATGATACAGGCAACTGTGATGAATTCGGTGGCGTGGAAGTATGGTCAACAGATTTAGAGGATGAAGAAGTGAGAAAACCCACTCATGGCAAGGTGATGCTGGTAAAAGAAGAACCTGCTGCATGAAGGTGTTTGATGGTGACCGAAGGTGTATCTCAGATGAGAGGATATACAACTGTTGGTGGGATAGAAGGTGAGAAGGAGCGAGAGGACAGGTGTTTTGCTGTGAAACCTGTTAGTGCACAGATCAACGAATGTGATGAGTTGATCAAGAAGGTACAAAATATTCTTGCTTCTCTAAATATACCTTTTACTAACTATGAAAAGGAATTGAATAGCTTAAAATCTAAATTTTCAAGTATAAGTAGTAGTCTCACCCAAACCCGTGTCACAAATTCTAACCTGACAGATCAAATTAGCAGGATATCATCGAAGAGTGAGGAAAGGAGGATGTGGATTGAGCAGAAGGAGAAAGAGTTGATTAGGTCTAAGGATGAATCGATTTATTTGCAACGAGACAATCTTAAACTTTTAAAACAACGAAATGTGTTTTGTTTGATTGCTAAAAGACTTTATTTTAATATCACTTAGTTGCATCTCGATTGTGAAATAGGAAAGAAGATACATTGCATGATTTTTACCCTTCCTTGAGTTAAAGGAGGATGAAATCAATGTTGAAGCTTACAACTGTGAAAGCATTGTATCTTCTGATGAGGTCTCACCGGCATACAAAATTGGTCTTGATAAAAATGAGTCCTACATAAAGTCCAAAGACCATAAGGACACGCTAAAAAATCTGTTAGATGAGAATGATAGGTTGAAGTTAAGAATCGAAAGTGTACAGAAATTTGACTCATTGAATGCCAAATTAAGTTCATAAAATAAAATTGATGTCAAAAATGCATCTGAACTTAATGAGGATGATGATCTGAGTGAAATCTCTGCAGAGGATTTGGTGGACTATTTAGAATTTGACAAAAGCGAACCTGAAACACACAAAAACCTGATTTTCTGAAAATTCTTTTGAGTTTGCTCGCTCATCAATAGACAAGACCAAAAATCTCAAAGCAAAAGCTATTGTGTATCAAAAGGTACAAACCACTCCAAATCAAGTCTACACAGTTCCAGGAGTCACTCCATAACAAACCGCAGAGCTGACAGCAATGGTGGAAGAAGATAATGCAGCTGGATATGATGAGTTCTTCTGGTCAGAACCAATAGACAACGCTGATGAGACAAAAGGCCTATCTCAGAAGATCTCTTGGAGAGTGAAAGGTAGATACGTGCCAGAACCACTAAATAAGCCTACAAGATATGATGTACCAAGCATAAGTGGAACCAAAACATCATTGGGTGAATCGGTACAAAGTACCAGTGAAACATCTTCAACAAAGAGCGAAAACTATGCTCGTGCTTCAAAGAAAAAGGCTAACATCCACAAAAATCCAAAACATGTGACAGATCAAAAACACCAATGAAATCTGAGATACAAAAAGAATCTCTAAGAAAGAAAACAGTTTTGGAGATCACAAAATCCTCACTATGTCAGGAACGAAACGAAGCATAAGTCACAGGAGGAATTAAGGAACCGAAAGGGTAGTTTTGGTCCCACGACTAAAAGGAACTGAAAGGAGAGTTTCAGTCCTCAACCCAATATCAACTGAAAGAGTGGTTTCGGTCCTCAACCCAATATCAACCAAAAGAGCAGTTTCAGTCCTCAACCCAATATCAACCGAAAGAGTGGTTTCGGTCCTCAACCCAATATCAACCGAAAGAGCGGTTTCGGTCCTCAACCCAATAGCAACCTGAAAAGCAGATACAGTCCTCAACTCTACAAGTTCAATCAGACGAACAGAAGATCCAATGTCACTTCTAAACTCAACTCTTCTCATTCTAATTCTGATTCTTCAAAAAATTTCAAAGGAAAAGGAAAGCTTTATCTAGAAGATGATAGACGTCCAAAAGAGATCCAAAAGAATGCTGACTTCAAAATCTCAAAACCTACGTCTAATGAACCTAAACCAACCAAAATTAAAGTTTTCACTATAAAAAGAAAAGATGAAATAACTTTGATTAAACGTACTTATTTGGTTGATATCTCTCTTACTATTCCCTATCCTATAAAAGGCTCACAAGGACCCAAGAAACTTTGGGTTCCTAAATCTGCTTAATATTTTGCAGGTTATCCGTGACGAGCAGTTTGACAAAGAATGGTATATTGATAGTGGCTGCTCGCGTCACATGATAGGAAGGAAGGAAGAACTGAGGGAGTTTCGGTCTCTCAAGGATGGTGGTATTGTAAAGTACGAGAACAACTCATATGGGACTATCAAAGGCTATGGAATGATTACGAATGGTGATTTCTCGATAAGAAAGGTAGCATATGTTGAAAGGATCCAACATAATCTTATCAGCGTATCATAGCTGGTAGTTGGAACTGGATTTAAGGTATCGTTTGATGATGATGGCTCATAAATAGTTGAGAAGAAGTCCAATAATATTCTGCTGAAATTTAAGCGAAAGGGGGAAATGTACCCTTTAAACCTCAACCTAATTCGAGGTAAACCAACAGTTTGCTTACTCATAAAGGCTCACTCAGATGAAAGCTGGTTATGGCATCGAAGACTCTTTCATCTTAATTTCAAGGATATCAACAAGATGGTTTTAAGAGATCTTGTTCGAGGTCTTCCAGTTCTCAAATTCGACAAAGAACATCTATACGCAGCCTGTGAAATGGGAAAGCATAGAAGACAAAGCCATCCCTCATATATCAATACAAAGGTGATAGAACCATTGGAGCTATTGCACATTGATCTGTGTGGTCCCTCTTCCATTGGAAGCATTGGTGGAAACAAGTACATTCTGGTCATAGTGGATGATTTCTCTCGATTCACATGGGTGTTCTTCTTGAAACAAAAATCTGAGGCTACTCCAAAGCTCAAGCTCTTCATAAAACAGGTAGAAATTCAACTTAGGAAAGTTGTTCGTAATGTAAGAAGCAACAACGGATTTGAATTCAAGAACAAAGATTTTGAAGATTTTCTTGTTAAAAATGGAACGAATCATAATTTCTCAGCCCTGTATACTCCACAACAGAATGGTATCGTTGAAAGGTGAAACTGATCTCTGTGTGAAGCAGCTCCAACGATGTTATGCTTCGTATCCTTGCCTTTGATGAAATTGTTGTTGCTTGTTATACTCAAAACAGATCATATCTAAACAAGCGATTCTCTATCATTCCTTACGAGATCTCGAACAATCGCAAACCAAATGTGAAATTCATCCATGTGTTCGGTTCAAGATGCTTCGTCTTCAACTCTAAAGAGAATCGAAACAAGTTTGATGCTAAGGCTAATGAAGGAATATTCTTAGCTTACTCCCTGAATTCTAAGGCATATAGAGTTCTAAACAAGCGCTCTAAGAAGATTGAAGAAACATACTATGTCACTTTTGACGATAGCTATGTTAAGAAGATAAAGCCAGCCGAAGGTGCAATGCAGGAAATATTTCCAAAGACTAGTTAGGTTACAGCCTCTATTTCAAATCTTTTCAAGCAATATATGCTTCTTTTTGATGAGCCTGAAACGGCAATTGATTTTGAATCAACGGCGAAAGACAATGAGTCAAATTATTGAATGAACCAAATTACCCACCGCTTATTGAATGGACCAAAGGTCATCCACAGAGTCAAATTATTGGGGAATCTTCAGAAATGGTGTTAAATCGTTCTTAGATCAAAGCAAAACAACCTGCACTCTTTTCTCATGTAGAGTTTTGCATGTTCAACTCCTTTGTTTCCAAAGTTGAACCGAAGATTATTAATTCAGCACTTGATCATTCTGACTAGGTTCAAGCTATGCAAGAAGAGTTGAATGAGTTTGAAAGAAACAAAGTATGGCGTCTTATTCCAACTTCAAAGGATGCTTCGGTTGTCGGTCTCAAATGGGTATTCAGAAACAAGATGGACAAGGAGGGGAACGTGATTCGTAACAAAGCTTGGTTGGTGGTGAAAGGCTACTGTCAGGAAGAAGGTATCGATTGTGAAGAGACCTTCGCTCCTGTTGCAGGATTAGAATTTGTTTGTATCTTTCTTGCCTATGTTGCACACAAAAACTTTCAAGTCTATCAGATGGACATCAAGTATGTCTTTCTCAATGGTGAACTTGAAGAAACTGTGTACGTTGACCAACCGCCAGGCTTCGTGAACAAGAAGTATCCAGATCACTAATACATACTTGACAAAGCAGTATATGGCCTAAAGCAGGCTCCCAGAGCATGGTATGAAACTCTAACTCGATTCTTAAAAATGTCTAAATTTAAACAAGGTTCGGTTGACCCAACCTTCTTTCGAAAGAGAGAGGGTAACCACCTTATGATAGTCCAAATTTATGTTGATGACATCATATTCGGCTCCACGAATCCCAGCTTAACAGCTGAATTCAGGAAGTTGATGGAAACTAAATTTGAGATGAGCTCAATGGGTCCAATTAACTTTTTCCTTGGCTTAAACATTAGACAAGGACCCGAAGGCATTTTTATCAATCAGGAAGCATACACCAAGACATTGTTACCTAAGTTTGGTATGATGGGAGACTCCAAAAGTTAAAGTTCCAATGGCTTTTGAGACAAAGCTTACACCGTCATTGGAGAATGACGCTCTATCGTCAAATGATTGGGTCTTTAATGTATCTCACAGCTAGCAGACCTAACATCATGTTTTCAATCTGTTACTATGCTAGATTCTAATCCAACCCACGCGAACCTCATTTGCAAGCAGTGAAAAACATCTTTCGCTATCTGAAGCGAACCTCCACTCTCGGTCTGTGGTATCCAGCCAACTCAGGATTCTTTGTCCAAGTGTTCTCAGATGCTGACATAGGTGGTTGTGGATTAGATCGTAAAAGCACCACTAGAGGATGCCAATTTGGTGACGGTAAATTGGTTAGCTAGTAATCAAAGAAACAAACCTGTGTTTCTCTCTCCACTGCAGAAGCTGAATACATCGATGCAGCATCATGCACATCTCAAGTTGTATGGATACAAAGTTAACTTATAGATTACGGGTTGAACATGAAGAAAATCCCACTATATTGCGACTCTGAAAGTGCAATTAGGATTTGTCACAACCCAGTGCAACACTTGAAGACTAAACATATAACACTGAGGTAGCACTTTATCAAGGGTCACGTGTAAGATGGCAACATGGAAATTCATTTCGTAAGGACGACTGATCAACTAGCAGATATATTCAATAAAGTTTTACCTGAAGCAAGCTTCAACAAGATTTTGCAAGGCCTAGGAATGATGGAAGCAGAATCAGTACCAAAATCGTCTTCGCTTCAATAAAGGTAAGAAGTGAAATAGAGCGAACCGAAATGAACCGAACGTTTGGTCTATTTCGGGTTTGGTCCTTCTGAACTTGTTCACTTCTTTTTCTTATCAAGGAATTTTGATTGTATGTACACTCTTTTAAATACTTCCTTTTACATTCATAAAACCCAAAAATATTTTTCTTTATCGTTCAAATAAATAATTTTCACAAAATACAAAAATATTTTTCGTTTTTGATCTAATGATTTCTTTTGCATAAGTGTTACTCTCGATGATGAAGATCTAGAAGGTATAATCTCTTTTCTATACACTTTCTACGTGTCCCTAGAAGCATGTTATTGCATGTTGACTAAAGCCTCGATAGATTTTGAGTGAAGCCTTAATAACATGATACACACAAATCATGTTTTCCCAAGCTAGGCTGCTATATTCACTCTAATCATGAGCTACCTTACTCTACTGTCACACCCTGAAACCTAAGGCGGAAACGTTCCGGGGCGGAGAACTTCATGAATATCACAACCAATGTACATAGTAAGCATAGTAAACACAAAACTTTACATTACATAGATTCATTTACATTGTCTGAAAACAAGAGTTACAACCCTTGAGACTCTCAACATTTACCACTGAGGTACATTTGTTTCTTATACCACCTCCATTAGTTTTCTCGATTATACTTTATCTCATCAATACAACCCTTGAGACTCTCAACATTTACCACTGAGGTTTATGGTTATATAAAAATCTGGGTTAATGATCATAGTAAACACAAAACTTTACATTACATAGATTCATTTACATTGTCTGAAAACAAGAGTTACATGTGTTATACATATACATATAGTATGAACAAAAGCACAGACGTGTCTTCTACATATTCCGTCTTCGCCAAATGGATCGCTGGTACCTGTTTAATGTGGACCTGAGAATACAAGCAGTTTGAAAATCAGCATAAAGCTGGTGAGTTCATAAGAGGTTTATTTTCTGAAAATGTACAAGTTTCCTTTGGTTTTTCTGAAAAGTTTGCTATCCAAGAAAATCCCATATTTTCTTATAAGTATAGTTTAGTTATCTGATTATTATACGATCCGATTATGTATAGTTTGTTATCCCAGGAAAAACCCTTATTTTCCTAAAAGTAAAGTTTAGTTAAATACCACAGTGTATAGTTTAATACATAAAACTATATATTGAAAAACCACTGGGAATTTCCATCCAGTATAATAGTAGACATTTTTAATACATAAAAATATTGATTGAAAACCATGGGAATACTATCCCGTACTAGATATAAATTCAAAACCATGGGATTAAGATCCCACACTAGATATAGATTTATAAACCATGGGATTAATATCCCGCACTAGATAAAGATTCAAAACCATGGGATTAACATCCCGCACCAGATATAACATAGTTTTAATACACAAAAACTATAGATTAAAAGACATGGGACTACCATCCCGTACTAGATATAGATTGAAAACCATGGGACTAACATCCCGCACTAGATATAGATACTATAGTTTGAAAATAGATAGAAAATCAAATCCGTGAATAAACTTATATTAATACGTATTGTGAGTCGGGTAACCATGCTGATGCGACACCGAGGCCTCCTTAACGTTCCTAAGACGTCGGATGATATCCAAAATTTGTCACCCCATGCGTGCTCACCTAACTGTAGCTAGCAGTTTAGGTGTGGGATTGTCAGTCCCGAATAGATCTATTCACAAATTCCACGCTCTCCCTCCAGGAGACTCTGGTTACACTTCCGGGGAGAATTTACTGATAACCCAAAGGGTAATGACGAATCTCACAAGCTAGTATTAAAGTATTCACGGTGTTTTCAGATGTTATCAAACATACTAATCATTTTGAAACATAATACAGTGAAACAGCTAAATACAATGGAATTATCTAACAATATACTCTATATTGAACAGTGATAAACTGAATCAGACATAGTTTATCTAAATACTTTACATAAATCTGAACTCATTAAATAAGAACTAAAGATCCCGAATTATTCCCATAATAATTTGATTGATTTGATTGTTTCCTTTACTGAAATCCATGTAGTTATAATCGATAAAAACATCCCTTATGCTCAGCATAATACATAATGAGTAAAGATATCTAAAGGTTAGCCAGATATTTATAGAATTATATCAGTTTTAGGTTTTGAAAACATTTATAGTTTGCTTGTATTCCCCCTGAAAACATTGAAAAACACGAAAAAAGGGTAGGGGTATGAACTCACCGGTCAAGGAACATGTCGGTTTGAATGCTAAGTGTCGGTTCGGGGCTTGATAACGTACGAGGTTCCTATGTAATATGAAATGATACACATTTGTATCTAATTAGGATTTGAACTACAATTAAGATATGATTATACACTCCAAGGCGCGAAAACACTTCAAATCAAGTGTTTGGAGTGACCCGGGTGACATCTACGAACGTATAGGGCTTAGATAACGAGTTTGCTCTTCAAGAGTAAACTCCTTAGGGATTTTACGGCCCTAAGACTATGACCACATGATTTCACGGTCGTGAACTCATGGGTGATGGGTTTTAAGGTGCTAAATGGTCAAATATCACATGGGAAATGTTGCTAAGATTTAATCTAAGGCATAGGAATGGATTTAACCACCACAGAGACCATCAATGGGAGTTTATGGCCGTGAACTAGGAGTTTACGACCGTAAGCTCCTAAGTATCCTTTCTTTCCATGATTTGGTGGCTCTAGATTAATCATATGTGATTCAAGCCAATTTTACAAGCCTTAGAATGAATTTAGGGCATCATTTGGCTAAGGTATAGGAGTTTACGGCCCAAGAACCTATCCTTTGCGGTTTATGGTCTTAAGCTCCAATTGGAGTGGTTTTTATCAAGTTTAAGTTCCCTAAATCAATTATGGTTGGTTCTAGACTTTAATCCAAGGCTATTGGTGTGTTTAAGTGGAATTTAAACACTTGAATTTGAGTTTACTCCCCATGAATATGAGTTTACGGCCCAAGCATGTTCTTGGGCAGTAAACTCATGTTTACTCCTCAAAATTTGGATTCAAGGTGTTCTAAGTCAAATCCATTAAGTCCTTAAGTCGAATACAAGCTCCATAAGTGATTTGGGAGGGTTTTTATGCTCTAAAACCCCACTTATATGTGTTCACAGCCCAAGATAATTCCAGGGCTGTAAACACATGTTGATGGTCCTAAATCATGAACTCGAAATTGAAGGCTAAAGATGTTATACTAGGAGTTAGGGTAGTTACCTTGATGAATTGAAGCCTTAATTTGATGATTTTGGACCTAAATATTTGGTTTGAGGAGAGAGGTTAGAGAGAGAGTGTGAAAAGCTTCAAATGAGGCTCATTTCACTTTATATATTATTCGGGTTTGGGACACGGTGGAATTCTACCCGATACCAACATTAAACGGGGCTTTTGGTCGCACCCGATTAAGTTGTCGTAACCCGGCGGGTACGATTCTAAAAAATTTCAAATAAATAATTTGGGCCATTACATGAGTTTCTAAGGAGTTTGGACACTCATGAAGTTATAATAAACATATAAATTTAAATAACTTGGCCCAAAAACAAAATCGGAACGAATTGCTAAAGATGGGTTTTACGGGCGGAACGGGTTACGGCGATGGGATAACTTCGGCTTGTCACATCTACTCACATTGAGCTTAGAGTTTTCTGCTTAATCCTTCTTTTATAGCAGAGGTACATTTGTTTCTTATACAACCTCCATTAGTTTTCTCGATTATACTTTATCACATCAATACAACCCTTGAGACTCTCAACATTTACCACTGAGGTTTATGGTTATATAAAAATCTGGGTTAATGATCATAGTAAACACAAAACTTTACATTACATAGATTCATTTACATTGTCTGAAAACAAGAGTTACATGTGTTATACATATACATATCATATGAACAAAAGCACAGACGTGTCTTCTACGTATTTCGTCTTCGCCAAAAGGATCGCTGGTACCTGTCTAATGTGGACCTGAGAATACAAGCAGCTTGAAAACCGGCATAAAGCTGGTGAGTTCATAAGAGGTTTATTTTCTGAAAATGTACAAGTTTCCTTTGGTTTTTCTGAAAAGTTTGCTATCCAAGAAAATCCCATATTTTCTTATAAGTATAGTTTAGTTATCTGATTATTATACGATCCGGTTATGTATAGTTTGTAATCCCAGGAAAACCCTTATTTTCCTAAAAGTAAAGTTTAGTTAAATACCACAGTGTATAGTTTAATACATAAAACTATATATTGAAAAACCACTTGGAATTTCCATCCAGTATAATAGTAGACATTTTTAATACATAAAAATATTGATTGAAAACCATGGGAATACTATCCCGTACTAGATATAAAATCAAAACCATGGGATTAAGATCCCGCACTAGATATAGATTTATAAACCATGGGATTAATATCCCGCACTAGATATAGATTCAAAACCATGGGATTAACATCCCACACTAGATATAACATAGTTTTAATACACAAAAACTATAGATTAAAAGACATGGGACTACCATCCCGTACTAGATATAGATTGAAAACCATGGGACTAACATCCCGCACTAGATATAGATACTATAGTTTGAAAATAGATATAAAATCAAATCCGTGAATAAACTTATATTAATACGTATTGTGAGTCGGGTAAACATGATGATGCGACACCGAGGCCTCGTTGACGTTCCTAAGACGTCGGGTGATATCCAGAATTTGTCACCCCATGCGTGCTCACCTAACTGTAGCTAGCAGTTTAGGTGTGGGATTGTCAGTCCCGAATAGATCTATTCACAAATCCCATGCTCTCCCTCCAGGAGACTCTAGTTACACTTCCGGGGAGGATTTACTGATAACCCAAAGGGTAATGACGAATCTCACAAGCTAGTATTAAAGTATTCACGGTGTTTTCAGATGTTATCAAACATACTAATCATTTTGAAACATAATACAGTGAAACAACTAAATACAATGGAATTATCTGACAATATACTCTATATTGAACAGTGATAAACTGAATCAGACATAGTTTATCTAAATACTTTACATAAATCTGAACTCATTAAACAAGAACTAAAGATCCCGAATTATTCCCATAATAATTTGATTGATTTGATTGTTTCCTTTACTGAAATCCATGTAGTTATAATCGATAAAAACATCCCTTATGCTCAGCATAATACATAATGAGTAAAGATATCTAAAGGTTAGCCAAATATTTATAGAATTATATCAGTTTTAGGTTTTGAAAACATTTATAGTTTGCTTGTATTCCCCCTGAAAACATTGAAAAACACGGAAAAAGGGTAGGGGTATGAACTCACCAGTCGAGGAACATGTCGGTTTGAATGCTAAGTGTCGGTTCGGGGCTTGATAACGTACGAGGTTCCTATGTAATATGAAATGATACACATTTTTATCTAATTAGGATTTGAACTACAATTTAGATATGATTATACAGTCCAAGGCGCGAAAACACTTCAAATCAAGTGTTTGGAGTGACCCGGGTGACATCTACGAACGTATAGGGCTTAGATAATGAGTTTGCTCTTCAAGAGTAAACTCCTTAGGGAGTTTACGGCCCTAAGACTATGACCACATGATTTCACGGTCGTGAACTCATGGTTGATTGGTTTTAAGGTGCTAAATGGTCAAATATCACATGGGAAATGTTGCTAAGATTTAATTGAAGGCATAGGAATGGATTTAACCACCACAGAGACCATCAATGGGAGTTTACGGCTGTGAACTAGGGGTTTACGACCGTAAGCTCCTAAGTATCCTTTATTTTCATGATTTGGTGGCTCTAGATTAATCATATGTGATTCAAGCCAATTTTACAAGCCTTAGAATGAATTTAGGGCATCATTTGGCTAAGGTATAGGAGTTTACGGCCCAAGAACCTATCCTTGGGGGGTTTATGGTCGTAAGCTCCTATTGGAGTGGTTTGTATCAAGTTTAAGGTCCCTAAATCAATTGTGGTTGGTTCTAGACTTTAATCCAAGGCTATTGGTGTGTTTAAGTGGCATTTAAACACTTGAATTTGAGTTTACTCCCCATGAATATGAGTTTATGGCCCAAGCATGTTCTTGGGCAGTAAACTCATGTTTACTCCTCAAAAGTTGGATTCAAGGTGTTCTAAGTCAAATCCATTAAGTCCTTAAGTCGAAGACAAGATCCATAAGTGATTTGGGAGGGTTTTTATGCTCTAAAACCCCACTTATATGTGTTCATGGCCCAAGAGAATTCCAGGGTTGTAAACACATGTTGATGGTCCTAAATCATGATTTGAACTCGAAATTGAAGGCTAAAGATGTTATACTAGGAGTTAGGATAGTTACCTTGATGAATTGAAGCCTTAATTTGATGATTTTGGACCTAAGTCTTTGGTTTGAGGAGAGAGGTTAGAGAGAGTGTGTGAAAAGCTTCAAATGAGGCTCATTTCACTTTATATATTATTCGGGTTTGGGACACGGTGGAATTCTACCCGATACCGACATTAAACGGGGCTTTTGGTCGCACCCGATTAAGTTGTCATAACCCGGCGGGTACGATTCTAAAAAATTTCAAATAAATAATTTGGGCCATTTACATGAGTTTCTAAGGAGTTAGGACACTCATGAAGTTATAATAAACATATAAATTTAAATAAGTTGGCCCAAAAACAAAATCGAAACGAATTGCTAAAGATGGGTTTTACGAGCGGAACGGGTTACGGCGATGGAATAACTTCCGGTTGTCACATCTACTCACATTGAGCTTAGAGTTTTCTGCTTAATCCTTCTTTTATAGCAGAGGTACATTTGTTTCTTATACCACCTCCATCAGTTTTCTCGATTATACTTTATCTCATCAATACAACCCTTGAGACTCTCAACATTTACCACTGAGGTTTATGGTTATATAAAAATCTGTGTTAATGATCTCAGTTTCGTGTCACTATGTACTAAGTGAAACCACCATTCAACACCATTAATGAATTGACGGTACATGCACCATTTGTTACAAATGAATTCTCTTTTAATTTTGAGTGATTCTTCTAAAAATTTCTATTACCAAGAATTTTTCTTCCCCAAGGATCCAATTAATTTTTTTTTGGGATTTCTCACCTATCCAACGGTCAATAAAAATCTTCCCTACATACTTGTTCAACAGATCACATTGATCTCACAAGTACTTCGTTCAGTTTCGGTCTTATATCAAGTATCTAAATCATGAATTGAAGCGAAAGCCACCCTTTATAAGCTTTAATTAAAATGATACCTTTCAATACTTCTTAACAAGTACTTGATTGTTATTTAATGGGAAGCCACACAAGCACTTTAAATCTCTCTTGAATTTGAAGTAAGAGATTCGTGCCCAGAATCAGTTGCTTTATGTCTTTTTAAGACATCACAAATTATCACAAAAAGTTTGCTTTATTTCTTTATCTTTTACACTCTTTGCACGAAAATTTTTGATTTTCCAAAATCTGGTTCTATTAATGATGCTCTAATTGTTCCAGCTTCGTTTCTTCAAATATTGCAATGCTCGATAAAGTTAAAGCTGAGTCAGTTGTTATCCGATCGTTTTGACGATTTGAAAAATCACTTTTTATGGAATGGCGTGTAACAAGGAAACGTCCTTTCTCTTTCCTGCGTCATCGTCGGGTATGACAACTGTTCATCCATTAAATCAGGCGCAGTTTTCAAATAAACCCAAGATATCAGCCGAATATTTCTCTCTCCTACTAGTACGTATAAAAGGATCAGGCACGCTCCACTTTACCCTTTTATCAGTTACAAAACTCTCTCAAAGAACAAAGGAAATTCATCTTACTGTTCATCTTCTTCTCCAAGCTTCCACAATGGCAGACTCTTTTTCCGTTCACGATACCTGTTCACTAAACCCTCCTCACCATCAAACCTCAACAAAACCTAATCATCGATCTCACTCCCTTCCTGTATGAACCCTACATGTTGTACGTTGTCGAGTGTCTCAAATACTCGCCTCTTGTCGACGCTCTATCTAAGGTCGAAGTTGTTCCCATGTCCTGCCTCTCACTCATTTACTCCACTGGTTACTACAACAAAGCTGCTAAAAGGATTCATTTTGAAATCCACAGCGAGAAGACTTCTATCTCCAAGAACCGCTTCTGTGCCATAATTGGTCTCTCTCAAGAACCAACTTTGGAAAACCCTGAATCGATCACTACTGGTCAACTGTTCTCAATGTTTTATCAAATCGGGTACACTGAAACCCTAACCACCATCACCAAGTTCAAGAAGCCCTGCCTTCCTTCTCAATGGAATGGCCTATTTACTCTACTGTTCAAAGGACTCTCTGAGCGAAGCACCGGCTCAGATGGTGTAACACCCCGTTCTTAAAGTATTTAATTATGAGTGCCTGAGATTTAAGAGAAAGGGTAATTTTGGTCCTTTTGCGGGAAATGGGTTTTATCCGAGAAGGTTTGGTCTGGTGTGTGTGTTGATAGAAGCATAGGGCTTCTCGCCACCCTCGTGTGAATGTAAAGTTTATTGAGAGTGGGTTTAGAGTTGAGGAGTTACGGCGTTTCAAAGGTGATATCAATTTTAGCTCCTTAGGGGTATTCAGAGAAAAAGGTCCCATGCATGCATGCATGTTTGAGTTGGCTGGGTACGCCCAATGTAAGCTGGACGTACGCCCAGCGTAGCGAGGGAAGAAACGTGGGGGGCAAGGAAGACTACGCCCAACGTACTAGAGGTACGCCCAACGTACTAGAGGTACGCCCATCGTACTCTCAGAATCCCCAAACCCTAATTTTAAGGGCAACCACTATGTAAGGAACATAATGGTTCCCTCCTAAGCCTCCATAGACACTCTTTTACCCCCATAAACCCTAGATATCCATATTTCCTCCATTGTTGGGTGTGTTTAGTCTTGGAAAGCTTATTTTGGAAAAAGAGAAGCTAGAAGAAGAAAGGAGAAATTGTCAAAGAAGGAGAGGAACGATTGGAGCTTATAGATCTGGAAAGATATCATCCTTTGGAGCCTATTTGAGGTATAAATCTTCTTGCTTGACATTCATATTGTGTAGATATATGTATTGTGAAGCTTTGACATCATTCTTGTCCTAAAAGTCCTCATCTTGTTGCATGTTTCGAGTTGGTCAAGATTATTTGTCCGTTCAGCCCTTAGTAGGGGTCGTGAGTGAGAAAAATGAGGTCCCAAGGGCTGTGGTTGTTCCATGTGTGAGATAAGTAGGTCTTAACGGATTAAGACTTTGGATTAAGAGCTTTATGGATGTCCCAAGTGATAAAGTTTGAGACTTTATGAATTCTAATCATATTTGGCCTAAGGATCTGAAGTTTGGGCTTAGGAGCTTACACCATTAAGTTGTTATGTGATGTTGTTGAGCAGTGAGGTTACGCCCCGTGTAACCTGTGAGTACGCCCAGCGTAACAGGCCAGTGTCCCGATCCCATATTGCGAACATTGTTGTATGCCCAGCGTACCAAGAAGAGTACGCCTAGCGTACCCTTCTGTTGGATTTTCATTTTGGGCCTTAGAGTTTGGGTTGTTATTGGGCAGCTGGATTTATGGGCCATGTCTGGACATTATGGATAAAATACTTTGGGCCCAATGATTATTTTGGACCTTGGATCTAGGCCCATTTGGTGAGGTGGGCCCAATTTAGTAAATTGGGCTAATATTGGGCCTTTGCTTCAGACTTTGGTTTTCAGGCCATTAGTGGGCTTGAGAGCTTATGTCGTAATGAGCCTTTCATATTTGATTGCGGGCCTTAGTTATGGATGAGATTGATTTA
Source organism: Lactuca saligna (assembly GCF_052625555.1). Taxonomy (NCBI): domain Eukaryota; kingdom Viridiplantae; phylum Streptophyta; class Magnoliopsida; order Asterales; family Asteraceae; genus Lactuca; species Lactuca saligna. Next base: position 111,067,871 of record NC_136421.1, on the reverse strand, counting down.
AGGGTAAATTGGTCCATTTACCCTTGGATGGATATTAAGTTTGGCCTAATGATTATTTTTGCTATGATGGCTAGTTCGGGATTTTCAGTGAGTCGGTGATTCAGGAATCGGCTTCTTCAGTTCAGAGTTTCGGCAATCGCGAGGTGAGTTATCCCCACTATATCAACAGGGTCTAAGGCACCAAGGCCGGCCCTTTATCAAATTGTAATTCGGGTATTGTTGTTATGTTGTTGTTTTACTATGTTTGCATCCAGGTAGTTAGGATGCTATATGTTAGAGACCTGGTAAGGGTCGGTATCCTAGTATATAGGGTGATGTTATGCTAGTGACCGGTTAGGTCGGTATCTTGCTTAGAGTATGTTGCATTACGTGATCTACTAGATCGGTTTGATTGAATGTGAATTGTTATATGATTGTATGTTTATGTGCACATGGTTGTTTGACTGGGGTTGGGTTGAGGCGAGACTTGATTTGTGCTGTAGGCCAACATACCCAGGGCGGACTGGTTATTTCAAAGGCCCAGCAAGCGGTCTGGATAGGCTGTAGGCCCCACGAGGGTGGACCAGACGTGCCAAGGCTCGGAGAGTGGACCAGGCCGACTGAAGGCCCAATGCGGGCGGATCAGTCATACTGTAGACTCAGAGAGTGGACCAGGTGGGTTGAAGGCCCGGTGCAGGCGGACCAACCACACTGCAGACTCGAGGGACATGACTAGACTCGGAGGGTGGACCCGGTGGACTGAAGGCCCGATACGGTGGTCCAGTCACACAGTAGACCCGATATGCATGGATGTTCTGTGATTTGTTATGATATAACATGTTATGTGTGTATGGTATAAGTGGTTGGTATCTTGGGGGTATCTCACTAAGCTTTCGGGCTTACAGTTATGGTTTAACATTTTTCAGGTTCTTCAGGAGACCGTGGCAAGGCAAAGGCGTGATCGTACTGCTCCTCGTGTTTATGTTTTATGTTATGGTTATGGGAAGACTCTGATAATAATTGTATTGAAAACCTTTTTGTAATAACATTATGAAAATGGGTTGTTTTTGAAAAGTTAAAATTCGTTGAAAATTTATGGTCGTTACAAATTGGTATCAGAGCCTTAGTTTGAGTGAATTGGAGGAACATTCGTGTGAATTCAGTCACAAATCAGGGAGAGTTTTTAAAAGAGAATCTAAAATGGTTTTCAAATTAAGTTAAAGGAGGACGTGGAGGTACGATGAGCCGGAGCCAATAAGTAACCCCAAAATACCATACATGATATTTGTTTTCGAGCTTTGATAGAACAGCATGCTAGTACTAGGCTAGGGATCTTTAGGATTTCATGATAATGTTGCCTGTTTTATGATGCCTGGTAGCCTAGGGTTTCCTTCGGTATGAGATTTCCAGTGTTCCTCTAGGAGTGAGGATTGAGCGCTTGTTATGTATATTTGTCACTAGGGTGTTGTGGTAGTACTTCATACAAATATGGGTAGGTGTGGAAGGTAGTATGGGCCCGTACTACTAAAAGCACAGGACCCATACGCGTATCAGGGAAACCATGACCTCTAGGGTTGAGTTGGGAGTTGGTTCTCGGGTTAGTGGGAAGTATCTGAGATTTTGTGGTGTTTTTTAGTATGGTGGTCATGAGGCATGTTGGGAGTGGATTCGGGTCAGGATTGGGAGCAGGAGAGGGAGGTTAGGGCGGGTCAGTACCGCCCGAGGTTATTGGGCAGATGAGCTCAGGCGAGTTGGATACTAGGATTCGTGAGATCCTGCATGATGAGGTTGCTACATTGTTCCAGGCCGAGCTACTGGAACTATTTGGGTCGATCAAGACCACCATGGTGGAGTATTTTGATGAGTGTTATGCGGCACTCGCAGAGACGGCTGCCGCGACAGCTACATCGGTTGTAGCAGCAACATGGGGAGGAGCTGGTAGAGGTTTTCAGTATTGGGACTTCGATAATATGAAGCCCCCTACTTTTGATGGAGTTCAGGACCCGATTGTTGCTATGAGATAGTTGTCAGACGTGGAAGGGTGTTTCTTCACATGTTCATGCACTTCTAATCAGAGGGTAAGGTGTGCTTTGAACCTGTTGAGGCTTGGGGCGAAGGATTGGTAGAGATTGACCACGGGGTCATATTCGGATGCACAGAGGGCTGTAGTTTCATGGGATCAGTTCCGAGATATGTTTAGAACTCGTTATGTTCCGCAGGTTGAGAGGGAGAGATTGGCTCAGAAGTTCCTTGAGCTGAAGTAGGATTCGGAGTCGGTGACGGAAATCACCAGGATGTTCACTGAGAGGGCGATGTTTTGCCCCGAGTTTGCTTCGGAGCAGGCTCATATGTCCTGATATCTGAGTATGCTCAAGAGGAATATCAGACAGTTTGTTTCTACGCAGAGGTGTGAGACCTTGTTAGAGTTGTAGGAGGCCGCCAGGCAGCGTGAGTTGGAGATTGAGTTACAGTTACGAGAGCAGAGGCAGGCTCCGGTGCAATCGCAGCCGGCGCCGAAACGGTCTAAGACCATTGAATCTAGATTAGGAGATCAGAGCAGCCACACTTGTGGGAAGTGTGGGAAGGGTCACACCGGAGCTTGTCGGTCCGGTGGTGCATGTCGCAAATGCGGAAAGGTGTGGCACTATGCGAGGGATTGTCGGCAGGCTACCCCGGGTCGGGATTTGAGGATCTGTTATCATTGTCATCAGGTTGGGCACTTGAGGGTCAACTGTCCACAGCTTGCTGCGGGACCGGTGCAGGCTCCAGTACCGGCCACATTGAGGATCATGGGTGGAGGTTAGGGTGGAGCGGAGCCCTCAAGGGCTTAGGGTCATGCTTTTCAGCTTACAGCGGAGGAGGTCAGGGCAGTGCTGGATGCAGCTGCGGGTATGTTTCTTCTTGATGTCTTATTATTTTATGATTATTGTGGAGTATTATTTATCTGCTAGTCTTGTTGTGTGGTTTTTGGTGTAGTATTCTTTGATTTCTGAGGGTTATGGCATGGTTATGGGTGTAGTGTTGGGTATTCCGTTGGTTATCATTCATGAGGGTTGTTCGTGGGAATCGGGTGTTTGGCCTAGATATCGGGTAGCATCTGCGGTCTGAGGAGTGATTAGCTGAGGATCGAGTTTCTTTCGAGCTGGGATGATCAGTGTTGATGTGTGATTTGTGAAGGTTGCTCGTGTTAGTGGGAATCTGTTCGTGTGTAAGTGTTTGTTTCGGGAAGGTTTGTTGAGGGAGGTCAGCAATGGCGACCGGTGGTTGATAGTCAGTGCTCTAAGTGGGGGAGAATTGGAGAATTCTCTGGAAGATCGATGAGTATGAGAGGTCGTTTAGCTGCATGGGATTCAGTAGTGTTTCAGTCAGCCAAAAGCATAAGATGGTATGAGTGAGTGGCAGGCGTGCGGGGCGGGATACAGACCAAGGGTGATTGATTGTGGAAGGCCTGGGATCGGGTCGGGACTGAGTATGTAGGATGGAGGTAAAGTTCGGAACCCCTAGAGGGCTAGAACAGTATGCATGGGAGTAGCCTTCTAAAGGAGTATCTCAGAATGTTGATTTCTAGTCGAGCGGTCCAGATAGATTGAAGGTCGGTAGGCGTACCAGTCAGGCTGAAGGCTCGGAGAACGGTCAAGCCAGACTGAAGGCCCTGGAGGGAGGTCCAGGTCTGTTGAAGGTTTTGAGAGTGGTCCAGTTTGGCTGAAGGCCTGGTAAGGCGGTCCAGTCATGCTGAAGACTCTGTAATTTTCATTAGATCATTGCGAGGAAATGGATTGAGTATGTCGCGATACGTTAGCGTTGGAAGGTCTGGCCCTGGGTATTGATCATGGTGGGAGGTCGAGCAGGGACTTGAGAGTCTTCGCAAGCGAATCCAGAGTATGTGTGGTGAATAGGATAACGGTTACGCTATAATAGCACGATGTAGTTTTGAGTGACCACCGTGGCACTTGTGGAAGTGTCAAGGCAGCCAAGTGGGTTTCCTTGGTAAGGGAAAGGAAGGGAATGTAGCCCCGAAAGGGAGTGTAAGTTCACGGAAGTGAAAGCAGTAGTGCAGAGTTATGATTAGAATCACATCCGGGTTGGATGGTTGCTGAGGCTCGGAAGGAATACAGGGATGGAATCTCGGATTTCCAGTTTGATTTGATTTATGTGGTGGAAATTCATCCTGGAGGATGTTTGGAGGTGTCATCAGTGTATCGGGTTTTCCAACCCAAGGATGCTAGGGCTAGTTCAATGTGGTTATGAGATTGTGGTGGAGAACTCGTGGGAGTTTCGGGTTTCGATGGTCATGTCTTGAGGAACTTGGTCCGGTGAATGCCAGGTGGTGCATTGCAGGGGCAGTTCAGGACTTGAGTAGCCACAGGCTTCGAGGATCAAGCCTAATTTAAGTGGGGGAGAATATCGTTCTTAAAGTATTTAATTATGAGTCCCTGAGATTTAAGAGAAAGGGTAATTTTGGTCCGTTTGCGGGAAATGGGTTTTATCCGAGAAGGTTTGGTCTGGTGTGTGTGTTGATAGAAGCATAGGGCTTCTCGCCACTCTCATGTGAATGTAAAGTTTATTGATAGCGGGTTTAGAGTTGAGGAGTTACGGCGTTTCAAAGGTGATATCAATTATAGCTCCTTAGGGTAATTAGAGAAAAAGGTCCCATGATTGCATGCATGCATGTTTTAGTTGGTTGGGTACGCCCAGAGTAAGCTGGACGTACGCCCAACGTAAGAGGGAAGAAACGCGGGGGGCAAGGATGAGTACGCCCCGCATACTAGAGGTACGCCCAACGTACTCTCAGAATCCCCAAACCCTAATTTTTGTTGGATTAGTGTCTAAGTCGATAACTATTTTGGTATGTACTTGACCCGATGGTGCATGATCCTTTTGGGTTGCCTTCACCAAAGCAACTTGATTGGAGAAATGAATAAAGAGAGAAAGGATAATATGATTTATTAATATGTTATAGGAATAATATATTAAAGGAGAAATCATATTTGTTTAATTAATATTGGTCAATAATTAATTAAGAATTAGTTTTGTGATCAAATGTAATTAATTAAACTAGAGGGGCTGATTTGTAATTATATGATAGTTACAAAATAAGGTAAGGATTATCTTATTTATATGGTGGACGAATTAAAGGTTGGAAAGCCTTAGAATTCGAGTATGATAAGGATTCAAGGATTATCTTATTGGTTGCTTAATGGATAATCAACTAGATAAGGATAATGACTGAAACCTTATCTCTACACCTATATAAACACCCCTAGGGTCATGAATTCGTGTATCCCTTCCCAAGAGGTCCTAGATATGAATTCTAATCTCTCACCTCTCTCTTTATACCTTCTCCACTTGCTTATGGTGTTTGTGAGCCATTAGAGGAGTGACACTTGTGACTCTAAGCCTTCCAAAGCAAATTCAAGGAGGAATTGGGATTGTTATTGCTACATAACAATCAAGGTATGTTCTAAACCTAATTACATGTTAATATGATTACTTACATGCTAGAATTAGGGTTTATAGTCTTGGATTCAAAGCATGTACAATAGAGAAACCTAGATCCAAGCATTAAGGTTTGTATGAGAACATAGGATGTCTTATGACCAAAACCCATCAGTGGTATCAGAGCCTAGCTTGGTTTCAATTGTATTGATGCATTGTATAACTGGAAAATCGTTTTTTGGGCTTTATGGCTGAGGAACTCGGCGAGTACCACAGTGTACTCGGCGAGTACAGTGTGGTACTCGGCGAGTTCGAGCGTCAGATAATGCTTATCTCGGGATTTCTTGCTGTTTTTACAATTTGGATAGTTACCTTATCATGTTAGATCAATATAAATCCGATTTTATGATATATATGACTATATTCTTGATCTAATTAAAGATAATTATCAATTAATAAGATAATTGTTTCCTTGTAAGATAATTGATTAATTATTTTGAGTAAATTGATAAATTGTTTTGCAAGAAATCATTAAACAAATCAAATATGGATAATTATGTAACTAAATGTTAGTTTAGATTATTTGTTGTTTGATCCTTGTTGTTATGAAAAGTTTCATATTTTCCCCTTTAGGTTTTATGGTTTAAATTTGAACCCAAAAGTTTTGAAGTTTTGAAATTTAAATAGTTAAAACCCTAATGTTTTGAAATGTTTCAAAACTTGCCCTCAAGTTTTGGAATTTAAAAGTTGATTAAAGGTTTAATTAGAAATGTTAAATTCTAAAACCCTAGTAATGTTTTGAAAAGTTCAAATCACACCTTTATGGTTTTATTAATTAATTAAGGAGTATAATTAAAAGAGGTTTAATAAATCCATAAAAGTTTAGGTTAACCATTTAATTGAATTAAAAGTGTAATTGTTAAAGTTAACCACATAGTATTTTAAAAGTGTAAAATACATTCTATACTATATATAACATTAAAAGTCTAACATTATATATATGTATGAGTAAAAGTCAGTCTTACCGTTACTAGGCCTCATTCACGAAGCTGGTCTATAAGGGGTGTTTAAGGAAATTGCCTATAAAATGGCGATTGAATGGGTATCCACTCTTACCCACCGCACTCTTGACTAGTGGAAGGTCGTTAGTCGAACGGGTAGGATAGGACGAAACCTTCCATTATAAGTATAATGAAATACAAAGTAACTAAATGTTTTTCAAATTCCAAATCTTAGTTACTTAGGCAAAAGTGAATTGATGCAATTCCATGAAATTACACTTTATGCCCTTGCGAAGATGTTAGTGGAGCGTGTGTGGTTTACCGGCACACTAAATGGTTCTAAGCAAAGGTAGCAAAGGGTGACTCAATGTTTGTCATAGTTCGGTGGAGCGTGTGTGGTTTACCGGCACATCGAGTAGGTGATTGTAACATGTGAGGGCACCATGTAGTTTGCATGGTTATTCACACCCGCTTTGTGATCCTCGGCATCCCAGTCACAAACAAGAGGGGCATATCGAGATTTAAACATGCCATTGAAATGTTCAATGAATCTCAAAGGATCTAGGAGTTTTCATAGATTTAAAACTTAAATTTCTTTTTCGTTTTTCATGGTGGAAATTAGTGAATCGTCATTCACTTACCTTCAAATGTTCTGCAATTTGGGTTACGGCATCCCTCTCCCGAGTTGTAGGATATTGTGTTGGGTCCTAGCCTTGGAATTTCATTTGGGTGATTTACCAAGGACTCAATCAATCAACTAACTTGAATTCGTTTTTCTCCCGATGTCAAAGTTCGACAACTATGGTCTTCTCAAATCCCATGGAACAAGTATTCCACATGAAGATGATATTCCACGATTCGATCGAGGAACAAGAAATCATGCTTCACTTCCTCCTCCTCCTCCAATTATTCTCCCTAACCCACAAGATTGTAAAATTGAAAGGTTCAATGTCACTCAAGCCCTTTTGGCAAGTAAGCATAAAGAGGGCAGGTCGGTATGTGCACACGTCTCAGGGATGAAGTCACACATTGATAGATTAAGAATGATGGGATCCATTGTCGGTGAAGCGATGGCTGTTGATTGGGTTCTTCAGTCACTTCCTAACTCGTATAGTGAGTTCGTAAGAGAGTACTATATGATGAACCACGACGTGACACTTATAGATCTCACCTACATGCTTATTGCTGCTGAATCAACAATGGTTTGGCGCAATAGAAAAGCAAAGTTGATTGGTGAATCTGCCTTCAAGACCTCTATGGATATAGACAATGGCAATGAAAGACATGCAATGATCGAAAAGGTTGATCATAAGAGAAAGGCGATGTCTAAAGTAGTTCCATGTGTTGTTCCAAAGGAGTCAATTTGCTTTTATTGCCAAGAGAAGGGGCATTGGAGACGAAGTTGCCCTATTTACCTAAGATATCTAAGAGATGGGAGAGTCAAAAGTATGACTACGCTTTAGGTAAGAATCCACTATCTAACTCCATTAAGTTCCTATTCATTAATTCTTAATACATGATGTGATAAGATTGCATTTGAATGTTTTGAAGGATCGGTGAAAAGAAAGGAAGCTTGATAAGAGAGCAAGATGAATCTAATCACAAGAGATGGATCTTGATCGCATGGACTTGAAGATTGGATTTTGAGCTTAGATAGTTATGATAGAGTTGTTAGAAATTTTCCTTTTACATAGTTTTCAATAGATTTTGCATTGTAAGGACAAATGTTTTTCCGCTGCTTTTATAAATAAAATAAATTTTGTTTGACTTATTTATTTATTTGTTTACTTCCTTGCAATGAAATCGTTATGTGAAAATTGATGTTTACATATTTCTACAACGAATGGATATGATTCTTAGTTATGTTATTTATGGAAATGTCGAGAATTTACCAAATAGGGAGAGTTTCTCATCGCCCAAAGTTTCAATTGGACAGAAATTTGGAATCACGCAACTTGGTTGCATGATGAATGAGAAATTTCGTATTTGGAAATTAGACTAATTCATTGACAAAGTGTCAAGTGAAGGACTAGGAGATCGAGTACACAAAGTTGTGTGTTGATCAAGTTCACCATAAGAGTAACAAATATATTCGTCATGATTTACTAAAGGCTTAGTAAATATGATTACACTTACAAGATGAGTGTAATTTTGAATTGATTAAAGGGTTTAGATCAATAGCAAAACGAATAAGAAGAATCAAGTAGGCAGAAAGATAAGAGTTTCTCCATTCTAAGAAGAAGGGAGAGTAGCTTTTATGCTTTATGATAGGTCTTAATGATTATGAACCATATCTCAATTGATCCTCTAAGTGAGTCTTGGTACAACTGTATGTCCAAGAAGAGGGATCAATGATTGAAGAAATGGTCAAATCAAGAAGTCAATCCTACTTCATTCCAAAACAAGTCTTAAAGTCAAGACTGTGACATTGAGTGAATAGTATTAAGAAGGTTTATAACATTCATCAATTGTGGAAAGTTGTGATGTCTTGGATACGACAAAGACCAACTAAGACGAAAATTATGAAGTGTTTTGTTTTGATATAAGCTACACTAACTCTTGAATATTTGTTTATCAAAAAATGTTTTGATAAGAGAATCGTATACGTCAAGGAGTCAGTGGGAGTCTTAATAGTCTTGAAAAGTTTCAAGAACAAATCAAATAAGCCTTATTGATCATCACTAGCACACGAGTTAAGGTTTACAACCTATCATGAAGACATTATTTTGTTTCTGTGCCAATCCAATCGAGTTAATTATGCATGTGAGTCCTATGAGTTCTCATTTGAATGCATAAAAGGCAAGGACCTTGATTAATGGAAAGTACATTGATAGGAAAAGGTGAGCTGCTTAACTACTAGGAAGACGTGGTGGGCAGCTGTGCTACCATAAGGCAATAAATCAAGATTAAGGAAGTTCGATCCATATGAGTTTGAATTTGTTGTAAACTTTGGTTTTAACAAATTCACATGGATAGGAACACATACACCGTTTAAATCTAAGTGTCATAAGATTTCCTCCTTCATAAAAATGATTGTGAGAAAATGCTTTCACTAAGAAAGATTTTAAAAGATAGTGATTGTAAAATTGCATTCTCGAATTCGATCATGGTTACGGCATCCCTTTCCGTAATTTGAATTGTGAGGTTTGGCGATTAGTCTTAATTGTTAAGACACACATATGAAACTAGTGGGAGCATAAGTGTTATGTTTTATAATAATCATCATGATAGTGGGAGCATAAATGTTATGATTGTATGATTATTAAGGCAAGTATTGCATAGTTGGCAATATTAATTATAGAAAACAAGAGTCATACTTTGCAAAGTTGTAAGAGTTGAAAGGTTGTTTTGCTATAATTAAGGGAGAGAATATTATGCTTCATTTCAAATCTAAAGGATTAGGTTGTGAAATGTTGATAAATTTAGTCAAAGGTACATAGTGTGTTCTTAAAGTTTCGATTATGATTACGGCATTCCTCTTCACAATTCGAATTTTGAGAACATAGCAAATAAAACATTGTGCATCATGTCCCATACGCTTCGAGTATAGGATCGATTGCAAATGCTTTAATGTTTGACCATTCTAAAATTTTCCAAATGTCTAGCGCATTTAGAGGGAAAAGGGGCTAGAATCGGTTTTGACTAAAATAATTAAACAACTGTCAAAGAACAATCCAAAGTTCGACGAGGATTGGTCGCTTGTGAGTAGTTGAAAGTATAGTATTGGAAATTATGGAAATGTTTCCATATTGGATGGACAATATCGACATCATTACGAATAGATAAGATTCTAGTTGGAAAATATGGAAGCGTGTCCATATTGGGAAGTAAATATTGAAAATCTATGACTAGATTAGAAACCTTCATGCAAAAGGATGTTCAAACGAATGTACTTTGAGTGAGAGACATCATATCTAAGGAATTGTCTTGTAACAATCTCCGATAGAGGACTTTGTAATATCATTGGCAATAGTCTTTGAGACTTTGGTGCAGTGACATTACAAAAGGATCGTTGCATAAAGTGTTAGAATCTAGTATATTCTATAAGTAACAAGAATTTGATATTCTTACACTTAAGAAAATGGATTTGGAGTTGTAAAATGAGAATGATTGGAAATGTGTTCAATTTGTCTATTTCACAAAAGTAAGAACCATAGGTAAACATTGTGTGCATGCTAGGAGCATGGGACAAGTGTTGGAATTCAAGTACGAAGTTGATTACCCGAAACGACAAATAATGAGTAATCGATATGGTGATAAATAAAATGTGTTTTGTTTATACTCAAAGGTTTGAGGCCATATGGGATTAGTATTATTCTTGTGTTTCACCTTGCATGTTTTGACTTCCAGAATAATTGAGTTTATTAAGAATAATCGAATTATTCAGACGGGCCACAGTCGTTCATATGTTGGAAGTAGATATGAATGAAGACTGTCATGAATTGGTGTGTGGATTGTCTAGAAAAGTATTAGACATAAGCAAATGTTTGCTGCAACGTTCATGAGTGCTTATGAATATGATTTGAGCATTGGATTAAACCCACGCTCACTTGGATCACTCCATGAATTGTATTCGAGTGATTAGTGAGACGATAACATCTTATATTCTTGAAACCGAGATGTGTGAGTTGTATCTTGCTAATCGATTGCACATTGATAATATGTAAACGCACTAGTAAATTGGTGTTATAAAACATATTGTTGTGTGTGATTTGGTTAGTGAGTGCAAGCGAGCATTGTATCAAAGTTTATCCGTTCCTCTTATCCAAAGTAGGATAAAAGCGATATTTTTGGGCCCCTCGATGGTTTAGTGATGACATACGTAAATGCTCGGTCGGGCTAGGGCTAATTTGATTTGTTCAATTAGTCTGTCGTCATAAATCGGAAATCGAGATATAGTACAAAGAGAATGATTTGAAATCATATCTCATACGATATCTAGAATGGAGGAATATATGATCCCTTATCTAAGGACACGCGTATCTGATATGATCAGAGTTGACATCGGCTTTGGAAAGCTACGATTGCAGATCAGGATCTGAAGTCATACGCAGAATAGTTGTTAAACTTATCCAAGTGGGAGACTGTTGGATTAGTGTCTAAGTCCATAACTATTTTGGTATGTACTTGACCCGATGGTGCATGATCCTTTTGGGTTGCCTTCACCAAAGCAACTTGATTGGAGAAATGAATAAAGAGAGAAAGGATAATATGATTTATTAATATGTTATAGGAATAATATATTAAAGGAGAAATCATATTTGTTTAATTAATATTGGTCAATAATTAATTAAGAATTAGTTTTGTGATCAAATGTAATTAATTAAACTAGAGGGGCTGATTTGTAATTATGTGATAGTTACAAAATAAGGTAAGGATTATCTTATTTATATGGTGGACGAATTAAAGGTTGGAAAGCCTTAGAATTCGAGTATGATAAGGATTCAAGGATTATCTTATTGGTTGCTTAACGGATAATCAACTAGATAAGGATAATGACTGGAACCCTATCTCTACACCTATATAAACACCCCTAGGGTCATGAATTCGTGTATCCCTTCCCAAGAGGTCCTAGATATGAATTCTAATCTCTCACCTCTCTCTTTATACCTTCTCTACTTGCTTATGGTGTTTGTGAGCCATTAGAGGAGTGACACTTGTGACTCTAAGCCTTCCAAAGCAAATTCAAGGAGGAATTGGGATTGTTATTGCTACATAACAATCAAGGTATGTTCTAAACCTAATTACATGTTAATATGATTACTTACATGCTAGAATTAGGGTTTATAGTCTTGGATTCAAAGCATGTACAATAGAGAAACCTAGATCCAAGCATTAGGGTTTGTATGAGAACATAGGATGTCTTATGGCCAAAACCCATCAATTTTAAGGGTAACCACTACATAAGGAACATAATGGTTCCCTCCTAAGCCTCCAAGACACTCTTTTACCCCCATAAACCCTAGATATCCGCATTTCCTCTATTGTTGGGTGTGTTTAGTCTTGGAAAGCTTATTTTGGCAAAAGAGAAGCTAGAAGAAGAAAGGAGAAGTTGCCAAAGAAGGAGAGGAACGATTGGAGCTTATAGATCTGGAAAGATATCATCCTTTGGAGCCTAATTGAGGTATAAAGCTTCTTGCTTGACATTCATATTGGGTAGATCTATGTATTGTGAAGCTTTGACATCATTCTTGTCCTAAAAGTCCTCATCTTGTTACATGTTTCGAGTTGGTCAAGATTATTCGTCCTTTCAGCCCTTAGGAGGGGTCGTGAGTGAGAAAAATGAGCTCCCAAGGGCTGTGGTTGTTCCATGTGTGAGATAAGTAGGTCTTAATGGATTAAGACTTTGGATTAAGAGCTTTATGGATGTCCCAAGTGATAAAGTTTGAGACTTTATGAATTCTAATCATATTTGGCCTAAGGATCTGAAGTTTGGGCTTAGGAGCTTAAACCATTAAGTCGTTATGTGATGTTGTTGAGCAATGAGGTTACGCCCTGCGTAACCTGTGAGTACGCCCAGCGTAACGGGCCAGTGTCCTGATCCCATATTGCGAACATTGTTGTACGCCCAACGTACCAAGGAGAGTACGCCCAACGTACCCCTCTGTTGGATTTTCATTTTGGGCCTTAGAGTTTGGGTTGTTATTGGGCTGCTGGATTGATGGGCCATGTCTGGACATTATGGATAAAATACTTTGGGCCTAATGATTATTTTGGACCTTGGATCTAGGCCCATTTGGTGAGGTGGGCCCAATTTAGTAAATTGGGCCAATATTGGGCCTTTGCATCGAACTTTGGTTTTTGGGCCATTAGTGGGCTTGAGAGCTTATCTCGTAATGAGCCTTTCATATTTGATTGCGGGCCTTAGTTATGGATGAGATTGATTTAAGGGTAAATTGGTCCATTTACCCTTGGATGGATATTAAGTTTGGCCTAATGATTATTTTTGCTATGATGGCTAGTTCAGGATTTTCCGTGAGTCGGTGATTCAGGAATAGGCTTCTTCAGTTCGGAGTTTCGGCAATCGCGAGGTGAGTTATCCTCACTGTATCAACAGGGTCTAAGGCACCAAGGCCGGCCCTTTATCAAATTGTAATCCAGGTATTGTTGTTATGTTGTTGTTTTACTATTTTTGCATCCGGGTAGTTAGGATGTTATATGTTAGAGACCTGGTTAAGGTCAATATCCTGGGATATAGGGTGATGCTATGCTAGTAACCGGTTAGGTCGGTATCCTGCTTAGAGTATGTTGCGTTACGTGATCTGCTAGATCGGTTTGATTGAATGTGAATTGTTATATGATTGTATGTTTATGTGCACATGGTTGTTTGACTGGGGTTGGGTTGAGGCAGGACCTGCTTTGTGCTGTAGGCCAACATACCCAGGGTGGACTGGTTATTTCGAAGGCCCAGCGAGCGGTCTGGATAGGCTGTAGGCCCCACGAGGGTGGACTAGATGTGCCGAGGCTCGGAGAGTGGACGAGGCCGACTGAAGGCCCGATGTGGGCGGATCAGTTATACTATAGACTCAGAGAGTGGACTAGGTGGGTTGAATGCCCGGTGCGGGCGGACCAACCACACTGCAGACTCGAGGGACATGACTAGACTCGGAGGGTGGACCCGGTGGACTGAAGGCCCGATACGGTGGACGAGTCACACAGTAGACCCGATATGCATGGCTGTTCTGTGATTTGTTATGATATAACATGTTATGTGTGTATGGTATAAGTGGTTGGTATCTTGGGGTATCTCACTAAGCTTCCGGGCTTACAGTTGTGGTTTAACATTTTTAAGGTTCTTCAGGAGACCGTGGCAAGGAAAAGGCATGATCGTACCGCTCCTCGTGTTTATGTTTTATGTTATGGTTCTGGGAAAACTCTGATAATAATTGTATTGAAAACCTTTTTGTAATAACATTATGAAAATGGGTTGTTTTTGAAAAGTTCAAATTTGTTGAAAATTTATGGTCATTACAAATGGAGCAAGCAAGTCATTTATGATTGTGCTTTTCAGTCTATATCACAGGATAGATTTGGACTATGGGTCAATCATCTGGCAACAATTGGTCCAAAGCTTGTATTCCTCCTCAAGACACTCAGAAATCTTGTGTGGTAGGTACTGGTCCATCATCACTAAGTAGGCAATGGATCGTCTTCACGTTCCAATCATGGCGGATTCTCTTCTCTCCTCCATCGCCACCTTTCACACAACCAATATAATTGTCACGGATCCCACCAAGTACTCCTTCATTGGATCCATTCTTGATACCATGCTTGCCTGTGTGTCTGCAACAAGCAATGTTCTGCAACAATACATGAAGATTCCTTCTTCGGGTCCAAGGGAGCTCACACCAGCCATGGTTCGCTCCATTGAAGAGGCTGACAAGCCAGCAAAGAGGGGAAAGAAAACTGAGACTCAGAAGGAAACGAAGGTTACTAAACCAACCAAGGAGCAAACCCCTAAGAAGCGAAAGTCTAACAAGGTTGCCCCATCACAGCCTCAACCAAAGAAGTAGAAAAAGCCTGCTCAGAGACTCATACTCCAATATTCAAGCGATTTAGACTTAGACTATGTTCCTCCCAGACACAAATCTTCTCCTTCTTCAGAATCTGAAAACGAAAGCTCTGATGATGAGGCTTCGGTTCGTGGTGATACCCCGCCTCGCTCGCCTACCCCAGAAATTCCAGTTTGCTCCCAACCTCCTTCTCCTCCACCCGTTACCATCCCAGTATCTATCCCTCCAATATTTCCTATCCCTACATCTCAACCATCAACCACTATTCCCATCTCTACTCCAATCTTCACAGACACTACCACTACCACCAATACTACAGGGGCTCATTCTACAACTCCCACCCCACCTGTTACAACCGAACCACCAATAACAACCAAACCTCCTACCACTACCAAACCCTTATCACCTACCCCATCCACTGACACCACCCCAGTTCTAGGCGGTGAGGACTTGGAATTTGATTCCACTTATTTAGTCCTTACCGTGTACAAAGGGATGAAGACGACAATGAACCTGTCACCAAGCATCATCTCAAAGTAGTCAACGACAAACTCGATCAACTGCTTTCCTCCTCTTCATTTGGGGCTTATTCTGATGCTGCTTTAAAGGCTTTGTTCTCCTCCGTAGTCCAAGAACACAATGCCTCCCTTACTGTTGCAGCCAAGGCTATAGATGCCTCCACTTCCCAATGCCAGAAAGCCTCTCTTGCAGTTGAGGCTTCAACCAAGGAGTGCAAAGAAGCGACCGCAAAATTCGATAAACTAATTTATGAGGCTCACTTATTTTTGGATTCTTTGCAGGCGGCAGCTCAGAAAAATTCTCTAACTGTGAACGCTTCGGTTGATAACCTTCAGCGTTCTCTTCAAGCTGAACGGTCCAACCTTGAAGCTGCTCATCAAGCAATTGAAGCAGCCAATGCCACTCTACACGACAATGTCAATGATCGATTGACTCAATTGGAGGCAGAGTTGGCTGTTGAAAATCGCATCATGGATGAACTCGACAAAAGAACCTCTCAGCTGAGGATGCAGAATCTCAAACTTCGCACTGCAACAGCTGAACTCAATGACTTGAAGTCTGATAGGGAGGTTATACGAAGCTCTATTACCGATGTTCACTCCATTTTACTTCACCTCCTTGAAGCCCATGATCCCATCATCACCATCACCATCCGCACGCATTTGGCTGACAAACTTCGACCTGCATTGGACATCCTTAATCGTATCGTGGGTGTTCCGGTGACTGGTGTCTAGCCGAAAAAAGGGGAGAGAAGGTAACGAAGACTCAACCTCCTCCTGAACCGAAACCAACTGCTGAACTGAAGGTTAATGAAGCTTCGGTCAATAATAGAGACAAGAAGAAGAAGAAAATTAGGGAGGATGACACTGATAATGAAGAAGATGTTTATGAAAAGGATCCTGAAAAGCCTTTTCAGAAAACAAAATCTTCTGATAAAGAGCTTGAAGAAAAGTTTAAGAAACACACGGCTGAGCTTGAGCAAAAGCAAATGGAAAAGGAGCTGCTGGAAAATAAGAAGTCCATTTTTCCTGAGTCGAGTCGTGATTCGCTCCAAAGGTGCGCTATCGATGAACCAAGTACACTTTGGCTTGAGCCTATGATGTCGTTCGGGCTTGGCAACTCCAAGGGTGTACAGTTTGACATGTCGATCACGCGAAAGGCGTTCATCTTTCATTACTTCAACTCGACTGTTGCCATCCCATCTCTAGACCCGAAGGTGGATCAGGATCTATTGGAATTCTATCTAGAGTTTGCTAAGCCTCAGTACTTGACATGGAGTTCGCAGAAAATCACAACTGTCAAGGTACTGAAGCCCTATATAACAGGGAAGTTTGTTAATGTGAAATTCAAAGTGACTCGAGGATCTGAAGGCTCTGTTCACAACTTCACTCTTGCTGATCTACCGAACCTCAATCCTCACGACTGGATACTCCTCAACAACATCTTTCTGTCAAATCCTCAGGAGTATCATCCAATCATTGACCATGTCAAGTGAATGCTTGTCTGCTAGATTCACGAAGTGGCAAAAATGGACAAAGAAATCGCTTCAGCAATTCACCAGTGAACAACAATAAAACCAATGGGAAGAGCTGGCAGTGTTAACCTGATGGTTAAAGGGAAGATTGATTTGAAGTACCACACTGTGATGTTCATCAGAGGCGAAGGTTAGAAATGCCTGTTCGCTCTTGTTGACAAACACCTCCTCTCAACTGCTTGCTTGGAGCACATTTTGGAGATTATTCAGAGGTGAAATCAGAACACAGCAGCCGACAAGAAGATGTTTACCGATATGCTGAGATGATATATTCAATTTCGGCAGACACTTCTTGCTATCATCCTCGGTTGTTCAAGGTGGTAAATACTGTGAAGCCTGTTGGATATAGTGTCTAAGTCCATAACTTTATTTGGTATGTACTTGACCCGACCCGGCATGGTCCATTTGGGTTGCATGGCATTGCAATACTTGGATAGACTAGATGAGAGAATAAGGCCCTTATGATTATTAATATATTATAAGTTCTAATATATTAATAATAGTATTATTTAATTAGTATTGATCAAGTATTAATCTAGTATTAATTTGGTGATCAATGTGAGACTAATTAAATATATAGGGTTGATTATGACAATCATCAATTCTTTTATGGTGGATTAATGATCCATGGTTTATGGGTTTGGTTATAACCATATGGACTTCCATGGATAGTCCATGGGAGTTACAAACCCATGGGTCATGAGAAATGAAGAGTCATGACAATTAGGGTTTACATTTGTAACTCCTAATTATGACACACTATAAAAGAAACCCTATAGCATGCAAAATCGGCACTAGAGTGTTTCTAGAGAGGGCATAACCGATTTTCAAGTGTAAGAAGTATTCTCTCAAGTTATTCCAAGTTTTGTGGTGTTGTGTGAAGCATTTGAGGCACAACATTTGGGGTGCTACGCTCACAAAGTCTTGAAGGAATCCAAGAAACAACAAGGTATGTATTTCTACTAGTTTTTATGTTTTACGTAATCCCCATGCCATGCTAGTTAGGAAATAACCTTGAAAAAGAAATTTGCATGTATATAGAGAAAACATAGATTCAAGGTTATTAGGGTTACATGTACACTTAGGACGTGTTAGAATTCTCAAAACCCATCAGTGGTATCAGAGCCTAGGATTGTTTGTGTATACTTGATGTAATTTGCAAGAAAAATCGTTATTTTTTTCTTTTTTTTTTTTTGGAATCTGTCATTTTACCACGAGGTGGTGACTGTTCAGTGAAAAAAAAATTGTTTTTGACCTGTTTTGGATTAGAATCATTACCACAAAGTGTTTTTATTCTTAAAACTTGATTTTGATGTTATGGTAATGTTTATTCTCATCCAAATAAATGGTTATTATCAAATTTTCAAGTTTTATATGGTTTATTTATGATTCTTGAAATTGTTGATATGAATATTTGTTGCTGGAAATGGATTAAAATCATTATCCCAATCTGTTTTGGACTTGTAAAATCTATTTTTCAAAATGATAATGATTATGTTAACCCGTTTTACATGACTTTTATCAATTTTCAAGTATTGTATATGTTTCTATGATTTCTTGAAATTGCTTGACATGAATTTGTGTTTTTACGAGTTTTAGAAGATCATAGGAATTATGTGTAACCTCCATGTGTGTTTAATTCATGATCTTAATAACAATGATGGTGTACATAACTTCTCCTCAAGTTATGGATAACCAAAAGTCACTTCTTTAAATTGTGATTAAAGAACTAAAAAGGTTTCATAAAATGAAGAGTCTTCATTTTTATGAACCATTAAAACTCATAAGTTACAAATTGAAGAGACTTGGAATAGTTTCAAATCTTGCCCTCAAGTTTTGGAATTTGAAAAGTCTTACACTTTAATACTTTAATTCCAAATTAAACCTTAGATTTTTAAAAAGTTTAAAAATCAATACTTATACTATTATTATAATTTTATTATATAGATATGTATAAGAATATGTCATTCTTACCGTTAGTAGGCCTCATTCACGAAGCCGATCTATAAGGGGGTATAAGGTTGTTCCCTATAAAATGATGACTTAATGGGTGTCCACTCTCACCCACCGCTTCCTTGATCGGTGGAGGATCGTTAGCCGAACGGGTAGGATACGACTTTAAATACTCATTAAAAGTATAATGAATTATAAAGTAACTATAAATTATAAATTCCCAATCTTAGTTACTTTAGGAAAATGTGAAATTGGTGCTACCCCATAAAATTACACTTTGTACCTTACCACATCATTAGTGGAGCATGTGTGGTTAACTGGCACACTAACATAGACTAGTAAGAGTGGCAAATGGTAACTTGACTTTATTATGGATCGGTGGAACGTGTGTGGTTAACCGGCACATCAATTAGGTAATATTGTTCATGGTACCAAGTCAATTTGTATGGTTATTCACACCTTGTTTGTGATCCTCGGCATCCCAGTCACAAACTTGAGAGGGCACAATCGAGATTCAAACATGCCATTGAAAGTTCAATGTATCTCAAAAGATCTAGGAGTTTCAAATCCAACTAAAACTTAATTATATTTTGTTTTTCATGGTGGAAATTGGTAAATCGTCATTTACCTACCTTCAACTATTTTATAACTTGGATTACAACATCCCTCTTCCAGTTATAAATAGGTTGTTGGATCCTAGCCTTAATATTTCATATTGGTTGTTATATTAAGGACTTTAAATCAACTAACTTGAATTTCTCCCATTATAGATGTCTAGTTTTGACAGCTATGGTCTTCCCAAATCTTTAGGAACAAGCTTCCTAATGAAGATTATATCCTAAATGGCAACCAAGGTGAAAGATCAATCCTTTTGTTCTGTATTAGTGGGATTGGAAATCATACTTCACCTCCTCCAATAAATCTCCCTATCCCACAAGTTTCAAGACCTGATAATTTCTAAGTCACTCAATCCCTATTGGAAAACAAAGTCTATATGTGCTTAGGTCTTGGAGATTAAGTCCCATATTGACAAGCCGGGAGAGTCGGGTGTCGAAGTCTCGAGGTAACTGGTTGTTGACTTGGTTCTTTAGTCACTCTTTGATGATAGATCACGACATGATCCTTAATGATCTTACCTATTGCTTGATGATGCTGAATCAGCAATGATTTGGAGCATTGGTAAAGAAAAATTTAATTGGAAGATCAACTTCCCAAACTTCCATGGACATTGACAATGGTAACATTGGAAGTCCAGAAAAACTTTCTCTTCCCAATTGAAAAGGATTAGCCATAGTCAACTCGGTTGACCAAATGGTAAAGCGAAAGGCTAACTCTGTGTACCGTTTCCAAAAAGTCCATATGTTTCTGTTGCCAAAGGAAGGGCATTGGTTGCGAAGCTACCAAATTTACCTATAAGTCCATAAGGATAGTAAAGTCAAATGTTTGACTCTGCTTTAGGTAAAGTCCATTATCTAACTTTATTAAGTTTCTATTTTGAGAATCTAATTGCATGATGTGATTGGGTCACATATTGATGTTTTAAGAATCAAAGAAGAGTGAAGAAACTTAAAGGAAGTATATGTTGATTTTGATCATGAAGATGGATTTCGATCGCATGGTTCAGTGATCAGAATTTTGATTTGTTACTTAAGAGTTATGATATATTGCTTAGGAATAGATAACAACAAGTTTTCCATATGGATTGTAAGGATAAGTTTTCCACAAAGTTTTAAAATAAAAGAAAATGGTTTTGATTTTATTTATTTTAAGTATCCTTACAATGGCATTTGTGAAAAAGGTTGTTGCTTATATGTTTCCATTGATAAGCAATATGGGTGAATAGATTTGATTCTTTTATTAGTGGTAGTGTCATAATTTACCAAATAAGGAAAGATTCTCATCACCCAAGTTTCAGTTGGATAGAAACTTGGAATCATGCAAGTTGTATTGTGTGATGAATGAGAATTTTCATCTTTGGTAAATTAAGACTAATTCCTTGTTCACATTCGCATGTGAGTCAAGCGAAGGAATAAAGGATCGGGTACATTAAGTTGTGCACTAGTCAGGTCCACTACAAAGGTAGATAAGATTATTCGTTATGATTTACTAAAGTTTAGTAAATATGGTTATGCTTACGAGTTTAAGTGTAATTCTGAAACATTGGAAAAGTTTCAATGTATGGCAGAATGAATAACAAGAATCAAATAAGGCAGAAAGATAAAAGTTTCTCCAATCTGAAGAGATGGGAGAGTACTTGTGTATTTTGTTTTATGATTATCTTAGTGATTATGGAACCATATCACAATTGATCCTCTAAGGACACCTTAGTGTGTTCGTTGCCTGAGGAGAGGAATCGTGAATTGTTGAAATGGTTAAATCAAAAGATAATTCATACTTCGTGCCAAAAACAAATCCTGGAGTTATACTCCAAGATTGTAACTTGAGTGACATAGTCTTTAGAAAGTTCATAACACTTGTCAAATGTAGAGTAAGATGTTTCCTATTCTTGTACATTTGAGATTGGTAAGTTGTGATGTTTTAGATAAAGTAAAGACCAGCTAAGACCAATAGTGAGAAGTGTTTAACTTGATAAAAATCTGCACTAGCTCTTGAATATTTGTTTTGTCAAGGAATGGTTCTTGACAAAGAGAAGTCTTATATGTCAAGAGGACAGTGGGAGTCTAAAAGATTCTGAAATAGTTTCAAGAACTAATTAAGAGTTTTGTTAATCACTAGCCCGCGACTTGAGGTTTGTAACCTATCATGTTGACATATTCTTATTTCTGTGTCTATTCCAGTTAAAAGTTGATTATGCTTGTGAGTTCTATGAGTTCTCAAGTTGTTTGCATAACAACCCGGAAGCAATGGTGGGCATTGTGCTATCAGGTGGCAAGAAATTAAGATTGAGCAAGTTCAGTCTATATGAGTTTGGATTTGTCACTAACATTGTCTTGTGATTATGGTTATGACATATTCACATGGATAGGAACACATACACCATAAAAATCTAAGTGTCATAAGGTTTCTCTTCGACTCATGAAAATCATGGTAAGGAGACTCTTTCACTAAGTAGATTTTGAGTAGATAGCAATTGTGAGAATGAAAAAAGGTCTAAACATTATGATTACGACATCCCTCATCATAATTGTTTAGACATACAAGTGAGCTATCTAAGGAAAGGTGTATGGTTTTGATAAAGTCTTATCAAAGAAATTGCATATCAGACATCTCAACTTTGGTAGAAAAGTCAATAAAGTGTTGGTTTCAAAAAGTCTAGCTGATCTCTGAATACATGTCAAAGCTAGTGGGAGCATAAGTGTTATGCTAGTAAGATAATAATCATTATGCTAGTGGGAGCATGATTATTATGTTAAGTGTTGCAAGCCAACAATATTAATTATAGAAAACATAATTTTCAGTTCGCCTTGAAAAAGTTGTTTTGCTATAATTAAGGGAGACGATTTTATACTTCACTCCAATTCTACAAACTTAGATTGAGAATTTAACCTACTTTAGTCAAGAATATATATGAATGTTATGCTGGAATGGTTCAACATAAGGAAATTATATATATGTTGCGTTCTCAAAATTCGATTATGATTACGGCATCCCTCTTCATAGTTCAAATTATGAAAACATGGAAAGAAAAAAAAATTATAGCATAAATCATGTCCCATATGCTTTGGGTATAGGTTTGATTACATGTGCTATAATATTCATCCTTTATAAATTTTCCAAATGCCTCGGGCATTAAGATGGAAAAAGGAAAAGAACTAGAAATGACTAAAATGATTAAACAAAATTGTCGAGGACAATTGGAGGTTTACCAAAGATTGGTTGCTCATGGACAATTAGAAGTATAGAGTAAGGACCATATTCACATATTTTGAAAACGAGAGGCAACTCTTGTTCAGAATGGTAATATGGAATTGTCTCCATATGTGGAAGTTATTCTTTGAATCTGTGTTAGATTAAAGAACTTAATGCTAAGAGGGATGTTCAAAGGAATGTACTTTGAATTTGAGACTTCAGTTCCATGGAATTGTTTTCCATTGGAATACTTTGTAATGTCTGTTGCCAAGTATTTGTGACTTCTGTGCATAGTCATTACAAAGGGATCATTGCATATAAGTTTAGAATCTAACAGATTATAGTAAATGGAAAGAGTTTGGTATTCTTGCATTTACAACAAGGATTGGAATTGTGAAATGAGCATCATTGGAATATTGTCAATTGATCTATTTCACAAAGAGAGGACCATATGTAAACATAGTATGCATACTTGGAGTATGGCATAATTGTTGTTTGAAAAAACATAGTGTACATGCTTGGAGCATGGGACAACTAATGTTTTAATTCAAACATAAAGTTGATTAATCGAAACATAAATAATGAGTAATCAATATGGTGCTAAATAAAAGGTGTTTTTATTTACACTCAAAGTGTTGGGGCCATATAAGATTAGTATTATTCTTGTGTTTCACTTTGCATGTTTTGACTTCCAGAATAATTATGTTGTGGTATATATCATATTATTCAAACCATCCACAGTCAGTCAAACTTTGTAAGTAAGTATTGATTTAAGATTGTCATGAATTTGGCTTGTATGATTTGTCTAAAGTGCTTTGGACAATGTAATGGTTGCTACAACATTCATGAGTACTCATAAGGGCTGAGTATTGGATTCAACCCACGCTCACTTGCATCACTTCATGGAATTTATCTCGGGTGATCGTGAGACGGTAATATCATATGAATCTTCAAACCTAGAGATATGAGTTGTTGACTATGAGTTGGTTATTCATTGATTGTACGAAAACGCATTGGTAACTCGATGTTATAAATCTTACCTTTGTGAATAATTCAACAAGTAGTTAGTACAAGCATATCAGTCGAAGTTTATCTATTCCTTCTAGAAATAGAAGTGATATATGGGCCACTCGATGATTTGGTATTGACCTAAGTACCGGGCCCAGTCATAACCTAATTGATGTGTTCAATTTAGTTCTATTTTGAAACAAATAAGAGATCGAGAAACAAATGCTGGACAATAAGTAAGACCATGTTCCATGTGTTTGTCCGGCTGATATCATGAGAACAGAGGATTATATGATCACTTATCTTAAATGGTGTATCATCATCATCTCAGTTCCGAGAGACTTTGAAAGAGCTACGATTGCTAGTCGGATTTTGAAGTCATATTTGCGAATATAGATATTAGACTTATCCAAGTGGGCGACTGTTGGATATAGTGTCTAAGTCCATAACCTTATTTGGTATGTACTTGACCCGACCCGGCATGGTCCATTTGGGTTGCATGGCATTGCTATACTTAGATAGACTAGATGAGAGAATAAGGCACTTATGATTATTAATATATTACAAGTTCTAATATATTAATAATAGTATTATTTAATTAGTATTGATCAAGTATTAATTTGGTGATCAAAGTGAGACTAATTAAATATATAGGGTTGATTATGACAATCATCAATTCTTTTATGGTGGATTAATGCTCCATGGTTTATGGGTTTGGTTATAACCATATGGAGCTCCATGGATAGTCCATGGGAGTTACAAACCCATGAGTCATGAGAAATGAAGAGTCATGACAATTAGGGTTTACATTTGTAACTCATAATTATGACACACTATAAAAGAAACCCTATAACATGCAAAATCGGCACTAGAGTGTTTCTAGAGAGGGCATAACCAATTTTCAAGTGTAATAAGTATTCTCTCAAGTTATTTCAATTTTTGTGGTGTTGTGTGAAGCATTTGAGGCACAACATTTGGGGTGCTAGGCTCACAAAGTCTTGAAGGAATCCAAGCAACAACAAGGTATGTATTTCTACTAGTTTTTATGTTTTATGTAATCCCCATGCCATGCTAGTTAGGAAATAACCTTGAAAAAGAAATTTGCATGTATATAGAGAAAACATAGAGTCAAGGTTATTAGGGTTGCATGTACACTTAGGAAGTGTTAGAATGGTCAAAACCCATCAAAGCCAACTCAGAAGAAATAATCTCTCGCCTCATTTGACGCAAAGGGGGAGATTGTTGGGCTTATAGTGTTGCGTCATGGGCTTGGTCCTTAGCCCAGTTTTGGTTGCCGGTTTGGGCTTGTCCAACCGTGAATGTTTTTGTAACGCTCTAAAAATTCCAACCAATTTAAACTTTTCAAAAGCCACCCAATTTCATAAAGTTATTACAAAAAGGTTTTCAATACATTTATTTTCAGAGTGTTTCCCAAAACCACATCATAAACACATAAAACATGAGGAGCGGTACGATCATGCCTTTGCCTTGCCACGATCTCCTGAAGTACCTGAAACATTTAAACCACAACTGTAAGCCCGAAAGCTTAGTGAGATACCCCCAAAATACCAACCACATATACCATACACATAACATGCCTTATCGCAACAGAACGCAGAACAACCATGCACTTCGGGTCTACTGTGTGACTGGTCCGCCGCACCGGGCCTACAGCCCACCTGGTCCACCCTTCGAGTCCAACCATATGCCTCGAGTCTACAGTGTGATTGGTCCGCCCGCACT
This sequence comes from Lactuca saligna, assembly GCF_052625555.1. Taxonomy (NCBI): domain Eukaryota; kingdom Viridiplantae; phylum Streptophyta; class Magnoliopsida; order Asterales; family Asteraceae; genus Lactuca; species Lactuca saligna. Next base: position 111,042,375 of record NC_136421.1, on the reverse strand, counting down.
GGGCCTTCAATCCACCTGGTCCACTCTCTGAGTCTACAGTATGACTGGTCCGCCCGCACCGGGCCTTTAGTCGGCCTGGTCCACTCTCCGAGCCTTGGCACGTCTGGTCCACCCTCTTGGCACCTACAGCTTATCCGGACTGCTCGCTGGTCCTTCAGGATAACCGGCCAGCCCTGGGTATGTTGGCCTACAGTACAAAGCAGGACCCGCCTCAACCCAACCCCAATCAAACAACCATGTGCACATAAACATATAATCACATAACAATTCACAACAAATCAACCAATCTAGCAGATCACATACGTAGCACATCCCTACCAGGATTCCGACCTAACCGGTCACTAGCATAACATCATCCTATAAACCAGGATACCAACCCTAACCAGGTCTCTAACATATACCATCCTAACTACCAGGATGCAAACATAACAACGCAATAACATAACAAACAACTACCCATTTTTCCATCCGATAAAGGGCCGACCTTGGTGCCATAGACCCTATCGATATAGTGAGGATAACTCACCTCGCAACTGCCGAAACTCTAAACTGAAGAAGCATATGCCCGAACCACCGTCTCACCAAGAATCCCGAACTATCCAAAGTAGAAAAATAACCATTAGCCCAAGCACAATATCCTTCCAAGGGTAAATTGACCATTTTACCCTTATCTCAAAATGGTCCATGACTAAGGCCCACAATCAAAATATGAAAGGCCCAACACTAGGTAAGCTCTCGAGCCCACTAATGGCCCAATTTGCTACATTTGGCCCATTCTCCTTATTGGGCCTTACCCTAAGCCCAACACCCATACTTGGACCATCTTCCCTGACTCTTGATGGCCCATTAAGGCCCAAAGACCCAAAATATAAAGCGCATCCCACACCGAGGCCCAAATACTCAAGGCCCAACTAGCAGCGTTACGTGTGGTGTAACTCAACGTACGCTTAGCGTACCAGCTCCATGACGAGTACGTTGAGCGTACCGGTACGTACGCTCAGCGTAGTGCTCTGTTAAGTCATCTCCTCATTAAGTGCTTACTACTCCATTCCAAGGGCTACAAACTCATATCAAGGTCTTATTTCACGACTTAAACCATAAAGTCACTGATTTGGTGACTTAATATGGTTCAAACCAACTCAAACTTCCAAAATGATCTTCTACATCCAATAAGAGAACTAGATCTCATGCATGGGCTTAATAGAACCCCAAAGGTTGGAACTTTACTGCTTATTGGACTCATATGATCTAAGGGAGGCAACCATGGTTATAGAAACGAGCTTAACTCACCAAGATCTTGGGACCAAAAGGTCCATAAACTTGTACTAGAGGAGATCTAAGAGATTAGACATCAAGATCCGAACTTTTTACCTCAAAAGGGCTCCAGAAGATGATGTTATTCCATATCTATAAGCTCCAACTTCCCAAGTCCTTCATTGACAATTTCCTCTTGTCCCCTTCCAAACTTAAACCTCCAAAAATGAGCTTCCCAAAGTCAAGATCTCACAAAAAGGAAGGGTGAGGTGTTCTAGGGTTTCTCTAAGGTTGGGGAGACTGATAATGAGGCTAGGGTTTGAGCCATTATGTTCCTTATATAGCGCATCACCCTCAAATTAGGGTTTAAAGACTTTGGACGTACGTTGGGCGTACATCCAGTACGCTGGGCGTAAGCCCCCACAGACATGCGTTCTGAAGAGTTTAAAACAAACTTAAAGATCGATTAGATCTATGAAACAGGTAAAGGAATGAATAAGTAAACAATCAAGAACAAGCTAATGAATCAGAAAGGTCGAATGATTCAATAAACAATCCTCAGAAGAGCTCGATAAAGAACGTCAACTGTAGAGGATTTTAGGGTTTACAAATATTCAATCAGAGTGACGACTGTTACTATACGCATACATGCATGCATATATTTATAATAAAACCCTAGCAGATTTTCTAATAAAAATAAGGCTAATCTAGCTGAACACGGATTGACAAGCCCAATCCGGTTGTAAAACAAATGGCCCAAGACGCAACTCTATTATCTTCAACAATCTCCCCCTTTGCGTCTTTGGCATAGAATCTTCATCCTCTTTTGACAGCAGAAGGCTTCTTTACCGTCTCAAAAATCTTCGGTATTATAGCCAGAATGTGATGCCTGAAGGTGATATACCAACGAAGCATGTCAGTGAAGCTCTTCTTGTCTGCTGTTGAGTTCTGTTTGCATCGGTGAATGATGTTTATAATATGCTCCAGACAATCTGTAGAAAACAGATGTTTGTCTACCAAAGCAAACAGAAACTTATGCTTGTCACCTCTGGTGAAAATGACCGTCAGATTGGAAGAATCAATTTGCCCTACCTTCATTTTATGAACATCTCCTGTCTTGGAAGTAGGCTTGACGGTCGGTTTCTTATTCATAACCTTTGCTATTTCCTGATCCATAGTGACGAGCTCATGGATGTAGGAGGCCAACATTCTTTTAAGATGTTTAAGAATCGGTTCATACTCTCTATGATTGGAGAGAAGAATGTTGTATAGCAGAATCCAATCATGCGGATTCAGACTGGGAAGATCTGCCAGAGAAATAAGATGTTCTGTGTTGGCCGTTCCTCTGTTGATTTTGAAATTAACGTTCACAAATTTCCCAGCCTATGTCGGTTTCAGCACCTTGACTTTAATAATTTTCTGAGCGCTCCATGTCAAGTACTGCGGTTAACCATACTTCAGATAGAAATCTATTAGCTCTCTGTCAACCTTCAAGTTCGGATGAGGGACATCGGCAGTGACATCAAAGCAATGAAATGTGAAAGCTTTTCGCGTGATTGGCATGTCGAACTGCGAGTCTTTTGTATTTTCACACTCGAAGGATGCAATCGGTTCCAACCAATATATCGAAGGAAACTCAATCGCTTGAGTGATGAGTGTGTCTCTGTCCCAATCTGGGAACAGAGTCTTCTTGGCTTGAATAGCATCCTCATCCTCCTTGATCTTTCTTTCCCTGGCCTCGGCCTCTCAAGCTATCTTAAGAGTTTCATCAAGCTCTTTGTCCCTTTTCTCACGTTGAAGAGCTTCAGTGATAGTTTCATCTGAATCTGATTCACTCTCAACAAGGAATTGTTTCCCAGAACCCGAAGCTACATTAACCTTCGGTTCTGTCTTGGGCACACCTTCCTCTCCCCCTTGTCGCGGAAGAACAAGCTTCTCCGAGACACCCTTCATTTCACTCAAGATGTTAATAGCAGGAAGGAGTTTCGTCTGGAGATGTTGTCTGATAGTGAGGGTAAGGAAGGGATCATGGGTGTCAAGAACATTTGTTAACAAATTCTTGACATCACCAGCGCAACTTTGAATAACTGCCCGCTGAGTCTTTAGCAAAGAAATTTCTTGTTGTGCCTAGGCCAGTTGGATCTTTTGTAGGTCGATGGTCGCCTGGTGCTTGACAAGATCTTCCTTCAGGGTGCTCTCGGCTGCCAGAGAAGCAAAACGTGAATCCAAAGATTTGAGAAATGATGTGGATTCAGTTTTGAGGTCAGCACGCAGAGCCTCAAATTTGGTGGTTTCACCCTGAAGGGTAGCCGAGAAAGAGTCAACAGACGTCTGAAACCTGGCCGCACTGGAATCAGCATGAGCTTTTAGAGAATCAAGAAAGATCTGAGTTGTGTGAACAACCTCAGAAACTTCCTTGGTGGCTTTGGAGCATGAAGCAGCTGAGTTGTTGATAGCTTCAGTTGAACGATCCAGGGCGTCAGTGTACGTCTTGATCGCAGACTCAATGAAGGCTTTGAGCACAACACCCCCGTAGGCTTTATTATCAGCCAGCAGACTATCAAGTTTGTCATGAATTTCCTAAATCTGCTGACTAGTAACAGGGGGTATCGGCATCAGTGTCTGTAGGAATCCGGTAGGGGCTATAATAAATAGAGTCGAACTCTTCATCATCGCCGCCCAAGGTAGCACTGGAGTTGGAGGATAGAGAAGGAGATGGGGGAAGGTTGATGACCGGGGTTTCAACCACAGTAGCAGCCCCTGTATCAGATACATTGACTGTGACTGGTGGTTGGGAAGAGGTGATAGTAACTGTTTCGGTGATAATTGGTGTGGAGATAGAGGATGAAGGTTGAGTAACAGAGAAGGGAATAGTAGGTTCTGTTGTAGTTGGAGGGATGGTTATAGGAACAGAAAGTGGTACCTTCTGTGTTGGTGATTGGGGTGGAGTTGGAATTTTTGGAGAAGTGGGAGGAGTGGGTGATTTGGTAATTTAGGGAGATGTAGGTGGAGAGGGTGATTTGAGAATTTTGGGAGATGCTGGTGGAGAGGTTAGATGAGAGCCAGCAGGAGAAGATGGTTGTTGAGGAGACTGAGCAGGTGTTGTTTCGGTTTGAGGAGCAGCAGCCTCTGTATCTAATGGGTCATTAGGATCAGAGTCAGAAGAAGGAGACCCTTTGGCTCTTTTAGCCATCTTCTTGACCTTTTTGGATTTGGACTGAGAAGGTTCCTCTGCCTCAAATTTGTGTTTAGAGGATCTTCTCTTTCTCTCCTTCTTTGGTTCAGTTTCTTGCTTCTTCTTTTTCTCCTTTTTGCTTGCCCTCTTGCCACGGTTGGCAGGTTGATCGAGGGCGTCAAGAGCAGCACGCTGTTCATCGGACAGAACCCTTGGAGGCAAGGGTGTTCTGGTGCTATAGTCAGCCATGATGTTGCTGTGAGGCGTGACGCACCTATACATGGATTCAGGGATCAATACATAATGGAGAAACTTACTTGGATCAGAGACAATGATCTTCTTGGTGTGGTAAGTGGCAATTGAAGCCGTAAGAGCATCCTTCATTACCGGGATTTCAAGGGAATCCATGGCCCTTTTTGTAATAAGCGTCCAGAACCGTCCGCATGAGATCTCGGAGTACCTTGTAGTTGTGTTGAGACTTTGAACGACTTGAGACCAGATTATGGAGCCATAATCTAGCTTGATGCCGTTGTAAAGACCATATAGGATGGTCAGAAACCCTTTACTCGTGGTGTCAGAACCACCACACCTCTCCGCTAATCCCTTAATAAGAAGGGTAAGCAATCCGTTCCACTGAGACGGAAGACAGGATTTCTTGACTTTGGCAATGGTAGTAAGAACATCCGTATACCCCATTTCGTACATCATTGAAAAGAGTTACGCAATGGTGATAAAGTCCGGTGAGATGACGGAAGAGTTGACAGCAAGCCCTAGAAGAGAGCAAAACCTTGTTTTGGATACAGAGGTTTTCTTGTCGTGAATGGTGAAGAAGATGCGATCTTTGTGTTTGTCGTAGTTGGCCGTTGTGTAAACTTGGGAGAGCAGGGACATGGGAACGGCCTCCACCTGCGTAAGTGCCAACAACAATGGGGAATATTTGAGGCATTCCGCCACATGTAGCATGTAGGAGTCATATAAGAATGCGGTCATCTCTATAATCAAATTTTGATTAGGTTTGATTGAGAGCAAAGAGGAGGATGCAGTTTGATCTTGTGCTGAAGAAGAAGTCGCCATTGTTGAGGTGTGGAAGAAGATGAACAGTTGAAACTTTTTCAGAGAGAATTCGTGAGAGGTAAATGCCAAAGAACACGATCACCCCTTATTTATACCGTTCATAGGAGAGAGAAAATCGTGATGATGAAGAAACCAAAACGTCGCCTGAAAAAGCGCGATTGGAAGTTATGGTGTATCCCAGGAATACGTCAGCACACGTGGGTGTGAAAGGAATCAATTGCACGCGCCCAAATCATTTTTGTACCATTTGAAATTCTTGTGCCCTTGTTTGGTTACATCTGAAACTTAAAACCATATGCCAAACAGTAATCAGAATGTTGGAAAAAATTAATTTTCGTGCATAGGAGTGTGAAAGATAAAGAGATAAATCTAAGGTGTTTGGGATGTGAGTGTTGTCTAGTAAGAAGACAGAAAGCGGAAGATTCCGGGCAAAAATCGCTTCCTTCAAAGCCAAGAGAGACTTGAAGTGCTTGTGTGGTTTCCCGAGAAATACGATCAGTTGTCTGTTAATAAACAATGAAAGGCATCTTTTGATCATGGGCTGAAGGGTGGCTGACCTCTAACCGAACATCAAGTCTTAACATAGAACTGAGTGTTGGTAGAGATACCTGTGAGACCGATGTGATCTGTTGAACAGGTAGGTGGGAATTATCGCGTGACAAGAATGGGATAGACAGAAATCTCAAAGAAAAATAAACCGGACCTCTTTGGGAAGAAATGTCTTAGGAGTAGACGATTTCATAAAAGATCACACAAAAAGAAAATGAGATTTCCAAGTAATAGCTTGAGTTTATCACTCACCGTCAATTCATTTCAGGTATTGGATTTTGGGTTTCACTTAGAACGTGGTAATCGAATCCAAGATCATAGACACAGATGTTGTGCAACCATAAGCCTCAGTAGTAAAGACCGAAAGCATCAAGGGTTACTTTGGGGAATCGAAGGTAAATGAAGAAGTTGAGGAGATGGTTAAGAGACCGAACGTACCTTCTGCTACAGAATAGGGACAAAGCAGAGCAACTCATGTTTCAGATGAGTAGAGTAAGGTAGCTCTAGACCGATATTGAGAGAATAGCCTGATTGGGAAGAAACGATAGGTATTGATTGAATCATTAATGCCTGCTCGAGGTCATAGAGGCTTGCGACAACATACAGCAGCATGCTTCTAGGGACGTCTAACTAGTCTGATAAAGATAAAACATACCTGAGTAAACACTACAGAAGGAGATGCTTGTATTCACATGTGCAAAACGTACACCGACCAGAAAGATAAAATGTTTTTGTAATTTTGGGGTTTTTCTGAAAAAATAAATAAAATCGGAAAGATAAAATGTTTTTGGAATTTTGGAATTTTCTGAAAAATAAATAAAAACAGAAAGATAAAATGTTTTTGTAATTTTGGGATTTTTCTAAAAAAATAAATAAAATCAGAAAGATAAAATGTTTTTGGAATTTTGGAATTTTCTGAAAAAATAAATAAAAACAGAAAGATAAAATGTTTTTGGAATTTTGGAATTTTCTGAAAAATAAATAAAACAGAAAGATAAAATTGTACAACATAAAAATTGAGGAAGCAGAGATAGACCGAGCGATCTGTGTATTTCGGTGACAAATTCAGAACCGAGAGGAACTGAGCGGTCTGTCTAGTTCGGTTCAGTAAATCATTAGAGCATAGAGAGACCGAGCGGGCTATTTGTGTTGGTTCCTTTAAATTTCCAGGATAGAGAGAGACCGAGCGATCTGGTTACTTCGGTTCCTTTATTTCACCATAGCAGAGAGAGACCGAGCGGTCTGGTTGCTTCGGTTCCTTTATTTCACCAGAGCAGAGAGAGACCGAGCGGTCTGGTTGCTTCGGTTCCTTTATTTCTCTAGAGCAGAGAGCAACCGAGCGGTCTGTCTCGTTCGGTTCTTGATCCTTAGATGGAGATTTGAGGATTTGGGACCGACTCTCCAACCATCATACCCAAGCCTTGTAGAATTTTATTGAAAGTCGTTTCAGGAAGAGCTTTGGTAAAGACATCGGCCAATTGATCAGTGGTTCTAACAAAGTGTACTTCAACGTTTCCGTCTTCCACGTGATCTTTGATGAAGTGATACCTCAGTGCGATGTGCTTGGTCTTGGAATGCTGCACTGGGTTATGACAGATCCTAATTGCACTTTCAGAGTCACAATATAGTGGGATCTTTTTCATATTGAGTCCATAATCTCGAAGTTGACTCTGGATCCAAATCACTTGAGAGGTACAAGAAGCAGCAGCAATGTATTCGGCTTCAGCAGTAGACAGTGACACGCAGGTTTGTTTCTTTGACTGCCAGCTAACCAACTTCCCATCGAGGAATTGGCATCCGCCAGTGGTGCTTTTCCTGTCGAGACCACAACCACCAAGGTCTGCATCTGAGTAGGCTTGAACGAAGAAGCCTGAATTAGAAGGGTACCACAGACCTAAAGAGGTAGTTCGCTTGAGATATCGGAATATTTTTTTCACTGCAAGCATATGAGGTTCCCTTGGATTTGCCTGAAATCGAGCACAGTAACAAACGGAAAACATTATGTCAGGTCTGCTAGCATTAAGATACATTAGAGAGCCTATCATTTGACGATAAAGTATAAGATCAACAGCTGGTTTGTCCAGGGAAGGAGTGAGCTTAGTGCCGAATGCCATTGGGACTTTGACTTTTGAATCTCCCATCATGCCAAATTTTGCTAAGAGATTCTTGGTGTAAGCTTCCTGGTTGATAAAGATGCCTTCAGGTCCCTGTCTTATATTTAAACCAAGGAAAAAGTTAATGGGACCCATTGAGCTCATTTCAAATTTAGTCTCCATCAGCTTTCTGAATTCAGCTGTTAGGCCTGGATTCGTGGAGCCGAAGATGATATCATCGACGTAAATTTGGACGATCATAAGGTGGTTACCTTCCTTTTTACGAAAGAAGGTTGGGTCAACCGAACCTTGTTTGAATTTGGACATCTTTAAAAATTTAGTCAGCGTTTCATACCAGGCCCTCGGTGCTTGTTTGAGACCATACACGGCTTTATCCAATATGTAACAGTGATCGGGATGCTTTTCATTCACGAATCCAGGAGGTTGCTCCACATACACAGTCTCTTCGAGATCTCCATTGAGAAAAGCACACTTGACGTCCATTTGAAAGACCTCAAAGTTTTTGTGAGCAGCATAAGCAAGAAATATTCTCACTGATTCCAGCCTAGCTACCGGAGCGAAAGTCTCTTCATAGTCAATGCCTTCCTCTTGACAGTATCCTTTGATGACCAATCGAGCTTTGTTTTTGATAACATTCCCTTCCTTGTCGAGTTTGTTCCTAAAGACCCATTTGAGACCAACAACCGAGGCATGAGGAGGAGTTGGAATAAGACGCCAGACCTTGTTCCTTTCAAATTCATTCAGTTCATCTTGCATTGCTTGAACCCAATCAGAGTGATCAAGAGCAGTTTTAACTTTCTTTGGTTCAACTTTGGAAACGAATGAGTTAAACATGCAAAATTCAACTTTTGAGTACAAGGATGCTTGTTTTGCCTTGAGCTGTGATCGGGTCAGAACTGTTTCTGAGATATCACCGACCACTTGAGAAATAGGATGATTTCTGGTCCATTTGATGAGAGGAGGGAAGTTTGGATCAAAGGATGGATCCAATTCAGCATTTATCATTTCTTCTGGTTCGGACAGACTGTCGAAGTCGAATGACATATCAGCATGCTCCCCCTCGACATGTGATCTTGCAGGAATGTCTTGTGAATCATGAACTATAGGGGTTTCCTGATGTGATGATCTTTTGGGTGCTAATGAACCTACGGTTGGAGAGGCTCTGTCGTTTGGTGAGACGCTTTTGGTTGGTGAGACACTCTCTGTTGGTGAAGCACTCTCTGTTGGTGAAGCACTCTCGGTTGGAGGTTGAGACCTTAGCTCCCCCTCAACTTGTGAACTTGACTGGAATGCAGGTGGATCCTCCCCCTCTACTGATGCATTGTGTTGAGGAGGGTCTTGTGAACTCGATTCTTCTTCATTCAGTCTTCTTGCAGCATCGTCAATAAGTTGCTTCAAGTTATCTACCATGTTGTCTGCTGCACTGGCTTCAGAAAGAGTGGCCTTCTCTGGTTCATCAAAAAGCTCCATGAATTTCTCGAATAGATCGGCGACCGAGGCTATGACTTGGCCAGTTTGAGGAAAGATTTCTCCAGCTGTGTATTCATTGGCCTGTAGCTTCTTAACATAGCTATCATCAAAAGTCACGTAGTAAGTTTCTTCGATCTTCTTGGAACGCTTGTTTAACACTCTGTATGCTTTGGAAGTAAGAGAATATCCCAGAAATATCCCTTCATCAGCTTTGACATCAAACTTGTTGCGGTGTTCTTTGGAATTGAAAATGAAGCACCTGGAACCGAACACATGGAAAAACTTCACATTTGGCTTCCTGTTGTTGATGATCTCATAAGGAGTGAGAGTGAAGCGTTTGTTAAGATACGACCTGTTCTGTGTAAAACAAGCAGCAGAAATAGCATCAGCCCAAAAATATAAAGGTAAGGTAGCAAAACTTAGCATTGTTCGGGCAGCTTCACATAAGTATCTGTTTCGTCTTTCAACAATTCCGTTCTGTTGAGGTGTATAAGGAGCTGAGAAGTTGTGACTAATCCCTTTTTCTTCCAGGAATTCTTCAAATTCTTTATTTTTAAACTCCAACCCATTGTCACTTCTGATGTTGCGAACAATCTTCTTCAGTTGTACTTCAATCTGCTTGATGAACACTTTTAGCTTGTGAGTCGCTTCAGATTTAAGCTTCAGAAAGAACACCCATGTAAAACGTGAAAGTCATCAACAATAACAAGAATATACTTGCTACCACCAATGCTTTCTACAGAAGATGGACCACATAAGTCAATATGAAGTAATTCCAGTGGTTCAACGACTTTGGTGTTTATTATGGATGGATGACTTTGACGACTCTGCTTTCCCATTTCGCATGTAGCACACAGATGATCTTTGTCATATTTGAGCAATGGGAGACCCCTCACATGACTTCCAGTGACGAGTTTGTTGATATCTTTGAAGTTGAGATGAGAGAGTCTTCTGTGCCACAACCAGCTTTCGTCAGATGGTGCCTTGGATAACAGACAGATGGTTGGGTTTCCTTTGATTGGTTTGAGATTTAGGGGAAACATTTCACCTTTGCGCTCTGATTGGAGAATAACTTTGTTCGTCTTCTTATCAATAATCTCCGAACCTTCATCATCGAATGAGACTTTGAGACCAGTACCCCCAACAAGCTGAGATACACTGATGAGATTGTGTTGTAATCCCTTTACATATGCTACTTTCCTAATTGAGAAATCACCGTTTGTAATCATCCCGTAGCCTTTGATTGTTCCGAAGGAATTGTTCCCAAATTTGACATTACCACCATTGGAAAGAGATCTGAATTCCCTGAGTTCTTCCTTCCTCCCTGTCATGTGACGCAAGCAGCCACTATCAATGTACCATTCTTCGTCATACTGCTCGTCACTAATAACCTGAAAAAATTAAGCAGATTTAGGAACCCAAAGCTTTTTGGGTCCTCGTGAGTTGTTTGCGGGAATAGTAAGAGAGATGTCAACAACATATGTTCTTTTAATTAGTGTTGTATTATCTTTTCTTTTGATGGTGTAAACTCTGATTTGATTTGGATTTGATGGTTTCAGAATGGATTTTGATTCAGTATTTGAAACCTTCCTTTTCCATTTTGATCAGCTGAAGACTGAGATTTTTGAGAAGAAGGAGAGTAGACTCGAGGACGAGAAGAGACAGAGGATTGTGAGGAATTAGAAGTGTTAGAACGAGAAGAGACTGGGTAACTCATTTGTTTTTGATTAACGGAAGGACCACCTTTAGAGTTTTGACCTCTTTTAATTCCCGAACCGAACCTGTGCTTTCGGTTGAAATCATTCTCTGAACCGAATCTATACGTTCGGTTGTTGTTGTGCGCTGAGCCGAACATCTGCTTTTGGTTGTTGTTCTGCTTAGAACCGAACCTCTGCTTTTGGTTATTGGTGCTCTCCGTCGATTCATCAGAATTTTTCGCTGGTTTTAAATTCCTGTCTTGATGTGAGAAATAGGCATTTTGCGATCGCCAAAACTGTTTTCTTTCGGAGAGATTTTTCATGTATCTCTGATTCCTTTCCCGTTTTTGACTTCTCATCTGCTTTGGACGATGATGGACGTTAGCTTTACGTTCATTAGTTGAAACACTCTGATCCGATGTTGCTTTGCTTGGAGATTTGACTTCTTTTGCAGGAATTTCTTTCTCTTGAGGAACATCTTTCGTTCCACTAGTACTTGCCACGTTAAAGCAATCAGGTTTATTTAAAGGTTCTGGAACGTATCTGCCTTTGCTTTTCCATGAAGTCCTTTTAGACAGACCTACCGTTTCATTAGCATTGTCAATGGGAGCCGACCAGAAGAACTCATCACACCCATCAACATTGTCCTCGTTCACAATAGTTATTAGTTCAGCAGTCTGATGTTCGGTTACACCAGTGACTTTGTATACTTGATTCGGAGTGGTCCTAACTTTTTGGTATACAACTGCCTTCTCTACAAGAATCAGGGACTTTTGTTGGGACAACCGAGCGAATTCCACAGAATTTTCTGAGATAAGATTTTTGTGGTTCTCGGGTTCATTTTTGACAAATTCTGAGCAATCAACTATGTCTTCTACAGAAATTTCACTCATGTTATTGTCCTCATTAAGCTCAGATGCATTTTCAACATCAATTTTATTTTCCGAGCTCAAGTTGACATTCAGTGAGTCAAATTTTTGTATAGTTTCGGTTCTAAGCTTCATTTTATCATTTTCATCCAAAAGATTTTTGAGCATATTCTTGTGGTCCTTGTATTTTATGAAAGATTCAATTTTTTCCAGTCCATATAAATATGTTGGATTAACATCCTCAGACGAAATAATACTCTCACAATTGAATGCATCAGCATCGATTTCATCTTCCTTAAACTCAAGAAAGGGTAAAATCATGCGATGAATCTTTTGACCTATTTCACAATTTAAATGAAGTTGAGAAATATTAGTATAAAGACGTTTGGCAATCAGACAAAAAACATTTCACTGTTTCAAAAGCTTTAAATTATCTCTCTGCAAATAGATGTTTTCATCTTTTATTTTGATTAACTCTGACTCCTTCAGTTCGATCCACATCCGCCGTTCCTCACTCTTCAAAGACACCCTGCTTAATTGATCAGTTAGGTTAGAATTGGTGACCCGAGTTTGAGTTAAGCTACTATCTAGATGAGAGATTCTTGAATTAACACTTTTTAATTCCTTTTCATATGAACATTGTGGGACTTTAAATGAGACAAAAACTGATTGTACCTTCTTGATCAGTTCATCAAGTTCGTTGAACTGCTCGCTGAGTGGTTTGGCAGTAAAGCACAGATTCTGTTGTTCTTTGTCATCATTCCCACCATCTGTGTTGTATCCTCTCATCTGTGAAACGTCAGACACCATCAAGCATTTTCCTACACTGCTCTCTTCTTTCGCTACATAGGCCTTTCCATGTGAAGGCTTCCTCACTTCATCATCTTCAGAGTCGGTTGACCAAACCTCCACGCCACCGAACTCATCATCAGCTACAGAGCCCTGCACAATTAAAGCATTCATGGAAGGGTTAGCAGCAGATTTCTTCTTCCTTAACTCATCAAGCTTTTTCATCAACACAGCTTCTTCATCATTTTCTTCATTCTTTTCTGCCATCTTTTTGAGGACACAATCTTTTGCGTAGTGGTTCTTTCCTCCACAATAATAGCAGCTCACTCCAGAATCTCCTTCAGCCTTCGGTTCCTTCTTTGTTTCTTCAGCTTTCGGTTCATCTTTGACCTTTTCAGTGATATAGCTTCCTTTTCAGTTTCGGTTCCTATTGGTGGGAAATTTCTTCTTGATGAATCTCTTAGGGTTTGACACCATCATAGCATAGTCTTCAGATGTGAGATCATAATCATCCAAGTTGAGATCTTCGTCCTCCATCACAGCTTTGCTTTTCGACAGGAGTGCTAATGAACCCAGACTTGAAACCACGGTCTTCTCCTGCAGCACGATATTTTCCTGAGATTTTAGAATACCCACCAGTTTCGCCAAAGAATAGGATTTGAATTGATCGTGTGCTTTAACTGTGGACACAATTGATCTCCACTCAGACCTGAGTCCATTTTAAAAAGTAACCTTATGTTCAATCAGTTTTCTTTCGATGTCATGCTTGATCATCTTGCTAAGAAGATGATTGAAGCGATCAAACGTTTGAGTCACTGTTTCTTCGGTTCCTTGCTTGAATTCACCAAACTCAGACAGAAGTAAGGTTTGAATGGAGTGTTCAAGGTCTTCATCAGTAGAGTACAATTCACGTAGCCTGTCCCATATCTCTTTAGCAGTTGTGCATGAACTTACCAACCTGAAGGTATCGGATTGAAGAGAAAATCTAATCAATCTTAGCGCTTTGATATTGCACTGAAATTTAACATTTTCATCTTGCGCTACATCTTTAACATCTTTCAGGAGATCATTATACTCCTTTTGAGTTTTAATAATCCTTGAAGTTGCTGAATGAGAAAACGGTCCATAGATAATTGCTTCCCAGATGAGGTATCCATTATCCTCAGATCCTATGACATAATCTTCAAAGTGATTCGCCCAGACTTCATAATCATGTGTGTAGAGAATGGGAATCTTTGTCGTTGATCCAATGCTGTTTGAAATGTTGATGGGATTGGATTGAGACTCGTCCATAATTGATCGAATAACCTGTTCAAAGATCAGACTTGTAATATATCGAATTAGGGCAAAGGTAATAAATATTGAGATACGTCAATTAAGAGATGACGGCTCAATAAATATTAATGAATGCGGAATAACCCTAATCGAAGCTTTTTCACAGAAAAGAAGTGTATGAATTACACAGCCTCCTGCTCTGATACCAATTGAAGAGTTTAAAACAAACTTAAAGATCGATTAGATCTATGAAACAGGTAAATGAATGACTAAGTAAACAATCAAGAACAAGCTAATGAATCAGAAAGGTCGAATGATTCAATAAACAATCCTCAGAAGAGCTCGATAAAGAACGTCAACTGTAGAGGATTTTAGGGTTTACAAATATTCAATCAGAGTGACGATTGTTACTATACGCATACATGCATGCATATATTTATAATAAAACCCTAGCAGATTTTCTAATAAAAATAAGGCTAATCTAGCTGAACACGGATTGACAAGCCCAATCCGGTTGTAAAACAAAATGGCCCAAGACGCAACTCTATTATCTTCAACACGTTCCTTATCCACTTTTCCCATTAAGGGCTATAAATGTCAATATCTTCAAAATGTCATAACTCCTTTATTGTAAGCCCGTTCCCGATGAACTTTATATCCACGCGAACGTAGCGAGAAGCCCAATGCTTCTATCAACATACACCGGTCCGAAACCTCCTCGGATAAAACTCATTGCCCAAAAAGACCAAAACGCCCTTACTCTTCATCCCGGGGATCCATGAATATTTACTCTTAGAACGGGGCATTACAGTTTTATTCTAGGGTTTAGTATTTAAGCTGCATGCATGCAGTCTTTGTAATTAACGCTTTTATTTATTTTTCTCATTGAGTTTTTGTAAACCCTAGCTCGCCTCTACAGTGGAAGTTCTTCATCGAGCTCTGCTGAGGTGTGACTATATTTGAATCATAAGCATAACGTTAATTCTATTCTGTATTCATAATATTATTGTGTTTGTTTTGTTTGATCTTCATCTTTTACCTGTGAAAGATCTAATCGATCTAAGTTTTAATACTCATATATATATATATATATATATATATATATATATATATATATATATATATATATATATATGGGAATGTTCAAATGAGAACAATTATGAAATCGAGAACGCGATAACAAATCTAGGCCACATATTTTTTTACCGCAAAAACCACTCGCGTACGGGCGCGATGGAGGAACGTAATATTCATATATGAATACAAACAACCACCACCGCAACCACTACTTAGCCACATATTTCTTTTTGCCACAAAAATCTCCCGTGTACTGGCACGTCGGATGAATGTAATATTCAAGGTAAGTATATTCTCACATATTTCAAATTTGTAGTTTAAGTGCTCCAGTATACCGAGACGACGGAACAGATAATACATTCATATAGGAATACATATATTCATTTATGAATATATTGAAGTATTCATATATTCATATATGAATAAGTCTGTGTTTATTGACACATAATTATTCATATATGAATATGGTGGTTGGCGGCGGAGGTGGTGGTGACAGTGGTGGTGCTGGTGTCGATGGGTGGTAGAGTTGTTGATGATGACGAATATTCATATATGAATAAGTATATTCATATATGAAAAATATGTGTCAATTCTCATGTGATTATTCATATATGAATATGACAGTTGGTGGCAATGACAATGGTAACAATGGTTGTGGCAGTGGTAGTTGCGATGGCGGGGGCGGTACATGCAAGAATATACTTACATTTATATTCACATATGAATATTATATTCATTTGTTACGCTAACATGCTCGAGGTTTTTGCGGAAAAAAATATGTGTCGCAGTGGTGACTGTGGTGGTAGTGGTTAATATACACATATGAATATTACATTCCTCCGTCGTGCTGGTTCGCAGGAGGGTTTTTCAACAAAAAGAAATATATCGCTCAGATTTATTCTCTCGATCTCTATTGAGATGTGACTAAATGAGTATAAATCATCAAATACACATCTAAATATTAAAAAGAAATATACTTGTAATGATAACAAAAGTACTTATTAATCACATTACATATTATTAATTTTTTTTACTTATATAAAATTATAGAAGAAAATATTGAATTATTATCTAATGACATGTGATTTGATAAATAACATTTACGTGAAACATTGATTATGATGACTTGAATATTCATCATCTTCATCATGATCTTCAAATATCGAATCAAAAACATAATTTTCATCTTCATGTGAAAAGCAATTCATTAAGTACTTACTTTCTTTTATACAAATCGATGAAGAATATCTAAAGCAAGTTCTGATTTTAGGTGCAGATCAGAAATTAGAAGGAATTAGTTAAAATCCTGAAAATCCGATAATAGAGAAGAAGATATGATAGATACTAATCTGATTCACGTATATAAGAATGCAAGTGACATTAATACTCTTGACTGCTAAAGATAGAACACCGCCATTTTTTTAGGTATTAGTAGGTGAGATTTATTATCACATTCTCAAAACACATCATTGGTTTTATTTTTTCCAATTGATTTTTTTTAAAAAAATTTGGTATATTTTGATTCTTTTATTTAAAACTCTGATTCCTATTTTAAACATTGAGTTTTTTAGAAAAAAAAAAAATTGATTTACGGATTTAATAAAATTTCTTTTTATAGTATCCACAGTTTTTTTTATAACTTCAAAAAAATTAATTTTAAAATGTTTTTACGGATTTTTTTAATAATATTTTTAGTTTCAGTTGCATTTTTATTAACATATGCAATTCTTTTATGAATTTTCTAGACATTGTTTACAATATTTTCTTAGTTTTTTTATAATTTACTTTTTTTTATGTTATATATATATATATATATATATATATATATATATATATATATATATATATATATATATATATATATATATATATATACACACACACACATTAAACTACTCCTAAATTATTCCACCTATATCCACAATGAAACTTGAACCCTCGATCTCAAGGAGGGAGGACAATATTGGATACCGCTGAGCCAGAAATCATTTGGTATTTATTTAGAATTTTGTTTAAAAAATTATATTTTTGTATTTTTTACATGCTAATTTTAGTATTCTTTCAATGTTTTAAAACTAGAATTATCAAAATTTTCGTGTTGGTAACTATTTTTAATTTGTAAATCATTTTATATAAATTCCAGTTTATTGCATCACCCTGCAGGTGTTAAAAAAACAAACATGTTTCTTATTATGTGCTGCAGCCGTTTGGTCCACATCTTCCGCCGCACAGGACTGCAGAAAAGGTCGGCAGACTTCATAAGTTTTCGTTTCGAAAAAACAAACAACACCTTAAATAATATCACTCAAAAGTTTTGTTAATAAATAATTTATATATTATGTTTAATAATCAATTAATGTAAAGTTTATTATAAAAATTTAATGTTTTATGAAGATATGCATACAAATTACATACAAAATTTTTTTTATAAGAAAATAAGTTTAAACGTTTTTGTGACAGTGTGATATCTACTTTTCAATACATATTATTATCTTAGAGTTTTTAATTTATATCTTGTGATGGTTGATATCTTGTGACCACTTTTCAATACATATTATTATCTTAGAGTTTTTAATTTATAGGTTTTTTACATTTTATTTTATATTTTTCTTGATTTTAATATAATCATTGTTGTTTGATCGCTAATATAAATTATATAAGATACATGTTATCGATTATATGTCATATAAGATGATGTGGATTATATGTCCTATAAGATGATGTGTATAATATTTAATTAAATACGTTATATATAACTTGTTGTTTTGTATTTTCCAAAACAATAATTAATTAAAATTTATGATAAGATGTAAATCTCTATTGAAATATAAACCGTCAATCTTATCGTATCACGTTATAGAATAAATTGTGTTGCGATCGAACAATTTGTAAAATAAAAAGTGATTTTTTTTTTTTTTCTTTTTTTGTTGTTGGCTTGTCGATGTCTCTATTGTATTTTGATTTAATTAATTGATAAAAAACAAAAAATAATTTAATACTTTGAACCATGAACCATGAACCATGAACCATGAACCACCATTAAACTTTGTGATTCCTATATCTGTCGACGTCAACAAAGAATAACTTCATGGATTTTTCTTTCTATAATTCCAACTCATATTGACTTTTGTCGTTTTAGTTGAACCTGAACCATGGACCCTTCTAAAAAAAATATTAAAAATCTCATGAACTCGTAATTGAAATTTTAAATACCAAATTATTTATTAAAATTTCTTTTATCTTTTAAAACTATCCTCGTTCAGAACTATAAATGCAAACTATGTGTTATTAAAAACTAATATCTTTATTTTCTCTTTATATAACCTAATTAAACCAAAGAGCTTTAACGTAGCATAAGAAACTCTCAATTAATTATTTATGAATAAATTAGTTTGTTTGTTGTATTAGCAACACGAGTCAAACTAATTTTTCCAATACAAAATTACAAATTTGTATCAGGAAACAAATTATTTATGTTTTAAAAGTTAATTCTTCGCGAACATCTAATTATCGTTTCTGGTTGTTTCTCCATATTAGATAAAAATTTGATGCCAATGGGGATTGCCCATTTGGTAAGGAGCCCCGTCCCCCTTTAAGAGATCGAGGGATCAAACCCACGATAATGATATAAGTGGAGAATTTAGGGCGTTATAATTAGTCGGTCCAAAAAATATCAAAAATAATAATAATAATAAATAAAAAATAAAAGATAAAAAATCTGATAATAAATATTGCATCATAGAAATGGCAAAATCAAAATTTGAAAATAAACGGATCGTAGAGTAATAAATAATAATTTTTTTAAATGTTTTTGACTTATGTAAATAATAAATTTTAGTTTAAAATACCACCAAATCTTCGAGATTAAAACTCGGTTGGTTGGCATTTTATTTATTTATTTTATTTTTTCATTTTAACCTATATAACTTACAAAATATTTATCGATGGTATAAACATATGTGAAATTAAAAAGTAATATGTGAAATTAAAAAGTAGTTTAGGGTAAGATTATATTTGTCGTTAAAATAAAAAGAACACGTCCTCAACACGTCCTCTACCGCTTTGTCATTTTTTTTGTTTATTACATTAATGTTATATTATTTTTAGCATATAGATTTTTAATGTTTTTTGCTACACGAATGTCATGGTTTCACACATACACAAAACCCCATATATATATATATATATATATATATATATATATATATATATATATATATATATATATATATATATATATATATATATATATATATATATATATATATATATATATATATATATATATATATATATATATATATATATATAGGTTATTTTGTTTAAACTAAATATTGTTTTATCGTATACATAGTTGTGGACCAATCAAATTTATTTATTTTAAAAAAGTGATTAATATATATTATTGAATTAAATATAATTGAAAAATATCATCTTAATTAATTACAAGGGTAATTTAGTCAATTAATATAGATTTAATAAAAGAAAATTGCATTTTTTAGGGATCATAGATTCTATTAATTTTAAAAATCCGATTTTACGAATTATAATTCTTTTAATTATGACATTCTGACAGAATATATGTGACAACCCGAAATTTTTATTCGTATAAACTCCGTAATTAAGAAATCCAAAAATTTGCCAAATTTATTTCAAAACATTTGTGGCCGGATTTAATCACGTTGAAATATTTTAAATAATATTCGTCAAACGAACCTAAATTTAGAGTTCCCGTGTTTAACGTAAGACGCAAAACTCCAAAATTTGGAAATTACGGGTGTAAACTCGGAGTTTACAACAGCAAACCCCCGAGAGTATAAATATGACACTTAGTCATTTTCTCTCATTTTTCCAACTTCCACCTCAAGAACACTCAAAAAATCCTCTCAAGTATCATATTTCTTTTTCGCCAAATCTGGCAAAATGTAAGTGTTTTTTTTGCCTAGATTTGCTTATATAACACTTAATCTAGTGTTTTTACACCACTTCATCCATGGATTTCGAATTTTGCTTAGATCTTCAAGTGTTCATCAAGAACACCAAGAACGCACACTAGTGTTCTTGGGCTCCAAACACCCATTCAAGCTTCCTATATGTAAGTATACTTCTCCTAGCTAGTTGTTTGCTTAGTATACATGTTAAAGCCTTGAAGATCATCAAGAAACATGAGTTTACGGTTTTAGAACACCTCCCAAAACAATAAACACCTTTTCAAGGTGTTTAAATGCCTTTAACACCTTCCTATGCTTGTTGAAGTGTCTAGAAACTTGCATGCATGAGTTAGAACCACCCAAAACACAAAAGAAATGGACAAGCATGGGTTTACGTCCATAAACCCATGTGTTTACGACTGTAAACACCCAAGGGGATGGTCCAAGGACCGTAAACTCCCTATTATGTCCATTTTGAGCCCCAATCATTTCCTTAGCCCTTGATTCGACTCTAGTATAATTCTATGAGTGAGATATAAGACCTTTAAACATCCCATGACACCACTACCATGAGTTTACGGCTGTAAACTCATGGGGGTTATGGTCCAAGAACCGTAAACACCCCTAAGGGCCATCAATTGAAGAGTAAACTCCAATATGAGTCCATACACTCTTCATATGCAACCCTTGGTACTCCTAACACTTGTAGCAAAGTGTTTTCATGTATTAGGATATCCTTACTTGCTTAATTAGTTATTAAATGACTAATTTGATACTTAAATGTATCACTACTTGTTAAATAGGATCCGAGTGTGTGTTCAAATCCTCAACTGACACATAGCATCCTATATCGTCCGTTCACCCGAATCACCCACGTCAGGTGAGTTCATACCCCTTAATTAACCTTTTAAAGGATTTTAAATGCTTTTAGGGGGGGGGGGGAATACAAGTTGAACTATAGAGTTATTATATCAATCACATGTGATTAATAACTTTATAGCAAATAGATTTTTTACATGTTAAACCGCTTTACTCAGTGAAAGGTTTTCAAATCTTGTTTTAAAGTATGAATTTCTATTTTAGATTATCTAAGGTTTTCCAAAGCTTGTTTATAAACTGACATCAAGTCATAAATTCTTATTTGTAAAGTTTTCCAAAGGTTTTACCAAAGTTTCTTCTATGCTTTTATAATATAAAATGCATGCCTGTATATGTATAGTTATACAAGTAATGTTTAAAAGACTTAGGAAGCCTAGCTCACCTTACCTCTTTTTCGTTGTTTGGATGTGGTTCTGGGGTATCGGTTATCCTTCAGAAGGTCATTAACTATTAATTATATATCATGTGTACATCTATAGTCATAAAGGTTTCCATCAGCCAATTCATTTTCCTCTGGGTAGAAAAGGCATCCTTCCATCCATTGTTCATATACCTGAAACATTAGTAACTCTTATAGGAATAGTTAGGGGATTCTATTTTACTCTCTCTCTCTCTCTCTCTCTCTCTCTCTCTCTCTCTAGTACAAAGAATTACTCAGGAGTCAGTTCATTCTCGAGTCTATACTATTACTATATTACTTTGAATAGAATTCATAATGTGAGATACATCCTCATGACGCGGATTCCACCGTACGGCGAGTTGGTAACCAGAATCTCCTGGAGGGAGAGTGGGCATTGTGTGTATAGATCTATGCGGGACAGACACTCCCACATCCTGATTGCTAGCTACAGTCCCGACTGACCAAGCCTAGGGGTGACAAATGTCACATTCATTCGGACGATTGCAAGTCGTCAAGTATTCGATTGTCAATCAATATGGTTACGAGTATCTTTACACTTACCTTATAATTAATGGCTTCAAGGTAATAAGTATCATTATGGTTTTTTTATATATATAAACTTATCATTATATATATATATATATATATATATATATATATATATATATATATATATATCTTCCTAATTATACACTAGGCCCATATTTTTAAACCTTTAAACCAACCCAATTAGGGTAAAAGGTTGTTTTAGACTTTGCTAGTTGTATCGTTCATTCGATACTGTCTGGAGTCTGTGTTTCCTTGTTTTAGACTTTGCTAGTTGTATCGTTCATTTGATACTATCTGGAGTATGTGTTTCCTTGTTTTAGACTTTGCTAGCTGTATCATTCATTTGATGTTGTCTGGAGTCTGTATCTCCTTGTTTTAGACTGAGCCAGGCATATTACCCATTTGATACTGTCCTGGATTCTATGTTTTACTTATTTTTAGACTTTTCAAGGCGTATCGCCTGAATCCTATGATTTATTTACCTTTAAACTTTGCGAGGCATCACGCCTGCATTCTAGGTTTTATTTACTTTTAGCCAGCAGTGTCTCTACTGAGGAAAATATGATTTCCCTTATTATTTTTACTTAAGGATTTTTCACAACTCCTTTAAGGTAAAAACTATATTTTGATAATGGTAGTACCTTTGGGGAAATTACTTCTTAAACATAAAACAAATGGGTCTTGGTAGAAGACTGCTTTTATTTAGAAAATATAGGTTTTTCTGGAAAGAATTCTAATACTCTGTAGATTCTAATCCACCATCTTTCATGAGGTTATTTTGAATAAAAATGTGTATTTATACTAATGTCATTAAATACTTATGAATTCACCAGCATTTAAATATGCTAATACTCTCTTTCAAAAAAAACTTGTATTCTCAGGTCATCGATAGACCGGTACATCCCGGGAGCTTCTGCGAAGTCAGCCTAGTACCAAGCTGCATCTATGTTATTCTCTGTATTTACTTTTAATGATGTTGCTATGATATGTAACATATGTAAAATTATTATTATTAATGCAATGGTTGTTGTACGTTGATTACTATAGTGCATATGTTGTGATAATTGACATGATGTCCTCCACCCTAGAACGTATTCCGCCGTTCTCGGTTTTGGGGTGTGACAGATTGGTATCAGAGCATTGTTTATAGTGAGCTCAATATATCTAATCATAAAAGATATACAGCCTATAAATACATTGGGATAAAACACTCTGACCAAGAATTATACTTTAAAATATAACCATATTTTACAGAGGTATAAGAACATCCAGAATCTAAACACCCGAACAAAGTATCACAAGAAAGAATAAGAATAAAAGTCTTCGGATGTTGACCATTACCGTCAAACCTGGGCAGTTATGTAATCGTAAGTTAGAATAAATATAACATGATCAACTATATTTATTCGAGATGCGATTAGCGTGTGCTTGGGAGTGATGGTGGTGTTGCAACAGGTCTGAAACTTACCAAATAGGAAGGCTAGAGCCAAACATAAAGTTTAAAATACTATAGGAGTATTTGAGGATACTAAAAGACTTACAATAAACCCAGAAGTATGTTCAGAAGTTAAAGAATCAAACAAGTGATTAAAATACCATAAGGGTATTTTAGGAACCATAGATAACCTTGAGTGAAAACCAAAGAGATCCTTATGGATTGACCTATAATTACAGAGTGTATACTTACAAGGTTATATATAGTAAGGATCTCATAGGCTAAGAATGTGTGGTTTCACTCTACTTCCTTTTCCTTGTTTGGATGTGGATTTAGAGTGGTATCACATATTCGAAGGCCTATCAGATTTAAGTTATATATAATTTGTGTATGCTATGTAATTGTAGAAGGACTCGATATGGATCACCCAGTGAAATGTTTTAATAATCTCTTAGGATTCTTTAGACATTTCCATTCTCGCATGAACCCTTTAGAGAGCCTTACCCACTTCAGTGATCGGCAGAAGAGTCGATACGGACCCAGAAGAGGTTCATTGAGATGATTTCTGTTTAGGAAATAAGTGCACCAGGATAAGGCTATTGAAATCACCATGTGCCTATACCTTTTAGGGACGTCGGTGAGAAATTCGCTTGAATTTCCGAGATTCCAGTCATCCGTCATGAGGTGATGACACTCAGAGTCAGAATCGCAAGTAAGACGGAGTAGAAATTCAATATGTCTACATGAGAAGAGAACCCTAAGTAACCAATTGAAGAGAACCAACGCCGATCCCAGTCAAGGATAAAAGGTGGACAGAGGGAACCAATACATGGAACCTGAGAAGTGTCTTATCCTCGTTATCGTCGTGCTAATACTGTTGGGTTTTGAGCTATCTAACACTTCCTAAGTGTGCATGCAACCCTAATAAACCTTGGATCTATGTTTGTCTAAATACATGCAAAATAATAATTTTCCAAGGTTTATAACCTATCTAACATGGCATGGGGAACATTTCAACATAAAAGAGTTAGAAGAGATTACATACCTTTTGGTGAGTTTGGTTCTAAGGAGTTTGAGGGCCAAGAACCAATAGTGTGAATGCCTCAAATGGAATCACAAACACCACAAACTCTTGGAAAACTTTGATAGAGTATACACCTTGTATAAA
The DNA here is from genome assembly GCF_052625555.1 of Lactuca saligna. Classification (NCBI taxonomy): domain Eukaryota; kingdom Viridiplantae; phylum Streptophyta; class Magnoliopsida; order Asterales; family Asteraceae; genus Lactuca; species Lactuca saligna. The sequence continues at coordinate 111,017,670 of NC_136421.1, read as the reverse complement.
ATCGGCCACACACATGCACACACACACTAGTTCACTAGTTTTCTCTTAGGCTCCATTTCATGCTCCATAAGCATGCTTATATAGTGTGCATGGTTAGGGTGAAACCCTAATAACCCATGTCTTTTCCTTTTCCAAGGATCCATGGGTTAAAATCTCCATGGATCATCCATGGACTTCCACATAAGACTAGCCCATTAACAAATGAGTATTAGCCCACACTATATAAAACAAATAGCCCATAATCTAATTAGTCTTCCTTTTAATCTCTAAATTAATTCATAATTAATTTAAGACTAAAACTAATTAAATAACGTAACTTCATATTAATATATTATAACTCATAATATATTAATAAACATATGTGTATAACTCTCATAAAATTATCCATAATAGTTTGGATGAGATGCAACCCAAATGGACCATGCCGGTCGGGTCAAGTATATACCAAATAAGTTATGGACTTAGACACCTTATCCAACAGACTCCCACTTGGATAAGTCTAATAACTATATTTGCCTATAACTTCAGGAACCAACCAACAATCGTAGCTCTCGAAAACTCCCTCGAACAATGAAGACTCTGTCGAACTATGAAGCGCCATTTCAGATAAGTGATCACATAATCCTCTGTTCTCATGATATCAGCCGGAAAACACATGGAACTATATCTTGCTTATTGTCTAGCAGTTGTTTCTCGATTTTCCGATTTGTTTGACGAAGAACTTCACTGAACACATCGGTTTAGTTCTGACCGGGCCTGGTACATGGGTCAACACAAAATCATCGAGGGGCCCAGATATCGCTTCTATTTCTAGAAGGAACAGATAAACTTCGACTGATATGCTTGTTCTACTACTTATTGAATTGTACACAAAGGCACGTTTTATAACATCAAGTTACTGATGCGTTTACGTGCAATCAATGCACAACCAACTCATAGGTAACAACTCATATCTCTAGGTTTAAAGATTTATATGATGTTATCGTCTCACGATCACTCGAGATAAATTCCATGAAGTGATACAAGTGAGCGTGGGTTTATACCAATACTCATAACTTATGAGTACTCATGAATGTTGCAGCAACCATTGCCATGTCTAAACACCTTTAAGGCATCTACAAACCCAATTCATGACAATCTTGATTCATACCTACTTCTGACGTATGATCGATTGTGGAGGTTTGAATAAATTAATTATTCTGGAAGTCAAAACATGCAAAACTGAAACAATAGTAAATAATTGACAATGATAGTAACACTTTACTCATAAATAAATCACAAATTTTATTCATCATCAAACGTCGATTATATTTTACAAGTTTCAGGAAAACTATCTAATCTGTAAAACTAATATCGTCCCTCAGCCTGATGCGTCTCGCATGCTGAAAATTCTTAACCCTCGTCAGTCCCTTCGTAAGGGGATCTGCAGGATTCTCATCCGACGATATCCTCCTTATCACAAGGAGTCCTTCTTCAATCTTGTGTCTTATGAAGTGATATTTTCTGTCAATGTGTCGGGATCTGCCATGATCTCTTGGTTCCTTGGCTAAGGTAACCGCACTATTGTTGTCACAGAAAATCTCTATAGGTTCCTTAATAGCTGGTACAACTCCAAGGTCTCCGATGAAGTTCTTTAGCCATATCGCCTCCTTCGCTGCTTCACTCGCTGCTATATACTCTGATTCACAAGTCGAATCAGCCACCGTCTCCTGCTTGGAACTCTTCCAAGAAATTGCCCCTCCATTTAAGGTAAAGATCCAGCCCGACTGAGAGCGGAAATTATCCCTATCAGTCTGAAAACCAGCATCACTATACCCTAATATTCTCAAGTCATCACTGCCACCAAGGGTAAGGATCCAATCCTTAGTCCTCTGCAGGTACTTGAGAATGTTCTTTACCGCGGTCCAATGAGCCTTGCCAGGGTTCCCCTGATACCTGCTGACCATGCTCAAAGCAAATGCCACATTAGGACGGGTACAAGTCATAGCATACATGATCGAGCCAACTGCGGAAGCATACGGTAATTGGCTCATCTTAGCTATCTCTGCCTCTGTACTCGGACTCTGAGTCTTACTCAGTTTGGTATTGCTTTGGATTGGTAAATCTCCTTTCTTGGAATTCTCCATGTTGAACCTTTTCAACACCTTATCCAAGTAGATACTCTGACTAAGTCCAATTAGTCGTCTACTCCTTTCTCTTAATATCCTTATCCCTAGGATATAGGTAGCCTCCCCTAGGTCCTTCATAGCAAAGCACTTCCCAAGCCAGGACTTAACCTCCTGCAAGGTTGGGATGTCATTTCCTATGAGTAGTATGTCATCCACATACAGTACCAAGAAGCTAACTATACTCCCACTAGCTCTGACATACACGCAAGACTCATCTTCGCTTCTCAAGAAGCCAAACTCTTTTACCTTCTCATCAAAACAAAGATTCCAGCTACGAGATGCTTGTTTTAATCCATAAATGGATTTCTCAAGCTTGCATACTCTATTAGGGTACTCTGCATTGACAAAACCCTCTGGCTGATTCATGTACACATCCTCAGCCAACTTTCCATTAAGGAAAGCGGTTTTGACATCCATTTTCCATATTTCATAATCATGAAATGCTGCAATGGCTAACATAACCCTAATAGACTTAATCTTTGCTACCGGCGAAAAGGTTTCATCATAATCAACACCTTGAGTTTGAGTAAAACCCTTCGCAACCAGTCGAGCCTTATAAGTATGCACTTTTCCTTCCATGTCTGTCTTCTTCTTGAAGATCCATTTGCACCCGACTGTTTTACGGCCTGGTACATTGTCAACCAAGTTCCAAACTTGATTGTCATACATGGACTGTATCTCGCTGTCCATAGCCTCCTTCCATTTAGCAGACTCCGGGCCTGCCATGGCTTCCTTAACACTGCTAGGTTCATCCAAATTTACTAGTGTACTATCACTAATAAACGTATCACCTTCCGTAGTAATATGAAAACCATAATAAACGAAGGTGTGTTCCTAACCTGTGTGGAACGCCTTGGAGGTACAGACTCGTCAGCTGGATCAACAAGAGTTTCCTCCTCAGGTTGATTGCTAGTGTCTGAGGTTCCTTCACCAATTGATTCTTGAATTTCTTCAAGATCAATCTGCCTCCCACTATCTCCTTGGCTTATAAATTCTTTCTCACGAAAGATCCCTCTTCATGCTACAAAGACCACATTCTCACTGGGTCTGTAGAAGAGGTAACCGAAGGATTTCTGTGGGTAGCCGATGAAAATACACCTTTCACTTCGGGGTTCAAGCTTATCATGAGTTTCGCGCCTCACGAAGACTTCGCAACCCCAAATTTTGATGTGGTGCAAATTCGGAACCTTCCCAGTCCACATCTCATGAGGTGTTTTGGTAACCTTCTTTGTAGGGACTAGATTAAGGATATGGGCGGCAGTCTCTAAGGCATACCCCCAAAAAGAGATTGGTAACGAAACTCGACTCATCATAGAGCGAACCATGTCCAACAAGGTTCGATTACGCCTCTCAGCTACACCATTCAGCTGTGGTGTCCTGGGAGGAGTCAATTGTGAGACAATCCCACACTCCTTAAGGTAGTCAAGGAACTCGGTACTAAGATACTCACCACCTCGATCGGATCGAAGCATCTTAATGTTCCTGCCCAATTGATTTTCTACTTCCTGCTTGAATTCCTTAAACCTTTCAAAGGTTTCGGACTTATTTTTGATTAAGTAGACATACCCATATCTACTAAAATCATCAATAAAAGTCACATAATACCGATTAGCATCCCTTGTGGCGGTTTTGAATGGCCCACATACATCAGTATGTATTAGGTCCAACAAACCTTCACCCCTCTCACAAGTTCCAGTGAAGGGTGATTTTGTCATTTTTCCAAGTAGACAAGATTCACAACTATCATCTGATTTGAGGTCAAATGATTCCAAGACTCCACTCTTTTGGAGTTGGCCTATGCGTTTCTTGTTTACATGTCCAAGACGACAATGCCACAATGATGCTTTATCTAGGCTAGTAGAAGAATCAATATACAACACATTATTTCCTAAGTTGTCTACAATCGACACAGTTTCATACACACCATCACAAGGTAATGCTTTAAAATAAAACACATGTACATTATTAAAGAAAGCATTAATACCACCACATTCATTATCAAACGAAAAGGTAAAACCTTGTTTGTACAAAGCATGAAAAGAAATAATATTCCTCGCCATTTTAGACGAGTACACACATTTATTCAAATCTAATTTTAATCCATTATTAAGCAACAAAGTATAAACTCCAATCTTGGAAACAGGTGAAGCCTTCCTATTCCCCATGATTAAGTTTATCTTCCCGTGCTCCACATCCTCACTTCTTCTTAGGCCCTGCAAATCAGAACATATGTGAATACCACATCCTGTATCAAGCACCCAAGAGTTAGAATATGTTGAGTAATTAGACAATATATTGTAAATACCTGCATAGGTGGGTTTCACTTTCCCATCCTTTAGATCCTGCAAGTACTTAGGGCAGTTTCGCTTCCAGTGTGCCTTTTCATGGCAATAAAAGCATTCAACATCCTTGGGAATGGCAGAATGAGTGACAGAACCGTTCTTAGTCTTTGATGAGGAGCCTTCAAGAGACTTTCCCTTGGTACCCTTCAAAGGGTGCTTCCTCTTTTTCCCTTTGCCTTGCCCAATAGCTAAAACATGGGTAGAAGTTGGAGTAGGAGTAGTAGAGGTAACAACCGCTTTACCCTTAAGACCGGTTTCAGCGGTCTTCAAGAGTCCTTGAAGCTTGCTGAGGGTAACTTCCTCCTTGTTCATATGATATGTCATTCAAAAATGATCATAACAAGAAGGCAAGGAGTGCAAAATGATGTCAATTGCCAACTCCTCAGGGATGTTAACATTCAGCTTCAGCAAACGGTCTACATACCTTTGCATCTTTTGCATGTGGCCCGTGACGGATTCACCATCCTTCATGCGGGTAGTTATTATGGAGGAGATTATTTCATACCGCTCCTGACGAGCACTCTGATGGTACCTTTCCATCAGGTCTTGGTGCATCTCAAAAGGGTAGAAATCTTCATACGACTTTTGGAGCTCGGCTGTCATCGTGGCCATCATGATACATGCCACCTTAGTAGCATCTCTCTCATGAGTCCTGAATTCAGCGATCTCCTCAAGAGTAGCAGTAGACTCATCAAGTTCTTTTAACTCCTTATCGAGGACATATTCCTTGTCCTCGTAACGTGTAACCATCCTGATGTTCCTAATCCAATCCATGAAGTTGGAACCATCAAAGATGACCCTCCCACAAAGATTCATGAGAGAGAAAGAACCAGTTGGGTTAGAGCCTGAAGCATTAGTGTTGGAAGACATCTGAAAGAAGAAAGTAAGTTTAGATTAGATATTTAGGATCCTTAATAAGACACCCAAATGTAATATTAAGGCTAGGATCCAATCACAATATATTACACTTAGAAGAGGGATGCCGTAATCTAAGTAATAATATATTTGAAAGGTAGGTGAATGACGATTCACCAATTTCCACCATGAAAACGAGATGATTTATTAGGTTTAATTGGATTTGAAATTCCTAGATTCTTTTGAGATTCATTGAACTTTTCAATGGCATGTTTCAATCTCGATTGTGCCCTTCAAGTTTTGTGACTGGGATGCCGAGGATCACAAAACAAGGTGTGAATAACCATGCTAATTCACTTGGTACTCTTAATATTATCACCTAATCAATGTGCCGGTTAACCACACACGCTCCATTGATCTATGACAAACATTAAGTCACCCTTCGTGATCCTTACTAGTCCTAGTTAGTGTGCCGGTTAACCACACACGCTCCACCAACGACTTGGTAAGGTACAAAGTGTGAATTCCATGGACTATGTGACAATCGTCAATCTTGAGTCAAGTCAAGTCATCAAGTCAAGCCGGTCAACTCTATTAAACCTTGTGTATTAGGGTTAGTGTTATGTTCGTATTGTATAACTTGCTATGTTAATGGGAAAACATCACAGGAGAAAAGTTTGTGTTAAAAATTTCCTAAGCCTTCGTACTAATCAATGAATTAAACTGATGAAAACCATGTTGCATACTCATCGGGAATGTATAATATGCGTTTTTCCTGGTGAGTATTCATATAAAATATTTATTTCCTTAATTAAAACAACAAAAGATATATTTTTATTTATCTTTCCAATTTGCATAACTTTTTTTTATTGATTTAATAAAGTTGCATACCAAATTGTTAGGCTGTTGCGATTTCACCACCTAAAATATGTATATTTGTATTATAATATATTATCTTGTTAGTATTTCATGAATGCAATCAATAACACTGCTTTGAATGCGAAGTTGGATTTAGCTTTGCTATAAGTTTCAATCGATTTTGAAATTGAGTATTGTTCGCATTTGTATGAGTGTAGTCGATGAATCGATAAAGCAAGAACATATGAGTTTTTGATTCGCAATTGGATTGATGATTGAGGGATGATTCGTGAAGAAAAACGCGAAGTCAAGGACTATGAAATTGTTGTTTGCAAGAATTTAAAAACTCGATTGTGGAGTTGTTGATGCTCATTTTGCGAAAGAAAAACAATCGAGTGTTCGCATCTATGAATCAATTTGAAGTCAATTGGGTTAATATTCGCATATGGGTTCAACATATGAAAATTTTGATTTCGCAAGTTTAGAGTTCAAGAACTAAACTGTGTTCGCATCTGGAATGAAAAATTTTGTGAATCGCATTTGATTAATTAGGTTAAAATGCGAAGGTGATTAATGCGAAGGGATGCGAAGGGTGTAAGAATGAAGATGCGAAGTATTTCACAGTAGAATGCGAATTGGGGAAGAAAACAGAAGATTTCAAATATTGTCCCTGGAGTTTCGCATTTTTGGAAATAAATACTCAACTTCGCAAATGGGGGTCATAAAATGATGAAATTGCAGAATTTTTAAAGAGATACACACACATAGACAACCACACATATATTTAGAAAATTAAACTAAAAATGGGATATAGACAATTATAAGACATTGTTCTTGACTTTTGAGTCCAAAGACGTATGATCCGAACTTTAATTGTGAAATCGTCCTTGATTGAGTCAATTTCCTTTATAGGAGTAATATATTCCATTGTGCCTTGCAAGTTAAAAAAAAAAATAAAATAAAATAAAATCAAAGTCACAAGCAACCACCCCACACCCACTCTATGACCAGCCATACCTCCCCACCTTACCTATGTCACTTCAATGTTCCCTTACACTCAAATTTCACTCACTCCCACGTTTTTGAGCTGGAACAATCAACCACACTCCTCATTTTCTCTCATTTCTCTCATTCCACTAAGTAACAAACATCACTTTTTCTCTCAAACTCTTCTACACAAATTTTCGAGATCCAAGGCTGGATTCAAGTGTTCTTCCACACTTAGTAAGTAAAACTTCATCCTCCCTATTATTATTTCACTTCATTCTACTCAAATCTTTGGTTGCTTACACAAACTCCCTAACTATGATGTTAGATTCTCGAAAACCTTCAAGGCATCTCCAAGTGTTCTTGAATTAAACACTTCCATTCTTCAACAATCATCTACTGAAATCACTCAAGGTGAGTTCATACCCCTACATTTTCATGATTTCTCAAGTTTTCAGGGGGTGAATACAAGTTAAAACACTAAGAACCTATCAAAAGTTTTCTAACAGCCTTCATCAGAAAAGTTCAACTCCATTCACGGACTGTTTTGGGAATCTTACACATTTTTGTTTTCAAAAATGTACAAGGTGCAAATAGTTCAAGTTTTTAGCTTTAAAATGGCTACTTGCACATCTCCATACGAGTTTTCTACAATTTATGGCGATTTTTACAAAACTGCCTATCATTTCAAACAACAATCCGGACCAGTCTGTGATTTTGGACTTTTTCACCCAAGTTAGAGGTCATTATAAATTGAGATAAAATTTATGAGCAAACTAGACACATTTTGTGAACTCTCAGAATTTACGGATCTAGTTTTCGACTTCGTATGATGTTTCTATGATTTTTCCAAATACAGGGCAGAATGGCTAAAGTTAGCCAACAGCATGTAAATATCGTAACACTTTGTATTATGTTGAGCAAAGTGTATAATCATAAGTTCTAATATTTGAATGTGTTTCCGTGTTAGTTTATCATTATGAACTGGAATTAAGACATTCATATTAAATATTAAATATTATTCATTCATTTTGGAACACGTATTATTAGACTATAAAATGTATAGTTTGATAAATTCACAATACTAATACATTTCCATAAAAGGATTCATACATATTACATACATTTTAGATAAACTATAATAGGTATAGTTTATGATACATCACTCAACGCACTCGTACAAAAAGGGTACATTCATACAAGAAAGATTTATATTCACACACATTTCAAGTAAACTTGTTAACCTATGTTGTGAGACTCTCTCTCTCTCTCCCCGTACGTCCGAGTGCGGGATATAATTCCTGGTAGTTATAATCAGAATCTCCTTGAGGGAGAACGTGATACTTGTATATAGATCTATATTGGGTTTGACACCCCACACCTTGCTGCTAGCTACAGTGGGACCTGCAGGTCTACGGGTGACAAATGTCATTTCATTTTCACGATGCCTGAGAAACGTTGTGGCAGGTTCACATAGTCACAGTATGATTATAGCGACTCACTTAGGGAGACAACAATTCATAAAGTTTACGGGGTTGCATAAAAACCAAAGTAGGTTTTAGGTTGATAAAATAAATTTACTTTCCAATTCATTTTAAACTCACAACATTCCTACTAAGAAACGATGACTTTTCATACATTCTAGTCTTTGGTTGTAAGGCTACATTTTTCGGATTTCAAGGAAAATATTGGATTTTTCTGAAACAACGCGACATTTACATGTGAAAGACTTCTAATAAGATTATTAATAAAAGCTTATGAACTCACCAACCCTTGTGTTGACACTTTTCAAACAACTTGTATTCACAGGAAAGCATTAATCGTGTTACCAAGTGCTTTTGAGGATGGGACGTTGAGGCGTCAAACTTTTCATATTTTGACAACATATTGTAATTGATTTTGAAACATGTAATTCATGCAAGTGATGTAACTTTTCAATTATATATATGTTGGTTGTGTTTGCTTGAATTACTATTGAAATTGTGGTTATGATGCTATACATGAAGTCCTCCACCCCCGGACGTTTCCGCCATCCTTGGTTTGGGGGTGTGACAGATTGGTATCAGAGCACGGTTTATAGTGAATTCAGTATATCAACCACATAAGATATACAAACTATAAACACATTTGGGACTAAAAGTCTCTGATTCTTAAAGTGATTTAAAGAGTTGTACTTTTAGAAAACAAATAATTTCTTGTTTTAAAGTATACTTGCATGCATTCTATACTAGCATGGTGTCATAACTTAGGAGAACGTAAATTGAAAGAGGAGGAGTCGAACATTATTAATACGCCTTAGCATGTGTAATCAGTTATGGGAAGGATATAGCCTGATCAACTATATCCGTCCAAGAAGTAACTTACGCACACTGAGGAATAGTCGTAATGAGCGACAAATCTGAAAACCTAATAACACTCCATAAAGAACACGCTAAGAACCAAATATAAACATTTAAAAATACTATAGGAGTATTTGTACGTTTCTATAGCGCCAAATTATTATTTTCCGATACATACTTCTTAACCCCGTTTCTCGTGCAGACGACATGGCAGGATTTCACATACCCGGGGACCCCTACTTTCCCAATCAGGGAAACGCGGGATGGATTGAAGACGAGCCCGAGGAGAATCCCGAAGAGGAACCCGAGGAAGATCCCGAAGAGGATCCCGAGGAAGATCCCGAAGAGGATCCCGAGGAGGATCCCGAGGAGGAGCCCGAGGAGGAAGACGAACAAGAGGAAGAAGAGGAAGAAGAGGAAGACAACCAAGAAGAAGAGGAAGAAGAGGAAGAAGAGGAAGAAGAGGAAGGTGATGAGGTAGTCATGGTTGGGAACGAAGCGGAGGAACCACCAGAAGTATTCAACCCTCCCTACATCGCGAGGGTACCCGCGCACCGTTTTGGTTACAATGGACCTGAACCCCCTTGGGTAACAACGATCGAAAGATGGAGCCGACAACAACGCCAACTGTCACCATATGGCTACCAACGAGGTTACTATGATCTCACTCATGGTGGACCGGCTGATAGGGCTCTCCCCGTCACGATACAACGAATGGCAAGAATGGATGATCGTGGTAGGACAACGACAGATCAGGTCCGGGAGTTAAGTGCCATTGTACAGTCTGCTACGGATCGCACCAGAAACCTAGAACGAGACTCCCACCACCGAGACCAACTCATTAGAGACCTTCTCGCGGCTCAAGCAGAAACAAGAGAGTATCGGGAAAGATACATGGCACTCGAAGAGAGAATGGTTGCAGCCGAACGCAAATTGGCGGAACTACAGGGCGCATCGACATCATCGCAGCCTCCGTCAAAGAAGGGTCGCAGTGATTAGAGCTCGTTGCTATTCTCCCGTCTAGGTAGTAGAATTTTATGAGTACACGTTGGTGCTACTCCTCGTATGTAGGTCGACCCTGCGATTATGTGATTACACTATTCAAAGGGGTTTTGTAATGCCAAAAAAAAAAAAAAACTACCTTTTGTAACGATGTAATGTAGACCCCTATGAGGTCAAACTTTTCTCTCTAAGCGTTATGTACTAAAAGTTATCAATGAAATTTGGCATGTATTTTATTTATTGAATGTTGGACACTATACATCATAACCTGATCACACAAACAATTACGAATAATAAAGTTATGATAAAATACAAGAGGGATGAAACCAGTAACACTCGACTCGTTATCACTATTGAAGTCTTACCGACTAGTCATTTTTTTTATGACAGAACCATGCCACCAAGGAAAAGACCAAGGCCTTCCAACAACCCAGTGCCGCCTCCACCACCACCTCCGCAGTTTGATCCTGCAATGTTCCAGGCTGCAGTGACGGCAGCCGTGGCGGCAGCAATGTCGCAAATGGGAACCCATGGTTCCGGCGGTTCTGGATCCGGAGCTATCAATTCCATTCATGGGGACAGCACGGGGCGTACGAGGGAGTGCACTTACAAAGACTTCACGAATGGCAAACCCGATCCTTTCAATGGAAGCGGGGGCGTCATCACACTGGTGCAATGGTTCGAAAGGACCGAGGCAGTTTTTGAAATCTGCGCTTGTCCCGAAGCGAGCAAGGTCAAGTATGCGGCATTCACTTTCACTGGAAAAGCACTCACTTGGTGGAATGGCCGAGTTAAGTCACTTACTCCTGCAGTAGCTAACGCGATCAGCTGGGAGGATTTGAAAGCTCTAATGTTGAAGGAATACTGCCCGAGGGGCGAAATACAAAAACTTGAAGAAGAACTTTGGAACCTCAGGATGACAGGCACTGATCTTGAAACTTATACTGCCCGTTTCAACGACCTAGCACTCCTCTGTCCAACAATGGTCACTCCAGAAGAGAAAAAGGTGGAACGATATCTCTGGGGCCTATCATCCCAGATTCAAGATAGTGTCTTGGCCTCGAAACCCACTACCTTTGAGAGTGCCAAGGAATTGGCACAACAACTCATAGATCACAGGGCTAGCCGTGGTACCGTGATAACCACCACCGACCGAACAAAAGGAGGGAACAACAAGAGGAAGTTCTGGGGAAATAAAAGGAAACAACCAATTCAGGACCCCGCCAAAAAGCAACCGATTGTTGCTGTTCGCGCCGCCACTACTGCTGCCGCTCCAGCGCCACCGAAACAGTATACAGGAACTCTTCCCAAGTGCAACAAGTGTAACTACCACCATAACGGTGCTTGTCGTGAGTTACACTGCAATAACTGTAACAAAAAGGGGCACACTGCACGATTCTGTAGAACGACTACCCAACCCGCCACACAAGTCGCTACGACCGCCAACACTGGAGCAAGCCAAGCCTGCTATGGGTGTGGTGAAACGGGACACTTCAGGAGGAACTGCCCCAAGGCACGAGCCCCTAATGCTGGGGGTGTAGGGAGGGTCCTAACTTTAGGGCAGGGAGAAGCAGTCAAGGATCCCTCTGTGGTTACTGGTACGTTCCTCCTCAATAACTCTTATGCATGCGTACTTTTCGATAGTGGGGCAGAAAGAAGTTTCATAGGTCACCAATTCAAACATATACTTAAGCAAAATTCTCAACCACTAGAAGATTCTTACATCGTAGAAATGGCAAATGGAAAAGTTGAGCGCGCTAATGATATTTACATAGGGTGTACTCTCACTCTAGACAACCATTTGTTCAAAATCGACCTTATGCCGGTCACCATAAAAAGCTTCGATATAATCATTGGTATGGATTGGCTAAGCCTTCATCGTGCCTACATTCTATGTTACGAAAGGGCCGTCCGCCTCAATCTGCCGAATGGCAACGTTCTCACCGTTTATGGCAATAAACCTAGTGCGGACCTACAAATCATCTCTTGTGTTAAAACCCAAAAGTACCTCCGAAAGCAATACCATGTTTTCTTAGCCCACATCGTAGATAAGAAACAGGAGGTGAAGAACATCAAAGAAATTCCAGAAGTATGCAACTTCCCTGATGTTTTCCCAGACGATCTGCCTGGTGTACCACTCGCAAGACAAGTCGAATTTCGGATCGACTTAATCCCAGGAGCTACCCCCGTCGCCAGGGCTCCCTATCGCTTAGCACCGGCAGAAATGCAAGAACTATCCAGCCAATTGAATGAACTATTGAGCAAAGGGTTCATCAGGCCAAGCTTCTCACCTTGGGGAGCACCAGTCTTATTTGTAAAGAAGAAGGATGGTTCTTTTCGTATGTGCATAGACTATCGAGAACTAAACAAAATCACTATCAAGAACCGTTATCCCCTACCCCGAATCGATGACCTCTTCGACCAGCTACAAGGAGCCAGCTACTTTTCAAAAATCGACCTGAGGTCGGGCTATCATCAACTGCGAGTTCAAGAAGAGGATATCCCCAAGACGGCATTCAGAACTCGCTATGGGCACTATGAGTTTGTAGTGATGCCATTCGGGTTAACTAACGCGCCCGCGGTGTTCATGGATTTGATGAATCGAGTGTGTCGACCCTTCTTGGATAAATTCGTCATCGTATTCATCGACGATATCCTGGTCTATTCGAGGAGCGAAGAAGAGCACAAACATCACCTACGACTAGTTCTGGAGGTTTTAAGGACCGAAAAGCTTTACGCTAAATTCTCAAAGTGTGAATTTTGGCTCCGAGAAGTAGGATTCCTTGGCCACGTAATAAGCAAAGAAGGAATACATGTGGACCCCTCGAAGATCAAAGCAATCGAAGATTGGTCAACACCTACAACGCCGACAGAAATCCGACAGTTTTTAGGACTCGCAGGCTACTATCGAAGATTCATACAAAACTTCTCCAAAATCGCTAAGCCTCTCACCACCTTGACTCAGAAAGGGGTGGTGTTCGAATGGGAAGATAAACAAGAAGCCGCCTTCCAGACACTAAAGCAAGCCCTATGCAGCGCACCAGTCTTGTCTCTTCCAGAAGGAACTGACGATTTTGTGGTGTATTGCGATGCTTCAAATCAAGGCCTCGGCTGTGTGCTCATGCAAAGGGGAAAAGTCATCGCTTATGCATCAAGACAACTGAAGACACATGAAGTTAATTACACAACCCACGACCTTGAATTGGGAGCTGTGGTGTTCGCCCTGAAGATTTGGAGGCACTACCTCTACGGCACCAAGTGCACCATCTTCACTGATCACAAAAGTCTTCAACACATTCTCAATCAGAAAGAACTAAACATGCGCCAAAGAAGATGGGTGGAATTACTGAATGACTACGAATGTGAAATTCGCTACCACCCAGGCAAGGCTAATGTAGTAGCCGATGCCTTAAGCAGGAAAGAATACTCGGGTCGCCGAGTAAAATCCCTAGCCATGACCATCCACTCCCAACTGGCCACTCAGATCAAGGACGCCCAATTTGAAGCCCTGAAACCAGAAAACGTGGCAAGCGAAGCACTAAGGGGGATGGATAAGAACTTGGAAGTCAGAGGGGATGGAGCTCGTTATCTCATGAATCGAATCTGGACACCGAAGTTCGGTGGATACCGAGACGTTGTAATGGATGAGGCCCACAAGACTCGATACTCCATTCATCCGGGTTCAGATAAGATGTATCTAGACCTCAAAAGGTTATACTGGTGGCCAAACATGAAGGCTGAAGTTGCTACTTATGTGAGCAAGTGCCTCACTTGCGCCAAGGTCAAGGTGGAATATCAGAAGCCATCAGGACTACTTCAGCAACCAGATATACCCGAGTGGAAGTGGGAGCGAATAACCATGGACTTCGTAACCAAACTGCCTAAGACATCAGGTGGGATGGATACCATATGGGTGGTTGTGGACAGATTGACCAAGTCCGCGCACTTCCTGCCAATAAAGGAAACAGACAAGATGGAAAAGTTGACCAGGACGTACATTAAGGAGATCGTACGACTACATGGTGTACCAACATCCATTATCTCGGATCGAGATAGTAGATTCACCTCGCGTTTCTGGCAGTCCCTACAAAAGTCTCTGGGAACCAGGTTAGACATGAGTACGGCCTACCATCCACAAACGGACGGACAAAGCGAGAGAACCATCCAGACGTTGGAAGACATGCTGAGAGCCTGTGTGATAGATTTTGGTAAGGCATGGGATACCCATCTACCGCTTATCGAATTCTCTTATAATAACAGTTATCACACTAGCATTGGAGTCGCCCCATTTGAAGCTCTCTACGGCCGCAAGTGTAGGTCGCCACTGTGTTGGGCCGAAGTTGGAGATACTCAGCTAGCCAGAGGGCAAGTCCCTGATAGCACCCTTACGGGGCCGGAAATCATAAGGGAAACCACAGAAAAGATCATTCAAATTCGGGAAAGACTAAAAGCGTCTCGTGATCGACAAAAGAGTTACGCGGATAAGTGACGCAAACCTTTAGAATTCCAGGTCGGAGACCGGGTAATACTAAAAGTTTCCCCCTGGAAAGGGGTGATACGTTTCGGTAAACGGGGGAAACTAAACCCAAGGTACATCGGTCCGTTCGAGATCCTTGCTAGGATTGGTCCGGTGGCGTACAAACTCCGACTACCACAAGAACTTAGTAATGTGCACCCTATCTTCCACGTGTCCAACTTAAAGAAGTGTCTGTCTGACGAGACACTCGTAATACCACTCGAAGAAATTGAAGTTAATGAGAATCTCCACTTTGTGGAGGAACCCGTCGAGATCATGGATCGAGAGATCAAGAGAACAAAACAAAGTCGCATTCCCATAGTGAAGGTTCGTTGGAACGCGAAACGAGGGCCTGAATTTACCTGGGAACGTGAAGATCAAATGAAGCAAAAGTATCCACATCTTTTCCCAAACCCTAGAAGTCCCAGCCGAATTTAAATTTCGGGACGAAATTCCCTCTAACGGGGGGAAGATGTGACAATCGTCAATCTTGAGTCAAGTCAAGTCATCAAGTCAAGCCGGTCAACTCTATTAAACCTTGTGTATTAGGGTTAGTGTTATGTTCGTATTGTATAACTTGCTATGTTAATGGGAAAACATCACAGGAGAAAAGTTTGTGTTAAAAATTTCCTAAGCCTTCGTACTAATCAATGAATTAAACTGATGAAAACCATGTTGCATACTCATCGGGAATGTATAATATGCGTTTTTCCTGGTGAGTATTCATATAAAATATTTATTTCCTTAATTAAAACAACAAAAGATATATTTTTATTTATCTTTCCAATTTGCATAACTTTTTTTTATTGATTTAATAAAGTTGCATACCAAATTGTTAGGCTGTTGCGATTTCACCACCTAAAATATGTATATTTGTATTATAATATATTATCTTGTTAGTATTTCATGAATGCAATCAATAACACTGCTTTGAATGCGAAGTTGGATTTAGCTTTGCTATAAGTTTCAATCGATTTTGAAATTGAGTATTGTTCGCATTTGTATGAGTGTAGTCGATGAATCGATAAAGCAAGAACATATGAGTTTTTGATTCGCAATTGGATTGATGATTGAGGGATGATTCGTGAAGAAAAACGCGAAGTCAAGGACTATGAAATTGTTGTTTGCAAGAATTTAAAAACTCGATTGTGGAGTTGTTGATGCTCATTTTGCGAAAGAAAAACAATCGAGTGTTCGCATCTATGAATCAATTTGAAGTCAATTGGGTTAATATTCGCATATGGGTTCAACATATGAAAATTTTGATTTCGCAAGTTTAGAGTTCAAGAACTAAACTGTGTTCGCATCTGGAATGAAAAATTTTGTGAATCGCATTTGATTAATTAGGTTAAAATGCGAAGGTGATTAATGCGAAGGGATGCGAAGGGTGTAAGAATGAAGATGCGAAGTATTTCACAGTAGAATGCGAATTGGGGAAGAAAACAGAAGATTTCAAATATTGTCCCTGGAGTTTCGCATTTTTGGAAATAAATACTCAACTTCGCAAATGGGGGTCATAAAATGATGAAATTGCAGAATTTTTAAAGAGATACACACACATAGACAACCACACATATATTTAGAAAATTAAACTAAAAATGGGATATAGACAATTATAAGACATTGTTCTTGACTTTTGAGTCCAAAGACGTATGATCCGAACTTTAATTGTGAAATCGTCCTTGATTGAGTCAATTTCCTTTATAGGAGTAATATATTCCATTGTGCCTTGCAAGTTAAAAAAAATAAAAAATAAAAAAATAAAATCAAAGTCACAAGCAACCACCCCACACCCACTCTATGACCAGCCATACCTCCCCACCTTACCTATGTCACTTCAATGTTCCCTTACACTCAAATTTCACTCACTCCCACGTTTTTGAGCTGAAACAATCAACCACACTCCTCATTTTCTCTCATTTCTCTCATTCCACTAAGTAACAAACATCACTTTTTCTCTCAAACTCTTCTACACAAATTTTCGAGATCCAAGGCTGGATTCAAGTGTTCTTCCACACTTAGTAAGTAAAAATTCATCCTCCCTATTATTATTTCACTTCATTCTACTCAAATCTTTGGTTGCTTACACAAACTCCCTAACTATGATGTTAGATTCTCGAAAACCTTCAAGGCATCTCCAAGTGTTCTTGAATTAAACACTTCCATTCTTCAACAATCATCTACTGAAATCACTCAAGGTGAGTTCATACCCCTACATTTTCATGATTTCTCAAGTTTTCAGGGGGTGAATACAAGTTAAAACACTAAGAACCTATCAAAAGTTTTCTAACAGCCTTCATCAGAAAAGTTCAACTCCATTCACGGACTGTTTTGGGCATCTTACACATTTTTGTTTTCAAAACTGTACAAGGTGCAAATAGTTCAAGTTTTTAGCTTTAAAATGGCTACTTGCACATCTCCATACGATTTTTCTACAATTTATGGCGATTTTTACAAAACTGCCTATCATTTCAAACAACAATCCGGACCAGTCTGTGATTTTGGACTTTTTCACCCAAGTTAGAGGTCATTATAAATTGCGATAAAATTTATGAGCAAACTAGACAAATTTTGTGAACTCTCAGAATTTACGGATCTAGTTTTCGACTTCGTATGATTTTTCTATGATTTTTCCAAATACAGGGCAGAATGGCTAAAGTTAGCCAACAGCATGTAAATATCGTAACACTTTGTATTATGTTGAGCAAAGTGTATAATCATAAGTTCTAATATTTGAATGTGTTTCCGTGTTAGTTTATCATTATGAACTGGAATTAAGACATTCATATTAAATATTAAATATTATTCATTCATTTTGGAACACGTATTATTAGACTATAAAATGTATAGTTTGATAAATTCACAATACTAATACATTTCCATAAATGGATTCATACATATTACATACATTTTAGATAAACTATAATAGGTATAGTTTATGATACATCACTCAACGCACTCGTACAAAAAGGGTACATTCATACAAGAAAGATTTATATTCACACACATTTCAAGTAAACTTGTTAACCTATGTTGTGAGACTCTCTCTCTCTCTCCCCGTACGTCCGAGTGCGGGATATAATTCCTGGTAGTTATAATCAGAATCTCCTTGAGGGAGAACGTGATACTTGTATATAGATCTATATTGGGTTTGACACCCCACACCTTGCTGCTAGCTACAGTGGGACCTGCAGGTCTATGGGTGACAAATGTCATTTCATTTTCACGACGCCTGAGAAACGTTGTGGCAGGTTCACATAGTCACAGTATGATTATAGCGACTCACTTAGGGAGACAACAATTCATAAAGTTTACGGGGTTGCATAAAAACCAAAGTAGGTTTTAGGTTGATAAAATAAATTTACTTTCCAATTCATTTTAAACTCACAACATTCCTACTAAGAAACGATGACTTTTCATACATTCTAGTCTTTGGTTGTAAGGCTACATTTTTCGGATTTCAAGGAAAATATTGGATTTTTCTGAAACAACGCGACATTTACATGTGAAGGACTTCTAATAAGATTATTAATAAAAGCTTATGAACTCACCAACCCTTGTGTTGACACTTTTCAAACAACTTGTATTCACAGGAAAGCATTAATCGTGTTACCAAGTGCTTTTGAGGATGGGACGTTGAGGCGTCAAACTTTTCATATTTTGACAACATATTGTAATTGATTTTGAAACATGTAATTCATGCAAGTGATGTAACTTTTCAATTATATATATGTTGGTTGTGTTTGCTTGAATTACTATTGAAATTGTGGTTATGATGCTATACATGAAGTCCTCCACCCCCGGACGTTTCCGCCATCCTTGGTTTGGGGGTGTGACAGACTAGCACCATGTTCACATTTTCCTAAAATAACTAAGATTGGGAATTAAAAGAGTTTAGTTATTTTATAATATTCATTATACTTTTAATGAGGATTTAAAGTCATTGTTCTACCCGTTCGGCTAACGACCCTCCACCGATCAAGCAAGCGGTGGGTGAGAGTATACACCCATTAAGTCGCCATTTTATAGGCAACAACCTTATACCCACCTTATAGACCGGCTTCGTGAATGAGGCCTACTAACGGTAAAACGACTTATTCTTATACATATATATAATAATTAACCATTAATGTTATAAATAGTATAAGGGTTGAACTTTAACTATTAAAACTCTAAGGTTTGGAATTAAAGTTTATTAAAGTGTGTGAAACTTTACAAATTCCAAAACTTGAGGGCAAGTTTTGTAACTTTGCAAAACTCTTCATTTCATAACTTATGAATTAAAGGTTCATAAAAATGAAGACTCTTCATTTTCATGTAACTTATGTGTTTTAAGTGTGTGTTAAATGAAAGTGACCTTTGGTAATCCATAACTTGAGGACAAATTATGGACTCCATTAAAACACATAACTGATAAAGAATTAATCCTAAACAATTCAGCAAATAATTCCTATCATTTTCTAAATTCATAAGAACATGAACATGATCATCAAAAATTCAAGAATTATATGAACACATAAAATCATGGAATTTTGATATATGCTATTGCAAATGGATTAGAACAACCATTACACCAACTAAAATAAGTTTTATAACACCAAAACAGTTTAGGGTAATGTTTCTAGTCCATTTCCAGCAGCAAAAGTCGAGAATCTGCACTCTTTCGATCCTACTCGTCGAGTGCATGAACTTACTCGCCGAGTAGGTTGAAGTTTGCCTTGGACTCGTCGAGTCCCCCCAATGGACTCGGCGAGTCCACCATGCTGACAGCAACGATTTCGACTTTTTTTCACTATTTTGCATGAAGTATCAAACAAGCAAACCTGGCTCTGATACCACTGTTGGGTTTTGAGCAATCTAACACTTCCTAAGTGTGCATGCAACCCTAATAAACCTTGGATCTATGTTTGTCTAAATACATGCAAAATAATAATTTTCCAAGGTTTATAACCTATCTAACATGGCATGGGGAACATTTCAACATAAAAGAGTTAGAAGAGATTACATACCTTTTGGTGAGTTTGGTTCTAAGGAGTTTGAGGGCCAAGCACCAATAGTGTGAATGCCTCAAATGGAATCACAAACACCACAAACTCTTGGAAAACTTTGAGAGAGTATACACCTTGTATAAAATCGGCCACACACATGCACACACACACTAGTTCACTAGTTTTCTCTTAGGCTCCATTTCATGCTCCATAAGCATGCTTATATAGTGTGCATGGTTAGGGTGAAACCCTAATAACCCATGTCTTTTCCTTTTCCAAGGATCCATGGGTTAAAAGCTCCATGGATCATCCATGGACTTCCACATAAGCCTAGCCCATTAACAAATGAGTATTAGCCCACACTATATAAAACAAATAGCCCATAATCTAATTAGTCTTCCTTTTAATCTCTAAATTAATTCATAATTAATTTAAGACTAAAACTAATTAAATAACGTAACTTCATATTAATATATTATAACTCATAATATATTAATAAACATATGTGTATAACTCTCATAAAATTATCCATAATAGTTTGGATGAGATGCAACCCAAATGGACCATGCCGGTCGGGTCAAGTATATACCAAATAAGTTATGGACTTAGACACCTTATCCAACAAATACATCCATGAAATAATACAATTTAGTGAGTTAGTGATTACACTACTCACACTATGTGCTAGGCAAATCGTCTTTCCTGTCGCAAGTAATACAAATAAATTGGATCTCAAAACCCTCGATTGAGAGTGTTTAGCCATAAGTCTTCATGAGCCTTTTCTTCCGTGATCTTTGTTCCGAACTGTCCTCAAATCTTTCCAAAGCCGGAGAGCGAATCTCTCCAGTATAAAGATAACTTAGTAGGAACAACTCCCATTTTATGGCTTTCCGATACTCTTACTCCTACCTTGTTATCCGGATTGCATCATAGGGATGTAGGTCGACACTCAAATACCCATAACTCGAGGCGCGGGAAAATTTATGCCTATCATGGTATTGAAAGATACGTCTAGGGTTAACCATCGTCTCTCATCAGCTTGTGTTCCTTTTCGTGTAGGAAAAACCATGCCTCCGAAGAAACGTAATAAACTCGCTGGCAAGAAACCGACTCTCCTACTCGATGAAGCTACGTTTCAAGTTGCAGTCTCAGCAGTCGTAGCAGCTGTCATGGCTCACCTGGATACTAACCACGCCAATGTTAGCAGGAGCCCTATCAGGATTTCCAATCCTAATAATGGACAACAACAACCAACACCTGCGTGCCCAGCCACCCAAGAACCCCAACAAAATCCACTGAAGAGACACTACTAGAAAACAGCCTTTTACGATGCTCATTGCGCGTCGTAAAGGGCTCAGACGACGCACAAATGCGCGTCAAGGAAGGCCCTATCATAAAGAGAGACGACGCGCATTTACGACGCGCAATTACGACGCACGTTTACGACACGCAATGCGTATCAAGAAAGGCCCTGTCATAAAGGAAGACGGCACGCATTTGTGTGTCGTAACCTTACGACGCGCATGTTTATGACACGCAATGTGTATCAAGGAAGCCCCTGTCAAGAAAGGCCATGTCATAAATGAAGACGACACACATCTTTGCGTATCGTAATTTTAATTTTTTTTTTAAAATTATTTATAGATGTACTGAATTTCAAATTAAATTTGCATATCATGTCTCATAATAGAAAATAAAATACCATATTCAAAAAATACAATACATTGCACAAAAGTTAATGTCATACAAATAATCATTCCAATTGGATCTAATCTACTATGTACATCAAATTCCAACTAAGTAAAGTTGCACCTTGCCTTTCATAATTCTTTAAGACTAATGCTCTAAACAGCTGATTATATGGATAAGCAGTTGTACATTGGCCCATCTCACTCAATAATGACTTAGCCAAATTCAACTCCAAGTCTTTACTGCATCTTGCTGATAATGTTGCAAGGTTTAAATCAAGTGGCTTCATATTCCTTTCTTCCATCAACTTTACTTGATGCACAAAATACATTGAAACAAAAAAAACATTGTATAGGAAGGGGTAATTTGGGAAAATGTGTGGGGTATAATATAATAAGAAGGCAAGTACTTAAAATTGCTACCAGGACTTACTTGAATCTGATAGACCCTTGTTGAATCTATCATAAACCCCAAGCATTGTTGAATCTATCAGAATCCTTTGTATCTCCATTTCTTTCTTTAATAACTCAATACTAAGTCTCAATTGTTTGTAAACCTAGATTGAATATAATGGAAAAATGAGAACCAAGTATTTGAGAAACTTTTTTGGGCAAAAAGAAGCAGAAAACCTTTATGGAACATTAAATGTGACTTACATCTAGCTCTTCAAGCACTTGTTGGCATTGTACTTTGTTTGAACCAGATATTGCAGCAACAAAGTAAGCTAATCTTGGATAATTAAAATCACCCATATGCTGCAGAATATAAACAATTCAACCAAAAATGAAAACAAAGAAAGAAAAAAGTTAATTCAAACATTATAGCAAATATTTAAAAGTAATAATAATAATAATATAAATATTAAAAAAAAACTTATAACATTTCAAAATGGTTACCCTTGTATGGCCACTATATTCTGAATTGTCATCCACAATCCATTTCCCATTCATTTATCTGTAACAAAATTTAAAAAATAAAAATAAAAAAGTAGCTGCCCATATTCACGATATTCTTACTTATTGAAACTGACAACAGATCTTCTATAGAAACATCCTTCTTGTTGTCCTTTCATGTGTTATGTTGGAATTTAAATTCTAGATATTTTGTCACCAATCTTTCTGTTATAACATAATCAATGTACTCATATTCTAGTAGCAATATGGAAATTTTAATTCAAGATATTCTGTAAAAACTCATTTTTGTCTCTCAGTACCCTCCAAAAAAAGGAATAAGTTATTCTGTCAAAAAGGAAAATCAAGAATGAAAGATACATTGAAGTGAAAGTCAATTAGTCAAACCTTTTGAAGTTTTTGCAAAACAGAATCTTCAAATGCCTCACCAACAACCTCTTCTTCATTTACATGTTGTTGACCATCAGAATACTTCACAGGCTCACAATTAGTTTGATGTGCACGGAAGTACCCACTAATTTTAATATTTATAACCTAACAAACTTAGACTAACTATGCACTTATAGGCAGTGTACCTAGTCAGATTACAGTATAGCTTAGGTAAGTCGGGTGTCGATCACAGGGAACGGTGGATTAATTTAATATATTTGATTATAGGTTACAGGTCACACGAAAAGAATAAAAGAAATAGTTTAATAAATCTCAAACTAATAATTAATTAACAACTCTTGATAAACTAACAGGAAAACAAATCTCTTCAGGTACTTTGGTTTAGACAAGTTACACCTTAAAAACATAGACAATTCCATACACAAAGTCATTTATTCATTTTCACCGATTCCTAAAATGATTAGATTCGCGTTCACTATAACTAATCCTTTAGCAAACAAGTCAATTCAAACAGTGATCAATTGGTTAAACTAACATGCTTCCTAGTGCTCAGTTCGTATCAAGCAAGACTTGCAAATATAGTTAATCAAATTAAGCATTCAATTAACCTCTTGTTGATGGTCATCAAACAAGGCTCGAACATTAACTTACTTATTCCCAAGTTAATCCTAGTTTCACATTCGTTATTCCTAGACTTATAATCTAAATGGTCATCAAAATCATAAGAGACAAGCAATCAAGCATATGTTCATACAACTCAATTCACTTAACAATTAACAACAAATAATTATCATTAATACGTAAGGATCTTTTAACAAGCTTGGCAAGATAAATTAAACACAAACAAACGATTCAATATAGCAATTAGTCTAATAATCAAAGTTTCATTCAATCATAAACACAAAGTAAAAGGTTTTTACACCTAAATCAGAAACTAAATACATAATAGCAACACAATGGAATGCTAAACATGGTCACGTTAACAACCCATGTGATTACCGACATGTATCCGCTCTCCAACCCTTCCGATCTCCACTTCCGTTAGCTTAACGGCCTTCCGGCCGCCTCCTAGACCCTCAAAACGGCAACTATGAAGTTTTCTTGTTGCATAAGTCGAAGTGGAATATCATAGATTATTAAAATTAGTGGAATGATATGGGGTATTTATAGTTGATGGAGATGGAATTATATGGAATATTAGATTTGGATTGGAATAAGGAAACTAATGTGGCTTAGGGATTAAGCAAATAAAGATAAGGAAAGTGGTGCTTGGGGAATAAGTAACTTGGAGGGAATTTCCGTCCAGCTTTTATGCTTCATCTTCAAGGTCGATTTTGGATAAGATAAGTGTCGAATTAGCCAAAAGTCCGTCTCACATAAGTCGTAGAAAATTTCGTCTAGTTTTCAGAACAGTTTGAAATTCGTCAATTGGACTTATGAATCATCAGATATACCCGAAACCATGAAGAGGGGTCAATCTGCCAGCAATATCCTTTTTGCATCTTTTCAACTCCATTCTCTTTCTTCTGCATTTCATCTCCCATTTTAACTGTAATTAAATATTTCAAAGCATATTAAGTTTATTTTAGTTCTAAATAATAATAATAAATGCTAAAATATTAAGATATGTTATACATAAATATATATATAAAAATACACATATCATAGTTACTGTTGGTTGAATTCGTATAACCAATACACAATTTGAATAGCTCACAATTAGTTTCCGTTAGTTGACTTCGTATAACCAATAAACAATTTGAACAAGTGCATACAAGTTCAGAAGGGAGATTTTTTCTTATGTACTCATCTGAATCTTCCTCCCACTCCATAATATCCTACTCCAAAAGAAGAAATTATTTCAATGTAAACATTACTTACTTGCAGTTAGGATTTTGATGCAAATGCATTTTCAATTAACAACCATCATAATACTTATAATAATAACAAACAACAATAATAAAGCAATAACTATCAAACCTTTTCATTCATAACTATTGCTGGAAAAATTGCAGACTCCAGCAAAGATGAAAAGTGGTGAAACAAGTCTGCATCCCTGTTTCCAGATGATTATAATTCATTTATAAGAAGGAATAGAATGAAAACAAATATAAAATGGCTGATTCACTAAATGAAAACTCACTGGGGCTATTTCTAGAAGTCGAGATATAACATCAAAAGCTAAAGACATAACCCTTTCTCCCAAATTATCCGACTTCTGTATAAAACACATATTAAATCAACCCACTACTATATTAAAGGCTAAAGATAAAGTTAGAAGTAAAGATAGCAATAAAAATTCAACCAACACTTTAATAAAGGCTATGATTTAAAATAACATTTTGATAAAGTTAGAAGTAAAAAATGTTGCTTGGTTGATAAACTGGAAAGGAAAAAAGCATTAACGAAGGAATGTCATTCCATACCATATGAGACCCTTATTTTTTTCATTCCATCTCTTCAAGGAATGACAGTTACCATTTTACCCTTTATAAAATATACAGGCTCGTTTTCAATCTACCAAAATAACCCTTCCAAATTATTTTAATCCACTTGGAAGCCAAACACGCGAGGGCTGGTTCGGATTCAGTGTCACGGTGCTGCGATTTTGTTCCAGACCCAATCAACAGTAGCTCTAGCAAGATCTTGAGTCATACCCCGAACTTGACTAGTAAGTTTTTGGTGAGTAGAAGTCAACTCCTTAATAGCAGCATGTAATTGCATAAGGTCAGCACACATAGCTTCTACTCCATGAAGCTGAAGGAAAAATCATATGAATTTTTTTATAATCATATATGTAAATGAATTTGATAATCAGGTTTGCGTAGCAATAAACAAATAGTCAATCGGATGAAATAGATCTGTGTTAATGAACATATTTGAAGTCTATGTGACATTTATCGAACATAAATCCACTTTTTCTCAAATTTATTTAAGCCTTAAATTAAGGATTTAAGGCTTTGTTTTGATTTCTTAAAAATTCTCATTTCAATCTACAACTGTGAGACCTAATCCTTCCATTGCGATTTAACTAACATTCAATTAACTAAGTAAACCACATCCATTAATTAAACACAAAACAAATAGATCAGACCAACTGAAGCTGAAATTGTATAACACTAACGATATTAAATAGGGCTAGAATGTGAGAAATTAGAAGATCTGAACAACACAAAATGAAAGAAGGGATAAGAGATTACCAGTAGAAATGAGAAATTAGAAGATCCGAACAGAGAAATCTTTAAATTTGATCATTTATAACTAAAAAAAATTGAAATATCACAGGTGAAATTAGATGTAAAACACATACCTCGATGATGTGGTTTTACCCAAGAATCTAGTAGTTCTGAGCATGGTGATGTACATTGAGTCAATTTCATGAGGGCTTTGGGATAGGATGAGGCTTTTTGGTGTTGGTAACCCTCCCTAACCTACACCTACACCTAAATGTGGTGGTGTACCACTACCATTTGACTCTCCTCTATTGTTCCCCTGGATTCTAACTGCCAACAACATTCAACATAAAAGGGAGAACAGAGAAAGGAGAAGAAAAATCAAGAAAAAAGAGAGCGAGAATAAAGATAGTAAAAAATGAGTAGATGAGATGATCCAACAACTTACCTGATGGAAGAGACCGAGGGAGGAACAATGAAGACATGTTGGAATAGTGATGGAAGCGAGGAGCATGGTCATCCAGGTTTTAGGGGAGAAATCAAACTAGTTTCTTCCTTATTTTTGGAGGACGGACCTGAAGAGATCGAGAAGAAAAATCCCTAGCTGGATGATTTTATGACGAGGAGGATGGTCGTGGGGAGGTGATCCTATGCTCACCGGAGAAGAAGTAAGCCTGAAGTGAGATCGTCGATTGTTGCAGACGCCTGGGAGAACCGATCGAGAATCGGAGAGCATTTTGAATTTTCTTGAAAAAGCCCTAGGTAGAATGATTCTTGAAAAAGCCCTACGAATCCAGATGAGAAATTAGGGCTCGTATGAAGCTGTATCTCTTCCGTCGGGAACCCTATGGGTTTGATCTGTTCAAAAGACGGGATTATATTGCGATTTTGTTGTGGAAAAAAAAAGAGAATTGGTGATCTTATTAGGGTTTTTTGGGTATTAGAGTGAGAGAGATAGAGAGAGAAAGAGAGAGAGAGAGAGAGAGAGAGAGAGAGAAGAATGATGGAAATAAGGGAGAGGGTAACAAGAGTGAGAGAGATAGAGAGAGAGAGAGAGAGAGAGAGAGAGAGAGAGAGAGAAGAATGATGGAAATAAGGCAGAGGGTAACAATGGCGGCCTTTCAAACTTTTGGGATTTTCGTTTCCCCCCAGCTGCAAAAGAAAAGAACGCGCCTTTCATTAAAAAAATATAAAGCGACATTTCTAGACGTCACCCATTTGTAAATAAGTGCCCTCTGTGTTTTTATTTTGTTTTGTTCGACATTAATTTTAGGGCACGCATAAAAGCGTGTCCACTATCCTTCAAATTTTAGAAGAGATAACATTATTTTTAGGGCACACACTTTTGCGTATCGTAAATCACCGCGTGTCATTGTTTGCGCGTCATTAAAGGGCTGTTTTCTAGTAGTGAGAAAGTTCAAGAACAAGGAGGGAAGTACCTCGGCTCAAGGATTTTCCGAAGGGCAACGAGTTGAGACAGTCAATACCCCTACCAACCTATCCATCCCGACACCTGGAAGACCAGACCTAGGAAACCTCCCCCACTGCAGCAAGTGTAACTACCATCATCATGGTATCTGTCGAGGATTGTATTGCGTTAGGTGCAACATGAAGGGGCATGTCGCTCACTTCTGTAGAACCCCGATTGAGTTCATTACATCAACCACCAATGTGGCGACCAGTCCAGTATGCCACCTATGTGGTGAAATTGGATACTTCAGGAGGGACTGCCCAACTGAAAGGAACGACAAGGATGTAGGAGGAGTCTAACTCTAGTGCCCGAGGAAAACATCAAGGAACCCGGCACAAATTTTGGTACATCTCTCTCAATACCGAGTAGTTAACCGAATACATTAAATAATAAATTTTAATTGTGATTACTCTCTCGTTAAGGCGAAAGTCACAACACTGTAGTAAAAATTCCAAATCTATCAGGTAAAGCAATAATGGCTCGATATATACGTTAAGGCCATGTATAAATAAGATTGGTGGACCTCGAGTGAGTGATACTGCCTCATCTCCTGTTCCTCGTTTGGTTGTGGATTTAGGGCGGAGTCGCTCAGTCAACAGTCCTTTCCACTTTAATTATACATGACTAGTGTATACTAGGAGATTATAGTGAGGCATCGTGAGAAATCCATTCATGAAAAGTACATTATTCTGAAACATAAGGACCCCTAGAGTTCTGCATCGATTCCATTGGTTCAAGTATCCGCGACAGAGATACCATGTACGAAACCTGAGATACAAAGAACTTGTGTGCCCATTCAGCACATGGTCCTACCGATCTTCATCCTATAATATGTTGGTGTCTGTTAAATTCGACACTTCCATCAATCATGGTTCGACTTAGTGCAACCATATGAAAATTCCAAGTGTTGTGTAAAGAGGACTTTCACCATAGCCAATTCATCAAATAAAGGTTCTTCCAAACCTAACAATAAATCCTAATGCGAACCGCCAGTCTTCTCTCTTACATAAAACCTTCCGAAGTACCCAGGAAAAGGGTACCGCACGCTGTTAACCAACCCCTCCTTAGACAGATAGACCCCAAAGCGAAAGGCACTTCAGGTATCCCAGAAGACAACAACCGCCCGAGACCTACTTAGTAGATTCCCCGAAAAGACCCTTAGCACCACACAATCAGGTTCGTGACCCAAGAGAAAGAACTCATGGGATTAACATACTGCTACGAAGTCTATGCATTAGAGTGGTATATAATTTAGAGCAATAAGATTTAGGATGTGTGCTTCCTCCCTACTCCCTGTTCTTCGTTGGGTTGTGGGTTTGGGGTGGGGCCTCACAACTGAACGTCCTGTTGATCTCAATTATATACGGCGTGGATACACCAAGTATTAGTAATTAAGCCGAGTATGAGCTCTACCACGAACCTTATAGTAAAACTCTTCATCCTATCCCATAGAATAGAAGCTAGAGTCAAGAGAACCACCGTGGGTTGAGCTACTAAAAATGACCACAAATTCGAAATTTGTTGTCATCCCGGTTGAGCCAACATCGTAGCTAACACCCTCAGTTAGAAAGGTAACTCAAGTCGTAAGAGTCAAGAACATTGACTACGACCATCCATTCATGCTTAATCCCATGCATTAAGCATCTCAACAAGAGATCTCGGAAACCTAGAAACTGTGACAGCTTAAACTCTGAGAAGAGTGGATGAAGAAATTAGAAACCCTGAGCAACGAAACCCTATACTCTCTAGACTTAATCTAGATCAAGGAAACTCTGAAACACCGGAAGAGTAGTTGCAAGGAATACTCGCACTACTTAGGCACTTCGTCTATCCAGTTACAGATGATTAATGCCTAGGATACACCGCCTCCTCATGCATAAAAGAAGGCACCGTCGCCCGGTAGACGATAGACTGCATTCTTCGAAGTGAATACTAGGATGCCAAGAACCACAGGATAACCTATGCAACCAAGAATATTTGAATAAAGTATGAAAGTGAGTTGCGTTAAGCCTTATAACCCAGATCCCGAAGAGATCTTAGACTCAACACCAGTCTAGGTGTTAGTCGATGGGTTATACAAGAACATGCGTTTCCCACAAACTAAAAGGAGCCGACACCTTAGAAAATAGGGCATGTCTTAGAGATTCGTTGGGCTACTCGGTGCTCCAAAGAATGCTATCCCTAGTGAGATAGTAGAACCACCTCCTGAAATGGCCCATCACTTCAGAAAATCTCTAAGGGCCAGGTTAGCCCTGAATAGAGACTGATCTCCATAAAACAATGAAGCGAGTAAGAGCATGATTCCTGCCATCTAGGAATCATACTGTGAAAGCATCTATTAAATGATGATGAAAATTTAAAACTTTCTAAACATCGTCTGGTAAAACCCTATCTCATTGACCTTGAGAGTTTCCGATAGAAACACCTCGAGAGTCATAAGTGCAGGTCCAATTTCGCACTAGATCGAGATAGATGTCCCATAACCAATAGATGCCAGTGTGTAGCCAATACATCCGATGATCCAGAAAACCTACGAAATCCAACTAGTAGGGAATACGAATCCGAAGACGACCTGAGCCTTCTAAGAACCAACCCGGGAATCACACGACGGTAAGAGAGAACTTTTGGAACTTCGAAATGGTAATCACGCCAGTGATGATCTCACCATAAAAGTACATTATGTTCTAAAGTACTGAAAAAGCTCTATTCTTCCGAGAGCTTAGGACCATCCGAGATTCCTTATAAGAATTGATCCAACCCTCGTCAGACCTCAACTACTTCTAAAATTCCATAAATTCCACCGAAGTCCATTCACGTCTCCAGCATGGACAAGGTGCTTGTCCGACGTGACTTGTATAATCCCACTCATCGTGATAGAAAATCATTGGGAACCCTAACTTCGTAGAAGAACCTGTAGGAAATCACGAACCGGGAGATTAAGCGAACGAAACGAATCCACATCCCACTAGTGAAGGTTCGCTGGAACACCAAGTGAAGATTGGAGTTCACTTGGGAGCGTGAGGACCAACCGAATAGGAAATACCCTCATCTCTTTACTAGATTGTTCAGGCCTACCTCTTTGTCTAAATCCTAATTTCGGGACGAAATTCCCTTTAACGGGGGGATGATGCGACAACCCGGAATTTTTATTCGTATAAACTCCGCAATTAAGAAATCCAAAAATTTGCCAAATTTATTTCAAAACATTTGTGGACGGATTTAATCCCGTTGGATTATTTTAAATAATATTCGTCAAGTGAACCAAAAATAAGGAAGTATAAATTTAGAGTTGCCGCGTTTAACGTAAGACACAAAACTCCAAAATTTGGAAATTATGGGAGTAAACTCGGAGTTTACAACCGCAAACCCCCGAGAGTATAAATATGACACTTAGTCATTTTCTCTCATTTTTCCAACTTCCACCTAAAGAACAATCAAGAAATCCTCTCAAGTATCGTATTTCTTTTTCGTCAAATCCGCCAAAACGTAAGTGTTTCTTGCCTAGATTTGTTTATATAACACTTAATCTAGTGTTTTTACACCACTTCATCCTTGGATTTCGACTTTTGCTTAGATGTTCAAGTGTTCATCAAGAACACCAAGAACACACACTAGTGTTCTTGGGCTCCAAACACCCATTCAAGCTTCTTATATTTAAGTATACTTCTACTAGTTAGTTGTTTGCTTAGTATACATGTTAAAGCCTTGAAGATCATCAAGAAACAGGAGTTTACGGTTTTAGAACACCTCCCAAAACAATAAACACCTTTTCAAGGTGTTTAAATGCCCTTAACACCTTCCTATGCTTGTTTAAGTGTCTAGAAACTTGCATGCATGAGTTAGAACCACCCAAAACACAAAAGAAATGGAAAAATATGGGTTTATGTCCGTAAACCCATGTGTTTACGACCGTAAACACCCAAGGGGGTTGTCGAAGGACCATAACTCCCTATTATGTCCATTTTGAGCCCCAATCACTTCCTTAGCCCTTGATTCGACTCTAGCATAATTCTATGAGTGAGATAAGACCTTTAAACATCCCATGGAACCTCTATCATGAGTTTACGGTCGTAAACTCATGGGGGTTATGGTCCCAAAACTGTAAACACCCCTAAGGGCCATCAATTGAAGAGTAAACTCCAATGTCAGTCCATACACTCTTCATATGCAACCCTTGGTACTCCTAACACTTGTAGCAAAGTGTTTTCATGTATTAGGACATACTTACTTGCTTAATTAGTTATTAAATGACTAATTTGATACTTAAATGTATCACTACTTGTTAAATAGGATCCGAGTGTGTGTTCAAATCCTCAACTGACACATAGCATCCTATATTGTCCGTTCACCTGAATCACCCACGTCAAGTGAGTTCATACCCATGAATTTACCTTTTAAATGATTTTATGGGGCGGGGGGGGGGGGGGGGAATACTATTTGAACTATAGAGTTATTATATCAATCACATGTCATTAATAACTGTATAACAAATGGATTTTTTACATGCTAAACCGCTTTACTCAGCGAAAGGTTTTCAAATCTTGTTATCAAATCTTGTTTTAAAGTATGAATTTCTATTTTAGATTATCAAAGGTTTTCCAAAGGTTTTCCAAAGCTTGTTTATAAACTGACATCAAGTGATAAATTCTTATTTGGAAAGTTTTCCAAAGGTTTTACCAAAGTTTCTTTTATGCTTTTATAATATAAAATGCATGCCTGTATATGTATAGTTATATAAGTAATGTTTAAAAGACGTAGGAAGGCTAGCTCATCCTACCTCCTTTTCCTTGTTTGGATGTGGTTCTGGGGTATCGGTTATCCGTCAGAAGGTCGTTTAACTATTAATTATATATCATGTGTACATCTATAGTCATAAAGGTTTCCATCAGCCAATTCATTTTCCTTTGGGTAGAAAAGGCATCCTTCCATTCATTGTTCATATACCTAAAACATTAGTAACTATTATAGGAATAGTAAAGGGATTCTATTTTACTCTCTCTCTCTCTCTCTCTAGTACAAAGAATTACTCAGGAGCCAATTCATTCTCGAGTCTATACTATTACTATATTACTTTGAATTACTCTGATATTCTAAATCGCAGGAACCCTAAGCCATAGAACTTTACAGTCATTGCCCACCATCAATAACTTCTCCACCTACGACTATAACGGACATGTCTGCCTCTCTAAACATATGATCTCATTCGAAGATCTAATTTTCCAAAACCTAAAGTAAGCCGAAGAATCTGTGCGCACCAAAAAGCTCGTCTTGGGAAATCGATTCTTCACGTGTTCATCGCTTTCATCCCTCTTTTCTCAGTACTACCATTTAATTGGGTTTTGATTTCACTCAAAATTGATTTATCACTTGGGTGTGTTTTAGCTTGGGTTTGCATCAAGATTGTTGGACGATTTTCTAAAATTGATTTCTCACTTCAACATTCTTTTTTGTCAATCGGTTTTTTGAAATTGATTTTTGGAAATCGATTTGTTTTTGCCTCAAGCCTGTTAGGTGTGCATCAGGTTTGCCTGGGTATTTTTTGGAAAGTTGCACTAGGTTTAAAAATGTTTGATTTGGTTTACATCAGGATTCCTTCAAGTTTTTTTTAGATTTGCTTCAAGTTTGAGTTTTTATAGATCTAATTTTGCTGATATGGGAAGTTTGCATGAAGTTTTATTTTCTTAGTTAATCAAATTTTCAATTTCATGTTCGTTTTGGTTCGAATGAAAATTATTTTGAAGATGAAGTTCTTGATGAACATGATGAAATTCTGATTGAATATTGTTTTGTTCTTGAAATTGGAATTTTGTGTTTATGGAAGATGTTTCCAAATTAAGATCATCTAAGCTCTATGCTTTGAAAAATATTGAAGTGTTGATACAAGTGGAATGTATCCACGTGCACACATGAACAAGTCAAAATAATGTTCAAAATTGGATTTATGATAATTTGCGTAATTCGAAGACAAAGTGCTTAATTTTGGTGTTTCAGTACTTCCTAACACATGGACATTTAAAGAAAATAATATTTTGAAGTTTGATGTGAATTATCAGCATTGATTTGGCATACAGAATTAAAAAAGCACACAAAGAACATGCTGATTTGGGTGTTTAAGAGATGCATTCGATCATGAAAGGTGTTACAAAAAGTATAAGCTAGGTCTATACAAATAAATAGCTCATACTAACACTCTCAATGTTACATCTCTCAAGCACACCTCTACAAGTGGTATGAACCCACCTTATATAGAGGTGTTTACATGTCTCTCTCTCTCTCTCTCTCTCTCTCTCTCTCTCTCTCTCTATCTCTCATGTCACAAGGCGACTTTACCACATGCAAGCGGGTCTACAAAAGTCAAACCATTTACAAAGTCATACATGGATAACTTTGTACCCAACATTCTCCCCCTCAAAGGTTAGGAATGGATGACCCGCTTCAAATCTTCTAAATTCGAGCCACTTCACAAACCGAGCCTCAAATGTCACACATGTAGAGATGAACTTCAAAGCTTCAATTATTCAATGAATTTTTAATCTGGGATCTTGAATGTGAGACCATACAAACCGAGCATCAAAAGGTAATTAGGAGTTTCTCATTCTCCAAAAAATTATCCAAAATTTGAGCATATATGCACACTCCAAAAATCTTCAATAAGTCCAAACCCATCATAAACCGAAATAACTTCTGAATCTCCAATCGAATCATTTCATAAACTTCAAATACTCGAGGTCACTTCGGTCCTCAAGTCCACATAATATGAAAAATTCAACTTTCGAATTTCCATATCTTAATCTCTCCCCCTTTTATAATTGGAAACTGATTATAAAACTAGAAAGGGAATAAGAAAGTCCTCAATTTGGAATTTTTCTATCCAAACCCCCCCCCCCTAGCACATGGCATAAACATTTTGCTTCAATATGGAAAATACAAAAAATATTCAAATTTTAGCTTCATTCGCGGGCCGCCTTTGACAAAATTTCACAAATTTGGGTAGAAACTGTCAATTTCAAACTTCTACAGTGACCCGGTGCGCCCAAAACAGCCAAAAATGCAAAACACTATCCCATTTGCAAAACTAGGTAGAAAGCGTCAATTCGCAATAACTGCAGGGTCCTGTTTCGAAAATTACCCCATTTCTCAGAATTTTCAGCCCAATTTCAAAGTTGGGTAAATTCTGCCATTTCACACAAACTTTAGGGATTCAAAACAAAACTTCTTCATTCTTCATTATTTTTGTCACCATTTCGAAGTTGGGTATAAACTATTAGTTCTTTGAAAATACAGGGGTGCAATTCGAAACTCTTGGAATTCTTCCCCAACTCGTTTATATCAAAAGCGAATATCAAGCGTTCAACCCATTTCGAAACTTCTCTTTTCATCAACTCAAAACCATCGACCATCAATACTTGGTAATGACTTCGCAATCGATTCCACATAAGGACTCTTGACTCCAATGCTCGGTAACAATCTTCGAACATTATCCTTATGACCTTCGAAATCAGACTACGACCATCATCCCTCGATCACAAATTTTCAATCTTCGACTTACCTTTCATTCCTTGCTTTCATCAAAATACAACATACCATTCCTTTCATTACCAATACCAAACCTTCGAACATCAACTATTATCCTCTTCGCTTTTCATTCACTAACCCAAAATCAATACCATCGATCTTTCAGTTTAAATCAATCGACATTAACTTAACTAACAATCAGCATCCCTTTCGATTCGTTATTAATCCATCTATTAACAAACATTGATTCCTTGACTCCAATCATTCAAATCTTCGACATCAGGATAACGAACAATACAACATTGTTCACTTTCAACCATTCGACTATGGATTTCAATTAACCCAAACCACGCCAAACTCAATATCGACTTCCTAATCGAATTTTCGTTACTCAACAATCGAAATTATCCAAACCTTTGAAGTTGAATCAACAATCAATCACTCAAACTCAATCCCAAGTCGATTTCAGAAGACATTCGACATCCAAATTTAAAATCAACCCAATCATCACCAATTGAACCTGATTTATATATCAAAGGACCCAATCAACCAATTTCTACTCCAAAACTGTTTGTTTTAACTTCAAGACAATCACCCTTCGTTCTCAACGACAAGATTAGTCAAATGAAGTTTGACTCCAAAAAGTCAACTACAAATTAAATCCCTCAAGTCTTCCCAAATGTGAAATGAACACCAACTTCAATCGATTTAGCATTCTCCTTGCAACCATAAACATCGAAACCAACTACTCTTTGAGCAAATTCAGATCAAACACCCATTTTCAAAAATAAAGTCATCTTTGTCATGTTCTTGAGCATTTAAGTTCAAGAATCGATTGATAAATCAGAAAATCAATTTCAAAATCAGTTCAAGAATTGTGAATATGGAAAAGATCGACAAAGAGAAACACAAAATTGCTAATAAGATTAATCGTGAAATTTCCTGATTTTGAGATACGATTTCCAATCGTGCGATTCAAACAAATCGATTGAAACAATTTACCAGACAAGCATATTGACCAAAACAATTAATCATGAAGTAATCGAACAAACAAGTCAGATCTTGATAAATCTAGATGTTGACAAACTTGTGAACAATGACGCAACTATGAATAATATTCACAAAAAAAAAAAAAAACAAACAGATTTGTGTCATATAATTGGTTCAGCTGAACAATATTGGATCAAATATATGTTAAGAATGAGCTTGGATTAAACATGAAGATAACATGATTAATTTAGGTTTTAGGCTAATTCTTGATTCAAATGAATTGCAAGTTGAGAATCAAATTGAACAACAAATAGGATTGGATTCGGCTTGATCAATGAAAAAATTATTTGATCATAACAAGTGGGTTTTTTCAAAAAACAAATTGATCCAATGAGTCAAAATGATCAAAAATTCAAGAACGCAAGC
Organism: Lactuca saligna; assembly: GCF_052625555.1. Taxonomy (NCBI): domain Eukaryota; kingdom Viridiplantae; phylum Streptophyta; class Magnoliopsida; order Asterales; family Asteraceae; genus Lactuca; species Lactuca saligna. The sequence goes on along the minus strand of NC_136421.1, from coordinate 110,981,050 downwards.
ACGAATCAAAGAGATTTAGAGAGATCGTCAAGAGACTCACGATAAACGTTTCAATTGTGATGATTGCTGCCAAATCGAGAACCGTTTCTTCAAAAATTACTTCAATCTTTGAAGACCCGCTTTGATACCAATTGATGTGAATTATGAGCATTGATTTGACATGCAGAATTAAAGAACACACAAAGAACATAGTGATTTGGGTGTTTAAGAGATCCATTCGCTCATGAAAGGTGTTACAAAAAAGTATAAGCTAGATCTAGACAAATAAATATCTCATACTAACACTCTCAATGTTACATCTCTCAAGCACACTTCTACAAGTGGTATGAACCCACCTTATATAGAGGTCTTTACATCTCTCGCTCTCTCTCTCTCTCTCTCTCTATATATATATATATATATATATATATATATATATATATATATATATATATATATATATATATATATATATATATATATATATATATATCGTGTCACAAGACTACTTTACCACATGCAAGTGGGTCTACAAAAGGCAAACCATTTACAAAATCATACATTGATAACTTTGTACCCAACAAAGTTCCAATTTCATTTGAAGTTTGGTTTTTGGACGTTATCAATGTTTCATTGGAAGTTGAAGTTGAACGAAATTAGTGAATGTTCATAGCATTGAAGTGTTGATAAAATCAAGACAAAACTTCAAAAATGGTCCCTATGGTTTCCAAAAATATCAAGTTTAGTCCCTAAGTTCAAAAAACCTCACAGATGGTCCCTGTGGTTTCAAAACTTTTAACAAATGGTCCTTTTCGCTAACTCCGTTAGCTTTTAACCGTTAAGTGAAGGGCATTTCTGTCTTTTCACTATTACACGGACCATTTTTGAAGTTTTGACCTTATTTAAAAAAAAATGAAAAAAATTATTATTTCATATAGAAAAGGTCTCTCTCTCTCTCTCTCTCTCTCTCTCTCTCTTTGATTCCATTCACATCTTCACTTGCTTCCTCGATCAATCAAAATCCAATTCATATAATCTTTCATACTAATCCCATTTATTGCATCGACTTCTCAATCATGACAATGGTGATAACTTAATACTCCATAAGATTAAGCTTTCGATCATCAAACATCATGGGTATGGAGGGAAACAAACAGACGATCTTGAGCAATTATCAGAAGAACACCACATATAAGAAATCAAACCCTAAACTAACTTTACTACCTCTAATCGCCCTAATTTTCTACGAAGTTTCCAGGGGTCCATTTGGTGTAGAAGATTCAGTCAAATCTGGAGGCGGAGCTCTACTTTCATTACTAGGGTTCTTAATTTTCCCTATTTTCTGGAGCATCCCAAAAGCACTAATCACAACCGAACTCGCCACAAGCTCCCTGAAAACGGCGGTTATGTCATCTGGATATCATCGACGTTCGCCCTTTTTGGGGTTTCCAAGAAGGGTTTTGGAAATGGTTTAGTGGGGTTATGGAAAACGCACTTTATCCTGTATTATTTCTCGATTACTTGAAGCAATCACTCCCAATCTTCGATCAATTATACGCTAGAATTCCAACCCTTTTAGCAATTACTATCTTATTAATTCATCTGAACTACAGAAGTCTTCACATTGTCATATTTTCTGTTGTTCTTCTTGCTTCTTTCTCACTCCCATTTGCAGTCATGGGTATTCTTTCAATCCCCAAAATCAGGCCTAAAAGATGGATAACTTTGGATTTCAAGAAACTTCAATGGAGGGGTTACTTCAATAGCATGTTTTGGAACTTGAATTATTGGGATAAAGTAAGTACATTAGCTGGTGAAGTTGAAAAGCCAAGTAGGACGTTTCCGAAAGCTTGATCTCGAGGCACCAAGGACCGAGAGAGAGAGAGAGAGAGAGAGAGAGAGAGAGAGAGAGAGAGAGAGACCTTTTCTATATTAAATAATATTTTTTTTCTTTTTTTTAAATAAGGGCAAAACTTCAAAAATAGTCCCTGTAATAGTGAAAAGACAGAAATGCCCTTCACTTAATGGTCAAAGGCTAACGGAGTTTGCGAAAAGGACCATTTGTTAAAAGTTTTGAAACCACAGGGACCATCTGTGCGGTTTTTTGAACTTAGGGACTAAACTTGATATTTTCGAAAACCATAGGGACCATTTTTGAAGTTTTGTCTAAAATCAATTATGGACAATATCAAATTTTAGGGATTATACAAGATTATATAAATTAAATAAAAAGTTAAGGGCTAAAGATGTATATTACTTCAAATCACAAGTACCATTTATGTAATTTGATGTGTTTTATGTTTTTATTGGTTCCAAAATTTGTTGTCCTAATTATTCATTTTGTATTAATGCTCTTTTCTCTCTCTCTCTCTTTCTCTTTATATATATATATATATATATATATATATATATATATATATATATATATATATATATATATATATATAATTTTGATACAAAATTTCACATGTAAGAAAAATGTAAAAAAATATTGGAAAAAGAATTTGTGTACATATGAACACATGGTTTTCTAAATGTGTGTATATGCACGCACAAAAAATATGAATATGTATCAACAATGCATTTTATTTTTTTAAATAATATTTTATAGATATATACTATATTTTTTCTGAACTAAGAATAAAAATTTATTTAAAGAAAATTCTTTTTTCATTTTTAATTTGGAAAACATCTTCTAAAAGTTTCGAAAATAGCATTACAAAAAAGAATTTTCCAAAAAAACACATTTTTAATGCATATATATATATATATATATATATATATATATATATATATATATATATATATATATATATATATATATATATATATATATTCAATCCCTTAGATGTACATATGCATTTGCATATGTTAAATTTGGAGCCAAAATTATAGATAATAGTTCGTTGATTCTCACCCTCAATTTGATTCTCTAAGGATCTTTTCTCTCTCTCTCTCTCTCTCTATATATATATATATATATATATATATATATATATATATATATATATATATATATATATATATATATATATATATATATATATAAACACACTCGCCGTTTATCTGCGCCAAGCGACAACTACTAATAACTTTTTTGAAAATTATTTGTAGAGGCGATTAAGGTTGTAAACGAACTAACGTTCAACGAATTGTTCGTGAAACGTTTGACAGAAAGTTCGTTTATTTTGTTTATTTAATAAACAACATTCATTCGTGTTTGTTCGATTTATTACGACCTTAGATGTGGTCATCATTATATTATTGAATGAATAGTTTATACAAGTAACGCGCCAACACCAAGTAATTATGTGACATCCCCAAATTCGCGGTCATTTTAATTTTTTTTTATTTATGCTTATTTAAAAAATCAGAGTACCCTTTTTGAAAAATAGTATTGCAGAATTTGTTTCTCGAAAACATGATAATGGTATTATCAAAGCATTTCTGAATACATGTATTTTATTTATATTAAATGTTGGGATGTTATCGTCAATACAGAAACATAAGAATAAACAGACCTTACATTAATTTACATTAATGATCTACATCTCCTTGAATCGCTGAGCAAAATGTATCTTTAGTATCGCTGCCTGTGATACACTAAACTGAGTGGGTCAGGTTGGAAAATATGGTGAGTATATAGGGATTTCAATCCCACAATGTGATAATAATGTATATCTCAAACCTGCACGTCCAACTATTATGATTAACATAGATATATCTAATGGGTTTTGAGCATTCTAACACTTCTAAGTGTACATGCAACCCTAATAACCTTGGATCTATGTTTGTCTAATAATCACACAAAGTTGTTTTCCAAGGTTATGAACCTATCTAGCATACGTGGGTTACAATTTTCTTTGTATAAAAGATAGAACTACATACCTTGTTGTTGAAAGTGTTTCTTGAAACCTTGTGAGCCTAGCACCTCGAGTGTGATGCCTCAAATGCTTCACACAACACCAAATGCAAAGTATAAACTTGATAGAATACTCTACCACACTCAAAATCGGCCAAGCCCTCTTGTTTCTCTTATGTATCACTAGTGTAGCCGATTTTGGGGAGAGACATGGTCCTTATATAGTGTGTTGCATTAGGTAAAACCCTAATGTAACATGACTCTTCATTTCTCAATCCATGGGTTAACTCCATGGAGCATCCTATGGGTGGAACCCAACTTGATAATCCATGGAGCCTTTTAGCCCACTATATAAGATATGGAAGATTTACATAATCTACCCATATATTTAATTAGTTATTCTTTTGATCACTTAATTAATTCTAAATTAATTCTTAATCAAAACTAATTAAATAATATTATTAATATATTAGAACTTATAATATATTAATAAACCATATGTGTTATTTCTCTCATTTAGTTTATCCAATTGCATGGTGCCATGCAACCCAAATGGATCATGCCGGGTCGGGTCAGGTATTTACCAGAAATAGTTATGGACTTAGACACCTTATCCAACAGTCTCCCACTTGGATAAGTCTAATAACTATAACTGCATTACTTCAGGAACCGATCAACAATCGTAGCTCTTTCAAGGTCTCTCAGAAATGAGAAGATGTTGATACGCCATTTAAGATAAGTGATCATATAATCCTCTGTTCTAGATATCAGCTGGACAAATACATGGAACAATGTCTTACTTATTGTCCAGCAGTTTGTTTCCCGATTTCCGATTTGTTTGACAAAGAACTTAGCTGAACACATCAACTTAGTTCTGACCGGGCCCAGTAGATAGGTCAAAACAAATTCATCGAGGGGCCCATATATCAGCTTCTAATCCAAGAAGGAACAGATAAACTTCGACTAATATGCTTGTTTTACTACTCATTGAATTACACAAAAAATCACATTTTATAACATCGAGTTACCAATGCATTTTCGTACAATCAATGCATAATCAACTCGTAAGTAACAAATCATATCTCTAGGTTTGAAGACTTATATGATATTACCGTCTCACGATCACTCGAGATAAGATTCCATGAAGTGATTCCAGTGAGCGTGGGTTGATTCCAATAATCAGAACTTATGAGCACTCATGATTGTTGTAGCCATGTCCAATACCTTAGACCTCTGCAACCAATCATGACAGTCTTAATTCATACCTACTTACGACATATGACCAACTGTGGAGGTTCGAATAATATGATATACCAAACATAATTATTCTGGAAGTCAAAACATGAAAAAGCAATATAGTAAACGATTGACAAAAGATAGTAACACTTTACTCATAAATAACCACAACTTTTATTCATCATAAAATGTCAATTACACTTTACAAATTTCATAATTTATCTAACTACTAAAACTTATATCATCCTTCAGCCCTATGCTCCGAGCATGCTGGGGATGCTTAACCCTACTCAGTCCTTTCGTGAGGGGATCTGCTAGGTTCTCATCCGATGATACCCTCTTTGCCACGAGGATTCCTTCTTCTATGCGATGTCTGATAAAATGATATTTTCTGTCGATGTGTCTGGATCTTCTGTGATTCCTTGGTTCCTTGGCTAAGGCAACAACACTTTCAGTATCATAGAAAATTTCCATGGGCTCCTTTATAGCTGGTACAACTCCAAGGTCTCCAATGAAGTTCTTTAGCCATATTGCCTACTTTGCTGCCTCGCTCGCTGCTATATACTGTGATTCACAAGTGGAATAAGCCACTGTCTCCTGCTTAGAACTCTTCCAAGTGATTGCTCATCCGTTTAAGGTAAAGACCCAGCCCGACTGGGAGCGGAAATTATCCCTATCAGTTTGGAAGCTAGCATCACTATACCCTAAAACTCTTAAGTCATCACACCCACCGAGGGTAAGGACCCAGTCCTTAGTCCTCCGTAGGTACTTGAGGATATTCTTTACCGTAGTCCAGTGTGCCTTGCCAGGATTCCCCTGATACCTACTAACCATGCTCAAGTCAAAAGCTACATCAGGTCGAGTACACATCATACCATACATGATCGAGCCTACTACTGAAGCATAAGGTACTTGACTCATTTCTGCTATCTCAGCCTCGGTACTTGGGCTTTGTGTCTTACTCAATCTGGTGTTACTCTAGATGGGTGACTCTCCTTTCTTGGAGTTCTGCATGCTGAATCTCTTCAACACCTTGTCCAAGTATGTACTTTGACTAAGTCCAATTAGTCTTTTACTCCGGTTTCTCAAAATCCTTATCCCTAGAATATAAGCAGCTTCTCCTAGGTCCTTCATAGAGAAACACTTCCCAAGCCAGGACTTAACTTCCTGCAGAGTTGGGATGTCATTTCCTATGAGTAGCATGTCATCCACATACAATACCAAAAAGCTAACTATACTACCACTAGCCTTGACATACACACAAGATTCATCTTCACTCCTAGAAAAGCCAAATTCCTTGACCTTTTCATCAAAGCAAAGATTCCATCTGCGAGGTCCTTGCTTTAATCAATAAATGGATTTCTCAAGCTTACACACTCTATTAGGGTACTTGTTGCTGACAAAACCTTCAGGCTGACTCAAGTAAACATCTTCAGTCAACTTTCCATTAAGGAAAGCGGTTTTGACATCTATTTGCCAAATTTCATAGTCATGAAATGCAGCTATGGCTAACATAACCCTAATAGACTTAATCTTGGCTACTAGAGAAAAGGTCTCATCATAATCCACTCCAGGAATTTGAGAGAAGCCCTTTGCAACCAGTCGAGCCTTATACGTGTGTACATTACCATCCATGTCGGTCTTCTTCTTGAAGATCCATTTGCACCCTACAGTCTTACGACCTGGTACATTCACAACCAAGTTCCAAACTTGATTGCCATACATGGATTGTATCTCGTTATCCATAGCCTCTTTCCATTTAGCAAACTCAGGGCCTGCCATGACTTCCGTGTAGCTGTTTGGTTCTTCCAGACCTACTAGTGTCTCATCAATAATAAGTGTCTCACCTTCCGCAGTAATATGGAAATCATAGTAATGCTCAGGTGCATTCCTAACTCTCGTGGAACGCCTCAGAGGTACAAACTCGTCAATTGGCTCAACAGGAGTTTCCTCCTCAAGTTGAGGGCTAGGGTTTGAAGTTCCTTCACCGCTTGACTCTTGAAGTTCTTCAAGGTCAATTTGCCTGCACTGTCTCCTTGGCTTATAAATTCTCTCTCTCGAAAGACTCCTCTTCTGGCTATAAAGACCACATTATCACTAGGTCTATAGACGAGGTAACCAAAGGATCTTTGTGGGTAGCTGATGAAAATACACCTCTCGCTTCGGGGTTCTAGCTTATCATGAGACTCGCGCCTCACAAAAGCCTCACAACCCTAAATCTTGATGTGGTCTAGTTTAGGTACTTTACCAATCCACATGTTGTGAGGAGTTTTGGCAACTTTCTTTGTAGGGACTAGATTTAGAATATGGGCGGTAGTCTCTAAGGCATACCCCCAGAATGAGATTGGTAGCGAAGATCGAATCATCATGGAACGGACCATATCCAACAAGGTTCGATTATGCCTCTCAACCACACCATTCAACTGCGGTGTCCTGGGAGGTGTCAATTGTGAGACAATCCCACATTCCCTAAGATAGTCGAGGAACTCTGAACTAAGATACTCACCACCTCGATCGGATCGAAGCATCTTAATGTTCTTGCCCAATTGATTCTCGACTTCCTGCTTAAATTCCTTAAACCTTTCGAAAGTCTCGTACTTATGCTTGATTAAGTAGACATATCCATATCTACTATAATCATCAGTAAAAGTCAAATAATAACGATTAGCTTCCCTTGTGGCATGTTTTAATGGTCCACACACATCCGTGTGTATAACGTCCAACAAACCTTCACCCCTCTCACAACAACCTGTGAAGGGTGACTTTGTCATTTTTCCAAGTAAGCATGATTCGCAACTATCATCAGACTTTAGGTCAAATCACTCCAAGACTCCATCCTTTTGGAGTTGGCCTATGCGTTTGTTGCTTATATGTCCAAGATGACAATGCCATAGTGATGCGTTATCCAAGTTATTATTATTAATAGAATCAACACACAATACATTATTTCCTAAGTTATCAACCACATATACAGTTTCATACACGCCATCACAAGGTATTGCTTTAAAATAAAGAACAGTATTAAAAAAAACATTAATCGAACCAACTTCATTATCAAATGAAAAGGTGAAACCTTGTTTATACAATGCATGAAAGGAAATAATATTTCTTGCCATTTCTGGCAAATAACAACATTTATTCAAATCTAAACTAAACCCACTACTTAGCGATAAAGTATAAACTCCATTCTTGGTGACAGGTGAAGCTTTCCTGTTTCCCATGATCAAGTTTATCCTTCCTTGCTCCACATCCTCACTTCTTCTTAGTACCTGCAAATCAGAACAGATATGAATACCACGACCGGTATCAAGGACCCATGAGTTAGAATGGGGTGAGTTATTAGATAAGATAGTGTAAATACCTGCATGGTTGGGTTTAACTTTCCCATCCTTCACATTTTGCTGGTACTTTGGGCAGTTCCGCTTCCAATGTGCCTTTTCATGGCAATAGAAGCATTCAGCCTCTTTTGGGTCAGAAGAAGGAGTGATGAAACCTTTCTTTGTTCCACTTGAAGAAGAGCCATCAAGGGTCCTAACCTTGGTACCCTTTGAAGAACTCTTTCTCTTCTTCCCCCGTCCTTTCCCGATTGCCAAGACAGGGGCGGAGTTGGTAGCAGTAGGAGTAGTAACAACCTCCTTACCCTTAAGACCACTTTCTGTGGTCTTTAAGAGTCCTTGAAGTTTGCTGAGAGTGACCTCTTCCTTGTTCATGTGGTATGTCATGCGGAATTGATCATAACATGAAGGTAAGGAGTGCAAAATAATATCTATTGCTAGCTCCTCGGGGAAGTTCACATTAAGCTTCAGCAAGCGGTCGACAAACCTTTGCATTTTCTGCATGTGGCCCGTGATGGGTTCTCCATCCTTCATTCGGGTTATTATCATGGAGGAGATGATTTCATACCTCTCTTGTCGTGCACTTTGATGGTATCTTTCCATCAAATCTTGGTTCATTTCCAAACGGTAGTAGTCCTTATAGGACTTTCGGAGATCGGCTGTCATAGTGGCCATCATGATGCATGCCACCTTGGTGGCATCCCTTTCATGTGCCCTAAAGTCAGCGATCTCTTGAGGAGTAGCAACTGTCTTATTAATCTCCTTAAGCTCCTTATCGAGGGCATATTCTTTGTCCTTGTAGCGGGTAATCATTCGGATGTTTCTGATCCATTCATTAAAGTTGGATCCATGAAAAGTGACTTTCCCACACAAGTTCATAAGAGAAAAGGAGCCATTAGGATTAGAGCCAGAAGCAGCAGTGTTTGTAGACATCTGAAAAGAAGAAAAATTTAGTTTAGAAATAGAGATAGTCCATAATAAAACACCCAAATGTAGTATTAAGGCTAGGACCCAATCACAATATATTACACTTAGAAGAGGTATGCTGTAATCTAAGTAATAACATATATGAAAGGTAGGTGAATGACGATTCACCAATTTCCACCAAAGTCGAAATATTAAAATATTTAATTTGGTTCTTAGAAACTCCTAGATTCTTTTGAGATTCAATGAACTTTTTAAAGGCATGTTTCAATCTCAAGTGTGCCCTCCAAGTTTTGTGACTGGGATGCCGAGGATCACAAAACGAGGTGTGAAGTAACCATGCAAATTACTTGGTACCCTTAATAAATTACCCCTCAATCGATGTGTCGGTTAACCACACACGCTCCATCGAAACTCTGATAAATATTAAGTCACCTTTTACCTAACTTGTTTAGTCCAAGTTAGTGTGCCGGTTAATCACACACGCTCCACTAACGACTTAGACAAAGTGCAAAGTGTAATTTCATGGATTAGCACCTTATTCACATTTTTCCTAAAGTAACTAAGATTGGGAATTAATAAAACATTTAGTTACTTTATAATATTCATCATACTTTTAATGAGAATTTATTAGTCCTTGTCTTACCCGTTCGGCTAACGACCCTCCACCAGTCAAGCAAGCGCTGAGTGAGAGTGGACACCCATTAAGTTGTCATTTTATAGGCAACAACCTTATACCCACCTTATAGACCGGCTTCGTGAATGAGTCGTACTAGCGGTAAGACGACTTTAATCTTATACATACATACATACATACATATATATATATATATATATATATATATATATATATATATATATATATATTATTAACTTATAATATTATAAGTATAAGGGTTGAATTTTAACTTTTAAAATTCTAAGGGTTGGAACTAAAGTTTTAATCAAGACTTTACTTGTTCGAAAACTTGAGGGCAAGTTTTGTAAACTTTCAAAACTTTTCATTTCTTGTAACTTATGAGTTTATTAGAGTATTAAAAATGAAGACTCTTCATTTTTTATAACCCATGTGTTCTTTTAATGGTTTTAAAAACAAAGTGACTTTTGGTTTTCCATAACTTGAGGACAAGTTATGGACTCCATTAAAACAGATAAAGATCATGAATTAATCTACCACATAGGTTACAAATAACTCCTATGATCATCTAAACATCATAAGATCAAGAACATGAATATGAACACTTTCATGAATAAAAAATTACAATTAAAAACTTGTAATTTTGATAACTTGTTTTTGTAAATGGATTAACATGAACATTACACCAACTAAAATAAGTTTTAAAACACCAAAACAGTTTAGGGTAATATTCCTAGTCCATTTCCAGCAACAAGAACTAAAATTCTGAAAACTGCAGCCTCTACTCGTCGAGTGCATGAACTGACTCGACCAGTAGCTTGCATTTGGTCATGGACTCGTCGAGTCCCCCATGGACTCGGCAAGTTCATACGGGCAGAAAGCAGAAAACTCGATTTTCAAGCAGTTTGCACAAAAATCAAACAAGCAAGACTAGGCTCTGATACCACTGATGGGTTTTGAGCATTCTAACACTTCCTAAGTGTACATGCAACCCTAATAACCTTGGATCTATGTTTGTCTAATAATCATGCAAAGTTGTTTTCCAAGGTTATGAACCTATCTAGCATACGTGGGGTACAATTTTCTTTGTATAAAAGATAGAACTACATACCTTGTTGTTGAAAGTGTTCCTTGAAACCTTGTGAGCCTAGCACCTCAAGTGTGATGCCTCAAATGCTTCACACAACACCAAATGCAATGTATAAACTTCAGAGAATACTCTAACACACTCAAAATCGGCCAAGCCCTCTTGTTTCTCTTGTGTATCACTAGTGTAGCCGATTTTAGGGAGAGACATGGTCCTTATATAGTGTGTTGCATTAGGTAAAACCCTAATGTAACATGACTCTTCATTTCTCAATCCATGGGTTAACTCCATGGAGCATCCTATGGGTGGAACCCAACTTGATAATCCATGGAGCCTTTTAACCCACTATATAAGATATGGAAGATTTACATAATCTACCCATATATTTAATTAGTTATTCTTTTGATCACTTAATTAATTCTAAATTAATTCTTGATCAAAACTAATTAAATAATATTATTAATATATTAGAACTTATAATATATTAATAAACCATATGTGTTATTTCTCTCATTTAGTTTATCCAATTGTATGGTGCCATGCAACCCAAATGGACCATGTCGGGTCGGGTCAAGTATTTGCCAGAAATATTTATGGACTTAGACACCTTATCCAACAATATCATATCTCTAAAAATATTTATCACATCCCGTCGATTCTCACATATAGATCCTATACAACGATCTTACAGGATGTAGCCTAAAGGATCAATATGAACAACAAATTGACGCTACTTCGGAAATTCACTGGCAATAAACGAGGATCAATAGATACATCAAATGAGGGGAATGGGATAACTTTCACCATGAACCTCCGTTTGTAAAAACAACAAGACAATTAATCAGGGATGGTTATCTAGATAACTGTGTCTAGCAGTGGTCTAACACGGTGATGTATTTTACCCCAAAAACTCACCATATCCGGCAATGCAACATCAGATATACCTAGTAGTGGTCTATTACTGCACACTATATTAGGCCGTCTACGAAGTTCCCTCAATTACTTCTTGAAAGGAAACACTGACACACGAAGCTCGTCCGATCACTTCGTAAAAGAAAAAATGACTCCAAAGCTCTTCAAAATAAAAAGTATAGGGAAATACATATAAAGTACTCTCGTACGCTCCAATACCCCGACACACAATAGTGTCAACAAAAAAGGACTTTGAAAATTATAGTACTTTTAGCACATTATAGTACCCTGGTATGAGTAGGACTCGTACCCTAGAACATAATAATACCTTGGCACAAGCAGCACCTAAGACACAGAGCTTTGCAAAAGACTTGGTACATAGAAAGTACCTTTGTACATAGGACATACTCCATCGATCATGAATCTCCGAGAACAGAGTTTCTACCCTCTATTCCGACCACACTTGTACTCTTAATAAGATACTACCCAATATCCAAACTTAATTGAACTAAACATCTCTTTTAAGTCTTATTTTATTACTAAGCAAGCCTACAATGCTTATTATTAACTTTCAATACTAACTCTGCTTCGAAAACACTATCCTAATTTAGTGTAATATTTTATACAGAGTACACTTATCTTCTCAAATATAATAATTATATTATTATTATCATGTAAATAGATCTTAACACATATATAACCATGTCTAGTTCGAATAACGTATATCGTCAAATTTACTTATAACATATATTTCTATATAATAAGTATATAAATCTCATATAAAATTTCAATATATATTTAATACCTTTATTAATACTTATATTAAAACCATGTTCACGAAAGGGACTATCCACTCACTTGTTAAAGGGACGACTCGAAATTCGGGCACCGCTTCGCTTCTAGCAAATGTATTTTCCTTCGATGAAACCTAGTATCATTATTACTAAGTTTTAGTCTATTATTTATTACGACTAATTATTAATTTAGATTCATCGTTAACTCAAAGACTACTTCAAGATCTATCAAGCAAGGAACAACCAGATATGATCATATTGGAGGTAGGGTCCGTTTGGTATACGAAGTATGTTGTTTGGAAATCAAACTTTCAACACCTCACTAAATCACAACCTAGACCTCATCCTCGTAAGTAGATCAATTAGTATAACGACTTGGATTCATTGATAAATCTTGTTTATAGGTTCATAATAATGATAATGAAGTTAAACATAAGTTATACGTAAAGTAGGGTAAGCATAAGTCACTTACAAGGGGGTTTAGCGAAGAACTAGCATCTGCACGGGCAGAACTTCTGAGTCGAAAGCTCTTCTTCTCAAGGCCTTCTGGCGCTCCGGGACTCGCTTCTAACACCTAGGAGGTGCTAGGGAAAAAATTAGAGGGTTTGGGGTGTTTGGGAGAGAATGTTGAGAAAAGGTGTGAAGAAATGAAGTGATTTGTGCCTCGATTTATAGGTTGGAGGTTCTGGCATACTGGACATGTACATTGGGCATACTCAGTATGCGAGGAGTACCAAGAGCTATGCGGGGCGTATGCTGCCATGTGTCAAAATCGCATGCGAAGCAGTGGGGAAGAAGGTGCGGCTGAGATGGTGCCACGTGTCACCTCCAAAACTTAACCCTAAAATTAATTATCTTCTAAATTCCATAACTTTCACATACGATCTCTGTTTTGACGTTCTTTATATCCACGCGTAGGTAACAACGTGATCTACAACTTTCATTTAGACTCTGTCGGCTAATTTTGAATTTATTTTTAAAGTTATATTTTATCAGGCTTAAATAGTTAAAGTACGTTAAAAATTCATAACTTTGTCATCCGATGTTCGTTTTCAACTATCTTTATATCGTTGAGCTCTTATTAACAAGATCTTCAATTTTCATTTAGGTTGTGTCGGCTAAAAACCGATCGGTCTAAAATTTGATTTCCGGCCTGAGTACTTCTAGGCTGAATCTTAGAAAAATCATAACTTCCTCAAACGAAGTCAGATTTCGACGTTCTCGAGATGCACGCTCTCGGTTTAACATATAGTACGACTTTTGTTTATATTTTTAAGGCTAAAAAAGTTTTTTTTTTTCAAAAATTCACTTTTTACGATTCGTGGTGCCGTGCGAGTTTAGTCATAAAATTTCGAAAAGTCATAACTTCTTCGTTATAAGTCAGATTTCAGCGTTCTTTATATTTACGAAATCCTTATGACATATACTATACTTTGGTTAATATTATTTATGTTAAATAATCTTCTATCAAAAAGTCATTTTAACGTTTATTATCTATTAATTAAGTAGCCCGAATCCGTGGGCATTACAAAATATATTTCAATAAAATGTTTTGTTTTGAGGATTGGGGTTTAAGGTTTCGGTTTAGTATTTATGGATATTGATTTAGGTTTTAGAAGCTACGGTTTACGGGTTACAGTTTAAAACTTAGGGTTTACAGTCTGAGATGTAGCTTTCAAGAGCAAGGATATAAATTATCTTTTCTTTAATAATTATAAAGAATTAATTTAAGAAACATTTTAATGACGATGACATTGATTTTAATGTTTTTTAATTAGTTTCACTTGACCTAAATAAATGATTACATATTGGAATAAATATGAAGAGCTTTATATTTTATTTGCCAAATTAGATGGAATACTATTGAATATATTTCTATTCTTTATTTTTTTTTTTAAAATATTATGTTACAAAACTAAATGGAGCTATATTTGAAAAATATATAAAAAAAACTATTTTTTATTGATTATATTTAACATATTGATAATGACTTTTGGAAGATAGTGAATATAACTATAATTTTTGAATTTTGTTGGTTGCTAGAGTCGAAGAGGTTTTAAAGTTGTTTTCCTTCGAAAAAAATCCTTAGAATTTTAAATAGAAATTAAAATATTATTCATAATCTTCAAAATCTTTAAAAATTTAATTAGAAATTATAATACAAACATCACTATGTTCTTTTGGTATTAGTTTGCTAAGATATCACCAAATACATACAAATAACATTAACGTTCTAAAAACTTCTCAAATTTTGCACCTAAATACTCTTGACAATACAGTTAATAATATATAAAACACTATCCACAATACAATTTTAATTAAAAATTATAATACAAACACTACTACTTGTTTAATTACATAGTGTGTAAAAGGTTAAAAAAAAATAATAATAAAACAAACAAACAAAGAAACCGAAAATATGTACAAACTAAGCTAAAAAAACATCAATGGCAACCATGTAAGAGTGTAACACCACTTATAGAAATCTACTTATAGGTACCCAAAGCAGCACCAAGAGATTGACTGCAACAAGCATAATTGATTTTCTTGCAAAATATGCAGAAAATCTAATTTTTTTAAAGTCAAACTTTGAGAAAAAATTTTATAGTTGTATTGGTAATTTTAATTTTTGAAAAGTTGCTAAAAATCCAATTTTCTGAAAGTACCATATGCCATTTTCGACATGTTTTGCTTGAAGTTTTTTTGTTAGCTTACATTTTTTTTCAATCTTGCATTAAAAAATGTTGAATTTTTTAGTTTTGGACGATTTTAGCCTGGATGTTGGGAGACAGTGAATCTCGAAGATACTGTTGGAGTTTGCTATCGGGACTTTTCAAAAGCCCTTGTTGACGATTTTTCCCCTGCTTCTGAGTTCTGACTTCCCCTTGATGTAGGAAATTTCTTCTTTGCTTCTTGTTGTTGCTTAAATGCTCTAGACATGAAAAACCAATTGTCAAAATTCAAGCTGTGAAATTCAGGCCTAAAAGTGTGAAAATCATACTAAATACAATGTCATCATTTTCTTTTAAAAAACACAAAATAAAGTTGATAAGTAGTGTAATTTTTAGAAAGGAATGCACACACCTAGATGCAAAAAGATAGGCAGCTGGACTCCATGTGTATACAAAAACCTGTGACAAATGGTTAAAAAAATAGTCAATCAATTATTTTATATGAAACCACAAAAATTGTATTAGGAGCAACATTATAACCTATTAACATTTTTACCATTCCTACGATCACCTAAACTCTAACCGGTTCATTTTATGGTATTTCTTGTGAAAGAGATCATGAGTTTCCAATTCCAACCTTTCGATTTCATATCCGATATAAAGTCCAACACTACATCAAAAAAAAAAAAAAAAAAAAAAAAAAAAAAAAAAAAAAAAACTCAAGGAAACATCTAAAGCCAGAGAATGATTAAGAAAAAAATGAATTTCACCTACAAACACAACCTAAAATGAAACCAGTTGAAGCTTGAACAACTCAAAACCCACTGAAAATTATAATGCCACACTTAAATCATATCAATTTATAAGTAGTACTATAAAACTCTGAATTAAAGAGTAATCCATGAACAGAAGAAGCAAAGTGTAAAGAACCAAAACAAATAAGAAGTATTCATAATTAAAAGTAACACTCGCTTAAAGTTTTCCACCTCACCGGTTAAAGTTTCAATTTTACATAGGAATGCATCAATTTAAAGTTTCTTAAAAAAAAAAAATTTCCCCGATCCTACATACAAAAGTAAACATAATAAGTTCATTAGAGATATTAGGGCTGGAAACAAAAAACCAAATGAATATGGAAAAAAGAGAGGATAATTATCATATTTCTTTGGGTGCATACCCTAGATCTGAATAATTCGATGATGAAAAATAGGTTTCCAAGTTCAGTCTTGACATATCTTGTTAGCTCGCCTTTGGGTTTCTCCATCATGACACTAGTACTCCAAATCACAGCATAAAGAACAATCACCTCTTTTAGGATTAGTGTTTGAAAGAGCATATAAAAAGAGCAAGAACATAAGGGTTCTATAGAAACTTACTATGGGTTTGAGAACGAAGGAGTAGAAAATGTCACTGACGAAGAAACTAGAAAAAAAGTGTTTTCTTGGCGGATACAACCAAAACGCCAGTTGAGATTGTAAGCAAAACAAATGAAAGGATTCATAAATCGACCATGTTATGTACCTTAGAAGACTACTTTCGAGAAGGGGAAGGAGATTGGCTCTACAAAAAAGGAGGAAGAGGCGACAATCACCGAGGGAGAGAATGGATGATTAAATACATAAATCTTATTTGTAGGCGGGTGTGATAAAATGATTTTTGAAAATTCACTGTGGTCCTCAACTTGACCGATTCAATTTAAAATTGTCTAACTTTAACTATCCTCGATTTTCTATAAATATGGTTAATTTTAGCGTTTTTGTATGTGATTAGTTAGATTTATCCATGGTTGACCAAATAAGTTTTCAATGCAAAAAGTGAATGTAAATGTTGTTTTAATGGTTGTACCTCTTAAAATTCAACATTTGAGGCTAAATGCTTATTAAGATGTGTGTGTGTGTGTATGTGTGTGTGTGTGTGTATATATATATATATATATATATATATATATAGTAGTTTATAAACCGTGAGAATAACGATTATAAAATTATTTAAAATTTCGTAGTAAAAACTTAAAATTATTAAGCAATTATCTCAAATCAATTATTTTAAATAAAATTAAGAGATATTTTTTAGTTATATAAAATTATAATTGTTGATTTAAATAAATACATGAAATTATATCACCTTATAATATATATTTATTTTATTTTATTTTTTATTCTAATGTTATTAATTTAATGTAATTAGAGTATAAAATTTAAAATTTGAAATGAAGAATCAATTATTAATTTAATGTAATTAGAGTGGGAAATTTTAAAATTTAATGTTTAAAAATGATAATTAATAGGGTAACATTAATGAGGATTTCTAATATTATGACATTTGTTAATAGGAGAATAAACTTATTTATTTATTAGAATATATATATATATATATATATATATATATATATATATATATATATATATATATATATATATATATATATATATATACATACATATATACATGTATTCCATGATTTAATTTAAAAAAAAAAGTTAAATATAAATGTCAAAATATTTGAAAACCTTGAATTTATAAGAAAGAAAATAATGAAAATGTTTTTGATAATTTAAATTAAAAAAAATAATTTAAATAAATAAAAGAAACTAATGGCTTTAATTTTGAAGATTTTGATATTAAAAGGTAAGTTGCTTAATGAAATTGATTTATTAATACATTTATTACAGTTATTACATTAAAATATTATGTGAAATTTAATAATACAGAAAAAATTATAAAATGATATGTGGAAAAAAATTAATTCAAAATAACCACAAAATAACATTTGACAAATTTAAAAAGAGTGTGACAAGTGGCAAAAACAAAACTTTCATTTATTAGAGAGTATATATATATATATATACACACACAAAAAGTTAGGATATGTAGAACCTATAAGTATTGTGTGAATGTATGACTAAATATGGTACAATCACTTTAAAAGGGTATTATCGTAATTTTATTAATTAAATTAATTATTATAAAAATTAAATCCCTATAATTTATGTAACTTAATCTTTTTAAAATGCACACTTTTAGGGACTAATCACCAATCACCGGTCATACCTCTGTTTTTCTCGCTAACATACACTACGATTATCCAACCTCCATCCCGTCTCCATCGATTACCTCTTCATCCCGTCTATACGATTTCATCTATCAATCCAACGTGATTTAAGGTTACAATGGTTTTGTGACGTGCCCAGTGTTGATATATCTCTAACAGTAGAAATCGATGAGAACTATTGATCGAACTCAAGTAAAAACAATGTCTAACAACTGTACCAATGATTTTGAGGCCAAATCATTATTCCTCAATCATTCGAATGAGCGTAACAATGATATTGTTATATACAATTGCCTTTTCTTTTCATAATATCTAACTAATGATAATGATTCCGTTCTATGATTTTATTTGGACTTTTTTAATATTTGCTACAATTCAGGTTAATGAATTACCGAGATGAAAGTATCTAATCTAAACCACATATCTATTGATTTTAGAATTAATGGGCAAGGGATACACTCGATTAAGAGACCTAAAAAAGAAAATCAACCGGTTTGTGTTGTCTGTTAGGTTGTTTGATTCTAAGTGCTTACCTTCTCATTTAAGGTATTAAGCAAAATGTTTCTACATTGACGAGGATGTTAATGATAAGAACTAATATTGTGTTAAATATTCAAACTAGGATCACGTGGTGGTCCACGAGTAAATATCCTATGAAATCTAACTTTTTATGTATTATAAATTCATGCAGTTTTTAGTTTAACAAAATATTACTTGTATTTGTATCCAAATGTGGTTGTTGGGCTGGAAATGGAAATAATGATTCCATTCTGTTTTGGTTTTGTTATTATTAATTGGAATAATGTGTGTGTTGGATTTAAAAAGTAGAGCTGATACATGCAGGAGTCCGTTGCTTTGATGGGTGAGATGTATGTAGCGCTTTTGAGTCTCGACCTGAATGAAGATCATCTCAAGGAATGGAATGTTAGGAATGTAGATCGTCTATGGGTTGTTTATGATCCTCCTAATAAAATATTACAAGAATTTTTATTATTTGTTACGCATTCCTAATCATAATCATTTTCAACTATTATTTTTTATTCTTTTCACTTGTTTTTAAAAGTCATGAACAAGGGATAAAAGCTTTTTATTCTCATAGGAGGCATTCTCACAAAATGTTAAGTACTTAGGACATATTCTCACAGAATGTCAAGTACTCCATGACGGTTTTTTTTAAATAGATTTATGCATTCCCTCGTCAATAATCATAATAAAACATGTGATATTTTTGGAAAGTGTTTGCTCGAACTTATACTATTAAGTTAAAATATTGATGTTACTTAATTGTTTTGACAACCAATTTCAAGATTTCAAGGTCAAGCATTAGATGTTGAGATTATGAGAAAGGAAATAAATATTTGTATGCGAAAAAGATTTGAATACCCTTCGTATTTTCTAGGATGCTATGAGAAAATGACCAAGTTTAGTGTCAATAGTTATCTATCAAAGAAAGTGCAAACTAAAAGAGTTTTACACATTATATTCTTCAAGCACTCTTCAAGAATGGTTGAATTCTTCAAGAATTCTTATGTTGAATGAAAAACTTGTGTTACATATTTGTAAATTAGTTTTTATTCTTCAATTCTCCAAGAAATTTTCAGACCTAAAGACATTGTTAATTGATATCGATTAGAGAAAGTGAAAACATAAAGAGGTTAGACATAATATTCTTCAAGCATTCTTCAAGAGTGATTGACTTCTCCTAAAAGTATTTACTTGTATATCAAACAAAATCAAACCAAAATAATGAAGTTAATTTTCAAATGAAAAAAGATCTTATTTATTGTAGTATATAAGATCCTTAAAGATTGCAAACATAATAATCAGCAAGACGAAACAAAAAGAATGAAGACATTCTTCAAGAATCATCAATATGTAGAATTTATTATATTATATTCTTAAAAAATGAACGAAATGTTATCAACTTTAAGAAATACTCTAGAGTGTTTTGCTAATCATATATTAAAAGATAAGATAATTAACTTAAAATGTAAAATATATAATTTCATCTTTTGAAATCAAATTTAAATTGCACCATTTATTATCCTCATTTTCTACAAATTGGTGTTATCGAATTTTACTATTTTAACCTTATAATTAATCAATTGTAGTTATATTCTACATGTTATTCCATATTAAGTATGTATACTTTAAGATCACAAGATTTGTTTTTTTTTTTTTAGTCTAATGGACCAAAATTGATCATACATTCATACTATATAAACCCTAACCCTATATATATATATATATATATATATATATATATATATATATATATATATATATATATATATATATATATATATATATATATATATATATATATATATATATATATATATATATATATATATATATATATATATATATATGAAACCACAAGATTAGGGATCATGGAACCCTATTTCAACAATTGGTTCTTAATAATCGAACGACATGTCGATAGTTAGAAACCGACGCGACATTGGTTTATAAACACATTTGGAGAAAATATCATTATTCAACCCTTTTGGGTATCTTTATTCAAATATGACCAAGAAAAAACAGTAAGGTTGGTAAGCGTGTAGTGTATTAGAAACCAATTTCATTAGGATATAACTAACTCCTATAACTTTCCTAGATACCGTATTTAGAATAGGTAAGCCTAGTTGGGAATGATTTATAACATTATATAGTGATGCTATCATGAAATTTCTATGACAACTAGGTATAGTTAAGAATCAACAATCTAAATACGAACTTATTAACCAACAATAGATAAACGTAAGAAACTCATCACTCTCGTATGAGTTACACCAAATATATATATATATATATATATATATATATATATATATATATATATATATATATATATATATATATATATATATATATGTATATGTATATATGTATATCTATGTGTCTGTGTGTAGGTTTTGTTTGAGATTTAAAAAAAAAGAGATCTTGATATTTATTTATTTACATATCATTGCTTTATAATCATATATGATTAATCAATTGGGAAGAATAATCATATATCATTTATATATGAATATATCTATCCAATATTGACTAAATGATATATGATTATTTAAATATGTATATTCCCTTTTGATTATTGATGTATGATTATTGAGTAATCACATATAAATTTAAAAAATATGAAGATCTCAATTTTATTTAAATCTCAAGTGAACCTTTCCACACACGCGTACGCGTGTATATATATATATATATATATATATATATATATATATATATATATATATATATATATATATATATATATATATATATATATATATATATTCCCTTTTGATTATTGATATATGATTATCGAGTAATCAAATATGAATAAAAAAATATGAAGATCTCTATTCTTTTAATCTCAAGTAAACCTTCCCCCCCCCCCTCCCCCCCCCCCCCCCCCCCCACACACACACACACACGCATATATATATATATATATATATATATATATATATATATATGTTTGTATGTATGTATGTATGTTTGTATGCATGTATATTCTCTTTTGATTACTAATATATGATTATCGAGTAATCAAATATGAATAAAAAAATATGAAGATCTTTAATTTTTTTTTTTAAATCTAAAGTAAACCTTTCCACCCACACACATACGTATATGTATATATATATATATATATATATATATATATATATATATATATATATATATATATATATATATATATATATATCTTGTCGGATCTATATGTTCAAAATTTAATATTGAATGATATTTGCTAATAACATGTGATCTTAAAGTGTCACCTTAAACTGTTTGGCACATATTGTATAATTATTATTAATATGATTATTAACAAATAATCATCGCTTGTATATAATTAGAGAATAATTATATTTTTTGTGAAAATAATAATTAAAGGAAGAACAAACTAGCTAGTATATAATACAATATGATTTAATAAGTCATGTACTATGTTTTGGACACTTTAGATTCCACATGACTTAACTATACACATTAGTTTATTAAGTTAGTGTAACTGGTCAACTCTCTCTCCCTTTCTATAAGGGTCGAATTATCAAAGGATGAGCAACCTCTCTCTTACACATACACTACTTACAAGAGACCACTAATTTGCATCAATTGAAAGTATCAGAATTAGATGTTGCATGTGGGCATATAAGGAAGAGTAATTCTTGAATTTTTGTCACTCTTTTCCCTTAGGAAGAATATGAAACTCGAGAGCTCTCTATACTTCTCCTTCTTGCTCCCTTTTGAAGCTAACTGCAAGATTTGGTGGTTTAGAAGTGCTTAATTATGTTAAGCACTTAAACTATTAAGAAGTTACTTATACAATAAGGAAATCCTTACTATCGATGGTAGATACTTGTAGATAAGATCGAACTTCTTGTTCTTTGCTATCTTTATTAACTCCCCAATTCCAAGTGGCATCAAAGGCTCCAATGGCTGTCTTATTAATATCCTATATGTTGTTATAATCTTTCAAGTTCATGTAATTGGATCCTCTTGGTGATTTTTTTAAAATGATCGTAAAATAAACTTGTTATTTTTAAATGCTTCCATTTTCCGTATAAAATTGTTCTATAAAAAAGATGTTTTTTAGCTTACCAAACTCATGAGTTGTATCAGCACCCTTTTTACATATTAGAAATATTAATAGTAATGTTTGATAACCTTTGTTTTGGAAAATATGCATGGTGTTTCTTTTGGAAAAGAAATAATCAATATTACTTTTTTGGCAACTCGTAGTTTTGTAATTAGTATTTTTTTATACAACCAATGTTTTCATGTATCTGGTTGATATTTCATATGAAGTTGTTGTGTATAAATAATTCATTACGACCATTGTGTGTTTTTGGTTGATATTTATTTATTCATGCGCTGTAATAAATAAATAGTTTTTTTTTTTCATTTGTTTGTTTTGTATCTAATAAATTAGTTCGACTAGTTTTATTCTTTTTACCAAATATAACAAGTTGAATAAATGACCACCTTTGAAGATTTGTTATATCTTAACAACTTGAGACTATAAGCCTACCCTTGGGTATCTACTCTTGGTTTTAGGTTTAATTATGGTCTTAATGGTTTACGAGTCATGACCTCTACAACACAAGGTGCCTTGGAGTTCTTTTCACAAACAAAAGTTGTCTTGGAAAGTGGGAGCTTGAAGACCTTTTGAAGTGTCCCTTAATCCCTTTATAAAAGACTTAATAATTCTTGTGTTGGCTCACAAAAAATTATTACTAGAAAATGGCTTGGTTTATATACTTTTGATCCATGCTTGTGATGTTTAATTTTAGCTTGTTATATGTTATGTTTTATGTATGAAAATGGTTTTTACATGTTAAATAACATTTTATCATATAATAAAATCATTTGGAGTTTGAAAAATAAATATTTAAACTATAACGTAAAGCGTTTATAAAAGATTTTTATTAAATATATTCTAAAATGTTTAAAATTGAGCTTTTGTTAAAAATGGTTTTTATTGTAAAACTCTTAGTAGTAAACTTTGAAATATCTAAAATGGTTTAAAATGTGGTTTAAACTAAATCTAAACTTCATGTCCTTTATAACAAATAAGAGTTATAGTAAAAAGACTAATATTCAGTTTATATCGTTATAACATTGAACTATAATATTAGATACCATTTTTATGTCAAAATTTAATATATGATATGAGTTTTTAAAATTTAATGCATTATGTTGATATTATGTTTTATTGATTCTAAATGTGATTTAGAACATAAGTATCATCACGTGGTTTTGGTTTATCAAAATATGATTTTTAACATAAAATGTATAAAATGAGTTTTTTTCTACAAATTCATAAAGCCATAAGATTTTGATGATTAAAAGGAAATTTAAAATTATGATTTTAAAACTCATCCAAAACTCCAAATCTTAACTATAAAATTTTTATTAAAAAGACTATAATCGGTTTTTAAAGTGCTTTACGACTAAACTTTAAATATAAGATATTAGTTTATAATTGATCTTAGATAAAGGTTAATAAAATGAAGTTTTATTTGGAACCAAAAGAACCTTATATATAAATTATATTTTCACAAAAGAGTATTATAAATTGTTGGATGAATGCAATATTAATGAGACCAGATTTTTTATAACTGTATTTGTAAAACATAAGATAAAATCTTTTCTTAAAAATGCAAGTCAATGTCGTCCTTTTGAATAACACTCACACGTCCTTTGTATGGTCTTTGTGGTACACGATCACCTGGTCACTTGGATTGTCTTATGATGTTCGAGTTGGTTTTTGTACTTTCTAGTGCCATATGGGTATTCACTAGTTAGTTACAATGCCACATGTTTTTCAAGTAGGAATAGTTGATCGGGAATCTTATGTGATAAATGTCGCATAAGCATGCGAAACCCGAAGCATAGTTAAGATCAAACATGCTAAGCTTAACAATAGCTGTTTGGTATTCCATTATCTAGGAATTACATTTGGCGAAATTAGTAATTGCTACCTACCGAGTTGAATTAAATGGATGGGATAATGGTCACCTAACCAAGTACTTGTTTCATAACTTCGATCTTTGACTCTAAAAAATTAATGTTTTTGAAACAAAAAAATGTATTAACATTTAAAGATTAAAAATTGAAAAATACTAAACGAAGTTTTCTAAATTTTGTATATGATTGCTAATACTTTTACGCCCATGTAAAACCTCTCTCTTGTTGAGTTTCAAGAGATAACAACATTTGATGGTTATAATTTCTCCAACTTGTATAATGCCTTGAGATTTTTCCTTAAGAATATATATATATATATATATATATATATATATATATATATATATATATATATATATATAGATACACACACTGAAAGGTCTCATTCCTACATAACCTTTGCCAACCAGTCTGTCTGATCATGGTGCTTGGTGGAAGAACTATTATGATGCTATTGTTTGAAAGAGTGTCCAGGGTCATTAACTATTGCTAGTATTTCTAATAATAACATGGTTCTCTTGGGTTGCCCTGAAGACTCAAATTAAGTAGAATAAATAAAGAAGAAATTAGTTTACTAATTATTATGGTTTAATAATTAAGTAGAAACTAATTAGAAATATATTTTGGGAATTAATTAAATAGTTTAATGAATTTAAGGGTTGAACATTGTTACACCCAGAATCAAAAAGATCAAGAGAGGAAAGGAAACCCTAAGTGAAAAGGGGTCAACTCATTGAGTCCAAGGAAGAACTCCACGAGTTGGAGTGGGATCCGTGTGCAAGGTTAAGTGATCGACTCGACGGGTCAGAGAGTGGACTCGGCGAGTCTGGTCTGGGTTAGTAAGCCCTAATTCCGGGACTTGGTACTCTATTTAAGCGTCTTATTCTCTTCCTTAGGGTTCATTTACAGCCTCTCCGTCCAGAACCCAAAACCCTAGCCACCCAACTCCATTGTTGAGCTAGTTCTTGCCTTGAGAGTAAATTGAAGCTTGGAGAAGGAGGAATGACCTTGATGGTGCAAGAAGAAGCTATAGATCCAGAGTTGCGGTAGCATTTCAGACCATTTAGAGGTAAAAAGCTTATACCTTGACTGTTAATCATCTAGATCCACTTTCTAGCATAGATTTGGTCACATTTGGACCATTTCCAAGGTCAATCCGAGTATTAAGACTTTGAGGATGGATTGGACACAGATCTGGACACTCTTGAGCTTTAGAAGCTCAAAGTTGTTGGCTTTATCTAGCTAAGGTCCCATTTCATGACCTAGGCCTTCATTGTAGCTTGGATCAAGTGTTCTAGTCTCATAACACCTTGCATGCATGTAAAGCTAGCAACTTTACATGCAATGCTAGCATAAGGAGTCCAGATCTATGAGTTAGAGGTGTTGGGATGGACTGTAATCGACATAATAGATATGTTATAAGAGGGACTCGGCGAGTTAGTTCATGGACTTGACGAGTCGGGTTGCAAACCTAAACCCTTCTGTTTATGAGTCGGATTAGTGAGTGGGGTTAGAGAAGGACTCAGCCAGTCTGTGTCCGTAATCGACATGAAGATCATGGTACTCGATGAGTTCAAGGAGGAAGTCGATGAGTCCAAGACAATCTCCTTAGCCTATGAAGATGGACTCGACGAGCTGTTCTACAACTCGGCGATTCGGTTGAAGATGGTCCTGAATGTTTAGTTGAAGGAGAACCCGTCGAGTTGTTGCTACACTCGACGAGTAGATTCGAGGTTGTTTTGGGATTTGAGGAGCACGGACTCGACGAGTTGGTAGAATAACTTGGTGAGTCGATTCAACTGGAAGTTGACTCTGACTGTTGACTTTAACCTTGAGAAGGACCTAGACTAGAGTTGAATTAGTTGGCTTCTTGAGGACAGTTAGGCTAAGTGTTGTTATTGGTATTAGTAGCTTGGGGAGCTAGAGGAGCAACAGTTCAGGGAGTTGTAAAATAGCAGCCAAAGGGTTATCAGCAGAGTTCAACAGTGCAGGTGAGTTTCCCTTTGTGTGAATGGTTCTACGACCATAATGTCGGCCCATGTAGTTACGAGTAGGAAGACATGGGGGTTAGCCCTAGGCACTGTTTGCTAGTATGATATTCAGGACCAAGGTCCAATGTCGAGTGGGTGCCCAAGGAATGGTTTGCATGATAGAGTATACTTGTTGTCTGTGTGATACTTGTATGTTCTTGGTAGGGAGGTGAGTGTAGGGGAGTTCCCATATCTCACCATTAGTAGAGTATGGATGGGGTTCCATATCTCATCGATAGTCGAGCAGGAGCGAGGCCTAAGTTAGGAAATGAGTGAGTGTGGGCTGGGCCTGTATCTCACTATCAGCAAGAGTGTGGATGGGGCTCCATGACTCCTTAGTTATAGGTGTTAGAACAAAATTCTTTCAGGATCGTATGATTCTAAGAAAAATATTAATAAGAACGTAAATAAGAACACAAGTATTGCGATGAAGATGTCGAATGATTAATGAAAAATACCCCAGAAGAGCTCGATTAAGAACTTCAATCTGTAGAGGTAAAAACTAGGGTTACAAGAATCAACGTGAACGACTAATCTCTTATATACGCATAAATGCATGCATATATTTATAATAAAACCCTAACAACTTATCTAGATAAAGGAAACTATTCTAGATAACTATGGATGGATAAGCCCAATCTGATTACAAAACAAATAATCCAAGATGCAACACTTAAAATATTCAACAGTCTCCCCCTTTACGTCTTTGGAGCAGAATCTCTATTCTCTTTTCACACCAGTGGTCTTCTTCACCGTTTCAAATATCCTCGGTATAATGGCCAGAACATGTTGTCTACATGTTATATACCACCGAAGCATATCTATAAAATTCTTTTTGTCTGATGCTGAGTTCTGCTTGAATCGATGAATGATGTTGATAATATGCTCCAAACAATCTGTTGAAAATAGATGCTTGTCTACCAATGGAAATAGAAACTTAAGCCTGTCACCCTTAGTGAACATGACAGTCAAGTTAGTTGAATCAATCTACCCCAACTTCATTTTATTTACATCACCGGGATTAGATGTTGGCTTGACTGTCGGCTTCTTATTCATCACCCTTGCTATCTCCTGATCCATTGTGGCAAGCTCATGGATATAGGAGGCCAACATCCTTTTAAGATGTTTCAAAATCGGCTCATACTCTCGTTGATTTGAGAGCAGAATGTTGTATAGCAAGATCCAATCATGAGGATTAAGATTGGGAAGATCTGCCAGAGATATGAAATATTCCGTGTTTGCAGTACCACGGTTAATCTTGAAATGTACATTCATAAATCTCCCAGCAAGTGACGAGTTCAGTACCTTGACTCTTGTAATCTTCTGTGCACTCCAAGTCAAGTACTGCAGTTGACCGTTCTTCAAGTAAAAATCAACTAGCTCCCTGTTAACCTTCAAATTTGGAAAAGGAACTTCAGCAGTGACCTCAAAGCAATGATAAGTGAATGCCCTTTTAGTGATTGGCATGTCAAACTGCGAGTCCTTTGAGTTTTCACATTCAAAAGAAGCAATCGGTTCCAACCAATACATGGAAGGAAACTCAATCGCTTGGGTTATAAGAGTATCTCTGTCCCACTCGGGAAACAGAGTCTTCTTGCACTATAAAATATCCTCTGCCTCTTTAGTCTTTTTCTCCATCTTTTCAGCCTCTCTTGCCACCTTCATAGTCTCATCAAGCTCTCTGTCTCGTTTCTTTCGCTTGAGAGCTTCGACAATCGTCTCGTCAGGATCAAAGTCACTGTCGTCTATAATTTGCTTTCCAGAAACCGAAGTTACATTAACCTTCGGTTCTGTTTTGACTTTAATCTCCTCTCCCCTTTGTGTCGGAAGAAAGACTTTCTCCGAGACACCTTTCATTTCACTAAGTAGAGAAATGGCAGGAAAAAGTTTAGTTTGGAGATGCTTCCGAATAGTTAAAGTCAGAATCGGATCATGGGCTTCGAGAAGAGCAGTCAACATATTCTTCACATCACCAGCACAACTTTGAAAAACAACCCTTTGAGTTTTGAGCAGAGAAATCTCCTTTTCCTTCTGGGCCAGTTGTACTTTCTGTAGATCAATAGTTGCCTGGTGTTTTTATCAAGTCTTCCTTCAAGGTGCTTTCTGCAGTTAAAGTAGCAAAACGAGAATCCAAGGATTGGAGAAAAGATGTGGATTCTGTTTTGAGATCAGCACAAAGGGCATCAAACTTAGTAGTCTCTTCTTGAAGAGTTTGAGAGAAGGAGTCAACAGAAGCTTGGTACTTTGATGCATTAGTATCAGCATGAGCTTTTAGGGAATCAAGGAAAATCTGAGTTGTATGAACAACCTCAGTAACCTTCTCTGTGGCCTCAGAACATGAAACTGTGGACTTGTTTACTGCAGTAGTAGATTGGTCAATGGCTTCAGTATATTGTTGAATAGCCGTTTCCACAAAAGCTTACATGACAACCCCACTATAAGCTTTGCTGTCTGCAAGAAGGCGGTCAAGCTTTTCATTGATGTCTTGAAGCTGTTGATTATTGGCAGGCGCATCAGCATCTGTATCAGTTGGAATCCGGTAAGGACTAAAGTATAACGAATCATACTCTTCGTCATCTCCTCCCAAAGTAGCACCAGAGTTAGAAGATGGGGTGGGAGATGGTGGTTTAGAAACGGGTGGATCAACCACAGAAGTAGCCCCTGTATCAGATACATTGACTTCAACTGGGATTTGGGGAATGGTAGTGGTGATGGATTCTGTTGCAAGAGGAGTTGTGATAGGTGTAGTGGAGACAGGAACAAAGGTATAGGTATTTGAAGTTGGTATAGAAGAAGTTTCAACCGGAAGGGTTGGTATATCTGTGGGAACAGAAAGTGGAGCTTTCTGTTTTGGTGATTGGGTTGGAGTGGAAATTTTTATGGGTTGAGGAGATGGAATGTGAATATCTTTAGAAGATGGAGGTGGGGTTTGAGATCTCGGTGGTGTAGGCTCTCTGGTGAACACTGGAGGATTCTCAGTTTCTGCTGCTTGATCTTCAACGGTGTCAGGTTCAGGAGACAAATTTCTCTTAGGCCTTTTAGCCATCCTTTTAATCTTCTTCTGTTTTGTTTGAGAAGAAGCTTCCTCACCAGCCTTTCGCTTAGAAACTTTCTCCTTTTTCTCCTTTGCCTCTTTTTTCTCTGTTTTAACCACCCGCTTGCCTCTGGGTGTAGGTTATTCCAAAGCATCTAGTGCAGCTTGTTGTTCTGCAGACAAGACCCTTGGACCAACTGGAGACAATTTTCGGTAATCATCCATCACCGTGCTTTGTGCTGTGACACACCTGTACATCGATTCAGGAATTGATCCATAATGAGGAAACTTACGTGGATCAGAGAGAATGATCTTCGTGGTGTGATATGTAGCGATAGAAGCAAGAAGAGCGTCTGTCATAACCGGAATCTACAGCGTATCCATAGCTTTCCTTGTAATCACAATCCAGAATCGACCACATGAGATTTCAGAATGATGGGTTGTGGTATTCAAACTCTGCACCACTTGGGACTAGATTATTGTGCCATAATCCAGATTAATCCCGTTATATAGACCATAAAGCATGGTGAGAAAGCCTTTGCTAGTGGTATCAGAACCACCACTTCTTTCCGCTAAACCCTTGATGAGCAGGGTCAGCAACCCATTCCACTACGATGGTAAGCAGGACTTCTTGACCTTCGCCACCGTTGTAAGAACGTCGGTGTACCCTATTTCGTACAACATTGTGAAAATTTGGGTTATAGTGATGAAGTCTGGAGAGATGATGGAGGAATCAACTGCAAGCCCTAAAAGGGAACAAAACTTCGTCTTTGAAATTGAGGATTGCTTATCGTGACTACTGAAGTAGATACGATCCTTGTTCTTATCATACGTCGCTGATGAGTACACTTGAGAAAGTAGTGACATTGGAACTGCTTCGACTAGGGTTAGGGCCATTACCAGTGGGGAATACTTCAGACACTCCACCACATGCAACATGTATGAGTCATATGCGAATGGACTCAGTTCGATTATCAGATTTTGGTTGGGTCGTATTGTAAGCAAGGAGGATGTAGCGGTTTGATCATGCGCGGAGGATGAGGTCGCCATTGTTGAACAAAGAAGAAGATGAACAGTTGAATCTTTGTGTGAGAGAGATAATCTGTGACTTGGTAAATGACAAAGAAAACGATCACCCCTATTTATACAGTTTCCTGGAGAGAGAAAGCGTGACGATGAGGTTGCTAAAACGTCGCTTGAAAAAGCATGATTTTATAGGGTGGTTAATCCTAGGAAAACGTAAGCACGCGTGGGTTGAAACGGATCAAATTCATGCGCCCAAATCTTATCTTCAAACCGTTTGAAATTCCCTGTTACCCCGTGTTTGGTTACAACGGATAACCAAAACTTATACCAATCAGTAATTAGAATGTTGGAAAATATTAATTTTCGTGCATAAGAGTGTGAAAGATAAAGAAATAAAACAAGTATGTATTGGGTGTGAGTGCTGTCGTTTTAGAGAACAGAAAGCAGAGGATTCCGGGCAAGAATCACTTCCTTCAAAGTCAAGAGAGACTTGAAGTGCTTGTGCGGTTTCCCGAAAATACGATCAACTGTTTGTCAATAAACAATGAAAGGCTTCTTTTGATCATATGCATTGGGTGGCTTTCCTCCAACCGAACATCGAGTTTTAACATAAAACCGATCGTTGGTAGAGGTACCTGTGAGACCGATGTGATCTATTGAATAGGTAGGTGGGATATATTATGTTTATGACTTATAGGAAGCAGAAATCTAAAAAAAAAATAAACTGGATCTCTTTGGGAAGAAATGTCTTAGCTGTAGACGATTTCGTAAAAGATCACATAAAATAAAAAAAAAGATTTCCTTAGATAACCAGTTAAAGCTTGAGCATTTTACTCACCGTTAATTCATTATTGGTGTTGAATTTTGGGTTTCACTTAGAACGTGGTAATCGTATCTAAGATCATTAACACAGATTTTGTGTAACCATAAACCTAAGTGGTAAAGACCGAGAGTCTCAAGGGTTACATAAGTGAACCGAAGGTAGATGGAGAATATAAGTAGATGGTTAAGGAACCGAATGTACCTTCTGCTAGATAAGAGTGACAGAGTAGAGAAACTCTTTACTCAAATGAGAAGAGTAAGGTAGCTCTAGACCGAGTGAGTTAAAATAGCCTGATTTGGAAGAAACGATGGGTATCAATCGAATCATGAAGGCTTAGTCGAGATCATAGAGGCTTTATGACAACATACAGCAGCATGCTTCCAGGGACACTTAACTAGTTTGTATAAAAGTTAAATCATACCTGCTTTGAGAATTTTCAACTGTTATTCTTATGTCGTACCTATTAATAACAAAACAAACAAGCAACAAAAAGAAAAGAAATTTTTTTTTTGGATATTTTTTGAAAAAAATGAAAACTAAAATGAAAATAAAAATAAAAACAGAAATTTCAGACGATTAGTGAAAGAAGACATAGCGAAGCCGAGATTCACGGAGATGAGATATACAGAGCGTTCTGTTTAATTCGAAAAGACTAGAGCAGAGATAGACTGAGTGCTCTGTCTATATTTATCGTCCTTATTTTAAGGAGAAAATTGAAGATTCGGTACCGACTCTCCTTCCATCATACCCAAACCTTGTAAGATTTTATTGAAGGTTGTTTCTGGTAAGGCTTTAGTAAAAATGTCGGCCAGTTGATCAGCAGAACGAACAAAATGAACTTTGATGTTCCCGTCTTCTACATGATCCTTGATAAAATGATACCTTAGTGCTATGTGCTTAGTTTTCGAATGTTGCACTGGATTATGACAAATCCTGATTGCACTTTCAGAGTCACAGTAGAGAGGGATCTTTTTCATACTCAGCCCATAATCTCTCAACTGACTTTGAATCCAAACAACCTGAGAGGTACAAGATGCGGCAGTGATGTATTCTGCTTCTGCTGTGGACAAGGAAACACAGGTTTGCTTCTTTGATTGCCAACTGACAAGTTTTCTGTCAAGGAATTGACATCCTCCAGTAGTGCTTTTCCTGTCCAATCCACATCCTCCAAGATCAGCATCTGAAAAGGCTTGTATGAAGAATCCAGATCTTGCGGGAGACCAGAGACCGAGAGTTGATGTCTTCTTTAGATATCGAAAAATATTCTTTACAGCAGTCATGTGGGGTTCTCTTGGATTAGCTTGAAACCTGGCACAATAACAGATAGAGAACATGATATCTGGTCTACTAGCTATTAGATACATAAGGGATCCTATCATTTGTCGATAAAGAGTTATGTCTACAGCCGGTTTCTCCAGAGATGGGGTTAGCTTGGTACCGAATGCCATTGGAACCTTTACTTTTGAATCACCATTCATTCCAAACTTAGTCAGCAGATTTTTGGTTTATGCTTCCTGGTTTATAAAGATGCCCTCTGGTCCCTATCTAATAATTAAACCAAGGAAAAAGTTAATCGGATCCATTGTGCTCATTTCAAATTTAATTTCCATCAACTTTCTGAATTCAACGGTTAAGCTAGGATTCGTAGAGCCGAAGATGATATCATCAACATAAATTTGAACAATCATTAAATGTTCGCCTTCCTTCTTTCGAAAGAAGGTTGGGTCAACCAAACCTTGTTTAAACTTTGACAATTTTAGAAAGCGAGTAAGAGTTTCATACCAGGCTCTTGGTGCTTGCTTTAGCCCATAGACAGCTTTATCCAGTACGTAGCAATGATCCGGGTACCTTTCATTCACAAAACCGGGTGGTTGCTCAACATAGAAAATTTCTTCTAATTCTCCATTCAAGAATGCATATTTGACATCCATTTGGAAAACTTCGAAGTTCTTGTGAGCAGCATATGCTAGGAAAATTCAAACAGACTCTAATCGTGCCACAGGAGCAAACGTTTCTTCATAATCAATCCCTTCTTCTTGACAGTAGCTTTTTACAACCAACCAAGCCTTATTACGAATGACATTTCCTTCTTTATCTAGCTTATTTCTAAATACCCATTTCAAGCCAACAACAGAGGCATCTTTCGGTGTAGGAATCAATCTCCAAACTCTGTTTCTTTCAAATTCATTGAGCTCATCCTGCATTGCTTGAACCCAATCAGAATGATCGAGTGCAACATTTTCTGTTTTTGGCTCTATTTTGGAAATAAAAGAGTTAAACATACAAAATTCCACTTTGGAGAATAATGCTGTTTGTTCTGCCTTCAGTTGAGATCTAGTAAGAACACTTTCAGACGATTCACCAATTATTTGCTCTTTGGGATGGTTTTTTGTCCATTTTACTAGTGGAGGATAGCTTGGATCATATTCTGGATTTAATTCTGCTTCAACTTCAATTTCAACATCTGACTTATCTGCTTCACCTTCTTCAGTTGAAAAATCACTTGTTCTTACCTTCTCCCCCTCGACTGGTGAAGTGTAGCCTATGTCTTTAACAGAATCAGCAGTAGGAGTCTCTCCCTCGATTGGAGTTACGCTTGTTAATTTTGGTTCTGTTGTTTGAGTATCAGATGTGGCGGAATGGTAATTCTCCCCCTCGACAGAAACTACAAATGGTTGGAAAGTGTTATCGTCCTCCCCCTGGAACGTTGAATCGGAGTTTGAAGTACTAGGTGATGGTTTAGGAGTAGGTGTTTCGGTTTCCAATGATTTGGCAGCTTCGTCTATGATTTTCTTCAGATTATCTACCTTGTTGTCTACTGCTGTTACTTCCGAATGGATTGCCTTTTTCGGTTCATCGAACAACTGAATGTATTCATCAAACAGATTTGATATTGGAACCGAGACCTGTCCAGATGCGGGAAAGATGTCTCCAAAGGCATCTTCTGTCTGTTGAACCTTTTTCATGTAATTGTCGTCAAAGGTGACATAGTAAGTCTCTTCTATTCTTTTGGAACGCTTGTTCAATACTCGGTATGCTTTTGATGACAGAGAATAACCCAGAAAGATCCCCTCATCTGCTTTAACATCAAACTTATTTCGGTTTTCTTTAGAGTTAAGGATAAAGCACCTGGAACCGAATATGTGGAAAAACTTGACATTTGGTTTCCGATTGTTTAAAATCTCATAAGGAGTTAATAAGAATCGCTTGTTGAGGAGGGACCGATTCTGAGTATAACAGGTCGCAGCAATGGCATCAGCCCAGAAGTATAGAGGAAGAGAGGCATAACTAAGCATGGTCCTGGCTGCTTCACACAATGCTCAGTTTCGTCTTTCAACGATTCCATTTTGCTGTGGAGTATAAGGAGCCGAAAAGTTGTGTGTGATCCCCTTATTGGCCAGAAAGTCTTCGAAATCCTTGTTTTTAAATTCCAGCCCATTGTCACTTCTGATGTTTCTCACCGTCTTCTTTAATTGAACTTCCACTTGCTTGATGAACATCTTCAGCTTGGGAGTTGCATCTGATTTCTGTCTAAGAAAGAAAACCCACGTGAAACGTGAAAAATCATCTACAATTACTAGAATATACTTACTTCCTCCGATACTCTCTATAGCAGACGGTCCACACAGATCGATATGTAACAATTCAAGTGCTTCCACGATCTTGGTATTAATGCGTGTTGGGTGGCTTTTTCTGCTTTGCTTTCCCATTTCACATGCTACACACAAATGCTCCTTTTCGAACTTTAGAAGAGGAAGACCTCGAATGTGATCACCAATTACCAGTTTATTGATATCTTTGAAGTTCAGGTGAGATAGACGTCGATGCCAAAGCCAACTTTCATCAGTATTTGCCTTTGATAGCAGACAGATAGCTGGTGTCCCTCGAATCAGATTAAGATTCAAAGAATACATTTCTCCTTTTCGTGCCGATTTTAGTAGAACTTTCTTGGTTTGTTTTTCGATAATCTCAGATACTGTATCATCGAATGATACCTTCAAGCCTGTTCCCAGAACTAGTTGCGAGACACTTATGAGGTTGTGCTGCAATCCCTCCACATAAGCCACCTTTCTGATGGAAAAGTCTCCATTAGTTATCATCCCGTATCCTTTGATTGTTCCA
This sequence comes from Lactuca saligna, assembly GCF_052625555.1. Classification (NCBI taxonomy): domain Eukaryota; kingdom Viridiplantae; phylum Streptophyta; class Magnoliopsida; order Asterales; family Asteraceae; genus Lactuca; species Lactuca saligna. Next base: position 110,945,054 of record NC_136421.1, on the reverse strand, counting down.
TAGGAGTTGTTTCCAAATTTCACCGAACTGCCATCCCTTAGAGACCGAAACTCCCTTAATTCCTCCTTTCTTCCTGTCATGTGATGCGAGCAGCCACTGTCTATATACCATTCGTCGTCGAACTGCTCGTCACTGATTACCTGCAATTTCAAGCAGATTTAGGAACCCAAAGTTTCTTGGGTCCTGGTGAGTTTTTCAGAGAAAAAGGAATTATAGTAGAAGCATCAACAAAATAAGTTCTTTTGACGAGAGTTTTTTGATCTTTTTTTTTGATAGTAAATACCTTGATTTTTGTTTTATCTTCTTTAAATTTTAAGGTATCTTCATTAGTTAGTTTAGTGTTTTTCGTTTGATTCTTAGGGTTAGGGGAGGATCGCTTATGTTTATATTGGAACCTGGAGGATCCATATCTAGTATTGGGACCAAAACCGGTGTCAGAACTGAATCTGGTGTAAGGACTGAACTTGGGTTGATGACGAAAACCTGGTTTAGGACCGAAACTCGGTTGAGAACCAAAACTTGGTTTAGAACCGACACTCGGTTGAGAACCGAAACTTGGTTTAGAACCGACACTCGGTTGAGAACTGACACTCGGTTGAGAACCGAATCTTGGTTTAGAACCGACAATCTGTTGAGAACCGAATCTTGGTTTAGAACCGAGACTTGACTTTTGGTTTTGGGATTTGGAATAACAGGAGTTAGGAGCAAAATCTTCCTTTAACTTTTGCTTCCCTTTATCCATGGATTCTTTCCTAAGAGATTCATAGTTAGGATTTTGAGAGTTCAAATGCCTTTTCCGTTCATTTAGATTCGAGGCATATCGCTGGTTTCTGAGTCTTTTCTGTTCAGCTAGCTCCTTCTGAGATTTGTGAACATTGAAACTTGACTCTGATTTCTCCTTCATTCTCTTGTCTTCCACTCTGGTTTCGGTGCGTTCCTTAGTTTGAACTGCCGATGCTTCCTATCTCTTGAGTGGACCTTTCGGTTCTTTTCTTACGATTGGAGCGTCAGGTTGCATTGATGGTTCTTCAGGAACATCTTTCGTTCCGCTTGTGCTGGGAATATCGAAACTTGAAGGTTTATTGATGGGTTCTGGTATGTATCGCCCTTTGACTCTCTATGTGGTTTTCTCAGACAGACCCACAGTTTCATCTGCATTGTCAATGGGAGCAGACCAGAAATAGTCTTCGCATCCTTCAACATTATCCTCTTCAACTATCGTCCTTAATTCAGTTGTTTGTCTGTGAGTGACTCCAGTCACAACATAAACTTGATTTGGTACGGTCTGTACCTTCTGATAAACCATAGCCTTTTCTTTCAGTTTCTGTTTCTGTTCCTTTGACAGACGAGCAAACTCAACTGAGTTTTCTAAAATAAGAGGTTTTTCACTCTTGGCTTCATCTTTCACAAACTCAGAACAATCAACAACATCCTCTACTGAGATTTCACTCATTTTACTCTCTGTTTCAAATTCAGAAGTATTATCTATTATAATTTTATTTTCCTTGACGATTTTGGCATTTGATTCATCGAATGTTTGTATAGTTTCGGTTTTAATATTTATCCTATCATTTTCATCTAAGATATCTCTTAACATACTTTTATGTTCCTTAGAATCGATGAAAGTTTCTATCTTATCTAAACCTAGCCTATATGACATGGATGTTTCTTCAGAGGAAACTTCTGATTCACACTCTGCTATAACATCATCTTCCTTAAATTCAAGAAAAGGAAAAATCATTTTATGTATTTTCTTTCCAATTTCACAATTAAGATGTAATTGAGCAATATTAGTATAAAGATGCTTAGCAATTAAACAGAAAACATTTCTTTGTTTTAATAATTTTCAATTGTCTCTTTGTAAATAAATACTCTCTCCTCACTTTTTGAAGACACTCTGCCGAGTTGGTCAGTTAGGTTAGAGTTTGCTAAGCGGGTTTGCATGAGGCTGCTACTTAGGTTGTTAAATTTAAATTTTAGTTCATTTAATTCTTCTAGATATTCAATTTTGGAAATTTTAAGAGATTCAAGGAGAGAATGTACCTTCTTGATCAATCGATCGCAGTCGTTGATCTTCTCACTCACTGGCTTGGCTGCAAAACACTTGTTCTCAGTCATGTTCGGTTCTGTGTCTTCACTTTCGGTTGATGGTCCGGAAGTGACTATCAGGCATTTTCCACCAGAACCTCCATTCTTTGCCAGAAACTCCTTTCCGTGCGTGGATCTTCTAACCTCTTCGTCTTCAGAATCAGTTGACCAGACTTCTACGCCGCCAAACTCGTCTTCCCCTGCATCTTCTTGTACAATTAGAGCATTCATCGAGCTGTTGGAAGCCTTCTTCTTTTTGACTTCTTCAAGTTTTTGCATATAATACGCTTCATCGTCTTCACCCTCTTTCTTCTCAGCCATCTTTCTTAATATGCAATCTTTGGCAAAGTGGTTCTTTCTGTGACAGTAATTGCAGTCGTATCCAGAGTCTCCCGCAAGTTTGTTTTCTTCCACTTTTTGGGATGAGCCTTTCGGTTCTTCTTTTACTTTCTCTGAACTGTAACTTCCTTGCCAATTTCGGTTCTTATTGGTAGGAAATTTTCTTCTAGCAAAGTTCTTTGGATTTGTTATCATCAGAGCATACTCCTCACTTGTAAGATCACATTCTGACATGTCTGACTCTTCTTCTTCTTCTTCAACAGTACTTTTTCCTTTAGAGACAAGAGCCAGTGATCCCATGCCAGAGACCACTTTCACCTCCTTAGTTACAACACTTTCATGTGACTTTAGTATGCCAACTAGTTTCGCTAGAGAGTAGGATTTGAACTGTTCATGCGCCTTCTCAGTGGAAACCACAGCCATCCATTCTGGTCTGAGCCCGTTCATGAATGTAACTTTCTGTTCGATCACCTTCCTTTCAATTCCATGCTTGATCATCTTACTTAAAAGATGATTGAACCGATCAAAGGTTTGAATGAGCTTCTCTTAAGGTTTCTGTTCAAATGCTTCGAATTCTGAAAGCAACAGAGTTTGAATGGAATGTTCCAGATCCTCATCAGTTGAGTAGAGTTCCTTCAACCTATCCCAGATTTCCTTAGCAGTTGTGCAAGAGCCTACAAGCCGAAAGGTGTCATATTGTAAGGCGAATCTTATCATTCGCATGGCTTTGACATTACACAGAATCTTGTCCTTCTCATCTTGCGACATCTTTTGAACATCTGTTACCAACTTGTTGTAATCTTTCTGTGTCTTGACGATGGTGTTTGTTTCTGAGTGCACGAACGGTCCAAGAACAATAGCTTCCCAGATGAGATAGCAATTGTCCTTGGATCCAACCACGTAATCTTCAAAGTGATGAGCCCATACTTCGTAGTCTTGAGTGTAGAGTATGGGTACTCTGGTTGTAGAACCGATGCTGTTTGAGATGTTAATAGGGTTTGAATGCGTATCTTCATGAGACATGGTGAGCTGCTAGAATCTTACCTGTAAACTTAAGATTAGGGTTTTATCAAAAGTGGAGTAATCGTCGTTATGAAGACGATGGCTTCGATAAAAGTGGAAACCCTAAGTATTTGTGAATACAGAAGAGAAGTGTATCGACGAACACAATCTCCTGCTCTGATACCAATTGTTAGAACAAAGTTCTTTCAGGATCGTATGATTCTAAGCAAAATATTAATAAGAACGTAAATAAGAACACAAGTATTGCGATGAAGATGTCGAATGATTAATGCAAAATACCCTAGAAGAGCTCGATTAAGAACTTCAATCTGTAGAGGTAAAAACTAGGGTTACAAGAATCAACGTGAACGACTAATCTCTTATATACGCATACATGCATGCATATATTTATAATAAAACCCTAATAACTTATCTAGATAAAGGAAACTATTCTAGATAACTACGGATGGATAAGCCCAATCCGATTTCAAAACAAATAATCCAAGACGCAACACTTAAAATATTCAACAATAGGATAGGGGTGGGGCCCAAAACAGGCGGGGCCTTAGTATAGGAATGCAGTAGAGTAGTTATGGTTTATGTGTTATGCGATATGTTATATGTTTGTATATGTTTAGCGGGCAGGGCCCAGAGATTGGCGGGCCCTATGGGAAACAGATATGTACAACGAGCGGGGCTCGAAGCCAGACGGGGCCTGTTATAGCGGGCGAGGCCCGAGGTAGTGAGCAAGGCACGATATTGGAAGTATGTAGTTATGTGTATGGTATGTGGTAGGTTGGGGAGCTCACTAAGCTTCATGCTTACAGTTTGCAGTTTTGGTTTCAGGTACTTCTGATAGCGGAGGGAAGAGCTCGGGGTGATCGCATGGTACACACCATAGTTAGTCATCCTGGGATGTTTACTCTGATAATGAGAACATGTTTTGAATTCATACTCCGAATTTAGGTTATGACTTATGTTATGGTTTTATAAACATGGTTTTAGTAATGTTTTTAAGGAAATTTTTAGTCGTGATTTTTGGGTCGTTACAAATATTAATTAATCAATAGCTGGTTGACTGGAATATTTGAGAAACCCTTATGGGATTAGGGTTGGATGAAACCACCTCATCCCACATGGAATGAGGAATGATTTTCGAAAATGACTTTCATCCCACATGGGATGGAGCCCATATCCAAGGAAGAGATCCTAGAATACAAAATAGGGCTCTAGGGATCTCATAATTCCTTGCACCTTGGCTTAACAAATTCGCCATCCTTCTTCCTCTATCTATTGTAAACAAATACTTTGTGAGTTGGACCATCCTCCTACTTGTTTTTATTCCGCTCTCTTGAGTTCATTGGGTGTGAACCAAGAGAGGGATTTTGGTTTGAATACTCACATCCAAAGGTGGCACACACAAGATCTCAAGTTCGAAGGTCACTAGCTGCAAGAGAGGTATATAGTTCTTTTTTTCATTGGGTTCATTAGGTGTGAACCAAGAGAGGGATTTTGGTTTGAATACTCACGTTCAAAGGTGGCACACACAAGATCTCAGGTTCGAAGGTCACTAGCTGCAAGAGACGTAAATAGTTTTTTTTTTATTTTTATTTTTATTTATTTATTTATTTTTTTTTTTCATTTTCATAGGGTAGCAGTATGAAGGGAAATGACACATTATCCCAAGAATGTATTTTGAATTTACCTTTTCAGTTCCATAACTTATTTTCATGTATTATTTGAGCATAAAATAAGTTATGACCTGCGTTGTTTGACTTTTAACCTCTAATAAAAGGTACAAAATTTCATATGTACATTTTTAACACAAGTCAATAATGATGTGGCATGAACTTACTAGATAGCTAGAACCATACCAATGCTCATTCTCAAACATTAACAATGTGAAAACAGACATATTAAAACATGGCATACATAAGATTTCATTATTTTTTTAGGATCGAATAAGAATGATTTTAGAAAAATAATCAAGAAAATGAATTCCTACCTCTGGTGAACCTCTCCCACACCACTACAACCTTAGAAAACTGGCAATGCAACCTAGAAACAATTGGGTTTTGAGCATTCTAACACTCCTAAGTGTACATGCAACCCTAAATACATTGGATCTATGATTTCTCTATTATACGTGCAAGTATGAATATTCCAAGGTATTACCCTAACTAGCATACAATCTTTTGATACTTGAATAATAAACTAGATAGAAATACATACCTTGTTGATGTAGCTTAACTCCATGAAGCTCGACAACCTAGTGCCCCAAGTGTGACACCTCAAATGGTTCACACAACATCATCTACACTTGGAATAACCATGAAAAGAAGACACTTCATGCTCAAATTGGCTAGCCCTCATATAAGTATCACTAGTGCCAATTTCTTGAGCTAAAGGGGTCTTTATATAGTGTGGCTATTAGGGTTACACCATGTAACTCATGACTTTACCTATTCCTTATGCTCCATGGGTTTTAACCTCCATGGAGTATCCATGGGTCACCACATGGGTTAAACTCAACATAAGGATTCTTGGATCATATGCCCACATATATAATAATTAACGATTTTCACAATCAATCCCCATATATTTAATTAGTCTCTTTTGATCACTAAATTAAGTCCAAATTAATTATTGATCAATACTAATTAAATAACATGATTTCCTATTAATATATTAGAAGTTATAATATATTAATATGTCACAAATGTCCTCTTCTCACAAATGGTCTATCCAAATGTTCCGATGCCATGCAACCCAAATGGACCATACCGAGTCCGGTCAAGTACATACCAATTATAGTTATGGACTTAGACACTAATCCAACAGTCTTCCACTTGGATAAGTCTAAAACTATTATTGAGTATGAATTCAAAACCTAACTGGCAGTCGTAGCTCTCAAAAGCCGATGTCAAACTCTGACCTTGTCGATGAACTCTGACCTTTGTCAATGACTTGTCCATTAGATAAGGGATCAAATATTCCTATTCTAGATATCATATGGACTGATACATGGATTAAAATCATTCTCTCTGTCCATTTGTTGTTTCCCGATTTTTGATTTATGACAACTGACTAATTGAACAAATCAAATCAGTCCTGGCTTGGCCAGGCACTCACATGTATCATCATTAAATCATCAAGGGGCCCACATATATCACTTTTATCCCGAAGGTAAAAGGAATGGATAAACTTCGACTCATATGGCTTGTTCTACTACTTGTTGAATCATACACAAAGGCATGTTTGATAACATCGAGTTACCGAATGCGTTTTCATGCAATCAATGTACAACCAACTCATAGTAACAACTCATATCTCTAGGTTTGAAGAATATAAGATATTATCGTCTCATGATCACTCGTGATAAAATCCATGAAGTGATTCCAATGAGCGCGGGTTGAATCCAATACTCATAACTTATGAGCACTCATGAGTGTTGTAGCACAACTTTGTCCACCAACTTGGACCTCTACAAGCCAACCCATGACAGTCTTGATTCATATTTACTTCCAACATATGACCTACTGGGGATGGTTTGAAAAACTTAGTCATTCCGGAAGAATAACCTAGCTTATTCTGGAAGTCAAAACATGCAAAATGAAACACAAGAATAATTGAATCTAATATGGTATCAAAACCTATGTACATAAATAAAACACCTTTTATTTATCACCATATGATTACACATTATTCATTGCATATTGTTTCAGCTATTAACTATATTCTTGAATTAAAACAATAGTTGTCCATGCTCCAAGCATGTACACTATGTTTTTCTATACAATAGCTTTGCCATACACCAAGTATGCACTCTATGTTTGTCTATGATCCATACTTTGTGAAATAAACCAATTGACCAAACTTTCAATGATTCTAATTTCACACTCCTGAATTCTTATGAAAAATGTTAGAATTCCAAATTCATGCCATTTTACTAAAATTTGTTAGATTCTAAACTTATATGCAATGATTCTCTTGTAATGATTATGCACAAAGTCAGAAAGACTTGACAACAAACATTGCAGAGCATTCCAAAGGAGATCAACTCCTTGGAAACATCCTTCTTGCATTAGGTTTCCTAATCTTACATAGATTTATTGAACAACATCCACCGATGTGATCATTTCCACATTCCCCTTTTGACTATCACTTCTGAACAAGAGTTGCCTCTTTTCAGAATATGTCAATATGATCCTTCCAACAATTAACACTATACTTCCAACTGTCCTTGAGCAACCAATCTTTGGTAAACCTTAGATTATCCTCGACAATTGCTTAATCGTTTTAGTCATATCCAGTTCTAGACCTTTTCCCTTCTTAATGCCCCAAGCATTTGGAAAATTTTAGAAAGGATGAATATAACACATGTAATCGATCCTATATCCGAAACATATGGGACACAATTCATGATGTCTCACATAAAGACTAAACCAATCTTTTTCTATAATATTTCCATTTCTATTTGCCAAGTTCTCATAATTTAGATTATGAAAAGGGATGCCGTAATCATAATTGAATTTTAGAACGCAAATAATGAACCCATATATAAAATTTCCTTATGTTGAGCCATTCTAACATGAAATTCTGTATATATATATATATATATATATATATATATATATATATATATATATATATATATATATATATCCTTGACTAAATTTGATTAAAATCTCAATCTAAGATTTTAGAATTGAAATGAAGTATAATTTTCTCTCCCTTAATTATAGCAAAACAACTTTTTCAACCCATGTAGCCTCACGGATTGAAAATTTTGTTTTCTATAATTAACATTCCTAACTTGCAATACTTTTCATAATTATCATGCTCCCACTAACATGATGATTATTAGCATAACACTTATGCTCCCACTAGCTTTGACATGTACTCAGAAATCAGCTGGACTTCTAGAAATCAATACATTATTGACTTTCTTACCAAAGTTCAGTTTTCTGATACTAGATTGCTTTGATAAGACTTTATCAAAATCATACACCTTTCATTAGATAGCTCACAGATTTGTCTAAACAATTTAACAACTATGAAAAGGGATGTCGTAATAATAGTCTCAATTGTCTAGACCTTTGTCACTTCTCACAAGTCTAGGTTAGTGTGCCGGTTAACCACACACGCTCCACTAACGACTTTGAGAATGCAAATATCACAATTTCTATCTAGTTAAAATCTACTTAGTGAAAGTGTTTCCTCACCATCATTTTCATGAATCGGAGAGAAACCTTATGACACTTAGATTTAACAGTGTATGTGTTCTTATCCATGTGAATTGTCAAAACCATAGTTACAAGACAAGGATAATAACAAATCCAAACTCATATGGACTGAACTCAATCTTAATTCCTTGCCATCTGGCGGCTCAAGGGCCTGCCATTGCTTCCAAGTTGTTATGCAACCAATTGAGAACTCTAAGAACTCATATGCAAAGCCAACTTTAACTGGAATGAGGACAAAATATGTCAACATGATAGGTTATAAACCTCAAGTCGTGTGCTAGTGATAAACTTATAGGTTTTTATTCTTTATTATCCTTTCAGGATGTTTAAGACTCCAACTATCCTCTTGACACATAAGGCTCACTTGCCAAATATTCAAGAGATAGTTTCGATTCTTTATCAACACAAACACTTTACACAATTGGCCTTAGTCGGTCTTTGTTTTGTCCACAACATCACAACTTACCAATTTCAAATGTACAAGAGTAGAAAACTTTTACTCTTACATTTGACTAGTGTTTTAAACCTATATTTAAGATATTTCACTCAACTTACAGTCTTGGAGTATGACCTTAAGACTAGTTTTGGAACGAAGTATGACTCATCTTCTTGATTTGACCACTTCAACAATTCATAGCTCCTCTTCTTAGCTATCAGAATGCACTTAGAGAATGAATTGCGATAAAGTCTCTTAATCGTTAAGATGATCATATGACATGATACTAAAGTACTCTCCCATCTTTTTAGATTTGAGAAAATTTTATCCTTCTGCCTAATTTGATTCTTCTTATTCGCTATGTTATACATTGGAACCTTTTCCAATGTCTCAGAATTACACTTAAGCTTGTAAGTGTAACCATATTTACTAAGCTTTAGTAAATTATGACGAATAATCTTATCGATCTTTTATGGTGGACTTGACCAGTGCACAAGAATGTGTACTCAATCACTTAGTCCTTCACTTGACTTCACATATACATGTGAACAAGGAACTAGTCTTAATTTTCCAAAGATGATAAATTCTCATTCATCATGTTGTACAACTTGCATGATTCCAAATTTCAGTCCAATTGAAACTTGGGTGATGAGGATCTTTCTTTATTTGGTAAATTTAGACATCACCACAAATGAAAGAATCAATTTCATATTTCCACTCTTGCTATTAATAGAATCGTATAAGCAACAATTTTTTTTCCCTCAAATGCCATTGAAAGGATATTTTAAAATAAATAAAATCATCATTTTTTCCTTTTATTTTAAAAAACTTTGTGGAGAAACTATCCTTAAAATGCAAAAGAGCATGAAAACTATGTTGTTATCTGTTCCTAAGCAATATATCATAAATTCTAAGAAGTAGCTCAAGAATCCGATCTTCAAACTATGCGATAGAAATCCATCTACGTGATAAGATTCATCATATTCTTTTTTTAAGTTTCTTCGGTTTTCTCTGATTTTTAAAACATCAACATGTGACCCAGTCACATCATGTATCAAGAATCTCATAATAGAAACTTAACAGAGTTAGATAGTGGACTTTACCTGAAGTAGAGTCGAACTTATTAACTTTAACATCCTTTGGTAAAATTTGGCAGCTTCGCAACTAATGCTCCTTCCTTTGGCAATATAAACATATGGACCCTTTGGTAATGGTACCGGTACTATCATAGATTTAGCTTTTCTCTTCACCATTTGGTCAACCGAGTTGACTATGGTCGATCCCTTTCCATTGGGAAGAGAATGCTTTTTCTGGAATTCCAGTGTCATCATTGTCAATGTCCATAAAGTTTTAGGAAGTTGATGTTAGCAAAGATATAAGATCATTAAGGGTCTTGTCATAGTCTATTTCATAGGGGTCCCAAAGGAACTCACTATGTGACTTAGAAAGTGATTGAACATCCAACTTTCTCAAGACTTTGACACCCAACTCTCCCGGCTTGTCTATATGTGATTGCATCTCCCATATGTGATCACACCTAGACCTTACCTTGCCAATAGGGCTTGAGTGACCTTGAACTTTAGGTTAGGGAGAATAATTGGAGGAGGTGGAGAAAGTAAAGTTCCAAGAGATTTGGGAAGATCATAGATGTCTGAACTTGACATCTTTTGGGAGATATTCAAGATAGTTGATATAAATTCCTTAATATAACACCCAATATGAGTTATTAAGGCTAGGACCCAATACAATATTTTATAACTCGGAAGAGGGATGCTGTAATCCAAGCTATAAAATATTTGAAGGTAGTTGAATGACGATTCACCAATTTCCACCATGAAAAGCAAAATAATTATTAGGTTTTTAATTGGACTTGAAACTCCTAGATCTTTTGAGATTCATTGAACTGCTCAATGGCATCTTTCAATATCGAGAGTGCCCTTCAGGTTTTGTGATTGGGATGCCGAGGATCACAAAAAAGGTGTGAAAACATGCAAATATACTTGGTACCTTTAATATTTACCCCTCAATCGATGTGCTGGTTAACCACACATGCTCCATCGATACTATGATAAATATTAAGTTACCCTTTGCCTACCTTGTTAAATACGAGTTAGTGTGCCGGTTAACCACACACGCTCCACTAACCGACTTAAACAAAGTTCAAAGTGTAATTTCATGGATTAGCACCTTATTCACATTTTCCTAAAGTAACTAAGATTGGTAATTATAAACAACATTTAGTTACTTTATATTTATCATTAATACTTTTAACGAAGGGAGAATTATAGTCCTTATCCTACCCGTTCGGCTAACGACCCTCCACCGGTCAAGGAAACGGTGGGTGAGAGTGGACACCCATTAAACTGCCATTTTATAGGCAGTAACCTTATACCCCCCCCCCCTTATAGACTGGTTTCGTGAATGAGGTCTACTAACGGTAAGACTGACTTGCTCTTATACGTATATAAATATTATTAACTTATAATATTATAAAGTATAAGGGTTGAATTTTAACTCTTTAAAATTCTAAGGGCTTAACTTGGAATTAAAGTATTCATAAAAGAAAACTTTTCAAATTCCAAAACTTGAGGGCAAGTTTTGAAACTATTAAACACTCTTGGATTTTCATAGCTTATGAGTTTTAATTAAAGCATTAAAACTTTTAATGAAGAGACTCTTGCACATCCATAACTTCAGGACAAGTTATGGAGCCATAAAAACTATTTATAAGAAAAGACTCTTCATTTTTTATAACCTAAGGCTTTTTTTATGAGTTTTTAAGATTCATGTGACAACCCGAAGTTGTCCATCGCCGAAACCCATTTCGTCCGAAGAACCCGTCTATAGCGATTCGTTCCGATTTCCGTTTTTGGGCTAAGTTATTTAAAACTTATATGTTTATTTTAATCTAACGAGTGTCCAAACCCCTTAGGAACTCATGAAATTAGCCCAAAATGTTTATTTCAAAAATTTTAGAAACGTCCTCGTCGAGTTACGGAAACTTAATCGGGTGCGACCAAAAGCTCCGTTTAACGTCGGTATGGGGTAGAATTCCACCTTGTCCCGAACTTAGGATCTATTTAAAGCTCAAAAGACTTCATTTGAAGCCTTTCCTCTCTCTCACTACTCTCTCTCTAACCTCTCTCCTATAATTCAAGATTAAGGTCCAAAAACACCAAATTCAAGCCTCAAATCTCCAAGGTAACCACCCTAACTCCTAGTATAGCATCTTAGACCTTCAAATTTGAGTTCAAAACATGGAATAAGACCAAAACCATGTGTTTACGGCCCTGGAACACCCTTGGGCCGTGAACACATATAAATGAGTTTTTATGCCCTAAAACCCTTCCAATCGACCTTTGGGGCTTAGATATCACTTGTAGAATATTGGTTTTGGCCTTGGAACACCTTGAACATCAATTTAGAGGAGTAAACTTGAGTTTACTGCCCAAGAACATGCTTGGGCGGTAAACTCATTATCTTGGGGAGTAAACTCCTTCTAATGTGTTAAGATGCCATTTACACACACCATAAGCCTTGGGATTAATTCTAAAAATGACCACAAACAAGAATTAGACCATAAAACATATTAAAACACCCTTTCAAGGAGTTCACAGCCATGAGGGGGTTCATGGGCCATAAACTCCTAAAACCATGTCCAAAGTCCCCTAAAAATCCATTCAAGGCTTAAGAAAAATCATAGGAATCACATGTGATTGTTTAAAGACCAAAACTTAAAGGATGCGATGTGAGGGGGAGTTTACGGCTGTAAACTCCATGTTTACTGTTGTAAACTCCAATAAATGGTCTCTAAATGAGTTTAGAACCATTCCAAAGTCAAAAATCCAAGTCTAGCATTTATTCCCGATTGTAATGAAGCCATTTTGCACCGAAAATCACCATACATGAGTTCACGGCCGTGAACTCATATGGATGAGGTATATAGGGCTGAAAACTCTTGTATGAGTTTACTCTTGAAGAGTAAACTCAATATCCAAGCCGTATGTGTCCTCAAATACCACCCGGGTCCCTCCAATCGCTTGTAATGAAGTGTTTTTGCGATTAGAAGCATATATCCCTAACAAATAAATAATTTAAGTCCTAATTAGATACAAATGTGTATCATTTGAGAATCCATAGGAATATTGTGCATTTGCAAACCCAGAACTGATGTTTAGGATCCAAACCGACGCGTTCCTCAACCGGTGAGTTCATTCCCCTACCCTTTTTCAAATGTTTTCACTGTTTTCGGGGGGGGGGGGGGGGGGGGGGAGTACAAGCAAAAGTACAAGGAAATCTTGTACTCAAACTTATTGTTTTCAGTTTAAATGTTTATATTCTATATGTTTTAAATATCGAAAACTGTGTTTATCAAATAGTTCGAATTACGAAGTTAGCTTTCATACTAATCATCGTTTTCTTGATAAAATGTTACAATCTCAATTATGTTTCATAATCTACGAATAGTATTAGGAGTAGGATTAGGGATACGAATACAACTGCGAATACGAATACGAATACGAATATGAATACGAATACGAAAAGTATTAGGAGTAGGATTAGGGATACGAATACGACTGCGAATACGAATACGAATAGTAATGAGAATACGAATACGATTAGGATTAGGAGTACAAATACGAATACAAATGTAAGTACGAATACGAATAAGACTACAAATATAAATACGAATACAAATCTAAAATATAAATATGAATATGATTAAGAATAGAAATACGAATACGAAGGCACGCATCTGGGTACATTCAAGTGTAACACTACTAGGATATCAGAATACCTAGTTAATATAACAAGAACGAAAGGCAATCAAATATTACATTGAAATTCAATAACTAAACTTACTTTTAGGAAAGTATAGGATTTACTTGGGATAACAATTGTTCATAACCAGATTTGGGTAATAACACAATTAATCAAACTTTTCATATATGAAAATATAGGATTTTCTTGGATAACAATCTTTTCGGAAAGCAAAAAGGGAACTCGTACATTTTCAAAATCAATCATCTTATGAACTCACCAGCTTTATGCTGATTTTCAAACTGCTTGTATTCTCAGGTCAATATTAGACAGGTACCTAGCGATCCTTTTGGAGAAGACGGAGCGTACAAGAGACTCGTCTCTACTTTTGTTCATATATACTATGTATCACAAATGTAAAACTTTACTTTTGAACAAATGTAAACTTTGATATGTAACGTAATGGTTGTTTACTTTTCTTACTATGTGCATTGGATTTGATACTCAACGTGGAGTCCGCCCCGGAAATGTTTCCGCCTTCGGTTTTCGGGGTGTGACAGATTGGTATTAGAGCCCTTGTTTATAGTGAACTAGTATACCAAACCTTACAGGGTATAAAACGAATAAACACTAAAGGGTCTAAGTGCTCTGAACTAAAAGTATACCTCGAATATAAGTATTTTCAAAAGTATACAAGTATACCCAACCGTCGAAATCCGTAACTACGAGTAGAGAAAAACATAAGTAAATGGGTGTTGTACCTTGCGGTTAAACCTGGACAGTTATGTAGTTGTGTCTAGGATCAATAAAGCCTGGCTAACTATATTCATTCGAGACACGGCCAACATGTGCTTGGGACTGACTGTGGTGTGCGGCATGCCTAAAACTTACCCAATACCCAAACAATGAGTCGTCGTTGCAACGAGACAAGAAATACTATGGGAGTATTTCTCGAGTCAAATCCGTTATAGAAATCCTCATCCCAGCGTTGCTTCTCAATCATTCCTTTAGCGATAATTTATCTATTTTGATAACTCCTTCCTGCTTTATCGCTTGATGGAATTCTATGTATGTCATAAAGAGATATCCCTTGTATAATATCTCTTGATTCAATTTGAAGGACTTACCAACCTCTCTTTCCTGATCTTATTAGATCAAGATGCCTCCAAGAAAGAGACACAACTCAAAGACCAACAACAACCCTCCTCCACCACCACCATCTCTTCAAATCGATCTGGTAACCCTTCAATCAGTTTTTACTGCTGCAGTGGCAACAACCATATCACAAGCGAACCCCGGTAGTTCCGAAGGTGGTCCCCAGCCTCAAAACCGGGAAGGTAGCCAGGGACACTGAAAGGAGTATTCCTATAAAGACTTTATGAACGCAAAACCCACATTCTTCGATGGCACAGGAGGTGTCATTGCTCTAACTCGGTGGCTAGAGAAGATCGAATCTATCTTCGAGATCTGTGCTTGTTCAGAATCCGACAAGGTGAAGTTTGCCGCCTACACTCTCACCAATAAACCTCTAACTTGGTGGAACGGCCGAGTCAAATACCTAACTCTACATGTAGTCAATGCTATGGGTTGGGAAGTTATGAAGGAACTTCTGCACGTAGAGTATTGCCCTCAGGGTGAAATTCAGAAGCTGGAGCATGAACTCTGGAACCTGAAGATGAAAGGTTCTGATATCGCCGCCTACACATCCATGTTTGACGACTTGGTGCTTCTTAGTCCGGGAATGGTTACCTCGGAAAGCAAAAAGGTAGAGAGGTTCATCTGGGGGTTGACCCAGCTAACCAAAGGGAACCTTTTAGCTGCGAAGCCGGATACATATGATAGCGCCAAATGCCTAGCGCAAATCTTGATCGACCATAGTGAGGACATAGAGGAAGCAGCCACCACTCCTGAACTGACAGAAAGAAGTGGTGAGAAAAGAAAGTATTGGGAGGCTGGGGAGAAATGTCAGCCTTCACAAGAGTTCTCGAAGAAACAATAGATGGTGGCGGTCTACGCTGCCACTACCCCTGCTACTGTTTCTGTCGTAGGTTTCCCATCCCGAGCACCTATCACCGGATATGCCGTTGTTCTCCCGTGGTGTAACCAGTGCAGTTACCACCACTACATCCCCGGTCCCTATCGTGTGAAATTTTGCAAAAATTGTGGCCAAGAGGGTCACCTTGCACGGAGTTGTAGAACACCAACAAATCAAGCTTCTGGAGCGGGCATCAGTCAGATCTATTATGGTTGCGGTAAAGTCGGGCATTATAAGAGAAACTGCCCCAATGCAGCAACAATTGGCAACACTGGAAGAGTCCTAGCTATAGGAAAAGGTGAGGCAGCTGCCGATCCCACTATTGCCTCAGGTATATTCCTTTTCGACAACCCTTCTGCTTGCAATCCTTTTTCAATTCTAATCCTGAAAGATAAACTGTTATCCATTCATTCGAATCTCTTCATAAACATAGTCCTCAATTAGTAATCGAAACGTCCATCATCAAGGTAGCCAATGATGAGAAAGATGGCGTGTTACATTCTGAAATGCGTATCCCAAGGAACATAGAACGTTTCAAAATCCTCATTAGGATTGATTCCGTAGCCTACAAACTTCGACTACCCTCAGGACTTAGTAGCATCCATTCGGTATCCCACGTCTCTGCCCTTAAGGAGTATCTACCCGATGAAATCCTAGAAATTCAACGAAAGTTGGAACCCCATGGTAGAACCAATCGAAACTATAGATCGAAAGACCAAACGTACAAAACAAAGTCATATCTCAACAGTGAAGATTCTCCGGAAAGCCACACCAGAACTCGAATTCACTTGAGAGCGCAAATATCCAACAAAGTAGAAGTATCTGTATTTCTTTCCAAATCCTTACGTCGTATCTAAAGTTTGAAGTTTGGGACGAAATTCCCTCTAACGGGGGGATAATGTGACAACCTGAAGTTGTCCATCGCCGAAACCCATTTCGTCCGAAGAACCCGTCTATAGCCATTCGTTCCGATTTCCGTTTTTGGGCTAAGTTATTTAAAACTTATATGTTTATTTTAATCTAATGAGTGTACAAACCCCTTAGGAACTCATGAAATTAGCCCAAAATGTTTATTTCAGAAATTTTAGAAACGTCCCCGCCGAGTTACAGAAACTTAATCGGGTGCGACCAAAAGCCCCGTTTAATGTCGGTATCGGGTAGAATTCCACCGTTTCCCGAACTTAAGACCTATTTAAAGCTCAAAAGACTTCATTTGAAGCCTTTCCTCTCTCTCACTACTCTCTCTCTAACTTCTCTCCTCTAACTCAAGATTAAGGTCAAAAAACACCAAATTGAAGCCTCAAATCTTCAAGGTAACCATCCTAACTCCTAGTATAACATCTTAGACCTTCAAATTCGAGTTCAAAACATGGAATAAGACAAAAACCATGTTTTGACGGCCCTGGAACACCCTTGGGCCGTGAACACATATAAAATGGGTTTTTATGCCCTAAAACCCTTCCAATCGACCTTTGGGGCTTAGATATGACTTGTAGATTATTGGTTTTGGTCTTGGAACACCTTGAACATCAACTTAGAGGAGTAAACTTGAGTTTACTGCCCAAGAACATGCTTGGGCCGTAAACTCATTATCTTGGGGAGTAAACTCCTTCTAATGTGTTAAAATGCCATTTACACACACCATAAGCCTTGGGATAAATTCTAAAAATGACCACAAACAAGAATTAGACCATAAAACATATTAAAACACCCTTTCAAGGAGTTCACAGCCATGAGGGGGTTCATGGGCCGTAAACTCCTAAAACCATGTCCAAAGTCCCCTAAAAATCCATTCAAGGCTTAAGAAAAATCATAGGAATCACATGTGATTGTTTATAGACCAAAACTTAAAGGATGCGATGTGAGGGGGAGTTTACGGCTGTAAACTCCATGTTTACTGCCATAAACTCCAATAAATGGTCTCTAAATGAGTTTAGAACCATTCCAAAGTCAAAAATCCAAGTCTAGCATTTATTCCCGATTGTAATGAAGCCATTTTGCACCCAAAATCACCATCCATGAGTTCACGGCCTTGAACTCATATGGATGAGGTATATAGGGCCGAAAACTCTTGTATGAGTTTACTCTTGAAGAGTAAACTCAATATCCAAGCCGTATGTGTCCTCAAATGCCACCGGGGTCCCTCCAAACGCTTGTAATGAAGTGTTTTCGCGATTAGAAGCATATGTCCCTAACAAATAGATAATTTAAGTCCTAATAAAATACAAATGTGTATCATTTGATAATCCATAGGAATATTGTGTGTTTGCAAACCCAGAAATGACTTTTAGGATCCAAACCGACGCGTTCCTCAACCGGTGAGTTCATACCCCTACCATTTTTCAAATGTTTTCACTGTTTTCAGGGGGGATACAAGAAAGAGTACAAGGAAATCTTGTACTCAAACTTATTGTTTTCAGTTTAAATGTTTATATTATGTATGTTTTAAATATCGAAAACTATGTGTATCAAATAGTTCGAATTACGAAGTTAGCTTTCAGACTAATCATAGTTTTCTTGATAAAATGTTACAATCTCAATTATGTTTCATAATCTGCGAATAGTATTAGGAGTAGGATTAGGGATACGAATACGACTGCGAATACGAATACGGAAATGAATACGAATAATATTAGGAGTACGATTAGGGATACGTATATGAATACGAATAGTAATGAGAATACGAATACGAATACGGTTCGGATTAGGAGTAGAAATACGAATACGAATGTGAGTACGAATATGAATAAGACTAGAAATATAAATACGAATACAAATCTAAAATATAAATATGAATATGATTAAGAATAGAAATACGAATACGAAGGCACACATCTGGGTACATTCAAGTGTAACACTACTAGGATATCAGAATACCTAGTTAATATAACAAGAACGAAAGGCAATCAAATATTACATTGAAATTCAATAACTAACCTTACTTTTAGGAAAGTATAGGATTTTCCTGGGATAACAATTGTTCATAACCAGATTTGGGTAATAACACAATTAATCAAACTTTTCATATAAGAAAATATAGGATTTTCTTGGATAACAATCTTTTCGGAAAGCAAAAAGGGAACTCGTACATTTTCAAAATCAATCATCTTATGAACTCACCCGCTTTTTGCTGATTTTCAAACTGCTTGTATTCTCAGGTCAACATTAGACAGGTACCTAGCGATCCTTTTAGAGAAGACGGAGCGTACAAAAGACTCGTCTCTACTTTTGTTCATATATACTATGTATCACAAATGTACAACTTTACTTTTGAACAAATGTAAACTTTTATATGTAACGCAATGGTTGTTTACTTTGCTTACTATGTGCATTGGATTTGATACTCAACGTGGAGTCCTCCCCGTAAATAAATTTGCCTTCGGTTTTCCGGGTGTGAAAATTCATAAATGTGACTTTTCATATAACTTGAGGACAAGTTACTAAAACACATTTTATGAACAACTTTTAGATTAATTTGGATTGAAAACATCTAACACATATTTTTCATTAATCTAAAAAATAACTCATAAAACAAAGAAACGTAAAACTTTTGGTAATCCATAACTTATGGAGTTAAATATTTTTCTTATGATGAAACCTTTCATGTTTCATAACTTAAGAACAAATTATGGAATTCTTTAAAACATTAACACCAAATTTTGTAACTCCATAAAAACTTTTAATCAAATTTTTTTAAGCCTTTTCATATCCATAACTTATGGAGGTTTCAAAAAACTCTTTAGATCAAACTTTTAAAACTAATAAAATAATCATATCCTTTTATCCTTTACTAAATTTGAGCTAATTCAACTCATATAGCAAATGATTCAAAATTTAGAAATAATTAGTTTTTCACAAAAACAAGTAATTATCTTAAAATTTGACAAACGTCATTTTTTTCAACTTTGAAAATAAAACATTTGCATCAATATAACAGAAAACAACCCATGGCTCTGATACCACTGTTGGGTTTTGAGCATTCTAACACTCGTAAGTGTACATGCAACCCTAAATACCTTGGATCTATGTTTTCTCTATTATACATGCAAATATGAATATTCCATGGTATTACCCTAACTAGCATACAATCTTTTGATACTTGAATAATAAACTAGATAGAAATACATACCTTGTTGATGTAGCTTAACTCCATGAAGCTCGACAACCTAGTGCCCCAAGTGTGACACCTCAAATGGTTCACGCAACATCATCAACACTTGGAATAACCATGAAAAGAAGACACTTCATGCTAAAATTGGCTAGCCCTCATATAAGTATCACTATTGCCAATTTCTTGAGCTAAAGGGGTCTTTATATAGTGTGGCTCTTAGGGTTACACCATGTAACTCATTACTTTACCCATTCCTTATGCTCCATGGCTTTTAACCTCCATGGATTATCCATGGGTCACCACATGGGTTAAAATACAACATAAGGAATCTTGGATCATAAGCCCACATATATAAGAATTAACGATTTTCACAATCAATCCCTATATATTTAATTAGTCTCTTTTGATCATTAAATTAAATCCAAATTAATTCTTGATCAATACTAATTAAATAACATGATTTCATATTAATATATTAGAAATTATAATATATTAATATGTCACAAATGTCCTCTTCTCACAAACGGTTTATCCAAATGTTCCGATGCCATGCAACCCAAATGGACCATGCCGATTCGGTTCAAGTACATACCAGTTATAGTTATGGATTTAGACACTAATCCAACAAAAACATCCCCACCCTAACGATGATTGGCTTCCAGCCGCCCTCCGTTATCGTCTAACTCACCAGAAATTCCCTATAAATACCATTTCTAAAGGGTAGTACTTATTAACAAATACATCGTCTTCCTCAATGAAAATGTGTGTACAAAAATTCCATATAAACACCATTTTCTAAGGTTATTATAAGTAGTAAAAATGTTTATGTTGAGTTTTTGTATGAGAGAGAGAGAGAGAGTAACCATGATGTTTTTCACAATGCTGAAATTACATCCACCCATCGTTAGCACTGGAGAAAGCAGTGAAGATCCCATTCTACATTGCATGAAAAGCCCAATCACCATTAAATCCTAGAAGAATGTTTTAGGAGATCCACTATTCGAAATTAAAATTACATCCACCCATCGGCGATCATCGAAACACTTGTGGCTTTCAGCAACCCTCCACCATCGTCCAAATCACCAGAAACAAACCATGTAACATCATCCACTTCGCTGAACCACCTCCGACACCAACAAGAAGAATCAACCCATTTCTCCGGACACTTTCCGAGCCATTTTCCAAGTATCATCCACTGCAGAAAACTAGGCCACTGTTGTTAACAATTTCCCCATCCCTAATTGCAAGAGTTACACAAGGGTTTGGGAGTAATTAGGTGGGGGTACGATGAACGTCAGGTGGGGTAGGGATACACTTTTTATATTTTAAATATATAAATTAAAATTAAAAATATGAAAAAAAACGTTAAGCATATTTGGCATTTCATTAAATGAGCTGGCAGGAGGTAACTAATTTACTTCTTCAGTTTTTCCAAAATGACTAATTAGACCAGAAAAAACAACATTATTCTTACATTAAGCATGCAAATAAGCTAACAAACTAAAACCACAAAATTGAACTACATTATTGGGCCAATGTATCATTTTCTATAGTATGAAACTTAGATCCTTAGGTTGCGTGAACACACAGGATTTTATATTGCTTCAACTGCCATGATCATGTGTTTAGATGCTAAAAAACTTAGTAGTGGTATCAGAGCCTCAGTTCATAGTTACTTGCACTCTATATTCCATATGTTTTGTTAATGTTTTTTTTGTAAGTAGAATAAGAAAAATCGAAATTGATAAAACCTGCTAGTCGCAAGCACGATACACCATCTTCTGGGTGCAGCGCGCCCCACTATAACTAGGGTTTTATGTTCCCTTACTGATTCCAAATTTGAATGCTTTTTCATATAGGGATATATATGTTATTTTAATTGTTTTAAATTTGGATTTTATTTGGATAAATATTATTTAAATAAGAGTTTTTAAAATTGAATATTTATCTTAAATTAATTTAATATTATTTAAATTACAATATTTGAAATTAATTTTAATATTGTTTATATTTTATGAACTGAAATATTAAACCCTCGTCAATTGTTAATGTTTAATATTGCATCCTCAAAATTTAAGTAGAATTAATAAGGACAACAAAATAGAGAGAGAGAGAGAGAGAGAGAGAGAGAGAGGTTCAAATGTTTCTCACATCTATTGTGTACTAAAATGCACCAATAAGAATTTAGTAAAAACTATATATATTAAATGATATCCATGATGGGTTTTGAGCATAACATCAATCCTATGGTGTTCATGCAACCCCAATTGCTTGGATCTAGTTTTTCTACTTTGAACATGCAATAAACTTCCAAGACTTACAAACCCTAGATCTAGCATACTAGTAATCAAATTAACATATGAATTAGGGTTTAGATCTTACCTTCATTGTTATGTAGAAATAATAATCAATTCCTTGGCTTCAGAAAGCTTAGTGCCTCAAGTGTTGCACCTCTAATGGAGTCACAAACACCGCTAAGCAAGAAGATGAAGAAGAGAAGAGGAAGGAGGCTTGAAAATGTCCAGGAAACCCTAATGATTCAGTCACCATGTTTTTGGGGCTCAGGGGCTCCTTAAATTGGTAGGCAATTAGGGTTATCTAACAAGGAAACCCTAATTTGACTGCTTAAGGCCTAAACAGTCCATGGACCCCTTCTTTAGAAGCCTTGGACGAATTCTTATGGGCTTCCCCATATAATTCATCCACTCCACCTTCTATGGAGTCCATTAGCCCATCTATATAATTATCTTATAATTACACAATAAGTCCCTTAAGTTTAATTAATCTCTTTTCGCCATAAAATTAATTCTTAATTAATTATTGACTAATATTAATTAAACAATATGATTTCTCCTTTAATATATTATTCTCATAATATATTAATAAATTATAATTAAACCTTTCTCTCCTTAATTTATCCTACAAGTTGCTATGTTGAAGGCAACCCAAAAGGACCATGATCATAATCGGGTTAAGTACATACCAAAATAGTTATGGACTTAGACACTAATCCAACAGTCTCCCACTTGGATAAGTCTAATAACTATTTTGCATGACTTCAGAACCTAATCAGCAATCGTAGCTTTCAAAAGCTGCTGTCAACTCTGATCTTATAAGATACGCGTGTCCTTTAGATAAGGGATTATATATTCCTCCATTCTCAAGATATCGTATAGACACAAGACATGAATTTTGATCATTCTCTCTATACTGTTTCCCGACTTCCGATTTATGATGACTGATAATAGACTACAATTGAACACATCAACTTAGTCCCAGTTTGGCCAAGCGCTTAAGGTGTCATCACTAAATCATCGAGGAGCCCACATATATCGCTTTTATCCCACTTTGGGTAAAAGGAATGGATAAACTTCGACTCAAATGCTCGCTTGCATTTACTGATCGGATCACACACAATAATAAGTTTTATAACACCAAGTTACTGTTCCATTTACTTATTATCAATGTGTAACCGACTAGCAAATAACAAATCACACGTCTCGGTTTCAAGAATATACAATATTATCAATTCACAATCACTCGTGATAAAATCCATGACGTGATTCTTGTGAGCGTGGGTTTAATCCAATATCTAATATTATTAAAGCACACATGAAGACTACAACAAACTTGTGCTATGTCTAAACTTTTAGACAATCTATAAACTCTTCATGACAGTCTCGCTTCATACCTACTTCAAAAGTATGACCGACTGTGGAGGTTCGAATAACCCAGTTATTCTGGGAGTCAAAACAAGCAAACTGAAACGCAACAATAATACTTAATCCTATATGGCCCCAAACTTGTGAGAGTAAATAAAACACTTCTATTTAACCACCATATTGATTACTCATTATTTATCATTTAATGTTTCAGATAATCAACTCATTACTTAAATTACAACAACAATTCTCCCATGCTCCAAGCATGCACACTTTGTTTCCTATGGTCCATGAAATAGATCAATTGAAACCTTTTCCAATGATGCTCATTTCACATTTGCTAATCCTCATCGTTACTGTAAGAACACAAGGTTCTTGCCACTACTAGAATATGTTAGATTCTAACATTCTATGCAACGATATTTTCGTAAAGTCATATCACAAAAGTCACCAAAACTTGGCCAAAGAAAATAGAATGTTCTCTATTAGAATTTGTTACAAAACAATTCTATAGATGTGATGTCTCTCACTCAAAGTACATTCCTTTGAACATCCTTTTTGCATAAAATTTCTAATCTAGTCATAAATTCTTAATTTTCAACTCCTAATATGGAAAAATTTCCATATTCATTGTACGACAATTCATTTTTAATAGAATCTTATCTATTCATAATAATGTCGATATGGTCCATCAAACACTATACATCCAACTACTCACAAGTGACAAATTCTCAGCGAACTTTGGATCGTCCTTTGATAGTTGTTTAATTATTTAAGTTAAAGCTAATTCTAGTCCTTTTCCCTTTTAATGCGCTAGGCATTTTGAAAAAATTTTGGAATGGTCAAATATTATAGCATTTGCAATCGATCCTATACCCAAAGTGTATGGGACACGATGCATAATGTCTTACATAAAGATATGATACTTTATCAATCTTCTGCCATAATATTTTATGTGTCACATTCTCACTATTAGAACTATGAAGAGGGATGTCGTAATCATAATCGAAATTTGAGAACACACTATGTATCCTTTGACTAAATTTATTAAAATTTCTCAATCTAAGCTTTAGATTTTGAAACGAAGTATAATATTTTCTCCCTTAATTACAGCAAAACAACTTTTCAACCCCTACAACTTTGCAAAGTGAATCTTTGTTTTCTATAATTATAATTGCTAACTTGCAATACTTGAAATAATAACCATGCTCCCACTAACACGATGATTATTACCATACAAGCATAACACTTATGCTCCCACTAGCTTTTACATATATTTAGAAATCATATGAACTTCTAGAAAACAATGCTTATTGAATTCCTTAAGTTCATATTTCTAAAACCTGATGCTTTGATAAATCTTTATCTAAGCTTCTTAAACTCATACACCTTTGCCTTAGAAAGCTCACATGTGTGTCTAAAGAAATTCAGAACTTATGTTCCTAAGTCCTAAATGTTCTAACCAACTGCCAAATCTCACAATTCGAACTATGAAAAGGGATGTCGTAATCATAATCGAATTAGAGAATACAATTTTCACAATTGCAATCTTCTTAAAATCTCTCTTAGTGAAAGAATTTCCTCATAATCATTTTCATGAAGGAGATAAACCTTATGACACTTAGATTTTATGGTGTATGTGTTCCTATCCATGTGAATTTGCCAACACCAAGGTTTGCGACAAATCCAAGTTCATATGGACTCAACTTGTTCCATCTTGATTTCTCACCTTACGGCAGCAAGAATGCCCACCATTGCTTCCAGGTTGTTAACAAGGTCACCCTTACCTTATCAATGTACTTTACATTGATTAGGGTGCCTTGCCTTTATGTAATCCAATTGAGAACTCATCGAACTCATATTGCATAGTTGACTTAATCTGGAATAGCATAGAAACAAAATTATGTCAACACGATAGGCCGCCAACCTCAAGTCGTGTGCTAGTGATCAACTATCGGTTTATTCTAGATCAGCTCTTGAACGTTTCAAGACAATTGAGATTCCTATTGACTTTTTGAAATATATGATTCTCTTTTCAAGAGTTAGTGTAGTTATTATCAAGACAAAACACTTCACAAAATTGGACCTAGTTGGTCTTTGTCTTATCCAAGACATCACGACTTACCAATTCAAATGTGCAAGAATAAGAAAACTTTTCCAAATTCCACATTTGATGAGTGTTATAAACCTACTTAATACTTTTCACTCAATTCGCAATCTTGGAGTATGACTCTAAGACTCGATATTGGAACGAAATATGATTGACTTCTTGATTTAACCATTTCCACAATTCCCGATTCCTCTTCGTAGACATACAAATGTACTAAGACTCACTTAGAGGATCAATTGAGATACAGTTCTTAATCATTAAGACTTATTATAAAACACAATAAAAGGCACTCTCCATTCTTCTTAGAATGAAGAAACTTTTATCTTTCTGCCTATTTGATTCTTCTTATTCGTTTTGCTATTCATTGAAGAGCCTTTCAATCAACTCAAAATTACACTTAATCGTATAAGTATAATGATATTCACTAAACTTTAGTAAATTATGATGAATACTCTATCTCTCTTTGTGGCGGACTTGACCAGCGCACAACCAAGTGTATCTGATCCATATCCCTTCATTTGACTCTTTGTCAAGGAATTAGTCTAATTTCCAAATATGAAAGTTTTTCCATTCATCACACAATGCAAGTTGCATGATTCCAAGTTTCTGTCCAATTTGAAACTTGGGCGATGAGAAACTCTCCCTATTTGGTAAATTTCCACAAATAACACAATTAAGAGTCAAATCCATTATTGCTAATAGTAAAAACATTCAAACTGCAATTTTTTTTCATACATGCCATTGCAAGGATAAATAAATAAGACAAAAAACAAAATTTATTTTATTGCAGAAAAAATTTGTCAATAGAATGCAATTCAGTTGAAAAACTATGCTATTACATATCGTATGCAATCTATTCTAACTCCAAGTAGTAGCTCAAAATCCAATCTTCAAACAATGCAATCGAAATCCATTTCCTTCATGATTAGATTCAGCTCACTTCTTCCCTTAAGCTTCCTCTCTTTTCTTCGATCCTACAATACATCAAATGCAATATTATCACATCATCAATTAAGAAACTAGAATAGGAACTCAAAAGAGTTAGATAATGGATTTTACCTAAAGTAGAGCCAGACATCTTGACTCTCCCATCTCTTAGATCTCTCAGGTAAATAGGGCACCTTCGTCTCCAATGTCCCTTCTCTTGGCAATAAAAGCAAATGGACTCCTTTGGAATGGCACAAGGAACTATCTTAGAATTTACCTTTTCTAGATCTCCAATGTCACCATTTTCAATGTCCATTGAAGTTTGGGAGTTTGATTAACCAGACAAATTTGCTTGACCAGCTCGCTAAATTATTCTTGATTCAGCAGCTATAAGCAAATATGTGAGATCAATGAGGGTCACGTTGTGTTCCATCATATAGTACTCTCTTGTGAACTCACTATATGATTCAGGAAGCGATTGAAGAACCCACTCAATAGCCAACTCACCTGACATCTTGACACCCAACATCCTTAACTTGTCAATGTGTGACTTCATCTCTAAGACGTGTGCACACATAGGTTTCCCATCTTCGTGTTTACTTGCCAAAAGGGCTTGAGTTAGCTTGAAATTTTCAAGCCTTTGAACTTGTTGGTCAGGGAGAATAATTTGAGGATGTGGAAGAAGTGAAGCATGATCTCTGGTTCCTCGATCATATCGTGGAATATCATCTTCATTGGGAAAAATTGCTCCATGGGATTTGGGAAGACCATTATTAGATTCAGACATCTATGAAACAGGAGAAATTCAAGTCAAGTTGATTAGAATCCTTGATGTAACACCCAAATGAAACATCAAGACTAGGATCCAACACAATATTCTACAACCTAGAAGAGGGATGTCGTAATCTAGTTGCAGAATATTTGAAGGTAGGTAAATGACGATTTACCAATTTCCACCATGAAAAACGAAAAAAGAAATTTTAAGTTTTAAATGAATTGAAACTCCTAGATCTTTTGAGATTCATTGAACTTTTCAATGTCTTGTTTAATTTTGATTATGCCCTTATATTTGTGTCTGGGATGCCGAGGATCACAAACAAGGTGTGAATAACCATGCGAATCACGTGGTGCACTCATTCTACTATCACCTAATCAATGTGTCGGTTAGCCACACACGCTACATTGATCTATGATAAACATCGAGCCACTCTTCACCACCAATGTCAATCCCAAATTAGTGTGCCAGTTAACCACACACGCTCCACTAACGTTTCACAAGAGTACGAAGTGTAATTCCATGGATTAGCATACAATTTCACATTTTGCCTAAAGTAACTATGATTTGAGAATTTTTAAAAGCATGTAGTTACTTTGTACTTCATTATACTTATAATGGAAGGTTTATGTCCTATCCTAACCGTTCGGATAACGACCCTCCACTAGTCAAGAGTGTGGTAAGAGTGGATACTCATTCAATCGCCATTTCATAGGCAATATCCTTATACACCCCTTATAAATCAGTTTCGTGAATGAGGCTTACTAACAGTAAGACTGACTCTTCACTCATATATATATATATATATATATATATATATATATATATATATATATATATATATATATATAAATATAATATTAGACTTTTATTGTTACATATATATATATAGTATATGGTGTATTTTACACTTTTAAAATACTAGGTGGATTTTTTAACTTTCTCTTTTAATTAAACTTTTAATTAACATAACAAAACCATGAGGGTGTAATTTGAACTTTTCAAAATAGAAGGTTTTTAGATCATAAGATTTCAAATTAAGACTTTTAATTAAAATTTAAAATCCAAAACTTGAGGGTAAGTTTTGAAACTTTTTCAAACATAGGGTTTAGAGTTTAAATATTTCAAAATTAAACTTTTAATCAAAATTTAAATTCCAAAACTTGAGGAAAAGTTTTGAAACCTTTCAAAACATTAAGGTTTAACTATTTAAATTTCAAAAACAAAAACTTTTAAGTTCAAATTTAGACTATAAAACCTAAATGGTGCAAATTGAAACTTTTGAAACTTACTAGGTCAAATATTTATCTAATAATAATCCTATATTATCCATATTTAACCAAATCCATTAATTTTGATAAGGATAAACATTCCAAACATAAAAAATCGATTTTAGGCAATAAAAACGAGTTTTGGTAATTATCCTTAACAAAATCTGGCTAGAAAATCGAAAATCCCGTCAACTGAACATCCAACTCGTTGAGTGCTCTTTGGAACCCGTCGAGTTCATGCAACTCGACGAGTTCATAGAGCAACTCGGCGATTTCATCAGACAGTGAGCAAAAAATTTCGATTTTCAGATCTTTGGCAGTCCAATTATGCATCTATTCAATAGAAAAACCACCTAGTCTCTGATACCACTGATGGGATTTGAGCATAACATCAATCCTATGGTGTTCATGCAACCCTAATTGCTTGGATCTAGTTCTTCTACTTTGACCATGCAATAAACTTCTAAGACTTACAAACCCTAGATCTAGCATACTGGTAATCAAATTAACATATGAATTAGGGTTTAGATCTTACCTTCATTATTATGTAGCAATAACAATCAATTTGGCTTCAGAAAGCTTAGTGCCTCAGGTATTGCACCTCTAATGGAGTCACAAACGCCACTAAGCAACAATATGAAGAAGAGAAGAGGAAGGAGGCTCCAAAACGTCCAGAAAACCCTAGTCAGCACGTTTTTGGGGCTTAGGGGCTCCTTAAATAGGTAGGCAATTAGGGTTATCTAACAAGGAAACCCTAATTTGACTGCTTAAGGCCTAAGCAGTCCATGGACCCCTTCTTTAGAAGCCTTGGACGAATTCTTATGGGCTTCCCCATATAATTCGTCCACTCCAGCTTCTATGGAGTCCATTAGCCCATCTATGTAATTATCTTATAATTCAACAATATGCCCCTTAAGTTTAATTAATCTCTTTTAGATACAAAATTAATTCTTAATTAATTATTGACTAATATTAATTAAACAATATGACTTCTCCTTTAATATATTATTCTCATAATATATTAATAAATCATAATTAAACCTTTCTCTCCTTAATTCATCCTACAAGTTGCTATGGTGAAGGCAACCCAAAAGGACCATGCTCATAATCGGGTCAAGTACATACCAAAATAGTTATGGACTTAGATACTTATCCAACAATCCATACTTATAATTCTTTTTTATAGAAACTAATTAAATTCGTCATTAATGTCAACAATAATATTCTTTCAGAACGAATTTGTATCTAGAGGAATGAAAGTGTATTGAAGCAGAATGAGAATGTATTCTAGTAGAATACACTCTTGCTCTTCATATTCCATGAAAATTTATTGTATTTTAAGTGAGTGGTTCCTATAACAAAAAATGAACCATACATAAAAACCTACATGCGAATTCATTCTGAAAAAATGTTATTACTGACGTTAATGACGAATCTAATTAGTTTCCACAAAAAGAGAATTATAATTATGGATGTCATTTAATATACATACAATTATGAAAATCATTTAATATCTATCTTTATTTAATTTTACTAAATTCCTATTAGTGCATATTAGCAGACAATAAATGTAAGAAACACATTAACCAAGCCCTATGTGTGTGTGTGTATATATATATATATATATATATATATATATATATATATATATATATGTTAAAACAATATCTATTATATGTATGAGACATTTACAACATGTGTCCTCACATGTTTAAATATTGATATTGTTAGTCTTACAATAACCAGACTCACCCACTTTAAT
This sequence comes from Lactuca saligna, assembly GCF_052625555.1. Lineage (NCBI taxonomy): Eukaryota > Viridiplantae > Streptophyta > Magnoliopsida > Asterales > Asteraceae > Lactuca > Lactuca saligna. The sequence continues at coordinate 110,914,529 of NC_136421.1, read as the reverse complement.
ACTAGTTTAAGGAGGTCTTTATGATTCCTAATGAGGTCGATTTTTAATATGCTTCGCGCTTACCTCCCTCATCGCCTTTTGTATTTTGAGAGTGAAGTTGCTGAAAGGGTTTGATAGGATAATGGTCAAGTTAAAAGTATTAAAATTAAAAGTATAAAACAAATCTTGTTTTCTTGAAAAAAATGTGCATCTTATCTTACCCATGAAAATTGCACATTCTCATTATAATCAGTTGATGGAGCTCGTATGGTTAATCGACACGTTAATTGGTGTGTATAGTTGAGAGTTATGTGGAACTCATGATTCTCAAGCGTATCTTGAGTCGGGGAACGCATAATTTTTCATGGTTTCTTCACCATCTATTCTATGCGATGGGTTATGAGGATCCTTCCTTAGACAAGATAACAACAACATATTTTAATCCTCAATAAGCCCTAATTTCGGATCTATGAACAACCTATCAATTGCAACTTTAATATATGAGAATACATACCTTTTTGGGTTCTTCAAAAACCTCATACATCCTTGATTAATTGATGAGCATTAAGAGTCGAACGTAGAACTCATCATTTGTAGTCATACCCAAAACACTCGTATTAACAACACTCAACAACAACCAATCCTCCGAACAAATAGAAAAAGAACTACAAATTCTAAAACTATTGGTGCAACACTTCCACATCTTGGCAATGTAGCCACCATGATGTGGTGTCTTGATTTTGGTGATTTCAGGAATAAAGAGATGCAACCAAAATTTTCATAGGATTTTCATAAAACTCGTCATTGATGTTATCCATAGACCTCTCTATTTATAAGGAAGGATATTATTTAAATACTATTAACTAATTAACAGATCAAGTCCCTATAATTTCCCATGCTATTTATTTTTTTTATTTCTTTCATTGCGTGTAACCGAAAAGTACCTTACGATTGATATTAATATTACCAATTGTTGTGACTGTGACACTATTCTCCAATAGTTCCCACTTGCACAAGTCAGCAACACTATAGTCTAATATTCACTAGTACTGAGTAGAGAGTATACGGTCACATATATTTTCCATACTCACAACATAGAGTCATTATATAGCCCTTAGATAAGTGATCAAGTATTCCTTTGATCTTCAAGATGTCTATATGAATGTGAGACATGGATATAGTCAATCTTAAACATTCAACATTTTGTTTCCTAATACTGACTTGTATCAACAAAAAGCAAACTGCATAATTGATTCATCAGTTCATTCTGAGCACGACCATGCATTTTAATGTCAACACCAAATCATCAAGGGTCCTAAAGATATCGACTCCAACTATTTAAAAAAGAAGTGAACAAATAAACTTTAACTACATAGGTTCTTCCTATTCATTATGTCATCAATCAAACGCTATATGATTGCCATTTACGAACATCGTTGGGGAGAAACCAAGACACAACAAATTGTAGGAGAAAATATCTTGCATTTCCATTTGAAGATTAAATGATTCTCCATCTTATAATTACTTGTGAAAGAATCCATGAAGTAATCTTGAAGTGAGGGTTACTCTAATACCTTAAAATCTCCATTTAAAGTACTCATGAGTATTGGTTGCAAACTTTGCTATGTTTATCCCATGGATAATCTACCAATGCTCAATGACACTCTTAAATCACCATGTACTTCTTGGAGTAGAATTGATTGTGGAAGTTTGAATAAATTAATATTCTAGAAGGTGCTCTAAACATGCAAAAATTGAACACAATGATAATCTTAATGAGATGAATCATCTCCATCAAAATATTAAGTTCTCCACTTAATAATCACGAAATCAAATAGAGACTTATATTGTTTTAGTTCCTAAATTTAAAACAAACTAAACTAAATGTGCTCAAGTTAATACACATGTAAATATAATGATATTAGATCTATATGTGACTATTAACCTTGATTAGTGACTTTAGTTTAAAGGAATATATGGATACGGTTTTCTTTAGTTGGTTATGATGTCCCCACAATCGTGAAGGTACTTACTGAGTATTTACCATGTGATCTTATGTGACTTGGGTTCTGTACTCGAGTTAAAGTCACGTTTTAGTCACAAGAACCTCAAGAGAACCATTAAAGATTGAATATAACACTTGGGTCACTGATGCATTCCTTTTAATCACATAGCTTGTCTATGAAAATTAACCAAGTGCAATATACTCTAAGATTATTATCAAATCCACTTATATGTATTACTTGGTACTCTTCCAAGCTAATACTTTATTATTTATTAAGAGTACAAGTTCGACTTCTAAACAAAAATGTCTCCGTTATTACGGAACTCATCATCAATGTAACAATTTGATTGATTTCTTCTATACTAGCAAGATTATCTCTTTCATCCTGTTAGGATTCCAGAGAATATTATAGATTTGTTAATTATAACCACAAGGATCTTATACTACTTATCATGCACAAGGAATACGAGTATGTTATGACTTTTATTGGCATAAATACTTTAAGGCTTATACAACTCAAGTTTTCCTCAAGAGTCTAAATGTTTTGGCTTAAATCAATGATTCACTTAGATTTAACCCTATAGACTCTAAGTATATTTTCTTATTCCTCCCATGTGTTTCATAGCGAGACGATTCATCAACCAAGTAAAGCTATTTAAACTTAGCAAATTTAGGACATCATTTCCTATTTAATACAAGGGACAACATAGCTCTTACTAGCTTTGAAATTTATATGGACTATCTTTTGTTTCTCATAATTCAACTTTTTAATTTCTCGTCGAAGCAAATGATCCAAACAAGAGATGCATGTTATATTCCATTAATGGAATTCTCAAGCCTACATATCTTTCATAACCCATCTAGGTTTGACGATATGTTTATTGCTGTCTATGATTGTCATCTTTTGAAGATCTACAAACACTACATCGTTTTAACACCAAGTGTTAGATCAATTTAAATTTAAACATACATGGAATGAATCTCATTCCTCATATACTCCTCTAATTGTGGATTATAGGGCTTTCTATTGCTTTCGATAATCAATAGACTCTGATCGCAATTTATTAGTGACTCATTTCGCACACTACTAGAAAAAAAGGCCTTTAATGACGCGCAAGCAATGACACACGCTGATAGAGGACGCGCATTTGTGAGTGCCCTAAAAAATAATGTTAGTTTTGCAAAATTCGAAGGATAGAATACACGCATTTGTACGTGCCCTAAAATTAATGTCCAACAAAAAAAATTACAAACACGGAGGGCGCTTATGTTAAATGTGTGTGTCATCTAGAAATGTCGCTTTATAATTTTTTAGTTAGACGCGCGTTTTTAAGTGGGGAAAATGAAATCTCTAAAATTCTAAAATTTTCAAGTGCCCGCTTCTCCGCTCTATCCTCTTGATCTCCTTCCATTCTCTCCCTCTATTCTCTCTGCAAACCCTAAAATGAAAAACCTTGTCTCTTTTAAAGGAAGACTTGTGCACTTTCCCTTTGGCGGGCCATCGCCATCTTCCTTGTATCTTAGAGTTTTATTTTATTTTATGCTTCACTTCTCCTGATTTACTCTCTCTTTCTCTCTCTCTACCACCTATTACTCGACAACCACCTACCACCCTTCGTCTTCTCTCTGGTTCACCACCGCCTCCAATAAAGCCCCATTATACCACCGACACAGCATATCACAAGATCACCACCCTCTTTCGCACCACCATCGTTGGTTACTAACACCACCATTTGTATAAAAACCCTAGAACCACCAGGCCACCCTTTTCCTCCATCCATGTCCCTCCTTTCTGTGTATCTCTAACAAACCACTACAACATCACATTCAGTTATCCTGGCATGCGACTGCGACTCCCAAAAGATTTAGTGTTATGCTCGATGCTTCTCAACAAAATCGATCGAGGTTTCAGCGCTCCTATCTCATAGAGATTTAGGGATTTCATGGTTCAAGGTATCGAATCTCAGACATCAACGACTTTTTTTGATGACCCGGTCAAATAAAGATGTTTGATGAAATAAATTTGTGTATCTGACTCGGAAAGCTTAATCTAATCGGGTAAGATGGAAAAAATCGACTGACTGAGAAAGGAGGAAGAAACGGAGAAGGGTTTCCAATTGTACCCTTGCCCTACCAAAGGAAGAAATCAGCGACTCCATCGTTTCTTCTCCTTCTTCAACGCCAATTTTCTTCTCCCGCAACAAGCAATCGTCGACGATCCTCTTCTCATCTGTTCCAATTTTTTGAAGTCTCCTTCCCCTTCTCATCAGGTACGCTTCTTCCTTTTACCTCTTCTCATCAGGTCCGATGTTTTGATAATATATAGGTTTTGATTTATGATTTTTCTGTTGAACATGTATGGTTCTTCATTGAATTCTGAAAATTTCTCAAAGAATTTAGGCCCTGTGTTCAATTTCATCATATTTCTTTTGTTTTACACTTGTGCTCAATTTCAAGGAGAGAAACCTGCGATATTTGTTGCTCTTATTTTCTTGATTTGCACTTACGAACCATTGGTGTTACCAGAAAGCAGGTTACCCTGTTCTGCTGTTAAACTTTTCACCATTCCCTTAAAATTACACATACTAGTTAAACTTTTCACCATTCCTTCCATGTTTTGAATTTATTCAACTTTACTTTTTCCCTAATCTGTTTAAAAGACTAAAATACCCCTTATTGATATTACAACCCCTTCATACATTGGCGAACCTGAACCTGAATCATTTGAAAATGTTTTTTTTACCATTTTACCATTACTTGACATACTCACACACAACGACCGAAAAATAGAGGTTATTTTAATATTGTTAAACTATATGAGGTACTATTTTGAGGTATTATCATTTTAAATAACAATAATAATAATAATTGTTGTTGATTCTATTTTTCATCATTTCCTTCTCCACAGTAATCTCAATGCAAGCTCAGATCATCAGAAGTGAATAGGAGGGCTTAGTGATGTTATGACTACTCTTTCTCCTGCTGTTCAGGATTTAAACAATAATGCAGGTATCATTTTTCCAAAGTATAATTGCTTGAATCTTAGCAATGTAAGTAAGCCTCCTGTTCCTGGATAGCTGCCACATCAAGTTGCTTGGAGATGTGGGGTTCCAGGTACAGTTTATGCCAATGGGTTCGTTTTTCATATTTGCAGTGCTTCCAGATACTTGCAAACTTATAGAAGAGTAGATATCTACACGTAAATTCAGCAAATATCCAATCAAGGTAGAATGTTTTTTTTCTTTTAACTTATTTATAATTATATAAGGATGTGTCTTTTTCACTTTGAGTTGTATATTAACTTGGATAGTTAAAAGTTTATTTTTTTGTGGACATCTTCAGGATAAAGACAAACCGATTAGCATCACTTGTTTTTCTCTTAAATTAACAACATCAAATTTGGTCAACTTCTCATATTTTTCTTATTCATGTTAATAGGGCTCAGAAGTAGCCAACATATCCACAACAACTTTCCCCCAAACGTTTGGGATTTCTTTTTCTTAATATGAAAATTGATGTTATATATTTATTTATTTATTTATTTGTTGGATAAATATTGTTCAGGATGAATATGCTCAGTGGATAGTGTCAAGCCAAATAAGCCTTCTTGAAGTCATAGAGGCTTTCCCTTCAGTGGATAGTGTCAAGCCAATTGGAGGTGATAAATGAAAAATGAAATGTTCTTTGTTGACTGTTTAGCAATATGATTGATTTATGAGTTTTGGAAATCTAGGGGAAGGGGATAGAAATGAAAAGGAAAAGTAAAACGAGAGACAGGTGTCACCTGATAAGCTGTACAGGGCTGCACTTTTGAAAAACCATTTTGCGAACATAATTCCATATCATTCCTTTTGTTTAGTAATATAAAAGAGGACCCCCAACAACTTGAAAACCAAAAAAGGAAAGGTTTGCCAATACTATAAATATATTAAGTTTTTCTTTCTTTAGTAATATAAAAACATAAATGTTGTGGTTATTGAAAAAGCACGACTGCAAGCAGAAGCCAAGGCAACTGAAGATGCTTAGAAGCGAGTGAAGGCGGAAGCTGCTGCAGAAGAAAAATAGAAAAGAGACCTGGAGAGGAAAGCAGCCAGACAAGCACTATTGAAGGTATTCCGTATTTCTATTTTGTAACATATATTTTATTATAATATATATTTTATTGTACTTTTTTCAGATTGAAAAAACAGTTGAGATTGATGAGGTGTCTCGGTTTCTGAAAGACTTGGACCCGACAAATAAAATTTAATCTTAAATCTTAAATCTTAAATATTATCATGTTATGTATACATAAAGTAATAAACATAATTCTTGTTAATTTTTTATTTGAATTTGTTTTTATATTTTTTCGGCAAAAGAATGAGTGTGCAGATTGATCCAAAGTGGAGTTGAAAGTGGAGCTAAACTACTACTTGATGGAAGAGATATTGTAGTATTTTTTTTTCAACTTCATATAATTCTTTATGATATAAGGGCAAAATGGTCATTTAATCCCATTCAGCAGACTTAAGTAAATAGATATTGGGCCCACAATCTTGTCTGGTGTTACTAAAGATATGGAGTGTTACAAGGTATAAGCTTTCTAGTGCTATTTTTAGTTATGAGGATGAGGAAGGGCATTTACATCTTTTGCACAAAGTATGTTACAAGATTTAAACTTTTATCTAAACGCAGGAAGAAATCTTTGGTCCAGTTCTTATTTGCATGCAATTATGTTAATACTTTCTATATATAATACTTATTTAACTGATCATGTTCATAATTCATTCTCTTGAGGCCTAATTTTGTAATTTCACCTTTTTTTTTCAGGCTAACAGCTTCGAAGAAGCCATAAATATTTCACAGCATCTGGTGTGGCTGCTAGAAATTTTCAAATTGACAATGAAGCAGTGCAGGTAAGTAATTTTACATATCCTATGAATATTATGACTTAAGAAAACATTTAAACTATTAAAATATGAAAATCTTTATTATTTTTTTTTGTGTGGGTGTTGAATTTACAAATATGCCCTTGTGATGTAGCTCAAAATGCGGTTTCTATGAATGACTTTTCAGGAGATACTTGGGATAAGAAACCGGTTGAGATCGAAAAGTCAATAAAAACAAGTTTTTTTTTTCATTTTGACTTTTTCTGATTATCTGTTGACCTTTTGACTTTTTTTTTTTTTTATTTGAAGATAAACAGAATGTGTATTTGAATGAGTACCATAATCCACATGGGAAGAGAACATTTCAAGCAAATGTAACAAAAACTTTTGCAAATTGTTTAAGCATGAAAATCCTCCTTTGCCAGGTGTTCCTTCTCCCCCTCTCTCTCACTAGTAGTTTTTGTCCCGTTATAGCATCCTACTTTCATTTCCTTCCCTGTTACGTCATTGTACTTTCATTTCTTTTTCTATTACAACTTTGTATTAAATAAAAAAATACTCAATCATAGCAATGCTTGTTACAAAAGGTTTGATCTCAATGTCTTGTGAACCATTTGTTCATTTTGTAATGTAGATCTCAGTGTCGGAGATGGCGAAGGAGAAGGCTTCAAGTTTTAGAATTTGGATTCTGTTGTAGATTTGGAAACAGAAAAAGATAAGGATGTCATTAATAAGTAGGAAAAGGTTTTACTTCATGACTTTATGATGATTTCCTTTTTAATTATATATATATATATATATATATATATATATATATATATATATATATATATATATATATATGTTGCTATTCTTTTTTTAATCAATTCATTGGTATCTTGTAGCAGCTATACAAAGAGCTTTTGGTTGCTCAGGAGGAAGCCCATTTGGCTCATCAACAACTTACCTCTTCAATGGTTTGAGAAATTTTGAATACTAACAACATACAATAACACTCTTAACATATGGCTCTGAAGCATTGGCAAAGTTATCAATAGACATCCAAGAAATCACATTTGTGATTCAACAATATATTTATTCTCATATGTATCTTTTTAATAGGAATAGGTCCAAGGGAAACTAATGTTGAATCATCAAATCAAGCAAATGTTGATCTTCAGAACACTTCATGTTGAAGTTGCAAGAAACAGAGAAATCGAAGCATCACTTGTGGTTTAATTCAGATTCTGAGTCCTAGGGATATTTTTGGAATATTTAGTTTTTCTAACTTTTATGCGTAGTCCGAGGGGCTACAAAAGGTGTTAGTGTTAGTGATGAAAGCTTGGTTCAGATTCAAAAAGTCTTGTAGAGCTAACAAATGGTTCTTCAGGTATGCAATACTCCTCAGATTTTCCTAAAACTATAAAAAATTTAATTTTTTGATATATATTTTTTATTTTGTTTTGCAGAGGATACTAAAGAGAAAATCTTGCAAAGGATATTTTTTGTTTTGTTTTGCAGAGGATACCCCTCACATTTTCCTAAATTACCCCTTCCTCTACAATGTTTTTTTGTTTCTGTGTATTTTGTGCATCAGGTAAAGTTGGTGGAAGAAAGGAATATGAAGCCACTTGATTCAAATCTTGCAGCACTATCAGCAAGATGCAGTAAAGACTTGGAGTTGAATTTGGCTAAGTCATTCTTGAGTGAGATGGGCCAATGTAAAACTTCTTATCCATATAACAGCTGTGGAGCATTAGTCTTAAAGAATTATGAAAGGCAAGATGCAAGTTTACTTAGTTGGAATTTGATGTAGAGAGTAGATTAGATGCAAATTTAGATATTGTAAAAAATAGAATTGTATGACATTAAATTTTATGCAACGGATTGTATTTTTTGTATATGATATTTTATTTCTATTATGAGACATTAAATGTAAATTCAATTTAAAAATTAATAAATATATAAATATTTTTTTAGAACATTTAAAATTATGATACGTAAAAATGTGTGTCATCTTCATTTATGACATGGCCTTTCTTGACAGGGGTTTCCTTGATACGCATTGTGTGTCATAAACACGCACGTCGTAAGGTTACGACACGCAAATGCGTGTCGTCTTCCTTTATGACAGGGCCTTCCTTGATACGCATTGCGTGTCATAACCGCGTGTCATAAATGTGCGTCATAAATGCGCGTCGTAAATGCGCGTCGTCCCTCTTTATGACAGGGCCTTCCTTGACACGCATTTGCGCGTCGTCTGAGCGTTTTACGTCGCGCAATGAGCGTCGTAAAAGGCCTTTTTTCTAGTAGTGGCATGTGACATGAAGTCAGTGAGGTCCATGACTTCTTTTATTAGATGTACGTGGAAGATGTAGAGGGATTTCATTTTTCTTAACAGGTTTTAACCTTTTATTAAGTGCTAGTTTTTTTCTTTAGGCTCTTCATTAATTGACTCTTTAGTCTTATCAAGATCAATATGGCTCCCAATAGCTCTTTTGTATATTATCTCCTTCATTTAAAAGATTGCCCTTAGTGAATAAATAATTTGTTCTCAGAAGGTTTCCAAAAAACATAGTTGGGGTGTCCAACAAAATAACCCACCTCACAGAGCGTTGGATAAAACTTTCTTAGTTTTTACAAGACCATGGACTCTTGTAATGCTCATTCATGGTACAATCCACAAACCGTTTGTATTTAAATTACAACTCATCGATTACTAATTAAAAATTTATTTTGTTTCTATATCCAACTATATTGCTTATGGCCATGCTTTGGTTTGACATGAGTTGTTAAACTATTTCACAATTCCATTAGATGATCGTTAACCTTTTGACCAAGTGTCACACCCCGAAAACCAGAGGCGGAAACGTCTCCGGGGTTGACTACCACGTTGTGTATCAAATCCAATGTACATAGTATTCACAGTAAACAAACATTACATTACATATATATGAAAGTTTACATGTGTTTCAAAAGTAAAGTTATACAAATATACATATGCATCATATTAACGTAAGTTGAGACGAGTTTTCTACGCACTCCGTCTTCGCCAAAAGAGATCACCGGGTACCTGTCTAACTTGGACCTGAGAATACAAGCGGTTTGAAAATCAGCATAAAGCTGGTGAGTTCATAAGAGGTTTTGTTTTGTGAAAATGTATCGGTTTCCTTTAGTTTCCGAAAAGATTTGTTATCCAAGAAAATCCCATATTTTCTTATGTGAAGTTGGTTAAGTTATCGTTTGTTACCAATTCGATTATGTATTGTATTTACCCCAGGAAAATCCCATATTTTCCTAATTGTAAGATCAATAGTATATCACTAAGTATAGTTTAGCACACAAAACTATATAATGAAAATCTTGGGATCACTATCCCGAAAGACATATATGTTAGTTTGAGATATTCGAAAGTACGGTTCAAGATCATGGGACTATCATCCCGAACTAACACGAGATAAGTTTATGTATGTATGTAAATATAGATTTGAAACCATGGGATCACTATCCCGAATAAGATACAAATTTTAGAACCCATGGGATCACTATCCAGTATAAGATATAGATTTAGAAAACCTTGGGATCACTATCCCGAATAGTTCACAGATTTAGAAACCATGGGATCACTATCCCGTATATAGATTTAGAAAACCATGGGATCACTATCCCGTATAAGTTATCGATATGAAACCTTGGGATCACTATCCCGTATAAAATATAGTTAAACACCATGGGGAAAGACATCCCGTACAAGTTGTAGACATAAAACCATGGGATCACTATCCCGAACTAGATACCAAATAGTTTAGTTAATACCATGGGATCACTATCCCGAAAGAGATATAAGAATAAACCATGGGATCATTATCCCGAATAGGACATAGATATAGAATAGTTTGATAATACCATGGGATCACTATCCCGAAAGATACATAGAAACAATACCATGGGATCACAATCCCGAAAGAGACATAGAATATAGATACAAAACCATGGGATCACTATCCCGAACGAAATAAAGATCCTGAACCCAAACTGTGAATAAGCTGGTATTAATACATATTGTGAGTCGGGTAACCATACTAATAAGACAACGTGACCTCCTTGACGTTTGTCAGACGTCGAACGATATCCAGAAATTTGTCACCCTAGGCGTGCCCGCCTAACTGTAGCTAGCAGTTAAGGTGTGGGATTGTCAGTCCCGAATAGATCTATTCACAAATTCCGCGCTCTCCCTCCAGGAGACTCTGGTTACACTTCCGGGGAGGATTTACTGATCATCCATAAAGGGTAGTGACTATCTCACAAGCTAGTACTAAACTATTCACAGGGTTCTTATAAGATATTGACATACAGAAAGTTATGAAACATAGTACAGTAAAGTATAGATACATACATGAAATCATCGGATAATACATTCAAATGATACGGAGATAAACTGAACGGACATAGTTTATCTAATAATTTAGTATAGATATCAGTATACGATAGAAGGAACAGTAAAGACCCCCAAATTATTCCCATAATAACTTGATTAGTTTCATTGCTTCTTAACTAAAATCCATTTAGTTGAAATCGAGTAGTCATTCCTTATGCTCAGCATATACATAAGGAGTAAAAGAGTTTATAGATTTGTCAAATATTTTTTGAAACACATCAATGTTGTGATTGGAAAACAGTTATAGTTTGCTTGTATTCCCCCCCCCCTGAAAACATTGAAAACAGTGAAAAAGCCGTAGGGGTATGAACTCACCGAACGAGGTACGAGACGATTTGGATGCTAAGAGTTGAGCCGGGACTTGTAAACGCACAAGGTTCCTAACTATGAAGTAAAGATACACATTTGTATCTAATTAGGACTTAGATTGATTGTCGGATACGGACAATTGCTTCAGGTTGCGATAACACTCCGATACAAGTGTTTGGTGGGACCCGGGTGGCGTTTAGGGACATGAATGGCACAAGGGACTTGGGAAATGAGTTGGGACATCAAAGGAACACTCCCATTAAGGGATTTTACGGCCAAAACACCCTTCCCCATGAGTTTATGGCCGTAAACTCATGATGGGTGTTTTATGGTGCCTTTTGGACTTCCAACACTTAGGGGATAATTTCTAGACTTGGTTTAAGGACTTGGAATGATTCAAAACATCAATTTGACCCTCTTTGATGGGAGTTTACGGCCTAGCAAGCTCCATGGCCGTAAACCCTTGTTTGTCCAAGAAAATGATGTTTATTGTTGCTAGAACAATTCACATGTGATTGGTAAAATTAATCCAAGGCCTAACATGAGTTTGCATGGGACTTTTGACTGATTTGGGGAGTTTACGGCCAATGAAACCCCCTTCATGGCCGTAAACTCTAGTGTGTGATGCTACAAGGTGTTTCAAGGTCTAGAACATGCATGAATGGACTTCTAAAATTCATCTAAGGGCCTTAGGGGTGTGTAGTTTGCATTATAACACCAAAAATTTTGGAGTTTACGGCCCAAGAACATGTCTTGGCCGTAAACCCTTAGAAACCCCATAAATGTTGTGTTTTAGGCCCTCAATGTATTTTTGGTTGGTCCCTTGATTTATTCCAAGGCTTTTGGTGGTGTTGGATGGCTTTCTAACACCTTAGAATGGGATTTATGCCAAGTTTTGGGAGTTTACGGCCCAAGAACTCTCCTTGGCCGTAAACTCATCTAAGTCCCCCAAAGTTAATGTTTCAAGTGTCCAAATGCAAGAATCAAAGTCCCATAATTCATATCTAAGCTATAGGGGTGATTTGGAAGGGTTTAAGGGCATAAAAACCCTCATTATATGAGTTTACGGCCCAAGAATGATCTTTGGCCGTAAACTCCTCTAAACATCACAAAATGCAAGTTTTACATGTTTAGATTACATATCTTAAAGTCTCATAGCCATATCCAAGGTCCAAACTAGTCAAGGAAGGGTTTAAGGGCTCAAAACCCACCATCTTGGGTGTTCACGGCCTAAGCAACTTCCTAGGCCGTAAACTCATGCATTTTGTCCAATTTCATGTTTAAGTGTCTAATTTGGAAGCTAAACATGCTATAGATTAAGGCTAGGAAGGTACCTTAAGGATTTGAAGTCTTAAAATTGAGTTTTGGACACTAAATCTTTGGATTTTGGAGAGAGGTTAGAGAGAGAGTAGTGAGAGAAGGAAAAAGCTTCAAATGAAGGCTGAAACATGTTTATATAGTTCCTAAAATTTGCACGTGGTGGAATTCTACCCGATACCGACGCTAAACGCGGCTTTTGGTCGCACCCGATTGAGTTTCCGTCACCCGACGGGAACATTTTAAAAACTCGTGAAATAATCATTTTGGGCGAATAACATAAGTTCCTGAGTGCTTTAGACACTCATTAGGATAAAATAAACGCATAATTTATACAAATAAATTTTCAAAGAGAAATCGGAACGAATCCGATAACGGCGACTTTCCGGGTAGAACGGTTCTTGGCGACGAACAAATTTCGGGTTGTTACATTATCCCCCCGTTAGAGGGAATTTCGTCCCGAAATTCAAGGAATAGGATATAGATCATGAGTTTGAAACGAACTCGAATGGATTCGATATTTTGGGATCATCACTTTCTTCAAGTGGAATCGGGTCTCTACGAAGATTTCGAAACATACGATATGGAATTAATCTTTAGACGTTCGAATGAAATTCCCGGAAACACTTCGGGACAGACATTTAGTAGAAAGAGCTACTAACTTCTCGTTTCTAAATGACCACAGAAACGAGGAATGCGGTAATTCGTACCAGGAAAACTCTGGAGTTGTAAAGCATGACACAATACGAAAGCTTGATGCCGAAAATCATGAGAGTTAGGTCGAGGAAAAGATATGGACAGGCGACCCTCTCGAAACCAAGATAACAACATGAATGGGACTCCATCATTCCATGTTAAACGTAGCATCAAGGTATTATCGCGAAAGGTTTCTCATTTAACCAAATGGAACAGAATAGTCCTCTGGACCGAGGATTCAATCTATAGGCGCGAAGTTAGTGTTCTCCATCTCATTGGTTAGTCGTCTCGATGATGCACATCTCGATCACACACGAGGAATCGGGCTTAGAAAACATTCGAATAGATGGATAACAGGTTTCCCTTCAATCACGGGAATCGAAAAGAGTTGCAGGGATAAGAGTTATCAAAGAGAATTATACCTGCGGCGACAGAGGGATCAGTGGTGGTAGTTGTCTTGGGGCAATTCCTCTTGATGTGCCCTGCTTCACCACAATTGTAGCAGGTTGGACTGATTCCTGCTCCTGCTGATTGGTTCGTTGACTTGGCCGGTTTCCTGCAGGTTCGAGACAGATGGCCCTTCTTGCCACAGTTGTCGCAGCTCTTTTCGCGACACGGACCAGGGATGCGGTGATGGTAATTGCACTTACCACACCAAGGAAGATTGCCAGTGTATCCACTGGTGGGAGCTTGGGCTGTAGAACCGACAGCTGAGACAGCAATAGGAGTAGTAGCAGCATGGACTGCTACCGTTTGTTGTTTCTTCGAAGACCCTCTCGTACTCTGGGCCTTTCGCTTGTTCCGGGATTTCTTTCTACTTTCACCTCCACTTGTGTCTGACTCAGGAGTGGTAGTTTCTTCATCATAGTTGTCTTCGTGGTCGATCAAGATTTTCGCAAGGCATTTAGCACTATCGTACGTGTCTAGCTTCGCAGCCAAGACATTCCCCTTGGTTGGCTGGGTCAATCCCCAGATGAATCTTTCGATCTTTTTACTCTCCGGGGTAGCCATTCCCGGACAGAGTAAAGCCAGGTCATCGAATCTTGAAGTATAAGCAGCTATGTTGGAACCCTTCATCTTAAGATTCCAGAGTTCGTGTTCCAGTTTCTGAATTTCGCCTCGAGGGCAATATTCTGCGAGAAGAAGCTCCTTCATAGCTTCCCAACCCATGGCATTCGCTACAGGTAGAGTTAAGGATTTGACTCGGCCGTTCCACCAAGTCAGGGCTTTGTCAAGGAAGGTATAGGCAGCAAACTTGACTTTATCAGACTCCGAACAGGCACATATTTCGAAGATTGACTCGATCTTCTCGAACCATCGAGTCAGGGAAATGACACCTCCAGTGCCATCAAAGGTTGTGGGTTTCGCATTCATGAAGTCTTTGTAGGAACCCCCTCTTCGGTGTTCCTGGCTGCCTTCTGGGTTTTGAGGTTAGGGACCACCTCTGGAGCCACCGGGATTCATTTGAGACATAGCTGCCACCATTGCAGCAGTCAGAATTGTTTGAAGTGATGCTAGATCAAATTGAGGAGAAGGTGTTGGCGGAGGAGGATTATCGTTGTTCTTCGAGATGGGTCTCTTTCTCGGAGGCATCTTGATCTAAAAAGATCAGGAAAGAGAGGATTTTAAGTCTTCTGAATTGAATCAAGAGATATTGAACAGGGGATATCTCATCAAGACAGATATAGCATCATACTAAGCGATAAAGCAGGAAGGAGTTATCAAGACAGAACATTTTATCGCTAGCGGAATGATCAAGTAACATCGCGTATACGAGGATTTTCTACGAAGGATTGGCTCGAGAAATACTCCCATAGTATTTCATGGTTGCGCTGCAGCGGCAATTCGTTGTTTGAGGTATTAGGTAAGTTTTAGGCATGCTGCATACCACAGTCACTCCCAAGCACATGTTGGTCGTGTCTCGAATGAATATAGTTGGCCAGGCTATATTGACCCTAGACACGACTACATAACTGCCCAAGTTTAACCGCAGTGTACAACACCCATTTACTTATGTTTTGTTCTACTTGAAGTTACGGATTTCGACGGTTTGGTATACTTGTATACTTTTGAAAATACTTGTAGTTTTGAGGATACTTTTAATTCAGAGCACTGAGGCCCTTTAGTGTTTATAGTTTTATACCATGTAAGGTTTGGTATACTCTGTTCACTATAAACATGGGCTTTGATACCAATCTGTCACACCCCGAAAACCAGAGGCGGAAACGTCTCCGGGGTTGACTACCACGTTGTGTATCAAATCCAATGTACATAGTATTCATAGTAAACAAACATTACATTACATATATATGAAAGTTTACATGTGTTTCAAAAGTAAAGTTATACAAATATACATATGCATTATATTAACGTAAGTTGAGACGAGTTTTCTACGCACTCCGTCTTCGCCAAAAGAGATCACCGGGTACCTGTCTAACTTGGACCTGAGAATACAAGCGGTTTGAAAATCAGCATAAAGCTGGTGAGTTCATAAGCGGTTTTGTTTTGTGAAAATGTATCGGTTTCCTTTAGTTTCCGAAAAGATTTGTTATCCAAGAAAATCCCATATTTTCTTATGTGAAGTTGGTTAAGTTATCGTTTGTTACCAATTCGATTATGTATTGTATTTACCCCAGGAAAATCCCATATTTTCCTAATTGTAAGATCAATAGTATATCACTAAGTATAGTTTAGCACACAAAACTATATAATGAAAATCTTGGGATCACTATCCCGAAAGACATATATGTTAGTTTGAGATATTCGAAAGTACGGTTCAAGATCATGGGACTATCATCCCGAACTAACACGAGATAAGTTTATGTATGTATGTAAATATAGATTTGAAACCATGGGATCACTATCCCGAATAAGATACAAATTTTAGAACCCATGGGATCACTATCCAGTATAATATATAGATTTAGAAAACCTTGGGATCACAATCCCGAATAGTTCACAGATTTAGAAACCATGGGATCACTATCCCGTATATAGATTTAGAAAACCATGGGATCACTATCCCGTATAAGTTATCGATATGAAACCTTGGGATCACTATCCCGTATAAAATATAGTTAAACACCATGGGGAAAGACATCCCGTACAAGTTGTAGACATAAAACCATGGGATCACTATCCCGAACTAGATACCAAATAGTTTAGTTAATACCATGGGATCACTATCCCGAAAGAGATGTAAGAATAAACCATGGGATCATTATCCCGAATAGGACATAGATATAGAATAGTTTGATAATACCATGGGATCACTATCCCGAAAGAGACATAGAAACAATACCATGGGATCACAATCCCGAAAGAGACATAGAATATAGATACAAAACCATGGGATCACTATCCCGAACGAAATAAAGTTCCTGAACCCAAACTGTGAATAAGCTGGTACTAATACATATTGTGAGTCGGGTAACCATACTAATAAGACAACGTGACCTCCTTGATGTTTGTCAGACGTCGAACGATATCCAGAAATTTGTCACCCTAGGCGTGCCCGCCTAACTGTAGCTAGCAGTTAAGGTGTGGGATTGTCAGTCCCGAATAGATCTATTCACAAATTCCGCGCTCTCCCTCCAGGAGACTCTGGTTACACTTCCGGGGAGGATTTACTGATCATCCATAAAGGGTAGTGACTATCTCACAAGCTAGTACTAAACTATTCACAGGGTTCTTATAAGATATTGACATACAGAAAGTTATGAAACATAGTACAGTAAAGTATAGATACATACATGAAATCATCGGATAATACATTCAAATGATACGGAGATAAACTGAACGGACATAGTTTATCTAATAATTTAGTATAGATATCAGTATACGATAGAAGGAACAGTAAACACCCCCAAATTATTCCCATAATAACTTGATTAGTTTGATTGTTTCTTAACTAAAATCCATTTAGTTGAAATCGAGTAGTCATTCCTTATGCTCAGCATAATACATAAGGAGTAAAAGAGTTTATAGATTTGTCAAATATTGTTTGAAACACATCAATGTTGTGATTGGAAAACAGTTATAGTTTGCTTGTATTCCCCCCCTGAAAACATTGAAAATAGTGAAAAAGTCGTAGGGGTATGAACTCACCGAACGAGGTACGAGATGATTTGGATGCTAAGAGTTGAGCCGGGACTTGTAAACGCACAAGGTTCCTAACTATGAAGTAAAGATGCACATTTGTATCTAATTAGGACTTAGATTGATTGTCGGATAGGGACAATTGCTTCAGGTCGCGATAACACTCCGATACAAGTGTTTGGTGGGACCCGGGTGGCGTTTAGGGACATGAATGGCACAGGGGACTTGGGAAATAAATTGGGACATCAAAGGAACACTCCCATTAAGGGAGTTTACGGCCTAAACACCCTTCCCCATGAGTTTACGGCCGTAAACTCATGATGGGTGTTTTATGGTGCCTTTTGGACTTCCAACACTTAGGGGATAATTTCTAGACTTGGTTTAAGGACATGGAATGATTCAAAACATCAATTTGACCCTCTTTGATGGGAGTTTATGGCCTAGCAAGCTCCATGGCCGTAAACCCTTGTTTGTCCAAGAAAATGATGTTTATTGTTGCTAGAACAATTCACATGTGATTGGTAAAATTAATCCAAGGCCTAACATGAGTTTGCATGGGACTTTTGAGTGATTTGGGGAGTTTACGGCCAATGAAACCCCCTTCATGGCCGTAAACTCTAGTGTGTGATGCTACAAGGCGTTTCAAGGTCTAGAACATGCATGAATGGACTTCTAAAATTCATCTAAGGGCCTTAGGGGTGTGTAGTTTGCATTATAACACCAAAAATTTTGGAGTTTACGGCCCAAGAACATGTCTTGGCCGTAAACCCTTAGAAACCCCATAAATGTTGTGTTTTAGGCCCTCAAAGTATTTTTGGTTGGTCCCTTGATTTATTCCAAGGCTTTTGGTGGTGTTGGATGGCTTTCTAACACCTTAGAATGGGATTTATGCCAAGTTTTGGGGAGTTTACGGCCCAAGAACTCTCCTTGGCCGTAAACTCATCTAAGTCCCCCAAAGTTAATGTTTCAAGTGTCCAAATGCAAGAATCAAAGTCCCATAATTCATATCTAAGCTATAGGGGTGATTTGGAAGGGTTTAAGGGCATAAAAACCCTCATTATATGAGTTTACGGCCCAAGAATGATCTTTGGCCGTAAACTCCTCTAAACATCACAAAATGTAAGTTTTACATGTTTAGATTACATATCTTAAAGTCTCATAGCCATATCCAAGGTCCAAACTAGTCAAGGAAGGGTTTAAGGGCTCAAAACCCACCATCTTGGGTGTTCACGGCCTAAGCACCTTCTTAGGCCGTCAACTCATGCATTTTGTCCAATTTCATGTTTAAGTGTCTAATTTGGAAGCTAAACATGCTATAGATTAAGTCTAGGAAGGTACCTTAAGGATTTGAAGTCTTAAAATTGAGTTTTGGACACTAAATCTTTGGATTTTGGAGAGAGGTTAGAGAGAGAGAGTAGTGAGAGAAGGAAAAAGCTTCAAATGAAGGCTGAAACATGTTTATATAGTTCCTAAAATTTGCACGCGGTGGAATTCTACCCGATACCGACGCTAAACGCGGCTTTTGGTCGCACCCGATTGAGTTTCCGTCACCCGACGGGAACATTTTAAAAACTCGTGAAATAATCATTTTGGGCGAATAACATAAGTTCCTGAGTGCTTTAGACACTCATTAGGATAAAATAAACGCGTAATTTATACAAATAAATTTTCAAAGAGAAATCGGAACGAATCCGATAACAGCAACTTTCCGGGTAGAACGGTTCTTGGCGACGAACAAATTTCGGGTTGTTACACCATGATACTAACTATCGTATTGGATATGAGTTTCTTATCTTTTTCCCAATTAACTTTAAACAATTTTTTAGGATTAGTTAGAACGGACAATTAGCATGAACTAATTCCAAAGAATGATATCATCATAAAGTGATGTGTTTATCATTTATCTTGATATTATAAGAAATGTACCATTCAGAAAACTTGTGGTCAAATGAATTCCAAAATTATATCCTACTGCATATTTGGTGATCGACTTCGCATTCACATATTCAAGATGATGATCCAAAACATTTTGGACATATTTGGATCAACATGCATTGTGGTTAATCTGAACGCCCAATTAGTGTAAACTAATTCCAACAAATACTCTATCACGAGAAGGTATTGGTGCATCATTCTTGACAAATAGGATTTGCATTTATCATAAGATTTAACGCAAATGAATTCCAGAATACGATCGAACTGGATATTTGGTAATGCAAGTCTTACTCATATGTCCAGTATAATGATTCCATAATTACATTTAATCAAACAACAAATCTACATTAACCTATTGTTACTATACTAGTTTCAACGTTTTCATGACATGCTTTTAAATAGTAAAACATATGAAATGTTCTATATTTAAATAAGCTAAACTATATCACAAAACATTTGTATAAAGAATTTCAATCATAAGACCATATACTTAACATTTCGTAGAACGCATCATCTTATTATTTTAAGGATAGTTAGGGAACTTGATTGGATGTCCTTGATCATAATTTCATCTCTATGTTACGTTTTGTGACTTCCTTTTGGTCACAATGCATTCTTGCAAATGTTAATAATCATCCACTAGTGAAACACTCAAGGATTTGAATTCACATTCTGATGGTTCTATGGATTCATTCGTTTGATTATAGTCTACTTCTTTAGGTTTTAGTCTACTTCAAATACTTTGGGCATTTGTGATTTTTAGTCATTTTCTTAATAATCAATTAGCCTATCAGAATATGTCTCAGAATAGACCTACTTATTGTCCTTCATATTTATATACCAACTTTTACCATCCTCTTTGCTTATGGACAATTGGATTTCTTCTTCTTGACACTTATTTCATGATAGCTAACCATAGGTGCATTTCATGTTTTGAGTTATATGCTTAGCCATGTTTGTCCCAAAAGGTTCTCAACATGCTATGCATCTCCACGATGGATCTTTCAAAGTTGTTCATGCCTACTCAGAATCACCTAATCGTAGCCAATTCCCAAATAGTGGAATTCCACATTTCTTCAATCTTATTAATATACTTAATTCTTTGAAGCTTGGAGTCTCTCTGCTTTTCCATGCTATTTCCAAAGGTACTCAACATGCAGTATAGTTCCACAATAGATCTTTCGAAATAGCTCAGATCAAATCAGAATCACCTGATAATATACACTAGTTGGGTAGTTGGTTATGTTGCCATAGTCACCTCCCAATATGATGGAATTCCATGTTGCTTCAATTTGTACACTTAACATTTTCTAATATGGATCTTTTCAAGTTACCCATATCAAATCAGAATCACCTGATTATATACGCAGGTTAGCCAGTTGGTTATGTTTCCATCATTAATTCCTAACTTGATGGAAATCCATATTGCATCAATGATTACGATGTACTAAGTGCATTTGATACTTTCCCCTAGATACAACTAAAGGTAGGATATTTCTTTTCATTTAAGAGAGCTTTTCTTAAACCACAAAGAAGATTAACCATACCTTCTAGCATATACTTTTTAGGGCTTTATAGAAGTTAACTTTTAGTGGATGCCTTTAAGACATCATTCAATTAATGATTATAACTAGTTTGTTTTATTGATGCTTAATGAATAATTACCCAATTATCAAAATTATTTCAAACAAGGATAGGATCCATATTTAACTCCATGATGTGAAGTGGATTAGCAAAAAATGACACTAAGAAGGTATTTAGGTAGCCAAACAATTTCCAATCTTAATCTCTATGAGATTCCTAGATCTTATGATATTCAGTGACACTATGTTAATAATATGTTAGTCTCTTCTTATGCTTTTTTAGCATTCATGACTGGATTAGCCGAGGATCATGAATCTAAATGGTGAACCGACCATGCAAAACTACATCATATTCTCCTCAATTAACGCTTGAGAATCCCGATTACAATATACCTTTTCCCTACAATATTCTTATTTGACATGTCGGTAAACCACACATGCCTTAAGCCAAAAAATAATATATACTACAAGGCGTAGTTTCCATGGGAAGTATAAGATTCATATTTTAATTATTAAATGTGATTCGATTTTAAATACTTATAAAGTTAATACTTTTAATAAGCCAAGTCTCATATCAAACCCTTTCGGTAACTCTACTCAAAAGTGTAAGAA
This sequence comes from Lactuca saligna, assembly GCF_052625555.1. Taxonomy (NCBI): domain Eukaryota; kingdom Viridiplantae; phylum Streptophyta; class Magnoliopsida; order Asterales; family Asteraceae; genus Lactuca; species Lactuca saligna. Next base: position 110,892,710 of record NC_136421.1, on the reverse strand, counting down.
GGCGGTGAGGGTGGCGAGTACTAGATGCCACTTAAGAGTCAACATCATTTAGAATCGAAGAGACGTCCTTAAACCTTCCATTTTTAGCGTTTAGAGTAGGTGAGCCTAGTCGTAGTGAGACTGCCAATGCTTTCAAACATGCTAGGACGCAATATTCGTATTTTTATGTCATATATATATATATATATATATATATATATATATATATATATATATATATACATATAATTTTACCATATATATAATGTTATTAAATCGATTTATCGTTTATGTATATTAATTCTGATTGGACACACGATGCAATGCAAATAATTAATACATTCAATTTAAGATCTAATTCATTTAGTTTTAATTAATTAATTAAACAATAAATCAACTAGTTAAACCGAGACTTGGCAAAACATACAACGACACGAAACTAGCGGGTGAGGGTCATAGATTTCGACACATTTGTGTAAACGGGTTGACACAACACGACACGATAATTAAATGGGTAGGGTAAGGGTCAAGACCTTCAACTTGAAGATGACTCAAATATGACCTATTTAATTATATATTATTTATTATAAATTTCATATTTTTATAAATATATTATATGTTATAGAGTTGTAGTGGACCAAACTCAATAATTAGAAATAATATTCAAATTTTCAAAGTTACTTAATTTTAGTCATCTTCACCACCTATCCCTTTTGCTCCCCAACTTTAACTCTTTTCATTTTTCCTTCTAAACTTACTACAAATTTTGTCATTCCATCTCATAACTCTGGTGTTTCACTTTATCATTTTTGCCTCCACAACTCCTACTTTCCAACCTTTAAAATATTTCAACCCAACATGACACAACATATTTACAAGGTCTAAACCTTAACCCGAAACCCGACATGAAAATAAATAGGTTGACATGGAATGACACGATAATTTAACGGGTCGGGTTAGGGTCAAGTCCTTTAAACTCGTTTAATAACTTGACACGACACGAACCTGAGACGACACGACATGACACGTTTTCAAGGTCTAATTAAACCAATAGGCATAATGTTTTCCAACTATAGTAAAATTGACAAGTTTGCATGTTGAACTAAATCGAGGCAGATAACTAAAGGGGCAAACAAACTAGGAAACTAATATTTTTTTAAACGACAGCAATTTGTGAACAGTGTCACCACATTGTGGTAGAGTATCCACCACACCGTGGTTATACACAAAAACATGTTTTGTGATTAGACCCACCATGTTGTGGAAATAGACCTACGATGTCGTGGTGATTAGAGCAGATTCAAGAAAACACAATTTATCATATAGTCTAACTCATAAAGCGTTTAAAACTACTTAAAATTAGAAGCTAGATCAAATCTACGCATGCAAACTCAATTAAACACACAATAACGGAAAACCTAAAGTGTAATAGATTTGTAAAGTCCGCTATGATATCATTGATCAGTTATGAGGATCCTCAGACAAGATAAAGGACAACTCAAGCAACATGTTTTAATCCTCAATAGGCCCTAAAAAACGATCTATTAACAAACTATCAATTTCAACTTTAATATACATGAATACATACCTTTTAGGGTTCGTCAAAACCCTCGTAGATCCTTGATTGATTGATGAACGCTAAGAGTCCAACGTAGAGTTCCTCTTTCATATTCGCACCCAAGGCACTCAGATCAGCATTACCTGATAACAACCAATCCTCCGAACACATTGAATGAGAAGTACAAAAATCCTAAACTATTGGTTTAGCGCTTCCACTTCATGGAAATGTAGTCACCACGACGTGGTGTCGTGACTTTGATGATTTTGTGAATAAAGAGAGACAACAAAAATTTTCTTAGGCTTTTGATAATACTCATCACTTATTTCCTCTATAGACCTGTCTATTTATAAGGAAAGATATAAAACACTAAAAGACAATTATCTAGTCACCTAATAATTATTGATATAGTTGGCAGTTATCTGGCTACATGAATTATCTTCTTTTATCGTCCAAAACATTACAGAACTTCTAGATTTGATTTAATTAATTAATGGATATTAATTAGTTAAAAGATCAAACCCCTATAACTTCCCATGTAATTAATTGCTTATTTCTATTCTTACGTGTAACCCAAAAGGACCCTACTATTAATACTAGTATTACCAATTGTTGTGACTGTGGTCACCATTCTCCAAGATTATGATCCGCGATGACCATGATATAGAATTCGAGATGAGTATAATTCGAGATTAACATGCCATTAATTCTAATGAATCACAAATACCTAGGAATTTCGTAGTGATTTGAATTGGAAAAGGGTTTTGTTTACCTAAAAAACGTAATGGTGTGTTTATGGTGACCGTTTACACATCATGGAGCCAAATAGGGATCCTAGCCTTACAAAATAATTTCATTTAGAGTGATTATTTTTAATGATTTTTGTATCAAACTTATTGGAATCTCTCTTTTTTAGATGTTGATCCCAACCACCACCAACAACAAACATCCTCCTCCTCCCTTTCTCTTCCAAATCAAAACTCTAAAGTCTTTATCAAATCTACCCTTCCTCGTGAAAGAATTGAAAGATTTGAAATAAAAAAATCTCTTTGGCTTGTAATCATATTATAAGGAATCTATAAGTGCACATGTTCATAAGATGTAAACATACTTTAATAGATTGGCTAACTTGGGTGTTGGATTTCTGAAGGAGAAGATCATTGATTTAGTCAAGTGATAACTGATGGGTTTTAGCCATAAGAACTTTCCTATGTGCGCATGCAAAACCCTATTGCTCGGATCTAGGCTTTCTAATTAAACATGCTTTGAATCCAAGACTTCTAATAGCTAATTAGGTTAAATAACAATGATGAAACAGATCTAGAATCATACCTTTGAGTTCCTTGTTGATCTTGTTTGTCTTGGAACTTCTAGAGTCACAAATGTCACTCCTCAAATGGCTTACAAACACCAATAACAAGCAAGATGATTTAGGAGAGAGGAGAGGGGAGGAATTCGGCCAGAGGTTCCTTGCTTTAGGTTGTGTGTCGAATTCCCTCACCCCTAGGGTCTATTTATACTTGTAGACTCCTTAAGGGTTACCACCTAAACCCTAATTGGATAATCTTCTCTTAAGGCTATCCAAATCCATTCCATAGATAACCCTATGGACGATTTTGGCTTATCCAATCCCTAGAAATCGTCCATCCTATCTAGGATAAGGATTTACAGTCTAAAGTGTAACTATCAAACAATTGACAGTTTATACCCTCTTATTTAATTAATCTCTTTAAGTCACCAAATTAATACCAATTAATTTATGACTTATATTAATCAAATAGCCATATATTATTCCTTATAATATTTACTCTCTCTTAACAAATCATCCTTCAAGTTGCTATGGTGAAGGCAACCCAAAAGGACCATGCACAACCGGATATAGTTATAGCCTTAGACACTATTCCAACAGTCTCCCACTTGGATAAGTCTACTAACTATACAAGTACAATTCGGTTTGCAATCGTTGCTCTCAAAGACGCTGTCAACTCTGATCTAATCAATCTTGTCCTTTAGATAAGGGATCGTACAGTCCTCTGTTAGATATCATGCTGACAATCCTATAAAATGGTTAGTCATGCATTTAAATTTCTCGATCTCCGATTTATTCGACATAGAACTTAATCGAACACATCAATTTAGTTCCGACCGGGCCCGGCACACAAGTCAAATCAAATCATCGACTGGCCAAGATATCTCTTCTACCCTCTTAGGATAAAATTTACAGATAAACTTCGACTTATATGCATTTACTTATTCATTAACCAACAATACACAACAATGTGTTTTATAACATCAAGTTACTGATGCGTTTTCGCATTATCAATGCACAATCAATTAACAAATAATAAATCATATATCTAGGTTTTAAGACTATATGATATTATCGTCTTGCGACCACCTTTTATATCGTATTCCATAAGGTGATTCAAGCAAGCGCGAGTTTATTCCAATGCTCAAAACCAGTTCATAAGCACTCATGAACGTTGCAGCAACCCTTGCTATGTCTAACACCATTTAGACATTCTACACACCAATTCATGACAATCTTCATTCATATCTACTCCTAACATATGAACGATTGTGGACCATTTGAATAATTCTATTATTCCTAATAAACTCAATTATTCTGGAAGTCAAAACATGCAAAGTGAAACAATAGTTAAACAACTAACATGTGACAGTAACTTTACTCATAAATAAAACTCCTTTATTTAATCATCAAATGTTAATTACATTTATCTATTATATGTTTCTAATACTATCTAATCTATACTAATATCATCCTTCAGCCCAATACTCCTAGCATGCTGCAAGTGCTTAACGCTACTCAGTCCCTTCGTAAGCGGATCTGCTGGGTTATCTTCTGATGATATCCTCTTCACTACGAGTTTTCCTTCTTCTACACGATGTCTAATGAAGTGATATTTTCTGTCGATATGTCGAGATCTACCATGATCCCTCGGTTCCTTGGTCAAGGCAACCGCACCTTCGTTATCACAGAAAATCTCCATGGGCTCCTTTATGGTCGGTACAACTCCAAGATCACCAATGAAGTTCTTTAGCCATATTGCCTCCTTCGACGCTTCGCTCGCTGCGATGTACTCTGATTCGCACGTTGAATCAGCTACGGTTTCTTGCTTGGAACTCTTCCAAGTCACTGCTCCTCTATTTAGGGTAAAGACCCAGCCCGACTGCGAACGGTAGTTGTCCCTGTCGGTCTAAAAGCTGGCGTCACTATACCCTCGCACCTTCAAGTCATCACTCCCTCCAAGGACTAAGAACCATTCTTTCGTCCTCCGAAGGTACTTAAGGATGTTCTTCACCGCAATACAATGTGCTTTGCCAGGGTTCCCTTGATATCTGCTAACCATGCTCAAAGCGAAGGCTACATCAGGGCGAGTACAAGTCATAGCGTACATGATTGAGCCAACTGCGGAAGCGTATGGTACTCGGCTCATTTCTGCTATCTCAGCTTCGGTACTCGGACTTTGAGTCTTACTCAACTTGGCATTTCCTTGTATCGGTAGTTCTCCCTTCTTTCAGTTTTCCATACTAAAATGTTTTAGTACCTTCTCTAAGTAAGTATTCTGACTAAGTCCAATTAGTCTCTTACTTCTTTCTCTTACTATCCTTATTCCCAAAATGTAAGAAGCCTCTCCGAGGTCCTTCATAGCGAAGCACTTCCCGAGCCAGGACTTAACCTCCTGCAGAGTCGAGATGTCGTTTCCTATGAGTAATATGTCATCGACATATAGAACGAGGAAGCTTACTACACTCCCACTGGCTTTGACATATACACAAGATTCGTCTTCGCTTCGTACAAATCCAAACTCTTTGACTTTCTCATCGAAGCAAAGATTCCATCTGCGAGATGCTTGCTTAAGTCCATAAATGGACTTCTCAAGCTTACACACTCTATTCGGATGCTTCGGATCCACAAACCCCTCTGGCTGAGCCATGTAAACATCCTCAGCCAACTTTCCGTTAAGGAAAGCGGTCTTGACATCCATTTGCCAAATCTCATAATCATGAAATGCGGCAATTGCTAGCATCACTCTAATAGATTTAATCTTCGCAACTGGTGAGAAGGTCTCATCATAGTCAATTCCGGGAGTTTGAGTAAAGCCCTTCGCGACCAATCGCGCCTTATATGTGTGTACGTTCCCATCCACGTCGGTCTTCTTCTTGAAGATCCACTTGCACCCTACGGTCTTACGTTCGGGCACATAATCAACCAAATTCCAAACTTGGTTATCGTACATGGATTGGATCTCGCTATCCATCGTCTCTTTCCATTTCGCAGACTCCGGGCCTGCCATGGCTTCCTTATAGCTATTAGGTTCATCAAGATTTACTAGTGTACCATCACTAATATACGTGTCCCCTTCGGTAGTAATATAAAAACCATAAAACTGGGGATGAACTCTAACTCTATCGGAACGTCTAAGAGGTAAGGATTCGTCAATCGGTTCAACCGGAGTTTCCTCCTCGGGTTGAATGCCAGCGGTAGAGGTTCCTTCATCTATCGACTCTTGAATCTCTTCAAGTTCGATTTGCCTCCCACTGTCTCCTTGGCTTGTGAGTTCTCGCTCTCGGAAAACTCCTCTCCTCGCAACAAAAACAACATTGTCTTTCGGTCTATAGAAGAGATATCCAAAGGAAGTTTGCGGGTAGCCGATGAAAATACATCGCTCACTTCGAGGTTCAAGCTTGTCGTGAGTATCTCGTCTTACGAAAGCCTCGCAACCCCAAACCTTGATATGTGCCAACGAGGGAGCTTTCCCTGTCCACATCTCGTGAGGTGTTTTGGCAACCTTCTTAGTTGGGACTCGGTTATGGATATGGGCGGCAGTCTCTAAGGCATACCCCCAAAAGAAGATAGGTAGTGAAGCACGACTCATCATAGAGCAAACCATATCCAATAAGGTTCGATTACGCCTTTCTGCCACACCATTCAATTGTGGTGTCCTAGGAGGCGTCAATTGCGAAACTATTCCACACTCCTTGAGATAATCGTGGAATTCAAGACTTAGGTACTCTCCTCCTCGATCGGATCGAAGCATCTTGATTTTCCTGCCCAATTGATTCTCCACTTCATTCTTGAACTCTTTGAACTTTTCAAAAGTTTCTGACTTTTGCTTGATTAAGTAGATATACCCATATCTACTATAGTCATCGGTAAAAGTCACATAGAAGCGGTTCCCATCCTTCGTGGTTGATCTAAAGGGTCCACATACATCGGTATGTATTAGGTCCAATAGCCCCTCATCCCTTTCACAAGTACTCGTGAAGGGTGACTTAGTTATCTTTCCAAGTAAACAAGACTCGCATGTGTCATCTTCCCTAAGGTCGAATGACTCTAACACTCCATCCTTTTTGAGTTGGGCTATGCGTTTCTTGTTGACATGTCCAAGACGACAATGCCACAAGGATGCTTTATCCATACTAGTGGAAGAATCAATATTCAAAACATCATTTCCTAAGTTATCAACAATCATAACAGTTTCATATATTCCATTACATGGTATAGCTTCAAAGTAAAAGACACCATTTAGATAAGCCAAAATAGAACCATTCTCATTATTAAAAGAAAATCTAAATCCTTGTCTATATAAACCATGAAATGAAATGATGTTTCTAGCCATTTCTGGCGAATAGCAACAATTGTTCAAATCTAAAACTAAACTATTCCTAAGCACTAAAGAATACACTCCAATCTTGGTCACAGGCGACGATCTTCTGTTCCCCATGATTAGATTGATCCTTCCTTGCTCCACATCCCTACTTCTTTTTAGTCCCTGCACATTAGAACAAATGTGATAACCGCAACCGGTATCAAGAACCCAAGAAATAGCATGATTATAATCGTTAGATTTGATTGTGTATATACCTGCGAAAGATGGCTTGATCTTTCCTTCCTTGATGGCTTGCAGGTAATCCGGGCAGCTTCTCTTCCAATGTCCTATCTTGTGGCAGTGGTGGCACTCTGCCTCCCTTGGGTTGGAACAAGGCTTAGAGGGATCAACTTTGGTCCCACTAGAAGAGGAACCATCTCGGGCTTTCACCTTTCGATAGTTATTCGATGAAGCTTTCCTCTTCTTTCCCTTCCCTTGACCAATAGCAAAGACAGGAGCAGCGGATGGATTGGGAGTTGGTGCAACAGACTTGTCCTTGAAATTGATCTCAGCAACCCTCAAGAGACCTTGGAGTTTGCTTAGGGTGACCTCCTCTCTGTTCATGTGGTAGGTCATCCTAAATTGGTTGTACATCGGAGGCAAAGAGTGAAGCACCATGTCGATCGCCAAGTCTTCACCGAAGTCAACATTTAACTTGCGAAGGCGGTCGACATACCTTTGCATCTTTTGCAGGTGCACGGTAAGAGATTCTCCATGATCCATCTTAGCGGAGATCATGTTAGTGAAAATCTCGTAACGCTCTTGTCTCGCGTTTTGGTGATATCTCTCCAACAAGTCTTGATGCATTTCGTATGGATACATGTCCTCGTAGGACTTTTGGAATTCGGAGTTCATGGTGGCGATCATGATGCAATGTACTTTCGTTGCATCTCGCTCATGAGTTTCAAACGCGGTGATTTCGGCGGGAGTAGCAACTTCGGGGTTGATTTTCTCGAGCTTCTCATCGAGGACATACTCTTTATCCTCATAGCGAGAAATGGTGCGAATGTATCTTATCCATTCGCTAAAGTTCGTTCCATCGAAGGTGACCTTTTGGCAAAGGCTCATCAACGTGAAAGAACTAGTAGCAACGTTGTTTGCGTTTGACATCTATAGAAAGGACAAAGATAGATTAGAACAAGAATCCCTAATTATCACCCAATAAGAAAAATTAGGGCTAGGATCCAACAATAACATTTACATACTCGAAAAAGGGATGCCGTAATCTAATATGCAAATAAATTGAAGGTAAGTGAATGACGATTCACTAATTCTCCATTACAAAACTTAAACTATTAGTCCTAAGTGTTTTTGAGAATTCATAGGTTCGGATGAGATTCATTGAACTATTCAATGGCATGTTTAAATCTCGATATGCCCCTCTTGTTTGTGACTGGGATGCCGAGGATCACAAAGTGGGTGTGAATTACCATGCAAATTCACATGGTGCCTTCATTGTAACGATCACCTATTCGATGTGCCGGTAAACCACACACGCTCCATCGAACTATGATAAACAACGAATCACCCTTTTCCACCTTCGCCTAGAACCAATTAGTGTGCCGGTAAACCACACACGCTCCACTAACTTCTTAGCAAGGTGCAAAGTGTAATTTCATGGGATTGCATCAATTCACTTTTCCTAAAGTAACTAAGATTGGGAAATTTTTTAAAACGTGTAGTTACTTTGTGTTTCTTATTATACTTTTAATGAGAGGATGAGGTTGCCCTATCCTACCCGTTCGGCTAACGACCCTCCACCAATCAAGCAAGCGGTGGGTGTGAGTGTACACCCATTAAGCGCCATTTTATAGGCCGCAACCTTATACCCACCTTACAGATCGGCTTCGTGAATGAGGCCTACTAGCGGTAAGACTAGCATATAGTTATACATATATATATTATTCTAGTAATATCATATAAGTATAGGGTTGTATTTTAAAACCTTTTAAAATCTAGGGTTTGAAATTTAAGTTGTCTGAATTAAAACTTTTAATCACAAATATAAATTTCAAAACTTTAGGGTAGGTTTTAAACATTTAAAACATGGAGGATCAAATAACAAATAATTCCAATTAACAATTAATATCCTAATTATCTTTATTTGATTTATCTAAGATTTCTTTCAAGATAATTATCAAAATAATTAATCATTATCATATAAGGAAATTAAATATTTTATTAGATGATAAATATCTTTAATTAGATCAAGATAATAGTCATATTTATCAAAAAATCAGATTTAGATTGATCTAATATGATTAAGGTAAGTTTCCATAAGATAATTATGAAAAAATCCCGAATCTGGCCATTCTTGACGCCTGGACTCGCCGAGTACACAAGGGGACTCGCCGAGTTAGTGACTCAAAAACCCAAAAATCGAATTTTGCAGGTTTGTTTCAGTTAATCAAGCAACAATTTAAAGAAAACCAAGCTAGGCTCTGATACCACTGATGGGTTTTAGCCATAAGAACTTTCCTATGTGCGCACGCAAAACCCTATTGCTCGGATCTAGGCTTTCTAATTAAACATGCTTTGAATCCAAGACTTCTAATAGCTAATTAGGTTAAATAACAATGATGAAACAGATCTAGAATCATACCTTTGAGTTCCTTGTTGATCTTGTTTGTCTTGGAGCTTCTAGAGTCACAAATGTCACTCCTCTAATGGCTTACAAACACCAATAACAAGCAAGATGATTTAGGAGAGAGGAGAGGGGAGGAATTCGGCCAGAGGTTCCTTGCTTTAGGTTGTGTGTCGAATTCCCTCACCCCTAGGGTCTATTTATACTTGTAGACTCCTTAAGGGTTACCACCTAAACCCTAATTGGATAATCTTCTCTTAAGTCTATCCAAATCCATTCCATAGATAACCCTATGGACGATTTTGGCTTATCCAAGCCCTAGAAATCGTCCATCCTATCTAGGATAAGGATTTACAGTCTAAAGTGTAACTATCAAACAATTGACAGTTTATACCCTCTTATTTAATTAATCTCTTTAAGTCACCAAATTAATACCAATTAATTTATGACTTATATTAATCAAATAGCCATATATTATTCCTTATAATATTTACTCTCTCTTAACAAATCATCCTTCAAGTTGCTATGGTGAAGGCAACCCAAAAGGACCATGCACAACCGGATATAGTTATAGCCTTAGACACTATTCCAACAATAACTTCACAGTTCATTTCATGAGTTTTTTCTATGAAAAATAAGACGAACAACCCTAACATGACTCTCATTGAGCTTCACGAAGTGTTGTAAACTGCTGAAGCTAGCACACAAAGGACAAAAAGGTCCGGTAATCCCATCTTGGCATTTGATTGTTGGAGTGACAATAAAAAGAACAAGTTTTCCCATCCCAAGGGAAAGGGAAACCCTAAGATTGGTGCTTCCAATCCATGTCTCAAGAGAAAAACTAACTCGGAGATAGTACCATATTGTGATCCATATGAGGTCGTGTGTTTCCACTTCTAGACCATGGGCCATTGGAAACATAGTTGTCCTAAATACTTGGAGGATCTGAATAAAGGCAAAGTCAAGGGGCTGGAACCTCATGTATATTTATGATTGAACTCCATAGCAAATCCACTTCTAATTCTTGGGTTCTTGATTCATGATTTGATACTTATATTTTCTCTGGTATGTAGGGACTAAAGAAAAGTAGGAAATTGAAGCATGGGGAGCTTAACCTAATCATGGGAAACATGCATACTACAACTATTAAAAGGATTAGGAATTACAAGTTCATTCTTCTTGGTGGTGTTCATCTTAGCTTATCAAATTGTTGCATTTCTCCTTACATTACATGAAACATTATTTATTTTCATGCATTATGTAAGGATGGTTTTCGGTTTTCTTTTATTAATTAAAATCGTAACATGTTGCTTTATAAGAATGGTTCTTTTATTTTCAAAGATAGTCCTTGCAATGGTATTTATGAAAATGTTGTTTGCGTAAAAAATTTGGTAATCTATTATTAAACGTTGGTTCTTTTAATCGTTAATTGGATAAATCACGTTTGTGTAATTGTCGTCTTGAGCATATAAACTAGAAATGCATCTCCAAGCTCCAATCGGATGTGATCTTGAAATCATCTGAACTAAAATTAGATGATATATGTGAATCTTACTAACCTGGCAAGATAACAAAGGTACCATTCATATGTCACTGTAAAAAATACAAGGATCTGTTGGACCTTATAGACACAGATGTTTGTGGACCGTTTAGATCCGCCACTAGACATTTTGGGAGATACTTCGTGACTTTCACAAATGATTTTAGTAGACTTGGATCTATATAATCAATCTTAAGTGAGAAAACTTTAAAGAGTTCAAAGAATTTTAAAATGAAGTAGAGAATCAACTGGACAGAAAGATCAAGATCCTCCGATCAGATATGGATGGAGAATATTTAAGTCTTGAATTATACGATCACCTTAAGATTTATGCAATAACTTCAAATTTGTATCCTCCTAGAACACCATAGCTAAATGGTGTTGCTGAGAAAAGAAATCGAATGTTATTAGATATGGTCAGTCCGCTACCCTTTCGATAATCTTTTGGGTGGTATGCCTTAGAGACATCCTCCCATATCTTAAACCTCATACCAACTAAGAAGGTTGTGGAAACACCCTCTTAATGTGGAGTGGGACACGTTCTTCTCTAGCACATATAACAGTTTGGTAATGCAAGGGTTATGTTCATTGTGAATCCAATGAAAAAGTCGAACCCAAATTAGAGAAGTGTTACTTCATTGGTTATCCATAAAAGTATTTTAGATAGTTTTACAATCCTTCTAACAAGAAGGTGTTTGTTATCCGAAGGGGATTCTTCCTTGAGAAGGATATTATATCTAAAGAAGAAAGTGGGAGCTGAAATGATATTTAAGAGATTCAAGAGACAAGTGAAGAAGAAATTATTGTTGGCACTAGCACTCACCCTGAGGTAGAGAAACTTGTTGAGAAAACTGATATATCTCCACTTACTTTATGCATATCCAATAGAGTTTGTCTTCCTCATGAGTTCTATGGTTTCTATATTACCATAGAAGGAGACATAATGATCAGTAATCATATGCTAGTTAGTATGGATGAGCCATCCAACTATAAGGAAGTGATGATAGGTCCTGAAGACGCCAAGTGGAAGGAGAGCATGGAGAGCGAGATTCAATCCATGTATGAGAACCAAGTTTAGAATTTTTTTTGATCCTACACCTGTCATTAAAATGGTTGGATGTAAATAGATCCTCAACAAGAAGATTGACATGGATGGAAATGTTCACACATTTAAGGCTAGGTTGGTTGCGAAGGGTTATACTAAAACTTAAGTTATTGATCATGAGGAAACCTTCTCACTAGTAGCCAAGATCAAGTCTATTAGGATACTACTGGACATCGCAAACATCTATGATTAGGAAATATGGCAAATGGATATGAAAACTAATGTTAACAAAAAACTCATAGAGGATGTATATATAGCACAGCCTAAGGCTTTTATCGATCTAAAATATCCAAATAGAGTGTCAAAGCTTGAAAGGTCCATATATAGGCTAAAAAAAGTGTTTCGAAGCTAGAATCTTTGCTTTCAAAAAAGGTCAAAGAGTTAGGATTTTCTAGAAATGAAGATGATTCATGTCTATATATCAAAGATAGTGGGAGTATTATACTCTTCCTAGTGTTGTACGTTGATGACATACGACTTATAGGAACTAGTGTCCTAATATTGCAAAGTGTTAACACTTGGATTGGGAGTTGTTTAACTATGAAGGATCTAGGAGATGCTACATACATACTTGGTATATGAATCTATAAAGATAGATCAAAACTTATAATATGAGTTAGCCCAAGCACATACTTGGATAAGATCTCGAAGAGGCTCAAGATGCAAGACTGGGTATAGGACTAAGTAAAGGTCAATGTCCCAGTATTAGTGATGAGCTAGACAGAATGAATCAAGTCCCATATGCTTCGACTATAGGATGGATCATCTATGCCATGATATGTACTCGACCTTATGTCTCATATGCTCTGAGCATGGTGAGTCGTTATCAGGAGAATCCTGGTTATAATCATTAAATATTAGTAAAGAACATTCTGAAATACCTCAGAAGAACTGTTGGAGCATGAAAATTCTCTACAAATTATGAGTGATAGTTAGGTTATTATATTCCATTTATTTTTTGTAAAGTGCCTCTCTGTATAAATAAAGATGGAGTGGTCATTTGTTTAGTGTGCATAAAAAATGTAGTCTCTTTCTAGTTAGAGAGAATGTGAGAGTTATCTCTCCCAACCCATGTGTTCTTTACTATAATATTTACTCATCTTGTTACGTTCTTCTTATATTTTGTTAACATTAAATCTCAAGATCATATTATTCCACACAAGTCGATCGTCAAAATGGGTTCCTACAATTGGTATCAAAGCCGTACCTTGAAGATCTAAGCGATTATTTCAAGGGAACGACTCTCAATTGGCTACCTCTATCTTGAAAAAATTTCAATATTTGGTATAAAATTTATGGGTTCACAACTAGAGATTTTAAGATGAGTTTTCGATTTTTTTGAGTATTGATTCAAGCTTTTTCAAGATTTCTAGAATAAATGTCGTTGCCGTCTCGTTCATGTTTCTGCGAAAAGTCTGGGTTAATGAATATTTCTAGTTGCTGCTAGATAAAACGAATAAAAAGGTATTTTTGTCTAAGAGCTCATTCAAAGAATTTTACTCCATGCATCTTGATGTTATGGAAAGACATAAAATATCTTGGAGATTTGGAGATGTTGATTTTTGAAGAGTTATCACAAAATCTTTTTAAGCTATACTGTTATGAATGAAAAATCACGGAAGGTATGTTCTTGATGTTGTTTATAGCCGATATCAATTCAATTATCATATTAAATATAGGAGAGTACAAATTGTCTTGCTGGTTGTACAAGTATTCGATTGCATGAGTAAAAAGAATTGTGGGATATGTCGTTTTTTGAGTTTTCGATGGGTGAAGAAATTGACATATGGGATCAATTTACCTTAAAAAGACATTACTTTAGCAAGTCAAGTCTCCTACCACTCGAATCCCATGTCACTTTTCTATGCCTCCTTTACCCACCTTTTACCCATAACCTTTTTTTATTCTTTTTATTTATTTATTTTTGGTATGCATGTAGTAGATTATATTGCAAGAATGCTAGTTTTCCTTTTAGATACCTCGGGCTTCCTATTGGATCCAACATGAGGCTTGCCAAGAATTAGAAACCTATTGTTGAGAAGTTTTAAAAAAATACTTTCGAATTAGAAAGCGAGCACCCTTTTATTTGGTGGAGACTTAACCTTGTTAAGTCTGTTTTGGGTAGTCTCCCGCTTTTCTATTTCTTGTTGTTTAAAGCTTCGAAAAAAATTATCGATACTTTGGAGGGTATTAGAGTGAAATTCCTTTGGGGAGGTAAACACAATAATAAGAAAATTCATTGGATTTCTTGGATCAGTTTGGTTAGACCTAAAAAAAATTCGGTCTCACTATTGGGTGTCATAAAACCATGAACGTGGCTCTACTTGCCAGGTGGTTGTGGCGTTTAAAATGCGAATACAAAAGTATTTGGTTGTCATGCATAACAACTTTTCATGAAATTCCTAGTATTGATGCTAAACCGTTAGCAAAATGCGAGCTTTCAGGGATTTGGCTCTCAATTTCTAAAGTTGAGGTGGAGCTTGAAGAGTGAAACATTTATTTTAACAACCTTCTTTAAAGGAAAATTAGGGATGGAGATAACATACACTTTTGGAAGGACCGTTGGATTAATAATAGATCCCTCAAGGATGTTTTCCCGAAATTATATATGATTGAGACACAAAAAAAAATTGTAAATTTGATGAAAGAATTCATAATCATGGAGTCGTTTGACAATGGTGCTGGAAAAGAAACCAAAGAAATGGCGATGAGTCCACTCAATTACACGCACTTAACAGGTTGGTCAGTGGGTACTTGGAAGAATATTAATGGATGGACCATATTGACATTATTATGAATAGATAGGATTCTATTTATAATGAGTTGTCATATGGCATATATGGAAATGTTTCCATAATGGGTGATGGATATTAAGAATCTATTTGTGCAAGAAGGATGTTCAAAGGAATGTAGTTTGAATTTGAGACTTCACTTCCATGGAATTGTTCTTGTGACAATCTCCAAAGGAATACTTTGTAATATCATTGACAAAGTCTATGTGACTTTTGTAGCTCGACATTAGAAAAGGAATCATTGCATGATAGTTTAGATTCTTACACTTATGATAAAGATTTGAAATTGTGAAATGATTTTCATTGAAAATGTGTCTATTTCACAAAGTAAGGATCATAGGTATACATATTGTGCATGCTTGCAACATGGGATAACTATTTTCTTAATTCAAGTATTAAGTGGATTAATCGAAACATTATACAATGAATAATGCGTAATCAATATGGTGATTAAATAATAAGTGCTTTATTTATACTCAAAAGTTTTGAGACCATGTTAGATTAGATTATTCTTGTGTTTCACTTCGCATGTTTTGACTTCTCGAATAATATTATTATTAAACATCCACGGTCAATCATACTTTGGTAGTAGGTAATGAGGTAAGACTGTCATGAATCCGTCTATAGATTGTCTAAAGTGTTTAGACATAGAAAAGTTTGATGCAATGTTCATGACTACTCGTGTAATAAGATTTGAGTATTGGATTAAACCCACGCTCATCTGAATCACTTCATGGATTTTATCACGAGTAATTGTGAGAAAATAATATCTTATATTCTTGAAATGGAGATATATAGTTGCAATTTACAAGTCGGTTGGTTGCACATTGATGATATATAAACGCACCAGTAACTTGATGTTATAGAACATATTGTTGTATGTGATTTGATGAGTAAATAGAGCAAGCATATAAGTCGAGGTTTATCTGTTCCTTTTACACTAAGAGGGATAAAAGCGATATCTCTAGGTCCCTCGATTATTTATGATGGATTATGTACAAACAATCCTATTTAAACATGCAACCCTAGCATTGGATCTATGTTTTCACTATTAGATACACAACATTATGAACACATAAATAAACCCTAATTCTAGCATATAAGTAATCATATTAACATAAGAATAATTTTATAATATTACCTTGATTGCTATGTAGCAATAACAATCCCAAATCTCCTTGTATTGACTTTGGAAGGCTTAGAGTCACAAGTGTCACTCCTCTAATGGCTTACAAACACCAAGAGCAAATGGAGAAGGTATAAAGAGAGAGGAGAGAGGTTAGAATTTGTCCTTAGGACTTCTTGGGAACAAGTTTCATGAATTCTAAGGCCTTAGGGTCTTTATATAGGTGTATAGATAGGGTTTCAGTCATTATCCTTATCTAGTTGCTTATCCACAAAGCAACCATAAGATAAGCCTTGAAAACCCTTATCCTTTATCCTTTGGAAGATTTCAACGATCCTTATCTCCTTGAATTCGTTCAACCCATATTTAGGATAACCATTACCATATTTTGTAACTATCACATAATTACAATTCAGCCCCTCTAGTTTAATTAATTACACTTGATCACAAAATTAATTCCTAATTATTTATTGACCAGTATTAATTAAGCAAATATGATTTCTCTTTTAATATATTATTCTTATAACATATTAATAAATCATAATAACCTCTCTCTCTTTATTTATTTCTCCAATCAAGTTGCTTTGGTGAAGGCAACCCAAAAGGACTATGCACCATCGGGTCAAGTACATACCAAAATAGTTATGGACTTAGACACTAATCCAACAGTCTCCCACTTGGATAAGTCTAATAACTATTCTGCGTATGACTTCAGATCCTGATCTGCAATTGTAGCTTTCCAAAGCCGCTGTTAACTCTGATCCTATCATATACGCGTGTCCTTAGATAAGGGATCATATATTCCTCCATTCTAGATATCATATGAGATATGATTTCAAACCATTCTCTTTGTACTATATCTCGTTTCCCGATTTTTGACGACTGACTAATTGAACAAATCAAATTAGCCCTAGCCCAGCCGAGCATTTACGTATGTCATCACTAAACCATCGAGGGGCCCAAAGATATCGCTTTTATCCTTCTTTGGATAAAAGGAACGGATAAACTTTGATACAATGCTTGCTTGCACTCACTAACCAAATCACACACAACAATATGTTTTATAACACCAAGTTACTAGTGCGTTTTCATATTATCAATGTGCAACCAATTAGCAAGATACAACTCACACATCTCGGTTTCAAGAATATAAGATGTTATCGTCTCACCAATCACTCATGATACAATTCATGGAGTGATCCAAGTGAGCGTGGGTTTAATCCAATGCTCAAATCATATTCGTAAGCACTCATGAATGTTGCAGCAAATATTTGCTTATGTCTAATACTTTTCTAGACAATCCACACACCAATTCATGACAGTCTTCATTCATATCTACTTCCAACATATGAGCGACTGTGGCCCGTTTGAATAATTCGATTATTCTTAATAAACTCAATTATTCTGGAAGTCAAAACATGCAAATGTGAAACACAAGAATAATACTAATCCCATATGGCCTCAAACCTTTGAGTATAAATAAAACTCCTTTTATTTATCACCATATCGATTACTCATTATTTGTCGTTTCGGGTAATCAACTTCTTACTTGAATTATTACACTTGTCCCATGCTCCTAGCATGCACACAATGTTTACCTATGGTTCTTACTTTTGTGAAATAGACAAATTGAACACATTTCCAATCATTCTCATTTTACAACTCCAAATCCTTTTTCATAAGTGTAAGAATATCAAATTCTTGCTACTTATAGAATATACTAGATTCTAACACTTTATGCAACGATCCTTTTGTAATGTCACTGCATCAAAGTCTCAAAGACTATTTCCAATGATATTACAAAGTCCTGTAACGTAGATTGTTACAAGACAATTCCTTAGATATGATGTCTCTCACTCAAAGTACATTCCTTTGAACATCCTTTTGCATAAAAGTTTCTAATCTAGACATAGATTTTCAATATTTACTTCCTAATATGAACACACTTCCATATTTTCCTCATGACAACTCATTCTTAATATAATCTTTTCTATTTGTAATGATGTCGATATGGTCTATCCAATATGGAAACATTTCCATATTTTCCAATACTATACTTCCAACTACTCACAAGCGACCAATCCTCGTCGAACTTTGGATTGTCCTTTGATAGTTGTTTAATTATTTTAGTCAAAACCAATTCTAGTCCCTTTTTCCCTCTAAATGCGCTAGACATTTGGAAAATTTTAGAATGGTCAAACATTAAAGCATTTGCAATCGATCGTATACCTGAAGCGTATGGGACACGACGCATAATGTTTTATTTGCTATGTTCTCAAAATTGAAATTGTGAAGAGGAATGTCGTAATCATAATCGAAATTTTAAGAACACACAATGTACCTTTGACTAAATTTATTAACATTCCACAACCTAATCCTTTATATTTGAAATGAAGCATAATATTCTCTCCCTTAATTATAGCAAAACAACTTTACAACTCTTACGACTTTGCAAGGTATAACTCTTGTTTTTCTATAATTACTATTGCCAACTTGCAATACTTTCCATAATAATCATAAAATCATAACTTTTATGCTCCCACTATCATGATGATTACTATAAAACATAACACTTATGCTCCCACTAGCTTCGACATGTATTCATAAACATCTTAACTTTCAGAAAGACAATACCTATTGAATTTCTTAAGTCCATGTTTCTAATACTTAGTGCTTTGATAATCTTTTATCATGGCTTCTTGAACTTATACACCTTTGCCTTAGATAGTTCATATGTGTGTCTTAACAATTAAGACTAATTGCCAAACCTCACAATTCTAATTATGGAAAGGGATACCGTAACCATGATCGAATTCGAGAATGCAATTTTACAATCACTATCTTCTTAAAATCTTTCTTAGTGAAAGCATTTCCTCACAATCATTTTCATGAAGGAGGAAATCTTATGACACTTAGATTTAAATGGTGTATTTGTTCCTATCCATGTGAATTTGTTAAAACCAAAGTTTACGGCAAATTCAAACTCATATGGACCGAGCCTTTTTTAATCTTGATTTCTTGCCTTATGGTAGCACAACTGCCCACCACGTCTTCCAAGTAGTTAAGCATCTCACCCTTTTCCTATCAATGTACCTTTCATTGATCAAGGTGCTTTGCCTTTTATGCATTCAAAATGAGTACTCATAGGACTCACATGCATAATTAACTCAATTGGAACAACACATAATCAAAATATCGTCAACACGATAGGTTGTAAAACTCAACTCATGTGCTAGTGATGATCAATAAGGTTTATTTGATTTGTTCTTGAAACCTTTCAAGACCATTAAGACTCCTACTGACTCATTGACATATAAGATTCTCTTGTCAATAAACAATTCTTGACAAACAAATATTCAAGAGTTAGTGTAGTTTTTATCAAAACACTTCATAAATTGGTCCTAGTTGGCCTTTGTCTTATCCAACACATCACAACTTTCCATATTTGATGAATGTTATAAACCTTCTTAATACTTTTCACTCATTGTCACAATCTTAACTTTAAGACTTGTTATTGGAACGAAGTATTATAGACTTCTTGATTTAACCATTTCTTCAATCCTTGATTCCTCTTCTTAAACATACAATTGTACTAAGACTTACTTAGAGGATTAATTGAGACATTTTTCTTAATCATTAAGATCTATCATAAAGCATAAAAGCTACTCTCCCTTCTTCTTAGAATGGAGAGACTTCTATCTTTCTGCCTACTTGATTCTTCTTATTCGTTCTACTATTGATCTAAACCCTTTAATCAATTCAGAATTACACTTAATCTTGTAAGTGTAATCATATTTACTAAGCCATTAGTAAATCATGACAAATATCTTTGTTACTCTTATGGTGAACTTGATCAACACACAACTTTGTGTACTCGATCTCCTAGTCCTTCACTTGACACTTTGTCAACGAATTTGTCTAATTTCCAAATATGAAATTTCTCATTCACCATGCAACCAAGTTGCGTGATTCCAAATTCCAGTCCAATTGAAACTTTGGGCGATGAGAAACTCTCCCTATTTGGTAAATTCTCGACAATTCCATAAATAACATAACTAAGAATCATATCCATTCGTTGTAGAAATATGCAAACATCAATTTTCATAACGATTTCATTGCAAGGAAGTAAACAAATAAATAAATAAGTCAAACAAAATTTATCTTATTTATAAAAGCAGCGGAAAAACATTTGTCCTTACAATGCAAAATCTATTGAAAACTACGTAAAAGGAAAATTTCTAACAACTCTATCATAACTATCTAAGCTCAAAATCCAATCTTCAAGTCCATGAGATCGAGATCCATCTCTTGTGATTAGATTCATCTTGCTTTCTTATCAAGCTTCCTTTCTTTTCACCGACCCTTCAAAACATTCAAATGCAATCTTATCTCATCATGTATTAAAATTCAATAAATAGGAACTTAACATAGTTAGATAGTGAATTTTACCTGAAGCGTAGTCATACTTTTGACACTCCCATCTCTTAGATCTCTTAGGTAAATAGGGCAACTTCGTCGCCAATGCCCCTTCTCTTGGCAATAAAAGCAAATTGACTCTTTTGGAACAACACATGAAACTACTTTAGACATCGCCTTTCTCTTATGATCAAACTTTTCGATCATTGCATGTCTTCCATTGCCATTGTCTATATCCATAGAGGTCTTAAAGGCAGATTCACCAATCAACTTTGCTTTTCTATTGTGCCAAACCATTGCTGATTCAGTAGCAATAAGAATATAGGTGAGATCAATAAGGGTCACGTCGTGGTTCATCATATAGTACTCTCTTACGAACTCACTATACGAGTTAGGAAGTGACTGAAGAACCCAATCAACAGCCATCGCTTCACCGACAACGGATCCCATCATTCTTAACCTATCAATGTGTGACTTCATCCGTAAGACGTGTGCACACACCGACTTCCTTCTTTATGTTTACTTGCCAAAAGAGCTTGAGTGATATTGAACCTGTCAATTTTACAATCTCATGGGTTAGGAAGAATAATTGGAGGAGGAGGAGGAAGTGAAGCATGATTTCTTGTTCCTCGATCGAATCGTGGAATATCATCTTCATGTAGAATGCTTGTTCCACGGGATTTGGGAAGACCATAGTTGTCGAACTTTGACATCTACAAAACGGGAGAAAACAAATTCAAGTTAGTTGATCGATTGAGTCCTTAGTAAATCACCCAAATGAGATACTAAGGCTAGGACCCAATTCAATACGCTACGACCTAGAAAAGGGATGTCGTAATCTAGTTGCAGAATATTTGAAGGTAAGTGAATGACGATTCACTAATTTCCACCATGAAAAAAGAAATTTAAGTTTTAAATCTATGAAAACTCCTAGATCCTTTGAGATTCATTGAACTTTCAATGGCATGTTTAAATCTCTATATGCCCCTCTTGTTTGTGACTGGGATGCCGAGGATCACAAAGCGGGTGTGAATAACCATGCAAAATTACATGGTGCCCTCACATGTTACAATCACCTATTCTATGTGCCGGTAAACCACACACGCTCCACCGAACTATGACAAACATTGAGTCACCCTTTGCAACCTTTGCTTAGAACCATTTAGTGTGCCGGTAAACCACACACGCTCCACTAACGTCTTCACAAGGGCACAAAGTGTAATTTCATGGAATTGCATCAATTCACTTTTGCCTATGTAACTAAGATTGGGAATTTGAAAAACATTTGGCTACTTTGTATTTCATTATACTTATAATGGAAGGTTTTGTCCTATCCTACCCGTTCGGCTAACGACCCTCCACTAATCAAGAGTGCGGTGGGTAAGAGTGTATACCCATTTAATCGCCATTTTATAGGCAATTTCCTTAAACACCCCTTATAGACCAGCTTCGTGAATGAGGCCTACTAACGGTAAGACTGACTTTTAGTTATACATATATATAATGTTAGAATTTTAATGTTATATATATATATATATATATATATATATATATATATATATATATATATATATATATATATATATATATATATAGTATAGGGTGTATTTTACACTTTTAAAATACTAGGTGGTTAAATTTAACAGTTATACTTTTAATTCAATTAAATTATATACCTAAACTTTTATGGATTTATTAAATCTTTTTTAATTATACTCCTTAATTAATTAATAAAACCATAAGGGTGAATTTGAACTTTTCAAAATATTACTAGGGTTTTAGAATTTAACACTCCTAATTAAACCTTTTTAATCAACTTTTAAATTCCAAAACTTGAGGGCAAGTTTTGAAACATTTCAAAACAATTTAGTTTTAATCTATCTTAAAATTTCGAATTTATGGCATTTAAATTAAAATTTTAAATATTAAAACTCTTGATTTAATAATTATCTTGAATTAGACTATTAATTTAATTATTAAATCATAAGGGATTATCTAAATAATGAGGATAATTACCATTTAAACATTTAAGTTATCCTAATCCCTTAAATATCTATATAGATTTCGAAAATATGGATGGATAATGCTAGATCTTGAATTACCATATATAACAATTAGAGGATAATTACAAGATATGGGATAATCCAAATCCCTAAAAATTAGGACCTTATCTTGGGGAGGAGGCAAATTTCGAAAATCAGGGATTATAACAAATCCTAGATTTCGAAATTTAAGGGTTTAAGGAAAGGATTTGAAGATCTTATTCAAACTCTTGCAAATTAGGGTTTGCAAACCCTAATCTCGAAAAACCCTAGCCTCTTAGGGTTTATTGGCAATAACTCTAATATGTCAAGTTCATACAATTGTATAATGCTAATTGATAACAAGTTAACCAAAGGCTCTGATACCACTGATGGGTTATGTACAAACAATCCTATTTAAACATTCAACCTTAGCATTGGATCTATGTTTTCACTATTAGATACACAACATTATGAACACATAAATAAACCCTGATTCTAGCATATAAGTAATCATATTAACATAAGAATAAGTTTATAATATTACCTTGATTGTTATGTAGCAATAACAATCCCAAATCTCCTTGTATTGACTTTGGAAGGCTTAGAGTCACAAGTGTCACTCCTCTAATGGCTTACAAACACCAAGAGCAAATGGAGAAGGTATAAAGAGAGAGGAGAGAGGTTAGAATTCGTACTTAGGACTTCTTGGGAACATGTGTCATGAATTCTAAGGCCTTAGGGTCTTTATATAGGTGTAGAGATAGAGTTTCAGTCATTATCCTTATCTAGTTGCTTATCCACAAAGCAACCATAAGATAAGCCTTGAAAACCCTTATCCTTTATCCTTTGGACGATTTCAAGGATCCTTATCTCCTTGCATTCGTTCAACCCATATTTAGGATAACCATTACCATATTTTGTAACTATCACATAATTACAATTCAGCCCCTCTAGTTTAATTAATTACACTTGATCACAAAATTAATTCCTAATTAATTATTGACCAATATTAATTAAGAAAATATGATTTCTCCTTTAATATATTATTCTTATAACATATTAATAAATCATAATAACCTCTCTCTCTTTATTTATTTCTCCAATCAAGTTGCTTTGGTGAAGGCAACCCAAAAGGACCATGCACCATCGGGTCAAGTACATACCAAAATAGTTATGGACTTAGACACTAATCCAACAATTTAGTGATGACAACCCTAAGTGCTTGGCCAAGCCTGGACTGATTTGATTTGTTCAATTAGTCGGTCATCATAAATCGGAAATCGAGAAACAACACATGGACAGAGAGAATGCTTATAATCCATGTCTCTTGTCCATACGATATCTAGAATGGAGGAATATACAATCCCTTATTTAATGGATGCGTCATTGACTAGGTCAGAGTTCGATAATGGATTTTGAGAGCTACAATTGCTTATCGGATTTTGGAGTCGTACTTGCAATAATAGTTATTAGACTTATCTAAGTGGGAGACTATTGGATTAGGTGTCTAAGCCATAAATACAATTGGTATGTATTTGACCCGATATTAGTATGGTCCATTTTGGGTTGCCTTCACCAGAACAATTTGATAGGATGGATATTTGATAAAGAAGTTATTTGTGATTCATTAATATATTATAAGTATAATATATTAATTGAGGAATCATATTATTTAGTTGGTATTGATCAAGAATTAATTTGGAATAAATTTAGTGATCAAAAGAGACTAATTAAATTAACGGGGACTGATTAAGTAAATCTGTTATACTTATAGTTTGGGCTAATGATCCATGTTGATTATGGTTAACTAAATCTTTGTGGAGTCCATGAAAATTTAGTTCAAAGGGCTTATCATATGGATTATTGGATTAAAGGCCCATGGAAGTGGATTAGGGTTTACAAGCTTAAACTCTTGGAATTCCACACTATAACTGTAACCCCTTAGCTCCAAAATCGACACCCCAAGAGTTCCAAGTAGAAACCTAGCCGATTTTGTGTGCCCCTGGCCTCTCTTTCAAAGTCCTCCATTTGTTCATGGTGTTTATGAACCATTTGAGGCATCACACTTGAGGTGCTAAGCTCTTGAAAATCCAAAAACTACCAGCTACAAATAAGAGGTATTCTTCTAACTACTTTTTATGATTCATGTACCAAAATTTTATGCTAGTTAGGCTTCATGCTTTGGAAAATTGTTTATTGTATGTATAAGTTGAGAAAACTTAGATCCAAAGCATTAGGGTTGTATGTGCACGATAGGAGTGTTATAGTACATAAAACCCAACAATACCATCGGCCAACAAACACCGGGTTGGATTGCTCACATATTATGAGTCTAATCATCCTCGGGATGGAATACTCTCGGCCCACAACCATCGGGTTGGAATGCCCCGGTCTGTCATCTCTAGCACAAAGCAGATAAGCCTCAACTACCAATCAATCATGTGCCCATATAACAGATAATCTCATAAAAGTCTACAAATAGTCCAACCGATCTACAGATCACTAAGCATAGCAACATCCTATCTACCAGGATACTGATCGAATCGATCATAATCACATAGGAACATCCTATCTACCAGGATACTGATCTAACAGATCGCAGTAATAACAAAGCATGATAGCAATCCAAAGGGACAGCCTTGGTGCCTCCAACCCTTTAGTATAGTGATGAAAACTCACCTCACAAATGGCATTGGGTGATAATGTCAAACTCCCAAAGACCGCTCTAAACTCAATCACCTACAATCATCATAGCACCAATTCTATCAAGACCCAAATTACCAATGAACCCAGGAACGTCCATTTGGGTTTGGTTGTTGATGCCTTTAATCCATTTTGTAATATGAATCAGTCTTACAGTATGTGGCCAATAATATTGACAACATACAATAGCTCACCATGGTTATGTATGAAAGAGTCTTCTTTCATGCTGAATTTGGTAATTCCTAGCCCTAAATCGCATACGAAGTAAATTGATGCTTTCTTGAGGCCGTTGGTGGACGATTTGAAAATGTTGTGGGATGAAGGATTGAAAATAAGAGATATAACAACCAACATTGTATTGAAAATGAATGCAACACTATCATGGACTATCTAAGATTATCCTCTTTATAGCCATTTGTCAAGATGAAGTGGTCAAGGTTATAAAGCTTGTGCTACCTACAACAAAGACACATCGTTATGTCCTGTAACCAGCAAGATATCTTATGTTGGTCATAGAGGATTCTTTCATAACAAGAACAAATGGAGGGACATTTTGTTGACTAATGGCAAAAAAAGAGTCAAGAAAGCCTCTCATACAATTTAGTAATGCAACAATATTAAACCAATTTCATTGTCTCTCGGATCCTATTCTAGGGAAACATCCTAGTTATGGTGGGGTTGTGAAAAGAAAGCATACAAAGTCAGAGTTAAATTGGCGCAAACAAATTATCTTCTTTAAGCATAATTATTGGTCTTTTTTATAAATAAAACAACATTTAGATGTTATGCACGTGGAGAAAAATGTGTGAGAGAGTTTGTTGGATACTTTGATGAAGAATGAAAAATCAAAATACGCATAAAAACAAGAGAATATTTGTTAATTGGGGTATTCGAGACAATCTATCGCTACAAAATAAAAATAACAAGATCAATCAACCACATCCAAATTTCTCTTTGAAACCAAGCAAACGAGAACATTTGTATTAGTTCATTTGAGGAGTCAAACTACCTGAAGGTTTTGGATCAAACTTTAAGAATAATGTGCTTCCTAATGATTCAAATATAATTAGGTTTAAGTCTCATGATTATCACATCCTCATGCAGTGACTGTTATCAGTAGAGTTCAAGCTAGTTTGCCTGCAAATGTATCAGCAAAAATCTTGACCTTTGCACATTCTTTAAAAAAATTATGCACAATCATTCAATGTGAAAGGCATTTAAAAAGCACATAATGAATTCATAAAGATATTATGCAATTTGGATTTGATATATCCTCCAATATTTTTTGATATACGGGTTCATGTAGTTCTACATTTAGCTTAAGATGTTGTGACAACCCGAAACTTTTATCTTGTACAATCGATCCGTATATCAATATTTCACACGAAGTTATCATCTTATAGCGAAATTGTGGGTCCATATGAGTGCTTTAGGCTTAGTATAACTTAGATATGAGCCTTAAGAAGGGTTAGAAAAGGTGTAGCATCACAAAATCGGGCCAAACACACCAAGGAAGGTGTGTGCGGTCACACACCCGCGTGTGCGGCCAGCCAGCTGCACACTCCCCCTACCACACACCTAACCCTATATATATAGTGGAGAACCCCCTTTCATTCACTTCTTCTTCTTTGGCTGCACACTACTCTCTCTCTACTTTCTCTCTCTAAAAATCTCATCCAAGAACACACTATGAACCTCAAAATCGTGATTAACACCACCATCTAGCTTGTATTACAGGTAAAACACCAAAGTCTAGGCCTAAAACTCATAGTGTTCTTCGTGTTCTTCATCCATTGAAGGAGTGCGAACGCACACCAT
The DNA here is from genome assembly GCF_052625555.1 of Lactuca saligna. Taxonomy (NCBI): domain Eukaryota; kingdom Viridiplantae; phylum Streptophyta; class Magnoliopsida; order Asterales; family Asteraceae; genus Lactuca; species Lactuca saligna. The sequence goes on along the minus strand of NC_136421.1, from coordinate 110,865,390 downwards.
CATAAGGTGGCCGCACACACTCAAATATCCTCCAAATTTAGAGTATGTGTCACACTCCAAAACCGAGAATGGCGGAAACGTTCTGGGGCGGAGGACGTCATGTAAAGTATCACAACACAGTAAAAGTAAACAAGCAAACAACATCATCGATTGCATTAAATATATAATTTTAATACAAGCATGTTCTGTACAGTTATAGACACCAAAAATAATGTAAATCAAAATAATAAGATGAGTCTTGAATGCGCTCCATCTTCTCAAAAGCTGGCCTCGGTATCTGTCTACTGATGACCTGAGAATACAAGTTATTTTGAAAGAGTTTATCAGCATAAAGCTGGTGAGTTCATAAGTAGTTTAGTGTCGGTGTTTGTTATAAAAACAATTGAACATGTCTCAAGGGTAAGTTTGTAAAATGTATGTAAATGTTTGTAAGTATTTGTAAACGTTTGAATCTCTCAGAAAAACCTATATTTTATATTAAAGTAGCCTTCTACCAAGGCTTAACTGTTTTGTATGTTCGTTTGTTGTGAAAGTGTGTAATTTCCCAAGTGTAACTATCATTAACAAAATATAGTTTGTACATTCATGTTTAAGTGAAATAATCACTAAGTATGTGTAATGGGTGAATTATTGTAGTACTGTAGTGTTGTATTATAGGAACTACTGCTGTACTAACTACCTTAAACCGGATTTATATTAAGGTATCATGTGATCAATTGCACCATACTATTGATTGGTAACAACGACATATGAATGGTCGTAAAAAGAAATGGCGTTTGGCACCCGCAGACCTGCAGGTCCAGCTGTAGCTAGCAGCAAGGCGTAGGATAGTCAATCCAGTATAGATCTATACGCAAACTCAAGCTCTCCCTCCAAGAGAATTCTAGCTACAATTCGGGCCATGACATTTAAGGCATGCTCCAATACAGTGGATCCCAATTGTTAATGTATTCATGTATATGTAATGTAATGTTACTTATTCTATTATTGTTGTATATGTTCTCTTCCTAGTATAGTTGTATATGTTCTTTTCTAGTATATTTGTATATGTTCTTCTCTAGTATAAGTGTATATGTTCTCATAGTAGTAAGTATTGACTCATGAATGAACTGACTCATTGATCTAGAAATTGTAGTAGTATGGTCCTGTGTTACCCCGATGGTAACTTACTAATGCTGTAACTAATACGCATGAATATGGAAGTACTTTTATGTCTATATATGTACAGTTGATATATAATTAATATTGAAACGACCTTCGGACGGCTACCCGAAATCCCACCAGACCACATCTCAAGCACGAAAAGGAAATAGGGTGGATGGCCTTCCTAAGCCCTTTAAACATTGCTTGTATATCTATACATATATGGGCATGTAATTTATAATAAGTACAACAAAGTTCAAATAAAAGTATTTGGTAAGAAAAGAGTTTGTAAAGCAGTTTGAAGTAAAACAGTTTGAAAAGTAATGAAATCATTGGTTTTATAGTTATTAATCACATGTGATTGATGTAATAACTATAAGTATTTAACTTGTATTCCCCCCCATAAAAGCATTTAGAACATTTAAAAGTATTTCAAAGGTTAATTAAAGGGGTATGAACTCACTTGTGGTGAGTGGATTGGATTGAAGTGTCGGATACTGTGCCAGGTGGAAAACGGATATTTGTTCACACGCACGAGCCTAGTTATCATATAATGAGCATATATATAGCTAATTAGCCAAATAATAACTAATGAAATAAGTTGGGACACTCTAGAACGTGTAAACACTTTGTATAAGTGTTATAACTCCTAAGGGTTGTTTCTAGGTTGTTGTGGGACAAGGCTAAAGGGGTTTAAAGTTTCCAAGGACCTTGTATATGTGTTTACTCCTCCATAAACTCCACACAAGGAGTTTACGGTCATAAACCCTTGATTTTATGGCCATGAACTCCCAACTTGATGGCATTTGGTGTTTTGAAGTGTTATTTGATATCTAGAATAAGTCCTAATTGGTGGTTTAATCCTTTGGGTAGTTTAGGGCATTAATACACTCCTTTTAGGAGTTTTCGGCCCAAAGGCCATTTCTTTTGGAGTTTACTGCCGTAAACTCTCAAGGGAGCGGTATTTTTGTGCTTTCAAGTCTCATACTCACATAGGATATGTTCTAGGCAATTGTTTAAGGTTAATGAAGGCATTAGGCACCATAAGGCACCCTTGCTTGATGTTTACGGCCAAGGGACCATTTCCCTTAGAGATTACGGCCGTAATCTCCTTGGGAAGTGAGTTTTTGATGTTTTATGGCCCTTAAATTCACTAGAAACAATTTGGGGCTATTGTCCAAAAGTTTAGGGGTGATTAGAGCACCCTTTGGCCCTTGAATTTGGAGTTCACGGTCCAAGAATTTCTTAGGCCGTGAACACCTAGATCTTGGTGTTTTGGGTAGTTTTCTACTCTTAAATACACTTATAAATAAGCCTAAGTCTGTCACCTATCATGGGGAAAAGATTGGGTAGCATTTAAGCCTTATTTTGGAGTTTACTCTCCAAGAATGTTCTTGGGCAGTAAACTCCCGAATGTCACAAATTTGATATTAATCTATGTTATTAAGCACATAATAAGCATCATAAGACAACTAGAGATGTGTACTCATGATTTGGGACGAAAACCCAAAGATCCGTGGGAGAGAAAATGGCTTTTCTCTAGTTGGAAATGCGAATAATGAATGAATTTGGTTCAGAATTCTATTTATAGTCCTGAGATATTTTCGATAGAAAATATTTTTATTCCTGAAATGATTTCTAATATAACAGAGTGTTGGAATAACATTGTTGCACAAAACCATAGTGCATCCACTCTCCTGATATTTACTAAAGTGTAAACCCTGAATTACTCCAATTTATACGAAAAAGTCTGAAAATTGACTATGAATGTTATAACTTTTATTGAAGTGATATTGTTTGTAAAGAATGGAAATTTCGGGTTGTCACATCACCCCCCCGTTAGAAGGAATTTTGTCCCGAAATTAGAATTTAGGCAAATAAGAAGTTACAAATAACTAAGCGAAAAGATGAGGGTATTTCAGTTTCATCTAATCCTCGCGTTCCCAAGTGAATTTCGGTCCTCGCTTGGCATTCCAGCGAACATTCACAATCGGGATACAGCTTTGCTTCGTCTGCTTGACCTCACGGTCCATGATCTCTACCGGTTCTTCCACGAAGTTGAGGCTCTCGTTGATCTTGATCTCGTCGAGTGGGATTACAAGAGTCTCGTTGGACAGACACTTTTTCAAGTTAGATACGTGGAATGTAGAATGTACGTTACAAAGTGTGTCAGGTAGGTCGAGTTTGTAAGCTACAGGGCCGACTCTTGCGAGAATCTCGAAAGGCACTATGTACCTCGGATTAAGCTTCCTACGCTTACCGAAGCGTATCAAGCCTTTTTAGGGTGAGAGTTTGAGATGGACTCGGTCTCCCACCTGAAATTCCAAAGGTTTTCTTCGCTTATCGGTGTAGCTCTTTAGTCAGTCTCTAGAGGCTTTCAATCATTCACGGATCTGAACGATTTTCTCTGTCGTTTACCGAATGATCTCCGGACCGGTGAAAGTACTTTCAGAAGCCTGCCCCCTGGCTAATTGGGTATCACCCACCTCAGCCCAGCACAGAGGGGATTTGCACTTTCGGCTGTGGAGGGCTTCAAATGGAGCAGCCTTGATGCTCGTGTGATAACTGTTATGATAAGAAAACTCGACAAGGGGAAAATGAGTATCCCATGCCTTTCAAAAGTCAATCACACAGGCTCTCAACATATCTTCCAGTGTTTGGATGGTCCTCTCACTTTGTCCGTCGATCTGTGGATGGTAGGCTGTGCTCATGTCCCGCCTTGTTCCCAGGGAATGTTGTAGTGATTGCCAGAATCTTGAGGTGAACCTACTATCTCTATCGGAGATAATGGACATAGGTACACCATGTAGTCGTACGATTTCCCTAGTGTATGTTCTCGTAAGTTTCTCCATCTTGTCGGTTTCTTTGATAGGCAGGAAGTGTGCAGACTTGGTCAATCTATTGACGATGACCCGTATGGTATCAAGTCCACCCGTTGTCTTGGGCAACTTGGTTATGAAATCCATAGTGATCCGCTACCACTTCCATTCTGGAATCTCTGGTTGTTGCAGTAAACCGGAGGGCTTCTGGTACTTGACCTTAACCTTTGTGCAAGTAAGGCATTTACTTACGAAGGTAGCTATCTCTGCTTTCATATTAGGCCACCAGTATAGCTTTTTAAGATCCAAATACATCTTATCTGAACCTGGGTGGACGAAATACCGAGTGTTGTGCGCCTTGGTCATGACCAAGTCTCGGAAAGCACCGTGTTTCGGTGTCCAGATCTGGTTCATGAAATATAAGGCTCCGTCACCCTTGGCTTCTAAATTCTTATCCATTCCTCTAAGGGATTCACTCGTTACATTTTCAGGTTTCATGGCTTCAAGTTGGGCCGCCTGAATTTGTTTAGACAAGTGTGAATGGATGGTTATTGATAATGACTTGACCCTGCGACCAGAATATTCCTTCCGACTTAGGGCGTCTGCTACTACGTTGGCTTTACCCGGATGATAATGAATATCACATTCGTAGTCGCTGAGTAGCTCGACCCACCGTCGTTGTCTCATGTTGAGCTCCTTCTGATCGAATATGTGTTGTAAACTCTTATGGTTGGTAAAAATAGTGCTTTTCGTCCCGTACAAGTAATGTCTCTAGATCTTCAGAGCAAACACCACTGCTCCCAATTCAAGATCGTGGGTCATGTAGTTAACTTCGTGTGTCTTCAACTGTCTGGAGGCGTAGGCAATGACCTTACCTCATTGCATCAGAACACACCCGAGCCCTTGATTCGATGCATCGCAATAGACTACGAAGTCTTCTATCCCTTCGGGGAGAGATAGTATTGGTGCTGTGCATAAGGCTTGCTTGAGCGTTTGGATCGCTCTTTCTTGTTTCTCTTACCAGTTAAAGGCCACGCCTTTCTGGTTCAGGGTAGTAAGAGGTTTCGCTATTCGGGAGAAGTTCTATATGAATCTGCGGTAGTAGCCAGCGAGGCCTAGAAATTGACGATTTTCAGTAGGCGTCTTCAATGCTGACCAGTTCTCAATGGCTTTAATTTGGGATGGGTCCACGTAGATTCCCTCTTCTCTTATCACGTGTCCTAAGAATTTGACTCTTCGGATCCAAATTCACATTTCGAGAACTTCGCATAGAGTTTCTCCATTCGTAAAGTCCTTAGGACTTGTCGCAGGTGATCACCATGCTCTTCCTTACTTCGGGAGTAGATCAGGATGTCGTCAATGAAAACGATGAAGAACTGATCCAAATAAGGTCGGCATACTCTATTCATCAGATCCATGAAAACTGCGGGCGCATTGGTCAATCCGAATGGCATCACTACGAACTCGTAGTGTCCGTAACGAGTTCGGAAGGCTGTCTTTGGAACATCCTCCTCTAGTACTCGTAACTGGTGATATCTGGATCTTAGATCAATTTTGGAGAAGTAACTCGCCCCTTGCAGTTGGTCAAATAGATCGTCTATGCGAGGCAGAGGGTAACGATTTTTGACCATCAGTTTGTTGAGTTCTCTGTAGTTGATAGACATACGGAATGATCCGTCTTTCTTCTTAACAAACAAGACTGGTGCTCCCCAAGGTGAGAAACTTGGTCTTATAAAGCCCTTGTTGAGCAGTTCGTTAAGTAGACCAGATAGTTCCTGCATTTCTGCTGGTGCTAAACGGTAGGGCGACTTGGCTACTGGGATAGCTCTTGGGACTAAGTCGATTCTAAACTCGACCTGTCGTTGCGGAGGTAATCCTGGTAGCTCTTCTGGGAAAATGTCGGGGAAGTCGCTCACTACTGGAATGCTCTTTAGTTCTTTCGTTTTGAGGTTCGTGTTGACGATGTGAGCAAGGAATGAATGGTATTTTTTATGCAGATACTTCTGTGCTTGAATACTTGATATAATACGAAGGCTCGCACCAGGTTTGTCACCGTAGACGATAAGAGTTTCGTTAGACGGGAGGTTTAGATGGACTGCTTTCTCGAAGCACATGATGTCGGCGTGATGAAGACTCAAGCAATCCATGCCGATGATAACGTTGAAGCTTTTAATCGAGACCGACATAAGGTCGATTGGGAACGAATGGTTATCTAGAGTTAGGGTACAGCCTAAGTATATGCTATTGGTGTTTTCTATTTCTCCATTAGCCATTTCTACTGTGAATTGTTATTTAAGTGCGTGTGGTTGTTGTTTAAGCATGCGAGCAAATTTATGGTTCACGAAGCTTCGCTCCGCTCCACTATCGAACATAATGCATGCATAGGAGTTATCGAGGAGGAACGTACCAGTTACCACCATCGGGTCAGCAACTGCTTCCCCATGGCCTATTGCCATTACCCTCCCTGCTCCGCCAACATTCTTCGCTTTGGGGAAGTCCCTCTTGTAGTGGCCTGCTTCACCACATCCATAGCAGCTCGGGATCGCGCCAGTGCCGGGGACTTGGGCGATCGGTTGTGCCGGAGATTTACAGAAACGGACTGTGTGTCCCTTCCTGTTGCAGTTAGAGCATTGCATTTCACGGCAGGGGCCGTTGTGGTGGTAGTTGCATTTGTTGCATTTGGGCAAACTCCCGGCATACTGCCCCACCGGAGCAGTAGCAGCAGCAGTAGGGGTTATCGCGACATGCACTGCCACAATTTGCTGCTTTTTAGCAGCTCGCTGATTCTTCTTCTTTTCGTCCCAAAGCTTCCGCCTAGTGTCAACAGGTTTTGAGGGTTCTGAGACGGCTAGAGTTGTTGTTGTTGCAGGGGTTTTGACTCCATGGTAGATGAGTCGCTGTGCCAATCGCTTGTCACTGTCGAAGGTAGCGGGTTTTAATGATAGGACATTCCCCTGATACGGAGGAACCAGCCCCCATATGTACCTCTTGATCTTTTTGTTGGATAAGGTGTCTAAGTTCATAACTATTTCTGGTATGTACTTGACCCGACCCGGCATGGTCCATTTGGGTTGCATGGCACCATGCAATTGGATAGACTAAATGAGAGAAATAACGCTTGGAGATTATTAATATATTATAAGTTCTAATATATTAATAATATTATTTGATTAGTTTGATCAAGACTTAATTTAGAATTAATTAAGTGATCAAAAGATAACTAATTAAATATATGGGTTGATTAAGTAAATCATCCATATCTTATATAGTGGGCTAAAAGGCTCCATGGATCATCAAGTTGGGTTCCACCCATAGGATGCTCCATGGATGCTCCATAGGAGTTACAAACCCATGGGTCATAGGAAATGAAGAGTCCTGACACATTAGGGTTTAACCCTAGGTGTGTCAACACTATATAAGTAACATGATCTCCTCCCAAATCGGTTACACTAAAGAAATAGAGGGCTTGGCCGATTTTGTGAAGTGAGTATTCTCTCATAAGTTCTTCCAAGAGCATTTGGTGTTGTGTGAAGCATTTGAGGCATCACACTTGGGGTGCTAGGCTCACAAGGTTTCAAGGAACACAAGCAACAACAAGGTAAGTTATTCTATCTATACTTTATGTTAAAATTGTTCCCCATGTATGCTAGATAGGAATATAACCTTGGAAATCAACTTTGAATGACAAATTAGACAAACATAGATCCAAGGTTATTAGGGTTGCATGTACACTTAGGAAGTGTTAGAATGCTCAAAACTCATCAGTGGTATCAGAGCCTAGGCTTGTTTGTTCTTATTTGTGCTTAAAAGTTGAAAACAGAATCGAAAATTTGCTGTCTGCGAATGGACTCGTCGAGTCTATTGGGGGGACTCGTCGAGTCCATGTGTATCTTCAACCAACTCGGCGAGTCATGTTCATGCACTCGGCGAGTAGGGTCGAATGAGTGCAGAATTTCGATTCAGTTGCTGGAAAATGAATTAGAAACATTACCCTAAACTGTTTTAGTAAATGTAAACTTGTTTTTGGTGGTGTAATGTCTTGCTAATTCATTTACAACAACTAGTTATCAAAAATTACAAAGTTTTATGTAATTTTTTGATTGTGTTCATATTCATGTTCTTGTTCTTATGATGTTTTAGATGATCATAGGAATTATTTGTAACCTATTTGGTAGTTTAATTCTTGATCATAATGTGTTTTAATGGAGTTCATAACTTATCCTTAAGTTATGGAAAACCAAGAGTCACACTTGAGTTAAAACCATTAAGAAAACACAAGAGTTATAAAAATGAAGAGTCTTCATTTTATTACTCTATTAAACTCATAAGTTACAAGAAATGAAAAGTTTTGAAAGTTACAAAACTTGCCCTCAAGTTTTGGAACAAGTAAAGTTAAGTTAAAACTTTAGTTCCAACCCCTAGAATTTTAAAAGTTAAAATTCAAACCTTATACTTATATTATGATGATTTAATAATTATATATATATGTATAAGAACAAGTCGTCTTACCGCTAGTACGCCTCATTCACGAAGCCGGTCTATAAGGTGGGTATAAGGTTGTTGCCTATAAAATGGTGACTTAATGGGTGTATATTCTCACCCACCGCTTGCTTGACTGGTGGAGGGTCGTTAGCCGAACGGGTAAGACAAGGACTTATAAATTCTCATTCAAAGTATGATGAATATATAAAGTAACTAAATGTTTATTAAATTCCCAATCTTAGTTACTTTAGGAAAAATGTGAATAAGGTGCTAATCCATGAAATTACACTTTACACTTTGTCTGAGTCGTTGGTGGAGCGTGTGTGGTTAACCAGCACACTAACTTGGACTTAACAAGGTAGGTAAAGGGTGACTTAAGGTTTATTATAGTATCGTTGGAGCGTGTGTGGTTTACCGGCACATCGATTGAGTGATAAACTTTAAGGGTACCAAGTGATTTGCATGGTTACTTCACACCTCGTTTTGTGATCCTCGGCATCCCAGTCACAAAACCTGGAGGGCACTCCCGAGATTGAAACATGCCTTTGAAAAGTTCATTGGATCTCAAAGAATCTAGGAATTTCTAAAACCAATAAAAACTAAATATTTAATATTTCGGTTTTCGTGGTGGAAATTGGTGAATCGTCATTCACCTACCTTTCAAATATGGTATAGCTTAGATTACGACATACCTCTTCTAAGTTATATTATATTGTGATTGGATCCTAGCCTTAATATTACATTTGGGTGTTTTATTAAGGACTCTCTTAAATCTAAACTAAACTTGTTCTTCTTTTTCAGATGTCTTCAACTAATGCTTCTGGCTCGAATCCTAATGGCTCCTTTACTCTTATGAGTCTATGTGGGAAAGTCACCTTTGATGGATCCAACTTCAATAAGTGGATCAGAAACATCAGGATGATTACCCGCTACGAGGACAGAGAATATGTCCTTGACAAGGAGCTTAAGGAAATTGACGAGTCCACTGCAACTCCCCAGGAGATCGCTGACTTTCATACTCATGAAAGAGATGCAACCAAGGTGGCTTGCATCATGTTAGCCACCATGACAGCTGAACTCCAAAAGTCTTATGAAGACTTCTACCCTTATGAAATGCACCAAGATTTGATGGAAAGATACCATCAAAGTGCACGACAAGAGAGGTACGAAGTCATCTGCTCCATGATAACAACCATGATGAAGGACGGAGAGTCCGTCACGAGCCACATGCAGAAAATGCAAAGGTATGTGGATCGGTTGCTGAAGCTCAATGTGAACTTCCCTGAGGAGCTTGCAATAGATATCATTTTGCACTCCTTACCATCGTGCTATGATCAATTCCGCATGACATATCACATGAACAAGGAAGAGGTCACCCTCAGCAAACTTCAGGGACTTCTCAAGACCGCAGAAACAGGTCTTAAGGGGAAGTCGGTTGCTATCACTCCTACTCCAGACTCAACTCCGGTCTTGGCAATCGGGCAAAGTCGAGGGAGGAAGAGAAAGAGATCTTCAAAGGGTACCAAGGCTCGGACCCTTGATGGATCTTCTTCAAGTGGAACCAAGAAAGGTTTCATTACTCCTTCTTCTGACCCAAAAGAGGCTGAATGCTTCTATTGCCATGAAAAAGCTCATTGGAAGCGGAACTGCCCAAAGTACCAGCAAGATGTGAAGGATGGGAAAGTCAAACCCAACCATGCAGGTATTTACACTATCATTTCTAATAACTCACCCCATTCGAAATCTTGGGTCCTTGATACAGGTTGCGGTATTCATATTTGTTGTGACTTGCAGGGACTAGGAAGAAGTGAGAATGTGGAGCAAGGAAGAATAAACTTAATCATGGGGAATAGGAAAGTTACACCTGTCACCAAGATTGGAGTTTATACTTTATCGCTAAGTAGTGGGTTAAATTTAGATTTGAATAAATGTTGTTATTCGCCAGAAATGGCAAGAAATATTATTTCCTTTCATGCATTGTACAAACAAGGTTTCACCTTTTCGTTTGATAATGAAGTTGGTTCGATTAATGCTTTCTTTAATAATGTTCTTTATTTTAAAGCATTACCTTGTGATGGTGTGTATGAAGCTGTATCTATTGTAGATAACTTAGGAAATAATGTTTTGTGTATTGATTCTGCTAATAATAATAACTTGGATAAAGCATCATTATGGCATTGTCGTCTTGGACATATAAGCAAGAAACGCATAGGCCAACTCCAAAAGGATGGAGTCTTGGAGTCGTTTGACCTAAAGTCAAATGATAGTTGCGAATCATGCCTACTTGGAAAAATAACAAAGTCACCCTTCACAGGCTCTTGTGAAAGGGGTGAAGGTTTGCTGGACCTTATACACACGGATGTGTGTGGACCATTCAAACATGCCACTAGAGATGCTAATCGTTATTATTTGACTTTTACTGATGATTATAGTAGATATGGATATGTCTACTTAATCAAGCATAAGTCAGAGACTTTCGAGAAGTTTAAGGAATTTAAACAGGAAGTCGAGAATCAATTGGGCAGGAACATTAAGATGCTTCGATCCGATCGAGGTGGTGAGTATCTTAGTTCAGAGTTCGTCGACTATCTAAAGGAATGTGGGATTGTCTCACTGTTGGGCTTAGAAGATTGCGTCTTTTGGGCTCGTTTGTTTATAATTCTTTGTATTACGGTTTGGGCTTGTCCAACCGTGTGTCTTTTATGCTTTGTATATAAGCTTATGCTTGCATGCATATTAGGTTAAGGTTTTGAGAGATCTGAGAATACGATATTTTCTAGAAGACTAAAGGTTTATTTGATAACACTTGTAACCTTCCAATCCTCTACAGTTGATGTTCTTAATCGAGCTCTTCTGAGGATTTTGTTTTAATCATTCAACACGTTTGATTCATTCTTGTTCCATAATTTTACTGTGTTTATATCGTCATTGTTTTCATAACCTGTTCAAGATCTTATCGATCTTCAAAGATTAAAAGGTTTATTAATCTTATCAATTGGTATCAGAGCAGGAGACTGTGTAATTGATACACATCTTTTCTGTGAAAAAGATTATCATTAGGGTTTTTCCGCAATCATCAATATTTATTGAGCCGTCATCTCTTTATTGACGTATCTTGATATTTATTATTTTGCCCTAATCCGCTTTATTACAAGTCTGATCTTTGAACAGGTTTTTACGATCATAATGGACGCTACACAATCAAATGTTATCAATATTTCAAACAGCATTGGTTCGACGACAAGGATTCCGATCTTATACACCAACGATTATGAAGTATGGGCACATCATTTCGAAGACTACGTTATTGGGTCGGAGGAAAATGGGTATTTGATTTGGGAAGCCATCACCAACGGACCGTTTTCTCATTCTGCAACGTCCAGAGTCATTAAAACTCAAAAAGAATACAATGATCTGCTCAAGGACGTAAAAGACATTGCACAAGATGAAAAAGACAAGTTCCAATGCAATATCAAAGCACTAAGATTGATCCGGTTTTCCCTTCAGTCCGATACATTCAGATTGGTTAGCTCTTGCACGACGGCGAAGGATGTATGGGACAGACTTCGTGAATTGTATTCTACAGACGAAGATCTCGAACATTCTATTCAAACTCTGCTTCTATCTGAGTTTGGTGAATTTAGACAAGGGGCTGAAGAATCTGTAACCCAGACATTCGATCGCTTCAATCATCTTCTCAGCAAGATGATCAAACATGATATCGAAAGGAAGCTCATCGAACAGAAAGTTACATTCCTAAATGGTCTAAGGTCTGAGTGGAGAGCAGTAGTTTCCACAGTTAAAGCCCATGAGCAATTTAAATCATACTCATTGGCGAAACTGGTGGGAATTCTCAAGTCTCAAGAGAAAAACGTGGTGCAAGAAAAGAATGTCGTTTCTGGTCTCGGTTCGTTGGCTCTCTTGTCAAAAAGTAAAGCCGTTATGGAGGATGAAGACCTCAGCCTGGAAGAATATGATCTCACATCAGAAGATTATGCCTTGATGGTATCCAATCCCAAAAGGTTCATAAAGAAGAAATTTCCCAGCAACAAAAACCGAAACTGGCAGGGAAGTTACAGCTCAGAAAAGGTGGTTAATGAACCGAAAGTTGAGGAGCACAAGAAGGAACCGAAGGTTGACGGCGACTCTGGAGTGAGCTGTTTCTACTGTGGTGGGAAAAATCATTATGCTAAGGACTGTGTCCTCAAGAAAATGGCTGAGAAAGATGATGGAAACAATGAGGAAGCTGTGTTGCAGAAAAGGCTAGATGAGTTGAGAATAAAGAAGTCTGCTGCTAACCCGCCTTGTAATGCCCTTATTGTGCAGGGTTCTGTTCCAGGTGATGAGTTCGGTAGCACGGAAGTTTGGTCTACTGACTCAGAAAACGAGGAAGTGATGCAGCCTACTCATGGAAAGGCGTTCGTGTCTAAGGAAGAAGGCAGTGGTGGTAAATGCCTTATGGTTTCTGACGTATCTCAATTGAGGGGATACAACACCGATGGAGGCAATGATGGACAGAATGCAAAAGAGGATATGTGCTTCACAGCCAAACCACTCAGCCAGCAGTTCAATGAGCTGGATGAACTGATAAAGAAGGTACAATCTGTTTTTATTTCATGCAAAGTACCATCATCCTCTTACGAGAAAGAACTAAAAAGTGTCAATTCAAGAATATCTCATTTAGATAGTAGCTTAACTCAAACTCGGGTCACAAATTCTAACCTAACTGATCAATTGAGCAGCGCTGCGTCGAAGAGTGAGGAGCGGAGAATGTGGATAGAGTTAAAGGAATCGGAATTAGTCAGAGTTAAAGATGAAAACATTTATTTGCAAAGAGACAATTTGAAATTGTTAAAACAACGAAATGTTTTTTGTTTAATTGCTAAACGTCTGTATTCTAATATTACTCAGCTCCACTTGGATTGTGAAATAGGCCAAAGAATTCACCGCATGATTTTGCCCTTCCTGGAATTTAAGGAAGATGAAATCGATGCCGAAGCTTATAACTGTGAAAGTGTGATATCATCTGATAACATAAATCCCACCTACATGTATGGACTGGACAAAATTGAGTCCTTCATTAAATCTAAAGACCACAAGCTCATGCTTAAAAATCTTTTGGATGAAAATGACAGACTTAAACTGAGGACCGAAACCATGCAAAAGTTTGACTCTTTAAACACCAAAGTAAGCTCAGAAAACAAAATTGATGTTGAAAATGCATCTGAGCTTGATGAGGATGACAATATGAGTGAAATTTCTGTAGAGGACACGGTTGATTGCTCAGAATTTATTAAAACCGAGCCAGAAAATCACAAAAATCTTATTTCTGAAAATTCGGTAGAGTTTGCTCGGCTGTCCCATCAAAAGTCCCCAAAATTAGTTGAGAAAGCTGTTGTGTATCAAAAGGTCAGGACTACTCCAAATCAAGTATACAAGGTAACAGGAGTAACTGAACATCAAACAGCCGAACTTGCAGCCATTGTAGACAAAGACAATGCTGATGGCTGTGATGAATACTTCTGGGAAGCTCCTATTGATAATGCAGACGAAACCATTGGTTTATCTGAAAGAACTTCATGGAAGAGCAAAGGAAGATATATACCCGAACCTTTGAATAAGCCAAACAACTTCAGTGAGCCGAGCACTAGTGGTACAAAAAATACTCCTCAGAAGGATGTTCACTCACCAACAGAAACCATTCCTTCGGCTTCTTCAGCTCAAAGTAATTCCACCGTAGTTCAAATGGAACCGATCAAGGGGTCAGCAAAAACAAAAGCAAATGTTCATCATCAACCATCTCAGATGCGGAACAGGAAGATAGAAAGGAACATCAGATACCGGAAGAACCTTTCGGAAAGGAAACAATTTTGGCGTTCCCAGAATGCATACTTCACTCATCAAAACAAGAATCTAAAGTATGAAGACATTCCTGAAGAAAAGCTTGAAAGTCCCAAAAACCGAAAGCCGAGGTTCGGTTCACAAAAGGACAACAACCGAAAGCAGAAGTTCGGTTCTGAAAAGGATATCAACCAGAACCAAAGGTTCTGTTCCAAAAGTGGCTCGAACCAAACACAAAGGTTCGGTTCTGAAGACAAAAGAGTTCAAAACTCTAAGGTCGGTCCCTCCAATGATCAAAAACAAAAGGGTCACCTGAAGTTTCCTTCTAAGTCTAATTCTTTTCATTCTTCCAATTCTTCTTCATCCTCAGTTTCATATCAATCTCGTTCTAAATCTCATTCATCAACTGAGCAAATGTGGAAGCAGAAAGTCGAAAAATCCACATCAAAGACCGAATCTAGCTCTACTAATCTTACCAAAATAAAAGTGTACACCATTAAAAGGAAAGATAAAACAACTCTCGTAAAAAGAACTTTTCTTGTTGATATCTCTCTCATTGCTCCTGTTTCCATGCAAAGCTCACGTGGACCCAAGAAACTTTGGGTTCCTAAATCTCTCTAAATTTTGCAGATTATAAGTGACGAGCAGTTCGACGAAGAATGGTACATTGATAGTGGCTGCTCACGTCACATGACAGGAAGGAAAGAAGAGCTTAGGGAGTACAGATCGCTTGCAAATGGTGGCAATGTCAAGTTCGGAAACAATTCTTTCGGCACCATAAAGGGATACGGGATGATAACCAATGGGGATTTCTCAATAAGGAAGGTGGCATATGTGGAAGGACTCCAACACAACCTCATTAGTGTATCTCAACTGGTTGGAGGTACAGGTCTCAAAGTCTCATTCGATGATGAAGGTTCAGAGATTATAGAGAAAGAGACAAATAAAATAATTCTCAAGTCAGAGCGAAAGGGTGAAATGTTTCCCTTAAACATGAAACCCATCAAAGGAAACCCAGCTGTATGCTTATTGTCAAAAGCGCAATCCGATGAAAGCTGGTTGTGGCACCGAAGATTATCTCATCTTAACTTCAAAGATATCAATCGTCTTGTTACAGGAGGTCATGTAAGGGGCCTTCCATTACTCAAGTTTGACAGGGATCATCTATGTGCTGCATGCGAAATGGGAAAGCAGAGTCGTCAAAGTCATCCATCGATTATCAATACAAAAGTTGTTGAACCACTCGAATTAATTCATATTGATTTGTGTGGTCCTTCATCTATCGAAAGCATCGGTGGTAGCAAGTATATTCTTGTTATCGTTGATGACTTTTCTCGATTTACATGGGTGTTCTTTCTAAAGCTCAAATCTGAAGCGACTCAAAAGCTGAAAACGTTTATTACGCAAATTGAAGTACAGCTCAAAAAGGTTGTCCGCAACATCCGAAGTGACAATGGTCTCGAATTCAAGAACAGGGAGTTTGAAGAGTTTCTTGCAGAGAAGGGAATTAGTCATAATTTCTCAGCTCCCTACACACCACAACAGAACGGAATAGTCGAAAGACGAAACCGATCCTTGTGTGAAGCTGCCCGAACTATGCTAAGTTTTGCTTCTTTACCTCTTTATTTTTGGGCTGATGCTATTTGTGCTGCTTGTTTTACACAGAACAGGTCATATCTCAACAAAAGGTTCGCTCTCACCCCATATGAGATATTGAACAACAGGAAGCCAAATGTGAAATTTTTTCATGTGTTCGGCTCAAGGTGTTTCATCTTCAACTCCAAAGAACACCGCAACAAGTTTGATGTCAAAGCCGACGAAGGAATTTTCCTGGGTTACTCTCTCACATCCAAGGCATACAGGGTCCTAAACAAGCGTTCAAGAAAAATTGAAGAGACGTATTATGTGACCTTTGACGACAACTATGTCAAGAAGCTGCAGGCTAAAGAAAATATCACTGGGGAAATCTTTCCTCCAAATGGCATGGTTACAGTCTCGGTTGCTAATCTATTCGAGACATTTCTGGAGCTCTTTGACGAACCAGAGAATGCTTCACTTTCTGAAGCTGGTGCAGCAGATAACAAAGTTGATCACATGGAGCAGATTGTTGAAGATGCTGCAAGGAGAATGTATGAAGAAGAATCAATCTGTAACGACTCTCCTTCCAACGAAGCTCAAGTCGAGGGGGAGCCATGCACACAAGTCGAGGGGGAGCCAAATGCTCAAGTCCAGGGGGAGCCAAATTCTACAACTTCAACCGAAGAGGTCTCAACACCAGCAAGCCCAGGTCCACTAGAATCACACGAACCTCATATCTTCCAATGTACACCAACTGAGGTAGAACATGACGATGTGACACTCGGTTATGATAGCCAATCTGAACTAGAAGAAATAATCAATGCCGACTTAGACCCAACCGTTGATCCAACTTACCCTCCTCTTATCAAATGGACCAGAGATCATCCTGTCTCTCAGGTAGTTGGGGATGTATCTGAAAAGGTTCTGACCCGATCACAACTGAAGGCAAAACAGACTTCCTTATTTTCAAAGGTAGAGTTTTGCATGTTCAATTCATTCGTATCAAAAGTTGAACCAAAGACAGTTAACACTGCTCTCGACCACTCTGATTGGGTTCAAGCAATGCAAGACGAGTTGAACGAATTTGAAAGAAACAAAGTCTGGCGCCTAATTCCAACCCCTCCAGATGCTTCGGTTGTTGGTCTCAAATGGGTCTTTAGGAACAAAATGGACAAGGAAGGTAATGTTATACGGAACAAGGCTCGTCTGGTGGTCAAGGGATATTGTCAAGAGGAAGGGATAGACTACGAAGAGACTTTCGCTCCAGTAGCTCGGCTAGAATCTGTTAGAATATTCCTAGCTTATGCTGCTCACAAGAACTTTGAAGTTTTCCAAATGGACGTCAAGTGTGCATTTCTCAATGGAGAACTTGAAGAGACGGTGTACGTAGAGCAACCTCCTGGATTCGTGAACGAAAAGCATCCAAATCATTGCTATATTCTGGATAAAGCTGTGTACGGCCTTAAACAAGCTCCGAGAGCCTGGTATGAAACGCTTACAAAATTTTTAAAGATGTCTAAATTCAAACAAGGTTCGGTTGACCCAACCTTCTTTCGCAAAAAGGAAGGTAACCACCTTATGATAGTTCAAATTTATGTCGATGATATCATCTTTGGCTCCACGAATCCAAGCTTAACGGCTGAATTCAGAAAGCTGATGGAGACTAAGTTTGAAATGAGCTCAATGGGTCCTATTAACTTTTTCCTTGGTTTAAACATAAGACAGGGACCCGAAGGCATCTTTATTAATCAGGAAGCTTACACAAAGACTCTCCTAGCAAAGTTCGGTATGATGGGAGACTCAAAAGTCAAAGTCCCAATGGCATTCGGCACTAAGCTTACCCCATCTCTAGACAAACCAGCTGTCGATATCACTCTCTATCGTCAAATGATTGGATCATTAATGTATCTTACTGCTAGCAGACCTGATATCATGTTTTCTGTGTGTTATTGTGCTCGATTTCAGGCAAACCCCCGTGAACCTCACATGCTTGCAGTGAAGAACATCCTCCGATATCTCAAGCGAACCACCTCCTTAGGTCTTTGGTATCCATCCAACTCAGGCTTCTTTGTTCAAGCCTATTCTGATGCTGACCTTGGAGGATGTGGACTCGACCGAAAAAGCACGACCGGTGGATGTCAATTTCTTGACGGGAAGTTAGTTAGCTAGCAATCCAAGAAACAGACATGCGTGTCGCTATCTACAGCCGAAGCAGAATATATTGCAGCTGCATCATGCACATCACAAGTGATTTGGATCCAAAGTCAACTTCGAGACTATGGACTCAATATGAAGAAGATCCCACTATATTGTGACTCCGAAAGTGCAATTAGGATTTGTCATAACCCAGTGCAACACTCCAAAACCAAACACATAGCACTAAGGTATCACTTCATCAAAGATCATGTGGAAGATGGAAATGTCGAAGTTCACTTCGTAAGAACCACTGATCAGCTGGCTGACATCTTTACAAAAGCTCTTCCTGAAGCATCATTCAATCAGATATTGCAAGGCTTAGGCATGATGGTTGCAGAATCGGTCCCAAATCCTCATGTCTCTATTTAAAAAAAAAAAAAAAAAAAAAAAAAAAAAAAATTCAAAAAAACCGAACCTAACAGACCGCTCGGTTGCTCTCTGTTCTGGTAAAATTCAAGAACCGAACCTAACAGACCGCTCGGTCACTCTCTGTTCTGGTCAAATTCAAGAACCGAACCTAACAGACCGCTCGGTTGCTCTCTGTTCTGGTAAAATTAAAGAACCGAACCTAACAGACCGCTCGGTCACTCTCTGTTCTGGTCAAATTCAAGAACCAAACCTAACAGACCGCTCGGTTGCTCTCTGTTCTGGTCAAATTCAAGAACCGAACCTAACAGACCGCTCGGTTACTCTCTGCTCTGGCAAAATCAAAAAAAAAAAAAAAAAAAAAAAACGAACCTAGCAGAACGCTCTGTTGCTCTCTGCTCTAGTACAATCAAGGAACCGAATCCACCAGACCGCTCGGTTACTCTCTGCTCTGGCAAAATCAAAGAACCGAACCTAGCAGAACGCTCTGTTGCTCTCTGCTCTAGTAACATAACGGAACCAAATCAACCAGAGCGCTCGGTCTCTCTCTGTCTCTACAAGATAGGCACTCATTCAATCAAACCGCTCGGTTCTTCCTAATCTCTACTACTTTTCCTTGTTTAAATTTTGTCTTTCTGTTTTTTTTTCTTTCCTTTTTCAGAAACTTCAAATTTAACAAAAATATTTTATCTTTCTGTTTTTATTTTTTTTCAGAAAATTAAAAATTAACAAAAATATTTTGTCTTTCAGTATTTATTTATCTCTAAGTAAATTTCAAAATTTCAAAAATATTTCATATTTCTAGTATATGTTCTTCTTGCTCAAGTGAATACTAGTATCTCCTTATGGATCGTTCATCCAGGTATGTTTTTCTCTTATAAGACTAGTTAGACGTCCCTAGAAGCATGCTGCTGTATGTTGTCTCAAGCCTCTATGACCTTGAGCATGCCTTAATGATTCGATCAATACCTATCGTTTCTTCCCAATCAGGCTATTCTCTCATATTCGGTCTAGAGCTACCTTCTTTTACTCATCTGAAACATGAGTTGCTCTGCTTTGTCCCATTTATGTAGCAGAAGGTACGTTCGGTCTCTTAACCATCTCTTCAACTTCTTCACTTACATTCGCTCCCCAAAGTAACCCTTGATGCTCTCGGTCTTTACCACTGAGGCTTATGGTTGCACAACATCTGAGTTCATGATCTTAGATTCGATTACCACGTTCTGAGTGAAACCCAAAATTCAACACCTAAATAGAATTGACGGTGAGTTATTAACTCAAGCTTTTACTTGGAAATCTTCTTTATGAGTGATCTTTTATGAAACTGTCTCGTCCTAAGACATTTCTTCCCAAAGAGATCCAGTTTAATTTATTTTGAGATTTCTGTCTATATCATTCCCATCACAGAATACTTCCCACCTACCTGTTCAACAGATCACATCGGTCTCACCGGTAACTCTACCAACACTTAGTTTTATGTCAAGACTTAATGTTTGGTTTGAGTTCAGCCACCTCTTAGCCATCAACAGAAGACGCCTTTCATTGTTTCTCTAAAGACAACTAATCGTATTTCTCGGGAAACCACACAAACACTTCAGGTCTCTCTTGACTCTGAAGGAAGCGATTCTTGCCCGGAATCTTCTGCCTTCTGTCTTTTATTTAGACAACACGCACTTCCAAACACATTAGATTCATTTCCTTGTCTTTCACACTCTTATGCACGGAATTGTTTTCCCACATTCTAATTACTGTTTGGCACATGGTTCTAAGTCTCAACTGTAACCAAACAAGGGCACAAGGGATTTCAAACGGTACGAAAAAAAAATTTGGGCGCGTGCAAAGGATTCGTTTCAGCCCCACGTGTGCTGACGTCTTCATTGAATACACCATAACTTCTAATCGCGCTTTTTCAGGCGACGTTTTGGGTTCCTAATCATCACGATTTTCTCTCTCCTGAGAACGGTATAAATAAGACGTGATCGTGTTCTTTGGCAGTTACCTCTCAAAGCATTATCTCTCTGATAAAGTTGCACTGTTCATCTTCTTCCAAAAACTCAACAATGGCGACTTCTTCTTCTGCTCACGATCAATCGGCTTCTTCTTCCTTTCTTGCAATCAAACCAAATCAGAACATGATCATAGAGTTGTCTCCATTCGTCTATGACTCATATATGCTCTACGTGGTGGAATGCCTCAAATATTCCCCATTGGTATTGGCATTAACGCAGGTGGAGGCAGTTCCTATGACCCTGCTATCTCAAGTCTACTCCACAGCAAGCTATGACAAACACAAAGACCATATCTACTTCTCTATTCACGACAAGAAGACTTCCGTTTCCAAAACACGGTTTTGCTCTCTTCTAGGGCTTGCCGTGGATGCTTCTGTCATCTCTCTAGACTTCATCTCAACCGCCCAAATCTTTAAGATGATGTACGAGATGGGGTATACAGATGTTCTAACATCTGTTGGCAAAGTCAAGAAATCATGTCTTCCATCTCAGTGGAATGGATTGCTTACCCTTTTAATTAAGGGTTTAGCGGAGCGATGTGGTGGTTCCGACACCACTAGCAAAGGATTTCTCACAATGCTGTACGGCCTTTACAACGGCATCAATCTTGACTATGGGTCAATTCTCTGGTCTCAAGTGGTTCAGAGTCTTAACTCTACCGCAAGGCACTCAGAAATTTCATGCGCCAGGTTTTGGACCCTCATCACCAGGAGAGCCATTGATTCTCTTGACATCCCTGTCATGAAGGATGTTCTTATGGCTTCAATTGCCACATACCACACCAAGAAAATCATTCTCTCAGATCCAAGTAAGTTCCTCCACTATGGACTAATCCCTGAGTCCATGTACAGATGTGTCACGCCCCACAGCAAGATTATGGCGGACTACAGCTCTAGAACCCCCCTGCCTCCTAGGGTTCTTTCCGAGGAACAACGTGCAGCTCTTGAGGCTCTGGATCAGCCTGCTAACCGAGGCAAAAGAGCGAGCAAAAAGGAGAAGGCTGAGATGAAGGAACCCGCTCCTCAAAAGGAGAAAAAGAGAAGGTCCTCCAAACGCAAATCCGAGGCAGAGGCACCTTCTCAGCCGAGATCGAAAAAGGTCAAGAAGATGGCTAAAAGAGCCAAAGGATCTCCTTCTGAATCAAAACAGAATGCACCATCCGAAACAGAAGATGTTGATCCTCAACCCGAAACTGCACCCGTTTCGTCTCCACAAAACTCTCCTACCCCACCAGACGTTAATCCTCAAACCGAAACTACACCCGTTTCGTCTCCACAAAACTCGCCTACCCCACCTAAATCTCCCCAAATTACCAAATCTCCTTCTCCTCCTACTTCCCCAAAATTTCCAACTCCAATCCAATCACCCAAACAGAACATCTCAAGTTCTGTTCCAACATCAATTCCCCAAACCACAACCGAAACCACTATTCCCTTCACCATTTCTCAACCTTCATCTTCTATCTCCCAACCTATTATCACAGAATCTATCACCATAACCTCAACCCAACCACCAGTAACGGTCAACGTATCTGATACGGGGGCTGCTTCTGTGGTTGATACCCCGGTTATCAACCCTCAATCCTCCCCTTCTCCATCTTCCAACTCCGGTGCTACCCTAGGGGGTGATGATGATGAATTTGATTCCATCTATTACAGCCCTTACCGGATCCCTACCGACACCGATACAGATACCCCTGTGTCAAGTCAGCAACTTCAAGAGATTCACGCAAAACTCGACAGTCTGCTGGCTGACAGTAAAGCATATGGGGGTGCTGTGCTGAAGGCTTTCATCCAGTCCGCAATCCAGACTTACACCGAAGCCTTGGATTGCTCCACTGACGCTGTAGACAATTCAGCAGCCTCATGCTCCAAAGCTACTAAGGATGTTTCTGAGGTTGTTCATACAACTCAGATCTTTCTTGATTCTCTCAAGGCTCATGCTGATTCAAATGCTTCCAAATTTCAAGCGTCAGTAGACTCGTTCGCAGCCACCCTTCAGGGAGAAACCAAGAAATTTGAGGCTCTGCGTGCTGACCTCAAAACTGAATCCACTTCAATTCTCAAATCTTTGGATTCACGTTTTGCCTCTTTAGCAGCCGAGAGCACCCTGAAGGAAGAAGTTATCAAGCACCAGGCAACTATTGACTTACAGAAAGTTCAACTGGCCCAGGCACAACAAGAAATCACTTTACTTCAAACTCAACGGGCAGTTCTTCAGAGTTGCGCTGGTGACGTTAAAAATATGTTAACCGGTGTTCTTGACTCCCATGATCCCTTCCTCACCCTCACTATTCGTCAGCATCTCCAGGTGAAACTCCTTCCGATGATCACTATCCTAAGTGAAATGAAG
Source organism: Lactuca saligna (assembly GCF_052625555.1). NCBI lineage: Eukaryota > Viridiplantae > Streptophyta > Magnoliopsida > Asterales > Asteraceae > Lactuca > Lactuca saligna. The sequence continues at coordinate 110,842,604 of NC_136421.1, read as the reverse complement.
GGTGTCTCGGAGAAGCATGTTCTTCCGAGACAAGGGGGAGAGGAAGGTATGTCCAAACAAGAACCGAAGGGTAATGTAGCTTCGGGTTCTGGTAAACATGTCTTAGTTGAGAGCGAATCAGAATCAGATGAAACCATTACTGAAGCTCTTCAACGCAAGAAACGGGACAGAGAGCTTGATGAAACATTGAAGATAGCTCGTGAGGCAGAAGCCAGAGAAAGGAAAATCCGGGAGGATGAGGAGGCAATTCAAGCTAAAAAGACTCTGTTCCCAGATTGGGACAGAGACACACTCATCACTCAAGCAATTGAGTTTCCTTCTATTTATTGGTTGGAACCGATTGCATCTTTTGAATGTGAAAACTCCAAAGACTCGCAGTTCGACATGCCCATTACGCGTAAAGCCTTCACTTTTCACTGCTTTGATGTCACTGCAAACGTCCCTCATCCGAACCCGAAGGTTGACAGGGAGCTTATCGATTTCTATCTGAAATTCGGTCAACCTCAGTACTTGACTTGGAGTGCCCAGAAAATTATAAGAGTCAAGGTACTGAAACCAACCCAGGCTGGGAAATTTGTAAACGTCAATTTCAAAATCAACAGAGGAACTGCCAACACCGAACATCTTATTTCTCTGGCAGATCTTCCCAGTCTGAACCCCCACGATTGGATCTTGCTATACAACATTCTTCTCTCCAACCAGAGAGAATATGAACCAATTCTTTCTCATCTTAAAAGAATGTTGGCTTCCTATGTCCATGAGCTGGCCACTATGGATCAGGAAATAGCAAAGGTGATGAATAAGAAACCGACTGTCAAGCCCACTTCCAAAACCGGAGATGTCCATAAAATGAAGTTGGGGCAGATTGATTCTTCCAATCTGACAGTTATGTTCACAAGGGGGGATAAGCACAAGTTTCTGTTTGCGTTGGTAGACAAGCATCTGTTCTCTACAGAGTGTCTGGAGCACATCATCAATATCATTCACCGATGCAAACAGAATACAACAGCAGATAAGAAGAACTTTACAGATATGCTTCGTTGGTATATTACCTTCAGGCATCATATTCTAGCTTTGATACCGAAAATTTTTCAAACGGTAAAGAAGCCATCTGCTTTGAAGACAGAGTGAAGATCTCGCCCCAAATTGACGCAAAGGGGGAGATTGTTGGGCTTAGAAGATTGCGTCTTTTGGGCTCGTTTGTTTATAATTCTTTGTATTACGGTTTGGGCTTGTCCAACCGTGTGTCTTTTATGCTTTGTATATAAGCTTATGCTTGCATGCATATTAGGTTAAGGTTTTGAGAGATCTGAGAATACGATATTTTCTAGACGACTAAAGGTTTATTTGATAACACTTGTAACCTTCCAATCCTCTACAGTTGATGTTCTTAATCGAGCTCTTCTGAGGATTTTGTTTTAATCATTCAACACGTTTGATTCATTCTTGTTCCATAATTTTACTGTGTTTATATCGTCATTGTTTTCATAACCTGTTCAAGATCTTATCGATCTTCAAAGATTAAAAGGTTTATTAATCTTATCACTCACAATTGACACCTCCCAGGACACCGCAGTTGAATGGTGTGGCTGAGAGGCGTAATCGAACCTTGTTGGACATGGTTCGTTCCATGATGAGTTGAGCTTCGCTACCAATCTCATTCTGGGGGTATGCCTTAGAGACTGCCGCCCATATCCTTAATCTAGTCCCTACAAAGAAAGTTGCCAAAACTCCTCACGAGATGTGGACTGGTAAAGTACCTAAACTAGACCACATCAAGATTTGGGGATGCGAGGCTTTCGTGAGACGCGAGACTCATGATAAGCTCGAACCCCGAAGCGAGAGGTGTATTTTCATCGGCTACCCACAGCAATCCTTTGGTTACCTCTTCTACAGACCTAGTGACAATGTGGTTTTTGTAGCAAGAAGAGGAGTCTTTCGAGAAAGAGAGTTTATAAGCCAAGGAGACAGTGGGAGGCAAGTTGATCTTGAAGAAATTCAAGAGTCAAGTGGTGAAGGAACTTCAAACTCTAGCCCTCAACTTGAGGAGGAAACTCCTGTTGAGCCAATTGACGAATCTGTACCTCTGAGGCGTTCCACGAGAGTTAGGAGTGCACCTGAGCATTACTATGGATTCCATATTACTGCAGAAGGTGAGACACTTATTAGTGATGAGACACTAGTAAGTCAAGATGACCCTAACAGCTACGAGGAAGCCATGGCGGGCCCCGAGTCTGCCAAATGGAAAGAGGCTATGGATAGCGAGATACAATCCATGTATGACAATCAAGTTTGGAACTTGGTTGAGAATGTACCAGGTCGAAAGACTGTAGGGTGCAAATGGGTCTTCAAGAAGAAGACCGACATGGATGGTAAAGTACACACTTATAAGGCTAGACTGGTTGCAAAGGGCTTTTCTCAAATTCCTAGAGTGGACTATGATGAGACCTTTTCTCCGGTAGCCAAGATTAAGTCTATTCGGGTTCTGTTAGCCATAGCCGCATTTCATGACTATGAAATTTGGCAAATGGATGTCAAAACCGCTTTCCTTAATGGGAAGTTGGCTGAAGATGTTTACATGAGTCAGCCAGAGGGTTTTGTCAGTAACGAGTACCCTAATAGAGTGTGTAAGCTTGAGAAATCCATTTATGGATTAAAGCAAGCACCTCGCAGATGGAATCTTTGCTTTGATGAAAAGGTCAAGGAATTTGGCTTTTCTAGGAGTGAAGATGAATCTTGTGTATATGTCAAGGCTAGTGGGAGTATAGTTAGCTTTTTGGTATTGTATGTGGATGACATACTACTCATAGGAAACGACATTCCAAACTTGCAGGAAGTAAAGTCCTGGCTTGGAAAGTGTTTCGCTATGAAGGACCTTGGTGAAGCTGCCTATATTTTGGGGATAAGGATTTTGAGGGATCGGAGTAAAAGACTAATTGGACTTAGTCAAAGTACCTACTTGGAGAAGATTCTGAAGAGATTCAGAATGCAAGACTCCAAGAAAGGAGAGTTGCCCATCCAGAGTAACGCCAAGTTGAGTAAGACACAAAGCCCTAGCACTGAGGCTGAAATAGCAGAAATGAGTCGAATACCTTATGCTTCGGCTGTAGGTTCGATCATGTATGCTATGACGTGTACTCGACCTGATGTAGCCTTTGCCTTGAGCATGGTTAGCAGGTTTCAGGGGAACCCTGGCAAGGCACACTGGATTGCGGTAAAGAATATTCTCAAGTACCTACGAAGGACTAAGGACTGGGTCCTTACCCTCGGTGGGAGTGATGACTTGAGAGTTGTAGGGTATAGTGATGCTAGCTTCCAGACTGATAGGGATAACTTCCGCTCTCAGTCGGGCTGGGTCTTTACCCTAAATGGAGGAGCAATTTCTTGGAAGAGTTCCAAGCAAGAGACAGTGGCAGATTCTACTTGTGAATCAGAGTATATTGCAGCTAGCGAAGCGGCAAAGGAGGCGTTATGGCTGAGGAACTTCATTGGAGACCTTGGAGTTGTACCAGCTATTAAAGAGCCGATGGAAATTTTCTGTGATAGTGAAAGTGCTGTTGCCTTAGCCAAGGAACCAAGGGATCACGGGAGATCCAGACACATCGACAGAAAATACCATTTCATCAGACATCGGATCGAAGAAGGACTCCTCGTGGCAAAGAGGGTATCATCAGATGAGAATCCGGCAGATCCCCTCACGAAGGGACTGACTCGGGTTAAGCATCTCCAGCATGCTCGGAGCATAGGGCTGAAGGATGATATTAGATTTAGTAGTTAGATAATCTCGAAATTTGTAAAGTGTAATTGACATTTGATGATGAATAAAAGTGTTTTATTTATGAGTAAAGTGTTGCTATCTCTTGTCGATCGTTTACTATATTTCTTTTGCATGTTTTGACTTCCAGAATAATTTTGTTTGGTATAACATATTATTCAAACCTCCACAGTCGGTCATATGTCGGAAGTAGGTATGAATCAAGACTGTCATGTTTGGTTGTAGAGGTCTGGGACAAGGCTACAACAATCATGAGTGCTCATAAGTTCTGAGCATTGGACTCAACCCACGCTCACTGGAATCACTTCATGGAATTCTATCTCGAGTGATCGTGAGACGGTAATATCATATAAGTCTTTAAACCTAGAGATATGATTTGTTACTTACAAGTTGGTTAGGCATTGATTGTACGAAAAACGCATTGGTAACTCGATGTTATAAAATCGTGCTCTTATGTGTAATTCAATGAGTAGTAGAACAAACATATGAGTCGAAGTTTATCTGTTCCTTCTTGGATTAGAAGCTGATATCTGGGCCCCTCGATGATTTTGTTTTGACCTATGTACCGGGCCCGGTCAGAACTAAATTGATGTGTTCAATAAAGTTCTTTGTCAAACAAATCGAGAATCGGGAAACAAATGTTGGACAATAAGTAAGACATTGTTCCATGTATTTGTCCGACTGATATCTAGAACAGAGGATTATATGATCACTTATCTTAAATGGCGTACCATCATCTTCTCAAGTTTCGAGAAACCTTGTAAAGAGCTACGATTGCTGATCGGTTCCTGAAGTCATACTTGCAGTAATAGTTACTAGACTTATCCAAGTGGGAGACTGTTGGATAAGGTGTCTAAGTCCATAACTATTTCTGGTATGTACTTGACCCGACCCGGCATGGTCCATTTGGGTTGCATGGCACCATGCAATTGGATAGACTAAATGAGAGAAATAACGCTTGGAGATTATTAATATATTATAAGTTCTAATATATTAATAATATTATTTGATTAGTTTGATCAAGAATTAATTTAGAATTAATTAAGTGATCAAAAGATAACTAATTAAATATATGGGTTGATTAAGTAAATCATCCATATCTTATATAGTGGGCTAAAAGGCTCCATGGATCATCAAGTTGGGTTCCACCCATAGGATGCTCCATGGATGCTCCATGGGAGTTACAAACCCATGGGTCATGGAAATGAAGAGTCATGACACATTAGGGTTTAACCCTAGGTGTGTCAACACTATATAAGTAACATGATCTCCTCCCAAATCGGTTACACTAAAGAAATAGAGGGCTTGGCCGATTTTGTGAAGTGAGTATTCTCTCATACGTTCTTCCAAGAGCATTTGGTGTTGTGTGAAGCATTTGAGGCATCACACTTGGGGTGCTAGGCTCACAAGGTTTCAAGGAACACAAGCAACAACAAGGTAAGTTATTCTATCTATACTTTATGTTAAAATTGTTCCCCATGTATGCTAGATAGGAATATAACCTTGGAAATCAACTTTGAATGACAAATTAGACAAACATAGATCCAAGGTTATTAGGGTTGCATGTACACTTAGGAAGTGTTAGAATGCTCAAAACCCATCACTTTTTCCCTTCGGTGGGAACCATATTGGGGCAGAGGGCCACCAGTTCGCTGAACCTGGCGGTATAGGAGACTACGTCAGAGCCCTTCATGGTTAGACTCCACAGCTCCTGCTCCAACTTATGGGTTTCGCCCCTTGGGCAGCATTCCTCACTCATGAGGTCCTTCATCGTTTCCCAGCCCATGTCGTTGGCTATGACGAGGGTTAGAGCTTGAATGTGGCCGTTCCACCACGTCAGGGCCTTTCCTTCAAAGGTGCATACAACATATTTAACTTTGCTCGCAGCAGGGCATGAACAAATTTCGAAGACTGATTCAGTCTTCTCGAACCATTGCGAGAGCTCAATGACTCCGCCGGTCCCATTGAAGGACTTCGGCTTGCAGTTGGTGAAATCCTTGTAAGAGCACTTTCTCGAGCGCACAGGGGTTTCAACCGGAATTGATTCAACAGGGGTTCCACCTCTGCTGGCATCAGAAGAGTGATACTGAGCCATGGCTGTTGCCACTTCTGCGGCTACGACAGCATTCAGGGCTGCAGTATCGATGACTGGAGGCGGTGGAGGTGCAGGGTCCTTCCGGGGAGATTTGCGAGGAGGCATCTTTCAGCTATAAGTTTAGAAAGATGAACAAAATGGTAAGAATCAATTGTAGGTAGGGTGAGAGTGACACATGGACTAATCAACTGAGCCATTCTAGCTACGATATCTATGCGGGAAAAGAGGTATAAGAATGTAGTATATAATAGCTTGTAGTAGCACAAAATACTCCTATAGTATTTTAAGTTTAGGTCCTACTGATCTTCTTGTGGTATTGTTGGTAAGTTTTTAGACTTGCTAACGTATCACAACCATTCTAGGGCATATGCTAATCACTCCTAGGACCAACATAGTTGATCAGGCTATGCCATTCCTAGGATTGACCATACATCCCCGAGCTTACCTGTGATATTTAACAATCGTAATACTTTTGTTCTTGTCATTGTGAAACTGATTTTTTTGTATGAATGCAGACTAGTATACTTAATAAAATATTTTAGTATTTAAAGTATAGACTCTTGGTCAGAGTGTTTTAATCCCAAATGGGTTTATAGTTAGTATATCTTTTATGGGTTGATATACTTAATTCACTATAAACAATGCTCTGATACCAATCTGTCACACCCCAAAACCGAGAATGGTGGAAACGTTCTGGGGCGGAGGACGTCATGTAAAGTATGACAACACAGTAAAAGTAAACAAGCAAACAGCATCATCCATTGCATTAAATAAATAATTTTAATACAAGCGTGTTCTGTACAGTTATAGACACCAAAAATAATGTAAATCAACATAATAAGATGAGTCTTGGATGCGCTCCATCTTCTCAAAAGCTGGCCTCGGTACCTGTCTATTGATGACCTGAGAAGACAAGTTATTTTGAAAGAGTTTATCTGCATAAAGCTGGTGAGTTCATAAGTATTTTAGTGTCGGTATTTGTCATCCAAAAACATTTGAACATGTATCAAGTGTAAGTTTGTAAAATGTATGTAAATGTTTGTAAGTGTTTGTAAAAGTTTGAATCTCTCAGAAAAACCTATATTTTCTATTAAAGTAGCCTTCTACCAAGGCTTAACTGCTTTGTATGTTCGTTTGTTGTGAAAGTGTGTAATTTCCCAAATGTAACTATCCTTAACAAAATATAGTTTGTACATTAATGTTTAAGTGAAATAATCACTAAATATATGTAATGGGTGAATTATTGTAGTACTGTAGTGTTGTATTATAGGAACTACTGCTGTACTAACTATCTTAAACCGGATTTATATTAAGGTATCATGTGATTAATTGCACCATACTATTGACTGGTAACAACAACATATGAATGGTCGTAAAATGGAATGACGTTTGGCACCCGCAGACCTGTAGGTCCGGCTGTAGCTAGGAGCAAGGTATAGGATAGTCAATCCAGTATAGATCTATACACAAACTCAAGCTCTCCCTCCAAGAGAATTCTGGCTACAACTCGGGCCATGACATTTAAGGCATGCTCCGATACACTGGATCCCAATTGTTAACGTATTCATGTATATGTAATGTAATGTTACTTGTTCTAGTATCGTTGTATATGTTCTCTTCCTAGTATAGTTGTATATGTTCTTTTCTAGTATAGTTGTATATGTTCTTCTCTAGTATAAGTGTATATGTTCTCATAGTAGTAAGTATTGACTCATGAATGAACTAACTCATTGATCTAGAAATTGTAGTAGTATGGTCCTGTGTTACCCCGATGGTAACTTACTAATGATGTAACTAATACGCATGAATATGGAAGTACTTTTACGTATATATATGTACACTTGATATATAATTAATATTGAAACGACCTTCGGACGGCTACCCGAAATCCCACCAGACCACATCTCAAGCGCGAAAAGGAAATAGGGTGGATGGCCTTCCTTACCCCTTTAAACATTGCTTGTATATCTATACATATATGGGCATGTAATTTATAAGAAGTACAACAAAGTTCAAATAAAAGTATTTGGTAAGAAAAGAGTTTGTAATGCAGTTTGATGTAAAACAGTTTGAACAGTAATAAAATCATTGGTTTTATAGTTATTAATCACATGTGATTGATGTAATAACTATAAGTATTTAACTTGTATTCCCCCCCATAAAAGCATTTCAAACATTTAAAAGTATTTCAAAGGTTAATTAAAGGGGTATGAACTCACTTGTGGTGAGTGGATTGGATTGAAGTGTCGGATACTGTGCTAGGTGGCAAACGGAGACTTGTTCACAGGCACGAGCATAGTTATCATATAATGAGCATATATATAACTAATTAGCCAAATAATAACTAATGAAATAATTTGGGACACTCTAGAACATGTAAACACTTTGTATAAGTGTTATAAGTCCTAAGGGTTGCTTCTAGGTTGTTGTGGGACAAGGCTAAAGGGGTTTAAAGTTTCCAAGGACCTTGTATATGTGTTTACTCCTCCATAAACTCCACACAAGGAGTTTACGGTCATAAACCCTTGATTCTACGGCCATGAACTCCCAACTTGATGGCATTTGGTGTTTTGAACTGTTATTTGATCTCTAGAATAAGTCCTAATTGGTGGTTTAATCCTTTGGGTAGTTTAGGGCATTAATACACTCCTTTTACGAGTTTTTGGCCCAAAGATCATTTCTTTTGGAGTTTACTGCTGTAAACTCTCAAGGGAGCGGTATTTTTGTGCTTTCAAGTCTCATACTCACATAGGATATGTTTTAGGCAACTGTTTAAGGTTAATGAAGGCATTAGCAACCATACGACTCCCTTGCTTGATGTTCACGGCCAAGGGACCATTTCCCTTAGAGATTACGGTCGTAATCTCCTAGGGAAGTGAGTTTTTGATGTTTTATGGCCCTTAAATTCACTAGAAACAATTTGGGGCTATTTTCCAAGACTTTAGGGGTGACTAGAGCACCCTTTGGCCCTTGAATTTGGAGTTCACGGTCCAAGAATTTCTTGGGCCGTGATGTCACACCCCAAAACCAAGAACGGTGGAAACGTTCTGGGGCAGAGGACGTCATGTAAAGTATCACAACACAGTAAATGTAAATAAGCAAACAACATCATACATTGCATTAAATATATAATTTTAATACAAGCGTGTTCTGTACAGTATAGACACCAAAAATAATGTATATCCAAAATAATAAGATGAGTCTTGAAGGCGCTCCATCTTCTCAAAAGCTGGCCTCGGTACCTGTCTACTGATGACCTGAGAATACAAGTTATTTTGAAAGAGTTTATCAGCATTAATCTGGTGAGTTCATAAGTATTTTAGTGTCGGTATTTTTCATCCAAAAACATTTGAACATGTATCAAGTGTAAGTTTGTAAAATGTATGTAAATGTTTGTAAGTGTTTGTAAAAGTTTGAATCTCTCAGAAAAACCTATATTTTCTATTAAAGTAGCCTTCTACCAAGGCTTAACTGCTTTGTATGTTCATTTACTGTAAAAGTGTGTAATTTACTCAAGTGTAACTATCATTTTCAAAATATAGTTTGTACATAATTGTTTAAGTGAAAAGATCACTAATTGTGTAAAGAGTGAATTAATGTAGTACTGTAGTGTTGTATTATAGGAACTACTGCTGTACTAACTACCTTAAACCGGATTTATATTAAGGTATCATGTGATAAATTGCACCATACTATCGACTGGTAACAACGACATTCGAATGGTCGTAATAACGGAATGACGTTTGGCACCCGCAGACCTGCAAGTCCGGCTGTAGCTAGCAGCAAGGTGTAGGATAGTCAATCCAGTATAGATCTATACGCAAACTCACGCTCTCCCTCCAAGAGAATTCTGGCTACAACTCGGGCCATGACAATTAAGGCATGCTCCGATACAGTGAATCACAATTGTTAACGTATTCTTGTATATGTAATGAAATGAACTATTCTAGTATAGTTGTATATGGTCTTCCTCTAGTATAGTTGTATATGTTCTCTGTCTAGTATAGTTGTATATGTTCTCCTTCTAGTATAGTTGTATATGTTCTCCTTCTAGTATAGTTGTATATGTTCTCTTTCTAGTATAGTTGTATAAGTACTCGTAGTAATAAGTATTAACTCATGAATGAACTAACTCATTTATCTAAAAATTGTAGTAGTATGATCCTATGTTACCCCGATGGTAACTTACTGATGGTGTACTAATAAGTATGAATATGGAAGTACTTTTATGTCTATATATGTATATTTGATATATAACTAATATTGAAACGACCTTCGGACGACTACCCGAAATCCCACCAGACCACATCTCAATGCGCGAAAAGGAAATAGGGTGGATAGCCTTCCTAAGCCTTTTAAACATTTCTTATATATCTATACATATATGGGCATGCAATTTATAAGAAGTAAAACAAATTTTAATAAAAGCATTTGATAAGTAAAAGAGTTTGTAAAACATTTTGAAGTGGAACAGTTTGATAAACAGTTTTAACAGTGATAAAATCATTGGTTTTCTAGTTATTGATCACATGTGATTAATGTAATGAAATGTGATTGATGTAATAACTGTAAGTGTTTAACTTGTATCCCCCCATAAAGTATTTAAAACATTTAAAAGCTTTTCAAAGGTTAATTAAAGGGGTATGAACTCACTTGTGGTGAGTGGATTGGATTGAAGTATCGGATACTGTGCTAGGTGGCAAACGGAGACTTGTTCACACGCACGAGCCTAGTTACCATATAATGAGCATATATATAACTAATTAGCCAATTAATAACTTAGTGAAATAAGTTGGGACACTTAGGAACATGTAAACACATTGTATAAGTGTTATAGGTCCTAAGGGTTGCATCTAGGTCGATATGGGACAAGGCAAACGGATTGAAAAGCTTCCAAGGACCTCGTATAAGAGTTTACCACCCAATAAACTCCACACAAGGAGTTTAGGGTCGTAAACCCTTGAGTTTACGGCCGTGAACTCTTGTCTTGGTGGTTTTGGGTGTTTAAGTGTGCTAAATGAATTCTAGAATAAGCCTAGCATTGGTAGATTAATCCTTTAGGTAGTTTAGGGCCCTAGAATGCTCATTTGAGGAGTTTACGGCCTAAATACCATAACCCCTAGAGTTTACGGCCGTAAACTCCTATGGGGTGTTTGCTTTAATTCTTTTAAGCCTCTTGCACACAAAGGATAGCTTCTAGGTTTTTGTTTAAGGCTAAAGGGGACTTTAGGCACACTTTTGTGCCTTTACTTGGAGTTTATGGCCCAAGAGTATTTCTTGGCCGTAAACTCCCTTTTAGGGATGATTTTGATGTGTTTTGGTCTCCAAATTCGCTACAAGCATTAGACGGTAATTGTCTTAAAGCCTTAGGGGTGTTTAGGGCACATTTTGTCCCTTGAAATTGGAGTTTACGGCCAAAGACTTTCTTGGGCCGTGAACTCCTTAAACTATGTGTTCTTGATTGTGTTCTAGCCTTTAATGATCATACATAATGTCCTTGACTAGTTACCTAATAAGGAAATGGGACTAGATAGCCTTTAGGCTTCGTTTTGGAGTTTACTCCCCAAGAACGTTCTTGGGCGGTAAACTCCCGGATCTTACAAATTTGTCATATAAACAATGTTATAAAGCTTATAACAAGCATTAAAACACATTTAGGAAAGTAGACTCACGATTTGGGATGAAAACCTGAAGATCCGTGAGAGAGAAAGTGGCTCTTCTCTAGTTGGAAATGTGAATAATAAATTAATTTAGTTTAGAAATCTATTTATAGTCCTGAAATATTTTGACAGAAAATATTTTTATTCCGGAAATGATTTCTAATATATCCGAGTGTTGGAATAACAGTGTTGCACAAAACCGTAGCACATCCACTCTCCTGATGTTTACTGAAGTGTAAACCCTAAATTACTCCAACTTATACGAAAAGTCTGAAAAATGACTATGCCTGTTATAACTTCTATTGAAGTGATACTGTTTGTATAGAATGGAAATTTCGGGTTATCACACGTGAACACCTAGATCTTGGTGTTTTGGGTTGTTTTCTAGTCTTAAATACACTTATAAATAAGCCTAAGTCCATCACTTATCATGGGGAAAAGACTAGGTAGCATTTAAGCCTTATTTTGGAGTTTACTCTCCAAGAACGTTCTTGGGCAGTAAACTCCCGAATCTCACATATTTGATATGTAATCTATGTTATTAAGCACATAATAAGCATTATAAGACAACTATAGAAGTGTACTCACGATTTGTGACGAAAATCCGAAGATCCGTGAGAGAGAAAATGGCTTTGTGACGAAAATCCCATCATGATTAGTCACGAAATACCCTAATCTAATACGTATATGTGTTACCATATTTTTAATAGGTTCCACTTGCGTTCAAAACATCCGTTGACACTTAGCACTCATATCGATCGTACACCGGGATCCTAAGTTAAATTGTGAATTCATACCCCTACACTATTCCGAGTTTTTCATGTTTTCAGGGGGGGGGGGGGGGAATACAAGCTAAACATAAAAGGTTTTCATAACTTACAAACTGATGCAATTACAACGATTTTCTATCAAACGTTTATATACAATTATCCCTTTTGTATTATGCAAAGCATAAGGGATATTTTCAATTTATAATTGCATGGTTTCAAAACCTTACACAAACGTAACAACCATTCAAACTATAATGGGTATAGTTTGGGATTTCATTACCAGTCTTACAGATTCAAACTTCATGCAAGTCAATCATATAAACTATGTCATATTTAGTTTATCCATTACAACGAATACAAAACTAGAGTATTATGCTAAATAATTATTTTATGTATAATTATTTATACTCTACACCGTTACAAACGATTTCGAACTCGGGAACAACCGAACAAACACGTAAACTAGTTAATAAAGGATTGTGAGACTATCTTCATTTGGCCCCTTGGGGTACCAGTAAATCCTCACCGGTAGTATAACCAGAGTCTCTTGGAAGGAGAACATGAAATTTGTGGATAGATCTATTCGGGGATGACAATCCCACACCTGAACTGTTAGCTACAATTAGGCGAGCACGCTTGGGGTGACAAATTTTGTAATCGTACGATGCTTGAAGAATGTCAAGGAGGCCACGGGTCAAATTATTATGGTTATACGACTCACAATAAGTATAAACTAATCATTGTTTACTGGATTTTCCTTCTTCTATAGTTTTATTTTAACTGATAAAACTACTTATCTACTTACTGGAGGGTATTCCAGGGATAAAATCTATAGTTTTATTTTAAGTAATAAAACTACTATACATACTGGCTGTAACTAGGGTTTTCAAACAAAACGTACCTTTCATTCAGGAAGCAACAAACATGTTACAAAATATTGGATTTTCTTGGTAAACATGCATACATATTTCAGAACTTTGTAACAATGGTTTTCGATACAAACGATATTTACATATAATGTAAAGAAAACATTGATACAAATTCAGTGACTAGTTTTCAATACAAAAACATGCTTATGAACTCACCAGCTTTATGCTGATATGTTTTCAAAACCGTTTGTATTCTCAGGACAACGATAGACAGGTACCTAGCCGGTTTTTGGAGAAGACGAAGCATTTTTGGAGTCTCGTCTTTATCTTTTATTATATAATGCGATGTATAAATAATGTTTTCAAACAGATGTAAATATTCATATTGTAATGTAAGGGTTGTGTTTACTTTGATTGCTATGATACGATTGTTATGATACTACGTATGATTGTGTTTACTTTATCGCTTAGTAGAACACTTCATCTATCTTATAGAGATACATCTTGTTTCATATCTCTTTATTCAATTCAGTGGACTTACCGTCCTCTCCTCCCTGATCATTTTAGAACGAGATGCCTCCAAAGAAAAGACCCAGCTCAAAGAACAACAATCCTCCACCACCACCTCCCCAGTTCGATCCCGCTATGTTGCAGGCAGTTGTTACTGCCACTGTGACTGCCGCAATGTCACAGATGCATCCCGGTGGTTCTGGTGGGCCAGAAGGTGGTAGCCATCCCCAAAATCAGGAAGGCAGTCAGGGACAACAGAAGGAGTGTTCCTATAAAGACTTCATGAATGCAAAACCCACATCTTTTGACGGTACTGGAGGTGTCATTTCCTTGACTCGATGGATCGAGAAGATCGAGTCCATCTTCGAAATTTGTTCCTATTCGGAAGACAATAAGGTGAAATATGCAGTTGTACTTTCACCAACAAAGCATTGACCTGGTGGAATAGTCGGGTCAAATCCCTAACCCTACCAGTAGAAAATGCTATGGGTTGGGAGAGCTTGAAAGAGCTCATGCTTGCTAAGTACTGCCCCGCAGGGCGAAATGCAGAAATTAGAGCATGAACTCTGGAACCTAAAAATGAAGGGTTCCAATATTGCTACATACACTTCTAGGTTTGAAGATCTAACACTTCTTTTCCCGGGAATGGTATCCCCGGAAAGCAAGAAAATAGAGAGATACATTTGGGGATTGACGCCCCTAACTCAAGGGAATGTCTTGGCTGTTAGGCCAAACACTTTTGATTGCACCAAGTGCCTGGCACAGACCCTCATAGATCACGGAGTTGATCTTTATCTAATGACAACCACTCCTGAACAAGAAAAGGAGAGTGGTGAGAACAGAAAGAAATTCTGGAACAAGCGCAAGGGTTAGAGTTCGCAAGGGTCCTCCAAGAAACAACAAATTGTGGCAGTCCACGCTGCCACTACCCCTGCTGCTGCTCCTGCAACTCAAGCACCTACCAGTGGATATATTGGTACCCTTCCTTGGTGCAGCAAGTGCAATTACCACCACCGTATCCCCAGCCCATGTCGTGAAATGCTCTACAACAATTGTGGCAAGAAGGGTCACATTGCCTGAAACTGCAGAACACCAGCACAACCAACCAATCAGGCATCTGGAGCAGGTGACGGTCAGGCCTGCTATGATTGTGGCGAGGTCAGGCACTACAAGAGAAATTGCCCCAAGGCAGCAACAACTGGCAATACTGGGAGAGTTCTAGCAATGGGGCAAGAGGAGGTAGTTGTTGATCCTACCATTGTCACGGGTATGTTACTCCTCAATAACTCTTATGCATGCATTCTTTTCGATTCTGGTGCGGAGAGAAGTTTTGTCAGTCATGCATTTAAACATCTTCTCAAACATAAACCTCAATCTTTAACCAAAACATTTACTGTCGAAATGGCTAACGGTGAGAAAGAGAGCACTGACGCTATATTTTGTGGTTGTACCCTTACCCTAAACGATCATTCCTTTCCTATCGATCTTATGCCAGTTTCCATAAAGAGTTTTGATGTCATCATTGGCATGGATTGGTTGAGCCCCAATCGTACTGATATCCTTTGTTATGAGAAAGATATCCATCTCAACCTCCTCTCTGGCAAAACCCTCATGATCTATGCTGATAAACTTAGCTCCAGCCTTCGAATCATCTCGTGCATCAAAGCCCAGAAACTTTTGCGAAAGAAGTGTCATGCATTCCTAGCTCATGTGATAAATGAGAAAAAGGAAGTTAAGGACCTTGAGAGCATCCACGAAGTCTGCAACTTTCATGATGTCTTTCCGGAAGAGCTTCCAGGAATTCCTCCTGAGCGCCAAGTTGTAACGCCCACAGATCCGGGCTAGTCAATTTAGAGGCAATAGGGGTCGAAAATGACTTTTCGACAAAATATTATTTAGAATAAATAATTTTAACCAAATTGTAGAATATGTCACAAGGTTTCCGTACATATAAAGAACGCCGAAATGCGAGTTATAACGAAGAAGTTATGGCCCGTCGAAGTTTTACGGCAAAACCGGCACGTCACCGGGAAGCGTAAATAGTGAATTTACGATAGAGCGAGATTTATCCTAAGCAATATAAACAAAAGTCATAGAATATGTTAAACTAAGAGCGTCGATAAAAAGAACACCCAAATCTGACTTCGTATGAGGAAGTTATGATTTTTCTAAGATTCGACTTAGCAGTGCACGGCCCGAAACTCGAATTTTAGTTCGAGCGGTTTTTGGCTTACGTGACCTAAATGAGAGTTCAAGATCTCATTAATAGGAACTCAACGGTAAAAATACAGACGGAAACGGAGTCGGTATGAAGGAGTTACGAATTCTTCGCGGTCATTTAACAATCTAAACGCCTCGTACTGTTAAATTTAAGATTGGTCGAGAATTAGCCGACGGAGTCAAAATGAAAGTTGTACATATTATTTTTACCTACGCGTGGGTATAAAGAACGTCAAAAATGGAGGTCGTATGTGAAAGTTACGGATTTTAGAAGTCGGAAGTGTGTTGTGCGAAAATGGGTGAGGTGGCACAATCTTGGCCATTGCTTTCTCCCCAAGTCTTGCCACTAGATGGTGACATGTGGCACCAAGTTCAACCATTTTCACCCTATAAATACCACCTCTCCCACCCTCATTTTCTTCACATCTTTCCCATTCTTTCTTCTCTTTACTCTCTCTCTCTCTCTAGAACCTCTCTCTAGCCCCGAAATCCCCCGAAAAGCCTAAGGAACCTCCCTAGCACGAGGCGGAAGCCGCGGAGTGCTCGACGGCTCCGAGAAGAAGAGCTTTTCGGCTCGGAAACGCTGCTCCAAGCAAAGTCTGATTTTCTATAAAACCCGCTGTAAGTGAGCTACGCCTACGCTATTTTTAATATAGTTTTTATTTAATTATATTAACGTTATTAAGAACATATAATAAATACTTGGGCTATTATTATGGGTTATATAATTTTTTTTTTAACACATATATAATAGTAATAATAGCTAGACTATTAATTAGTCTCGGCGAATAATATACTAAAATCTATTGGTGATAATACTAGGTTTCGTCGAAGGAAATTATTTTAAAGTAAACGAAGCGTTGTCCGAGTACCGAGTCACCACCTTCTCAGGTGAGTGCATGGTCCCTTTCATCTTACACATAGATATGAAGTATTTATTATATAATTTACGTATTGTGAGTGCATGGTCTCTTTCATCTTACACATAGATATGAAGTATTTTAATATAAATTACGTGTTATGTGTGCATATTGTCTGAATACTTGTTGTCTATGCTCGTGAAAGATTTTTATACATGTTTTAAATGATGTAAACTGTATAAAGTATTTTATATCTACAAAATATGTTGGGTAAAACATGGGTAGATGAATGATGATGGATAAAAGCTGAAATAGAGGAACATTACTAGTACAGACCTAGTGCCCTATAGGTATACATTGGCAGCAGTGGACCTAGTAACCTACAGATGAGCACTGGCAGCTGCGCCACAACCCGTAGATGATTTAGATCTACGGTAAACATCCTAGCAGCTGCGCTCTAAGGATAGTATCGGCAGCTACGCCTAATACGGAGCCTTATGACCATGACAGTAGTGTTTAAAGGTCAATACCGGCAGAAGCGCCTCATACAAAATGTCCTAATTCTGGCAGCTGAGCCTGAGTGACAATATTAGCAGCTGCGCTTGACCAATGTGTCATTGACAACAATGGACTTCATGTTGTTTCCTTAGGATGATCCTTAGGAATGAATGAATGAGAATAGCTGATTCTTAGGGTAGATCCTTAAGAATAAAGAAGATAATGGGGATGAGTAATTGGGTTGATTGTTTGATTGTTTAAACATAATAATTATATTATTGTGGGTTGAAAACCCTATGTACTCACCAGGTTTCCCAACCTGACCCACTCAGTTTATTTATATCACAGGTGTTGATATGAAGTGACATTACACTGAGAGATTTAAAGAGATGTAGATCACTAGTGTAAATAATTGTAAGTTCTGTTTATGCTTATGTTTTTGTATTAACGATGACGTCCCAAACGTTTTAAAATGAAATAAATACGTTTCTTCAAAAATGTTTTAATAACGTGTTTACCATATTTTTCTGGGAATACCTTGGGGAAGACTCTGAGCCCCAATGAGCCCCTGCAACTGACATGGGTAGAATTTCTGGTGCAATTCAAACGTAGGTACTGCTCAGCGCAAAATCTACTCGAGCTAGAAAACCAATTCCTTACCTTGAAGAAAGGAAGCATGTCTATTGATGAATACACCAACAACTTCACAGAGAAGATGGAGTTCCCATTACGTCTTGTTCCAGATGAGCTGACGAAAGTTGACAAGTATGCAAAAGGACATCCATGGGAGTACACGGTGCCAGTGCGTCAGGCACCTACTTTGGAGGCAGCTATCTGGGTTGCCAAGTCGGTTGAGGAGATGATCAAGGGAAGAGCCGCCAACAAGACCGAGGTTGGCGAAAAGAGAAAGTTTGAGGGGTCTGCGAAGCCCGATGAGAGAAGTAAGTCCAGTACAAAGAAGTTTAGAGGAGGAGGGAGTGAAGAAAGATGGTGCGAGAAGTGTAAAAAGAAACACTCTGGAAAATGCGATGAGGAGGTGACTTGTTTCAAGTGTGGGAAGCATGGGCACTATGCCAACGAGTGTAAATTCAACAAAAGGGTGTGTTACGAATGTAACGTGGAAGGTCACTTCAAGCAAGATTGCCCAAAGAGAGAAGGGGCTACAAAGCCAAATGTGCCGCCAAAACCAAAGGCAAGAGCATTTCAAATGATCCTTGACGAAGCAGCTGACGATGGAAGGAATCAGGAGTAAGGATGGATATATAGAGATCGAGTCATGAAGAAGCTATATAGATAGTGTCACATGATGTAGCCTATTAGAGGCATAATCTAGGGTGAACTTGAACACCCATGTAATCGTTTCAAGTAATAAAATAAAACCTTCGTTTTGTTATCTAATGTGTTGAATGATTGTGTGATTTGATGCATGGTGACTTGGGAAACCGCAGGACAATACTTGGGACGAGTATGAGTAGGTGTGAATGGTAGTAGAGGCCTATACTACCGGAAGCACAGGACTCACACTTGGATCAGGGAAAGTCACAAGGTTACTGTAACGCCCGGGTTTTCAGGGCTATGCATTTTTGTCAATGTAATAGTCTAGGTCAACTATTGTAACTCTTTTTGAAGTAATAAATATGAAATATTTGAGTATTATGTGAATTATGTGTGTTTATGTGTTTATTATTTAATTATAAATGTATAATTAATAAAGAATAAAAATGAGCGTCAAAATTAATGTGTGAGATAAACCCTATATCTCTACATAAAGTTGTAGATTATGTCTCAAGGTTTCCGTACATATAAAGAACGCCGAAATCCGAGCTATAACGAAGAAGTTATGGCCCGCCGAAGTTTTACGGCAAAACCGGCACGGCACCAGGAGACGTAAATAGTGAATTTACGATAGAAGACTTTTTAGCCTTAGCAATCTAAACAAAAGTCGTAGAATATGTTAAACTAAGAACATCGATAAAAAGAACGCCCAAATCTGACTTCGTATGAAGAAGTTATGAGATTTTAAACAGACCAATCCTGTCCTGGCCTGTTAAAAATATAACTTTAAAAATAAAGTCAAAATTAGCAGACGGAGTCTAAATGAAAGTTGTAGAGTACGCCTCCACCTACGCGTGGATATAAAGAACGTCAAAAACGGAGTTCGTATGAACGAGTTACAAATTATAATAGCATATTTACGTATTAAAATAAAGTATAAATCATGTATACGTACACATATATATACATATGTATATATCATTAGAAAGGTATCGACGATGCGGTCATTATAAGACTAATATTGAGTTCTTTCGACATTAGTTTAGTACAAATATCATTAAATCCATTTAAAATAGTATTATAGAGGGGTGTTTAGTTGTTTATATAACTAAAAGGTCATTAAGTAATTATGGAGGGTAGTTTTTGAAAATTCAATTAGTATAAATAAGAGCCTTGGGATCTCATATTTCTTGCACCATTCTCTTGATTCAAGAGTCTTTCTCTCCTTATCCCCCAAGCATTTCGGTCCCTCGTGATTCGACTTCTCTTTCTGTAGTTTAGTATAGTAAGGTGAGCGCTGAAGCGCTGCACGAATCTTTCTTAGAAAGATTCAGCGACGAAGTTCTGCCCCTGCAGAGCCCGACTCCTAGCTAAAACCCCCTTGTAAGTAAGTTATGCTTACCTTATTTTAATATAGCTTATATTTAAAATTAGTATTGTTATTATGAACTTATAATAAATACTTGGGCTATTATTATGGGTTATATAAGTATTTTTTTAACGCTTATATAATAATAATAATAGCTAGACTATTAATTAGTCTCGGCGAATAATAGACTAAACTCTAGTGGTAATAATACTAGGTTTCGTCGAAGAAAAATCTATTTAAGAAGCGAAGCGCTGTCTGAGTTCGGAATCACCACCTTTTCAAGTGAGTGCACAGTTACTTTCAACTTACACATAGATATGAATTATTTTATATAAATTACGTGCTATGTGTGCATATTATCTGAATACTTGCTATCTATGCTAGATGAACGTTGTTATACATGTTTTCAATGATTTAAACTGTATATGCATTTTATATCTACGAAAATGTTGGGGTAAAACATGGGTAGATGTAATAGGTAATGTGTGATAAAATGATGAGAGGCTTCGATGTTGTTGTTGTTGATCCAGTCATCTAGCGGAGTATAGATGACGACCACGGACTCTTCTAGACAGTCCAGTGGAACACTAGCAGGCTCGCAACCTGTAGGTGTTGTGAACGATGTGTTCACCGGTGTACTCCATCCCCCACATGGTTGCCTATTAGGACATTTATCGCTGAGGAATCCCTTTAGCAGTAGTGTCCGTCCCGATGATGATCCTTAGGCTAGGTCCCTTATGATAGGTGTTTAGGGACGTAAAGTGAGGATAACGGGAACGGGTAATCGGGTTATTGTTGATTGATGAAATTAATAAACTTATTTATTGTGAGTTGAAAACCCTATGTGCTCACCAGGCTCCCAAGCCTGACCCACTCAGTTTTATGTATTACAGGTAGTGGCGCATGAGCATAAGTGTGATGTTTTGGACGAGGGATTACGGATATAGGCCTGTAGATATGAAATAATGTAGTAAGGCTTATATTGTACTGTTTATACTTTTGATCTGTACGAACATGACATCCCGAGTCTTTTAATGAAATACATTTCTATGGAAATGCTTTTGATAAATCTTTATCATATTATTGTTTTGGGACAAATTCCGCAACCCTTTTATTAAAAGATAACTCTGATTTTGAAATAAAGTATAAACAAAACCGGTCTTTTGTGGCCGTGATTTTGGGGATGTCACAGTTGGTGTCAGAGCATTAGTTTAAGTGAACTAGGAATTTGTAGGATTTCTAGACTTAAACTTAGAATGCTAAGCGATGATTGTGAGGTGTGAGTACTAGCTTATTTTAGGAATTGTGCCTAAAATGCTTTTATGTGCTAAATGCTTTATGCATGATATGCCGTTATTTTGTTCGGATCTATGGTCTGTTGCCGACTGGATCTGGAAACCTTATGTGTTTAGGATTCTAAATGTACGACTACGATATTAGAACTAGCATGTAAACGTTTCGGAGTGAGAAGGACGATTTAAAATGTCTCTCCTAAATAAAGATCTGAATTCACCTTATTCGGTGTATAGATCATGATGGCAAGGACCCGTAGCGGAAACGTGAACGCAAATGGAGGTAGGAACCAACCCCCAGTAGTTCAGCAAATACCTATTGTTGAAGAAGTTGCACCTGAGCCAGTTACCATGGCTGGAGTTCAAGCCATGATTCAGGCTATGCTAGCTGAACAAAGGGAAGAAATGAGACGGATGCTCCACGGGAATAGAGACGAACCTACCATACATGTTGAACCGACGGAGCCAGTTCCCGAGCCATCTGAGGAAGGGAACTATAGCCGTCAAGTGAGTCAAATAGGGACTCAAAGTGAACAAAGGGATGGCCCATAAGGAAGAAACAACAAGGATGGGTGGATGTACAAAAATTTCTTGGGTGCAAAACCACCAAGTCTCTCAGGAAGCCCAAAGCCTGTTGAGATTATGGACTGGATCTCCGAGATGGAGATGGTGTTTGAGAGCTGCGACTGCAACGAAAAGCAGAAGACTGTCTTCACTGTGAGACAATTGAAAACTGGAGTCTTGAGTTGGTGGAAGCTATTGGCAGATACGATGCCACGAGGAAAAGCCCTAAAAATGTCATGGGATGAGTTCTTGGAACAACTAAAGGCGCAGTACTGTTCAGAGATAGACCTGATTGATCTGAACAATGAGTTCCAAAATTTGAAGAAGGGGAGAATGAGCATCGATGACTATGCTGCTGCATTTACGGAAAAGATGAAGTTGTTTCCATACCTAGTGCCAACCGAACTTTCTAAAATTGAGAAATTCACAAACGGACTGCCGGCTGACTTTGGCCCAACAGTCAAGATGGCAACCACTCTGAAATCAGCTGTTCGAGCAGCTAAGAATGTGGAGACCCAACAAAAGGAAAGAGGTCTAGAAAGGGCTGAGGTCGGTGAGAAACGGAAGTTCGATGGATCCTCGAAGTCCAACAAGAAGAGTAGATTCTCGAAACCTGGTTCGAGAGGAGGAGGATTAGAAGCAAAGTGGTGTGACAAGTGCAAGAAGAAGCACTTTGGGAAGTGTGATGGAGGGGTCACTTGTTACAAATGCGGAAAGCCTGGGCACTATGCCAATGAATGCACCCTTAACCAGAAGGCCTGTTATGGGTGTAATGAAGAAGGGCACATTTTGAAGGACTGCCCGAAGAAGAAGGAGGTAGGAAGACCCAACATACCACCAAAGCCGAAGGCGAGAGCCTTCCAAATGACGCTCGAGGCTGCAAAGGAGGCAGCAGACGTCGCTTCAGGTACCTTTCTTGTAAATGGTTTGCCTGCAAATATACTGTTTGATTCCGGAGCCAACTACTCCTTTGTGTCGCATAAATTTAGTGCGAAATTAGCATTACCTGTAGAAAAACTTGATAACGCCCTAATTGTAGAAGTTGCCAGTGGCAAATTCGTACCTGTTAGTAATCGTATTAGGAACATCGTCATTGACCTAAACGGAAACGAATTCCAGGAGGAACTATTACCCATAGAGTTAAACGGTTTCGACATCGTTTTGGGTATGGATTGGCTTAGCGCCAACAATGCCGAGATATTATTCCGAAAGAAGATAGTTAGGATAAACCCACCCGGAAAGGAATCATTTATGGTGTACGGGGACAAACGCAGAGTGAGTTCTGGAATCATCTCCTTGATGAAAGCCAAGAAATGTTTGTCCTAGGGATGTGCATCGTACTTGGCATTCGTAATCGATGCTAAGAAAGAAAAGAAAGAGGTGCAGAATATACCGGTTGTGTGCGATTATCCGGAAGTCTTTCCCGAAGATCTTCCCGGATTACCACCTGATAGACAAGTAGAATTTCGTATAGACTTATTACCAGGAACAACACCGATAGCAAAGGCACCTTACCGATTAGCACCGACGGAGATGAAGGAGCTCATGACGCAACTTCAGGAGTTGTTGGACAGCGGTTTCATTCGACCTAGTTCATCACCCTGGGGAGCTCCGGTGTTATTCGTGAAGAAGAAGGACGGAAGCATGAGGATGTGCATAGACTACCGAGAGTTGAATAAGGCAACGGTGAAGAACAAGTATCCATTGCCGAGGATTGATGATCTATTCGATCAGCTGCAAGGTTCGAGCTACTTCTCAAAGATCGATCTTAGGTCAGGATATCATCAGTTGAAGGTGAGAGAGCAGGATATTGAGAAGACTGCATTCAGAACAAGATATGGACACTACGAGTTCTTGGTTATGTCATTCGGACTAACCAATGCTCCCGCAGCATCCATGGATTTGATGAATAGGGTTTGTAAACCATTCCTCGATAAATCTGTGATAGTGTTCATCGACGACATTCTCATTTACTCGAAAAGCCAGGAGGAGCATGGCAAGCGTCTACGAGAAGTGTTGGAGGTGTTAAAGAAGGAGAAGCTTTTTGCAAAGTTCTCCAAATGCGACTTTTGGATACGGGAAGTCCAATTCTTGGGTCATGTTGTTAACCAGGAGGGAATAATGGTTGACCCCGCCAAGATCGAGGCTGTAATGAAGTGGGAACGTCCGAAGAGTCCCACGGAGATTCGAAGCTTTCTAGGATTAGCCGGATATTACCGACGATTTATCCAAGGCTTTTCTTCGATAGCTGCTCCATTAACAGCTTTGACCCATAAAGGAGCTACGTATACATGGAGTGAGAAACACGATGAGGCGTTCGAGAAGCTAAAAATGCAGTTATGTGAAGCACCGATACTTTCTCTACCCGATGGAGTCGAAGATTTCGCAGTTTATAGTGATGCATCTGGAGTCAGGTTGGGTTGTGTTCTGACCCAAAGAGAAAAGGTGATAGCATACGCATCTCGACAATTGAAAGAGCACGAAAAGAACTACCCGACTCATGATCTGGAGTTGGCAGCGGTAGTATTTGCCTTAAAGATATGGAGGCATTACCTCTACGGCACGAAGTGCAAGCTCTTCACTGATCATAAGAGCCTCCAATATCTCTTTAATCAGAAGGAGTTGAACATGAGGCAACGACGCTGGCTAGAACTTCTCAAGGACTACGACTGTGAGATACTTTACCACCCAGGTAAAGCAAATATTGTTGCTGATGCTCTCAGTCGAAAAGTCAATCTTGAAAGAAAAAGGCCAAGAGCGTTAAGAATTGAAGTCGTCTCTATGATTGTGGAAAGTATCAGGAAAGCTCAAGAAGAAGCCTTAGAAAAGAATGACCGAAAGGAAGAACGTTTGGGAAAAATGTTAGTGTTCAGTACGAACAGTCGAGGACTGAAGGTATTCCAAGATCGAATTTGGGTACCTAAGACGGGAGGAATAAGAGATCTTCTAATGGAAGAAGCACACAAGACCATGTACTCGATTCATCCCGGTAGCACTAAAATGTATAGGGACCTAAAACCCTACTACTGGTGGCCAACGATGAAGCTCGATGTTGCGAAGTATGTGGCTGAGTGCGTAACATGTGCGAGGGTTAAGGCACAACATCAAAAACCGTATGGGAGTTTAGAACCCTTACCTGTACCCATGGGAAAATGGGAAGACATCACCATGGATTTTGTGACTAAACTGCCCAGAACGAAGAATGGTCACGACATGATTTGGGTAGTCGTGGATCGTTTCACCAAGAGTGCACACTTCATAGCAGCCAACGAGAAGTGGTCTATGGATAAGCTCGCAAATGCTTACGTGAAGGAAATTGTAAGACTTCACGGTGTCCCTCTTACTATTGTGTCAGATCGTGATAGTCGTTTCACATCGAGGTTTTGGAGGAGTCAACAAGAGGAGTTGGGTACAAAGTTGTGTTTGAGTACTGCTTACCATCCGTAAACTGATGGTCAGAGTGAAAGAACAATTCAGATGTTGGAAGATATACTGAGAGCATGTACCCTCGAATTCCAAGGGAATTGGGACGAGCACTTACCTCTGGTAGAATTTTCCTACAACAATAGTTTTCACTCGAGCATCAAGATGGCTCCTTATCAGGCCTTGTATGGGCAGAAGTGTCGTACGCCGTCTTGTTGGCTTGAAGCCGGAGAGAAGCAGTTTATGGGCCCCGAGATAGTCCATGAGACTGATGAGAAATTGAAGGTGATTAGGGAAAGAATGTTAGCAGCTCAGGATCGTCAGAAGAGCTATACCGACAAGAAAAGACGACCGATAACCTTCGAAGTTGGGGATTCCGTTTTACTTAAAGTCTCACCGTGGAAGGGACTTATACGATTTGGGAAACGAGGAAAGTTGAGTCCAAGGTTTATTGGACCATTCAAAGTTCTTCAGAGGATTGGGAACCAAGCTTACAAGCTGGAATTGCCCGAAGAACTCAATGGTATTCATAACACCTTCCATGTGTGTTATTTGAGGAAATTCATGGGAGATGTTCCCGACATAATTCCAATCTCGGAATTAAGGATGGATGAGAATAAAAGGCTGATCGAAGAGCCTGAGGCAATTATTGACCGTAAGACTAAGAAGTTACGACGCAAGATGGTCGACTTGGTGCTAGTCTGATGGAAACATTCGAATGGGCCGAATCTCACTTGGGAAACAGAGGATGACATGATGAGTCGCTATCCACATATGTTAGCTGATGCATGATTCCGGGACAGAATCATCCTAAGGGGGTGAGAATTGTAACGCCCGGGTTTTCAGGGCTAAGCATTTTTGTCAATGTAATAGTCTAGGTCAACTATTGTAACTCTTTTTGAAGTAATAAATATGAAATATTTGAGTATTATGTGAATTATGTGTGTTTATGTGTTTATTATTTAATTATAAATGTATAATTAATAAAGAATAAAAATGAGCGTCAAAATTAAAGTGTGAGATAAAGCCGATATCTCTACATAAAGTTGTAGAATATGTCTCAAGGTTTCCGTACATATAAAGAACGCCGAAATCCGAGCTATAACGAAGAAGTTATGGCCCGCCAAAGTTTTACGGCAAAACCGGCACGGCACCGGGAGACGTAAATAGTGAATTTACGATAGAAGACTTTTTAGCCTTAGCAATCTAAACAAAAGTCGTAGAATATGTTAAACTAAGAACATCGATAAAAAGAACGCCCAAATCTGACTTCGTATGAAGAAGTTATGAGATTTTAAACAGACCAATCCTATCCCGGCCTGTTAAAAATATAACTTTAAAAATAAAGTCAAAATTAGCCGACGGAGTCTAAACGAAAGTTGTAGAGTACGCCTCCATCTACGCGTGGATATAAAGAACGTCAAAAACGGAGTTCGTATGAATGAGTTACAAATTATAATAGCATATTTACGTATTAAAATAAAGTATAAATCATGTATACGTACACATATATATACATATGTATATATCATTAGAAAGGTATCGATGATGCGGTCATTATAAGACTAATATTGAGTTCTTTCGACATTAGTTTAGTACAAATATCATTAAATCCATTTAAAATAGTATTATAGAGGGGTGTTTAGTTGTTTATATAACTAAAAGGTCATTAAGTAATTATGGAGGGTAGTTTTTGAAAATTCAATTAGTATAAATAAGAGCCTTGGACTCTCATATTTCTTGCACCATTCTCTTGATTCAAGAGTCTTTCTCTCCTTATCCCCCGAGCATTTCGGTCCCTCGTGATTCGACTTCTCTTTCTGTAGTTTAGTATAGTAAGGTGAGCGCTGAAGCGCTGCACGAATCTTTCTTAGAAAGATTCAGCGACGAAGTTCTGCCCCTGCAGAGCCCGACTCCTAGCTAAAACCCCCTTGTAAGTAAGTTATGCTTACCTTATTTTAATATAGCTTATATTTAAAATTAGTATTGTTATTATGAACTTATAATAAATACTTGGGCTATTATTATGGGTTATATAAGTATTTTTTTTAACGCTTATATAATAATAATAATAGCTAGACTATTAATTAGTCTCGGCGAATAATAGACTAAACTCTAGTGGTAATAATACTAGGTTTCGTCGAAGAAAATTCTATTTAAGAAGCGAAGCGCTGTCTGAGTTCGGAATCACCACATTTTCAAGTGAGTGCACAGTTACTTTCAACTTACACATAGATATGAATTATTTTATATAAATTACGTGCTATGTGTGCATATTATCTGAATACTTGCTATGTATGCTAGATGAACGTTGTTATACATGTTTTCAATGATTTAAACTGTATATGCATTTTATATCTACGAAAATGTTGGGGTAAAACATGGGTAGATGTAATAGGTAATGTGTGATAAAATGATGAGAGGCTTCGATGTTGTTGTTGTTGATCCAGTCATCTAGCGGAGTATAGATGACGACCACGGACTCTTCTAGACAGTCCAGTGGAACACTAGCAGGCTCGCAACCTGTAGGTGTTGTGAACGATGTGTTCACCGGTGTACTCCATCCCCCACATGGTTGCCTATTAGGACATTTATCGCTGAGGAATCCCTTTAGCAGTAGTGTCCGTCCCGATGATGATCCTTAGGCTAGGTCCCTTATGATAGGTGTTTAGGGACGTAAAGTGAGGATAACGGGAACGGGTAATCGGGTTATTGTTGATTGATGAAATTAATAAACTTATTTATTGTGAGTTGAAAACCCTATGTGCTCACCAGGCTCCCAAGCCTGACCCACTCAGTTTTATGTATTACAGGTAGTGGCGCATGAGCATAGGTGTGATGTTTTGGACGAGGGATTACAGATATAGGCCTGTAGATATGAAATAATGTAGTAAGGCTTATATTGTACTGTTTATACTTTTGATCTGTACGAACATGACATCCCGAGTCTTTTAATGAAATACATTTCTATGGAAATGCTTTTGATAAATCTTTATCATATTATTGTTTTGGGACAAATTCCGCAACCCTTTTATTAAAAGATAACTCTGATTTTGAAATAAACTATAAACAAAACCGGTCTTTTCTGGCCGTGATTTTGGGGATGTCACAGTTACCAAGAAGCCAGTAATTGATTTCGTTTTATTCAAGTATGCCGTTACCATTGCTTCGGTAATGACTAAGAAGATTGTTGTTATCCCAACCCTAGTGGTCATGTCACATTGAGTCCGACTACGATGAGTAGGTTACGTGGTTTAGAGAACCAAGTTTGATGTAGCGTCCGACTTTAACCAAACAACTGAAATCAAAGCGACCAATAGAAGTATCGGCTCGACGCTAAAGAAGTTGGTAGCTAGAAATGCTACATGTTAAAGTGTGATTATATCACATTAGAATGTAAAGGAAGGCATAGTTTATTTCAGAATTTAACTCTAAAATACCTAAGTCTAAACGAGCATCACATGATGATACGTCGTAATCTGGAGTCTAACCTGAAGAAGATAGCACGTGCACAATTATGTACTACTTACAGACAATAAGTCTAAAAGATAGACTCGAAGGAATAAAGAAGTTATAATTATTACCTAGGATGAAGAGATGACGCATGGATTCATTATACGAGCCCTGTTTCATTGATGATTCCGGGAGGTAATCATCCTAAGGGGGAGATAATTGTAACGCCCGCAGATCCGGGCTAGTCAATTTAGAGGCAATAGGGGTCGAAAATGACTTTTCGACAAAACATTATTTAGAATAAATAATCTTAACCAAATTGTAGAATATGTCACAAGGTTTCCGTACATATAAAGAACGCCGAAATCCGAGTTATAACGAAGAAGTTATGGCCTGTCGAAGTTTTACGGCAAAACCGGCACGACACTGGGAAGCGTAAATAGTGAATTTACGATAGAGCAAGATTTATCCTTAGAAATCTAAACAAAAGTCGTAGAATATGTTAAACTAAGAGCGTCGATAAAAAGAACACCCAAATCTGACTTCGTATGAGGAAGTTATGATTTTTCTAAGATTCGACTTAGCAGTGCACGGCCCGAAACTCGAATTTTAGTTCGAGCGGTTTTTGGCTTACGTGACCTAAATGAGAGTTCAATATCTCATTAATAGGAACTCAACGGTAAAAAGACAGACGAAAACGGAGTCGGTATGAAGGAGTTACGAATTCTTCGCGGTCATTTAAGAGTCTAAACGCCTCGTGCTGTTAAATTTAAGATCGGTCGAGAATTAGCGGACGGAGTCAAAATGAAAGTTGTAGATATTATTTTTACCTACGCGTGGATATAAATAACGTCAAAAACGGAGGTCGAATGTGAAAGTTACGGATTTTAGAAGTCGGAAGTGTGCTGTGAGAAAATGGGTGAGGTGGCACAATCTTGGCCATTGCTTTCTCCCCAAGTCTTGCCACTAGATGGTGACATGTGGCACCAAGTTCAGCCATTTTCACCCAATAAATACCACCTCTCCCACCCTCATTTTCTTCACACCTTTCCCATTCTTTCTTCTCTTTACTCTCTCTCTCACTAGAACCTCTCTCTAGCCCCAAAATCCCCCGAAAAGCCTAGGGAACCTCCCTAGCACGAGGCGGAAGCCCCGGAGTGCTCGACGGCTCCGAGAAGAAGAGCTTTTCGGCTCAGAAACACTGCTCCAAGCAAAGTCTGATTTTCTATAAAACCCGCTGTAAGTGAGCTACACCTACGCTATTTTTAATATAGTTTTTATTTAATTATATTAACGTTATTAAGAACATATAATAAATACTTGGGCTATTATTATGGGTTATATAAGTATTTTTTCTTAACGCATATATAATAGTAATAATAGCCAGACTATTAATTAGTCTCGGCGAATAATATACTAAAATCTATTGGTGATAATACTAGGTTTCGTCGAAGGAAATTATTTTAAAGTAAACGAAGCGTTGTCCGAGTACCGAGTCACCACCTTCTCAGGTGAGGGCATGGTCCCTTTCATCTTACACATAGATATGAAGTATTTATTATATAATTTACGTGTTGTGAGTGCATGGTCTCTTTCATCTTACACATAGATATGAAGTATTTTAATATAAATTACGTGTTATGTGTGCATATTGTCTGAATACTTGTTTTCTATGCTCGTGAAAGATTTTTATACATGTTTTAAATGATGTAAACTGTATAAAGTATTTTATATCTACAAAATATGTTGGGTAAAACATAGGTAGATGAATGATGATGGATAAAAGCTGAAATAGAGGAACATTACTAGTACAGACCTAGTGCCCTATAGGTATACATTGGCAGCAGTGGACCTAGTACCCTATAGATGAGTACTGGCAGCTGCGCCACAACCCGTAGATGATTTAGATCTACGGTAAACATCCTAGCAGCTGCGCTCTAAGGATAGTATCGGCAGTTGCGCCTAATAGGGAGCCTTATGACCATGACAGTAGTGTTTAAAGGTCAATACCGGCAGAAGCGCCTCATAGAAAATTTCCTAATTCTGGCAGCTGAGCCTAAGTGACAATATTAGCAGCTGCGCTTGACCAATGTGTCATTGGCAACAATGGACTTCATGTTGTTTCCTTAGGATGATCCTTAGGAATGAATGAATGAGAAATAGCTGATTCCTAGGGTAGATCCTTAAGAATAAAGAAGATAATGGGGATGGGTAATTGGGTTGATTGTTTGATTGTTTAAACATAATAATTATATTATTGTGGGTTGAAAACCCTATGTACTCACCAGGTTTCCCAACCTGACCCACTCAGTTTATTTATATCACAGGTGTTGATATGAAGTGACATTACACTGAGAGATTTAAAGAGATGTAGATCACTAGTGTAAATAATTGTAAGTTCTGTTTATGCTTATGTTTCTGTATTAACGATGACGTCCCAAACGTTTTAAAATGAAATAAATACGTTTCTTCGAAAATGTTTTAATAACGTATTTACCATGCTTTTCTGGGAACAAATTCCGCAACATTTTTATAAAATGAAGTACTCTGATTTTTATAAAGCATAAACAAAATCGGTCTTTTCTGGCCATGAAAATGGGGATGTCACACAAGTCGAGAGTCACATCGACTTAATCCCCGGAGCTACCCCCGTAGCTAAGTCCCCATATCGCCTAGCGCCAGCAGAAATGCAAGACTTCTCCAACCAACTTAATGAGCTGCTCAGCCAAGGATTCATCAGACCGAGTTCCTTACCCTGGGGAGCCCCGATTTATTTGTGAAAAAGAAAGATGGATCCTTTCGAATGTGCATTGATTACTGAGAGCTGAACAAACTCACCATCAAAAACCGTTATCCTCTTCCTCGGATCGACGACCTCTTCGACCAACTTCAAGGAGCCAGTTATTTCTCCAAGATAGACCTCAGATCAGGGTACCATTAGTTACGAGTCCACGAGGGTGATGTCCCTAAAACAATATTCCGGACTTGATATGTTCACTACGAATTTGTGGTGATGCCCTTCGGTCTAACCAACGCACCGGCAGTGGTCATGGACCTGATGAACCGGGTATGTTGTCCTTTTCTGGACAAGTTTGTTATCGTATTCATAGACGATATAGTTATCTATTCTAGAAGCGAGGGAGATCACAAACAACACTTGAGATTAATGTTGGAAACCCTAAGAACAGAAAGGCTATACGCGAAATTTTCCAAGTGTGAATGTTGGATTCGGAAAGTAACTTTCTTGGGTCACGTGGTGAGTAAAGAAGGTATACACGTGGATCCATCCAAAATCAAAGCGATAGAGAATTGGTCAACACTGAAGACACCCACAGAAATCCATCAGTTCTTGGGTCTTGTTGGCTATTATCGTAGATTAATGCAAAAGTTATCCAGAATTGCCAAACCCCTAACCACTCTAACTCCAAAAGGTGTACCCTTTTGTTGGAGTGAAAAGCAAGACACTGCATTTCAAACATTGAAGCGAGCCTTGTGCAGCACACTTATCCTATCTCTTCCCAAAGGGACGGAGGACTTCGTTGTCTACTACGATGCATCCAACCAGGGCTTAGGCTGTGTGCTTATGCAACGAGGAAAGGTTATTGCTTATGCCTCAAGACAATTGAAAACATATGTAATCAATTATACCACTCACGACCTGGAGTTGGGAGCAGTTGTCTTCGCATTGAAGATTTGCAGACATTACCTCTACGAAACAAAGTGCACGATCTTAACTAAGTGTGAAATACGCTACCATCCCGGCAAGGCCAATGTGGTAGCAGATGCCCTCAGCCGAAAAGAGTACCTAGGTCACAGTGTGAAAGCACTTACTATTTCCATCCATTCCTACTTACCGCACAACTTAGAGAAGGTCAGTTGGAAGCCCTGGAATAAGAGAACGTGGCGGAGGAATCCTTGAGAGGAATGGATAAGAACTTAGAGATCAAGGGAGATGGAGTCTACTATTTCATGGATCAGATCTGGACCCTAAAGTTCGGTAGTTACAGAGGGTTCATCATGAATGAAGCTCACAAGACTAGATACTCCGTCCACCCAGGATCAGATAAGATGTACCTTGATCTCAAGAAGTTATTTAGGTGGCCAAACATGAAAGTCGAGATCGCTACCTTCGTGGGCAAGTTGCTAACTTGTGCCAAGGTGAAGGTCGAATATCAGAAGACCTCAGGTCTACTTCAATAACCCGAGATACCTGAGTGGAAGTGGGAGAGGATTACAATAGATATCATTACCAAATTGTCCAAATCTCTGAGTGGGTACGACACCATCAGGGTAATAGTCGACCGATTGATGAAATCCACTCACTTCCTGCCAATCAAAGAAACTTTCAAGATGGAAAGACTCACTCGAATCTACATCCAAGAGATAGTTCGATTGCACGGTGTGCCTGCATCCATTATCTCCGATCGAGATAGCAGGTTCACTTCGAGATTTTAGCAGTCCCTTCATAAGGCACTTGGAACTAAGCTGGATATGAGTACAGCTTATCACTGTCAGACAGATGGACAAAGTGAGAGAACCATCCAGACCTTGGAAGACATGTTGAGAGCATGTGTCATCGACTTTGGTAAATCATGGGACACCCATTTTCCCTTGGTTGAATTCTCTTACAACAATAGTTATCATACCAGCATCAAGGTTGCACCTTTTGAAGCCCTCTATGGCCGCAAGTGCAGATCCCCTCTGTGCTGGGCTGAGGTGGGTGACACACGGCTAGCCAAGGGGCAAGTCCCGGATAGTACTCTCACTAGACCAAAAATCATCCGCGAAACCACCGAAAAGATCATACAAATCCAAGAACGACTAAAAGCTTCACGTGATCGACAAAAGATCTACGCTGATAAACGAAGAAAACCCTTGGAATTCCATGTCAGAGACTGTGTTCTGTTAAAGGTCTCACCCTAGAAAGGCATGATACACTTTGGAAAACGTGGAAAGCTAAACCTGAGGTACATAGCACCATTCAAAATCCTTGCTAGCATTGGTCCCATAGCCTACAAACTTCGTTTACTGCATGAGCTCAGTAACATTCACCCTATCTTCCACGTTTTGAATCTCAAGAAATGTCTATTTCACGAAACCCTTGCAGTCCATCTTGACGAAATCAAGATCAACAAAAACCTGAACTTCATGGAAGAACCGACCGAAATCATGGACGGAGAGGTCAAACGAACGAAAAAAAGTCGCATCCCGATAGTGAAGCTTCGCTGGAATGCTAAACAGGGACCTTAATTCACTCTGGAGCGCGAGGATTCAATGAAACAGAAGTACCCTCATCTTTTTACTAATCCATGATTTGTATCCATATTCTTGAATTTCGGGACGAAATTCCCTTTAACGGAGGGATGATGTGACAACCCAAAACTTTTATCTTGTACAATCGATCCGTATATCAATATTTCACTCGAATTTACCATCTTATAGCGAAATTGTGGGTCCATATAAGTGATTTAGGCTTAGTATAACTTAGGTATGAGCCTTACGAAGGGTTAGAAAAGATGTAGCATCACAAAATCGAGCCAAACACAACAAAGAAGGTGTGTGCTGCCGCACACCCGCGTGTGCGGCCAGCCAGCGGCACACTCCCCCAGCCACACACCTAATCCTATATATATATATATATATATATATATATATATATATATATATATATATATATATATATATATATATATAGTAGAGAACCCCCTTTCATTCACTTCTTCTTCTTTGGCTGCACACTACTCTCTCTACTTTCTCTCTCTAAAAATCTCATCCAAGAACACACTAAGGACCTCAAAATCGTGATTAACACCACCATCTAGCTTGTATTATAGGTAAAACACCAAAATCTAGGCCTAAAACTCATAGTGTTCTTCATCCATTGAAGGAGTGCGCCCGCACACCTTTATAAGGTGGTCGCACACACTCAAATATCCTCCAAAGTGAGAGTATGGCCTCTGTAATCGAACTAAGACTTAGTTTGGAACTTGAAACACTACAAAAATTGACATTTTGGGGTCTGACAAGGAGTTTACGGCCGCACACTCCTGTGTACGGCCGTACACACCCTCTGTACGGCTGCACACTCCTGTGTGCAGCCGGACTTCCTGGCCGCACAGTCACCTTTATGGCCATACACCCACTCTAATGCTCATATTTGGCCTTAAACATGAAAGGATCACTATGTGTGGAACATAGAACACTTAGTAAAAACATTTCCAAGACCTTAGGATGGTTTCCGATCATGATTAGTCATGAAATACCCTAAACTAATACGTATATGTGCTACCATATGTTTAATAGGGTCCACTTGCGTTCAAAACATCCATTGGCACTCAGCACTCATATCGATCGTATACTCGGATCCTACGTTAAACTGTGAGTTCATACCCCTACACTTTTCCAAGTTTTTCATGTTTTCAGGGGGAATAAAAGCTAAACATAAAAGGTTTTCATAACTTACAAACTGATGCAATTACAACGATTTTCTATCAAATGTTTAGATACAATTATCCCTTTTGTATTATGCGGAGCATAAGGGATGTTTTCAATTTATAATTGCATGGTTTCAAAACCTTACACAAACGTAACAACCATTCAAACTATAATGGGTATAGTTTGGGATTTCATTACCAGTCTTACAGATTCAAACTTCATGCAAGTCAATCATATAAACTATGTCATATTTAGTTTATCCATTACAACGAATACAAAACTAGAGTATTATGCTAAATAATTATTTTATGTATAATTATTTATACTCTACATCGTTACAAACGATTTCGAACTCGGGAACAACTGAACAAACACGTAAACTAGTTAATAAAGGATTGTGAGACTATCTTCATTTTGCCCCTTGGGGTACCAGTAAATCCTCACCGGTAGTATAACCAGAGTCTCCTGGAGGGAGAATGTGAAATTTGTGGATAGATCTATTCGGGGATGACAATCCCACACCTGAACTGTTAGCTAGAGTTAGGCGAGCACGCTTGGGGTGACAAATTTTGTAATCGTACGATGCCTGAAAAACGTCAAGGAGGTCACAGGTCAAATTAGTATGGTTATACGACTCACAATAAGTATAAACTAATCATTGTTTACTGGATTTTCCTTCTTCTATAGTTTTATTTTTACTGATAAAACTACTTATCTACTTACTGGAGGGTATTCCAGGGATAAAATCTATAGTTTTATTTTAAGTAATAAAACTACTATACATACTGGTGGTAACCAGGGTTTTCAAACAGAACGTACCTTTCATTCAGGGAACCAACAAATATGTTAAAAAATATTGGATTTTCTTGGTAAACAGGTATACATATTTCAGAACTTGGTAGCAACGGTTTTTGATACAAATGATATTTACTTATAATGTAAAGAAAACATTTATACAAATTCAGTGACTAGTTTTCAATAAAAAAAACATACTTATGAACTCACCAGCTTTATGCTGATACGTTTTCAAAACCGCTTGTATTCTCAGGACAACGATAGGTACCTAGTCGACTTTTTGAGAAGGCGGAGCATTTTTGGAGTCCCATCTTTATCTTTTGTTGTATAATGTTATTTACAAATTATGTTTTCAAACAAATGTAAATATTCATATTGTAATGTAATGGTTGTGTTTACGTTGATTGCTATGATACGATTGTTGTGATACTACGTATGACGTCGCCGCCCACAGACATTTCCGCCGTTGTCTTTCTGGCGGTTCCGGGGTACGACAGATGCTATTCTTCGAGGGCTTATATATGCGATGGATTTATCCTTTTGAAAAACATATTGAAAAGATGAAAGCTTGAGTAAGAAACAAAGCAACACCCGGTGGTCCAATATGAAAAGGTCATGCTGCAAATGAAACATTGCCATTTTGTTCCATATATCGTGGTGGTATAAAAACCAGATTTAATTGTCCCAATAGAAATGCAAATGCCAGCATTCTGAACAGTCAATTTTCTGTGTTTTCATTAGAATGTTGTTCAATGTCCAAGAAGAAAACCTTTTCTCTTCATAAAGAGGTATCGAAAGCACTACATTTGTTGGTATCATACAAAATGCAATGAACTTAAAGGCTACCTATCATAAGTATTTTTATTTTTAATATTTTCTTTTTAGGAATTGTGATAATTTAATTTGAACCCTTTGTCCCACCTACAATGAATTTACATCTAAAAAGCCTGGAAGAGACGTAAAAGAAAAGTTTTCTACATGATTTAGTGATAAGGTAAATACATTTTATACATATATTATATATATAACTAAATTATAGTATTATTAGAGGTTATCAATCTTATATCTTTCTCTAGGTGTATCGTCTAGAAATAAATTTATCCTCTAAATGTACTAATGAATTAAAGGAGTTTTCTTAAACTTCTTGCATAGCCAATGGTGTTAGATTTGTGGTATACAATCATGATCTCCGATGCACTACTCGTAAAGGTGGTGATGTTATAGTTGGAGAAGATGGTACACCATCTTACGGTCAACTATAGAAGACTATCCATTTGAACTCTTTAAGTGGTTACTTGGTTGTTCTATTTCATTGCAAATGGTTCAATACATCGGGGAAAACATGATCAATTGAGAACAAAAGTATTTTTATGTCGGAAATGCATGGTATGATGGTGCCAAATACATTTTAGCCACACAAGAGAAACAAATATTTTATCTTCAAGATCCTTCTCGAAATGACAATAACTCGAAAGTTGTGGAATATGATTACCATCGAAAACTTCGGGACCATCCAAGTATTGGTTTTATTAAAGATATATATGTCTTACACCATACTCAATCATTTGATTATAAATTGGTTGTCATTGTAAGTGATGTTGGTGAATCAAGTATGGATTTTGACAGATGTGTTGCCCCTATTGTGGACGATCAATCATTCCATTCTAATTTAGTTGTGGACTTAGGCCATTTGCCTATGCGGATGAATTTATATGAATTTGGTGAATCAAGTGATTCATCTATTATATTTAGAAAGGTTTCATTGATGATGATGAGGAAGACAGTGTTGCCCACCCCCCCAAAAGACAAAATTATTGATGATAATGATGATCATGTAGGCACATATTATTCTAGTGATGATTATCTTTGAATGTATTGTAATGTTTTTGTATCTTTAATAGATAATTGTTACAATGTTTCAGTTGTTTCATATAATATTTTTTTAATTTATGTTTCTTATTTATTTCAATCAAAGAATGTCGACACATGTTGCACGAGGCCATGGTTGAGATGGTGGGAATGAACATACCCGATGTCCACAGAAGATCCCGACATCTTATGGGTCATGTAAGTAACTTTTTATGATAAAATATTTCTTCATACTGTATATATTTTTAACATACTATTTTTTCACATAGATATGTCAATGTAGCAAAACCAAAGAAAACTCGTATGTATGGATGAAACTTAAATTTGTATGAGAGTTTTGAATAAAATAAGGGTTCACTACTATTTTATATTAATCTCATGGTAAAATAACTTAAGTTTGTTGGAGACAATTGCGAAGATTACATATGTTTTGTCTCAAATAGTGATGCAAATTTTTTCCCTTTTCAGTATCCAAGTTGGAATAATGTTCCTGAAAAATTCAAAATAAAAATTTATATCCAAATGAATGTAAGTATACAATATAATTTTTATTTGTATTTAAATCTTATAGTTTTTAGATGTCTTCTAATCCTTTCTTTTATAGAAATATTTTCATGTTGAAGCTTTCTGAGGTGCACCATATTGGAATCAAAGGATTCAAGGAATCGATGATGATTGTCTATTATGTTATAGGCATCGGAAAGGGAAGTTGAAGAAATATTTTAATACATGGGAGGTTATAAGGATTTAGACTTGGTAAGGAGAAATCCTCGCAGACACAGTCTGAAAAAAGAGTGGGGAATGGTATTAACAAACTTTACACTAAATAAAAGTGGAAGGGGCATCTATACAAGATATTGATAATAGAGGAAAACTACTTTATCCAAGTTCACATAGGAGTGAACCCTATGCCCAAAAACAATTTAAGGGAGCATGATTTTTTTTGTATTATTTAAGGATATATTAATAGTTCTATGAAATCTTAATAATAGTTTTTTTAACTCTATATAGAGAAAAGCAACAAATAAAAGGTGAATTATATTGAGAGTTGGAAGAAGAGTCGCTATAAAGAAAGTCGTGGATGGTGTAACATGTGGGCACAACAAGAGTGTGTAAGTAAAGAGGTTTCATTTGTATGATTTACTATGTTATTATTTTGTATAAAGTATTGATATGGTATTAAAGTGGATCACCTATATTGCTTAAATTTCTATTTAAAATTAGATTGAATATATTAAAAGTAGATTTCATATGTTATAGGTATATTGAAATTTTAGACTTACTATTTTTATTAATTACAGTTGAACGTGTTGGTTATCATCTTTATAGTTGTAAAGAAACTAACATATGTTCATTGTTTTCTTTGTTTTAGGTTAAAATTGAAGAAGAGTGTAAGAAAATTATGTAGGAGGTTGGTGGTGATGAAGCAAAAGTCAATCACGTAGAATGTTTGACCTGTGTACTTGGAGAATGGAGAGGTCATACACAGGGTAGTGGTCAAAAAGTAAAAACTACAGCAACTTATAACATGTTGTCACCTTGAACAAATATTGTCGACTTGCATGCATTTGCTCTTTAGTTGACTCAACAATCGAGTCAACCATTTCATTAACAAATGCGACATGTTTTCATGTCACAAAATCCGAACTCCTAACCTCCACCATCGGATCAATTCAATATTGATCTCTCATAAGTATAACTTCTGAACAAACACTTGATAATTGATGATTAAAGTAATGATGGCCAAACTACTAGTGAAATCGATTAAATTAGGGAGTGTGTGTAATTTTTATGAAACATTTAAACATTTTCAATTTAGGTGATAGGTTTTGGTAAACTTGTATAAGAATTTTTAAATGGTTTGGGACTATATCGTAATTTCATGTTTTTGCAATTAAATTTTCTCTTTTAGCTATTTTTTAAATTTATTGCATCAGGTAAAAACTAAGGAATTACAGAGAAAAAAAGAGCTTGTAATAGCATGTTGGCATACCTATAGAGACAACATGTCGTTTCTTTAGGTGCATCTATACAAATGACATAGCATCTCTATATGTTCCTCTACTACGATGATATGTTGTTGCTATAGGTTGTAAAAAGTCAACATGTCTTCTCTAAAGGTAACTTATTGCGACGATATCTATGGTGATGACCAAAAGCATATTTAGTGACGACGCTATGGAGACGAACATTATCGGGATGATTTTAAGAAAAAAAGGCATTATTGGCAACACATTTAGCG
The DNA here is from genome assembly GCF_052625555.1 of Lactuca saligna. Lineage (NCBI taxonomy): Eukaryota > Viridiplantae > Streptophyta > Magnoliopsida > Asterales > Asteraceae > Lactuca > Lactuca saligna. The sequence goes on along the minus strand of NC_136421.1, from coordinate 110,802,630 downwards.
GCGACATCAACTATTAGCAGCGACCATAGTTATTGTCACTGCTAAAAGCTTATATCTCCGCTAAATGTGTCGTCGGTACTGCCTTAGGGACCGAATCCGCGTGAATCGTTTTTGGTGAACCACATCTGTTTGATCGAGACCCTAATCGAATGGTTGGGGCTCCTTTTCACAAAAAACCAATAGCGGAGGCTCCTTTGGCGGCGATAATTTTTGCTACTAATAGTCGAAAAAATTCGCAGCACTTAATTCCCTCCATATTTATTGTCGTTGTTGATTATTGTCGTCGGTATTGGTTGTGCTTCGCTGCTATTGGTGAACAAAATTATATCGTTTTTCGTCTGAACTTTATTTCCTACTACCACCTTTTTCGATCTTATTTTCCTCAACAACACCAGTGATCGTTGAACCACGCACCATCCGTTTCTTTCTTTCTTCGACTTCAATCATCAAATTCTGACGATGATTTGGTGTTGTTATGTAACACCAAGACTTTTCACCCAATTTTTCTTAGTTAAAAAAATCATTTTACAAAATACATTAGTAGAAATACTATTTAAATATTATGAAAACATCTCCAATTTTACTGTATTATCAAAACAACTCCATCAAAATAAATGTTCTCAAAAACATACACCAAAGTAAGTTCTCAAAACCAAATGTAATTAAACATCAAAAGCATGTCCAAAATGGTATCATCATTAAAATAATACTAAAAGTAACTACCCAATAGGCCCCATCCTGACTAGGTCGTCAAACTATGCTACATGTACTAATGTTGGAAAAAAAATAACTAAACAAGTGTAAACAAATGCTAAGTGAATCATCATCAGTACAATGTTAGTAAAAACCACATAGCATATCATCACATACATCACATACAAAACATACATCACACACCTCACATGCTTCACATGAACACATCACATTCATCACATACATCGCATATTCATCACTAGAGTATGATTAAGGTCTACTTTTATTGTGTATCTTTTAATATTAGAAACATACATGGTTCTATCACTAACCCGTAAGGTATACACCCCACACATGGGTCCATCACTAACCCGAAAGGTAGACACCACACACATGGGTCCATCACTAACTCATAAGGTAAACACCCGACATGCATGTTTATCACTAACCTAAAGACAAAACCCGTTCACTACTAAGTGATCCGCCTAACCTCTCCCCACATGCTACATCACAAATCCAAGAGGTAAAAACCTCATTCACTACTAACGTGAACGAACGACCTAATATTCTAAGTGAGGCGCTACTCTCACCAATAGCATTGCCCCTGATGCATTGTGTTTGCTACTTCGATGATGCAAATACAAGTATGTGCATTGTCATTCGAGAGTGGTACTTATCATTGTTTCCTACAACTAGAAACTTCCTACTTAAATGTGATATTTGATCTAGTGCAATCACTACTCCAATATCACACCTATTGCAAGGACCATGTCCTGAGTGATTGTCTAGAAAAACCACTTGACACCTCTGTTGGCTTAAGGTCTTATCCATTAAGCATCTTTCAACCCACTAATCATTCATATAATTTGGATAGGATAAACACCCATGTCTAGGTTGATATGATGCGCCCCATTAGTGTATTCCCCTTTTAATTAGTGTATTAATTCATCTTTTAAGGAATTACATATTTGGCCTCCCTAAGTAGTCATGCCTATTTATTAACATCTTTTACTAGCATATCACTTCACAAGTTATTATTATGTAAGCATGCAAACTATTAATTATAAGTTATAACATTTTACATCACATCCAATTTGCATGCACACATCATCTTTATGGATTATCATCTCACTAGCATGTTTTGTCCTAAATCATCACACATAAATATTTTCGAGAAATCATGGATTTCACACATCACATAAAACCAACGCAAGGCACTCTTTCTATCATGGCCCTAATAAACCTCTCACATTAAAAAGAATAAGAATATAGCATATATGCATCATAAATTCTCATACACATAAGGAATCATAATAACCAATAATATGTCACACAAAATAGGGGTATATGAAACCTATACAACCTAGGTTCATTCCAATCCATCTAAGTTGTGGAATTCCTAACAAGCACATTAAATAACCACAAAGATTGACTTGCTTTTTTCAAAAAGCACCTTTTCCACACTTCCTAACATGGCATCAAGATTTCCCCTAATACATCACAAATCAGTAGATTACTTAAGTCTAAAAGATCAAAAATAGCTATTTTGTACCCTAAACATGTAAACTAGTTACTAGTCCAAATTCTCAGATTTTGACCTGGAACAGCAGCCTAATCAATACCACTTTAGCACCACCAAGGAGTGCTTACATAGGTCCATACAACTTTTCTACAATTTTCTATGAAATTTACAAAACTGCATATCTGTGCACCTATTTTTTGACCAGTTAGTAAAAATGATGATTTTCTCCTTGGTTAGAGATAACATCCGATCCTAGGAAACATTAGAAACAAAAGTAGACTAAAAAATTAAACTTTGAGAGTTACAGATCCTAATTCTGAATATCGGATATTTTTCTAGATTTTTTACAAAAAAAGGGGCAGAATATGTATTTTCCTACAAGTTCTTGCTTTGAGTTTTAAGGGTTAATTGATATCTTAACCTATTAAGCCATAACCAAAACGACTTCAAAGCTAGGAATTCAGTTCTTAACAGCACCAACAGGTTATTGAGTCAAAAGGAAAACTCCAACTTCAAACCATGACACAACTTACAAAGCTTTTAAAGGAAAACAAAGTATGATGCTAAAAAGAAAAATACCATAAAGGGCTTGAGTTTCCTCCACCCTTAATCCATATATAAAGACCTTTAGAGACTATTTTGAAAAAAAATTGGATGGTTCAGAACATGGCCTTTTTAAAGAAAGTTATTACATAATAAATCACTAGAACTGGAGTAAAAGAAGACAAGATTTTGACACCACATGGAGACAAATGATTCCATAACTCAAACCAATTCTTAAACACCAATACCAACATACGAGGGAGTGCTTCTAGAAGAATTTTCGTAGCAAGAATCAGCCAAGAACACATCAATTAGGGCTAGAAATCGGCCATACATGAAGTCACAATAATTGAAGTAACAATTGAAGATCAATCGAATCAACGAAACACAATACCACTTCATAATTCCTTTCAAAACACTAGCAATTGGAGCACAATTACATGAGGAATGTGAAATCAAGAAACTTAGCAATATTGTTGAACAATTCTTAGCTTCGATTTCCCTCCTTTGTGAATGTCGATAACGTCACCTAAATCTCTCTCTCTCTCTCTCTCTCTCTCTTGTGATTTCCATCCTCTATGCTTCTACCTATGAGATTGTTTTTTCGTCTGCTTCCCTCTAATCGTAGATTGCATACCAAGAATCAATTGAGATTGTTTTGTTTTGTTTTTTTTTTCATTTTACTTCTCAATTAATCAAACAGCATAATCAAATACCCAACATGCCTCTTTTTAACCCTCTCTTGTCTCCCTCGTTCGACCTATGTTTCCCTCTTTCACGTATGCTCAATGCTCATTTCTTTTTTTATTCATGTCGCAACCACATGAACGAGTGATGGAGATGCTCTGATCCGTACGTAACATACCCAAGAGAAAATAAAAAATACGTGAAACATGCCCTTCAAAACCACGTCAATTGGGTTATTGTTCGGAGTTATGTATGAAATTTACGAATTGGTCCCTAAACTTTCAGCTTTACGACCCTCCTTTCCCAACCCTAGACACCTTAACAATTAAAGTTCCTTTTAATGACAATTTAACCCTTCTACTCCATGTAAACCTTTTTATTGGATTACTTTAACCATAAAATCCCCTACCTTTTAATTATTGATTAATCCTTCAACATATTAAATAAATCTATTTTTTATATATTATTATTTTTTTTTGCATTTTAACATCATAAAACTAAAATCACTCGCATAAATAATTATTCAGTAATGGAAAGCTAACATTGTTAACAAAGGCATTTCTGTTCGTTACATGTTAACACCAACAAGATTTGGAGCTTCATCGGTGATGGTTTACATCTCCTGCCTCATTATTATTTCTCTTTCTCTTATAATATCCATTTCTATTTTATATTTGATATTAATTATTCATCGGTTGGTTGTTGTTGTCACAGGCGACGACCACCACCACCACTGCACCATCTGCTGGTTTCCAGCCACCAAAGGTTCTATTTACTATGATTTCATGATTAATTGCAAAATATGTGTATCTCTATATATTTTGTGAAATTTGGCAAATTTGTGTATTTTTTATATATGTATGTGAATGTATGTGTATTTGGTCTATGTATGTGAAAGTATGTGTATTTAGTCTGTTTATGCATGTATAATATTTATGTGAAAGTATGTGTATTTGGTATAAGTAGGATGTTATTATGTATGTATGTGAAAGTATGTATATTTTGTATAAGTAGGATGACATTGTGTATTTGATATATGTATGTGAATGTATGTGTATTTGGTGTATGTATGGTATATGTATATGAAAGTTGTGTATTTTGTATAAGTAGAATGTTATTGTGTATTTGATATATGTATGTAAATGTATGTGTATTTGGTGTATATGTGGATATGCATACGAAATTATTTTTTATTTGGTATTAGTAGGATGCTATTATTTGGCAATGTTGTTTAAAGTAAACATGAGCATGACATGGGGGTGATGGAGCTGGGGATCCACCACACCCAAGTGGTAGAGGTCCTCGTCAACATGAGCAGGATGGTAAGTCTTATTATGATTTTTTATATATTATTTTTATTTAGTTACTATAAAATACCATTTCTAATATTTTTTTATTATATTGTAGTTGATCCACCAAGGAGAGTCAAATGAAAAGCCAAGAATACTAAACTCAAAAAGGCACTCTTAAATAATAAAGGCAAACCGATAGAGTTAGAGTTTAATAAGGATATTACATTTGATCTCGTAGGATAACCAAAAGACATGTTTTCACGTGAGATTAGGAATATAATATGGCATGCAGTCCCTTTTGATAGAAGAACTTGGAAAAAATTTCCCCTGTGTTAAGGGATACAGTAAAACAACATATCAGGGTAAATTATTTATATAAGAATATTTTATATTTATGACTGGTTTTTACTTAGCTAACTTTTTTTGTTCTTGTAGACAAAATTTGATTTGGATCAAGTTTCTCTGGATCCATAAAGTGCTAGGTTGTTAGAGAGTTTTGATGCGACTATAGCAAAATGTTTTATAGATCCTAAAGCTAACGCATACATTTATTTTTTGACAATGGGAGGGTATGAGGATATCCTGAGAGAATTAGCCACACCCACCGAAAGATATGGATAATGATAATTGAAATTTGCAAACATCTATGAAATGTGGGGGTCTAGCTCGTATAGTAGTATTTGTCATCAAAAGGTAACGTACGATATATGTAATTATTTATTTAAAATATAATCTAATTTTCAATGTTAGTTAGAACCTGAATAGAGTTGAAACGTTCTGCGCTACTCATACCTATAAGAAGGGTGTATTTGTTAGTGACGTAACCGAGCAACATTATGAACGTATTTTATTATAATTTTATCATATAATTATGTGCTAATTTATACTTAAATGTTAATCATTTTTGGAAAACACGAAGTTAGTTAGTGCATGAGCTCTTAGAACAAACTCAAGGGTTAAATGGAGAAAGAAATTTAATACTCACATAAGAAAGAGCTTGTTTCGAGAAAGTATTATGTTCTTGGCATGTCGATATTAGAGGCATCAACCAAAAAGCTTCTGCCATTCCGCCAATTAAACAACCATCGCAGCCACCACCATAGTCATAGTCATCGCAAGTAAATAGGACTAGTTAATTCCAAAGTCTCACACACACATACAGACACACACGCATATATATATATATATATATATATATACCCATATAACGATCAATAAATGCAAGGTGATTTGGTAATTTTGGTTTGTGATGATTATTTGCTAAAATCTTTGGTAATTGGTTTTTTGTCCCAAGTGCAAGAAATTGCAATGTAATTTGGTTTTTACTGTCCCAATTGCAAGAAATAGCAATGTACTTTGATATCAATAAATGCATGTTGATTTGATGATTTTGTTTATGTTCCAAGTGCAGGAAATAGCAATGTATTGTAACATCCCAAAAATAAGACCCAAAATTTTTTCATTTTTAGATTAATAAAATAGTAAACCATAGCATTGTTATAAACCAAGGTAACAAGTTGTATCAATACAACATCAATCATTAGAGTAAATCACAAAATACAGCCTCGCCCGGTAAGCATACGAGTACATAACAGGGGCAAGAGTCACGTAGACATCTAGCAACCTAACATAACATAACCATGGTCCAACAAGGGTACCTTCTACCTGCTAAACACAATGAGGAAACTCACCTCGAAATGCTGAATCACTCTGATAAATCTCTGGTTGCTGGTCCGAAAAATCCCCGAGCTATCAATACCAATAACATCTAATTAATAATTGGATTCCAATCCATAACCATCAATCTCAATTAGGGTAAAGGACTATTTTACCCCTTACCTAGCTTGGTCCAAGACTAAGGCCCAAACCTACCATCCAAAAGGCCCATTTCCAAATTAACTTGGGTCCAATCATGGCCCAATTTTCTAAAAAGGGCCCAAATCCCTTTGTGGGCCCTCTCCAAGCAAACCTAGAATAAGCATCAACCCAAAAACTTGATGGCCCAACAAGGCCCTAAGCATCTAAGTCCAAACATAGCCCAAACCGATGGCCCAAGAGTCTGAAGCCCAACCTGCTGAGTACGGGATGCATACTCAACTTTTACGCGCATCATTCTCTCTTTAGGGCTTATACGCTAAGTAAAACTTCCTAAAAAAATATGATCCAAAAATTTTATTTTTAATTTAAGTAAAAAATTATTCCAACATCATCCATACATCCCAGAGAAAAAAAGTAGATCAAATATCATAAAATGATAGTGAAATATAAAGTGCGGAATCTATGTGGTGTGTGCAATGTTGTCATCCCGAGCTGTTCCTCTTGGAACTAGAAGTACCTTAAACATAAACTAAAACCCATAAGCACAAAGCTTAGTGATTTCCCCAAACTAACCCATACCATACGTAATAAATCACACGCTGGGCCCCCGCCCGACATCGGGCCCCGCTCGGTTTACATATCTGTTATTCTCAGGCCTCGCCTGTTATTGGGCCTCACCCGTTGCATATATACAATATATATCACATAGTCATGTTAACACATATAATGATCATAAACACTAACATTTGTTCATAGTCATTGGGTCTCACCCGACATTGAGCCCCACCTGGTATACATAGCAAACTCACCTCGAATGTTGAATCTCACTAAAAGAAATCCCTTGTTGCTGCCCTAGCGACTCCCTGAGCTATCAGTACAAAATAACACCTAATTAACACTTGGGTTCCATTCTATATCCAATAATCCATACTTGGGGTAAAATAACCATTTTACCCCTGACCAAGTTTGATCCAAGACCAAGGCCCAAATCCAAATGTTTCTTCTATGGCCCATATATGGCCTAATTTTCCAAATTGGGCCCAAACCCCGCATATGAGCCTTACCCTAAAGCCCAATAGTTTCTTTAGTCCAATACCTTGTTTTCAGATGGCCCAATAAGGCCTAAAGCAACAAGGTCCAAAGAAGTAGCCCAACCGAGCCCAAAAGGTGTGAAGCCCAAACAAACCGAGTACGCAGGGCGTACTCAGCTATACGCTAAGCGTACACGCTACATGGCTTGTACGCTATGCTTACTAGCTGGTACGCTCAACGTACTCCTTCATTAAGCCATTTTTCCATTAAGCTCTTAATGCTTAAGTTCAACGGTCTAAAACACATATATGAGTCCCAAAGAGTATCTAGAACCATAAAGCCACTGACTTGGTGACTTTGCATGCCCCAAATGAGCCCAAACTCAAAATATAGCATTCTACTTCCATGAAATCAAATCAAACTCATGCACGGGTGAGATCTAACCTAAAAGATGCTAACATTAAGAATTAAAAACCTCAAAATGTCAAGAGGGGAAACTCATAACTTCTAGATTTGAATCCAGCTACCAAAACACACTCATGGGACCAAAAGTTATCTAAAACCAAGCTAGAACTATATCTAAGTTATAACACAACAAGTTTAGATCTTTTTACCTCAAATGAATGCCAAATGATGATGATATCCTAGATCTACAAGATCCCACTCTTGCAAAGAAGCTCCAAGTTGATCTCCTTCCTTCAAAACACCAAATATGCACCCAAAAGACCTTCTAAGCTCAGGAACACTCAACAATTAGTTAGGGTTTCGAGTATAGGGCTAGGAGGACACAGGAGGCTGAGTAAATGAGGGTTTCATGTCCATAAGGATGATTATATATAGTGGCCAACCCCGGAAATTAGGGTTTTCAAAAGTCATTATGTAGGTCTCACGTACTCTTCTGTATACCCAATGGACACATCTGGATCCCCGATCAAACCATCGCATGAGTACGCTAAGCATACTACTTGGTATACCCTGCGTACTCGCTTTACAGCTTGTACGCTAAGCGTACCTTTTGGTACGCCCCGCGTACAACTCCAAGACTAAAAAGGACAATTTAAATAATGCAAGGGAAAAAGAGAAAATTACCAAGATTCAAGTGTTCCACTAAGCGTACCCTCTTGTACGCCCAACATACTCCCCTATTTCGCTAACTTCCATCTTCCTACTCTTAACCGATTAAGACTTCAACCCAAACTCAGATCTGACTTCCTTAAGATGGTTTATCATGTAAAGTTGCCAAAATTACACGCATGCATGGCTTAATGAGGCTCTAGAGCTCAAAAGAGCTTAATAAATGACTTAATACATACATGAGACCATAAACACCATAAAGTTTGCACCTTTAAGCTTAAGGAAGCCTACAAACATCCAGATCTACAAGATTTAGCTTCTAAAATGGTTTTAACTCCTCAATACCAACCAAAAAGGAACAAAAAGGACCATAACAAGCGAAAAATTAGCTCAAAACAAAGAGTAGACAAGGTATGAGATTTATACCTCAAAAGTCACAAAAAGATGGAGCTAAATCTGGATCTCTAAGCTTCCGTTCAACAAATGAGTCTTCTAACTTCTTCTTCTATCACTTCAAGGAGCGCAAAGTGATGGATTTATACAACACAAACAATCCAATGTGTGCATGCAACCCTAATTTGAGGATCTATGTTTTCACTATTAGACATACAAGCATTGACCACAAAAACTAGAAACCCTAGGAGGCACATGTAATTTTTTAAATTAAGATACAGTTAGGGTTAGGATACATACCTTTATTGTTATATTGTAATAAAAATCAAATCCTTGAAGATCTTGAACTTTGGTAGCAAGTGCCACAAGTGTCACGCCCCTAATGGATCACAAACAAACCTAGAAACCAAGGATTACTATGGAGAGAGAAGGGAAGTGAAAAAAATCAGCTCTAAGCCTCTCTTGGAGTGCCTTAGACGAAATCCAACCCTATAGAGATTTACATAGGTGATAAGAAAGGTTTAGGATAAGGTAGGTGTATCATAGATAACCCTAATACCTTAAATTCCTTCCTAAGGCTTCCAAGGCATCCTTAGAGCCCAAGGAAACCCTGGGACACTGTAGATTTCGTTCCCCACCTCTAAGGGAGGTTCTAGAATGCTTCAATGCTCAACTTTTGAACATTTTTAACTTTAGTCCCTACAGTTTCAATTAATTCATTTAATCTCAAAAATAATTCCAAATTATATTCTGATTAAATATTAATTAAAAAATATGATTTCTAATTAATATATTATATTGATAATACATTAATATAAACTAATTTATTAACCAAGTAATAAATTAATAAATCATTCTTCTTTCTCCAACAGTTATCCTATTCAATTTCCAGGTTTGAAGGCAACCCAAAAGGACATTGTACTATCAATTCAAGTACATACAAATTATAGTTATGGGCTTAGACACCTAATCCAACACAAAGCACCAAAAATCAAGACCAAAGCTCAAGAACACTAAAAGATTCTATTAGGGTTCGATATTAGGGTTTTAGGACATTGGAGACTGATAAAGAGGCCAACTTTTGGGACTTAAGGTGAAGATATAGGGTGCAACACCCCAAAATTAGGGTTTCATTAAACCGCTCATACGCCCTCTGTGACCCTCGTACACCGAGCGCACGAGGCTCGAACCCGTGATCAACTTCTACATTAGTACGCAAAGTGTAACATATAGTACGCCCCGCGTACTAGCTTCTCAGCTAGTACGCTAAACGTACCCTATGGTACTCCCCGCGTACTAACCCCAAAGATCAAAATGCAATATTTTAATTACGAAGGGATAAAAGGAAACATACCCATTTCAAGTGTTACAACTCTCCCCTACATGAATCAGACTTCATCCTCGAAGTTTGTTGCTCCGAATAATTCGGGTAGTGCTCCCTCATCTCCTCCTCCAGCTCCCAAGTCCACTCTAAACCCTTGCGGTCCTGCCATTGCACCTTAAACATCTCTGCAACCTTATTCCTCAAGGTTTTCATATTCCATTCAAGAACTACCACCAATCTCATGATATAGTTCAGGAGGTCATCTACCTGAATATCCTCCAACGGTACCACTACATGATCATCCACTAAGCACTTCCACACCTGAGAGACATTGAATGTGCTATGAATATGACAGAGCTCATCCAGAAGATCCAAGCGATATGCAACCCGACCCACCCGAGCCAAAACCCTGAAGGGACCAATATACCTAGGGCGTTGCTTGCCCTGCTTCTTAAATCGGATGACACCCTTCCAAGGAGACACCTTCAGGAGGACCATATCGCCCACCTGGAACTCTAAGTCTGACCAGCGTTTGTCGGCATAACTTTTCTGCCAACTCTGAGCTGTCTAGAGCTTACTCCTAACCTCCTAAATCAACTCAGTGGTCTTGAGTACCACCTCGGTACTCCCCATGACCCCCTGACCGACCTCACCCCAACAAATCGAGGTCCTGCATTTTCTCCCATAGAGCATCTCCAAAGGAAGTCACTTGAGGCTTGCATGATAACTGTTGTTATACGAAAATTCCGTTAACAGAAGATACGTATCCCAACACACACCAAAGTCCAAAATACATGCCTGAAGCATATCCTCTAATGTTTGAATCGTCCGCTTGCTCTGCCATCGGTTTACGGATGGAATGATGTGTTGAAATGGAGACAAGTACCCAACTTGTCATGGAACCTCTTCCAAAATTTGGAAGTGAACTGGACATCTCTGTCAGAAACAACCGAAACTAGAACCCTATGACATGCCACAACCTCCGTGATATTTATCTCAGCTAATTTCTCTGTAGAAATACTCTCCTGGATCGGAATGAAATGCGCGCTCTTGGTCAACTGATCGATGATGACCCAAATCGAATCCACTTCGTGTGTAGTTTAGCGTAACTTCGTAACGAAATCCATGGTAATATCCTCCCATTTCCATATGGGAATCTCCAGCAGTTGCATCTTGGCGTGAGGTCGCTGATGCTTAGCCTTGACTTTCCTACAAGTCAAGCACCGCTCTATGAACCAACCCACATCCCACTTCATATGAGGCCACAAGTAATCAGGATGAAGATCCATATACATCTTTGTCGCCCCCAGCTAAATGGAAAACCTAGACATATGCACCTCATCCATCAAAACCTGATGCACACCGCCGCAGTATGGAACTCATACCCTCTGATGAAGAGTCAACAATCCACGGCTATCAAAATCGAAAGAAGCCACCTGAACCACAATACACTCGCTCTTCCGGTGCTATTCCTTCATAGCCTCAATCTGAGCCTCACGAATCCGTTCCAAAAGTGGATTAATCACGGTCATCCTCAAACATATGTCTTTGATCGAAGCTGCGACCGCCTTTTAGATGAGAGCATCGACAACCACATTGGCCTTCATTGGGTAATAAAGGATCTCATAATCATAAACCTTCACCACATCCAACCATCGGCACTGCCTCATATTCAGATTCGGCTGATCCATCAGATACCTTAGGCTCTTGTGATCCGTGTAAATGGTAAAACAGACCCACAAAGGTAATGTAGCCAAATCTAGACGGTGAAAACCATGGCCCCCAACTCCAAGTCATGCGACGGATAACTCGCCTCATGAGGCTTTAGTTTCCTCGAAGCATAAGCGATCACGTGACCCCTCTACATCAAAATCGTTGTCTCAAGGTTTCAAAAGTTGCCTACTGCTCAGGCCCCCAGAAAAAAGTAACCGTCTTCTTTCCCAACCGAGTCTAAGGAGCAGCTATCTTGGAGAAATCCTTGATGAATCTCCGATGGTAACCTACTAACCTAAGGAAACTCCTAATCTCAGATGGAGACCTCGAAACCTCCCATTGCATCACGACCTCGACCTTAGTTGGATCGACCAGAATCCTATTATGGTTGATAAGCTGCACCAGAAACTGCACCTCGTGCAACAAGAAATTTCGACACACACTAGATGATTCTTAGTTCTAACGGTTACCTGAGAATACAAGTTATTTTAAAAATGGTCAACATATATAATGTTGGTGAGTTCATAAGCATGTTTGATAAAAATGATTTGTATTGTTTGTAAAACCCAGAAAATACGATATTTTTTTGTAATAAAAGTTGTTTACGAAAAAGATGTGATGATTCCATACGTGTATATGCATATGATTTCAAATGTGTAAATAAATGAATAACCTTTGTAATTGTTCCTTGTATTGTAGTTGATGTTATAAAAGTGAATAATGTCGTTTCCCCGAAAAACCTGATGTTTTCCAATTTAAATAGTATGGTAGTTTTGCATTATTTTTATAAATCACTATGTATCGTCACTGTGTATGAATATGATTTCCCATGAATACTTACATAGTAATGGATCTCTATGTGAGTCGTTATAACCATGCATAATAATGACAAATTCGCCTGTCTTGGCATTTCATTGAATGCCGATCTTGAATTAAGATTTTGTCACCCTAGACTGACCGAGTCTAACTGTAGCGAACAACTAAAGTGTGGGGGAGTCACCCTCGGTATAGATCTATACACAAACTCTCTCCCTCCCTCCAGGAGGCTCTGGTTATAACTACAGGCTACGGTCGACACTTATTCGTGCCAACCGATATTTCTAACTAAATCCCTATTATTACCCCATGACTTAGAATGACATTGATTACGACCCGCTTGATGTTCACATGAATATGAATAAAGCGTAACAAACACGAAAGAGGAAAACTATGGTACAATAATTGTGTATGTTATTATAGGTTGTCGAGTATATGACAGACATGTTAGCCCATCACGCATATGATTGATTTGGGCCATACTTGCAATACAAATGGGCCACTAAGGCCCAATAACATGTAAAAGCCATTGAGGGCCCATTAGGTATGTAATTGGATCTCCAAGAGTCAATAAACATGTTCGATTACATTGGGCCCATTAATCATGATATTCGGCCACAAAGACCCAATAGTACGAACGGAAGATTTTTGGGCCCAATCATTGAATCATTTATGGTTTATCGACTTTAAGTTCATAGTGTAGGTATTTGTTGTATGTTAAATGTTTCTTTACAATGTAAAACAATATATTATCATTTGATTTATAACGAAGCTTTGGTTATAAATATATATATATATATATATATATATATATATATATATATATATATATATATATATATATATATATGGAAAGGTTATTTGGAAAACAAAAAAACCCTAAAAATCATAAAAATGCATAAAAAAATACCTAGAGATCACAAAACTTTTTTTTGACATTTTTTAAGAAAAAATTGCAGCTTTTTAAAGAAAATCGCTGAAAAAAAAACTTTTTTTTTATTAAAAAAAAATTATTTTTTTTTTCAGTGAATTTTTATTAAAAGCTGCGATTTTTTATAAAAAAAATTCAAAAAAAAGTCTTGTGATCTCTAAGTATTTTTTTTATGCATTTTTATAACTTTTAGGGTTTTTTGTTTTCCATAGAACCTAAACCTATATATAAACCTATATATATATATATATATATATATATATATATATATATATATATATATATATATATATATATATATATATATATATATATATATATATATATAACCATGCGTTATAAACTTGATATTTTATTTTAACCCAAAAATTTATATTTGTCTATTTGGCCTAGAAACACTCAGTTTTGACCATTGTTGCCCCTTTATCTATAAAAACGGTACTTTTAGTCTTTTTTTTTTTTTATGAAAATTAACATTTTTAGTCCTTAAACCATTTTTCTTGACATTTTTTACCCAAACTTTATTTAAATAATAATTTCAACCCAACACTATTGTATTTGTCATTTCCAGCCTTTATTTGTAAAAAGTTTACATTTTTGGTTCAAATTCCTTAAGTTTTACAATTTTGACCCTAAAATCAAAAACATCGCATTTTTAGTCTAATTTTTGTATCAAAGTCATTTTCAGACCCTGAAATAGTTTATTTACGTTTTAGACTCATAGTTTGTTAAAATTATCCATTTTAGCCCCTCAAATACTTTATTTTTCTCAACTTTGGGCCCAAATTTAAAGCCCATTAAGCTAAAATTTATGTTTTTGACCCCTAGACAAGTTTTATTTTCATTTAAAGTTAGATTTATATGTAAATAATACTATTTGGTCCTTATAAAACCGAAAATACCATAATTTACCCCAACCTTTGATTATTTTGGCAAAAATGACATTTATAAGGATTTTGATTTTTGTTTTCACTTCTTAAGCTTAAAGATCCTTAGATCTTTGAAGTAAGTTGTTTAATATGTACATTATTTATGTATTCTTCACACTTCAAGCCATAGATTTCAAGATTTAGCAAATAACATCATATTTTCACCGCTTAAACCAAAGAAATCACATATAATAATCATACACACATAGATAAACACATAAGACTTGTATTCTCCCCCAATATCATGCAAAAACCGAAAAACAAGGGGTATGAACTAACCTTGGGTTTGTGGTTTCGGTTTTGAAGAAGAATGGAAGAAGGTGATGAGATCTTCCGGCCTAGCAACCTCTTGAAGAGGTTTTCGAGTTCTAGAAGATTTTAAGAAGAAAGAATCATTGAATGGTGTGGTTATGAATGCTAAGTTTAACACAAAACAAGTTTAAACTTCTTTAGTAGAAGTAGCTTACCACAATAATGAGTTTTGATGACAACTTCTTGGACGAACACTTAAGCAATATTTCAAGATCTTGGAGGAAGAAGAGAATGATCGTTGAGTGTGTTTGGAGAGGATTTGGAAGGATGTGTGTGTGTGTGTGTTTGGTTCTCAGCCGAGAAGAAGAAGAAGAGAAAGGAGAAAGAGGTGAGGTAACCTTGCATGGGTATATTATATAGTTACCTTGTTGCATGGGGGATAATATGGAGGTGGCACCACCAAGTCAACTCTCCCCTTCCATTTCATTTTTTTTTTGTTAAATGGTGTTGGGCCGAAATGGGCTAAAGAAAGAGGAAAGGAATCATCCTGGAACCATTCTTGGTTTTGCTCGTAAATGTGAAGTCCCTAGAAAAGTTTTAGGCCCATTGGGCCTTTAGGGTAGTTCACAGCCCAAATTTTTGTATAAAAAATGGATTTATGGCCATTTAGGGCTAATTAGATTTTTATGGCCCAACAAGGCCCATTAAAGGTTAACTAATCCATTTTAGGCCCATTATGGCCCAAAATGTTAAGTTTCATGAAAGTGGGTCCAATTAGGGCCTATTTAAGGGTCCTAAGCCCAAAATAGTCAAACTGGAAGCTTATTGGTCCATTAGGCCCAATAAGGAAATCCTAGTCCATAATGGACTTAAACCGGGATTTTTAGGGTTTCCAATCTTTTGTTGACCATTTGAAGTGTTTTCATAGAGTTTTTGATGTAATTTTGTTGTCATTGAATAAGCATCATACATGCTTTCAAGTTTTAGTCACAAATGTCATCATTGTTAATGTTTACAAAAGCATTAGAATTCCTAGTTATGACATAAGTTATCCTCGTGCTATTCCTGAATCTTGAAATAGACCAATATATCATCGATAAACACAATCACAGATCGGTCTGCACACACGGTTCATGAGATCGATGAATGTGGCTGGAGCATTTGTGAGCCCAAAAGGCATCACCACTAACTCGTAATGACCATAACAAGTCCGGAAGGCTGTCTTCTGCACATCCTTATTCCTAACCCTCATCTGATGATAATCTGATTGCAAATCAATCTTGGAGAACCAAGATGCACCCATAAGTTGGTCAAAAAGATCATCAATCCTCGGGACTAGATAATAGTTCTTCACTATCACCTTATTCAGTTCTCGGTAGTCAATGCACATACAATGAGACCATCCTTCTTCACAAACAAAGATTGGTGCTCCCCAAGGCGAACAACTCAGGAAAATTAATCCCTTGTCTAATAGCTCCTGCAGTTATGTATACAACTCTTGCATGTTAGGTGGAACCAACCGATATGGTGCTTCGGCTATCAGAGCCGCACCAGGAAGCAGATCAATCTTGAACTCCAACTACCTCTCCAGAGGCACCCCAGGCAAATCCCCCGAAAACACATTAGGATAATCTCGCACAATAGGCACATCATCCACGGTCTCCTTACCCTTATACCTAGTATCCATAACATAGGTGACAAATCCTGAACAATCTTGTTAAATATAGCGTCTGGCCCTCGCTGTTGAACACAATAACGACCCACTTTGAGCTCTCCCCCACTTGGAGTTTGAATCCGGACTTACTATTGCTCACAATTGATCATTGCCCCATTGGGGCTCAGCCAATCCATACCCACAATACCTTGTTCCCACGCAAAGGAATGGGAACCAAATCAATCGAATACTCCTCACTAAACAACTAAAGAGTAGAACCCCGATGAAATGTCGCAACCCGAACAGATCTATCATCTGCAATCTCGACATCTAATGGACAATCTAGCTCCCTCAGAGCTCCAACAAACCTCTTGCTAAGCGCAAGCAAGACAAAGGATCGAGTAGCCCACGAATCAAACAACACCAAACTAGAAATATCGTTCATAAGGAACAATATTAAAATAAAACAGATAAATATAAGCAAAAAAGTCAATATAAATAAATAGATAAGGAGTAGAGACATACCCGTCACCATATCGGGAGCTGGATGAGACTCATCGATTGTCAACTAAAAAGCCCTGCTCTTCACCACAGATGCATCCGCCTGAACCTGGCGATCGTCAGTATTCCAAAGAGTTGCAAGAGTGGGTGCTGAAATCGGTCTTGCTGTAGACAAACTCGGATAATGGGCCTTCTTGTGGCCCCTATGATTGTAATGAAAGCAAATCAGATCAATTCCTGGGGTGGTGGTGGTAGTAGTAGTGCAGTCCCATCTAATATGACCTATCCGGTCGCACTTGAAGTAGCCAGAACCACCCATCATGCACGCTTCCTCATGTATCTTGCCGCACTTGCCACAACAACTCCATTCATGTTAGCCTCTCGCCTACGAATCAGATACATTGGGCCTCTTTCACGAACCCCCAACACTCGGTACATAATATGTCTTCCTCTTCTTCTCCATCTCTAGATCAATCTCCCTATCCCTATCCCTCGCTATCATATCCTCCAGCATCTTGCAGTTGGATCGGCTCACAAACTGTCGAATATCGCTCCTTAACACCTCATGATACCTTGCCTTCTTCATCTCCTCATCCGCCACATATTGTGGAACCAAAAGTGCCCTCTCCCGAAATATTGCAGTGATCTCACCCACCATCTCAGTAGTCTAGCAGAGATCTTGAAACTCTCATGCCAACTGCTGCACCTCGATCACTGGTGCAAACTCACCCATGAACCTAGTAACGAAATCATCCCATGTCATCGTATCAACAGGTTGGTCACAAATTGTGCATCCCACCTCCCCCCACCAATCTCGTGTCTTGTCCTTCAGAAGATGGGAAGCAAGAATGACCTTTGCCCCCTCAGGGCAACTGCCGGTGTGGAAGACGTTAGCAACATCTGCTAATCACCTCCTGCTCGCTATTGGGTCCTTCACCCTGTGATAGTTCGAAGCTCCACATGTCTGGAACTCCCAGAAGGTCAATGAACGTGCCCCAAACAAGG
Organism: Lactuca saligna; assembly: GCF_052625555.1. Classification (NCBI taxonomy): domain Eukaryota; kingdom Viridiplantae; phylum Streptophyta; class Magnoliopsida; order Asterales; family Asteraceae; genus Lactuca; species Lactuca saligna. Next base: position 110,784,451 of record NC_136421.1, on the reverse strand, counting down.
CCACCATCTCATAACGAAAGGTACTCAACCGCTCATCCAAAATCTCCAAAATGCCCTCCTTGACCGTACCAAAGGTCATAGGAGTCTGCCCAAGAATGCAACACGCAATCTCAGACGAAATGAACTCCCTTGTCTGATCATCCAACTGCCCTGCTCCATAACCTAAGGCCGAGCCCTCTTCAGCACCAGAACTGCTAACAGGTCTGCCTCGCAATGTCACCATACTAAAAATAGACCATATAAACCATCAGAATACACATCAAAAAAATATATCTAAGGATCAAAACTCTACAAGCTCCCTGGTTTCATCACGACTTTCCTTTACTCAAGTATGGATCCTCAGCTTCTAGTAGTATGGGCCCATACTACCTTCCATATCTATATGTACTTTCCTCAAGGATTGCCTTGAATTTGCCAAGTCACCTTATATCCATACAATTAACCCTCAACAACATATGGCTCCCAACACTATATCTCATCCTAGGTTTTCCTAGGGTAAACTCCACAACACTCTCCACCATCATCTGCAGAAGGAACTACTGATAACTTCCTCTAACTAGCTCATAAATATAATTACATATCACTAAAACCAAACAATTCTTCAACTGAGAGGCCTCACACTACAACGTTGGACTCAAACAAGAGCTGTGCAATAGAATTAAAACCTAACCTTCTAAAATTATTTAGTTCACATAATATATAACTTAGCATATTCTCTTACTAGTTAGCTGAAGCTAGTGAGAACTCCTAAAAGCACAAAGTAATCAGCATTCGAGTATCAAGTAATCAGAACCAAGCATCACCTAATAAGGCCATCGAATCATTGATTGATCAATACTAACATGCAAGTCTACAAGCTTATATAATATCCATACAAAGGCAAGTCTCCTAGCAATCTATCATGCAAAAACTGAGCAGATCCTTAGCCTTACTAGCATGTGATTCATAGATTCACAGATCAAATCATATCAGATAACATCTATGGGTATTTTGGGAAAACTTACTTAATCTCGGTCTATTGCATGCACCACACCCATTCTTGTTTTAGAAAACTCTTTTCTTAAAAATACATTTCTATTTGAAAAACTTTACCAAATCCTCGGTTTGATTTCAGACACACCTGAGAGTATGTCTGAATCCCTCAAACCAAGGCTCTGATACCAACTTGTAACATCCCAAAAATAAGACCCAAATTTTTTTCATTTTTAGATTAATAAAATAGTAAACCATATCATTCTCATAAAACCAAGGTAAACTATTGTATCAATACAACATCAATCATCAGAGTAAATCACAAAATGCAGAATTAGGTGGTGTCTACTCTGCAAGCATCCCGACCTCTTCTTCCTTGGAACCAGAAGTACCTGAAACATAAACTAAAAACTGTAAGCACAAATCTTAGTGAGTTCCCCAAAATACCACATACCATACATACATACATAAATAAACACATAATAGGCCTCGCCCGTCATCGGGCCCCGCCTGGCATCGAGCCTCGCTCGGTATACAGATTTGTCAGTCATCGGGCCCCACCTAACATACATAAATCATATTAACATATAACACATAACTCATCCAATAAATACAAAGACACGTAGCATTCAAAATGGTCATCGGCCCAGCCCGTTAAGAATACGAGTACATAACACATGCAAGAGTCAGGCAAACATCTAGCAACCTAACATAACATAACCATGGGCAGACATTGGTGCCTTTGACCCACTAAACAAAGTGATGAAACTCACCTCGAACTGATGAATCACTTTGATAAATCTCTGGCTGTTGGTCCGAAAAATCCCCGAGTTATCAATACCAATAACATCCAATTAATAATTGGATTCCAATCCATAACCATCAGTTTAAATTAGGTTAAAGGACCATTTTACCCCTTACCTAGCTTAGTCAAAGACTAAGGCCCAAACCTACCATCCAAAAGGCCCAATTCCAAATTAATCACCCAAGGCCCAATCTTCCAAATTGGGCCCAAATCCCTTTGTGGGCCTTCACCAAGCGAACCTAGAATAAACATCAGCCCAAAACCTTGATGGCCCAATAAGGACCTAAACATCCAAGTCCAAACATGGCCCAAAATGAAGGCCCAAGAGTCTGAAGCCCAACCTGCTGAGTATGCGGGGCATACTCAGCTTGTACGTGCGCCCAACATACTCCCCTATTTGGCCAATTTCCATTTTCCAGCACTTAGACGATTAAGACTTCAACCCAAACTCATATCTGACTTCCTTAAGATGTTTATCACGTAAATTTGCCAACTTTACGTGCATGCATGACTTAATGAGGTTCTAGATCTCAAAAGAGCTTAATAAATGACTTAATACCTGCATGAGACCATAAACAACATAAAGTTTTCACCCTTAAGCTTAAAGAACCCTCCAAACATCCAGATCTACAAGATTTAGCTTCTAAAATGGTCTTAACTAAAAAGGGATAAAAAATGACCATAACAAGCTAAAGAGTAGCTCAAAGAAAATAGTAAACAAGGTATGAATTTTATACCTCAAAGTCACCAAAAGATGTAGCTAAATCTGGATCTCTAAACTTTCCTCCAGTGTATGTGTCTTCCAACTTCTTCTTCTATCACTTTAAGGAGCACGAACCACCAAAAATCAAGACCAAGGCTCAAGAACACTCAAAGATGCTATTAGGGTTCGATATTCGGGTTTTAGGACAATGTAGGCTGATAAAGAGGCCAACTCTTGGGGACTTAAGGTGAATACCTAGGCTGCAACACCCTAAAATTAAGATTTCATTAAATCCCTCGTACGCCCTGTGTAACCCTCGTACGCCCAGTGTACGAGGCTCGAACCCACGATCAACTTCTGCATTAGTATGCTAAGTGCAACATGTGGTACTCCCCGCGTACTAGCTTCACATCTAGTATGCTAAGTGTACCCTATGGTAAACCCCGCATACTAACCCTAAGGACCAAATGCAATATTTTAATTACGAAGGGCTAAAAGGAAACATACCCATTTCAAGTCTTACATGTACCTTGGTATTTCTTGTATTTAAGGTTTTTTAGTAGAAAATAAAAAGAAAGTAAGCTACCGTTTCTTGTAAAACAAGATTTTAATTTCAAAGTCTCATACGTATATATGTATGTATGTATGTGTGTGTGTGTGTATGTATATATATATATATATATATATATATATATATATATATATATATATATATATATATATATATAATGATCAATAAATGGATGTTGATTTGGTAATTTTGGTTTGTGATGATTATTTGCTAAAAGCTTTGGTAATTGGTTTTTGTTCCCAAATTCAAGAAATAGCAATGTATTTTAGTTTTTTGTCCCATTTGCACGAAATAACAATGTAGTTTAGTGGTTTTTGTTTATATATATATATATATATATATATATATATATATATATATATATATATATATATATATATATATATATATATATATATTTAATGTTATTTATTATGTAGTTGGAAAATTTTCGTGCAATGCTCAATTACATTGCATGTAGGGAGGAACTTTATGCGTTTTTTCATTCGAGGAAATCACAAAGTGATGATCAATGAGGAAATGAGTGGAACGAAGATGATGGTTCGTTGGATTAGTTTCTGTTTTGTACGTTAGACTTGTTATGACAAAACTTTAAAATTGTTGTTTATTTTGGTATTTGTATGAAATTATAACACCTTGGTACTTACTTGGATATCACATATAATTTTTTTATGCATTTAAGCTCATTACGTATCGGTTTTTCTGCACGTGGAAATTATTGATTTAAAAATAAATAAAATTAAAATATTATCGGCGACGTATACTATTACCGCCGACTAACATCTTTAGTGGTGACAAAAGTATTACTGGCAACAAATATCTTTGGCGGGGACATGTTGGAGCAATAGCGCGACGGAGCAATACCGACAACCCTTTAGCAACGATAAGTCACCGCTATTGCTTTTACCGGTTATAATGCTTAGTTTGACGGTGATTTTTGTCGCTAATAATGCTTTCTTTTTTTCTTGTAGTGTTTTGTACCTATAGAGGCGACTGAAATCGTCACTATAGGTCCTGTTTCTTGAAGTGTCCATTTACCCAATACAATTATCCATATAGCAAGAAACCGGTAACCTTGTTGTAGTGCAAAAAGTTCTTGCTTTAGAATGGTTAAAAAAGGAGTGGTTTTTTCACGGAGAAAATTAACTCAATGGCTTCTGCCAAACTGAACCAAGATAGATTAGACGTTTTCATGTTTTGCCATTAAATATATTATATATAAAATAAAACTAAAACTTATTTTACTTAATACAACACGGATATGGTTTCCGACATTTGAAAAGCAAATTTACGTATTTAACTTATTATGAAACTTGGTGCCTTTTTAATTTATAAGTTAGTAAATATATGTATCCGTAACTAAGATTTCGGTTTCCAGTTACGGACTTTCCATGCACCTTCCTCGGCTTTTGACGTTGCCTTGGCCACTTGGCCCTTGACCCCCAACATAAACCTTGGACCTCTGAACCGATAAACCTTGGACCTCTGAACCGATCACAATTCCGTTCATAACCAAACCCTCTTTCTTCAGCCACATATAAATACTCCACAAAGGTTAATTGCTCCCACAACGATTAAAAATGGATTTGAACATCGACACACGATATCTTCTACTACCTTTTGCACATCTCCTCTTACCTTTTTCCCGCGTGGTATCCACCATTTTTACAGTCTTATTTCTCTTTGTTTCCATTAAAATCCCCCTTAACTTAGAAATGACACCCAGTGGTTCTCTATTTTGCATCCGGGCAAGGGCAATAGACTTTTCAGTTTCCGTGATAGTATGTTTCTTGTGTTTGATCTCGATGTCAGCACAAAACTTTTGGATTGTGAATTCCATCTTAATATTATGCTCCTCCCCTTGGGACGATTTTCTATTTACTCTACTAAAATGGTGTTTTCGGTGGTTGTATCATATCCTCAAAGTTATTCATATGCTTGAATTTCGTTGCATGTTTAATCCCCGTAGTGAAGCAATGGTTAACCTGCAGGAGGAGTTGAGTTGGGAACAAGATGACGACTTTGTTGTTTTGAATATATATGATGAACTTGAAGAAGATTAGGGTTTCAGGAAGTTCCTTTCTAGTTACATAGCTTTCTTTGAGATCGTATTGTTGTTTATACGTACGTAGTTGTTTGTTACAATGTTTACATGATTTAGTTCAAGTGTTGTATTTTTTTTGGTTATATCATATATATATGGCTTTCCATAAGTCCGGCTTACTTTTTTATGTAGCTGTTACTTCCACATTTATATGACTCTGTTATGTGGGTGAATGTGTATGAGGTCGATTGATAGAGACGATACGATCCATTAGACAAAAAGGCTCAAAGCCATTGTCGTATTCTGAACTTATGAAAACCGGAAAAAGCATGCGTAGCATTACAAACAGTTTCAACATTGCTATATAGGATAAAATACAATACTACCTCTAACTATGAATATTTATAAAAGAGACTCCAATACACATAAATAGCTTAAATGAACCTTAACATCACTACAAGAAGATTGGGCAACAGCAGCGACATGTGTTGCCGCTAAAGGTTAGGCGGGTCGCCGCTAATAAACCTTTAGCGGTGACGTGTCGCTGCAAATGCGTCGCCGGTATTGTTTCGTCGCTAATACGCTTATTGTCGCCACTAATACTCATAGTCGCCGCTAATACTACGTGTCGTCGCTAATGCCACCCGTCGCCGCTAATAGATTGTCGCCGCTAATACGTGCGTGTCGCTACAAAATCTGTCGCCGCTAATACTCTTTTGATTTTTTTTTTAGTTTATTTATTTAATAATGAATCCAAATATTAATCCATATAACATTTGAAAAATCTGATAAATTTTTATAGAAATATTAATACATATTATACAATCAATCCAAAATATTAATCCATACCACATTAAGTATTCTTCTAAATTACAAAACGTTTCATAAAATCATAAAATAACTACTCATCCTCATCATCATCTCCTTCATTATTTGGTGGCGGCAATGAGCGAAACCACTCTTTCAATGCTGCAGAACAGGTCGGGTCTTCCTGTAGTATTGTTTGCAGCATTTGCAACTATAAAGAAAACAAAATATATTAATAACATATTAGAATAACATTATAATTAATTATACCATTCTACAAAATATCAACATATAAAATACATTTAAACATACATCTACTTTCCATTATAGCATTTACTTTCCAAAATATTACCAAACTACAAAATATCAACATATCAAACCATAACCAACATATCATTATACCATTCTACTTTCCATTATAGCATTATACTTTTCAAAAATTACCAAACTACAAAATATCAACATATCAAACCATAACCAACATATCATTATACCATTCTACTTTCCATTATAGCATTACTTTCCAAAAATTACCAAACTACAAAATATCAACATATCAAATCATAACCAACATATTATTATAGCATTCTACTTTCCATTATAGCATTTACTAACAAGTACCTGTGATTGTGGTTGTTCTTGTGTCATTGGTTGTTCCTGATCGTACATGGACACAACGGTACGGGGTTTACGCCCAATGCCTCTGATATGTCCGCGTTGAACACCTAATATTCTTTCAAAACAATCTTTTATATCAGTTGGTGCTAGATCGCTTGCCTCCGATGTAGCTTGGGTTCGTTGGTTTATCTCCTCGAGTAAAGCATTCTGTATTTTTTAAAAATAATAAAAATTAGATTATTAAATACCTTTGATGATATAAACACTTATATGAAAAATACAAATTAACCACTTACGTATTGTTGCTTGATTGCAGGACTATAAAATACCCCTTGGCGATTGGAATTAGCCTTACGAAAAGCTTCGATTCGACTGATATCCTAATTAACATTAAGATTTAGATTACTTATACTTTAAATAAATATTTAAATATATCATAACTTACTTCTTTGAAACATGCATTGTTGTGTGAGCTCGACCCCCCTCTGTTTACAACTACTTGTTTTGCACAACATTCTTTGTTTGACACCGAACGCCTTAAAAATTCTGGCGTTTGAAAATGTTCAACTGACTTCGCCCAATTTTCATGTGACATATTGTTAGGGGGGTTGTTTAATGCGGCTTGGATATCTACAGGCCTCCCGATTTCCTTAAAATAAGAATGAGCTTTACTTTTTCGGCCTCTGTAAACTTTTGCAAGACTCGAATCAATGCTCCGCAACAATTGAGCATGCTCAGGATCCATGTTAACCTTATCCAAATCAAATTTATTATGCAAAACACAAAAAATTTAGTTAATTAAATAACACTCACAACTAAACTTAAAATTTTATTCAAGTTACCTTTAAATGTACAACTGATGCGTTCCTTAAGGCAGGGGAAACATGGTCCCAACCAGATACGTTGAAAGGGACACTGTTCCACAAATACCTCACAATTTCACGTGTGAACCAATTACCACGCTTCCCGACAGGGGAATATGTGATCTCGCTCTCGAAATCCAAATCTACGGGCTTTCCCTTATTTTCCCTTATCAACTTTCCCAACTCGATATTTTTTGACATGCCTCCTTTTTTTTGGAAGCTCGGCTGAAAAAATACAATTAAAAATATTAGTCATGATAATTTATTATAAAATAATAAAAATAGTTAATAAATATATCATAATAAAACTCACCATCCTGTTCGAGCTGACCATGACCAAAGCCTCCTGGAGGTGGTGGATCCCCGACTCCATCACCTCCATGTCCAAGCCCCATAACATCGGCCATCATGGCCAATTGTATCGCCCAAGTAAACTTCATCTGCAACCTGTAAATTACAAGGTGTACAATGTAGAAATACAATATGAATAAAAGTTAGTTACCCTGGGAAATTGTAAGATATACAATATAGACAAACAACATAATATAGACAAACAACATAAATAAAAGTTAGACAAACAATATGAATTAAAGGTACATTTCAAATAAAGTTTCTATTACAAAAAAAAAATTGATTTTTTTAATCAGAATATTCATCATATACTTCAATGTCTTGCTTATCCGTATCATAATCAGAATCGCCATCATCATAATCAGTCTCCTCATCAGAAACATTATCGATTCTACCCGTTGGCGGAGGTACTTCAGTCTCATCTTCATCGTCATAATCAGCATTGTTTTGAGCTATGTTAACATTGTTTTGAAGAGTTTTGAACTATGTCTACATTTTCAGCCTCCACATTATCGACATCTTGGACAGAGTCACTGTAAGCATTTTGGACACGAGCATTGTCGGATGGTAGATCCCAAATATTTTGATGATTAACATGCTCGACGACTCAACGAGGGTTGTTGTTTTGGTTTCTTCGATGATTAACAGGCTCGCGGATGTAGAACACTTGTTTGGCTTGCAAATCATATATGAGTTGATCATCTTCGTACGCTTCTTTTTCTATGTCGTTACATATGAAATTATCATCAGGAATATCTCCCGTATGGAACCACTTGCACCGAAATAATACAGTCAAATAATCATATGGATATTGCACCTCCATAATCTCTTCTAACTGGCTATAATATTTCTCTCCATTCTCACCAACCGCTAGAACCTCGAAGTTTTGCGTTTTGCGTTGTGCATCACGACTAAGTACCATAAAGCTAACACCGTTGACTATGCATGCAGTGTAAGTATAAACATCCATTTGTGAACCCATTGAAAGGGCTAACAACTCTTTGTGGAATTCAGGAGAGTTTTCTTTTTCCATCTGATAAATCTGTTAAACATATGTTGATGTGTTATGTATTCTTGATTCATTAAATTTATGAAAGATATTTGTTTGTTAATTATTATTACCTTTTCAAGAAACCTGTTGGGAAATTCGGTCTTTTCATCACTTTCAGGATGTTCAGATTTGAATTTTCTATATTGATGAATAAATATATATATATATATATATATATATATATATATATATATATATATATATAATTGATGAATGGAAAAAAGTAACAATAAATAATGAAAGATAATTAAAAGTAAGAACACTTACTCGATGTATTGTCTGACTTCTTGACAACTATTCAATATAAACCAATCTATATTACATTTCTCCTTTATATCAAGATGTTTGATTTGCGTTGTGCTCGTCGGTCGACACTTGGACTCAAACATCCAAAACTTTGTTTTTTCAATGACAACGTCTTCGTTTCTTTCAAGGAGATTGACATCTCGAAGGTACATTGAACAAAATGTCAAAGCTTCTTCAGCAATATAACCTTTAGCTATACAACCTTCCGGCCTCGCCTTATTTATGACATAGTTTTTTAGTTTTTTCATATACCTTTCTAACGTATACATCCATCTCATATATATCGGGCCTCCGGCAATCGCTTCATCAGATAAATGCAAAACTAAAGGAATCATAATGTCGAAAAACGTTGGGGGATAAATCAACTCTAATTTGCACAAGATTCTAATAATGTCTTCTTTTGCTTTCCTCATATCCTCCACCTTTAGTGTTCTGGAGCAAATTTGCTTGAAAAACATAGAAAGATCTACAATTGGTGTAGAAGTTTCTTTGTCCAATAACGCTCTAACTCCGATCAGTATCAAACGTTGCATAAGAATGTGATAGTCATGAGATTTCAACCCAATAATGTTAGTATCATTATCTACCACTTTCTTACTGATGTTAGATCCAAACCCATCAGGAAATTTAACATCTCTTATAAATTAACAAAAGATTTTGCGGTCAGGTTTCTTGAATGAGTAGCTTGCATGTGGTCTAGTGAACTTGTTACCTTTTTTTGCAACCATTGATTATGACGGATATTCTGATTCTTCAAGTCCTGACGTGCATTTGATGTGTCTTTACTCTTATCATTCATCATAGAAGAACCCAAAAGACTCTCACCCACATTTTTCTCGATATGCATTAAATCTATGTTGTGCTTCAGCTGTAGAGAAGACCAATACTCGAGCTCGAAAAATATGCTATGTTTCGACCAGTTCAACTCGAATCCTTGTCGATCCATGTTTTCTTTGAGAGTGTTATGATGTTTACCCAGTTTACAAAGTATTAGACGACCTAGTTGCTCTTGTATGTCTTCATTAGTTAAGTGTCTTGGAGCGGGTCTTGTCTCTGGTTGCCTATTAAATTTCAAACTCATCCTTAATGGATCATTAGCATCTAAGAACTGATGATGACCGATATAAACGACTTTATTTACTGCACGGTACAAAGGAGTGTCTTCATTGCAAGTCGGGCATGCTCTATACCCTTGTTCGCTCCATCCCGATAAACTACTATGAGCTAGAAAGTCGTTTATTGCCTATAACAACATAGCTTTCATCTTGAAGAATGTGTTTTTCGCTGCGACTTTAATGCATATGCCTGATTTCCATAAAAACTTAAGCTCTTCCACTAACGGCCTAAGGAAAACATCTATTTCCTTTCCAGGCGCTTTAGGGTCGGGAATCAACAAGGCCAACATGAATGATGACTCTTTCATACAAAGCCATTGTGGCAGATTGTAAGTGGTGAGTACAACCGGCCACGTACTAGGTGGATTACACATGTTACGAAATGGATTAAAGCCATCAGCTGCCAGCCCTAGTTGTACGTTGTGAGGTTCACTCGAGAAGTTAGGGTAATCTAAATCAAATTTTTTCCATGACTCTCCATTAACGGGATGACGCATCACACCATCTTCTAATCTCCCAGTACTACGCCATATCATATTTTTGGAAGTTTACCATGAACAATACAAACGGCGTAGTCTAGGGGCCACTGGAAAGTACCGTAACACCTTATGAGCCACTTTCTTAACCTTGGTGTTTTTATCAATCCACCGAATCTATTTACAAATGGGACAAACTTGCAATGACTTGTGCTCCTTACAAAAGAGAAAACAATCGTTTTTGCACACATGAATTGACTCGTACCCCAAACCTAACTTCTTCAGTTTCTTTTTTGCTAAATAATATGAACGAGGAACCTTGTTGTCTGGTGGAAATGCTGAATGCAACAACTCAAGGATTTGATCAAATGAACTATCAGTCCATTTGTTGTTGACCTTCATATGCATCAGCTTTTCTAAAAAATCAAGGAATGAAAACGTACAACCAGGATATAACTTGGTTTCGACTGCCTCTAACAACTCTTCAAAATCATCATCGACACCACTACCCCTTGTATTCGAGGTTCCTTCATCGAGGTTTATATCATTTTATCTCGAATCCCAAATAACATCGTCAATAACATCAGCCATCTCATTGCTTGACGATACAACATCTACAACTGGAGGGATTAAAGGTTCACCGTGATATATCCATGTTTTGTATGATTGACTGAAACAATATATACGAACATGACATCTCATTGCTTTCAGATTCATGAAGTAACGATTATCACATTTCTCACATGGACATCTGGTTTCACCTTTACAATCTAGGTGTAGTCCAGATTCATGAAGTAACGATTATCACATTTCTCACATGGATCTCTCGAAAAAAGTGTCGAGTCTTAGCTGGAACTCGGTAGATTTACGATATGGATTAGTAGTCCAGCTTTTATCAATAGACATGATGCAACTGAAACATAATTTTGTGTTTAAGATTTACTTTATGGGAAACAAAAATCAACTAGAGTATTCATAAAGTTGATGATTCAAAAAGTATTCCAACATGTGATAACCTAATTAAAGCTAAAGTACGTTGCTATTATGTAACGACCCAATTTTCAAGGCTAAAAATTTCATTTTTGGTTTAACGTATTTAACAAACTTTTTATCAAAACATTGTTAATAAAACATCCAATACAAAATCATAATGTTGTATTTAAAACCATAACAGCATAATTATTGAAAATCAGAGTACAGTCCGGAAACTTCTTGCGGATCATGTGAGTGTGTGTGATGCGCTGCTACGCCGCCAGCTCTTTCCCCTTCGACGAAGAGGTACCTGAAACCAAAACCAAAACTGTAAGCACAAAGCTTAGTGAGTTCCCCCATCATACCACATACCATACAATATCGTCAGTATCTTTCAACCAGTAACATTCATCGATATCTTTCAACCGATAACCTTCATCAGTATCTTTCAACCGGTAACCATCATCGGTATCTTTCAACCGGTAGTCATCATCGATATCTTTCAACCGGTAATCAGCATCGGTATCTTTCAACCAATAACTGGGGACTATTTTAGCGCCTACTACTAACATGTAATCAATAGATATATGCATACAGTCAGGCATATCCGAGTACTGACCTACCCTTGGGTCCTACGGACCATTGTTAGGGAAACTAATCCCTACTAAACACATAACATATAATCCAGATTAATCACATAACCATACCAAGATAATTATCACAAAGACTGTTATCTTATAAATACCCCTTTTTGGTGGACTGACATTGTGGCCTTACACCCACCCCTACTGGAAGGTAACTCACCTCAATGTCGTGCAGTGTCTGAACTATCCTCGGTGCACAAGTCAACTCCCTATGATTCCTCGATCCCTACACGACAACCTTCAAGTCAACACACATCGCATACAACCCTAAACAGGGTCAGTCCAAGTCCAATCAAAGTCAACATTCAGTTGACCTGACTTGCCGAGTTGGCCTACTAACTCGTCGAGTCCCTGCCTCACTAAACCCACACAAAACCCCAACTCCACTCGTCGAGTCTAGCGAAACTCGATGGGTTCTCCTTCAATCATAACATTGGAACCATGTTCATTCGACTCGTCGAGTTCCTTCTTGAACTTGTCAAGTTCATCTCCAACTTAAGAACTTGTCCAGTCTATGACTCGCCGAGTTGTATGAACAACTCGTCGGGTCCATCTTCAAAGATTGGGAGATTGCTATGGACTCGCCAAGTCTGCTCATACCACTTACCGAGTCCCAAGGCCTTCAGGCCCCTTTTCACGTCTAAACCCACAAGAGACTTTCTTCTTATCATTTACCCATTCACATGAAGGGTTTGGTGCACAATGGTCACCGACTCGTCGAGTGTCAGGAACAACTTGCTAACTTCAGTCTTGACCAACTCCATACAGTCAATTTAAATGAGGTCTAACACATCAAAACCATAGATATGGCCTCCTAATGTCCATTTTTATACGTAAAGTTCCAAACTTGATGCTCATGCATGGGGGTTTTAGCTCAAAAATCCATATAAAGTGTCCTACAATGTGCATGGAGCTATCATAGCCCTAAGGTTTGCACCTTTATGCCATGAGACCCCTCTTAAGGCCTAGATCTAAAGCTAGAGTCCACAAATCACTCCTTAAATCCGAAAAGGGCTTGAAAAGCCCTAAATGCACCCATGATCCATATTCTAAAGATGAACAACCAAATGAAAGACCAAAGCAGGAGCATTTTACCTTGATTAAGCTGAAAATGGAATGAAATTTCTTGATCTACAAGCCCTAAGTCGAATACTCAAGCTCTGCTTCTTCCTTCCAGGCTTCACAAGTCAACAAAAGCTCCAAAATGGCCTTAACACACACATATATGGCTAGGGTTTCGATATGCAGCTCTAGGAGAGTGTTAGGAACAAGGGAGGTCGAGTTAATGTGTTTATATATGGTGCAAACCCTCATATTAGGGTTTTCGTCTAGGTAGCATGGACTCGCCGAGTCCGATTTGTGACTCGCCGAGTTAGCCACTTGACTCCAGGGTCCAATTCGCTTCTACTCGACGAGTTGGGCCACCAACTCGCCGAGTCCGATGCCAAAATGCAAAATCCTTAATTTAAATTACATACCAGGAACCAGGTGTTACAAATCTCCCCCACTTATTTTAGACTTCGTCCTCGAAGTCTACTGCTCGATCCTCAAACAGCTTGGGGTAATGCTCCATCATCTCGCCCACTGGCTCCCAAGTCCACTCTGAGCCCTTCGGGTGCTACCATTGAACCTTTACCAGCTCCACTCTCTTGTTCCTCAGATCCTTTGACTTCATGTCCAGGATCGCCACTGGCCACTCGATGTAGTTCAGGTTGTCATCAACTTGAATGTCCTCTAAAGTCACTACCGCCGAATCGTCCCCCAAACATTTTCGTAACTGGGAAACATGAAAGGTGGTATGAATCTGACTGATTTCGGCTGGCAGATCCAGCCTATATGCCACCTTGCCCACCCGGGCTACAACCCTAAAAGGTCTAATATACCTAGGGCCTAACTTGCCCCACTTCCTGAATCGAATGGCACCCTTCCAAGGTGACACCTTCAGGAGAACCATATCACCGATCTGGAACTCCATGTCTAATCGGTGCTTATCAGCATAGGTCTTTTTCCGACTCTAAGCAATCTGAAGCCTGCTCCGGACCTACTGAATCTTCTATGTGGTCTTGAGCACTACCTCAGTGCTCCCCGTTACCCTCTGGCCAACCTCGCCCCAAGATATTGGAGTCCTGCACTTCCTCCCGTATAGCATCTCGAAGGGAGGACGATCAATGCTCGCATGATAACTATTGTTATAGGAGAGCTCTACCAACGGAAGGTAGGTATCCCAACTACCTCCAAAATCTAATATGCATGCTCGCAGCATATCCTCCAAGGTACGGATGGTCCGCTCACTCTGTCCATTTGGTTGCGGGTGAAAAGCGGTGCTAAAATGCAGATGAGTTCCCAGCTCGTCATGGGACTTCTTCCTAAACCTAGAAGTAAACTGAATGTCTCTATCCGAAATCACCGATACTGGCACCCGGTGCCACGCCACCACCTCCCTGATATAAATGTCGGCCAACTTTTCGGCTGAAATATTTTATTGAATCGGTATAAAATGGGCACTCTTGGTTAATCGATCGATGATGACCCAGATCGAATCCGCTCCCCGTGCGGTCATGGGAAGCTTTGTGATAATATCCTGTTGGATAAGGTGTCTATGTCCATAACTTATTTGGTACATACTTGACCCGACCCGACATGGTCCATTTGGGTTGCACTTCACCCAAATGATTTATGGATAATTTTATGAGAATTGTATACTTATGATTTATTAATATATTATAAGTTATAATATATTAATATGAAGTCATGTTATTTAATTAGTTTTAGTCTTAAATTAATTATGAATTAATTTAGAGATTAAAAAGAAGACTGATTAAATTATGGGCTATTATATTTTATATAGTGTGGGCTAATTCTCATTTGTTAATGGGCTAAGCTAATATGGAAGTCCATGGATGATCCATGGAGCTTTTAACCCATGGATCCTTGGAAAGGAAAAGACATGGGTTATTAGGGTTTCACCCTAACCATGCACACTATATAAAGAAGCATATGATGCAAGAAATATGGCTCTAAGGGTAGACTCTAGTTGTGTGAGACTTAGTGGTGGCCGATTCCACAAGAAAGTATACTACTCTCTCAAAGTTTTCCAAACTTTTATGGTGATTTGTGATTCCATTTGAGGCATTCACACTATTGGTGCTTGGCTCTCAAACTCCAAACAATCAACCATCATCAAAAGGTATGTATTTTTACTAGTAGTTTTATGATTCATAATCCTTATGATATGCTAGTTAGGAAGAAACCTTGGAAGTTATTATTTGCATGCATTTTAGAAGAAAACATAGATCCAAGGTTTATTAGTGTGGCATGTACACTTAGGAAGTGTTAGATTGCTCAAAACCCAACAGTGGTATCAGAGCCTAGGCTTGTTTTCTTGAATACTTGATGTAAATTGCTGAAAATCGAAGTTTATGTGCTGTCTGCACAGCAGACTCGCCGAGTCCATGAAGAGACTCGACGAGTCCAAGACAAAATTCATCCAACTCGGCGAGTTGGTTCATGCACTCGACGAGTTGGACCCCCAGGCAGCATATCTTCGAGTTTTGGTGCTGGAATTGGTTTAGAATCATTACCTTAAACTGTTTTGGTCTCATAAAACCTATTTTTGATGTGGTAATGGTGATGGTGGACTAATTTCAAAGTTATAATCAAAATTTCAAGTTTATATGTGTTCATATGATTCTTGAAATTGTTGATGTGGATGTTCATGTTCATATGAGTTTTGTTAGATCATAGGAATTATTTGCAAGTTGTTTGTTAGTTAATTCTTGATCTTAATGTGTCTTAATGGAATTCATAATTTGTCCTCAAGTTATGGAATTCCAAAAGTTTTTTTTCTTTTAAATGTTTTTAAGAAGTCATAAGTTACACTTTTGAAGAGTTTTTCTAATAAATGCTTTTATGGACTTCATAACTTGTCCTCAAGTTATGGATTTCCAAGAGACTCTTCATTAAAAGTTTTAAACACTTAATTAAAACTCATAAGTTATGAATATCCAAAAGTTTATGAATTGTTTAAAACTTGCCCTCAAGTTTTGGAATTTGTAAAGTCTCACACAAACTTTAATTCAACACTTATACTATTATAAGATTAATGGTTAATTATTATTATTATTATTATATATATATATATATATATATATATATATATATATATATATATATGTATAAGAACAAGTTTTTTTACCGTTGGTAGGCCTCATTCACAAAGCCGGTCTATAAGGTGGGTATAAGGTTGTTGCCTATAAAATGGCAACTTAATGGGTGTCCACTCTCACCCACCGCTTGCTTGATCAGTGGAGGGTCGTTAGCCGAACGGGTAGGACAATGACTTTAAATTCTCATTAAAAGTATAATGATTATTATAAAGTAACTAAATATTTTTTATTTAATTCTCAATCTTAGTTACTTTAGGAAAAATGTGAATTTGGTGCTAGCCCATGGAATTCACACTTTGTACCTTACCAAGTCGTTGGTGGAGCGTGTGTGGTTAACCGGCACACTAACTTGGACTAGTAAGGATCACAAAGGGTGACTTAATGTTTGTCATAGATCAATGGAGCGTGTGTGGTTAACCGGCACATTGATTAGGTGATAATATTAAGGTTACCAAGTGAATTGGTATGGTTATTCACAACTTGTTTTGTGATCCTCGGCATCCCAGTCACAAAATTTTAGAGGGCACACTCGAGATTGAAACATGTCATTGAAAAGTTCAATGAATCTCAAAATATCTAGAAATTTCAAATCCAATTAAAACCTAATAAATTATTTCGTTTTTCATGGTGGAAATTGGTGAATCGTCATTCGCCTACCTTCAAATATTTTATAGCTTGGATTACGGCATCCCTCTTCCAAATTATAAAATATTGTGTTGTGCCCTAGCCTTAATATTTCATATTGGGTGTTATATTAAGGATTTTGAATCAACTAACTTGATTTTCTCCCATTATAGATGTCTGGTTCAGACAACTATGATCTTTCCAAATCTCTTGAAGATGGTGCCCCTCAACATCATGCTTCACTTCCTCCACCTCCTCCAATTATTCTCCCTCACCCACAAGTTCTTGAAAAGTTTAAAATCACTCAATCCCTATTGGCAAGCATAGTCTATGTGTGCTCACATCTTGGAGATAAAGTCACATATTGACAAGCCGGGAGAGTTGGGTGTCAAAGTCTCATGAAAGTTGGATGTTCAATCACTTTCTTAGTAACATAGTGAGTCTCTTTGGGACTACTATGAGACAAAGTATGACATGACCCTTAATGATGTTATCTATTTGCTTGATGTTGTGGAATCAACAATGATTTGGAACACCAGTAAAGCAAATTTGATTAAAAGAACAACTTCCCAAGTCTTAAATGGACATTGACAATGGTAGCATTGGATATCTAGTAGGGGTGTTTACGGGGTGGTTCGGATCGGATATTAATAAAATTGTGAACCGCAAGAACGGGGCGGGTACCTTGCTAGCACTAACCGTAACGGAACCAAATTGCTAAAAAAACCGAACCGAACCGAACCGTATAAAGGCGGGTAACCACGGTTCGGTTCACGGATATCCGTTAAATATAAAAAATAAGAATCAATCAAAACTACAAACTCCATTTCAACAATTCTTTTTTTGAAAATAAAGCCAATTCTTTAATTATAAATAATAAATACTTTTAAAATTATAAAACCAATCATCAGTTTTGGATTTACATAGACACAATGGTGCAAACTAATATAAATTATTTAATATAATGATATTCAATATTTATTATTTGTTATTTTTTTACATGTTGCCTCAAAACATTTATGTCGGTTTTTGGATGTTCAAATTACAATCAAAATATAATCAATTCTAAATTCTCGGTTTTCGTATGAAAAATATAGTATAACCAATTCTAAGTTATTGGATGTTCAAATTTCAATTAAATATATAAATATAACCAATTGTAAATTTTCGGTTTACGCATGAAAAATGTAGTATATTATAATTTCTCGGTTTAACCAATTCTAATTTCTCGGTTTGTGCATACTGTTTAGTGATTGAAGGGTGTATAATCATTCCTAAATTCTCATGTAAAATAAATAACGTTCTTAAAGGATCTTAATATATATATATATATATATATATATATATATATATATATATATATATATATATATATATATATATATATATATATATATATATATGACGGTTCGGTTCGGCTATCCGCGGATATTGAAATATCTAAACCGAAACCGACCCGTAGGTACCCGGTTTTTTCGGTTTCGGTTTGTTCGGTTTCAGTTTTTTTCGGTTTCGGATTGACCGGATCGACTCGGTTTTTCGGTTTTTTTGCAGACCCCTAATATCTAGAAAAGGATTTCTCTTCCCAATGGAAAGGGATCGGCTATACTCAACTCGGTTGACCAAATGGTAAAGAGAAAGGCTAAGTCTGAGATAGTCTCATTCGCCATTACAAAAGGGTCCATGTGTTTTGTTGCCAAAGGAAGGGGCATTGGTTGCGAAGCTACCCTATTCACCTGAAAGGTCATAAGGTTGATCAAGTCAAGAGGTTTGACTCTACTTCGGGTAAAGTCCACTGTCTAACTCAATTAAGTTCCTATTTGGAGATTCTTATTACATAATGTGAATGGGTCACATGCTGATGTTTTAAGAATCAAAGAAAAGATAGGAAGCTTAAAGTAAGTATATGTTGATTCTGATTGCGAAGGTGGGGTTCGATCGCATGGTTCGGTAATCAGAATTTTGAGTTGTTGCTTAAGAGTTATAATATATTGCTTATGAATAGATAACAACAAGGTTTTCATGTGGATTGTAAGGATAAGTTTTTCTGCAAAGTTTTAAAATAAAAGAAAAAAAGGGTTTTAATTTTATTTATTTTAAAAATATCCTTACAATGGCATTTGTGGAAAATTGTTGCTTATATGTTTCTAGTAATAGCAATATTGGAAAGTGGATTTGATTCTTTCATTTGAGGTAGTGTCTGAATTTACCAAATGAAGAAAAATTTTCATCACCCAAGTTTCAATTGGACAAAAACTTGGAATCATACAAGCTGTATTGTATGATGAATGAGAATTTTCATCATTGAAAATTAAGACTAATTCTTTGATCACATGTATATGTGAGTCAATTGAAGGACTAAGGAATTAGGTACACTGGGTGTGCACTGTCAAAGTCCACCACAAAGATTGATTTGTCATGATTTACTAAAGATTAGTAAATATGATTATACTAATGAGGTTAAGTATAATTCAATAACATTGGAAAGGTTACAATGTATGACAAAACATATGAGAAGAATCAAATTAGGCAGAAAGATAAAAGTTTCTCAAATCTGAAAGGATGGGAGAGTACTTTAGTATCATATTTCATGATCATCTTAATGATTATGAAACCATATCACAAATTCATACTCTAAGGGCGTCTTAGTGCATTGTTATGGCTAAGAAGAGAGGTCATGAACTGTTGGATTGGTTAAAATCAAGAAGATGAGTCATACTTCGTTCCAAAACAATTCTTAGAGTCATACTCCAAGATTGTAACCTTGAGTGACATAAAGGAAGATTTATTAACACTAGTCAAATGTAAGAGTAAAATCTTTTCTACTCTTGTACATTTGAGATTAGTAAGTTCTGATGTCTTGGATGAGACAAAGACCAACTAAGACCAATTGTGTGAAGTGTTAGTCTTGATAAGAATCCGCACTATCCCTTGAATATTTGTTTTGTCAAGGAATGGTTCTTGACTGGGGAAACTTATATGTCAAGGGGACAGTGGGAGCCTTAAAGATCCTGAAAGAGTTTCAAGATTTAATCAAGAGTAAAACCTGTAATTTATCGCTAGCACACGACTTAAGGTTTGCAACCTATCGTGTTGACATAATTCTTATTTCTGTACCTACTTCAAATAAGTTGAATTTGCGTGTGAGTTATTAGAGTTCAACTTGGAAGCATTGGTGGGCCTTATGCTACCAAGGTGACAAGAAACTAAGATTGAACAAGTTTAATCCATGTAAGGCTGAATTTGTCACTAACCTTATCTTGTGATTATGGTTTTGACAAATTCACATGGATAGGAACTCATACACTATAAAATCTAAGTGTCATAAGGTTTCTCTCCGATTCATGAAAATGATGGTGAGGAAACGCTTTCACTAAGTAGATTTTACGTAGACATCAATTGTGTTATTTGCATTTTCAAAAGTCGTTAGTGGAGCGTGTGTGGTTGACCGGCACACTAACATGGACTTGTGAGAAATGGAAACGGTTTAAACAATTATGACTATGATTACAGTATCCCTTTTCATAGTTCTGAAAATTGATTAGACACACATGTGAGCTATCTAAGAAAGGGTGTATGAATCTAAATTTTAGAGGTCCAGCAGATTTCTGGAAATATGTCAGAGCTAGTGGGAGCATAAGTGTTATGCTGATAATCATCATGTTAGTGGGAGCATGACTATTACGTTTAGTGTTGCAAGTTAGCAATGTTAATTATAGAAAACAAAGTTTCAATTCGTGAAGTTACAGGGGTTAAAAAGTTGTTTTGCTATAATTAAGGGAGAGGAAATTATACTTCATTTCAATTCAAGAAGCTTAGATTGAGATTTTAATCATCTTTAGTCAAGGACATATATAAGAATTTTATGTCTGAATGGTTCGACTTAAGCAAATTCCATATATATTGCGTTCTCAAAATTCAATTATGACTACGACATCCCTCTTCATAGTTAAATTTTGAAAACATGGCAAATAAAAAATATTGTAGCAAAAGACTGGTCTAGTATCATGTCTTTATGTCAAACATCATGAATCGTGTACCATATGCTTCGGATATAGGATCGATTGCATGTGCTATAATATTCATCATTTCTAAATTTTCCAAATGCTTAAGGCATTGAGAAGGGAAAAGTCTAGAACTGGATATGACTAAAGTGATTAAGCAATTGTTGAGGACAATCTGAGGTTCGCCAAAGATTGGTTGCTCAGGGAAAGTTGGAAGTATGATGTAAGTTGTCGGAAAGGACCGTATTGCCATGTTCTGAAAAGAAGTAACTCTTGTTCGGAAGTGATAGTGAAAATGAGACTATGGAAATGTCTCCATAGGTGGAAGTTATTCAATCTATGCAAGATTAGAAAACCTTAATGCAAGAAGGATGTTCAAAGCAATGTACTTTGAATATGAGACTTCCGTTCCATAGAAGTTGAACTTCTTTGGAATACTCTGTAATGACTGGTGACATGGTTTTGGTGACATTGTGAATAATCATTACAAGAGGAACATTGCATAAAAGTTTAAAATCTAACAGTTTTTTTTGGTAAATGATAGGAATCGGGGATTCTCACATTTACAATAAGGATTTGGAATTGTGAAATGAGTATCATTGGAATCATGTTCAATTGATCTACATCACAATGTAAGGATCATAGACAAACATAGTGTGCATACTTGGAGAATGACATAACTATTGTTTAGAAAAACAAAGTGTACATGCTAGGAGCATGGGACGAATGTTGTTTTTTTTCAAGTCTGAAGTTGATTGTTTGAAACATTATACAATGAATAATGTGTAATCAATATGGTGATAAATAAAAGGTGGTTCTATTTATATTCAAAAGGGTTCTGAGACCATATTGGATTCGATTATTATTGTGTTTCACTTTGCATGTTTTGACTTCCAAAATAGCTAGGTTATTCTTTCCGAATGACTAAGTTATTTAAACACTCCATAGTCGTTCATATGTTGGAATTAGGTATGAATCAAGACTGACATGAATCGAGTTTGTAGATGGCTAAATCGGTTTAGTCATAGAAATGGTTGCTACAACATTCATGAGTGCTCATAAGTTATGAGTATTGGAATAAACCCACGCTCACTTGTATCACTTCATGGAATTTATCTCGAGTGATCGTGAGACGGTAATATCATATAAATCTTCAAACCTAGAGATATGAGTTGTTACCTATGAGTTGGTTGTGCATTGATTGCACGTAAACGCATCAGTAACTTGATGTTATAAAACGTGCCTTTATGTACAATTCACCAAGTAGTAGAACAAGCATATGAGTCGAAGTTTATTTGTTCCTTCTAGAAATAGAAGCGATATATGGGCCCCTCGATGATTTTGTTGTGACCTATGTACCGGCCGGTCAGAACTAAATTGATGTGTTCGATTAAGTTGTTTGTCAAACAAATCGAAAATCGGGAAACAAACTGTTGGACAATAAGTACGATGTTGTTCCATGTATTTGTCTGGCTGATATCATGAGAACAGAGGATTATATGATCACTTATCTAAAATGGCGCTTCATAGTTCAACAGAGTTTTCGAGAGCTACGATTGCTGGTTGGTTCCTGAAGTAACATACACATATAGTTATTAGACTTATCCAAGTGGGAGTCTGTTGGATAAGGTGTCTAAGTCCATAACTTATTTGGTACATACTTGACCCGACCCGGCATGGTCCATTTGGGTTGCACTTCACCCAAACGATTTATGGATAATTTTATGAGAATTGTATACTTACGATTTACTAATATATTATAAGTTATAATATATTAATATGAAGTCATGTTATTTAATTATTTTTAGTCTTAAATTAATTATGAATTAATTTAGAGAATAAAAAGAAGACTGATTAAATTATGGGCTATTATATGTTATATAGTGTGGGCTAATACTCCTTTGTTAATGGGCTAAGCTAATATCGAAGTCCATGGATGATCCATGGAGCTTTTAACCCATGGATCCTTAGAAAGGAAAAGACATGGGTTATTAGGGTTTCACCCTAACCATGCACACTATATAAAGAAGCATATAATGCAATAAATATGGCTCTAAGGGTAGACTCTAGTTGTGTGAGACTTAGTGGTGGCCGATTCCACAAGAAAGTATACTACTCTCTCAAAGTTTTCCAAACTTTTGTGGTGATTTGTGATTCCATTTGAGACATTCACACTATTGGTGCTTGGCTCTCAAACTCCAAACAATCAACCATCATCAAAAGGTGTGTATTTCTACTAGTAGTTTTATGATTCATAATCCTTATGCTATGCTAGTTAGGAAGAAACTTTGGAAGTTATTATTTGCATGTATTTTATAAGAAAACATAGATCCAAGGTTTATTAGGGTTGCATGCACACTTAGGAAGTGTTAGATTGCTCAAAACCCAACAAATCCATCATGATGTCTTCCTATTTCCACGGCGGAATGTCCAACGGTTGCATCTTGCCGTGAGGTCTCTGATGCTTAGCCTTGACCTTTCTGTAGGTCAAGCACCGCTCTACGTACCATGCTACATCCCGCTTCATGCATCTTACCACATCAAGCCACCGATGTTGCCTCAAGTTCAGATTTGGCTGGTCTATGAGATACCTCAGGCTCTTGTGGTCCGTGTAAATCATATAACGAACCCCATAGAGGTAGTGACACAAAATCTTGAGGGCGATCACGACAGCCCCTAGCTCCAAATCATGCGTCGGGTAATTCGCCTCGTGAGGCTTCAACTGCCTCGACACGTAGGTGATGACACGCCCTCTCTGCATCAGAACTATGCCCAAACCTGCGATGGACACATCACAATATACCTCAAAATCCTCCATGCCCTCTAGCAGGGCTAAGATTGGCGCCTTGCACAATCTCTGTCTCAAAGTCTCGAATGCGGCCTGCTGCTTAGGCCCCCAACGAAAGACCACGGCTTTCCTCGTTAGCTTGGTCAGGGGTACGACTATCTTGGAGAAATCCTGGATATATCTCTGATAGTAGCCGGCTAATCCTAGGAAACTCCGAATCTCAGATGGAGACTTCGGAACTTCCCATCTCATCACGGCCTCTACTTTGGCCGAGTCCACTGAAATTCCATCCTGGTTGACGAGGTGCCCAAGGAATTGCACCTCGTGCAACCAGAACTCACACTTGGAGAACTTAGCATACAAGTTCTCCCTCCTCAAAGTCTCCAGAACCTCCCGAGATGCTCCTCATGCTCCTCCTGCATCTTGGAGTAAACCAAGATGTCATCAATATACACTATCACATACCGGTCAAACATCGGTCTACACACGTGGTTCATGAGATCCATGAACGCGCCACAAACTCATAGTGGCCATAGCGTGTCCGGAACGCCGTCTTCTGTACAGCCTCTTTTCTGACCCTCATCTGGTGATATCCTGAGCGCAGATCAATCTTGGAGAACCAAGATGCTCCTTGTAACTGGCCAAAGAGGTCATCAATCCTCGGGAGTGGGTAACGGTTCTTCACCATTACCTTATTCAGCTCCCGATAATCTATACACATTCGATGCGACCCGTCCTTCTTCTTCACAAACAAAATCGGGGCTCCCCAGGGAGAACTACTCGGTCTAATGAATCCTTTGTCTAACAGCTCCTGCAGCTGGATAGACAACTCCTGCATCTCAGGAGGAGCCAGCCGATACGGTGCCTTGGCTATCGGAGCTGCACCAGGGACTAGGTCGATCCTGAATTCCACCTACCTCTCTGGAGGTATCCCAAGCAACTCCTCGGGGAATACGTCTATCACACCCCCGAACCGAACGATGGAAACGTTCGAGGCCTCTTGTGACTCAAATTGAATACCATCACAATGAATATACATGAATCATAACACAAATCATCACCACGCATTGGAATATTACAACAGATATTGTTTACATTCAGTACATTGTTTTAAACGTTATAATTCCATAACATAGACTATCTAATAGATAGTTTAAGCAAAACACCATGACATGACTTGGTACTTATTCTTCAGCCTATATGTTACCTGAGAATACAAGTTATTTTGAAAAACGTCAACATATGAAATGTTGGTGAGTTCATAAGTAATGTTATGGAAAAATGATTTTCGTGAAGTTGAAACACCTAGAAAATCCGATATTTTCTGAAAAGAGTATTTGTTTATAAAAAAAAGTGTGAAGATTCGTAAATATGATTGTTGATTTTGAAAAAACGTATAATTGTTGAACTTTGTATGCATCACACAAGTGAAAATGTTGAACTTTCCGGGAAAACCCGATGTTTTCCCAATACGCAAATTACATGACTGGTTTACTATTATACCGATACGATGAATGTTTTTTATTACCCAGGTGACATTGGATTAACTAGGGTTTGTGAGTGGTTACAATCACGCATTAATGAAAATGAGTAGTTTATAACTACAGGTTACGAACGATCCCTAAGGCCCAACAAGCATGATTTGAAACTTTCAAGCCCAAAGATTGAATGTTGACTCCTCGTAGTTATCACGTGTTTATTGAAATACTATGGTGTATTGATTTTTGTTTTGTTATTGATTTGAGACCGAATCTATTCGTTATGTAACGATATTGGTTGTTGAGAGTGTATTTGTTTTCACGTTTTGTCGGTAGTCATGGATCTTGTATTTTGTCTTAATGAATTAATTTGTTTAAGAGTAAGATTTTTACCATTTCACAACTTCTTTTTTTTTTTTTTTTTTTTATAAAAATAGCACTTTTAGTCCTTTTTATAAAAGAATTCCATTTTAGTCCTTGAAACATCATTTTGACACTTTTGTTTCCTAAACTTGTTGAAAAGACATTTTTAGCCCAAAATTATTTTGTAAACAGCTTTAGTCCGTCCAGAATGATGTTTTCTCGGTTAAAACCCTCAATTTAGCAACTTTGATAATTTTGGCCCAAAATAGAAAATTTTTACATTTTTATCGTTTTTGAATTTGAAAAGCATTTTTGACCATTGAAATAGTTTTATTACACTTCAAATCCCCTAATTTACAGAAAATTGCATTCTTAGCCCCTCAAATTTGAAAATCTCGCAATTTGAAGCTTATTGGGCCGAAAAGCCCAGTTTTGGCCCATTAAATCCAAAATTTACATTTTAAGCTCCTAAAAAATGTTGATGTTCAGAAAATTTATTTTAGAAAATGTTTGGACACTTTTGACCCTCTAGAATTTATAATTTGTCAGTTTGGCCCCTAAGTTTTGTATTTTCGACTTTTTATGTCCAAAAATGGGTTTCATGTTTAAATATGTTCATCCTAACCATATGAACTATTTTTCTTGACTTGATTAGTGTAAAATAGTTTAAGTTATGTTAATTTACTTCCTCATGTTTTAGATCTTGGTTTTTACACACTTTTTGGATAACATATTCATCACAACACAAGATATCACACACATACATGCATCAAATCACACATAGCATACATTTACACATAGATCTACACATTTACTTGTATTTTCCCCCACCCCCCCCCACCCCCCACCATAAAACTCATAAAAACCAAAAAGAAGGGGATATGAAACACACCTTGTGGTTTGGATTTGGTTTTGATGAAGATTTGAGAGAAGATTTCGGCCCTAACAACTTTTTGAGGAAGTTTTCGAACTTAAATGATTCTAGGGAGTTAGATAATGAATTTGCATGAGTTAAGATGAGATGTTTGATAAAACAAAGAATCTAGATCATAAATCTAAATATAAACTTACCTTGGATGATGATTTTTATGGAAAGTCTCTTTGAAAACTCTTGATTCATGAAAATTTGATGAAGACAAGTGAGGATGTTCTTTGAGAGAGTTTGTTTAAGAAAAATTGGATGAAGTGTGTATGTTTGGGAGGCTTTCAGCCGAGAATCCTAAAGAAGAAGAGAGAGAGAGAGAGAGAGTTGAGATGACTAACTTAGGTGCATGTTGGTCCATGCATGGAGGTATGTGATGTATAAATGAGGTGGCAATCTCACATGTCAACTCTTCCTTCTTTGGATTGGGCTTGGGACGAGATTTGGAGAGGGAAAAAGAAAAGGATTGGGCCTTGTATGCTTAAGCCTATTTCATGGTTATGTTAAGTGATGTTTGGTCCAAATAAATATAAATGTGATTTTTATGACCTATTAGGGCTAAATTAGGTTAAATATGGCCCAGTATGGTTCATTTAAATAATTTATTTCATTCTAGGACCAATATGGCCCAAACTATTGAAATAAATGGAAGTGGGTCCAATTAGAGCCCATTCAAGAGTTCTAAGCCCAAGATAGTCCAATTGGAAGCTTATTGGTCCAATGGGCCCAATAAGGAAATCCTAATCCATAATGGTCTTAAACAAGGATTTCTAAGGTTTCCAATTGTTTGTTGACTATTTGCAGTGCTTGTATGAAGTGCTTGATTGAAATTTTGTTGTCATAGAGTAAGCATCATACATGCTTTCATGTTTTTGATTCATAATTGACATAAGTGTTGTAGTTACAAGGCACCAAAAATTTCTAGTTGTGACATCATCCCCCCGTTAGAGGGAATTTCATCCCGAAATTCTTTTGAAGGCTAGATCTGAGAATGCTAGAATAGATGAGGGTACTTTTGCTTCATTTAGTCTTCGCGTTCCTATGTGAATTCTGGTCCACGCTTCGCGTTCCACCGTACTTTCAGGATCGGGATGTGACTTTGCTTAGTATGCTTCACCTCCCTGTCCATGATTTCGACTGGTTCTTCAATGAACAGGAGATTCTCATTGATTTCAATTTCGTCAAGGGGAATGACGAGAGTTTCATTGGATAAGCACTTCTTTAGATTAAAAACATGGAACACGGGGTGTACACTGCTGAGCTCAGCAGCTAGCTGCAGTCTGTACGCCACTGGACCTATTCGAGCAAGGATCTCAAAAGGTCCAATGTATCGTGGGTTCAGTTTTCCTCGTTTTCCAAAGCGAATGACCCCTTTCCAAGGAGAAACTTTTAACAATACTTGATCCCCGACCTGAAACTCTAACGGCTTTCGCCGTTTATCAGCGTAGCTTTTTTGTCGGTCGCGCGAGGCTTGTAGTCGAGCTCTGACTTAAACTATCTTCTCCGTGGTTTCACGTATGATCTCCGGTCACATTAACGTCTTGTCCAATGCTAGTTCCTTTTCTAGCTGGGTGTCGCCCACCTCAGCCCAACACAACGGTGATCTACACTTACGTCCATATAGCGCTTTGAAAGGAGCGACTTTGATGCTCGAATGGTAACTGTTGTTATATGAGAACTCAACTAAGGGTAAGTGGGTATCCCAGGACTTCCCAAAGTCTATCACACATGCGCGAAGCATGTCTTCGAGCGTCTGGATGGTTCGTTCGCTTTGACCGTCCGTTTGTGGGTGATAAGCGGTGCTCATGTCGAGATGGGTTCCAAGTGCTTTCCGAAGTGATTGCCAAAAACGTGAAGTGAACCTACTGTCTCTATCTGAGATGATAGACACTGGTACTCTGTAAAGCCTCACAATTTCTCGGATGTATATTCTTGTCAGTCTCTCCATCTTGTAGGATTCTTTTATTGGCAGGAAATGGGCGGATTTCATCAGTCGGTCAACTATTACCCATATAGTGTCTAATCCATCTGACGTCTTGGGTAGCTTGGTCACAAAGTCCATAGAAATCCCTTCCCATTTCCACTCGGGGATTACTGGTTGTTGTAATAACCATGAGGGCTTCTGGTATTCAACCTTCACTTTGGCGCAAGTAAGGCACTTGCTAACATATGTGGCAATTTCTACCTTCATGTTAGGCCACCAATAATGTTGTTTAATATCCAAGTACATTTTGTCCGAACCTGGATGGATGGAGTATCGCGTCTTGTGAGCTTCATTCATGACTACCTCCCTAAATCCTCCAAGTTTAGGGACCCAAATATGGTTCATGAAATAGTATACTCTGTCCTATTTTACCTCTAGATTCTTTTCCATTCCGCGTATTGCTTCGCTTGCTCTGTTATCCGCCTTCATGGCATCTGACTGGGCTGCCCTGATCTAAGTAGTTAGGTGATATTGGATGGTTATTGAGAGAGTTTTCACGCGACGATTTGAGTCCTCTTTCCGACTCAAGGCATCAGCTACCACATTAGCCTTGCCTGGGTGGTACTTGATTTCACACTCATAATCGTTTAATAGTTCAACCCATCTTCTTTGTCTCGTATTCAACTTTTTTTGATTCAGGATGTGTTGGAGACTCTTGTGATCCGTGAAGATGGTGCACCTCGTACCATAGATGTAATGCCTCCAAATCTTCAGAGCGAAGACCACTGCTCCCAATTCCAGATCGTGGGTTGTATAATTCACTTCGTGTGTCTTTAGTTGGCGGGATGCGTAAGATATCACCTTTCCGCCCTGCATGAGAATGCAACCTAAACCCTAATTTGACGCGTCGCAGTAGACCATGAAATCTTTCGTTCCCTCTGGTAGAGATAGTACCGGGGCACTGCAGAGTGCTTGCTTCAGAGTTCGAAATGCAACTTCTTGTTTTTCCATCCATTTAAATGGTACACCCTTTTGTGTAAGCAAGGTAAGTGGCTTGGAGATCTTAGAGAAGTTTTGAATGAATCTCCTATAGTAGCCTGTTAGGCCTAAGAATTGGCGGATTTCTGTGGGTGTTGTTGGAACTGCCCATCCTTCGATGGCTTTGACCTTAGAAGGATCCACATGTATTCCTTCCTGACTAACAACATGACCCAAAAAGTTCACGCTACGGATCCAGAACTCACACTTGGAGAGTTTTGCGTATAGCTTCTCCGTTCGCAGGGTTTCCAGGATTTGTCGGAGATGTTGGCCATGCTCTTCTTCACTTTGGGAATAGACTATAATGTCGTCAATGAAAACAATAACAAAGTTGTCGAGGAATGGTCGACAGATTCGATTCATTAGGTCCATGAATGCAGTAGGGGCATTTGTTAGACTGAAGGGCATTACGACAAATTCATAATGTCCGTAACGAGTTCGGAAAGCGGTTTTGGGAATATCCTCTTCCCGGACCTTGAGTTGATGGTACCCAGATCGTAGATCTATCTTAGAGAAGTAACTAGCTCCTTGGCGCTGGTCAAATAGATCGTCGATTCGTGGGAGTGGGTCGCGATTTTTGACAGTGAGTAGTTTAGTTCCCGGTAATCGATGCACATCCTAAAAGATCCATCCTTCTTTTTGATAAAGAGGACCAGAGCTCCCCATGGCGAGTAGCTAGGTCGGATGAATCCTTTGCCCAAGAGTTCACTGAGTTGGCTAGACAATTCTTGCATCTCAGCAGGAGCTAGTCGGTAAGGTGATTTAGCGAGAGGAGTTGCTCCTAGAACAAGATCAATTCGGAATTCAACCTGTCTATCTGGGGGTACCCCGGGAAGATCTTTAGGAAATACGTCTGGGAATTCACGTGCTTCGGGAATGTCTCTAACATTAGCCTTTTACTTGGTTTTATCCACTATATGCGCCAGGAACGTCAAATCGTTCTTTCGCAGATGCTTCTGTGCCTGGACGCACGAGATGAGGCGAAGTTTCGTGCTAGGTTTGTCTCCGTAAATAAATAGGGTTTCGTGATCCGGAAGGTGAAGCCGAACGGCCTTCTCGTGACACATAATTTCAGCATGGTGGGGGCTTAACGAGTCCATGCCAATAATCACATCGAAACTCCTAATGGAAACAAGCATTAAGTCTATTCGGAAGACGTGTTGATTTAGAGTTAGGGTACATCCGATTTAGACTTCCCCAGTGGATTCAGTTTTCCCATTGGTCATTTCCACTGTAAAGGTTTCATTGAGCTTTTAGGGTTGTTGTTTTAACAAATGTTTAAACTTATTGCTCACAAAACTTCTCTCCGCTCCGGTGTCAAATAGGATGCATGCATAAGAGTGGTTTAGGGGAAACGTACCGGTAACAACAGTGGGATCCTGAATCGCTTCTCCCTGACCCATGGCTAGCACCCTTCTTGTTCCTCCATATCCGGGATTGTTGTTGTTGGGTCAGTTTCGACGGAAATTCCCAGTCCTTCCACATCCATAGCAGGTGTGTCTAGGTCCTGCATTGTTGTTGTTGTGATGGAAACCGCACTTGTTGGACTTGGGAAGATTACCGGAATAAGGTCTAGGAGCACTTGGAGCAGCTGAGGATGGAGCATGTGGTGTGGACGGAACTTGAGCAGTTGTAGCATTAACTGCCACTGTTTCTTGCTTCTTGGATGATTCGGAGCCTTGACGTCCCTTCCTCTTGTTGTTCTTCCCTTTCTTACTATCATTTTCCTTCTTAACTTCATTCTCTACTAGCTTCTCACCCTTCTTGTTGTTGTGGTTATGCAGCTTCTTGGCCAATCTCTTGGCACTGTCGAAAGTTTCGGGATTTCCAGCTATCACGTTTCCTTGAATCGGGAAGGTTAGTCCCCAGATGAATCGCTCGGTCTTCTTACCCTCTGAGGTAATCATACCAGGGTATAACAGAGACAGATCACTAAACCTAGATATATAGGCATCTATATCAGCATTCCGGATAGTGAGATTCCATAGCTTTTGTTCCATTTTCTGAATTTCAGCACGAGGGTAGTATTCGGCCATCAAAATTTCTTTCATTTCTGCCCATGGCATGGAATTGGCTATGGGGAGTGTCATGGCTTCCAAGTGTCTGTTCCACCAAGTGAGCACTTGGTTAACGAAAGTGCATGCTACAAACTTCACCTTCATCTCCTCAGGACAATCGCATATCTCGAATACCGATTCCACCTTCTCGATCCATCGTTTTAGGGTGATCATCCCTCCATTGCTGTTAAAGGTTCGTGGTTTGGCATGGGTGAAGTCTTTGTAAGAACATGTTTTGGTGGGTCCTTGATTCATCCCATTGTTCGAACTTCCGACCCCTTGTCCGTTGACTCCACCATTGTTCCCTTGGTGAATTTGTGCCATTGCTGTGGTGACCACATCAGATACAGCTGCCTGGAATGCAGCTGTGTCGACTTTAGGTGGAGTTGGTCCAGGGTTTCCGCGAGGGGGTCGTTGAGGCATCTTTCTGTCATAGAACAAAAAGATTTTGAGTGTATGTGGTTTTTGTGAGGTTGTGATCCTATAGACTAGGTGCGTGGCACAAACTTAAGTACTTCTACAATTTAACATACAATCATGGATACGTAACACATAGCAGATTATAACGTCATAATAAAACATGTAAAATCTTCAATTACTATTACCCGCACTTTGATACATGAAAATTTTGCTCAAAAGAGCATACATAAGCGGTACTAGTTCGACAGCATAATGACTCTATGAGTAGTGTAGTCACTTAAACATAGAGTCGGGGTACATAGCATAGATCCTAATGACCTAGTAAGATAAGTCTATCCCTCACACTCCATGGTGTGTTCTAAGATAGTGGCGAGATCATATGCCGAAGTGTTGAGCCAACAACTGAGCCATCTCAGTCATGTCTCCAATAACCTCATCCCTCTCATGCTCAGCTTGAACTGTACGTGCTTCCATGGCGAACAGCTGTTGCCGTAGGGCGGCAATCTCAGCTTCAGAAGAGCGATTCTCCCTTGCAAGGTTCAATGGTGGGGTGGGGTGGTCAAGTTGCGCCTTGCCGACAAATGACGTGGTGTTATCTTTGCCCGAGTCTTGCCCTTCCTCCCTGTCATCATCGGTTTCCTCAAACTCATGGTTAGTGTCCGTATACTCGTCAGGTCTGACGTCGTGTGCTTCCCCTTGATTCCCTTCAGGTTCATCTTCAAGCATCTCGTGAGCTACTAGGACTTGATGAATCTGAATGTCCTACTGCTCTCCTTCCATGAAGACTGGGAGAAGGTATACGAATAAACTATCATTATCCTATGACTCTAAAACTATTGTATAGACTAAATGGATGTTCTCTTCTTGGTGATAAAGGGGTATGTTTTTTTAGGTTCCCTAGCTATCACAATTTCCTCAGGACATGTGATAGTTATACCTTGGAGAAAATGTAGTTGATTAGGCTACATCCACTCCTTGATACGACTAAGAATAGTTCTGGCTTAACCGAGATACTAGCATTATCTTGTTTGGTTCAATATTACGTTCTTTTTCCTAATACAAGCAAGGATGTTTTTATTGTTGTGTTTTACTTGTTTCATTCAGAGTTGTGTTAGTCCCTCTTTTTGGTTTATAGTTGCATATCAATGTGTGGTTAGATATGCTAGTTCACTATAAACAGAGCTCTGATACCAACTTGTCACACCCCCGAACCGAACGGCGGAAACGTTCGAGGGCTCTTGTGACTCAAATTGAATACCATCACAATGAATATACATGAATCATAACACAAATCATCACCATGCATTGGAATGTTACAACTGATACTGTTTACATTCAGTACATTGTTTTAAACGTTACAATTCCATAACATAGACTGTCTAATAGATAGTTTAAGAAAAACACCATGACATGACTTGGTACTTATTCTTTGGCCTATCTGTTACCTGAGAATACAAGTTATTTTGAGAAACGTCAACATATGAAATGTTGGTGAGTTCATAAGTAATGTTATGGAAAAATGATTTTTGTGAAGTTGAAACACCCAGAAAATCCGATATTTTCTGAAAAGAGTATTTGTTTATCAAAAAAAAATGTGAAGATCCGTAAATATACTTGTTGATTTTGAAAACATGTATAATTGTTGAACTTTGTATACATCACACAGGTGAAAATGTTGAACTTTCCGGGAAAACCCGATGTTTTCCCAATACGCAAATTACATGACTTGTTTACTATTATACCAATACGACGAATGTTTTTGATTACCCATGTGACATTCGATTAACTAGGGTTTGTGAGTGGTTACAATCATGCATTAATGAAAACGACTAGTTTATAACTATAGGTTACGAACGATCCCTAAGGCGTCGTCCGTACTACTCACACAATCCAACCACCCTGACTTCTCTTGATTAACGCGACAAATCTGATTACTTGAATTCTCATAAGCCGAATAACCGAGGAGAAAGGAGGGTACAAAGCCCCCTTTTATTTCCATAAGTTTTTCAAGGCTATCGGGAATGCGAAAGGCACTTGACCCAACTCGCATTTGACTTGTCGACCTCACTAGCAGTACTAATGGACCATTAGGGCCCAATAGCACAATAGAGCTATTGAAAGTCCTTTTACATGTAATTGGGTAATAGAAGGCTCATTAACATGTAAGCGCGTTCCCTTCGATCCCAAAGATCATGTTATTGGGCTAGCAAGGCCGAACAAGCACGATTTGAAACTTTCAAGCCCAAAGATTGAATGTTGACTCCTCGTAGTTATCACGTGTTTATTGAAATACTATGGTGTATTGATTCGAGACC
Source organism: Lactuca saligna (assembly GCF_052625555.1). NCBI lineage: Eukaryota > Viridiplantae > Streptophyta > Magnoliopsida > Asterales > Asteraceae > Lactuca > Lactuca saligna. Next base: position 110,750,054 of record NC_136421.1, on the reverse strand, counting down.
GAATCTATTCGTTTTGTAACGATATTGGTTGTTGAGAGTGTATTTGTTTTTACGTTTTGTCGGTAGTCGTGGATCTTGTATTTTGTTTTATTGAATTAATTTGTTTAAAAGTAAGATTTTTACCATTTCACAACCTTATTTTTTATAAAAACAACACTTTTAGTCCTTTTTATAAAAGAATTCCATTTCAGTCCTTGAAACATCATTTTGACACTTTTGTATCCTAAACTTGTTGAAAAGACATTTTTAGCCCAAAATTATTTTGTAAACAACTTTAGTCCTTCCAGAATGATGTTTTCTCGGTTAAGACCCTCAATTACGCAACTTTGACAGTTTTGGCCCAAAATAGAAAATTTTTACATTTTTATCCTTTTTGAATTTGAAAAGCAATTTTGACCATTGAAATAGTTTTATTACACTTCAAATCCCCTAATTTACTGAAAATTGCATTCTTAGCCCCTCAAATTTGAAAATCTCGCAATTTGAAGCTTATTGGGCCGAAAAGCCCAATTTTAGCCCATTAAATCCAAAATTTACATTTTAAGCCCCTAAAAAATGTTGATGTTCAGAAAATTTATTTTAGAAACTGTTTGGACCCTTTTGACCCTCCAGAATTTATAATTTGTCAGTTTGGCCCCTAAATTTTGTATTTTCATGTTTTTATGTTCGAAAATGGGTTTCATGTTTAAATATGTTCATCCTAACCATATGAACTATTTTTCTTGATTTGATTAGTGTAAAATAGTTTTATTTATTTTATTTCCTTCCTCATGTTTTAGATCTCGGTCTTACACACTTTTTGGATAACATATTCATCAAAAACACAAGATATCACACACATACATGCATCAAATCACACATAACATACATTTACACATAGATCTACACATTTACTTGTATTCTCCCCCCCCCCCCATAAAACTCATAAAAACCAAAAAGAAGGGGGGTATGAAACTCACCTTGTTGTTTGGATTTGGTTTTGATGAAGATTTGAGAGAAGATTTCGGCCCTAGAAACTTTTTGAAGAAGTTTTCGAACTTAGATGATTCTAGGGAGTTAGATCATGAATTTGCATGAGTTAAGATGAGATGTTTGATAAAACAAAGAGTCTAGATCATAAATCTAAATATAAACTTACATTGGATGATGATTTTTGTGGAAAGTCTCTTTGAAAAGCTCTTGATTCTCGAAAATTTGATGAAGAAAAGTGAGGATGTTCTTTGAGAGAGTTTGTTTAAGAAAAATTGGATGAAGTGTGTATATTTGCAAGGATCTCGTCCACGAATCAAGATAAAGAAGAGAGAGAAAGAGAGAGAGAGAGAGAGAGAGAGAGAGAGAGAGAGTTGAGATGACTAACTTAGATGCATGTTGGTCCATGCATGGAGGTATGTGATGTATAAATGAGGTGGCAATCTCACAAGTCAACTCTTCCTTCTTTGGATTAGGCTTGGGCCAAGATTTGGAGAGGGAAAAAGAAAAGGATAGGGACTTGTATGCTTAAGCCTATTTCGTGGTTATGTTAAGTGATGTTTGGTCCAAATACATATAAATGTGATTTTTATGACATATTAGGGCTAAATGAGGTTAATTATGGCCCAATATGGTTCATTTAAATAATTTATTTCATTCTAGGCTCAATATGGCCCAAAATATTGAAATAAATGGAAGTGGGTCCAATTAGAGCCCATTCAAGAGTTCTAAGCCCAAGATAGTCCAATTGGAAGCTTATTGGTCCATTGGGCCCAATAAGGAAATCCTAATCCATAATGGACTTAAACAAGGATTTCTAAGGTTTCCAATTGTTTGTTGACTATTTGCAGTGCTTGTATGAAGTGCTTAATTGAAATTTTGTTGTCATACAGTAAGCATCATACATGCTTTCATGTTTTTGATTCATAATTGACATAAGTGTTGTAGTTACAAGGCACCAAAAATTTCTAGTTGTGACAACGTCCATAAACTTACGCACCAGGGGCACATCGCCCACCTTCGCCTTACCTGCCTCCCAGGCGTCCATAACATAGGCGATATATCCTACGCAACCCTGCTGAAGGTAACGCCTAGCCCTCGCTGCTGAACATACCGTTGGTCCTTGCTGTGGGCTCTCGCCATAAACTACCAACTCTCCCCCACTTGGGGTCCTGATCCGAACCAGTTGTTGCATGCTATCTATCACTGCCCCATTAGGGCTCAACCAATCCATTCCTATAATCATCTTGTTCCGCCTAAATGGAATAGGAACCAGGTCTACCAGGTAACGCTCCTCGAACAGCCTCAAAACACAGTCTCGATATACCTCCAATGCTCGCACTGACCGGTCGTACGCAATCTCGACCTCTAGAGGGAAATCCAACATGCCCGAAGACTCCGAAAACTTCTTGCTAAGCGCAAGAGAGACAACAAATCGGGTGGCACCCGAATTAAACAACACCTGAACTGGGATTCCGTTCACATAGAACGATCCTAAACAAGGCACATGATATATCAGAATCACAACGACATAATATAAAAGCATAAGGATAAGAAGTCATACCCGTCACCACATCGGGTGCAGCGTGTGCCTCCGCGGCGGTCAGCTAAAATGCTCAGCTCCGAACCACTGGAGCCTCCAACTTGGCCTTCCATCCATCCACAACCCGTGCAATCGCTGGAATCGGCACCACAGTCGGGAGCGATGCCGCTGCTGCTGTCAATCTAGGGCAATTGGCCTTTTTTATGGCCCTTCTGATTGCAATGAAAGCAAATCAGGTCTGACATCTGCATCGCCGGAGTAGGGGCAGTACAATCCCTGACAAAATGCCCAACCTTGCCGCACTTATAAGAGCCTAAACCCGACCCAGTGCGACAAGCTCCCTCATGTGACCGACCGCATTTTCCATAGTGGTCCCACCTAAACTGGCCTTTCGGCCTACCATCGGATCCCTTGGGCTTCTTCCCCGAAGCCCCCACCTTCTACCCCTCCATTTCCTTCCTATTTTGGATGTGCTCCAGATCAATCTCCCTCTTCTTAGCCCTAGCAATCAAGGAATTCAGGGTAGGGCAAGCTGAAAAACTGTCATGCTCCCGGATGTCAGCTCGTAGCATGTCATGGTAGCGGGTCCTCTTCATGTCCTCATCACCCGCATACTGGGGTACCAACAAAGCCCTCTCCCGGAACTTGGCGGTGATCTCCGCCACAGTATGTGTAGTCTGTCTCATATCAAAGAACTCCTTGGCCACATGCTAAAGCTCTACAGCTGGTGCAAACTCTGCTCTGAACCGGGGCACGAAATCCAACCATGTCATAACCTCAACAGCTGAGGCTCCTAGAGAGTCGCCAACTGATTCCCACCAATCCCTAGCCCCATCCCTCAAACACCCTCTTGAAAATCGTACCTTTGACCCCTCGGGGCAGAAGCTGGTCAGCTATGCAGACTCAATGTCTGCAACCCATCGTCTGGCAGCAATGGGGTCCTTTGCCATGTGGAAATCTAGTGCACCACTCCCTCTCAAGTCCTTAAAGATCAATGTGTATGGTCCTGACTGGCTATCCGCCATGTCACTCAGGAATACCCTGAGGTGATCCTCCATCAGCTCAGTGATCCCCTCCTTGATCGACCCGAAGATAACCGGCATCGCATCAAGGATACACCTCATGATCTCGGATGCAATGAACTTGCGCAATCCATCATCCACATGCTCGGATCCTACCCCTGAGCCCGATCCTGACCCGGATCCTGAACCTCCTGCTCCATGTTGCGTGACCACCATTCTGGAAAATAAACATATGAATGTCAGGGTCACATAGACTTTCCAAGTTTCCCGGTTCCATCTAGGCCCTCCTTGGTTTGAGTACGGATCATGTGCTTTCAGTAGTACGGGCCCATACTACCTTCCACATCTATTCGTACTTTCCCCAAGAATTGCTTTGACTTCCCCCAGTCCCTTTTTCCGATACTCTTCTCACTGACCTTACCCTAGTATTCCTTAGGGCACTCTCCGACCTACCCTCCGCCATCAGCTGCACTAGGAGTTCCCCACCACCTCCCCCTAACTAGCTTGCAGATACTGTTACATATCCCTCCTTAGTTAGTTGAAGCTGGTCAAAACCCCCAGAGCACAAAGCAATCAGCATTCGTGCATTGAGTAACTAAACCAGGCATAACCTACATAGGCCATCTTACTGCTAACTAAACAATCCTATCATACAGCTCATACAACGGGCACATAAGGCATCCCTCCTAGATCCTTAGCCTTAACTAACATGCAATTCTCAGAATCATATATCAAGAACACAAGGCATCCTCCTAGATCCTTAGCCCTATTCTAGCATGCAGTTCTCTGAATCAAAACCATATAACATAACATAACAAGTATGGGTATCGTGGGGAAAAATTACTTGAGCCCGGCCGGTCGCACGCATCACACACATTGCCTTTCTTAAAATTTCTCAGTTTAGACTTTATAAATCCTTTTTTTTAAAGATCTTTTGTCCCTCGGCTAGAGTCCAAACACCCCTGAGGGTGTGTCCGAATGCTTCAAACCAGGGCTCTGATACCAACTTGTAACGACCCAATTTTCAAGGCCAAAAATTTCATTTTTGGTTCAACGTATTTAACTAATTTTTTACCAAAACATTGTTAATAAAACATCCAATACAAACTCATAATGTTGTATTTCAAACCATAACATCATAATTATTGAAAATCAGAGTACAGTCCCAAAACGATAAGCACAAATCTTAGTGAGTTCCCCAATCATACCACATACCATACAATATCGTCGGTATCATTCAACCGGTAACATTCATCGGTATCTTTCAACTGGTAACCTTCATCGGTATCTTTCAACCGATAACCATCATCGGTATCTTTCAACCGATAGCCATCATCGGTATCTTTCAACCGGTAATCAACATCGGTATCTTTCAACTAGTAACTGGGGACTATTTCACCCCCTACTACTAACATGCAATCAACAGATATAAGCATACAGTCAGGCATATCCGGGTACTGACCTACCCTTGGGTCCTACGGACCACTGTTAGGGAAACTAATCCCTACTAAACACATAACATATAATCCAGTTAAATCACATAACCAGACCAAGATAATTATCATAAACACCATTATCTTATAAATACGCCTTTTTAGTGAGCCAACATTGTGGCCTTAGACCCACCCTATTGGAAGATAACTCACCTCAATGTCGTGCATTGTCTGAACTATCCTCGGCGCACAATTCGACTCCCTACGACTCCTCGATCCCTACACGACAACCTTCAAGTCAACATACATCGCATACAACCCTAAACAGGGTCGGTCCAAGTGCAATCAAAGTCAACACTGGTCAAAGTCAACATTCAGTTGACCTGACTTGCCGAGTTGGCCTACCAACTCATCGAGTCCCTGCCTCACTAAACCAACACAAAACCCTGACTCCACTCGTCGAGTCTAACGAAACTCGACGGGTTCTCCTTCAACCACTTAACTCCTAGGTCCAATTCGCTTCTACTTGACGAGTTGGGCCACCAACTCGCCGAGTCCCAGGCCAAAATGCAAAATACTTAATTTAAATTATGTACCAGGAACCAGGTGTTACATATTAATAACCTAATTAAAGCTAAAGTTGTAATGACCAACATTAAGTCACTAAAAGTATGTTGCTATTAAGTTGGTTTTATAATTGATTTAATTTGATTTTATAAAGGTAACTTAATTTGATTCTAAAGGTAAATTAATTAGATTTTATAATTAATTTAATATTTTCTTTTTTTATTATTAGTTTAATTTATTAAACTAATTTTATGTATTTTAATATTAACATTAACTTGATTTTAAAACTACTTTAAGTTGATTTTACAATTAATTAATTATTTTTTTTAAGTTTTTTTTTAAATTAATTTTATTTTATTCTATAATTAAATTAAAATTACTAGAAGTACGTTGCTATTAATAACTTAATTAAAGTTAAAGTTGTAATGACCTACATTAAGTCACTAAAAGTATGTTGCTATTAAGTTGGTTTTATAATTGATTTAATTTGATTTTATAAAAGTAACTTAAACTGATTCTAAAGGTAAATTAATTAGATTTTCTAATTAATTTAATATTTTCTTTTTTCTTATTAGTTTAATTTATTAAACTAATTTTATTTTATTTTCATATTAACATTAACTTGATTTTAAAACTACTTTAAGTTGATTTTACAACTAATTTATTATTTTTTTAATATTTTTTTAAATTAATTTAATTTTATTAATCAAATTAAAATTACTAGATGTACGTTGCTATTAATAACCTAATTAAAGCTAAAGTTGTAATGACCAACATTAAGTCACTAAAAGTATGTTGCTATTAAGTTGGCTAAACATTAAGTCACTAACAAAATTAAGCACTTTGAAATCATATACAATACATTAATAGAAGTAAGTTGCTATTAATAACCTAATTAAGCCAAATGTATACATCCAATTTGTATATTCCAATTTCATACGATTTCATACAGTTAAGCCAAAGGTATACATCCAATTTCATACAATTTGCATATTCAAATTTCTTCCAATTTGCATATTGCAATTTCATACAATTAAACCAAATGTATATATCCGACTTGCATATTCGAAATTCATCCAATTCCATACAAATTTATACATATAAATTTCATTTTAAGGCAATGTGCTATAAACATAAATTACAATCCAACAAATGTATATATTCATGTCAAATTTCATTTTTAAGCCAATGTAATCTAAACATAAATTACAAAACATACACAAAATGCATATTAAAATTCCCACAAATCTGAAAAAACACACATTCCAACAAAATGCATACAATCCAAAAAAATAATCCAACAAAATGCATAACCACTTCATATCTCAAAATACAAACATCATCACTCAACAAAATTGAAAAATACTCACAATTTATCATCTAAATTAACACCAAAATAGAAAATTCATAAAAAAGAGGAGGAATTCGACCTTGATTGGGGGCAATTTCAGAATGTAGCTAAAGGTTACGGGTTTTTGGGGCTGTGGCGGTCTTGGGGGAAGGACGAGCTAGCACCGGTCCAACGAGCACTTCCTAGTCCACCAAGTTGGAAAAAATCGTGATATTGAAGAAAGAAAGGAGAGAAAATGAGAGAAACAAAGGGTGGTGCTGAAAAAAATGGTAGAAAGGTAAACTGGGAAGGGATATCTGTGTTAAGCATTAGTGGAGACACTAGGGCAATAGCGGCGACAAGTGGAGGGAAAATTCAGTGCGTCCTTTTGGTTTCATTGAAAAGAAATCAGACGGATGGGGTTAGAATGACGTTCTAGGAATAAGGGATTCCTTTTGGTTACAATTTTTTACTTGTCCATGAAATAAGGGATTCAACATCCTAGGCTACATGTGAGACCGAGAGATGTTCTAGGAAAAATATGAAGCCTATGAAGCATTGTACCCTTGAGGTAATGAAGAATCCGAAGGAAAGTTCTATTATGATCCAAGAGGGAGCAACATTGTATCCATGTGAACTGAATTGTCAAGGTCGAGAAATGTAACCTTGAAATAAACCAAGGAACCGACCAATTGTCTATAAGTAGTAGTACCACGAAGAAGGGTGCCACTCATAAGGACCAAGTGAGTATTTAGCTCAAGTTGTGTCGTAGCCATTTTTTCATCCAAAATTCATGACCAAGACAACAAGTTAGAAATATACTTTTTTTTGCATACGTATATTCCAAAAGCATTAGATAATATCTCAAGCCCCCCAAAAGTATTGAAGATTACCAACATCATTCATCTCAAAGCATGAATTAAGAGACACTTTTAGTTATAGAATATGTTGAACCCAAAACGGAATGACTTGTGTGGAATAAGAATCGAAATCATGAATCAAACACACAAATGCAAGTAATATGGTCAAAGCTCTTACATATTGTTGATTGAGAAATGGAACATCTAAAGACAATTTGGTTTTGCTCAACTTAATTGATATTGATGCAAAAATGGGGTTTTAGGAAGCTTACATAACAAGCTAAGCTAAAGTCTATATATAGTGGGTAAATACATCTCATGTCAAATAAACTAAGAAACAACTAAACAAGAGCTACTTCATGAAATGTATTCAAAATAGCCTTCTCAAATCCCTTCACAAATGCCAATGTTAGTTTCAATATTTCCATACTCAATCAGAATACATGTAATTACCATATCATCCACATATAGTAAGAATAGGATGGTACTAGTGTTTGTGGTAAATAGACATGAGTCATAGGGGCTTGAAGAGAAACCCAAAGAAATAAACTAGTGTTGAAGTTTTTGAACTAAGCACATGATGATTGTCCAAGGCCATAATGTACATTTGAAACAATATATAAACGAAATTAGGCTTAATCAACCACACTTAGGAGATGCATATAGATTTCCTTGCAAGATCAACATTAAGGAAGACATTTCTACATCCATTTGACATCGAGACAAGTGACGAACTGCAATAATAGCTTTTAATTTAAGAATATAATTAATATGTAGAAATAGAGAGAAATTACAATTATAATTAATCATATATTCTTGGCCAAAACCTTTAGCAATGAGGTGTGGCTTATATCTATCAATTATGTCATCATATTGTGTTTTAAACTTTGTATACCCATTTATAACCAGTAAGAGACCTCCCAAGTAGAATTGAAACAATTTCCCAAGTCTTAGACTTTTAAAGTCTTGAAATTCTCATTGAATATTATTTTTCCAATATAGGTTAGTCACTACTTCCTAATATGAATAAGGTTCATAACATAATAGGGTGGTATAGCATTGAAAATGATACATATGAGTTGGAATATTTCTTAACCTTTCAAATATTTATATTTTTAATGGTGGGGTCTCATGAAGATCCAAAAATCGATAGATTGGGAAGTCTCATGAATAGGTAGTGAAGTTGTACTTAGATATTCAGTTTGATTTGCCTAATTAATAAATGAAGAATCAAAGGGTGGAGATTTAGGATCATGGGATTTTGGTTTGTGTGAATCCAATAAAATTGAAGTATATGTGATGACTGGATAGGATAAAGAAGAATTTACCTAAAATTTATAGATATATGAGAAAAAACACCCCCCAAAAATAAAATATGTGTATGACTAAGTCCCAAATATTTGGATTTGCAGGTTGCGACCACATGCCAAAGTCAAAGTGGTTTTTCACTTAAAAATGGGATCAAAAGTGTTCACTTAAGAAAAAAAGGACAAAAAGGAATATTCTAACACACAATGCACAAAATGGGACCACTATATACCCTTTTGTCTTTAACCGAAAATTGGAAAAAATAAGGAAAGTTAATTAATGTTGTTTACTTTGGTATGCAGTTGGATTTTGTGTCTTATGCTAATGTATAGCAATATACTATGATGTCCATACTATTTTCATTTAACTGATACTAATCTAATTTGTTTCCATTAATAGAATCATACTTTCATTTATATAATACCAAAATAACCTAGTAAAATGCCTTAAACTCCCCAATGGATAGAAAGCCTGATGCCAGTATATACAAAATACCCAAAATAACCCTACATGGTAAAATTGACTAAATTGCCTAAATAACCCATACGACTAAAAAATCCAATAGTAACTAAATGCCCCTAATTTATAAATTGGTTGAGATGCCTAAAAAGACTAAAACACCCCTAAAAGCTAAATGCCTAAAATGACTAAAACAGTGTATTATTATGCTTAAGCAACCAAAATGTAGTTTTATATATGAATTCAAATATCATATGTAAAATTACCATAACAGAAAATTAAATTACAAACATGATTCCCATTGTTTACAATTCTCACATTTATGAAATACCATAAATACCCCTATTTCCAAACACGGTTAAAACATAAATTAATCCAAGTCAATTGTTGTTGCAGCACTGCTACCTTCACCTTAAACTCTTTTAGCAAGTTTCATTCTAAGGATTCTCTCAGGTTTTTTTCTCTTACTTGTTTGAACTAAACTAACAGCATGGTCAACATCTTCATTAACACTAATAGTTCCTTCTCTTCGATTAAACCCTTACTTATTTTCTTATTTTCAAACATCAAACATGTATGTTGTATAAATCGTTGTCGATTTGCACAACCATGAAATCTTCGCCAAGTACCTCATATGATACACTGGCGAGATTAATCAGAGGCTGGTGAACATCGATTTCGTAGGCATGGACAAGTATGAGTGTTATGCGTTTGTTGAAAGGTTCACTAAAGAAAAATATGAGAAACTCTACTAATACCCACCTAGGATTGATTTTCCAAAAGGTTTGACATTAATTAGGAATGAGCTAGATTATGTCGAATTTATAGCAATTTCTTATGAGTGTGGTGTTCAAATCCCTATGTATATAGACCATTTTGGTAATACTAACATGCATGAACGGATGGATGTAGAAAAAAGAGGAAGTTGTTGAAAATATGTAGGAAGAATTGATTGATGATGCTGGAAAAGCTGACCCAATTGATACAGGGCACACGGATGAGGATGGAATCCGTTATTTTTTTCAAAAAGGATAATAGGCTAGATTTCGAAATGGGTGACAATGTAGGTGTAGGTGATCCTATTGATGATGAAATGGATGACAGTGAAGATGTTTGTTTTGGTCAAAAATCAACCAAATTGCATGAGAGGTTGTGGTGTTCTTGTTGAAGTGATTAATGAAATTATAATAATGTTGCACAAGTAGTTTATAAGGAAAGCCCTTGATCCTTGATAGGATCTCCGACAGAAAAACTTGGGTGGTAATAATAATCACCTTAAGGTGTCTAAGTTGTATAAAGATTGTGCTCGTTGTGTGTGTTTTACAGGTGTATATATAGTCTAGGTTAAGTAACTAAATGTCATATATTTCTAGGATCCTGCTGAACTGGTATTTGCAACATGCTTTGACTTTGTATTCCGAGGTTTTAATCCTGGTTGAGGTGGTTCTTCATTGTGAATGAGTCTTACGTTGACCATTTCTGTACATGTGAGAAATAAACAAGAAATATAGTCATTATACTTGTTAGGAAATAATAATGGTGATGTTCAGGATCCTGATGTATGTTCGGGATCCTGAGACTCCATTAAGATTAGAGATCATGGATAGGTTTAAGGATCCTTAGATATCTATGAGATTCGGGATCCTGGATAGGATTGAGGATCTTGGCCCTATCAATTTCCCCCAAATTATACCTGCAAAATATTTGAATTATTTCAAGTATTTAAAGTGTATAATTTAATTAATTGGAAATAAAGGATTTGAAATTCAAACTCTAACTGATAAAATTGTATTCGTTCAAAAGATATGATTATGTTGTCAAATCTCTTCTCTATCATCTGCTATTCGCATAAATAGGGGTTAATGGTTATCAATCTTATATTACTTCTTTTAGCTCTCTTTCACACGTTATCGGTTATCTTGAAGGTAAATTTATTTTTCCTTTCTTCTCATTTTTCTTATATGAGGATCATGTGTAAAAAGACACACTATTCTTTCTCGAGCATCCTTACTCTTCCTGATGAGGACTTCCTCAATCAAAAGATCCTATCTTACGAGGGGACTTGCTCTTTTGATGATAACGACATTGCATCCTTGAAATCGATTAGAGATTTTCCTACCGAAGTCATTTTCAAACCATTTGATATTAAGGCCAAATTTCGCTTCGTCTTTCCTATTTGGGTTTTTTTTCCTGAATATCCTTTCTCCTTAGGCTTGACATACTCTTTTTTTGGCATTATCTTTGAGTTCTTCGAAGTTACAAAAATTTCTTATTCTCAAACTATGCCTATGATCTATAGGATCCTTCTATATATCGATCGAATGAATCAATCTAAAAACATTGACATGGCGTTAACAAAAATGGCCAATGTTTATGATCTTCAAACTTTTGGATCTTCTCATTTCATGCTCAAAGTCAAAACCAACAAATCACATTTAATTTTGAAAACAAAAAGATGGTGCCTGGAAAGAAAGGTTTTTCATTGTGAAACACAACTCTATCCAACGACAATCTCCTGCCAATAAAATGGGATAAAAGGGTAGGATTTTATTTAATTATGATAAGGATCCTGAAATTCACACTTCCTTATTTTGTTTGTTTTGACTTAACTTTCAAGTTCGAGGAAGTTGTTCCAGCTGTTGAAGATACTGAAGAGAAGATTGAAAGTTTTCTCACTTTGCCTGAGGCTGAAAGATGTTGCAAGTTTAACCATTCCAACTTCCAAGAAGTTTCTTCCACCAATACTCTGATATCTATTAGTAAGGATCCTTCATTTTACCTTTTTCATTTCGGGGATCTCAAATCGATAAGGGTTCTTTGCAATTTTCAGGATCCAAGGCTACACATTCTAGCGCTCGCTTCTCCCTCTCGGAATGAGACCGTGTATAATATCCAGGTCGTGGCCAAGAAGGAGAAGACATCCTCCTGGAGCACACCTTGGAGATCAAGGAGGTGGTTGTTGAGGTTAAGAATGGTGTCGTTGAAGCCATCTGGGAGATGAAGGTTAAGTTGGTTAAAGATGTGGTAAACACATGATCTTGGAATGTTGCAGAGAAGAATAAAGGAAGGGAGGTAGAAAAAGACAAAGAAGAACCCGGTTGAGGGGGGGGGGGGGATCAAAAGTTGAATTAGGTTTGATAAGTTTCATAAAATAATTTAATATTTTAGTTTGTATGATAATATTTTCTCTTGTTGGGTTAAAAGGCAACCCCTTTTAAATTTGATGCTTTGGTTTTCTCTTTTCTTGCGTGGTTATTTTGGTTGTAGAAATACAATAATGAATTTTTTAAAAGCTTTTCGGATAATTAAGATCCTAAGAAGTTTAGAGTTTATACAAACTATTAGGATCTTAATAATCTGAAATAAATAACCATTTGATTGGCATCCTATAATATCCAGGATGCTTAAATTTTATTTAAAAAATCTTGAAAGTTGTTGCAGAACTTTTTCGAAGAAAAATAATGGTAAATGACAATCTTAGGTGTAAGGTTTCAGGGCTAGGATCTCAGAACTACAATAAGATCCTCAAGCCTAAGGATCCTCAAACCTCAAGATCCCAAATATACTTCAAGATCCTGATCATTATTATCCTAATATTTATAACGGTTGTATATTTTGTTTTCTTTCTTACATGTGCATTAATAATCAGTCAAAGTCTCAATGAATAGTCACAACCATGCAAAAGACACGGAGGACCAAATCATGCAACGTGTACAAGTTGTTCTTGGAGGATCCCTGAGTTTTCATAGATCTTGTTTTTAGTTTTTGACTATATAAATCACTTGTATTCATCACACCATACACGATATTTAGCAGAACAATAACACATGTGCTCGTATTCTTTACTTTTTCTATGTAATCAATCATTTCAGTCAACAAAGTCATCAATGCATGTGATCATTATCACCTCCCAAGGTTTTATATGGTGATCCTAGCAAGTATCAAGGGATTTCCTTATAAACAACTTGTGTTGCTTTAATTTATATTATATACTTGTTTCATTCTAAACATCACAGCCTTTCATACACTTTGGTCAATCTAAATTTGTTCATTTTTTTACCAAAACAATTTGGCGCCGACCGTGGGGCTGTGGTGTTCACAATCCTTAAGAAAATGATGTCTACAAAATCGATCCTCTTCTATTTTTCCACTCCTCTCATTCCCTCAAAAAACTTCCACGTCCTTCGAGTGGAGCTCCCAAAAAAGCCTTAGAAGCACCGAAGAAGAATACATTTCTGGTCGTTACATTAGGACTCCAGGATCCTCCTGTGTTAATTTACGATAACGAGATCATCGCCATGATGAAGAAACTGGAACGACAAGTCACCCAGAAACAGGAGGACAACAGGACAATTCTCAAAGAAGTGCAAAACAACGAGGACAGAAATCCACAAGCCTCGGGAAGCAGCACCATCAATGTTGCAGCCCAAGATCTTAAACAATGACACCACAAGATCCTCAACAATTCGCCGCAAGATAGGATCCTCGATACCGGCCTCTGTTCTTACTTTGGGTGCAACTCCAAGAGAGCAAACTCATACGACCCATAATTCAAATGAAACCTTTGTTACTCTTAATAACAAGAATCTTTTTAACCTTGTCAATAACAATATTTTTCCCACTAATTGTATGGATGTTAGCACATGTTTAAGCCTGATCATGGCTAAAGAGTTACAACAGTTAAGACAAATGATCTCAAGTGTACCCAGAGTAGTTCGTCCTTTTCCAGAAGTATCCCCCACAAGCCACGGGATCTCCAGATTCATCCCACCGATAGCTGATATAGAAGTTTCAAAGCGCTTCCAAACCCCCATCATGTAGCCTTACGACGAAACTATGGATCATGAGGAGCGCGTGGCACAATATAGTGAGAGGATGGAGATGATTCCCATCCCCACTCACTTGAAAGAAGCCTGCCTGTGCAAGTGTGTTAGTTCCAACCTCACAGGATCAGCTCTAAAATGGTTACTTAACGTTCCTCCTTATTCAATTACATTATTTGCTCAATAGATTAATTTATTTAACAATCAATTTTCTTATAGCAGAACATTCAGAAAGATCACTAGTGACCTCTATTAGGTTGTTTAGTATCCTAAGGAATCCCTTAAGGCTTTTTGAATAGGTTTGGCAGGGAAGCTCTAAGTATCCCCAACATCGACATGGCAACTGCAGTTAAATCCTTTAAAATGGGCTTAAAGAAGGATTATCCCTTCTGTGAAGATCTTGTGATGACTGCATGCAAGAGGATGGATGAAGTCAGACACAGAGCATTGAGGTTCATCACGCTCAAAGAAAACAAGGAGATGCAAAAGAAGAACAACCCACCAAACTCTTATGATCACCCTAATAGGAAGGTCGATTCCTCGGCCCAAAGATCCTATAAATCAAAATCTTATTCCATAGTTGATCATCACAGGGTTAATGCCCTTGAAGATGAGGGAGAGGAAGAAGATTTCCCTAAGATTACTGACTATTGCTTTTATGTGGATGTTTCATGTCTAATATTTGCTATGAAGGATCTCGAAGACAAAGCGGGATGGCCAAGAAAAGGAGAAAATCCACAGCCTTAAAAGACAAGTCCAAATGGTATGCATACCATGAAGACTTTGGTAATGTCACAAAAGAATGCATAGCTCTCTGGAAGGAGATCAGCTATCTCCTAGGAAAAGTATACATCAAGTAAGTCCTAGGAAGAAGAAAGGAAAGATCCGAAGAAAAAGACCGAGATCCTCAGAAGATCCTCAAAAGACCAGGATCCCCTCCTGTTGACGTGAAGGTAATCAATGTGATCTCTAGAGGATCTGACATTTGTGGTACCTCTTACTCTGCAGCAAAGAGGTACGCCAAAGTATCCAAAATGGAGAAGGAAAATGGACCACGAAAGAACACAACGATCACAAACAATAAGGAGATCACCTCTGATGAATCGGATAGACAAGACATCCAGGATCCTCACCATGACGAACTAGTGATTACTCTCTACATCGCCAACCACTTCGTTAGAAGGATCCTCATTGATGAAGGATCCGCGGTTAACATCATACTCTTGGACGCATTAAAAAGAATGAACATCCCAGAGTATAAGATAGTTACAAGATCCTCAGTGCTAATCGGATTCAGCGGTGAAACCAAGCACACCATAAGCAAGATAAATATACCCATTTACATAGAGGGGGTAAATTGTGTACAACGTTTTTTTATCATCGATACATTATCCTCTTATAATATCATACTAGGTAGACCATGGATCCACGAAATAAAGTTCGTTCCATCAACATATCATCAATGCGTAAAGATTCCCACCCCATGGGGGACAGTGAAGATCATAGGAGATTAACAAGAATCCAAATAATACTACAAGACTTCAAGTAAATCCTCAATGACACCACAACATGCATACCAATTAAGGCAAGGGGAACGAGACACACTAGAAGCAAGAGAGCATGATATAAAAGAAGTGCCCCTGAACCTTGAGGATCCTGAAGCCAAAGTTCTCATAGGATCCTCAATGCCTGAACAAGTCGAACATGATCTCATAAAAGTTCCTCAAGGATAGAAACAAGATGTTTTCATTGAAGAATGAGGACATAATGGGTATTGATAAAATCATATCAACGTATAAACTAAACATAGATTCATCTCTCACGCTGATACATCAAAAGAGAAGGAAGTTTGAACCGAAAACAAACCAAGTTATTGTAACACTCAGTTTCGAATTTCTTCATTATTCGGGGTTGTGGCCCAATCATTAGTTATCATAAGGTTTAGGGCCTTAGGGAAGGAAGGATTTAGCGCTTTTTGGATTTGGGTGTTTAATTTTAAGTGATCTAAGTGTTTGATGGTGTTTCAGAGCCTAAGGGTATAATCATAATTTGGCAGTTTGGGTCTTTATGAATTTTAGGTTTTTGACCAATAAGTTTTAAGGATAAGGTGAGTTGTTAGAAGTGTAGGGATTCTCGTCACCTTTCTGTGGATATAAAGTTCGTCAAAAATGGAATTAGGATGAAGGAGTTATGGTCATGTAATGTTTTAGGGTTTTGGAAGGTCATCTAGTACGCGGGGGATACCGAGTAAAATGATCGCGGGTGGTCCAATAGTACGTCGTGCGTACTAAGGGGTACACGGGGCGTACTCCCTTCAACTCCAAACCCTACCTTTTGGGGTTTTACCTTATATGAGCAACATATTAACCTTTTTCTGGTCATTTTGGGTCAGCCTCCACCCCTCTCATCAGTCATTGATACTCTAGAGTGCTTGGAGTGTGTGTTAAAGCTTGGAAGAGTGTTGGTGGTGGTATGTGTAAGGGAAGGAGAAGGTTGAAGACTTAATATTTGAAGACGATCATAGAGAGCTAGTATTTGCATCATGATTTCGTGACTTTGAAGGTATAAAGTCTCCATCATGCTTACTCATTAAATAGATCTTCTTTTGGGTTTGTATAGTCATTTTAGTCTGTCCAGGTTGGTCATTGTGAGCTTGGGTTGTTTCAAAAGCTTAATCTTATAGATTTGATCATTTAAGAGATCCCTTAAGCATAAAGTTGCAAGCTTTATGGTGTATTTGATCTCATGCATGTGTTAAGACCATTTATTAAGCTTTTTTGAGCTCTAGAGTCCCATTAAGCCATGCATGCAAGTAAAGTTGCCAAATTTCCAAGATAAGTCATATATGGGAATCAGATTTGAGAGTTTGGAGCAAGGGCTTAAGTAATTAAGTGCTTTTTGGAGTGGTTGGCGTTCAGAGTATGCTGTGCGTACCCATCTGATACGTTGCATGTACTAGCCTCAAAGGGTGTACGCTAGGCGTACCAGCTGAGTAAGCGGGGCATACTAGGTCAGGCTGAGTTCTCTTGAATTGTTCACCGTTTAGGCATTTACCTATTGACCATGAGTTTAATAGGTTTGACCAATTGATAATTTGGGCTTCTTAGGATATTGGGCCTTCTCAGGTTAGGTCCATGATGGTTTGGGGCCCAATTTCGATATTTAGATCTTTATGGGCCTTGTGGTGTCATTTCGAGTTTGGTTTATCTTTTGGGCTTGGTTGATTGGGGCATTGTTGGTCCATCTAAGAATAACTATTTTTGTTTAGGGAAGTTAATGGACTATAAGGTAACACCCATATAATGGTTTGGGCCTAATTTGGAATATTGGGCCATAAGTGCACCTTGGATGATTATTTGGTTGTGGGGCTTCTTATTTTGAGTTTGGGCCTTAATCTTGGACCAAACTAGGTTAGGGGTAAAATGGTCTTTTTACCCGCTATATAGATTATTGGATTTGGTTTGAAACCCAATTGTTAATTGACTGTTATTTTTTTTATAGCACGGGGATCCTAGCAGATCAACAGTCAGAGATTTATCTGTAGGTGCAACCGTCGAGGTAAGTCTCCTCACTGTACTATGGGTCAAAGGCACCAATGTTGGCCCATTTGGTTTATGTATTCTAGGACAACCAGGGGGTGGTCGTTGGCATTTTGTATGAAATACCTGGAGGTGGCTCCTAGCAATCTGTATGCGAGACTAGAATTTGGACTTTGACAGTTAATTAGATAAGTAGTGATAGATTGTATGCTAGTTTTCTTTGTGATGCTTTCATGGAAGACCAGGAGGTGGCTCCTAGTACTTGTTTGCAAGAACTAGGGTTTTGGACCCCAACTTGGCAATAAAGACCGTGATATGGCTCGTGGCATGAAGGCAAGACTATGGTTGGCACATTACACCTCCTATTGTATGTATGATATGTATGACTCATATGTTATGTATGGTATGTTGTATTTTGTGGAACTCACTAAGCTTTGTGCTTACAATTTGTGGTTTATGGTTTTTAGGTACTCCAGTTCAAAAGGGAAGGGCTCAGCTTGATTGCAGTGCATACACTCATGTTTTCCACAACTCCTGATCTTGGGATTTTACTCTGATAATTGTTTTATCGGGAACAAAATTTAAATGTTTGAATAAAGGATAAATGAATCTTTTGATTATATTAAATATGCAATTTTTATCCTCGTGTTTTGCGATGTTACAAGTTTAGTTGTAAAGGGGTCGAATCCACGAAGGTTGGTTCAATTTTATAACTCTATGGAAAATCTCTTTGTAAAGTACTTGTAAAATAACAATAAAAATAAAGAGAAGTAAGGACTGATAAAAATCACAACGTGTCCTTGTTGAGTACATTATTAATAACCAAAGCTTCATAAGGGAAAGTACCTGATAGAGAACCGAACCAGACTTTTGGAAAAGAAAAGATTTTCGTGCATAGAGTGTCAAAGATAAAGAAATAAAGCTATATCTACGTGGGAATTTGTGATGTCAATATAGACACAAAATAATAGATCCTGGGCACAAATCTCTTCCTTCAAAGTTAAGAGAAACTTCAAAGTGTCTGTGTGGTTTCCCGTTGAATTACGGTCAAGCACTTGTTAAGAAGTGTTGAAAGGCAGCTTTTAATGAGGCTTTAGTAAGGTGGCTTTCGCTTCGATTCAGAATTCCAGATCTTGACATAAGACCGAAACCGAACGAAGTACTTGTGAGACCGATGTGATCTGTTGAACAAGTAGGTTTGGAATATATTTAGTGACTTGTTGGAAAGTTGTTTGGTATGAAATCCCAAAAAAAAAAATGGATTCTAGAGGAAGAAATGTCATGGTATCTAAAAATTTCATAAGAATCACACAAAAAGAAAATTTGAGAATTTCATGGTACTACCACTTGGGTGGATTCATTAATTCATGGGTGAAAGCTAGAGCAATTTTAGTTGTTCACCGTCAATGCATTGTGGGTATTGAATTGTGGATTTCACTTAGCATGTAGTGACACGAAGCTAAGATCATAAACACAGAGATTGTGTAACCATAAACCTCAATGGTAAAGACCGAGAGTCTCAAGGGTTATGTTGGTGAACCGAAAGTAGATTGAGAATATAAGGAGGTGGCTTAAGGACCGCATGTACCTTCTGCTTGATAATCTTGACAGAGCAGAGGAACTCTTAACTCATATGAGAAGAGTAAGGTAGCTTTAGACCGAGTAGTATAAATTAGCCTAATATGGAAGAAACGATAGATATAGATCCAATCATTACGGCCTACTCAAGATCGTAGAGGCTTAAGACAACATGCAACAGCATGCTTCTGGGGACCCTTAACTAGTTCATTGTGAAATTGAATCATACCTGCGTTAGATCCACAGTCGGTTATACTTGTATTCGTATCACCTAAGAAAAATAAAGAGATGCACCAAACAAACCAAACACACATTCGAGACAGATAAAACTTAGAGAAGGTTTTGAATTTTTCTGGAAAAATAATACTAAAAACAGAAATATAAAATGTTTTTGGATTTTTGAAATTTTCTGAAAAGAGTAAAAACAGAATGATAAAATATTTTTGGATTTGTGAAATTTTCTGAAAAGAGAAAAAAAAAACAAAAAGATAAAATATTTTTGGATTTTTGAAATTTTCGGAAAAGAGAGGAACAAAACAAAAGTGTACAACCATAAACAACGCCTTTTTGAGATAAGCCAAAACAAGTTTAATTGGACCGAACCCGAAATAGACCGAGCGTTCGGTTCATTTCAGTTCCTGTGTGAACCACGCCCGAAATAGACCGAGCGTTCGGTTCATTTCACTTTCAACTTTTTAGTTTTGAAAAGGTGTTTTTGGTACTGACTCCGATTCTATCATACCTAGGCCTTGCAGGATCTTATTGAAACTTGCTTCAGGAAGGGCTTTGGTAAAGATGTCGGCCAGTTGATCAGTGGTTCAAACAAAGTGTTTTTCGACGTTTCCATATTCCACATGATCCTTAATAAAGTGACACCTTAGTGCTATATGCTTGGTCTTGGAGTGTTGCACTGGGTTATGACAGATCCTAATTGCACTTTCTGAGTCACAATAAAGTGGGATCTTTTTCATATTGATTCCATAGTCCTGAAGTTGGATTTGGATCCAAATCACTTGTGATGTGCAAGAGGCGGCTGCAATGTACTCTGCTTCGGCAGTAGATAGAGAAACACAAGTTTGTTTCTTCGATTGCCAGTTAACTAACTTTCCGTCTAGGAATTGGCAGCCTCTTGTGGTGCTTTTTTGGTCTGGACCGCATCCGCCTAAGTCGGCATCTGAGTAGGCTTGGACAAAGAAACCTGAGTTTGAGGGATACCAGAGACCGAGAGAGGTAGTTCGCTTCAAATAACGGAAAATATTCTTCACTGCTAGCGGTGAGGTACATTAGGGAACCAATCATCTGGCGATATAGCGTGATGTCGACTGCCGGTTTTTCCAAAGATGGTTTGAGTTTGGTGTCGAACGCCATAGGGACTTTGACCTTTGAATCTCCCATCATGCCGAATTTGGCAAGGAGATTCTTTGTGTATGCTTCCTGGTTGATAAAGATGCCTTGGGGTCCCTGTCTAATATTTAAGCCAAGGAAAATGTTAATCGGACCCATTGAGCTCATCTCAAATTTAGTCTCCATCAACTTCCTGAATTCAGATGTTAGGCTGGGATTCGTAGAGCCGAAGATGATATCGTCGACATAGATTTGAACAATCATGAGGTGGTTACCTTCCTTTTTACGAAAGAAGATTGGGCCAACCGAACCCTGTTTAAATTTAGACATCTTTAAAAATTTAGTTAAAGTTTCATACCATGCCCTAGGAGCTTGTTTCAGACCATAAACATCCTTATCCAAGGTGTAGCAATAATTTGGATGCTTTCCATTTATAAAGCCAGGAGGTTGCTCCACATACACAGTTTCTTCAAGTTCACCATTCAGAAAGGCACACTTCACATCCATCTGGTAGACCTCAAAGTTTTTGTGTGCAGCATAGGAAAGAAAAATTCGAATTGATTCCAGTCTTGCAACTGGAGCGAATGTCTCTTTATAATCTATTCCTTCTTCCTGGAAATATCCTTTCACCACTAGCCGAGCTTTATTCCGGATCACATTGCCCTCCTTGTCCAGTTTGTTTCTGAATACCCATTTGAGACCGACAACTGAGGCATCTTCCGGAGTTGGAATAAGTCTCCAGACCTTATTTCTTTCGAACTCATTGAGTTCTTCTTGCATTGTCTGAACCCAATCAGAATGATCGAGAGCAGTATTGACGGTCTTCAGCTCTATTTTGGATATGAATGAGTTAAACATGCAGAATTCTACTTTGGAGAATAGAGTTGTTTGCCTCGCTTTTAGTTGTGATCGCGTTAGAACCTTTTCTAATGCATCACCCACTATTTGAGAAACTGGGTGATCTCTGGTCCATTTGATGAGAGGAGGATAATTTGGATCATAAGAGGGATCCAACTCAGCATTTACTTCTTCTTCCAACTCTGATTGTAAATCATCATCATAAAGCTTATCGGAATACTCCCCCTCGACAGATGATGAAACCTGTGGATGTGAACTAAAAAATCCTTCTTCTTTTTGGCTTGCGGGCTGTACCAGACCTTCGGGTGTTGTAGGACTTTCTGTTTCTTCTGGAATTTCGGTTGCTACAGGACTTTCGGGTGTACCCGGACTTTCTGTTTCTTCTGGAATTTCTATTGCTACAGGACTTTCGAGTGTACTCGGACTTTCTGGTGTAACTGGGCTATTAGGTCGTGCTGGATTTTCGGGTGCTACCGAGCGATTGGGTCGTGCCGGACTTTCGGGTATGCCAAAGAATGGATTCTCCCCCTGGATTTGTGAGTCATATCGATCTGAAGAGACTTGGTTCTCCCCCTTGACTAAAGTGTTGCTTTGAGGAGGTTCGTTTCTAACAGATTCTTCTTCTGACATTCGTTTCGCTGCATCTTCAGCAATCTTCTTAAGGTGATCTACTTTGTTGTCTGCAGCTCTAGCTTCAGAATGAATTGCCTTCTCAGGTTCATCAAATAGATCCATGAACTGGTCAAAAAGATTGGCGATTGATGCTGTGACTTGACCGGTTTGAGAGAAAATCTCTCGAATTTTCCCTTCGGTAGACTTCAAATTCTTGACATAATTGTCATCAAACGTCACATGATAGGTTTCTTCAATGCGTTTAGAGCGCTTATTCAGAACCCTGTATGCCTTTGAAGTAAGGGAGTATCCCAGAAAGATGCCTTCATCAGCTTTGACATCGAATTTATTGCGATGCTCTTTGGAATTGAAGATGAAGCACCTCGAGTCGAAAACATGGAAGAACTTGACATTCGGTTTCCTGTTATTAAGAATCTCATAGGGAGTAAGAGGGAAACGCTTATAGAGATAAGACCTGCTTTGAGTGTAGCTAGCTGCAGCAATGGCGTCTGTCCAGAAATATAGAGGAAGAGAGGCAAAACTTAGCATGGTTCGGGCTGCCTCAAACAGGGACCAATTTTGCCTTTCGACAATTCCATTATGTTGAGGAGTATAAGGGGATGAGAAATTATGACTCGTGCCTTTGTGCTAAGAAATCTTCTAATTCTTTGTTCTTGAATTCTATTCCAGTGTCGCTCCTGATGTTTCGAACAACTTTTCTCAGTTGCACTTCAACCTGCTTGATAAAGATCTTCAGCTTGGGAGTTTCCTCGGATTTAAGTTTTAGAAAGAACACCCAAGTAAACCTTGAGAAGTCATCAACAATAACAAGAATGTATTTGTTACTGCCAATGCTCTCAATTGATGATGGACCACATAAGTCGATGTGAAGCAACTCAAGCGGTTCAACATATTTTGTATTTATGATTGTTGGGTGACTTTGGTGACTTTGTTTCCCCATTTCACAAGCAGCACATAAATGTTCTCGATCGAACTTGAGCAGTGGAAGACCCCGAACATGATCACTAATGACAAGCTTGTTGATGTCTTTGAAGTTGGGGTGCGAGAGCCTTCGGTGCCACAACCAGCTTTCGTCTGAATGAGCTTTAGACAATAGACATATAGATGGTTTTCCTTTCATTGGTTTGAGATTCAGAGGGAACATTTCACCTTTTCGTTCTGACTTGAGAATCACTTTGTTGGTCCTCTTCTCTATTATTTATGAACCTTCGTCATCGAACGAAACTTTGAGACCGGTACCTCCCACCAGTTGAGACACACCGATGAGGTTATCCTGCAATCCCTCTACATAAGCCACCTTCCTGATTGTAAAATCCCCATTGGTTATCATCCCATAACCCTTGATAGTTCCATAGGAGTTGTTACCAAACTTGATGTTACCCCCGTTTTAAAGGGATCGAAACTCCCTTAGTTCTTCCTTTCTTCCTATCATGTGACGCGAGCAGCCACTGTCTATGTACCATTCTTCATCGAACTGCTCGTCACTTATAACCTGCAAGAATTAAGCAGATTTAGGAACCCAAAGTTTCTTGGGTCCTTGTCAGCCTTTCACAGAAACAAGAATAGCAAGAGAAGCATCAATATGATAAGTTCGTTTTATTAAGGTTGTTTTATCTTTCCTCTTAATAGTAAACACTTTGATTTTATTAGGGTTATTTTCAAGTGTTTTGGATTGTAGGTTCAGGAGTTTTCACTTTCGCTTGCTTTCTGTCTTCATTTGCTGAGGAAATCTTGCTTTTTCCTTTCGAATCCTTCGTCGATTGAGAGCTTTGTGTAGGACATGATTTAGGTTTAGAAGAGGAATGAGAGAGAGAAGAATTAGAGGAATAGAATTTAGAATGAGAATCTTTCCTGACTTCTGGTTTGAAATGATCCTTTTGGATTTGATCATTTGAGGGACCAAAGCTGTACCTTCGGTTGCTATTTGCTGATGGACCGAAACTACCTTTTCGGTTGTTGTGAGTCTCTGGACCGAAACTACCTTTTCGGCTGTTGTTACTATCAGGACCGAACCTATTCATTCGGTCTTGTCCTTTCTGTTGCCCAAAAGTCTTCTTTTGGTTCTTTTGATCAAACCGACCGAAGCTCCTTTTATCTTTATTTTCTTCTCCTTTTGGCTTGGAGATTCTATTAAAGTGAGTGTAGTTAGGATTTTGGGAGTGCCAAAATTGCTTTCGCTCTGAGAGATTTTTCTTGTATCTCAGATTCCTCTGGTGCTTTTGATTTTCACCTGTTTCGGTTGTTTGTGAATATTTGCCTTCTGTTTCAACTTCTGAACAACAGGTTTACTTTCCATGAAATAGGTTTCGCTTGTTGAGGAGACGTATTCTACTGGAACCTCTTTTGTTCCGCTGGTACTGGGTATGTCACAGTTGGTAGGTTTATTTACTGGTTCTGCCACGTATCTACCTTTTGCTTTCCATGATGTTCGCTCCGACAAACCAACTGTTTCATCTGCATTGTCTATCGGTGCTGACCAGAAATATTCTTCACAACCATCTGCATTATCTTCATTCACCAGTGCAATGAGTTCGGCTATCTGATGTTCAGTTACTCCTGTGACCTTATAAAGTTGATTGGGAGTTGTTCTGACTTTTTGGTAAACAACGACTTTTTCTTTAAGAACTGGGGACTTACTTTTGAATAAACGAGCGAATTCACAGAATTTTTAGAAATCAAATTTTTGTTGTTTTCAGGTTCACTCTTCGTAAACTCTGAACAGTCAACCTCATCCTCTATAGAGATTTCACTCATGTCATCATCCTCATTAAGTTCAGATGCATTTTCAGCATCAATTTTATTTTCTGAACTTAATTTGGTACTCAATGAGTCAAAATTTTGTATGGTTTCGATTCTGAGTTTCAACTTATCATTTTCATTCAAAAGGTCTTTGAGCATGTTCTTATGGTCTTTAGACTTAATAAATGATTCAATTTTATCCATACCAAACATATAAGTGGGACTTACATCATCTGAAGATACAACACTTTCACAGTTGTATGCTTCGGCATCAATTTCATCCTCCTTTAACTCAAGAAAGGGCAATATCATGCGATGTATTTTCTGGCCTATTTCACAATTCAAATGCAGTTGTATAATGTTAGTATAAAGTCTTTTTGCAATCAAACAAAAAACATTTCTTTGTTTTAACAATTTAAAATTGTCTCTTTGCAAATAGATATTTTCATCCCTAGACCTAACCAGCTTCAACTCCTTCTGCTCAATCCACATTCTTCGCTCCTCACTCTTAGATGACACCCTGCTCAATTGGTCAGTTAGATTAGAATTCGTGACACGCGTTTGAGTTAAACAACTATCTAGATTTGAAATTCTTGAATTAAAGTTATTTAATTCTTTTTCATATGATGCTTGTGGAATTTTAAATGAAACAAAAATGGATTGTACCTTCTTGATCAGATCATCAAGTTCATTAATCTGCACACTGAGAGGCTTCGTTTTAAAGCACACATCCTCTCGCTCCTTAGTCGCTTCATTTCCACCATCAGTATTATATCCCCTCATCTGGGATACATCTATCACCATCAAGCATCTTCCACTAGCGTCATCACTCTTTGCCACATAAGCCTTTCCATGAGTAGGCTTTCTCACTTCATCATCTTCTGAGTCGATCGACCATACATGTACGCTACCGAACTCATCATCATCTACTGAACCCTGCACAATTAAAGCATTCATAGTGGTATTAGTAGGGGCTTTCTTACTTTTAATCTCCTCCATTCTTTTCAGGAGACTCACTTCTTCATCCTTCTCCGCCATTTTCTTTAACACGCAATCTTTTGCGTAGTGATTTTTCCCTCCGCAGTAAAAACAACTGACACCAGAATCAGCTTCACCCTTCGCTTCTTTCTTTGGTTCTTCAACCTTCGGCTATTCTTTTGCTTTCTCAGAGCTGTAGCTTCCTTGCTAATTTCTGTTCTTGTTGGTAGGAAACTTCTTCTTGATGAACCTCCTGGGATTTGACACCATCATGGCATAGTTTTCAGATGTCAGATCGTAGTCTCCCAAATTCAGATCTTCTTCTTCTTCTTCTGCGCTCTTACCCTTTGACAGAAGGGCCAAGGACCCAAAGCTTGAGACCACGCTTTTCTCTTGCAACACAATCTTTTCCTAGGATTTCAAAATCCCTACTAGTTTCACCAAAGAATATGACTTAAACTGCTCATGTGCTTTAACTGTCGACACAACCGCCCTCCATTCGGGTCTTAAGCCATTTAAGAAAGTAACTTTCTGTTCGATGAGCTTTATTTCAATATCATGTTTGATCATCTTACTAAGAAGATGATTGAACCGATCGAACGTTTGTGTAACGGCTTCCTCCAGCTTCTGCTTGAATTCTCCAAATTCTGAGAGAAGTAGGGTCTGAATCGAGTGCTCCAGATCTTCATCTGTGGAATACAATTCTCGCAGCCGATGCCAGATTTCCTTTGCTGTACTGCATGAACTTACCAATCTAAACGTGTCAGATTGAAGAGCGAATCGAATCAATCTCAACGCTTTAATGTTACATTGAAACTTTTCCTTTTCGTCTTGAGGGACATCCTTCACATCTTTTAGGAGATCATTGTACTCCTTCTGAGTCTTAATGATTCTTGAAGTGCTTGAATGAGCGAATGGGCCAATTGTGATTGCTTCCCATATAAGATATCCATTATCTTCCGATCCAATAACGTAATCTTCAAAGTGGTGTGTCCACACTTCGTAGTCTTGAACGTAGAGTATTGGGATTTTGGTTGTTGATCTGATGCTGTTAGAGATGTTGATGGGATTGGATTGAGAATCGTCCATGCTTGATTCTTTAACCTGTTATAAGATCAGACTTTTTAATACGTAATATTACGGCAAGATTAATAATTAATGAGATAGTCAATTAAGGAGTGACGGCTCAATAAATATCAATGAATGCGGAATGAACCCTAATCACTTCTTTCACATAAGAGATGTGTATGAATTACACAACCTCCTACTATGATACCAATTGATGAGATGAAAATTCTCTTTGATCGATTAGATCTTACGCAGGTTTATCGGAATCCTGCAAACAAAATAACACACAAAAGAATGAACCAACAATGAGCTGAATGATTCAATATATTCACGCCTCAGTAGAGCT
Organism: Lactuca saligna; assembly: GCF_052625555.1. Classification (NCBI taxonomy): domain Eukaryota; kingdom Viridiplantae; phylum Streptophyta; class Magnoliopsida; order Asterales; family Asteraceae; genus Lactuca; species Lactuca saligna. Next base: position 110,722,657 of record NC_136421.1, on the reverse strand, counting down.
CAACGAAGAACTTCCGCTGTGGAGGCTTTTTAGGGTTACAATCGATAAAAACAAAAATGTTATGGATGATCGACTTAACAACCACGTACCAAGATGCATGCAAGCATCTATAAATACTAAAACCCTAAATATTAAATTACGGATTGACAAGCCCAATCCGGATACAAAACTGGGCTAAGAAACGACCCAAGACGCAACATATTTTAAACCCAACATAAATGAATATCAAACATCGGGTGACCAAAATGTAGGAAAAATTGTTCAATAATTGAATCAGTCACCATCTAAAATAATCCCATTTTTTTAAAGATACTTGAAGGTAATGCACTAACATATCGAATTTTTTTTCAAGAAAACTTTTTGACTCAAAATTTGGTTCCCAAAAGTATGTAAGTGGAACCGAAAGGTAATAATAATAATTTGAATGGTCTAAATTGTGAAAATGACCATGTGTGGAGCCTAGATATGTAGGCTCCTTTCAAACTTGAGATTTTCTAAATATAAAGAAAATGCCCAAAAGGGGGCTAAAAGACTCCCTAAAATCCTAATGAAATCGCAAAAAAAATGGTGATGTATAGAGACCGGATATGGATTCTACTTGGGGACAAGCATCGATGCTGCATCCTAACGGTTCAAACATGATCAAGTGTGATCATCTTAGCGGTATGGACCGCAACGCTAAAAACATCTACTGTTCTAGTATATCCTATAGTTGTTAGTATTGCATGCATAATTTTTCATGAAAACTACCTGGCCAGGATCACTTACCCCTTCAAGCTCTAGCAGTTGATGCCAAGTATGAAGTCCCAAACTACGGCTAATGGTCCCGGTTCAATGTGTGAGATAGCGACAAGGTCTTGGACCAATAATGTGTAACATCCCAAAATACGATCCAAAAATTTTTGTTGAATAATTACTAAAACACCATGATAAAATCATAAGGTAAACTCGTACGTCAATATCTCACAAACAAAAGTAAAGTGTTATGAGTAAACTATATCAATCACATCTATGAAAATCAAACAACTCCCAGGATGGCTGAAAACTGTGGTGTGTGTGTGTGCGATGCCATCAACCTAAGCTCTTCCCTTTGCTTGCGGAAGTACCTGAAAAAAAAACTAAAACAGTAAGCACGAAGCTTAGTGAGCTCCCCTAAACTACCACATACCATATAATACATAAAAACACATACTGGGCCTTGCCCACTGCATTGGACCGAAGTACGGAAACTGCATCGGACCAAAGTCTAGAACTAACCAGGGCCTTGCCCTCTACATCGGATCGAGATCCGGAACTACTGAGGCCTTGCCTCCAGCATCGGACCAAAGTCCGGATCTAACTGCATCGGACCGAAGTCCGGAACTAACTGCATCGGATAGAAGTCCGGAACATACTGAACATAGCATCACGTAAGCATATCAACTAACATGAGTACATAGATAGCATACTACATCGGGATGTAACCCGGAACACATAACACAAAATCCTGTCTGAGCCACGAAGGCATCAAACATACTAGAATCTGCATCGGACCGAAGTCCGGATACTACTGCTAGCTAAACGGGTCGACATTGTGCCTTAGACCCGTTCCTACTGAAAGGAAACTCACCTCGTGATCTGGCTGCAGAGTGTGTGGCTCCGGGAACTATCTGTTGCTGCTCCGGTATCTCCCCGGCTACAAATCCAAAAATACACTCAATCAAATTACTAATAACTGCATTGGGGTAAATGACTCTTTTACCCCTGGCTAAAGTCAACTCTCCTGGTCAAAGTCAACTTTACAGTTGACCTGACTCGCCGAGTTGGGCCGCCAACTCGCCGAGTCCCTATTCTCATTTCTCAACCCTACTCGCTGCTACTCGTCGAGTATGGCATACACTCGACGAGTTCCCGCTCTATATCAACACTCAGGTCATCTGCATCCGACTCGCCGAGTCGTATGAACAACTCGACGAATTGTTCTTGAATCATAAGAAGATTGCCTTGGACTCGCCGAGTTATATGAACAACTCGTCGAGTCCGTCCATCACTGAGTCTTCCCTCCAACTCGCTGAGTCCACTCTACTACTCACAGGTTCCCACTCGACATCATTCAAAAGGGGAAAAATCGGGACTCGCGGCTTGACTCGCCGAGTCGTTCTTCCGACTCGCCGAGTCGCATCCATGCAGCTGCTCTAAACTCGATTCTGCTTGAATCCAACGTCTAAAACTTATAGATCCAGGCTTCCTTAGTTCGACTAACACGTAAAGATTCTATCTTTACGTGTACATAAGCATCCAAGAAGATAATAAGGTTCAAAAAGCATGATAATGGCTCGATCTAGGGTTCTCATACAAAGCAACTTCAAAAAGGCAATAGATCTGGGTTCTACAACTCCCAAATGAACATATCTAAGGATATCTCGACCTATTAAGGTATCCAATCAACCATAAGGTTGGAAAAATACATCAAACTAATCCTAGAAATGTTCTAATGGAGATTTTAAGCATAAACAGGAGGATTCCGAGAAATACCTCAAAGAACTCTGATTTTGACCTTCGATCTTTGCTCTACACCTCTTCTCTTTGTTCCTTTCTTCTTCTTCTTCTTCTTCAAGCCTTCAAGAATCCAAAGAAAGACACTTCCATCAATCAAGGTATGGGTTTAGGGTTTCTCACAGCTCTCTGAGGTGAAGGAGGCAAGTTTGGGGCTGATAAGGTGGTTTAAATGGGGTGCAAACCCGGAGATTTAGGGTTTCAACCTGGCAGGCCGACTCGCCGAGTCCCGAATATGGACTCGCCGAGTCGCCGATCTATAAGCTGATCAACAACGCGTACTTGACGAGTTGGGACATAGACTCGCCGAGTTCCTCTACAAACTTCAAAAATAAATACTAAAAGGCAACATACTAGAGACGGGTCGTTACAACTCTCCCCCACTTGACACAGACTTCGTCCTCGAAGTCTGTTGCTGCTGCTGCATCTGCAAATAACTCGGGATAATGTTCTCTCATCTCATCTTCAGCCTCCCACGTCCACTCAGACCCCTTCTGGTGCTCCCACTGCACCTTCACTAGCTGAATTACCTTGTTCCTCAAGGTCTTTGCCTTCCGATCCAGAATCGCGACCGGCGTCTCAATATAATTCAAGCTGCTATCCACCTGGATATCCTCTAAAGGACCAACTGCTGACTCATCCACCAAACACTTCCTCAACTAAGACACATGGAAAGTGTTGTGGATCTGGCTAAGCTCTGCCGGAAGATCCAACCGATAAGCAACCCGACCCACCCAGGCCAAAACCCTTAAAGGACCAATGAACCTGGGGCCCAACTTTCCCCTCTTTCGAAACCTGATGACACCTTTCCAAGGTGAGACCTTCAGAAGGACCATGTTGCCTACCCGGAACTCCAAATCTGAACGCCTCCTATCGGCGTAGCTCTTCTGCCGACTTTGTGCAGTCTGCAGTCTACCACGAACCTGCTGAATCAACTCGGTCGTCTTGAGTACCACTTCCGTGCTCCCAATAACCCGCTGACTGACCTCGCCCCAACAAATCGGGGTCCTACACTTCCTCCCATAAAGCATCTCAAAGGGAGGTCGATCAATGCTCGCATGATAACTGTTGTTATACGAAAATTCCGCTAACGGAAGATACGTATCCCAACTGCCCCCGAAGTCTAGAACACATGCTCGGAGCATGTCCTCGAGAGTCTGGATCGTCCTCTCACTCTGCCCATACGTTTGAGGGTGGAAAGCGGTGCTGAAAAAAAGACGAGTACCCATCTCGTCATGGAACCGCTTCCAGAATCTGGATGTAAAACGGACGTCTCGGTCTGACGCCACTGATACCGGCACTCCATGACGTGCAACTATTTCCCGCTCATAAATATCGGCTAACTTTTCCGCTGATATGCTCTCCTGGATCGGTATGAAATGAGCACTCTTCGTCAATCGGTCCACTACCACCCAAATCGAATCTACCCCTCGTGCAGTCCTGGGAAGCTTAGTGATAAAATCCATGGTGATGTCCTCCCATTTCCACACGGGAATGTCTAACGGCTGCATCTTGCCGTGAGGCCTCTGATGTTCTGCCTTAACCTTCCTGCAGGTCAGACACCTCTCTACATACCAAGCAACATCCCGCTTCATGCAGGGCCACCAATAATCGGGTCGAAGATCTCTATACATCTTCGTTGCCCCTGAATGGATAGAAAATCAAGACTTATGAGCCTCGTCCATCAACACCTGCCGTACTTCGCCTCCGTACGGTACCCACACTCTCCCATGAAGGGTCAACAACCCCCGACTATCATAATCGAACGCAGCTGCTTGGCCCACAATCCTCTCACATTTCTGCTTCTCTTCCTTGAGGCCCTCAACCTGAGCCTCCCTGATCCATTCCAACAACGGAGTAATCACTGTCATCCTCAAACACAAATCTCTGATAGGGGCTGCTGTCACCTTTCGACTCAAGGCATCGGCCACTACGTTGGCCTTCCCTGGATGGTAAAGGATTTCACAATCATAATCCTTCAGCACATCCAACCATCTCCTCTGCCTCATGTTTAGACTCGGTTGATCCATAAGGTATCTCAAACTCTTGTGATCCGTGTAGATGGTACAACGGACCCCATAAAGATAATGTCTCCAAATCTTGAGGGCAAACACCACTGCTCCCAGCTCCAAATCGTGAGTAGGATAGTTAGCCTCGTGAGGCTTCAACTGTCTCGAGGCGTAAGCTATCACATGCCCCCGCTGCATCAACACTGCTCCCATACCTGTGATTGAGGCATCACAGTAGACTACAAAATCCTCTATCCCCTCGGGCAGGGAAAGAATCGGAGCCTCGCATAACCTCTGCCTGAGGGTCTCGAATGTCGTTTGCTGCTCAGGCCCCCAACGAAACACCGCCGACTTCCTATTCAATCGAGTGAGAGGTACTGCTAACTTGGGGAAATCCTGAATGAACCTCCGGTAATACCCTGCCAACCCCAGGAAACTCCGAATCTCGGATGGAGACCTCGGGACTTCCCACTGCATCACGGCCTCTATCTTGGCTGGATCTACCAATATACCCTTCTGGTTGATGAGGTGACCAAGGAACTGCACCTCACGCAACCAAAACTCGCACTTGGAGAACTTTGTGAAAAGCCTCTCCCTTCTCAACACTTCTAGCACCTCCCTCAGGTGCTCCTCATGCTGCTCATGAGTCTTGGAGTACACCAAGATATCATCTATGAATACTATCACAGACCGATCCAGCATCGGTCTGCATACGCGATTCATGAGGTCCATGAATGCGGCTGGAGCATTAGTGAGCCCAAAAGGCATCACTACAAACTTGTAATGACCATATCGGGTCCTGAAAGCAGTCTTCTGCACATCTTCGCCTCTAACTCGCATCTGTTGATATCCGGAGCGTAAAACGATCTTGGAGAACCAAGACGCTCCCTGAAGCTGATCAAACAAATCATCTATCCTCGGGAGGGGGTAACGGTTCTTCACCGTTACCTTATTCAGCTCCCGGTAGTAAACGCACATACGGTGCGACCCATCCTTCTTCTTCACAAACAAAATCGGCGCTCCCCAGGGTGCACTACTCGGCCGTATAAACCCCTTGTCTAGCAACTCCTGCAGCTACGTAGACAACTCCTGCATCTCAGGGGGAGCTAACCGATACGGTGCCTTGGCTATCGGAGCCGCACCAGGGATTAGGTCGATCCCAAACTCAACCTGTCTCTCGGGAGGTATTCCTGGTAAATTCTCCGGGAATACATCCGGAAAGTCTCGTACTACCGGAACATCGTCCACTGTCGACTTGCCCTTCTCCCGGGCATCCATAACGTAGCCTACATAGCCGGCGCAACCCTGCTGAAAATAGTGCCTCGCCCTCGCGGCTGAACAAAGAATTGGTCCACGCTATGGCCTCTCGCCCTGAATCACTAACTCTCCCTCACTGGGAGTGCGAACCCTCACTAGCTGTAACTTGCAATCAATCACGGCCCCGTTGGGACTCAGCCAATCCATGCCCACTATAACCTTATTCCCTCGCAGAGGAATAGGGACCAAATCCACCAAAAACTGCTCATCGAATAACTGAAGAGAACATCCTCGATGTACCATGGTGACCCTCACGGTCCTATCATCTGCTATCTCGACCTCTAGTGGACAACCCAGCTCCCCAGGAGCTCTACTAAATCTCTTGCTAAGCGCTAGCGATATAAACGATCGGGTAGCCCCCGAATCAAATAATATTGTAGCAGAGATGCCGTTCACAGAGAACGGCCCTATACAAAACATATAACCAAAGGCAATACTCAATAATAATGACAATAATATAGAGATGAAGGGAAAATACATACCCGTCACCACATCAGGAGTCGCTTGCGCCTCCTCTGCTGTCATCTGAAAAGCTCGACTCCTAGCCACTGGTGCCTCTGCTCGGCCCTGACGGCCATCTGTAATCCTCAAGGTAGCAGGGGCAGGTGCAACCACCTTCCCTGCTGCAGCTGAACTCGGACACTGGGACTTTTTATGTCCCCTTTGATTGCACTGAAAGCAAATCAGATCTGATGCTGCAACAGCAGTAGCAGGAGCCATACAATCCCTACTCAAATGCCCAGTTCGACCGCACTTGTAGCAGCCGAAACTCCCTGCCTTGCACACCTTGTCGTGAAATCTTCCACACTTGCCACATCGACCATGGCTCTGCTGACTCCTGGATCTGTGGTCTGAAACCTTGGTCTTTTTTCCCGAACTGCGTGTACCCGGAACCGCCTCCGGTTTCCTCTTCTTCTCCATCTCAAGGTCAATCTCCCTCTCCCGAGCCCTAGCAATCATATCATCTAGCGTTTTACAGCTGGACCGGCTCACAAACTGGCGGATATCACTCCGCAGCATCTCATGATAACTGGCTTTCTTCATCTCCTCATCCGCTGCATACTGAGGAACGAGAAGAGCCCTCTCCCTGAACTTGGCGGTGATCTCCGCCACTGTCTCTGTAGTCTGGGTGAGCTCCTGGAACTCCCTGACTAACTGCTGCACCTCGATAACCGGTGCAAACTCCGCCCTGAACCTGGTGGAGAAATCGGCTCAGGTCATGGCATCTAACGCTGCATCATCTCCAATAGTATGTCCGACCTCCTCCCACCAATCCCGTGCCCTGTCCTTCAGGAGACAGGACGCCAATCTAACCTTGTCCCCCTCAGGACACCTGCTCGTGCGGAAAGCGTTGGTCATATCCGCCAACCATCTCGTACTCACTATGGGGTCGTGCGCCCCATGATAGGCTGGAGCTCCACATGCCCTGAACTCCCTAAATGTAAGTGTGCGCGACCCCATCATGCCCGCCATCTCGGCATGGAAGGTGCCCAATCTCTCATCCATCAGCTCTAGAATACCCTCCTTGATTGAACCGAAGATCACAGGAGTCTGCTCCAGTATGATGCGGGTAACCCCAGAAGAGAGAAACTCTCTTGTCTGCTTATCCAACTGCCTGGCCTCCGGGTCTAATCTTGGTCCTGATCCCCCTCCGGCATCTGAACTGCCGACTGCTGGCCTCGAACGCAAAACTACCATTCTGAAACAAATCATAGCAACATCAGAAAACTGAAATATCTCAAGGGATCACTGATACCAATACTAGTTTCCTGGTCTTGTCTCAGCCTTCCTTGATTCGAGTACGGATCCTCTGCTTTCAGTAGTACGGGCCCATACTACCTTCCACATCTATCCGTACTTTCCTCAAGAACTGCCTTGACTCCACCAAGTCACTTCTACTACTACTGATCTCTGCTACTCTTATCCTAGGCTTGCCCTAGGGAAATCTTTGACTCTATTCAAATAGTCCTCAGCTGCTGAAGGCCTCCTCGTGTCAATAATTAGTCATCACCTGAATACCATCACATGTGATGAGGCTCAGATAATCCTTCGAGTAAAGGACTCGTCCCTACCACAGTTAGACTCAAACAAGAGCTATGCAATAAAGCCAAATCCAACACTCTAATATTATTCAACCCTTGTCACATGTGATGTGCCGTATTCACCTAATGACTAACTCCCGACATTCAGAGTCACACAAAGCACGAAGCAAGCAGCATTCGGATACAGGAATTTACTCAAGCAAATCTATTCTCATAACGAGATACTGTTCTAGCATACAATGCTAAGCTCATACTATCAGGCATAACCAAACAGGCTATCCTACTACTGCCTACTTCAATACTAGCATGTAGATCTCGTGAAGCTGAAATACATAAAGCAGGCACATAAGGCATCCTCCTAGATCCTTAGTCCTATTCTAGCATGCTGTTCTACTGAAACTAAAACTGATAAACATAGAGTAACATGTATGGGTAGTTTGGGAGTACTTACTAGAGCTCGGTCGATTGCATGCACCACACCCTTTTCTCTTTTTAAAATTGTTTTCACATTTTCTAAAACTCTTTTTCCTTATACCTTTTCTAAAATTGTTTTCTTTTCTTAAAATATTTTTCTAAACATGGTTTTTCTCTTGAAAACGTTATACCACTTCCTTAGTTTGAGTTCAGACACACCTGAAAGTGTGCCCAATTCGCTCAAACCAAGGCTCTGATACCAACTTGTAACATCCCAAAATACGACCCAAAAATTTTTGTTGAATAATTACTAAAACACCATGATAAAATCATAAGGTAAACTCGTACGTCAATAGCTCACAAACAAAAGTAAAGTGTTATGAGTAAACTGTATCAAGACTATATCAATCACATCTATGAAAATCAAACAACTCCCTGGACGGCTGAAACTATGGTGTGTGTGTGCGATGCCATCAACCCAAGCTCTTCCCTTTGCTTGCGGAAGTACCTGAAACCAAAACTGAAACTATAAGCACGAAGCTTAGTGAGCTCCCCCAAACTACCACATACCATATAATACATATAAACAATACTGGGCCTTGCCCACTGCATCGGACCGAAGTACGAAAACTGCATCGGACCAAAGTCCGGAACAAACCAGGGCCTTGCCCTCTGCATCGGATCGAGATCCGGAACTACTGAGGCCTTGCCTCCTGCATCGGACCAAAGTCTGGAACTAACTGCATTCGACCGAAGTCCGGAACTGACTGCATCGGACAGAAGTCCGGAACATACTAAAAATAGCATCACATAAGCATATCAACTAACATGAGTACATAGATAGCATACTACATCGGGATGTAACCCGGAACACATAACACAAAATCCTATCTGAGCCACGAAGGCATCAAACATACTAGAATCTGCATCGGACCGAAGTCCGGATACTACTGCTAGCTAAACGGGCCGGCATTATGCCTTAGACCCGTTCCTACTGAAAGGAAACTCACCTCGTGATCTGGCTGCTGAGTGTGTGGCTCCGGGAACTATCTGCTGCTGCTCCGGTATCTCCCTGGCTACAAATCCAAAAATACACTCCATCAAATTACTAATAACTGCATTGGGGTAAATGACTATTTTACCCCTGGCTAAAGTCAACTCTCCTGGTCAAAGTCAACTTTACAGTTGACCTGACTCGCCGAGTTGGGCCGCCAACTCGCCGAGTCCCTATTCTCATTTGTCAACCCTACTCGCTGCTACTCGTCGAGTATGGCATACACTCGACGAGTTCCCGCTCTATATCAACACTCAGGTCATCTGCATCCGACTCGCCGAGTCGTATGAACAACTCAACGAATTGTTCTTGAATCATAAGAAGATTGCCTTGGACTCGCCGAGTTATATGAACAACTCGTCGAGTCCCTCCATCACTGAGTCTTCCCTCCAACTCGCTGAGTCCACTCTACTACTCACAGGTTCCCACTCGACATCATTCAAAAGGGGAAAAATCGGGACTCGCAGCTTGACTCGCCGAGTCGTTCTTCCGACTCGCCGAGTCGCATCCATGCAGCTGCTCTAAACTCGATTCTGCTTGAATCCAGCGTCTAAAACTTATAGATCCAGGCTTCCTTAGTTCGACTAACACGTAAAGATTCTATCTTTACGTGTACATAAGCATCCAAGAAGATAATAAGGTTCAAAAAGCATGATAATGGCTCGATCTAGGGTTCTCATACAAAGCAACTTCAAAAAGGCAATAGATCTGGGTTCTACAACTCCCAAATGAACATATCTAAGGATATCTCGACCTATTAAGGCATCCAATCAACCATAAGGTTGGAAAAATACATCAAACTAACCCTAGAAATGTTCTAATGGAGATTTTAAGCATAAAACAGGAGGATTCCGAGAAATACCTCAAAGAAATCTGATTTTGACCTTGGATCTTTGCTCTACACCTCTTCTCTTTGTTCCTTTCTTCTTCTTCTTCTTCAAGCCTTCAAGAATCCACACAATGACACTTCAATCAATCAAGGTATGGGTTTAGGGTTTCTCACAGCTCTCTGAGGTGAAGGAGGCAAGTTTGGGGCTGATAAGGTGGTTTAAATAGGGTGCAAACCCGGATATTTAGGGTTTCAACATGGCTGGCCGACTCGCCGAGTCCCGAATATGGACTCCCCGAGTCGCCGAACTATAAGTTGATCAACAACGCGACCCTACTCGACGAGTCGGGACATAGACTCGCCGAGTTCCTCTACAAACTTCAAAAATAAATACTAAAAAGCAACATACCAGAGACGGGTCGTTACATAATGATACAATAACTATGAACCTATTCCATGGCATCCAAGGGGTGATAATAAACAAACAACAAAAATGCATGCATGCTAATGTCCTAAGCTAAATGTTATGAAAAAATAAAAAGTGGAAAATAAGAAAATAAAATCTTTTTAGAATTTTATAAAATAAAAAAAATGAATGAAAATTAGCTTAAAACTAAAATGTTATGTAACCTAAAAAATGCATGAAAAGGTAAAAAAGAAAGGGAAATGCTCCACCCCAAACTTAAGAACAAGCATTGTACTAAATGCTTAAGGAAAGGGTGCAAATGACCTAAATCGAAGGGTAGGACGGCAGAAAGTGTATGTGGTGGTAGTGGTAGTCCTACATGTCCTGGAACTAATGGGAAGTAGGAGGGAATGACTGCTCCAGCCTATCAATGCGGGTATCCACATCCTAAATGGCTCGAGTGTTCTCCTGTGTCTGAGTGTCGATGCACTGAACGTTGGAGAACATCGTGGCGAACTAGTTAAAGAATGTAGGGGGAAATATGATGTCCCCCCTGTAGTTGCGTCAGATACTTGGGTTGGTCAAAATGTTGTGGAGGAGACTGAAAATGGACATCATCTTGATCTACAGGTGGAGGGTATTCGAATGGAATGACCCATTGCTTGGGGTCGGTTGGTTTGAATGACCCGATATACTCATGAGGGAGAATGAGCTATGGTTGACCATCAAGATTCCATATGTGACCTTTGATAAATTCATGGATCAATAGCATTCGTTGAAGTGCATTGATGTCAAGATGAGAAGGGTCGAATGCTTTTTCAAATGGATGAGTAGAAAGATTTAGCTCAAGTGGAGGCTGAGATGCAAGGATTGTGATTAAGCCTCTAATAAAAATGTCTCTTGTGTCCATTGTAGTGAGATTGTAACATTTTTTGAATAAGAATGATGCAAAATCCGTACAGAGAAAATTTTCACGAGACATGCACCAAGGACACAATAATTTAGATTTACAGATTGGACCCACTTCTGAGCTAGCGAAAATGGTGCATACAAGGACTCGGTGGGCTTGATGCAAGCATGGATGAATAATCAAGGAATCCTTCGATGAAGACAATGAATACCATGGTTTGTGGGTAATTTTTTTGCCAAAAGTGGTGCTCGTTAAATGCTTCGGGCCAAGGATCTTGATGGGCAAAAGTATGGTCCATGTACCCATTAGAGCCTTCACAACCTGATATGGTAATGTCCGATTTGCACCTCACATTTGGAAAGTTATGACTCTTGAATCATCATAAGGCTTGAATGTGGAAAGGAATTCAAGGGTTGGTTCAATGTAAGTGGCCGTACGATTATGAATGAATTGGCCCCATCCGATGTTTCCAAATAGCGTTTGAACCCCTTCGAGCACTCCGAGAGCTACAAAAGATTCTCTATGAAGGAATTTTTTTTCGATTTAATTTAGCATTTGTTGGGTGTGAGGAATTCATAAATCATGCGATTTTCACAATCTAGAAAACGAAATGGGGGGAGGGGGTCCTTAGATTTGCCTTTTAACCCACCAATAGATGAACTAGCTCCGGTACCTGCTTTTGCACGCTTACACATTTGAATCGGGATAAAAGTTTGACAATAATTGAAACGACCCAAAAATACGACCCAAAATTTTCGTTTTTCAATATAACCAAAACCATAATCTGAGTGTCATATAATAAAACCATATGTGATGTATCCCAAACATAATAAAAACATTGTACGGAAAACTGTGTCATACTATGTCAAATCAAAACAAACTAAATCAATTCCCAAGATAAAAGCTAAAGTTGTGGTGTGTGCGATGCTATCACCCCGAGCTCTTCCCTTTGCTTGCGGAAGTACCTGAAACCAAAACTGAAACTGTAAGCACGAAGCTTAGTGAGCTCCCCCAAACTACCACATACCATACAACATATAAATAAACCACATAGTGGGCCTTGCCCGCTGCATCAGACCGAAGTCTGGAACTAGCTGCATTGGACCGAAGTCCAGAACTGACTGGGACCTTGTCCCCTGCATCGGACCAGAGTCCGGAACTATCTGCATCGGATTGAAATCCGGAACTAACTGCATCGGACCGAAGTCCGGAACTGACTGCGTTGGATCGAAGTCCAGAACTAACCGATCATGGCATAGCATAACACATAACACTATCATAATCACATATACTGCACACTGCATCGGGACAGAGTCCGGAACACATAACACAAACTTGCTTGTATCACAAAGACATCAAGCACCCTAACTACGGGAGGGAAACTCACCTCGTAAACTGGCTGCTGAGTGTAAGACTCTGGAATCTAACTGATGCTGCTCCGATATCTCCCCGGCTACAAGTCCATAAACACACTCAATCAAATACTAAAGATTGCACTTTGGTAAAATGACTCTTTTACCCTTGGTCACAGTCAACTCTCATTTGACCTGACTCGCCGAGTTGGGCCGCCAACTCGCCGAGTCTCTACTCTCACACCTCAACCCTATCCGCTGCTACTCGTCGAGTATGGCATCGACTCGACGAGTACCCTCTCGATCCAAGAACTCAGACAATCTTCATCCGACTCGCTGAGTCATATGAACAACTCGACAAGTTGTTCTTGAACTTAAGAAGATTGCCTTGGACTCGCCGAGTTGTATGAACAACTCGCCGAGTCCCTCCATTACTAAGTCTACCCTCAAACTCGCTGGGTCCACTCCATAACTCACTGGTCCCACTCGACACCGCTAAAAAGGAAGAAATCGGGGACTCGCGACTCGACTCGCCGAGTAGTTCTTCCGACTCGCCGAGTCGCTGCCATGCAACTATTCTACACTCGTTTCTGCTCGAATCCAAAACATACAAATGATAGATCTGAGTCCAATAAGCTGGTTTACCACGTAAAGTTTCCAACTTTACGTGCACAAACACATGAACAAGGGAATAAAGGCTAAAAGATGCCTAAAGGAGGTAGATCTAGGGCTAATATGCAAAGTAGCTCCAAAAAGGCAATAGATCTGGGCTCTACAACTCCGAAATATACAGATCTAAAGATATCTCGGCATAAGAAGGCCTCCATATCAACACAAAGCTTGAGAAAGGCATCAACTAGATCTAAAAAGGGCTTTTAAGCATAAAAAGGGAAAGAGACTAGAAGAATACCTCAAAGAGCTCTTGCTTTCCCTTGAATCTCTGCTCTACAATCCTTCTTCTTGCTCCTCTCTTCTTCTCCTTCTTCAAACCTTCACAAATGCACACGAAATCACTCACAAACACTCAAGGACGAATTAGGGTTTTTCTCACAGCTTCTCAGGGTGAAGGAGGCGAGAATGAGGGCCATAAGGTGGCTTAAATAGTGGGCAACCCGGGGATTTAGGGTTTCACCCAGACGGACGGACTCGCCGAGTCCGAAATATGGACTCGCCGAGTCTCCAGCTAACACGTGCTCGAAGTCCCGACCCTACTCGGCGAGTCAGGCTATGAACTCGCCGAGTCCCTCTTGCAAAACTTCAAAACAATACTAAGGAATTAACATACCGGAAACGGGTCGTTACAATTCTCCCCCACTTATCTCAGACTTCGTCCTCGAAGTCTGCTACGGCTGAATCTGCAAATATCTCCGGGTAGTGGGCTCTCATCTCCTCCTCAGCCTCCCACGTCCACTCAGACCCCTTCCGGTGTTGCCACTGCACCTTCACTAACTGAATTACCTTTTTCCTCAAGGTCTTGGTCTTCCGGTCCAAAATCGCGATCGACCTCTCAATATAATTCAGGCTGCTATCAACCTGAATATCCTCTAGGGGAACGACTGCTGACTCATCCACCAAACACTTCCTCAACTGAGACACATGGAAGGTGTTGTGGATCTGACTAAGCTCCTCAGGAAGATCTAACCGATAAGCAACCCGACCCACCCGGACCAAAACCCTGAAAGGACCAATAAATCTGGGGCCCAACTTGCCCCTCTTCCGGAACCTGATGACACCCTTCCAAGGTGAGACCTTCAGAAGGACCATGTCTCCCTCCTGGAACTCCAAGTCCAAACGCCTTCTGTCGGCGTAGCTCTTCTGCCGACACTGCGCAGTCTGCAGCCTACTACCGCCCTGCTGGATCAACTCAGTCGTCTTGAGCACCACTTATGTGCTCCCGATGACTCGTTGACCGACCTCGCCCCAACAAATAGGGGTCCTACACTTCCTCCCATACAGCATCTCAAAAGGAGGTCGATCAATACTCGCATGATAACTGTTGTTATACGAGAATTCCGCTAACGGAAGATACGTATCCCAACGGCCCCCAAAATCTAGAACACATGCCCTAAGCATGTCCTCAAGAGTCTGAATCGTCCTCTCGCTCTGCCCGTCAGTCTGGGGGTGAAAAGCGGTGCTGAAATGGAGACAAGTACCCATCTCGTCGTGGAACCGCGTCCAAAATCTGGATGTGAAACGAACATCTCGGTCTGACACCACTGATACCGGCACTCCATGACGTGCCACAATCTCTCGCACATAGATATCGGCTAACTTTTCCGCCGATATACTCTCCTGGATCGGAATAAAATGGGCACTCTTCGTCAACCGATCCACTACTACCCATATCGAATCCACTCCACGTGCGGTCCTGGGGAGCTTGGTGACAAAATCCATGGTGATGTCCTCCCACTTCCACACGGGAATGTCTAACGGCTGCATCTTGCCGTGAGGTCTCTAGTGCTCCGCCTTGACCTTCCGGCAGGTCAAGCATCTCTCAACATACCAAGCGACGTCCCACTTCATGCAGGGCCACCAATAATCAGGTCGAAGATCTCGATACATTTTCGTCGCCCCTGGGTGGATAGAAAATCGAGACTTATGAGCCTCGTCCATTAATACTTGTCGTACTCCACCCCAATACGGTACCCACACCCTCCCGTGAAGCGTCAACAAACCCCGACTGTCATAATCAAATGAAGCTACTCTGCCCACTATCCTCTCACACTTCTGCCTCTCCTCCTTGAGACCCTCCATCTGAGCCTCCTTGATCCGCTCCAACAACGGAGTGATCACTGTCATCCTCATACACAGATCTCTAATAGGGGCCGCCGACACTTTGCGGCTTAGGGCGTCGGCCTCCACGTTGGCCTTCCCTGGATGATAAAGGATCTCACAATCATAATCCTTCAGCACGTCCAACCACCTCCTCTGCCTCATGTTCAGACTCGGCTGATCCATAAGATACCGCAAACTCTTGTGATCCGTGTAAATAGTACAACGGACCCCATAAAGGTAATGTCTCCAAATCTTGAGAGCAAACACAACTGCCCCCAGCTCCAAATCGTGGGTAGGATAATTAGCCTCGTGAGGCTTCAACTGTCTCGAGGCATAAGCTACCACATGGCCTCGCTGCATCAATACTTCCCCCATACCTGTGATTGAAGCATCACAATAGACTACGAAGTCCTCTACTCCCTCTGGCAAGGTAAGGATCGGAGCCTCGCACAATTTTTGTCTGAGAGTCTCGAACGCCGCCTGCTGCTCAGGCCCCCAACGAAATACCACCGACTTCTTGGTTAGCCGGGTGAGCGGCACTGCTATCTTGGAGAAGTCCTGAATAAATCTCCGATAATACCCTGCCAACCCTAGGAAGCTCCGAATCTCAGATGGAGACTTCGGGACCTCCCACTACATCACGACCTCTATCTTGGCCGGATCTACCAAAATACCCTTCTGGTTGACGAGATGACCAAGAAACTGCACCTCGCGCAACCAGAACTCACACTTGGAGAACTTTGCGAAAAGTCACTCCCTCCTCAAAGCCTCCAGCACCTCCCGCAGGTGCTCCTCGTGCTGCCCCTGTGTCTTGGAATATACCAAGATATCATCTATGAATACTATCACTGACCGATCCAGCATCGGCCTGCACACGCGGTTCATGAGGTCCATGAACGCGGCTGGGGCATTGGTGAGCCCAAATGGCATCACCACGAACTCATAATGACCATACCAGGTCCTGAAAGCAGTCTTCTGTACATCCTCATATCTAACCCGCATCTGATGATAACCGGAGCGTAGATTGATCTTGGAGAACCAAGACGCCCCCTGAAGCTGATCAAACAAATCATCTATCCTCGGAAGTGGGTAACGGTTCTTCACTGTTACCTTATTCAACTCCCGATAATCAATACACATACGATGCGACCCATCCTTTTTCCTCACAAACAGGATCGGCGCTCCCCAAGGCGAACTGCTCGGCCGAATGAAACCCTTGTCTAACAGCTCCTGCAGCTGTGTAGACAACTCCTGCATCTCAGGGGGAGCTAGTCGATACGGTGCCTTGGCTATCGGAGCCGCACCAGGAATTAGGTCGATCCTGAACTCAACCTGTCTCTCAGGAGGTATCCCCAGCAAATCCTCGGGAAACACATACGGGTAGTCTAGAACAATAGGAACATCATCCACTGTCGTCTTGCCCTTCTCCCGGGCATCCAAGACGTAAGCTACAAAACCGACGCAACCCTGCTGAACATAGCGCCTCGCCCTTGCGGCGGAACAAAAGGTCGGTCCTCGCTGTGGCCTCTCGCCCTGAATCACTAACTCTCCCCCACTGGGAGTGCGAACCCTCACTAGTTGAAGCTCACAATCAATCACCGCCCCATTGGGGCTTAGCCAATCCATGCCCACAATAACTTTATTCCCTTGCAGGGGAATAGGTACCAGATCCACTGAAAACTGCTCATCAAATATCTGAAGGGAACACCCTCTATGTACTCTACCGACCCTCACGGTCCTATCATCTGCTATCTCAACCTCTAATGGACAATCCAGCTCCCCAGGAGCTCTACTAAATCTCTTGCTAAGCGCAAGCGATACGAATGATCGGGTAGCCCCCGAATCGAACAATACCAAAGCAGAAATGTCGTTCACCGAGAACGACCCTAAATAAAACATACCATCAAGTAATATTCAAACGATAGTAATAATTAAAAGATGAAGGAAAGACACATACCCGTCACCACATCAGGAGTCGCTCGCGCCTCCTCTGCTATCAACTGAAAAGCTCGGCTCCTAGCCACTGGTGTCTCTGCTCGGCCCTGACGGCCATCAGTAATCCTCAAAGTAGCAGGGGCAGGTGCCACCACCTTCCCTGCTGCAGCTAAACTTGGACACTGGGACTTTTTATGTCCCCTCTGATTGCACTGAAAGCAAATCAGATCTGATGCTGCAACAGCAGTAGTAGGGGCCGTACAATCCCTGCTCAAATGCCCAGTTCGACCGCACTTGTAGCAGCCGGAACTCCCTGCCTTGCACGTTCCCTCGTGCAATCTCCCACACTTACCACATCGACCATGGCTCTGCTGACTCCTGGACCTGTGATCAGATACCTAGGGCTTTTTGCCCAAACTGCCTGAACCCGAAACCGCCTCCGGTTTCCTCTTCTTCTCCATCTCGAGATCAATCTCCCTCTCCCGAGCTCTAGCAATCATGTCATCCAGCGTTTTACAACTGGACCGGCTCACAAACATGCGGATATCACTCCGGAACATCTCATGATAACGCGCCTTCTTCATCTCCTCATCGGCTGCATACTGAGGAACAAGAAGAGCCCTCTCCCTGAACTTGGCGGTGATCTCCGCCACTGTCTCTGTAGTCTGGGTAAGGTCCTGAAACTCCCTAGCTAACTGCTGCACCTCAATGACCGGTGCAAACTCCGCCCTGAACCTGGTAGAGAAATCAGCCCAGGTCATGGCGTCCAATGCCGCATCATCCCCGATGGCATGTCCAACCTCCTCCCACCAATCCCGTGCCCTGTCCTTCAGAAGACAGGACGCCAATCTGACCTTGTCCCCCTCGGGATACCTGCTAGAGCGGAAAGCGTTGGCCACATCTGCCAACCATCTGGTACTAGCTATGGGGTCCCGTGCCCCATGATAGTCTGGAGCTCCGCATGCCCTAAACTCCCTGTACGTAAGTGTGCGCGATCCCATCATGGCCGCCATCTCGACATGGAAAATACCCAATCTCTCATCCATCAGTTCTAAAATACCCTCCTTGATCGAACCGAAGATCACAGGAGTCTGCTCCAGTATGATGTGGGTAACCTCGGAAGAAAGGAACTCTCTGGTCTGCTCATCCATCTGCCCGACCTCCGGGCCTGATCCTGATCCTGATCCTGATCCTGATCCCCCTCCGGCATCTGAGCTGCCGACTGCTGGTCTCGAACGCAAAACTACCATTCTGAAAATAACATAACACATCAGAACACTGAAATATCTCAAGGGATCATGATACTACTACTAGCTTCCTGGTCTTGTCTTGGGCTTCCTTGATTCGAGTACGGATCCTCTGCTTTCAGTAGTACGAGCCCATACTACCTTCCACATCTATCCGTACTTTCCTCAAGAACTGACCCGACTCCACCAAGTCACTTATACTATTGTTGTTCTCTGCTACTCTCATCCTAGGCTTGCCCTAGGGAAACCTCAGGCTCAACACAACTGGTCCTCAGCTGCTGAAGGTTTCCTTATAATGCCAATTAGCCACCACCTGAACACCATCACATGTGATGAGGATCAGATAATCTTTCAAGTAAAAGACCCGTCCCTATAACGGTTGACCTCAAACAAGAGCTGCGCAATGGGGCCAGTTCCAGCACTCTGGGATTATTCAACCCTGATCATATGTGGTGTGATGTGTTCACCTAATGGCTAACTCTCATCACTCAGAACCCCACAAAGCACAAAGCAAACAGCATTCGGACAAGGGAAACAGACTCAGGCAAAACTATTCTCATAACAAGATACTGTACTAGCATAGGATGCTAAGCTCATACTATCAGGCATAACCTAAACAGGCTATCCTACTGCTGTCTACTCAATACTAGCATGCAATACTCATAAAGCTGTAACATATAAAGCAGGAACATAAGGCATTCTCCTAGATCCTTAGTCCTATACTAGCATGCTGTTCTACTGAAGCTGAAACTGAACAAAGAGCTTGTATGGGTAATTTGGGAGTACTTACTTGAGCTCGGTTGATCGGATGCACACACCTCTATCTCGTTACCAATTTCTTTCTTTCTAAGTGCTTTCAAAATTCTTTTTAGAAAACGTTTTCTTTTAAGAAAAATCTTTTTATTTCCCCTTAGTTTGAGATCAGATACACCCGGAAGTGTATCCGAATCCCTCAAACCAGGGCTCTGATACCAACTTGAAACGACCCAAAAATACGACCCAAAAATTTCGTTTTTCAATATAACCAAAACCATAATCTGAGTGTCATATCATAAAACCATATGTGATGTATCCCAAACATAATAAAAACATTGTATGGAAAACTATATCATGCTATGTCAAATCAAAACAAACTAAATCAATTCCCAGGATAAAAGTTAAAGTTGTGGTGTGTGCGATGCTATCACCCCAAGCTCTTCCCTTTGCTTACGGAAGTACCTGAAACCAAAACTAAAACTGTAAGCACGAAGCTTAGTGAGCTCCCCTAAACTACCACATACCATACAACATATAAATAAAGCACATACTGGGCCTTGCACGCTGCATCAGACCGAAGTCTAGAACTAGCTGCATCGGACCGAAGTCCGGAACTGACTGGGACCTTGTCCCCTGTATCGGACCAGAGTCCGGAACTATCTGCATCGGATTGAAATCCGGAACTAACTGCATCGGACCGAATTCCGGAACTGACTGCGTCGGATTGAAGTCCGGAACTAACCGATCATGGCATAGCATAACACATAACACTATCATAATCACATATACTACACACTGCATCGGAACAGAGTCCGGAACACATAACACAAACATGCTTGTATCACAAAGACATCAAGCACCCTAACTACGGGAGGGAAACTCACCTCGTAAACTGGCTGCTGAGTGTAAGACTCTGGAATCTAACTGATGCTGCTCCGATATCTCCCCGGCTACAAGTCCATAAACACACTCAATCAAATACTAAACATTGCACTTGGGTAAAATGACTCTTTTACCCTTGGTCACAGTCAACTCTCATTTGACCTGACTCGCCGAGTTGGGCCGCCAACTCGCCGAGTCTCTACTCTCACACCTCAACCCTACCCGCTGCTACTCGTCGAGTATGGCATCGACTCGACGAGTACCCTCTCGATCCAAGAACTCAGAAAATCTTCATCCGACTCGCTCAGTCATATGAACAACTCGACAAGTTGTTCTTGAACTTAAGAAGATTGCCTTGGACTCGCCGAGTTGTATGAACAACTCGCCGAGTCCCTCCATTACTGAGTCTACCCTCAAACTCGCTGAGTCCACTCCATAACTCACTGGTCCCACTCGACACCGCTAAAAAGGAAGAAATCAGGGACTCGCGACTCGACTCACCGAGTCGTTCTTCCGACTCGCCGAGTCGCCGCCATGCAACTATTCTACACTCGTTTCTGCTCGAATCCAAAACATACAAATGATAGATCTGAGTCAAATAAGCTGGTTTACCACGTAAAGTTTCCAACTTTACATGCACAAACACATGAACAAGGGAGTAAAGGCTAAAAGATGCCTAAAGGAGGTAGATCTAGGGCTAATATGCAAAGTAGCTCCAAAAAGGCAATAGATCTGGGCTCTACAACTCCCAAATATACAGATCTAAAGATATATCTGTTGGGTTTTCAGCAATCTAACACTTCCTAAGTGTGCATGCAACCCTAATAAACCTTGGATCTATGTTTGTCTAAATACATGCAAAATAATAATTTTCCAAGGTTTATAACCTATCTAACATGGCATGGGGAACATTTCAACATAAAAGAGTTAGAAGAGATTACATACCTTTTGGTGAGTTTGGTTCTAAGGAGTTTGAGGGCCAAGCACCAATAGTGTGAATGCCTCAAATGGAATCACAAACACCACAAACTCTTGGAAAACTTTGATGAGAGTATACACCTTGTATAAATCGGCCACACACATTCACACACACACTAGTTCACTAGTTTTCTCTTAGGCTTCATTTCATGCTCCATAAGCATGCTTATATAATGTGCATGGTTAGAGTCAAAAACGGAGTTCGTATGAAGGAGATATGAATTTTCGAAATTTGATAATTAATTTATATATAATTTTTATTAAAACTTCGGTATTATCCGAAGGAGAGTCAGCGTCCTCATCCGAGGTACGCGCTGCCTACTCCTGTACGCCCCGCGTACCCGAGGAACTTGGCCTCAAACCGTCCACATCGCCCTATGCGAGGCATCCGACCCGCCCGTCCGACCCGCTGTCCCATCCGACCCGACTGCCTGAGCCATCCCATCCGAGGCCGAGGCAGTCGAGGCTTCGGTCACGCATGACGTACGCGTACGCACTGCGTACGAGCGTACGCCCCGGGTACGAGGCCTCTCAGGCCCTCCTATAAATAGCATGCGAGGGTTCCCGGGAAAATGGCCAATTCTCTCTCCTTTTTCTTGCGTTTTACCTCGTTTTCCGTGCTCGCACTACCCCGAAGCCCTGGTCATTTTGTGCAAGTCCCGAAGGTCGATTTTACTCCCGAGGAATCCCGAGATTTCCGAGAAAAATCCATTTCCCGAGACGAAACTCTGCCCGGTTTTCCATCTTGCTATCTTCAAGCTTTCAAGTGAGTTCATACCCCTTTCAAACACACTTTAAATACATTTTAAATGCTTTTATACTCTTTTAGGGGGGGAATACAAGTAAACATACGGTTATTATCGTGTATTTTATAAAGTTTCACTTCGCTTGTTTTACCGAATAAATCACTTGGACTCATTACTATTTTGGAAAAACTCTTGTCATACTTTGTGTGCATTACACTTATACAAAGTATATAATGATTTCAAAGTACCTTTCATTGTTATGTCGTTTTATACATTCTAAAAACTTATGATTTTGCTTTGTCAAACATTGTGAAAAAGGATAAACTTTGCATAGAAAACTATCACTTTAATACGGGCTTAGTTGAGAATCCATGAGACGTGTATATCTTCAAACGTTACTTTTCTTTATTAGAAAGTAATGTTGCAAGTCCTGTCTATAACCAGAGTCTCCCGTTCGGAGAACGTGTCAAATGTGTATAGATCTATACGGGAAGTCATGATCCCGCGCCCTGACTGTTAGCTACAGTCCGTATTTTGGGGTGACAGTTGTCATAACGTTGCGACGCTTGAAGAACGTCGTTACAGGCATATTATGTTTAGTATGGTTATAAAACTCATCGGATATACAATTATTATGGTATTATGCTTTTATGAACGAGTAGCTATGAAAACTATACTTCATCTAACAAATGCGATCTTCGTATAGTTTTATTATATAGAACTATGACACAACTTTTGAGAACGTCGGTTTCTTGCGATTTTCGGTCTTAGAGACTGCCATTTATGTTAGGAAAATAAGGGTTTCTCTTGCATAGAAACCAAACAACTAATAGGAAAATAAGGGATTTTCCTGGTGCAATTATTTACAACTTATAACACGAACATTCATATGCATTTCATACTTTTATAAGAAAATAAGGGTTTTTCTTGGAAAACACAACAACTCCTATCTCAACCATTAGGGAAAATATGGGTTTTCTGGATCTAATACATTCACTTTCAACACAACAAATCACAACTCTTTACATTTGAAATGTTGCGTTTTCTGGAAAACATACACCCATTTTGGAATGGCATCCAATTTTTCTAAACTACTTATGAACTCACCAACTTAATTGTTGACACTTTTTCTTTGAAATAACTTGTATTCTCAGGGAACCGCTAAGCAGGTTTGGGAATCAACTTTTGGGATTAACGCGCTGGTGTTAATTACTTCTTTTGAATGATGTTTATGTATTTATCTTTTGAACATGTAATGAATACAACTATGTAAACATCTTGGAAACTTTAATATATATGGTGGTGTGTACTTTCCTTTCTATGAACTGTTATGATACTGAATATGACGTCCTCCGCCCCCGAACGTTTCCGCCGTTCTGGTTTGGGGGTGTGACAGATTGGTATCAGAGCTTTTTTTTATAGGGAATTAAGTATATCAAAACCATTCCTTTTTGATATACAACTATAAACTCAACTGGGCAAAAACACTCTGAGAAAAATTCATACTTTTGAAAGTAAATCTAATTAGTTTTAAGGTAAGCATGCACTCATTTTATACTAATAACAGTTTCATAGTAAATAACTTTAGAAGTATTATAAATAAGTTGTGCAGTACGGGTACGCCTTGGGACATGTAATCGGGACTGGGAAGAATATAGCATGATCAACTATATTTGTCCAAGAGCCGACTAACGTATGCCAAGGAGTGTCTGTAATGGACAACAAATTTAAAACTTACCAAAAGCATATCGCTAAAGAATATTGAGGGAGTATTCGAGTGCCGTCAACCATTAAACTTAAGGGTAAGTTTCATGTGCTCTAGCTTATAGTAAACTTTTAACTCTATTCTCGTACAGTCTAAATGGCAGGATTCCATCACCCCAATGACCCCTACTACCCCAACCAAGGTAATAGAGGGTGGATCGAAGAAGATCCTAAAGAAGACGAAGAGCCTATAGAGTTGGAGGGAGGGGATGACTCTGGCACGGATTCGGAGCCAGAAATTATAAATCCACCAATCCCACAATCTCCCGTCCACATGAGGAATTTCCAAGGACCCACTCTAGTGTGGGGAAGTCACCTCCATCATTGGAGCCAACAACAAAGCTTACGCCCTCCTTACGGCATGTGCCGAGACTTCTATGATGTGAGAGGCGGGGGATCAGCCGACCGAGCACTTCCGGTCATGGTTGGCAAACTCGCCAACCAGTGCTATCAATCTGGAGTGCAAGCCAACCGAATCCGAGAGGTCAATGTGGAAGTACAAATCCACACGGCCGATATCAACCGCCTAGAATTGTTGCAGAACGACATCCACATTCGCGCCGAAGCATTTCAAGCACAAGCAAATGCGGCCTTCGCAGAATTAAGAGAACAACAAGCTGCATTTGATAGACGCCTCATGGAGTCGAAGAAGTCCGACACGGAGTCGAGCTCCAAACGCAAAGCGCACCGCAAGTAGTACTTGCCCAACTCTCAAATTTTGTTATAAATTAGGACTTCGGATAAAAGTATTATTTTCTTTAAATTGTTCTGTAATCGG
Organism: Lactuca saligna; assembly: GCF_052625555.1. Lineage (NCBI taxonomy): Eukaryota > Viridiplantae > Streptophyta > Magnoliopsida > Asterales > Asteraceae > Lactuca > Lactuca saligna. The sequence continues at coordinate 110,697,928 of NC_136421.1, read as the reverse complement.
AGGCCTTTAGAAAGGCCAAGAACTTTTGTCTAGACCCCGCTGTAACACAACTATATGTTTAATATATATAAGGGTATACCCCTTTTCTTGTTGTTGTTAATCATGCGCAATTCGTTCAATTCATTGGTACATCTATTCAAACTTTACTTTCAAGCTCAAAACATTGTGTCAGTCAAACCCAACTTCTTAGAACTATTAGAAGTTAACTCAATATCATTCAACTCTGAACTGCCAAAACTTATAAATTTTTCCATTTTTTTTTCTTTTGGCATCACGATGCCTCCTCGTCCAAACCTAAGGCCCAGGCCGGGCACGACACCACCACCACCTCCACCACCAGCTTATGATCCAGCCATGGTCCAGGCTGCTATCACAGCAGTAGGAACTGCAGCCCTCTCGCAAATAAACTCCCACGGAAATGGAGGGGCGGGAAGCAGCACGAATCATCCAAATCATGGCACTGGTCATGGCCAAGGAAGAGAATGTACTTACAAGGAGTTCTCTAACGCTAAGCCAAAAACTTTTAATGGAACTGGGGGAGTCATTGCACTAATGCAATGGTTCGAGAAAGACCGAAACGGTCTTTGAGATCTGCACATGCCTAGAAGCAAGCAAAGTCAAGTTCGCTGCTTGCACTTTCGTGGATCGATCCCTCACTTGGTGGAAAAGCCATGTGAATTCAGTGACGCTCACTGTCGCCAACGCCATGAGTTGGGACGATCTAAAGGTTCTACTACTGGAAGAATACTGCCCAAGGGGCGAAGTGCAAAAGCTTGAGCAGGAGCTCTGGAATCTGAAAATGACTGGGTCTGACCTAGTCACCTACACAGCTAGGTTCAACGACCTCGCTGCACTGTGCCCTACCATGGTCAACCCAGAATCAAAGAAGGTTGAAAGGTACATTTGGGGGTGTCACCCCAGATTCAAGGGCATGTCCTAGCTTCCGGCCCTGTTACCTACAACAGCGCTAAACGCCTGGCTCAGCGACTCATCGACCACGGAGTAAAACCCAGTATCATTTCAACAACCGCAAACCCACCTAGGGAGGCTCAGGGCCAGAGTAGGCCTTGGAACAAAAGGAGGGGACAAAATCTCCAGGAAAACCCCAAGAAACAACAAGTAATAGCGACCCACGCTATGACTGTACCTGTGAACCCTGCCCCCACAAGCTCATATAATGGGAAACTTCCTAAATGCAACCGATGCAGCTTCCATCACCACGGTCCTTGCCCTGATCTTCAATGCACCAAGTGTAATAAGAAGGGACATACAGCCCGCTATTGCAAAGGGTCAACCCAACCATCCGTCCCCACTACTAATACCGGGGTAAGTCGTGCCTGCTTTGAGTGCGGAGACACGGGGCACTACCGCAGGGACTGCCCAAAGGCAAACAATCGGAATACCGGCGGAAGGGGCCGAGTTTTCGCAATGGGACAAGATGAAGCCATTGCGGACCCTACTGTTGTTACAGGTACGTTTCTTCTCGATAACTCGTATGCATGCATTTTGTTTGATAGTGGAGCGGAAAGGAGTTTTGTGAGTCACGACTTTAAAGGCCTGCTAAAATCAATACCACAATCATTAAGTGAACCATTCATAGTAGAAATGGCCAACGGGAAAACCGAAGGCACTAAGGAGATATACTTAAATTGCACCCTAACTTTAAACGATAATCCCTTTTCAATCAACCTCGTGCCAGTCTCGATTAAGAGTTTCGATGTCATCATTGGCATGGATTGGCTGAGTTCTCATCATGCGGACATTCTATGTTACGATAAGGCCGTTCGCCTTAATCTGCCAACCGACGAAACTTTCATTGTCTTGGGCGACAAACCAAGTACCACTCTTCGTATCATCTAAAGTATCCAAGCTCGGAAATGCCTACGCAAGGAGTGTCACGCGTTCTTGGCACACGTTGTAGATGTGAAACGCGAAGTCCAAGACATCAAGAGTGTGCCCGACGTACGCGATTTTCCCGACGTTTTTCCCGAGGACCTTCCGGGAATACCACCCGCGAGAGAAGTTGAGTTCCGAATCGATCTGGTTCCCGGAGCTACCCCAGTAGCCAAAGCACCCTATCGATTAGCCCCGGGCAGAGATGCAAGAGCTATCCAGCCAACTGAATGAACTACTTGGAAAAGGATTCATCAGGCCGAGCTTCTCGCCATGGGGAGCACCCGTACTGTTCGTGAAAAAGAAGGATGGATCATTCAGAATGTGCATCGACTACCGGGAACTCAACAAACTTACCATCAAGAACCGATACCCCTACCCCGAATCGATGACTTATTCGACCAACTCCAAGGAGCCAACTACTTCTCCAAGATCGATCTGACGTCGGGATATCACCAGCTGCGAGTCCTGGAGAGTGATATTCCCAAGACGGCCTTCCGAACACGATACGGACATTATGAGTTTGTAGTGATGCCGTTCGGACTAACCAATGCCCCGGCCGTATTCATGGATCAAATGAATCGGGTATGTCGTCCATTCTTGGATAAATTCGTAATAGTATTCATAGACGACATACTCATTTATTCAAAGAATAAAGAAGAGCACGGTCAACATATGAGGCAAGTTTTAGAGACGTTACGGACTGAGAGACTGTATGCAAAATTCTCAAAATGTGAATTTTGGATTAGAAAAAGTGGACTTCCTCTGTCACGTGGTCAGCAAGGAAGGAATCCACGTGGATCCATCAAAAATCAAGGCTATCAAAAACTGGTCTGCGCCAACTACACCAACAGAAATTCGCCAATTCCTAGGTCTTGCTGGTTATTACCGAAGGTTCATCCAGAATTTCTCCAGCATCGCAAAGCCTCTTACCGCCTTAACCCAGAAGGGTGTGACCTACAATTGGGGAGAAAAGCAACATGCTGCATTTCAGACTTTGAAACAGGCCCTTTGCAGTGCGCCCATCCTTTCTCTCCCAGAAGGGACCGAAGATTTTGTGGTGTATTGCGATGCTTCGAAGCAAGGGCTGGGTTGTGTACTAATGCAGAGGGGAAAGGTTATTGCATATGCCTCACGACAACTGAAAATGCATGAGGTCAATTACACCACTCATGATTTAGAACTTGGGGCGGTGGTCTTCGCTCTTAAAACCTGGAGACACTACCTATATGGTACCAAATGCACTATCTTTACAGACCACAAGAGCCTACAACACATCTTCGACCAGAAGGAGTTGAACATGAGACAGCGACGTTGGGTCGAATTGCTCAACGACTACGAATGTGAGATTCGCTATCATCCAGGAAAGGCTAACATCGTGGCAGATGCCCTTAGTCGTAAGGAGTACTCTGGCCGGAGAGTGAAGTCATTAGCCATGTCAATCCATTCGCACCTGTCGACACAAGTCATGGAAGCTCAAATAGAGGCCATGAAACCCGAAAACGTGACAGGTGAGACCCTTAGGGGAATGAACAAGAATTTAGAAATCAAGAGTGATGGAGCACGCTACCTCATGAACAGAATATGGACGCCCAAGTTTGGTGGACTTAGAGAGGTAGTTATGAGCGAGGCACACAAGACTCCATACTCCGTACACCCCGGGTCAGACAAGATGTATCAAGATCTCAAACAACTCTACTGGTGGCCAAACATGAAAGCAGAGATCGCTACATATGTGAGCAAGTGTTTGACTTGCGCCAAGATCAAAATAGAACACCAGAAACCCTCAGGACTACTCCAACAACCTGAAATTCCTGAGTGGAAATGGGAGCAAATTTCCATGGACTTCATAACGAAACTGCCCAAAACTCAGCGTGGCCAAGATACTATTTGGGTAATCGTCGATAGATTAACCAAGTCCGCTCATTTCCTACCGATCAAGGAAACTAATAAAATGGAAAAGCTATCGAGAATCTACATCCGAGAGATCGTACGACTCCATGGAGTGCCAATCTCTATCATCTCGGATAGAGACAGCAGATTCACGTCTAGATTCTGGCAATCATTGCAAAAATCCATGGGAACAAGATTGGACATGAGTACAGCCTATCACCCCCAAACTGACGGACAGAGCGAAAGAACGATCCAAACCTTGGAAGACATGTTGCGAGCATGTGTAATCGACTTTGGTAAAGCATGGGATGTTCACTTACCTTTGGTTGAGTTCTCTTATAACAATAGTTATCATACTAGTATCAATATTGCTCCATTTGAAGCCCTTTACGGCCGTAAGTGCAGATCACCTCTGTGCTGGACGGAAGTGGGCGACACACAACTAGCAAAAGGTCTAGTCCCTGATAGCACCCTCACCGGTCCAGAGATCATCAGAGAAACTACTGAAAAGATCGTGCAAATACGAGAACGACTGAAATCCTCGAGGGATATGCAAAAGAGCTATGCCGACAAAAGACGTAAACCCTTGGAATTTCAGATTGGCGATCGGGTACTACTGAAGGTCTCACCCTCGAAGGGAATGATACGCTTTGGAAAGCGTAGGAAGCTAAATCCTAGGTACATTGGACCCTTCGAAATCATTTCAAGGGTTGGTCCAGTAGCCTACAAACTCCGACTTCCAATAGAGCTTAACAAAGTACATCCAGTATTCCACGTATCAAACCTGAAGAAGTGTTTGTCCGACGAAACACTTGTAATTCCACTCGATGAGATCGAACTCAATGAAAATCTTAACTTTGTGGAAAAACCCGTCGAGATCATGGATAGGGAAGTTAAACGAACTAAACAGAGTCGCATTCCAATAGTAAAGGTCCGATCAAATGCTAAGAGGGGACCTGAGTTCACGAGGGAACGAGAAGATCAAATGCAACAGAAGTATCCACATCTCTTCCCCAGCCCCTAAGACTCTTCTTTTGTATTAAAATTTCGAGATGAAATTCCCTCTAACGGGGGGGATGGTGTAACAACCCGTTATTTCAAGTCAGTAAAAATCGAGTCATGTAACTTCTTTGAGAAAGGAATTAGAATATCATCGAAAAATGAAGTATTCAAAAACTCTATTTGGAGTACACTATGTGGTAGTTATCGTCTTAAGGTTTCCAAACATATAAATAACACAAAAATCCGAGTTATAACGAAGAAGTTATGATCATTCTAAGTTTTCCGACAAAAACCGGCAATACGAAGTTGCGTAAAAACGCAAAGTTTCAATAAAACACTTTCCGACCTTAAGTGTCTAAATGAAAGTCATAGATATCATTAAACTACAAACATGCATAAAAAGAACGCTCAAATCGGACATCGTATGAATAAGTTATGAATTTTTAAAGAAATTCCTTAATCACATCATTTTAATAAATAAATAATAAAAATAATTCCGGAATTTGCCAACGGAATCTAAATGAAAGTTGTAGATCGTAGTCTCACCTTCGTGGGGATATAAAGAACGTCAAAAACAGAGTTCGTATGAAGGAGATATGAATTTTCGAAGTTTGATAATTAATTTATATATAATTTTTATTAAAACTTCGGTATTATCCGAAGGGGAGTCAGCGTCCTCATCCAAGGTACGCGCTGCATACTCCTGTACGCCCCGCGTACCCGAGGAACTTGGCCTCAAACCGTCCACGTCGCCCTATGCGAGGCATCCGACCCGCCCGTCCGACCCGCTGTCGCATCCGACCCGACTGCCTGAGCCGTCCCATCCGAGGCCGAGGCAGTCGAGGCTTCGGTCATGCATGACGTACGCGTACGCGCTGCGTACGAGCGTACGCCCCGCGTACGAGGCCTCTCAGGGCCCCCTATAAATAGCATGCGAGGGTTCCCGGGAAAATGGCCAATTCTCTCTCCTTTTTCTTGCGTTTTACCTCGTTTTCCGTGCTCGCACTACCCCGAAGCCCTGGTCATTTTGTGCAAGTCCCGAAGGTCGATTTTACTCCCGAGGAATCCCGAGATTTCCGAGAAAAATCCATTTCCCGAGACGAAACTCTGCCCGGTTTTCCATCTTGCTATCTTCAAGCTTTCAAGTGAGTTCATACCCCTTTCAAACACACTTTAAATACATTTTAAATGCTTTTATACTCTTTTAGGGGGGGAATACAAGTAAACATACGGTTATTATCGTGTATTTTATAAAGTTTCACTTCGCTTGTTTTACCGAATAAATCACTTGGACTCATTACTATTATGGAAAACTCTTGTCATACTTTGTGTGCATTACACTTATACAAAGTATATAATGATTTCAAAGTACCTTTCATTGTTATGTCGTTTTATACATTCTAAAAACTTATGATTTTGCTTTGTCAAACATTGTGAAAAAGGATAAACTTTGCATAGAAAACTATCACTTTAATACGGGCTTAGTTGAGAATCCATGAGACGTGTATATCTTCAAACGTTACTTTTCTTTATTAGAAAGTAATGCTGCAAGTCCTGTCTATAACCAGAGTCTCCCGTTCGGAGAACGTGTCAAATGTGTATAGATCTATACGGGAAGTCATGATCCCGCGCCTTGACTGTTAGCTACAGTCCGTCTTTTGGGGTGACAGTTGTCATAACGCTGCGACGCTTGAAGAACGTCGTTACAGGCATATTATGTTTAGTATGGTTATAAAACTCATCGGATATACAATTATTATGGTATTATGCTTTTATGAACGAGTAGCTATTAAAACTATTCTTCATCTAACAAATGCGATCTTTGTATAGTTTTATTATATAGAACTATGACACAATTTTTGAGAACGTCGGTTTCTTGCGATTTTCGGTCTTAGAGACTGCCATTTATGTTAGGAAAATAAGGGTTTCTCTTGCATAGAAACCAAACAACTAATAGGAAAATAAGGGATTTTCCTGGTGCAATTATTTACAACTTATAACACGAACATTCATATGCATTTCATACTTTTATAAGAAAATAAGGGTTTTTCTTGGAAAACACAACAACTCCTATCTCAACCATTAGGGAAAATATGGGATTTTCTGGATCTAATACATTCACTTTCAACACAACAAATCACAACTCTTTACATTTGAAATGTTGCGTTTTCTGGAAAACATACACCCATTTTGTAATGGCATCCAATTTTTCTAAACTACTTATGAACTCACCAACTTAATTGTTGACACTTTTTCTTTGAAATAACTTGTATTCTCAGGGAACCGCTAAGCAGGTTTGGGAGTCAACTTTTGGGATTAACGCGTTGGTGTTAATTACTTCTTTTGAATGATGTTTATGTATTTATCTTTTGAACATGTAATGAATACAACTATGTAAACATCTTGGAAACTTTAATATATATGGTGGTGTGTACTTTCCTTTCTATGAACTGTTATGATACTGAATATGAAGTCCTCCGCCCCTGAACGTTTCCGCCGTTCTGGTTTGGGGGTGTGACATAGGGTCGGGGTCAGTGCAGCATGTATGGGAAACTGCACGATGTGGTTTGTTGTTCAAGGGGTTTAGATAGCTACAAGTTTGGGGAGGTTGGTCATGTCAGCAGGGATTGCCCTCAGGGGGAAAGACCATTATGTTTTCACTGCAATCTGTTGGGCCACAAGAAGGACGATTATCCGATGTTGAGGGGAGGAGTAATGAGTGCACCCTCTTTGGCTACTTTGAGGGTCACTTATGGTCATGAGGGTAGGGCTGGAGCCCTGACATAGAGGATCTGGGCATTACTGTGTCAGACAGGGGAGGTCATGTCTCCAGCATGCGATATTGCGGGTATGTTATCTTTCCTTTCTTTCGGTTATTGTCGTTATTTATGTTGTTCATAATTTTGTATCGGTTTTGGTAAGCGTCATTTATGGTGTAATTCTAGTTATTGATTATGTTGTATTATTAAGAATTGTTATACGCCATTCACATGTCATGAATCATTAGTGGGTCGGAAGGGGTTGCATCCTATTGAGCGGGTTTTTATATGTATGGTTGTTATTCTGGTTCTTAGTCTGGATCAGTTCAAGGGTCTTGTGTGGAATTTCTATGGCCAGGATCATCGAGTTAGTTCACTAGTATCGCTAGGATTCATTAGTTTTAGCATTTAAGCTTGGTTGGCTCTTAGGGTGCCAAGGGAAGTGGTTTATTCTTGAATTTGTGGTCTTCTCATCAGTTCAGAGGGATTCAAGATTTGGGTGAGGTATCATTAAAATCATCTGGGGTTATCAGTTTTGTCAGGATTTCAGTGACTATTCATCAGGTCTTCAGGGTAGTGTAGTGTTTGGATTGTCTGGTAATGGAAAACTAGCATTAGTAATTGTAGGTTGTCAACAGGTCAATCATAAGGGGTAAGACGGATTAGGAATCCTTCAAACCTTGTGTGCAAGGAGAGCTTAGTCAAATCAAATTGGGGGTAACTATTTAGATTTTCGGGAGCTGAATTAGGTGTGAAACTAGGATGAGTTTCATATCCCCGTCAGTGAGGAATGCAGCATAAGTGGCCATTTGGATTGTAGATGATGTGAGTTAGGAGTTCAGGAAACTTCCTAACAGTTGGTTAAAGCCTTCTTGGTGATGGTTAGCAGGCTTTTGGTCGACCCAAGTTGAGAATTCCAGTCATGACTCGAGTTCAGCATGGCTGCTTAGTCAAGTGCGTGTTCGATTCTGGATGTGTTCAGATTGATAGAGGAGCGGAAAGACCATGGGTGGTGGCTATAGCGAAGTAAAAGTGTTGTAAGAATGCAGGGTGTCCTCTAGCATTCACTAGACGACAGATATAATAGAAGTGTTGTAAGACTGTGAGGTGGCTCGTAGCATTCACCAGTTGGCAGATAATGTAGAAGTGTTGTAAGACTGTGGGGTGGCCCATATTATTCATTAGTTGGAAATTATTGTATAAGTGTTTTAATATTGCGAGGTGGCTATAGCATTCACTAGTTAGCAATTAGTGTGAGGGTGTTCTAAGACTGTGGGGTGGCTCGTAGCATTCACCAGTCCCTATGCAGTGGTGAGGGTGTGGCAAATCCATGATTGGTCACGGATTTCTTCAAATGGTTTAGACTAGGGTGGGTCAGCTCGTAAGATTGTGTGAGGGCCACAACATGCTTGGAATCAGGAAATGGTGGGTCATTAGAGACTGGGTATGATATAAGCCTATGGTTAGTCATGTGGCATTCATTTGTAGCATTGGATTTGGTGGCAAGATGGTTTAGGCAATTATTAACAGTTGAGCCTTTCTCTCGGAAGTCGAGTGTGGTGACTATGTGTCTTTTGACTCAGGAACTGGGTAGGACTCCGGTGTTTCAGTTAGTTGGCAGACCAGGGAGGTCTTAGCTACTTTTGGAAAGCAATTAGGGGCAACACGATGATTCGGGTAGTATTATTGATTTGGGATTTGTGTGTGGAGCCGCTTGTTATTTAGGAAAATGCTTAGTCACTTGTAGTTTGGATTCAATAATCTCCAAGTAATTTATTTGACCATGTTGTGCAGCTCTCGTTTGAGTCTAACCGTTGTAGGGATAAATCTTCTACTCGAAGGATTATTTGAGCCTTCTATCAAGAATAACTATTCTACAACGGTATATGGTCAGTGGTTTTTTTCTCAATGAAAGCATTAAGATAATCAGTGTTGGAATCACTTGGTTTAAGTCTAAGATCCGATGAGGATTTGGCATGGTAGTGGTTAAGTATGGGCGGTCTATTGGGGAGTCAAACCAATGAGAGATTTCAAGTTTTGGAAAGGCAGAAGACTCAATATTTGATACAGTGGAGTGCTTGGAGTGTGTGTTAAAGCTTGGAAGAGTGTTGGTGGTGGTTTGTGCAAGAGAAGGGGAAGGTTGAAGACTCAATATTTGTCGAGGAGCTTAGAGATCTTGTCAATCCATCATGATTTCGTGACTTTGAAGGTATAAAGTCTCCATCTTGCTTACTCATTGCAAAGATCTTTTGGGTTTGTATAGTCATTTTAGTCCCTCCTGGTTGGTCATTATGAGCTTGGGATGTTTCAGAAGCTTAATCTTGTAGATCTGATTGTTTAAGAGGTCCCTTAATCATAAAGATACTAGATTTATGGTGTATTTGATCTCATGCATGTGTTAAGACCTTTTATTAAGCTATTTTGAGCTATAGAGTCCCATTAAGCCATGCATGCAAGTGAAGTTTCCAAATTTACGTGATAAGTCATCTATGGGAATCAGATCTGAGAGTTTGGAGCAATGGCTTAAGTGATTAAGTGCTTTTTGGAGTGGTTGGGGTTCAGAGTATTTTGTGCATACCCATCTGGTATGTTGTGCGTACTAGCTCCAAAGGGTGTACGCTAGGTGTACCAGCTGAGTACGTGGGGCGCACTAGATCAGGGCGAGTTCTCTTGAATTGTTCACCTTTTGGGCATTTAGCCATTGACCAGGAGTTCAATAGGGTTGACCATTCAATAATTTGGGCTTCTTAGGATATTATGCCTTCTCAGGTTAGGTCCATGATGGTTTTAGGCTCAATTTGGATATTTATGCCTTATTGGGCCTTGTGGTGTCATTTCGAGTTTGGGCTATCTTTTGGGCTTGGTTGATTGGGGCATTTTTGGGACATTTGAGAATAATTGTTTTGTTTTACGGATGTTAATGGACTTTAGGGTAAGGCCCATGTAAGGGTTTCAGCCCAATTTGGAAAATGGGGCCATAAGTGCGCCTTGGATGATTATTTGGTTGTGGGTTTTTTATTTTGAATTTGGGCCTTAGTCTTGGACCAAACTAGGTGAGGGGTAAAATGGTTCTTTTACCCATATATGGATTATTGCATTTGGTTTGGAACCTACTTGTTAATTGAGTGTTATTTGTTTGATAGCGTTGGAAATCTAGCAGACCAGCAGTAATAGATTTATTTGGGGGTTCAGCTGTCGAGGTGAGTCTCCTCATTGTACTATATGTCAAAGGCACCAATCCCAGTCCATTTGTTTTATGTATTAAACAAAGACCAGGAGGTGGCTCTTTGCATTTTATATGAAAGACTAGCAGGTGGCTCTTGGCAATTTGTATACGAGACTAGAATTTGGACTCTGGCAGTTAATTAGATAAGTAGTGATAGATTGTATGTTAGTTGTCTTTGTGATGCTTGCATGGAAGACTAGTGGGTGGCTCTTGGATCTTGTCTATAAGACCTAGGGTGTTTGTAATGCCCGTGTTTCATGGCTAAGCATTAATACGATGATGTGATAGTTAGGGTCAACAAGTGTAACTTATTTTGAAGTAATAAAATGGAATTATTTTAGTATTATGTGAATTACATGAATTTATTTTCTTTATACATGTTTATAATGACATAATAAATTAAGAATGAAAATAAGCGTCAAAAATAAAATGTTAGATAAACCTGATATCTATGAAGAAAGTTGTAAAGGTTGTGACAAGGATTTCGAAGATATAAAGAACGCCGAAATCTGTGTTGTAACGAAGAAATTATGACATGTCAAAGTTTTGCGACAAAACTGACACGATGTTGTGTGACATAAAAAGTGAGTTTACGATAAAGTACTTTTCAGCTTTAGCGATCTAAGCGAAAGTCGTAGCATACGTTAAACCAATAGCATGCATAAAAAGAACGTCCAAATCTAACTTCGTAGGAGGAAGTTATGAATTTTCTAAGATTTGGCATAGCAATGTGCAGCCCAGAGTTTGAATTTTAGATAGGGGGATTTTTAGCTGAAACAACCTAAATGATAATTGAAGATCTCATTAATAGGAGTTCAACAATAAAAAGTCAGATGAAAACAGAGTACGTATGTAGAAGTTATTAATCTTACACGGTCGTTAAACAGTATAATCTTCTCATACTATTAAAATTAAAATCGGTCGAGAATTAGCCAATGGTCTCAAAAGGAGAGTTGTATATCTTGTCAATATCTATGCGAGGATATAAAGAACGTTGAAATTAGAGATCATATGCAAAAGTTACGGGGTTTAGAATTCGGAAGGGTGCTGCAGCGAAGTGGGTGACGTGGCGCAATCTGAGCCATTGCTTTCTCCCTACCAGATGACGAAACGTGGCACCAACTCGACAAGTTGGACCAAAAACTCGACGAGTTGGGGGCCACAAACTCGATGAGTTCACCCCTTTTCCATCCTATCAATACCACCCGAGAGTTCGTTCGTTTTTCACACTTTTTACGCTTTCTTTTCCTCTCTACACACTCTCTAAACCTCCCAAAACATATCCAAAAGCCAAGTAAACTTCCCTAGCACTTGAAGAAAGCCCCGACGTTCCTGAAGGTTCCGAGAAAAAGATTTTTTCGATTTAGAAACTCTGCCCCCATAGAGCCTGGTTTTCAAGCACACCTCCCGGTTTTGTCAAAGCGAAGCGTTGTCCAAGTTGGAATCACCACCTTATCAAGTGAGTGTATAGTTACTTTCATCTTACACATAGATATTAAGTATTTTATATAAATTATGTATTATATATATATATATATATATATATATGTGTGTGTGTGTGTGTGTGTATATATTATCTATTTACCTGAGATCTATGTTGGATGAATGATCTAAACACCTTTCTTTTCAGCTCTACACTTTTCTTTCAAATCTAAACTTTTTCTTTCAGATCTGAACTTTTTCCTTTAGATTTAACTTTCTCATTTTAGATCTAAACTATATATATTATACTTTGATATCTATGATGTATGAAAGATTTAAACTTTATATTTCATATCTGAATTGTATATGTGTTTTATATATACAAATATGGTGGGTAAAACATGGGTAGAAGAAATAGTTGGTGTGTGATGAACTAAAATGATGAGAGGCCTTGGTGTTGACGATGATCCAGTCAATTAGAAGAGTATGGATGAAGAACATGGACTTTTCTATGAAGTCTTGTGGAACGCTAGCAAGCTCGCAAGCTATAGATGTTTGTGAAGGACGTGTTCACCGGTGTACTCCATCCCCATCATGGTATCCTTACGGACATATATGGTTGAGTAATCCCCTTAGCAGTAGTTTCCATCTTGATGAAACTCCTTAGGATAGGTCCCTTACAATAGATGCTTCAGGGACGTAAAGTGAAGATAACGGGAATGGGTAATCGAGTTGAGTTATTGTTGAAAATAATAAACTTATTTATTGTGGGTTGAAAACCCTATATACTCACCAGGCTCCCCATCCTGACCCGCTCAGTTTTTTTGTTTCACATGTAGTGGCACAAGAGCATAGTTGGATGATTTGATGAGAGATTATATATTATAGGCCGGCAGAAATAAATAGAAATGTAGTAAGGCCTATTTTGCTTTTGGTTTATTCTTTTGATCTGTATTAACAATAACATCTCCAATTTTGTAATGTAAAGAAAATACATTTCTTCAAAAATGCTTTCATAAATTCTTATATTTTTTTGGAACAAAGTCTACAACACTTTCTTTAAAAATTTTATCTGATTTTATTATAATGCATAAACGAAATCGGTTATTTATGGCCGTAAACACGGGAATGTCATAGTTGGTATCAGAGCATTAGTTTAAGCGGACTAGGAATTTGTATGATATCTTGACTTAAAATTAGAATGCTAAGTGATGATCATGAGTTGAGTGTCTACCTTATTTTAGACACAAGCACTAGTTTATTTTAGGAAAGACACATAAAATGCTTTTATGTGTTAAATGCTATATGTTTGTTGTATATTGTGACAACCCGATATTTTCATTCGGTCAAACCCTAAAGTCAATCATTCCAATTTATAAGTCAAGTTCATTTTTAATCATTTTTAGCAAATTTAAAGTTCGTTTGATTATTTTAATAATTAATCTTTAAACGAACGGGTGAAAGGATGTGCCGTCTTGAGTCTTGAAATTGAAAACCGCAAGTACCGCGTAGTTAAGGAATTCCCGGCCAAAATTTTATGTTTGGGCCGAAATTTACTTCAAAAACCGCAGCATGAGTTTACTCCCCAAAGTACTTCATTTCTCATTTTCACCTTAAAGAGTAAACTCAAAACACTCTCAACTATCATCCCGGTTTTCACCCGATTTCCCGAAAACATAAGTACTTCATGGCTTGATTTGTTGTTATATCATAACAACTAGTATTTTTACATCTTTTGATCCATCAAATTTCATGTTTTGATTAGATTTCGAAAACACCAAGAACACACACTAGTGTTCTTGGACTTTTAGTTCATTACAAGCTTCCACAAAGTAAGTACTTCAATCCATGATTCATTTAAAGCTTGCTATACATATTAATACCAAGGAAATGTCCCAAGAACACCAAGAACAAGGTGTTCACGGTTTTGGGAGGCTCCCAAAACCGTAAACACCAAGTAAAGTGCAAAGTGGTGCCATAAGGTGCCTAGATGCTTCACAATGCCTTAGGGACTTGTCTAGATTCATCCTTGATGCGTTTATCACAACAAAAAAAAGCACCAAAACCTCACATTTTTACGTATTTACGGTTTGGGGATCTCCCAAAACCGTAAACACCCCAAAAGGTGTATAAAAGTCCCATGTTTATTCCTTATGTCTAAAATCTAACCTAGACTATTACCATGATTGAGCTAAGGACTTGAAAACCCCTAAATACCATAAACTTATGAGTTTAAGGTAGTAAACTCAAAGGAAAATGGTAAAGGGACAGTAAACTCCATTTAGGAGTGAAATGGTGCCCTAGATCCTTCCATTGTCACATGCATCAAGTAGAAAAGCTTCTAGGGACTCTTAAAGCTTCAAACAACAAATGGTCACAAAGGGGGTGAGTTTACGACTGTAAACCCTTTTGGTTATGACCACAAAACCATAAACTCCTTAAAGAAGTGTTCCTTGAACCCCAAACACAATATCAAGGACCCATCACATTTAGATGCAATCATAGGGACTTATTACACTTGTATAAGGTGTTTACCATGTCATAGGGTTTCTTAACTTTTTTTATTAGTTATATAAAGTCTAATTGGATACATATATGTGATATTATATGTTAACTAGAATCATAGAGTGTGTTCAAGGCTTCACTTGACAACTAGCAATCCTACATCATCAGTTCATCAGTACCACCCACTATAGGTGAGTTCATACCCCTAAATTAGCCTTTTAAATGTTTTCAAGTGTTTATAAATACTTTTATGGGGGGGAATACATGTAAAGTTATGATAGTTATTATCTCAATCACATGTGATTAATAACTATCGACAAGTGAATCTCTTACTTTCAAACTGTTTTACTTCAAATTGTCTTAAAAACTCTTTTACATATCAAATGCTTTTATGAAACTTATTTTATACTTTTATATTATCAATTTCATTTCTATGTATGTATAGTTATATAAGCAATGTTTAAAAGGCTTAGGAAGGCATGCCCGCCCTATTTCCTTTTCGCCGTTGAGATGTGGTCTGGTGTATCGGGTACCCGTCCGAAGGTCGTTTAAATGTTAGTTATATGTCATGTGTACATATATAGTCATAAAGTTTCTTCCACTTCAATCAAAACCCTTGGGTAGCAAGTGTATACTCCCATGTTCATACGTAAACTACAATAGGTGTAGTTTAGGGTTTTACTAATACTGATACTAGACAATGAATCATACAAAGAGTCAGTTCATACATGAGTCATAACGTATAGTGCTAAGAAACAAACATAGAACAGAGTGATGAGAAACAAATTAATACATAGTGATGAGAAACAAACATAATACATAGTGACGAGAAACAAATAGTGATGAGAAACAAACATACAGGGTAGACAAAGAAGGAACACACAATACAGCTAGCACATACTTTACATATACATTACATTCAGTTATGTGAGCCATTAAATGGGTCATGGCACTACCTGCCATGACCGATTTTGTATCTAGAATCTCCTTAATTGGGGAGCGTATGAGTTTGCGTATAGATCTATACTGGATTAACTATCCTACACTTTGTCGCTTGCTACAGTGGGACTTGCAAGTCTACAGGTGCCAAATGTCATTTCTTACTGCATCTTACATCGTCGTTTTACTATTGAGTCGGTAGCAGGGTACAGGCCAATCACATGGTACTTTAAATAACAATTGGTTTAAGGTAGTTAGTACATCAGTGGTTACTTAATACAACACTACAGTACTATAATATTTTCCTATTACACTCACTTCGTGAACATTCACACGATGCACGGTAATATAAAAACTATATTTTTGGTTAATGATAGTCGGATTTGGGTAAATACACACTCTTACAAGAGACACACACACAGTTACTAGATGCCTTGGTAGAAGCCTATTTTTAGTAGGAAACATAGGGTTTTCTAGGATAGTTCAAACAAATACAAACTTTACAAAACTTATACATTACATCTTACAAACATCTTACAAATGATTTCATACAAACACAGACATTAATTTACTTATGACATCAGCAGCATTAAGTTGATACTCGCTTCCAAAAATAACTTGTATTCTCAGGTCACCACTAGACAGGTACAAGTGTCAGGCTTTTGAGAAGATGGAGTTCGTTCAAGACTCATCTTTTATTTTGATATGTATATTTTTGGTGTCTATAACTTTGACAGAACACACGTGTATGAAATTATATTATTAATGCAATGGATGATGTTGTTGCTTGTTTACTACTATTCATTGTTGCGATACAGATTTAGCATCAGAGCATTGTTTATAGTGAATTGAGTGTATCAACCCATAAAAGATATACGAACTATAAACACAAGCGGGATTAAAATACCCTGATAAAGAGTTTATACTTTTAAATAATAAATATTTAACTAAGTATACATACCTGCATTCATACTAAAATCAGTGTCACTAGGACAGCACAAAAGTATTATGATTGTTGGACAGCACGAGTAGACTTAGAGACATATGGTCAACCCTGGGAAGATGTAGTCTGATCAACTACATTATCCGAGGATTGACTAGCATGTGCCTAAGGATGGTTGTGAGGTTGAAACAAGTGTAAAAACTTACCAACACTACCACAATAAGAAGAGTAGAACATAACATTAAACTTAAAATACTATAAGAGTATTTTGTGTTACTATAATTACTTATCTGAGAATTAAAGGTCTTTATTGGTATGCTCTAGACAAGTATTGGAGTAACTGATAAAGATCACCTTATAATTATCTAGTTAGTGCATCTATTAATTATTTCCTTACCCCTTTTCTAGCATAGATATCATGGATGGATTCCATCATCATGACGACCTGTACTTTCCACCCAACGGCAATGATGGATGGCTTGAAGCAGAGTCCGATGATGAGCATCAAATCCCTTTGGATGATCATCAAGAAGAAGGCTTCTCGGATGGATATGACTCCGAGCCCGAAGTCAATAACCTACCTCAAGTAGGTCAAGCCCCAAATAACAACCCCCAACCCGCATTTCAAGGACCCACACCTCTGTGGGCAACAAACTTGAATACATGGAGCCAGGAACAGGGTCAACCCATTCCCTACAATGGAGACAGAAGCTTCTATAACCTCACTGAGGGAGGTTCTGCTGACAGGGTCCTACCTGTCATGGTTCGTAGGATTTCTTAGAACACAATGTCCGCATTTTCCAACTAGAGTCTACTCACAAAAGGGCTCTGGTTCACAATACATCTCTTCGGAGGGAACTCGCTGAAACCCGAGCTGAAGTAAGAGAACTTTGAGCTCAGCAAGCAAGAGCAAATAGGCGCATGAGGGACATAGAACGTCTCCTTTCGGGATCAAGAACTCACTCTGGTAGTTCTCATTGCCGATAGATTCTCATCAATTTCTCTCTTTTGGATATAACATAGTTATGTAAAACTTTGGTCTAATTCCCTATCTTTGTAAATCATAGGCCCGTTAGGCCTTGGGTAGGTTGTAATTCTGTCAAAATTTTACCATTTTGATTGATGTAAGGCCTCTTACTGTAGGCCGTTTTTCCCGCACTTGTCACATCTGTAATCCCAGTAATATTGACAGGTACCTAATCTTATGGGAATTATTATCCAAATGTGATCATCTATTAGTTTTAGATCTACATTCAATCGTATTGTTGTGCTACGAGGAGTTAGTCCATGAGTCATTCTCATAAATTCTTCCATTGAATTCTTATCAATGTTTTCATCTTCATAAACTTATAGATCAAAGATGTCGCCTCGTAGAAATCCAAGGAGAAGCCCTAATAAAGAAACACCTCCTCCACCTCCTCAACCACCTACTCCTCAGTTCAATACGATAGATCTAAATGATGTCGTAGTTGCAGTTGTGGCTACAGCCATGGCTCAATATCATTCATTTGGTTCCACTGGAGGAGGAACCCCTGTTCAGTCAGTACAAATTGAAGCTCCTGTGCGCTCGAGAGAGTGCTTCTATAAGGACTTCACAAACTGCAAGCCATTATCCTTCAAAGGTATTGGCGGAGTCATTTCCCTCTCGCAATGGTTTGAGAAAATCGAATCGTTTTTTGAAATATGCTATTGTCCCGAGGAGAGCAAGGTGAAGTACGTTGCTTGCACCTTTGAAACCGAAGCCCTAACATGGTGGAATAGCCATGTTAAGTCGTTATCTCTAATAGCGGCTAATGCTATGGGTTGGGATACCTTGAAAGACCTCATGATTGAGGAGTACTGCCCGAGGGGCGAGATCCAGAAGCTGGAGGAAGAGCTGTGCAACCTATCCATGAAGGGATCCAACGTAACCTCCTCTACCGCCAGATTCTGCAAATTGGTGGCCCTCTGTCCCAACATGGTTCATACTGAGGGAAAGAAGATCGTGAGGTACATATGGTGGCTGGTGCCGTTGTACCACGGAAACGTCTTGGCATCACACCCCACTACATTTGATAGTGCCAAGAGATTGGCACAGTGGCTCATAGACCATGGGGTTCGTACCCCAGCCGCAACATCAACTACCCTGGCCATCTCAGAACCCGCAAGAACCACTGACTCCAAGTGGAAGTTCTGGGATGACAAGAAGAAAGCTAAGGCTGCCAAAAAGCAACAGGTCATGGCAGTGCATGTCGCGATAGCACCTGCCGCTGCTGCTCAAGTAAAGCAATATTCTGGAAGTTTTCCCAAGTGAAACAAATGCAACTTCCATCACGTCGGCGCCTGCCGGGAAATGCAGTGTATGAACTGCAACAGGAAGGGGCATACTGCCCGTTTCTGTAAAGCTCCGGCAAAACCAATCAACCAAGTCCCGGTGCAGGAGTGGGCCAAGCTTGCTACGGATGTGGTGAGGTAGGGCACTACAAAAGGAACTGCCCTAAGGTAGGGTTTTCTGGTGGAGCGGCAAGAGTTCTTGCGATAGGCCATGAGGAAGCGGTAGCCGACCCCACAGTGGTTACTGGTACGTTTCTCCTCGATAACGCTTATGCATGCATTCGTTTTGATAGTGGAGCAGAGAGAAGTTTCGTGAACCAAAAATTTGCTCAATTACTTAAGCAAAAATCACGAGCACTTAAAGAACCGTTCACTATAGAAATGGCTAATGGCAAGATAGAGAGCACTAACAGTATATTCATAGGGTGTACCCTAACATTGGATAACCATTCTTTTTCGATTGATCTCATGTCGGTCTCAATTAAAAGTTTCAACGTCATTATCGGCACGGATTGGTTGAGTTCTCATCGTGCCGACATCATGTGTTACGAAAAGGTTGTTCGCCTAAATCTACTGTCTAGCGAAACCCTAATAGTAGACGGCGAAAAACCCGGCACGAACCTTCATATCATCTCGAGCATTCAAGCTCAGAAATTCTTACGGAAGGAATGTCAAGCATTCCTTGCTCATGTGGTTGATGTGAGCCAAGAAACGAAAGACATTCAGAACATTTCAGTAGTATGTGCCTTTCCCGACATCTTTCCAAAAGAACTCCCAGGATTACCTCTGCAACGTCAAGTTGAGTTCCCAATCGACTTAGTTCCAGGAGCTACCCTAGTAGCCAAATCGCTCTATCGTCTAGCACCAGCAGAGATGCAAGAACTGTCCGGTTAACTTAACGAACTGCTCAGCAAGGGCTTTAAAAGACCAAGCTTCTCACCCTAGGGAGTTCCAGTCTTGTTCATCAAGAAGAATGATGGATCGTTTTGCATGTGCATCGACTACAGGGAACTCAACAAGCTGACGGTCAAAAATCGTTATCGGTTGCCTCAGATCGACGACTTATTTGATCAACTTCAAGGGGCGAACTTGTTTTCAAAAATTGACTTAAGATCCGGATATGACCAACTACGAGTGCTAGGGGAGGATATTCCAAAGACAGCCTTCTGAACTCGTTATGGGCACTACGAATTCGTACTGATGCTGTTCGGATTGACAAACGCACCTGCGGTATTCATGGACTTAATGAATCGGGTGTGTCGTCCTTACTTGGATCAGTTCGTCATCGTCTTCATCGATGACATACATATCTGCTCTCGTAATAAGGAGGAGCATGGTGAACATCTGCAACAAGTCCTCGAAACATTACGTTCGGAGAAGCTCTACGCGAAGTTCTCGAAATGCGAATTTTTGATTCGACGAGTCAAATTTTTAGGGCACGTGGTTAGCGAGGAGGGAATACACGTGGACCCTTCCAAAATCAAAGCCATTGAGAACTGTTCAGCATCGAATATGCCTATAGAAATTTATCAATTTCTAGGCCTCGCTAGCTACTACCGCAGGTTCATTCAGAACTTCTCCCGCATAGCGAAACCTCTTACAACATTGACCCAGAAGGGCGTGGCCTTTGACTTGGAAGAGAAGCAGGAGAGAGCGTTCCAAACGCTCAAATGAGCCTTGTGCACCGCACCAGTACTATCCCTCCCTGAAGGGATAGAAGACTTCGTAGTCTATTGTGATGCATCGAATCAAGGGCTCGGATGTGTTCTGATGCAGCGAGGTAAGGTCATCGCCTATGCCTCGAGATAGCTGAAGACACATGAGGTCAATTACACGACCCACGATCTTGAACTAGGAGCAGTTGTGTTTGCTCTGAAGATCTAGAGACATTACTTGTACGGTACGAAGAGCACCATCTTTACTGACCATAAAAGCCTACAACACATTTTCGACCAGAAGGAGCTCAACATGAGACAACGATGGTGGGTTGAGCTACTTAGTGACTACGAATGCGAAATTCGTTATCATCCGGGTAAATCCAATGTAGTAGCTGACGCCATAAGTTGGAAAGAATATTCTGGTCATAGAGCCAAATCATTGACTATGACTATCCATTCCCACTTGTTTACACAAATTAAGGCGGCTTAGCTCGACGCTTTAGAGCCTGAAAACTAGCTGGGTGAATCCCTGAGAGGGATGGATAAGAACATGGAGGTTAAGGGTAGTAGAGCTTATTATTTCATGGACCAGATCTGGACCCCGAAACTAGGTGGTTTCAGAGACTTGGTCATGAACGAGGCACACAACACTCGTTATTCTGTGCACCCGAGTTCAGATAAGATGTATCTGGATCTTAAAAAGTTATACTAGTGGCCTAACATGAAAGCAGAAATTGCTACCTTCGTGAGTAAACGCCTTACTTGCGCCAAGGTCAAGATCGAATACCAGAAACCCTTCGGTCTACTACAACAGTCGGAGATATCAGAATGGAAGTGGGGTCTGATTACTATGGATTTCATAACCAAGTTGCCCAAGACAACGGGTGGACTTGATACCATATGGGTCATCATCGATAGATTGACCAAGTCTACACACTTCCTGCCGATCAAAGAAATAGACAAGATGGAGAAGCTTACAAGAACTTACGTTAGGGAGATTTTACGAATGCACGGTGTTCCCTTATCCGTTATCTCAGACACAGATACTAGATTCACTTTGCGGTTCTGGAAGTCATTACAAAGTTCCCTAGGAACTAGGCTGGACATGAGTACAGCCTACCATCCACAGACCGACGGGATAAGTGAGAGAACTATCCAAACCTTGGAAGATATGTTGCCAGCCTATGTGATCGACTTTGGGAAAGCATGAGATACTCATTTACCCCTTGTCGAATTTTCCTATAACAACAGTTATCACACAAGCATAAAGGTTGCTCCATTCAAGTCCCTTTATGGCCGAAAGTGCAGATCCCCTCCGTGCTGGGCTGAAGTGGGTGATACCCATTTAGGTAAAGGACAAGTTCCTGAGAGCACTCTCACAGGCCCGGAAATCATTTAGGAAACGATAGAGAAGATCGTTCAGATCCGTGAATGATTGAAAGCCTCTAGAGACCGACAGAAAAGCTATGCCGACAAACAAAGGAAACATTTGGAATTCCAGGTGGGAGACCGATTCCTTCTTAAAGTCTCACCCTGGAAGGGCTTGATACATTTCGGTAAGCGTGGGAAGCTCAATCCGAGATACATAGGGCCTTTCGAGATTCTCGCAAGAATCGACCCTATAGCTTACAAACTCAATCTACCTAATGAACTCAAACGTCTATTCTACATTCCACATCTCTAACTTGAAAAAGTGTTTGTCTGGTGAGACTCTTGTAATCCCACTCGACGAGATCGAGATCAACGAGAGCCTCAACTTCGTGGAAGAACCGGTTGAGATCATGGACCGAGAGGTCTAGCAAACAAAACAAAGCTGTATCCCGATAGTGAAGGTTCGTTGGAACGCCAAGCGAGGACCTGAATTCACTTGGGAGCGAGAGGATCAGATGAAACTGAAATATCATCATCTTTTTACGTAGTTATTTGTAATAACTTAATTGCTTAAACGTTAATTTCGGGACGAAATTTATTTTAACGGGGGGATGATGTGACAACCCGATATTTTCATTCAGTCAAACCCTAAAGTTAATCATCCCAATTTATAAGTCAAGTTCATTTTTAATCGATTTTAGCAAATTTAAAGTTTTTTTGATTATTTTAATAATTAATCTTTAAACGAACATGTGAAAGGATGTGCCGTCTCGAGTCTAGAAATTGAAAACCGCAAGTACCGCGTAGTTAAGGAATTCCCGGCCACACTTTTATGTTTCAGCCGAAATTTACTTTAAAAACCACAAACTCATGCTTTAAGCATGAGTTTACTCCCCAAAGTACTTCATTTCTCATTTTCACTTTAAAGAGTAAACTCAAAACATTCTCAACTATCATCCCGGTTTTCACCCGATTTCCCGATAACGTAAGTACTTCTTGGCTTGATTTGTTGTTATATCATAACAACTAGTGTTTTTACATCTTTTGATCCATTAAATTTCATTTTTTTGATTAGATTTCCAAAACACCAAGAACACACACTAGTGTTCTTGGACTTTTAGTTCATTACAAGCTTCCACAAAGTAAGTACTTCAATACATGAGTCATTTAAAGCTTGCTATACATATTAATACCAAGGAAATGTCCCAAGAACACCAAGAACAAGGTGTTCACAGTTTTGGGAGGCTCCTAAAACCGTAAACACCAAGTAAAGTGCAAAGTGGTGCCACAGGGTGCCTAGATGCTTCACAATGCCTTAGGGACTTGTCTAGATTCATCCTTGATGAGTTTATCACACAAAAAGCACCAAAACCTCACATTTTTATGTGTTTACGGTTTGGGGATCTCCTAAAACCGTAAACACCCCAAAAGGTGTATAAAAGTCCCATATTTATTCCTTATGTCTAAAATCTAACCTAGACTATTACCATGATTAAGCTAAAGACTTGAAAACCCCCAAATACCATAAACTTATGATTTTAAGGTAGTAAACTCAAAGGAAAATGGTAAAGGCATCGTAAACTCCATTTAGGAGTGAAATGGTGCCCTAGATCCTTCCATGGTCACATGCATCAAGTAGAAAAGCTTCTAGGGACTCTTAAAGCTTCAAACAACAAATGGTCACAAAGGGGGTGAGTTTACGACCGTAAACCCTTTTGGTTATGACCACAAAACTGTAAACTCCTTAAAGGAGTGTTCCTTGAACCCCCAACACAATAACAAGGACCCATAGCACCTAGATGCAATCATAGGGACTTATAACACTTGTATAAGGTGTTTAGCAATTCCTAGGGTTTCTTGACTTTGTTTGTTAGTTATATAAAGTCTAATTGGATACATATATGTGATATTATATGTTAACTAGGATCATAGAGTGTGTTCAAGGCTTTACTTGACACCTAGCAATCCTACATCTTCAGTTCATTAGTACCACCCACTACAGGTGAGTTCATACCCCTAAATTAACCTTTTAAATGTTTTCAAATGTTTATAAATACTTTTATGGGGGGATACAAGTAAAGTTACGATAATAATTATCTCAATCACATGTGATTAAGAACTATCGACAAGTGAATCTCTTACTTTCAAACTGTTTTACTAAACTGTTTTACTTCAAATTGTATTAAAAACTCTTTTACATATCAAAGCTTTTATGAAACTTCTTTTATACTTTTATATTATCAATTTCATTTCTATGTATGTATAGTTATATAAGCAATGTTTAAAAGGCTTAGGAAGGCCTGCCCGCCCTATTTCCTTTTCGCCGTTGAGATGTGGTCTGGTGGGATATCGGGTACCCATCCGAAGGTCGTTTAAATATTAGTTATATATCATGTGTACATACATAGTCATAAAGGTTCTTCTAGCTCATTCAAAACCCTTGGGTAGCAAGTGTATACTCCCATGTTCATACGTACAAGTTATATTACTAGTAAACTACAATAGGCGTAGTTTAGGGTTTTACTAATATTGATACAAGAACAATGAATCATACAAAGAGTCAGTTCATACATGAGTCATAAATTATAGTGATGAGGAACAAACATAGAACAGAGTGATGAGAAACAAACTAATACATAGTGATGAGAAACAAACATAACACATAGTGATAAGAAACAAACATAATACATAGTGATGAGAAACAAACATAATACATAGTGATTAGAAACAAACATAATACATAGTGATGAGAAACAAACATACAGGCTAGATAGAGAAAGAACACACAATACAGCTAGCACATACATTACATATACATTACATTCGTTTATGTGATCCATTAAACGGGTCATGGCACTACCTGCCATGACCATTTTTGTATCCAGAATCTCCTTAATTGGGTAGCGTATGAGTCTGCGTATAGATCTATACTGGATTCAATATCCTGCACCTTTCTGCTTGCTATAGTGGGACTTGCAAGTCTACTGGTGCCAAATGCCATTTCTTACGGTGTCTTACATCATCGTTTTACTATTGAGTCGGCGGCAGGGTGTAGTCCGATCACATGGTACTTTAAATAACAATTCGTTTAAGGTAGTTAGTACATCAGTAGTTACTTAATAGAACACTACAGTACTATAATATTTTCCTATTACATTCACTTCGTGAACATTCACACGATGCACTGTAACGTAAAAACTATATTTTTGGTTAATGATAGTCGAATTTGGGTAAATACACACTCTTACAAGAGACACACACACAGTTACTAGATGCCTTGGTAGAAGGCTACTTTTAGTAGGAAACATAGGGTCTTCTAGGATAGTTCAAACAAATACAAACTTTACAAAACTTATGCATTACATCTTATAAACATCTTACAAATGCTTTCATACAAACACAGACATTAATATACTTATGATCTCACCAGCATTAAGTTGATACTCGCTTCCAAAAATAACTTGTATTCTCAGGTCACCAATAGACAGGTACAGGTGTCGGGATTTTGAGAAGATGGAGTTTGTTCAAGACTCGTCTTTATTTTGATATGTATATTTTTGGTGTCTATAACTTTGACAAAACACACATGTATGAAATTATATTATTAATGCAATGGATGATGTTGTTGCTTGTTTACTACTATTCACTGTTGTGATACTATAAATAATGTCCTCCACCCCCGAACGATTCCGTCGTTCAGGTTTTGGGGTGTGACATATATGCTATTATTTGTTCGGATCTATGGTCTTTCGTCAACTAGATCTAGAAACCTTATGTGTTCAGGATTCTAAATGTACGACTACGTTGTTAGAACTAGCATGAAACGTTTCAGAGTGATAAGGAGAATTTAAGCGTCTATCATAAATAAAGATCTAAATTCACCTACTTTGGTGTATAAAGCAACATGGTGGGAACCCGAAGTGGAGCCAGAAATGCAAATATAAATAGGAATCAACGACTTTAATCCCAAGTGATTAAGTAGGTGCCAATAGTAGAAGCTGCACCTGAGCCAGTCACGATGGCTGGAGTACAAGCCATGATCTAGGCTATGATGGTTGAACAGAGGGAAGAAATGAGGCAACGGTTGCTGAATAAAAGCGATGAATCTTCACAGATGGAAGAAGGGAATTATAGTAGGACCATTGGCTAATTTGAACTACTAGTGGTTAGAGGAAATAAAGAAGGTGGAGGAAACGACGGAAATGGATGCAAATACAAGGATTTCATGGCCTCCAAACCACCATGTCTTTCTGGAAGCCCAACACCATTGGAAGTTATGGACTGGATCTCCGAGATGGAGACAATGTTTGAGAGTTGTGAATGCAGCAACAAACAGAAGACCACTCTCCTGGTTCCCCTGTTTAAGTCTAAAGTACTAAGCTGGTAGAAGCTACTAGCCGATACGATGCCCAAGGGAGAATCTAGCAAGATGTCATGGGAAGATTTCTTGGTGCAACTGAAGATGCAGTACTGCTCTGAGCAAGATCTTCTGGAAATCAACAATGAGTTTCGGAATCTGAATAAAGGGAAAATGAGCATCACCGAGTATGTCGCAAGTTTTACAGAAAAGATGAAGCTTGTTCCTTATCTAGTTCCAACTGAAATCTCCAAGGTTAACAATTTTGCCCACAGATTACCAGCGGACTTTGGTCGGATTGTCAAGCAAGAAACCACTCTGAAAGCCGCCATCTGGGTTGCTAAGAATGTTGAGAACCAGATAAGGGAGAAGGGTCTGGAGAGGGCAAAGGTTGGTGAGAAAAGGAAGTTCGATGGATCTTCAAAATCCAAGAAAAGTAAATTCTCGAAGTCCGGTTCGAGAGGAAGAGGCGGCAAAGAGAAATGGTATCAATAGTGAAAAAAGAATCACCATGGGAAATATGACTGAGAGGTCACTTGTTTTAAGTGTGGAAAGCATGGGCACTATGCCAATGAGTGCTCCTTCAACAAGAAACTTTGTTATGGGTGTAACGAGGAAGGGCACATCTCGATGGACTTCCCAAAGAAGAAGGAGGCAGCAAGGCCTAATTTCCCACCGAAGCCAAAAGCAAGAGCTTTCCAGATGACCTTGGAAGCCACGAAGGATGCAGCAGACGTTGCTTCAGGCGCCTTTCTTGTAAATGGATTGCCTACCAATATATTGTTTGATTCCGAAGCTAATTACTCCTTTATATCACATAAATTTGGTGAAAGACTAACATTGCCTATAGAAAAACTTGATAATGCTCTAGTTGTAGAAGTTTCCAGTGGAAAGCAAATTCATATCTGTTTGCGGTTGCATTAAGAATATCATCATTGGCTTGACTGGAAATGAATTTCATGAGGAGTTGTGACCCATTAAGTTAAATGGTTTCGACATCATACTAGGAATGGATTGGCATAGCGCCAATGATGTCGATATATTGTGAAAGAAGAAGATAGTGAGTAAAAACCCACCTGGAAAAGAGTTATTTATGGTGTATGGAGACAAACGCAGAGTAAATTCTGGAATCATTTCCCTCATGAAGGCTAGAAAATGTTTGTCTAAAGGATGCACATCATACTTGGCGTTTGTAATCGATGCTAAGAATGAGAAGGAGATGAAAAATATACTAGTGGTGTGTGACTATCCGAAAGTCTTTCCTGAAGATCTTCTTGGGTTACCCCCTGATAGACAAGTAGAGTTTCGAATAGACTTGTTGCCAGGTTCAACACCAATAGCAAAAGCAGCATACCGATTAGCACCGACAAAGATGAAGGAGCTTATGATGCAACTTCAGGAGCTGTTGGACAACGGTATCATTAGACCTAGTTCATCAACCTGGGGAGCTCCGGTGTTATTTGTAAAGAAGAATGATGGAAGCATGACGATGTGCATAGACTACAGAAAGCTGAATAATGCAACAATGAAGAACAAGTACCCATTACCAAGGATTAATGACTTGTTTGGTCAACTGCAAGGTTTGAGCTATTTCTCAAAGATCGATCTTAGGTCATGATATCATCAGTTGAAGGTGAAAGAGCAGGATATTGAGAAAACCGCATTCAGAACGAGGTACTGACACTATGAGTTCTTGGTTATGTTATTTAAACTAACCAATTCTCCCATAGCATTCATGGATTTGATGAACATATTTTTTAAACTATTCCTTCATAAATTCGTGATAGTGTTCATAGATGACATTCTGGTTTACTCAAAGAGTCATCAAGAGCATGGCAAGCACCTGCGAGAAGTGTTAGAAGTACTGAGGAATGAGAAGTTGTATGAAAAGTTCTCCAAATGTGATTTTTGGATTTGAGAATTCCAATTCTTGGGTAATGTGCTTAACTAAGAATGGATCACGGTTGACCCAACAAAGATTGAAGCTGTGATGAAGTGGGAACCACCGAAAACTCCCACGAAGATCTCAAGCTTTCTGGGATTAGCCAGATATTACTGACGGTTTATCCAAGGATTTTCTTTGATAGCTTCTCCATTGACAGCTTTGACCCATAAAGGAACTAATTATACTTGGAGTGAGAAGCACTAGGAAGCATTCGAGAAGCTAAAGAAGAAGTTGTGTGAAGCACCGATTCTTTCTCTACCCGACGGAGTTGAAGAATTCGCAGTTTATAGAGATGCATTTGGAGTTGGGTTAGGTGGTGTTTTGACCCAAAGGTATTAGGTGATAGTATATACATCGAGACATATGAAGGACCACAAAAAGAACTACCCCACTCATGATTTGGAGTTGGCAATGGTAGTATTCACACTAAAGATAGGGAGGCATTATCTTTATGGAACGAAGTGAAAAATCTTCACCGATCATAAAAGTCTCCAGTATCTCTTTAATCAAAAGGAATTAAACATGAGACAACGACACTGGCTAGAGGTACTCACAGACCACGACTGTGAGATACTTTACCACCGTGGTAAAGCAAATGTTATCGCTAATGCTCTAAGTCGAAAGGTAAACCTTGAAAAGAGAAGGCCAAGAGCGTTAAGAATTGAAGTCGTCTCAACGATTGTGGAAAGCATTAAGAAAGCTCAAGAAGAAGCTTCAGGGAAGAATGACCGAAAGGAAGAACGTTTGGGAAAAATGTTGGTGTTTGGTATGAATAATCAAGGATTGATAGTATTCTAGGATAGGATTTGAGTACCCAAGACGGGAAGATTAAGAGATCTTCTGATGGAAGAAACTCACAAGACCATGTACTTGATTCATGCCGGAAGCACTAAAATGTATATGAATCTGAAACCCTACTACTGGTGGCCGATGATGAAGCTCGATGTTGCAAAGTGTGTGGTCGAGTGTGTAACATATGCGAGAGTTAAGGCACAACATCAAAAAAAATATGGGAGTTTAAACCATTACTTGTACCCATGGGTAAGTGGGAAGACATCACCATGGATTTTGTCACTAAACTGCCAAGAATGAAGGACGGTCATGACATGATTTGTGTGGTCATTGATCGGTTCACTAAAAGTGCACACTTCATAGCAGCGAATGAAATATGGTCTATAGATAAGCTTGCAAATGCTTACATGAAGGAAGTAGTAAGACTTTACAATGTTCCTTTAATGATAGTATCAGACCGTGATAGTCGTTTCACTTCAAGGTTTTGGAGGAGACTACAACAGGAATTAGGTACGAAGTTGT
The DNA here is from genome assembly GCF_052625555.1 of Lactuca saligna. Classification (NCBI taxonomy): domain Eukaryota; kingdom Viridiplantae; phylum Streptophyta; class Magnoliopsida; order Asterales; family Asteraceae; genus Lactuca; species Lactuca saligna. Next base: position 110,668,388 of record NC_136421.1, on the reverse strand, counting down.
GTTTAAGTACCACCTACCATCCGCAGACCAATGGACAGAGCAAAGGGACGATTCAAATACTAGAGGATATGCTAAGAGCGTGTACCCTGGAATTCCAAGGTAACTGGGATGATCACTTACCTATGGTAGAATTTTCCTACAACAATAGTTACCATTCGAGCATCAAGATGGCACCTTACCAAGCTATGTATGGACAGAAGTGTCGTACACCGTCTTGTTGCCTTAAAAGCAGTTTATGGGCCCTTAGATAGTCCATCAGACTCTTGTAAATTTGAAGGTAATTAGGGAAATGATGTTCACAGCTCAAGATCATCAAAAGAGTCATGTTGACAAGAAAATACAACCGATGACATTTGAAGTTGAGGACTCGGTTTTGCTTAAAGTCTCACCATGGAAAGGACTTATAAGATTCGGGAAAAGAGAAAAGTTGAGTCCAAGATTCATTAGACCGTTCAAATTTCTTTAGATGATTGGGAACCAAGCCTAGAATCTAGAACTACCAGAAGAACTAGATGGTATTTATAACACTTTCCATGTGTGTTATTTGAGGAAATTCACGGGAGAAGTTTCAGACATAATTCCAATTTTTAAGTTAAGGATGGATGAAAACAAGAGGCTAATTGAAGAACCTAAGGTGATTGTTAACTGTAAGACTAATAAGTTGCAACACAAGAGGGTCGACTTAATGCTTGTGCAATGGAAACATACGAATGGGCCAAACCTCACCTGGGAAATGGAGAGTGAAATGATGAGTCGATATCTGCATTTGTTTGCTGATGCATGATTCTGGGATGGAATCATCCTAAGAAGGGGAGAGGGAGGGGGAGAATTGTAACACCCATGTTTCTTGGCTAACCATTAATACGATGATGTAATAGTTAGGATCAACAAACGTAACTTATTTTGAAGTAATAAAAAGGAATTATTTGAGTATTATGTGAATTTACGTGAATTTATGTGTTTTATACTTGTTTATAATGATATAATAAATTAAGGATGAAAATAAGTGTCAAAAATAAAATGTTAGATAAACCCGATATCTATAAAGAAAGTTGTAGTCGTTGTGACAAGGATTCCAAAGATATAAAGAACGCCGAAATCCAAGTTGTAACGAAGAAGTTATGACATGTCAAAGTTTCATGACAAAACTTTCACGATGTTGTATGATGTAAAAAGTGAGTTTACGATAAAGTGATTTTTAGCCTTAGCAATCTAAATTAAAGTCGTAGTATACGATAAACTGAGAGCGTGCATAAAAAGACCATCTAAATCTGACTTCGTATGAGCAAGTTATGAATTTTCTAAGATTTGGAAAATCAACATGCATCCCGAAGTTGGAATTTTAGATCAAGAAATTTTTATCCGAAACAACCGAAATGAGAATTGAAGATCTCATTGATAGGAGATCAACTATAAAAATACAAACGAAAACGGTGTCCATATGTAGAAGTTATGAATCTTACACGGTCGTTAAACAATATAATATTCTCATACTGTTAAATTTAAAATCGGTCGAGAATTAGCGATGGAGTAAAAAGGAGAGTTGTATGTCTTATCAATAGTTATGCGTGGATATAAAGAACGTTGAAAATGGAGCTCGTATGCAAAAGTTACCAGGTTTAGAATTCGGAAGGGTGATGCAACGAAGTGGGTGACATGGCGCAATCTGAGCCGTTGCTTTCTCCCCACCAAATGACGAAAGATGGCACCAACTTGACAAGTTGGACTAGCAACTCGACGAGTTGGGGGCCAGAAACTCAACGAGTTAACCGCAAATGTCCTGAAGAATGGAAAAGTGGTCTGTGAAGCTAAGCACATACGATATAAAGTATAAGCCAAGGTCTGCAATAAATTCCTAAGCATTAGTAGATTTTGTTGCTAATTTTAGTGATGTTCTAAGAGTTGAAGTCGAAATAGAAGCTAAACAACTTGTGAAAGATGAGAATGTGGGAAAATGGATGTTATTCATAGATGGAGCATGAAACCAAAGAGGAACTAGATTAGGGATCATACTAAAATCGCCATAGGGGACATCCTACCCCAAGCAATCAGTTGTGAATTCAATGCAACCAACAACGCAGCAGAAAATGAGGCACTAATCATGAGATTACAGCTAGCAAAAGATCTTCAAGTCACGGATATTAAGGTATTCGTTGATTCTTTATTTTCAAATAACTATTTTAACGGATCATATGCAGTATAATGAGAGAAGCTACGACTATATGTCCAGATCCTCAAAAATCTGGCCCCAGAATTCGAAACATCTACCTTAAACCAGGTTCCTATAGAAGACAAGCTAAAGCAGATCATTTATCCCATCTAGGATCCTCTCAAAGGATCATGCTAGAGACCAGGATCCCTATCACCAACGTGTTGATCCTGGCGATTGAGGATCCTGCCAAGAGACTAAATGATCCCGGCTATCACGCAGGAACTACTATCGTCGCCACAACTGAAGATCCCGATTTGACAACCCAACATCAAGGATCCCTTTCCAACTTTAGTATCTTGGATCAAACCTATTATGGAATACCTCTAGAATGGAACGATCCCTAAGAGAAAAGAGAAATGGCACTCAGAACAAGGATCTCAAGGTTTACTATAATACAAGGTAAGTTATACAAAAAATATATGGCAGGTCCATACCTTAGGTGCCTAGAGGATCATGAAGTTTCAGAGGTCCTAAAGGACATACACAAAGGAGAATATGGAAACCAAACTGGGGGCAGATCCTTATGCTCCAAAGTGTTGAGGACAGGATACTACTGGCCAACCATGAAGAAAGATTCCTTCCTTCATGCTCAAAACGGTGATGCTTGTCAAAGATATAGCAACACACTACATCAGCCAACAGAACCTTTACATCCCGTTATCTCCCCTTGGCCATTTATCAAATGGGGAATGGATATAGTGGGTAAGCTACCATTAGCTCCTGGAGGAAAGGTCTTCATGCTAGTGATGATTGACTATTTATCAAAGTAGATAGAAACTGATGTTGGATTAGTGTCTAAGTCCACAACTATTTTGTTATGAACTTGACCCGATGGTGCATGGTCCTTTTGGGTTGCCTTCACCAAATAAACTTGATAGGATGAATTATGGAGAGAAAGGATTAAATATGATTTATTAATATATTATGAGAATAATATATTAAAGGAGAAATCATATTGTTTAATTAATATTAGTCAAGAATTAATAAGAATTAAGTTTGTAGCTAAAAGAGATTAATTAAACTTAAGGGACTGGAATTATAATTATAAGATAATTGCAATTGGGCTATGGATTACCTTATATTATAAGGTTGGACGAATTCTATGGGGAAACCCACTAGAAATCGTCCAAGGCCTTTAAGAAAGGAGTTCATGGGTTGCTTAGGGCTTAAGCATCCAAATTAGGGTTTCCTTGTTTGATAACCCTAATAACCTCACTATTTATAGAACCCTTAAGCCCCAAAAACGTGGTGAACTAATTGGTTAGTGTTTCCACACATTTTGGGCAGCCTCCTTCTCTTCTCTTCTTCATCCTCTTGCTCTTGGTGTTTGTGAACCATTAGAGGAGTGACATTTGTGACTCTAAGCTTTCTAAAGTCAATACAAGAAGGATTTGAGATTGTTATTGCTATATAACAATCAAGGTATGATCTAAACCCTAATTCATATGTTATATTGATTATCATATATTAGTTCTAGGATTTATAGTCTTGGATGAATTGCATGTACAATAGAGAAACCTAGATCCAGGCATTACGGTTTGTATGAGCACATAAGATGTTCTTATGACCAAAACTCATCAGTGGTATCAGAGCCTTGATTGGTTTCTATTGTATTGATGCCTTGTATGTTTGTCTAAGCTGCAAAATCAATTTTTAGCCAACCTGCCTGATGAACTCGGCGAGTCCCATTGTGGACTCGACGAGTAGGCTCCTACTCGACGAGTCCATAGGGGTACTCGGCGAGTTCGAGCATCAGAAAGAGGGGATTTCAGGATTTCTTGCTGTTTTACTCATGGATACTTGCCTTATCTGTTTTAGATTATTAAAATCCGATTTTAAACATATTTATGAGTATATCCTTGATTAAACAAAAGATAATTACCAATTGATTAGATAATAACTTCCTTATATGATTAAAGTTGATTATTTGTATTAATTAGGTAACTTATTTTGCAAGAAATTGAAATTAGGTCAAATATAGATAATGATAAAATTAATTGTTTAATTTATATTATTTGTTATTTGATCCTTGTGTTATGAAAAGTTTCAATTTTCTCCTTTAGGTTTTATACTTTAAATTAGAACTTAAAAGTTTTGGTTTTGAAATTTAAATAGTTAAACCCTAATGTTTTCAAATGTTTCAAAACTTGCCCTCAAGTTTTGGAATTTAAAAGTTGATTAAATGTTTAATTTAGAAATGTTAAATTCTAAAACCCTAGTATTGTTTTGAAAAGTTCAAATCACACCCTTATGGTTTTATTACTTAATTAAGGTGTATAATTGAAAGAGATTTAACAAATCCATAAGTTTTGGTTTACAATTTAATTGGATTAAAATTATAATTGTTAATTTGACCACATTTTAAAAGTGTAAAATACACCCTATACTATATATAACATTAAAGGTCTAACATTATATATATGAATGAGTAAAAGTCAATCTTGCCGTTAGTAGGCCTCATTCACGAAGTTGGTCTATAAGGGGTGTTTAAGGAAATTGCCTATAAAATGGCGATTGAATGGGTATCCACTCTTATCCACCGCACTCTTGACTGGTGGAGGGTCGTTAGCTGAATGGGTTGGATAGGACAAAACCTTCCATTATAAGTATAATGAAGTACAAAAGTAACTAAATGTTTTTTCAAATTCCCAATCTTAGTTACTTTAGGCAAAAGTGAATTGATGCAATTCCATGAAATTACACTTTGTGCCCTTGCGAAGACATTAGTGGAGCGCGTGTGTTTTACCAGCACACTAAATGGTTCTAAGCAAAGGTAGCAAAGGGTGACTCAATGTTTGTCATAGTTCGGTGGACCGTGTGTGGTTTGCCGGCACATCGAATAGATGATCGTAACATGTGAGGGCACCATTTAAGTTTGCATGATTATTCACACCCGCTTTGTGATCCTCGGCATCCCAGTCACAAACTAGAGGGGCATATCGAGATTTAAACATGCCATTGAAATGTTCAATGAATCTCAAAGGATCTAGGAGTTTTCATAGATTTAAAACATAAATTTCTTTTTCGTTTTTAATGGTGGAAATTAGTGAATCGTCATTCACTTACCTTCAAATATTTTGCGACTAGATTACGGCATCCCTTTTCTAGGTTGTAGCGTATTGTGTTGGGTCCTAGCCTTAATATCTCATTTGGGTGATTTATTAAGGACTCAATCAATCAACTAACTCGAATTTATGTTTTCTTCCGTTTTGTAGATGTCAAAGTTCGACAACTATGGTCTTCCCAAATCCCATGGAACAAGCTTTCCACATGAAGATGATATTCCACGATTCGATCGAGGAACAAGAAATCATGCTTCACTTCCTCCTCCTCCTCCCGTTGTTCTCCCTAACCGACAAGATCGAAGAATTGAAAGGTTCAATGTCACTAAAGCCCTATTGGAAATGAAACATGAAGATGGTAAATGTGTGTGTGCCCACATTCTAGGAATGAAATCAAACATTGATAGGCTGAAAATGTTGGGTGCATCATTCCCTGATGAGTTGGCTATAGGTTGGGTTCTACAGTCACTCCATGAATCATATAAAGAGTATTATATGATAGATCATGACGCAAACCTCATTGACCTAACTTACATTCTCATTGCTACTAAATCAGAAATGGTTTGGCAAAGCAATGGAGCATATTTGTTGGGAAAGTCAACCAACCATGATTCCGAGGACGTTCTAGGAGACCCAACCTGCGTTTGCTGCCAAGTGAAAGGGCGTTGGATACAAGTCTGTCCTAAGAGCCTGAAGAGCCCAGAAGATGGGAGAGTCAAAGAGTATGGTTGTGCTTCAGGTCAAATCCACTATCTAACTCCATTAAGTTCCTATTCATTGATACATAATGTGATAAGATTGCATTTGAATGTTTTGCAGGATCAATGAAAAGAGAGGAAACTTGATGGAAAAGAAAGATGAGTCTAATCACAAAGAAATGGATCTCGATCGCATGGACTTGAAGATTAGATTTTGAGCTTAGATAAAGTTGTTAGGAATATTTATTACATAGTTTTTCAGTTGATTTTGCATTGTAAGGACAAATGTTTTCTTCTACTTTTATGAATAAAATAAATTTTGATTTGACTCATTTATTTATTTATTTATTTCCTTGCAATGAAATTGTTATGAAAAAATTGGTGTTTGCATATTTCTACAACAAATGGATGTGATTCTTAATTATGATAATTGTGGAAATGTCAAGAATTTACCAAATAGGGAGAGTTTCTCATCGCCCAAGTTTCAGTTGGACAGAAATCTGGAATGGCGCAACTTGGTTACACGATGAATAAGAAATTTTATACTTGAAAATTAGACAAAATTCGTTGACAAAGTGTCAAGTGAAGGACTAGGAGATCGAATACACAAAGTTGTGTATTGATCAAGTCCACCACAAGAGTAACAAAGATATTCATCATGATTTACTAAAGATTTAGTAAATATGATTATACTTATAAGATTAAGTGTAATTCTGAATTGATTGAAAAGGTTTAAATCAATAGCAGAGCGAATAAGAAGAATCAAGTAGGCAAAAAGATAAAAGTTTCTCTATTCTAAGAAGAAGGGAGAGTACCTTTTCATTATGTTTTATGATAGGTCTTTAATGATTAAGAACTATATCTCAATTGATCCTCTAAATGAGTCTTAGTGAAATTGTATGTCTGAGAAGAGTAATAAAGAATTAAAGAAATGGTTAAATCAAGAAGTCAATCATACTTCGTTCCAAAACAAGTCTTAAAGTTAAGATTGTGACATTGAGTGACATGTCTTAAGAAGGTGGAAAGCTGTGATGTCTTGGATAAGACAAAGACCAACTAGGACCAAATTTATGAAGTGTTTTGTCTTGATAAAAGCTACACTAACTCTTGAATATTTGGTTGTCAAGAAATGTTCATTGACAAGAGAATCTTATATGTCAAGGAGTCAGTAGGAGTCTTAATGGTCTTGAAAGGTTTCAAGAACAAATCAAGAATAACCTTATCGATCATCACTAGCACACGAGTAGAGGTTTACAACCTATCGTGTTGACATTATCTTGTTTCTGTGTCGTTCCAATCGAGTTAAATATGCATATGATTCCTATGAGTTCTCATTGAATGCATAAAAGGCAAGGACCTTGATCAATGAAAAGTACATTGATAGGAAAGGGTGAGCTGCTTAACTACTTGGAAGACATGGTGGGCAGCCATGTTACCATAAGGCAAGAGATCAAGATTAAGAAAGTTAAGTCCATAAGAGTTTGGATGTGTCGCAATCTTTGGTTTTGAAAAATTCGCATGGATAAGAAAACACACACCTTTAAAATATAAGTGTCATAAGATTTCCTCCTCCATTAAGATGGATGTGAGGAAATGCTTTCACTAAGAGAGAGAATTTAAGAAGATATCGATTGTAAAATTGTATTCTCAAATTTGATTATGGTTACGGTATCCCTTTCCATGATTTGAATTGTGAGATTTGGCAATTAGTTTTAATTGTTTAGACACACATATGAGCTATCTAAAGGAAAGGTGTATAACCTTGATAAAAGATTATCAAAGCATTTGAAACATGAACTTAAGAAATTCAATAGGTATTGTTTTTCTGAAAGTTAAGTTGTTTCTGAATACATGTCAAAGCTAGTGGGAGCATAAGTGTTATGTTTATAATAATCATTATGATAGTGGGAGCATAAATGTTATGATTGTAAGATTATTAAGGCAAGTATTGCAAGTTAGCAATATTAATTATAGAAAACAAGAGTCATACTTTGCAAAGTTGTAAGGGTTGAATAGTTGTTTTGCTATAATTAAGGGAGAGAATATTATGCTTCATTTCAAATCTAAAGGCTTAGGTTGAGGAATGTTAATATTTTCTTGGTCAAAGATACATAGATGTGTTCTTAAATTTCGATTATGATTACGGCATTCCTCTTCATAGTTCGAAATTTAAGAACATAGCACATAAAATATTATGGCAGAAGATTGATAAAGTATTAAATCTTCATGTAAGACATTATGCATCGTGTCCCATACACTTCAGGTATATGAATGATTGCAAATACTATAATATTTGACCATTCTAAAATTTTCCAAATGTCTAGCGCATTTAGAGGGGAAAAGGACAAGAATCGGTTTTGACTAAGATAATTAAATAACTATCAAAGGACAATCCAAAGTTCACCGAGGATTGGTCGCTTGTGAGTAGTTAGTGTTGGATAAGGTGTTTAAGTCCATAACTATTTCTGGTATGTACTTGACCCGACCCGGCATGGTCCATTTGGGTTGCATGGCACCATGCACTTGGATAGACTAAATGAGAGAAATAACACTTGGAGATTATTAATATATTATAAGTTCTAATATATTAATAATATTATTTGATTAGTTTGATCAAGAATTAATTTAGAATTAATTAAGTGATCAAAAGATAACTAATTAAATATATGGGTTGATTATGTAAATAATCCATATCTTGTATAGTGGGCTAAGAGGATCCATGGATTATCAAGTTGGGTTCCACCCATAGGATGCTCCATGGATGCTCCATGGGAGTTACAAACCCATGGGTCATGGAAATGAAGAGTCATGACACATTAGGGTTTACATGATGTAACCCTAGATGTGCCAACACTATATAAGAATCCTATTCTCCACCAAAATCGGCTACACACACGAAACAAGAGGGCTAGGCCGATTTCAAGAAGTGTGTATTCTCTCAAAAGTCTTTCCAAGATCATTTGGTGTTGTGTGAAGCATTTGAGGCATCACACTTGGGGTGCTAGGCTCACAAGGTTTCAAGGAACATAAGCAACAACAAGGTAAGTTATTCTATCTTTCATTCAAGTTAAAAATTGTTCCCCATGTATGCTAGATAGGAATATAACCTTGGAATTCAACTTTGCATGATAATTAGACAAACATAGATCCAAGGTTATTAGGGTTGCATATACACTTAGGAAGTGTTAGAATACTCAAAACCGATCAGTTAGAAGTATGATATTAGATGGAGCATATCGACATTATTATGAATACATAAGATTCTATTAAGAATGAGTTGTCATATGGAAAATATGGAAACGTTTCCATATTGGGAGTTGGATACAGAGAATCTATGTCTAGATTAGAAACTTTTATGCAAAAGGTTGTTCAAAGGAATGTACTTTGAGTGAGAGACATCACATCTAAGTAATTGTATTGTAACAATCTCCGATAGAGGACTTTTATAATATCATTGGTAATAGTCATTGCGACTTTAGTGCAGTGACATTATGAAAGGATCATTGCATAAAATGTTAGAATCTAACATATTCTATAAGTGGCAAGAATTTGACATTCTTTCACTTGTGAAAAGGATTGGGAGTTGTGGAATGAGTAGGATTGGAAATGTATTCATTTTATCTATTTCACAAAGTAAGAACCATAGGTAAACATTGTGTGCATGCTAAGAGCATGGGACAAGTGTAGAAATTGAAGTAAGAAGTTTATTACCCGAAACAACAAATAATGAGTAATCGATATGGTGATAATAAAAGGTGTTTTATTTATACTCAAAGGTTTGAGGCCATATGGGATTAGTATTATCCTTGTGTTTCACTTTTCATGTTTTGACTTCCTGAATAATTTAATTGGTTAAGAACAGTCAAATTATTCGAACGGGCCACAGTCGTTCATATGTTGGAAGTAGGTATGAATGAAGACTGTCATGAATTGGTGTGTGGATTGTCTAAAGTGTATTAGACATAAGCAAATGTTTGCTGCAATGTTCATGAATTCTTATGAATATGATTTGAGCATTGGATAAAACCCACGTTCACTTGGATCACTTCATGGATTCCGTCACGAGTGATTAGTGAAACGATAACATTTTATATTCTTGAAACCGAGATGTGTGAGTTGTAACTTGCGAGTCGATTGCACATTGATAATATGTAAACGCACTAGTAACTTGGTGTTATAAAACATATTGTTGTGTGTGATTCGGTGAGTGAGTGCAAGCGAGCATTGAGTCAAAGTTTATCCGTTCCTTTTATCCAAAGTAGGATAAAAGCGATATATGTGGGCCCCTCGATGATTTAGTGATGGCACCTAAGCACTTGGCCAAGCCAGGACTAATTTGATGTGTTCAAATTGTAGTCTGTTGTCAGTCGTCATAAATCTGAATTCGAGAAACAGCACATAGATAGAGAGAATGATTTAGATCCATGTCTCGGTCTATACGATAATATCTAGAATGGAGGAATATATGATCCCTTATCTAAAGGACACGTGTATCTGATAAGATCAGAGTTGACAGTGGCTTTAGAAAGCTACGATTGCATATCAGGATCTGAAGTCATACGCAGAATAGTTGTTAGACTTATCCAAGTGGGTGACTGTTGGATTAGTGTCTAAGTCCATAACTATTATGGTATGAACTTGACCCGATGGTGCATGGTCCTTTTGGGTTTCCTTCACCAAAGAAACTTGATATGATGAATTATGGAGAGAAAGGATTAAATATGATTTATTAATATATTATGAGAATAATATATTAAAGAAGAAATCATATTGTTTAATTAATATTAGTCAAGAATTAATAAGAATTAAGCTTGTGGCTAAAAGAGATTAATTAAACTTAAGGGACTGGAATTATAATTATAAGATAATTGCAATTGGGCTATGGATTACCTTATATTATAAGGTTGGACGAATTCTATGGGGAAACCCACTAGAAATTGTCCAAGGCCTTTAAGAAAGGAGTTCATGGGTTGCTTAGGGCTTAAGCATCCAAATTAGGGTTTCCTTGTTTGATAACCCTAATAGCCTCACTATTTATAGAACCCTTAAGCCCCAAAAACGTGATGAACTAATTGGTTAGGGTTTCCACACATTTTGGGCAGCCTCCTTCTCTTCTCTTCTTCATCCTCTTGCTCTTGGTGTTTGTGAACCATTAGAGGAGTGACATTTGTGACTCTAAGCTTTCTAAAGTCAATACAAGAAGGATTTGAGATTGTTATTGCTATATAACAATCAAGGTATGATCTAAACCCTATTTCATATGTTATATTGATTATCATATACTAGATCTAGGGTTTATAGTCTTGGATGAATTGCATGTACAATAGAGAAACCTAGATCCAAGCATTAGGGTTTGTATGAGCACATAGGATGTTCATATGACCAAAACCCATCAACTGAAGCCTACGTCCAACTAAGAGAGAAAGAGTAGTCTCCTTCATCAAACATAACATATTTACCAGGTTCAGGATCCCTTCCGAAATTATTTATGACAATGGATCTCAGTTCATAAGAAAAAGGAAAAGGGACTTTTGCACAAGTTGGGGAATCAAAATGGTGATGTTTACTCTTGTCCACCCTCAAGCCAACGGCCAAGTAGAATCCAGCAACAAAATTATAGTCAACAACTTGAAGAAAATGTTGGATGAGAAGAAAGGAAGATAGGTAGAAGAAAGACCACTTCCAAGGGAGCTAAGGGACAATCCCCATAAGCATTAGTTTTTAAAATGGAAGCAATGATTCCCACTAAAGTGATGATCCCAACAAGATACCTACTTCAAAATCAAAAGGAAAACAACAGGATCCTGGCCTAGGATCTTAACACTATAGATGAACTTAGAGATCTTGCCAAGATCCATATTGTTGCTCATCAACAGAAGATCACCAAGCCAAACAATAAAAACATAAAAGTTAGAATATTCCAAGTAAGAGACATGGTACTAAGGAAAAAAATCCAAAATACCAAGAATCCTAGTTCAGGTAAACTAGAACCTAAATGGGAAGGACCATATCTCATAGACGCCGAAGCAGGAAAGGGGGCATATATGTTAGCCACCCTAGATTGAAATACCTTACCAAGATCCTGGAATGTACTGCATCTCAAAACCTATTTATGTAAGTAAGGTTAGCTATTTCCCAATACACTTAAGGTATGCACACTATTTACCTTTTATCTTTTATTTTTATTTATTCTCTTCAAGTATCATTACTAACTTAAGCATCGGAGGGGCGTTAACCAGGCTAACGCCCACCCCTAACTAACGTTTGCTAGACGCATGGGTTGAAGGATCTTGACGCTTAACGATCTTGATGCTTAAGGATTCTGACACTTAAGTATCCCAATACTTAAGGATCCTGACCTTCAAGGATCTTAACAAATGAACTCGAAGGACCACTGGCACATAAGAGTCCCATGACTGCAGACATTCTACAACTCACAATGTGAATCTCCCAAGAATAAAGATTGATCATCTCTCCTACGAATAGGGATACTTAATCCCCTCTAAGGTTTAAAGAGTTAATTACCTCTTTCACATGAGTTAAATATTATACACCTTGCTTGGACGCATGTTATCTAACTATGGTATGTGAATAAGGGGATCATTTCGTGCTTCAGTGACTTGGCAACCCTCTTATTTCTGAACATAAGTTAAGATCCTAAAGTTTAAATCTAATGTTAATGACATTTAAATGTTATCTTAAGTTGGGATCTTCCCCATACAATACCTAAGGTTTATAACATTTACATGTTATCCTAAGTTGGGATCTTTCCCACAAAATTTGAGAGGTAGATAATATCTACATATTATCTCAAGTTGTGATCTTCCCCAGAAAATACATAATGTTTATAATATTCTCATGTTATCGTACGGTTTGGGATTTCCCCAAGTAATTCATTAAGGTTTGTAACATTAACATTGGAATTTTCCCAGAGACTTGCTATAAAGTCATAACATTAACATATTTTCAGAATATGAGATACTCCCTAGAATGTAAACAAGGTTTGTAGCATCACCATACAAAGACTTTCCTTAAGTTGAAGATAATTTTAATAAGGGATCTTTCTTGAAGTTTTCTAATACGAAGTCAAACAATGATCCTTCCCGACCGGATTTTAAAGAAAATATCCTTTCGCATAATAGCATCAGGATCATAAGGAGAAAGGGAAGTTGTGACTTCAAAATTTTCCTAAGATCACCAGGTTTCATCTATCCTTATTTTTTAAAAGATTTAAGTAAAGTCTGAGGATCCCAAACAAAGATTATTTGGTTATCAAACCTCCATTCTTTGAGTTTAAAATGGTTACTTATTAAGATGATTTACTAAAAGAGTTTTACCATAGGGTTATTTGTAGGAACCAAGTTTTTTAGGATCCTACTTATTTAAGGATCCTAGTGCCATAACAGTCATGCAGGATGATCAAGAGAAAAATATGAAAGGGAAGCACAACCATTGCATTCAAAAGGGGTTGCACACCAACCCAACAAAAAAAAATTCTTACATTACTAAAGAAACAAAAGGCTTAAACTAATTTCCTGCATGCCTAGACCTTATCCTGGTAATCATTGGCCGCACCTCTCTCCTTCTCCTCCTCAACAAGCTTCACCCAGGATCCTCAGTAGTAGTGGCAGACATGCTAGTTATTTTGGCTAGTTCCTCACACCATCCAACTATATTTGTTTTAATCTTAGCCTCCCAGATAGCGACCACAGCCCTCGCCTTCGCACCAACAATGACCCCTTCGATCTCCAGGATGTGCTCCTCCTCTTTTTCATCCTTCTGTTTGCTCAGAAGCTCCATGTGACATCCCCAAAATCACGGCCAGAAAAGACCGGTTTAATTTATGCTTTTAAAATGGTTTCAGAGTCATCCTTTGATTAAAAAAGTTGCGGAATTTGTTCCCAAAAACAAAACGTGATAAAATAATATTTACCAAAGCATTTCATAAAGAAATGTTTTTTCATTATATAATCAAAACTCGGGAAGTCATGTTCCGATACAGACCATAAAGCATAAACGATAACATTACAAGTCATTCAACAAATATATACGTATATAAACTTGTAAACAAAACAACTTGATGATTCATCCATCTTCTGCCCTTGCGCCACTTCCTGTAATACAAATAAATTGAGTGGGTTGGGCTTGGGAGCCTGGTGAGCATATAGGGTTTTCAACCCACAATAAATGATTAAATTAATTTTCACCAACCAACAATAACCCAATTACCCATTCCCGTCATTCTCACTTCACGTCCCTAACATAACTAACACAAGGGACCTAGTCTAAGAATATTTCATCAGGGCAACAACACATGCATTCGGGGGTTTCTCGACAATGTATGTCAAATAAGGCAACCATGAGGGGGATGTAGTACAGCGAATGAACACCCAAGTTCATTAACACCTACAGGTGGCGAACCTGCTAGCGTTCCACAGGACTATCTAGAAAAGTCTGTGATCGTCATCTAAACTCCACTAGATGACTGAATCAAAAACAACATCGAGGCCTCTCATATGTTTATCACACAACTATCTACCCATGTTCTACCCGACATAATAGTAGATAATATATATATATATATATATATATATATATATATATTTATACATTGTTTAAAACCTGCATAACATTCTCATTCAGTACATATTCCAAACAACAGATGAGACACATACACATAACATGTATTTCATAGAGAATAAATCATATCTATGTGATAGAAGAAAGTGAATATACATTCACGCATATAACAACAAAAAATACACATAACACGTATGTCGTATAAAATACTTCATAATTATGTGTTAGAAGAAAGTAACCACACACTCACTTGATAAGAAAATGATCGGACAGCACTACGGCTTATAGAAGTAGTGTTCTTCGGCAGATCTGGAAGATCTTCACAAAAACCGGGTTCCTCGCGTGCAGAGCTTTGGCTCGGGAATTGCACTTCTTGGGATCTTCTGGGCCTTGGGAATTGCACTTATTGGGATCTTCTGGGCCTCGGGACTTGCTTCGGGGATCGGGAATGATACCGGGGCTTCGGGATAATTCTTGCACGAAAAATTGCACGAAAAACGATGCAAAAACACGAGAGAAAGGGAAGAAATGAGCAAAGAACTCGGCTGTCCTCGAGTTCCTTTTATAGGGGGCTAGAAACCCAAATTACGCTGGGCGTAATGTAGATAGGGTGGCTGACTCCCCGCCCCCCTTCGGATAATATCAGCTATTTTATATTTAAATTAAATACCGAACTTATTTAATAAACTTCAAAAATTCATATCTTCCTCATACGAACTCCATTGTCAACGTGCTTTATATCCCCGCGTACGTGAGACCACGCTCTACAACTTTCGTTTAGACTCCATCGGCTAATTTTGAATTTATTTTTTATTATTTATTTTTAGTAGGCCGAGACAGGAAAACTCCGTTATAAATTCATAACTTCTTCATCCGACGTCCGTTTTCGCCTATCATTTTATCGTTTCACTACTATTAACGAGATCTTCGATTCTCTTTTAGATTGTTTCGGCTAAAAACCACTCGGTCTCAAATCGAGTGTTCGGGTTGCATACTGCTAAATCAAAACTTAGAAAAATCATAACTTCCTCATACGAAGTCAAATTTCGGCGTTCTTTTTATGCACGCTCTCAGTTTAACGAACTCTATGACTTTCGTTTAGATCACTAATGCTAAATATTGCTCTAACTTAAATTTCTCTTTTTATGTCATTGAGCGTTGTCGGTTCTGTCGCGAAACTTCAACAGATCCTAACTTCTTCGTTATAACTCGGATTTCGGCATTCTTTATATCTTCGGAATCATTGTTTCGACCACTACATCTTTATGCAAAGATATCGGGCTTATCTCATACTTTAATTGTGACGCTTATTTTACTCTTAATTCATTAAATTATAATAATTAAGAAAATAAACACATAATTCACATAATATTCAAATATTTCATCATTAATACTCCAAAAATAGTTACAAGGGTTAACCTAGACTATTACATCAATGATAATGCCTAGCCTGGAAACGCGTGCGTTACAATTCTCTCCCCCTTAGGATGATTCCATCCCCGGAATCACACATCAACAAACAAATGTGGATAGCGACTCAACATGTCACTCTCCGTTTCCCAAGTGAGATTTGGCCCATTCGAATGTTTCCAACAAACAAGCACTAATTCGACCATCTTGCGTCGAAGCTTCTTAGTCTTTCGGTCAACAATTGCCTCTGGTTCTTCAATTAACCTCTTGCTTTCATCAATTCTCAATTCAGAAATTGGAATTATATCGGGAACTTCTCCCGTGAACTTCCTCGAATAACACACATGAAAAGTGTTGTGAATTCCATTCAGTTCTTCGGGTAATTCGAGCTTGTAAGCTTGGTTCCCAATTCTCTGAAGAACTTTAAACGGTCCAAAAAACCTTGGACTCAAATTTCCCCTTTTACCAAATCTTATAAGTCCCTTCCACAGCGAGACTTTAGGTAAAACCGAATCTCCAACTTCAAAAGTCATCGGCCTTCGCTTCTTGTCAGCATGGCTCTTTTGACGATCCTGAGCTGCTAACAGTCTTTCTCTAATTATTTTCAACTTTTCAGTGGTTTGATGGACCATTTTGGTCCCCATAAACTACTTTTCCCCAGCCTCAAGCCAACAAGACGGCGTACGACACTTCTATCCGTACAAAGCTTGATAAGGTGCCATCTTTATGCTCAAGTGGAAACTATTATTGTAGGAAAATTCTACCAAAGGTAAATGTTCATCCTAATTACCTTGGAATTCTAGGGTACATGCCCTCAGCATATCTTCAAGTGTTTGTATCGTTCTTTCACTCTGACCATCAGTCTGGGATGGTAAGTTGTACTTAAACATAACTTGGTACCTATTTCCTCTTGTAGAGTTTTCCAAAACCTTGAGGTGAAACGGCTATCACGATCCGATACAATCATTAACGGAACACCGTGAAGCCTCACAATTTCCTTCACATAAGAATTCGCAAGCTTTTCCATAGACCATTTCTTATTGGCTGCTATGAGGTACGCACTCTTAGTGAAGCGATCAACGACCACCCAAATCATGTCATGACCTTTCTTTGTTCTGGGTAGTTTAGTGACAAAATCCATCGCAATGTCTTCCTATTTACCCATAGGCACAGGTAAAGGTTCTAAACTCCCGTATGGTTTCTAATGTTGTGTCTTGACTCTCGCACAAGTCACACACTCGGCCACATACTTTGCAACGTCAAGCTTCATCGTTGGCGACCAGTAGTAGGCTTTCAGGTCCCTATACATTTTAGTGCTACCAGGATGAATCGAGTACATGGTTTTGTGAGCTTCTTCCATCAGAAGATCTCTTATTCCTCCTGACTTAGGTACCCAAATACGATCTTGGAATACCTTCAGTCCATGACCGTTTGTACCAAACACCAATGTTTTGCCCAAACGTTCCTCCTTTCAGTCATTTTTCTCAAAAGCTTCTTCTTGAGCTTTCTTTATACTCTCTGCAATTGTCGAGACAACTTCTATTCTCAACGCTCTTGGCCTTTTTCTCTCAACATTGACTTTCCGACTAAGAGCATCGGCAACAACATTAGCTTTACCAGGGTGGTAAAGTATCTCATAGTCGTAGTCCTTGAGAAACTCTAGCCAACATCATTGTCTCGTATTTAACTCTTTCAGATTAAAGAGATATTGGAGACTCTTATGATCAGTGAAAACTTTGCACTTCGTGCCATAGAGGTAATGGCTCCATATTTCAAAGCGAAAACTACCGCTTCCAACTCCAAATCATGAGTCAGGTAATTCTTTTCATGCTCCTTCAGCTGTCGAGACGCATATGCTATCACCTTTTCTATTTGGGTCAAAACACTACCCAATCCAACCCCAGACACATCGCTATAAACAGCAAAGTATTCAACCCCATCGGGTAAAGAAAGTATCGGTGCCTCGCATAGCTTCTTCTTTAGCTTCTCGAATGCTTCTTTATGCTTATCGCTCCAAGCATAAGTAGCTCCTTTGTGGGTCAAAGTTGTTAATGGACTACCAATCGAAGAAAAGCCTTGGATAAATCTTCGGTAATATTCGGCTAATCCTAAAAAGCTTCGGATCTCCGTGGGACTTTTCGGTTGCTCCCACTTCATTACAGCCTCAATCATTGCTGGATCACCATTATCCCTTCTTGGTTGACCACGTGACCCAAGAATTGAACTTCTCGAACACAAAAATCAGATTTGGAGAACTTTGCATACAACTTCTCCTTCTTCAAAACTTCTAACACTTCTCGCAAGTTTCTGCCATGCTCCTCTTGGTTTTTCGAATAAATCAGAATGTCGTCTATAAATACTATCACAGATTTATCAAGGAATGGATTACAAACCCTGTTCATTAAATCCATGAATCTTGTTGCAGCACTGGTTAGTCCAAACGACATAACCAAAAACTCGTAGTGTCCATATCTAGTTCTGCATGTAGTCTTCTCGATATCTTGTTCTCTTAACTTCAGCTGATGATATCCTGACCTTAGATCAATCTTCAAAAAATAACTTGAACCTTGTAGTTGATCGAATAGGTCATCAATCCTCGGTAACGGATATGTATTGTTTATTGTTGCCTTGTTCAGCTCTCTGTAATCGATGCACATTCTCATACTTCCATCTTTCTTCTTCACGAATAACACCGGTGCTCCCCAGGGTGATGAACTAAGTCTAATGAAACCTTTGTCCAAGAACTCCTGAAGTTGTATCATCAGCTCCTTCATCTCCGTCGGTGCTAATTGATAAGGTGCTTTTGCTATTGGCGTGGTTGCTGGTAGCAAGTCTATTCTGAACTCCACTTGTCTATCAGGTGGTAATCCAGGAAGATCTTCAGGAAATACTTCCGGATAATACACACCACTGGAATACTCAACATCACCTTCTTTTCCTTCTTAGCATCGATCACGAATGCTAAATATGATGTACATCCCTTGGTCAAACACTTTCTGGCTTTCATTAGGGAAATGATTCTAGAATTCACTCTGTGTTTGTCCCCATACACCATAAATGACTCTTTCGCTGGCGGGTTTACTTTTACTATCTTCTTTCTGCACAATATCTCGGCTCCGGTGTTGTAGCTACAATAGGTATTTGCTCAATCACTGGTGGTTGATTCCTGTTTTCATCAGCATTTCCAACGCCACTTCTTGTTCTCACCATTTTTGATCTATACACCGAATAAGGTGAAATTAGATACTCATTCACGATAGATATTCAAATCATCCTTATCACTCTAAAACGTTTACATGTTAGTTCTAAATTCGTAGATGTACGCTTAGAATCCTACACACATAAGGTTTCCAGATCCGGTCGGCAATAGACCATAGATCCGAACAAATAATATCATATATGGAAACATATAACATTTTGCACATATAATCATTTTAGGCAACTTTCCTAAAATAAACTAGTGCTCGTGTCTAAAACATAAAAGACACACATCTCAAAATTTCACTTAGCATTTTAAGTTTAAGTCTAGAAATCCTACAAATTCCTAGTTCGCTTAAACTAATGCTCTGATACCAACTATGACATCCCCAAAATTACAGCCAGAAAAGACCAGTTTAATTTATGCTTCTAAAATGGTTTCAGTGTAATCCTTTGATTAAAATAGTTGCGGAATTTGTTCCCAAAAACAAAACGTGATAAAATAATATTTACCAAAGCATTTCACAAAAGAAATGTATTTTCATTATATAATCAAAACTCGGGATGTCATGTTCCGATACAGACCATAAAGCATAAACGATAATATTACAATTCATTCAACAAATATATACATATACAAACTTGTAAACAAAACAACTTGATGATTCATCAATCTTATGCCCTTGCGCCACTTCCTGTAATACAAATAAACTAAGTGGGTTGGGCTTGGGAGCCTGGTGACCATATAGGGTTTTCAACCCACAATAAATGATTAAATTAAATTTCATCAACCAACAATAACCCAATTACCCATTCCCGTTATTCTTCCTTTACGTCCCTAAAATAACTAACACAAGGGACGTAGTCTAAGAATATTTCATCGGGGCGACAACACATGCATTCGGGGGTTTCCCGGCAATATATGTCAAATAAGGCAACCATGAGGGGGATGGAATACAGCGAATGAACACCCAAGTTCATTAACACCTACAGGTGGCGAACCTGCTAGCGTTCCACAGGACTGTCTAGAAAAGTCTGTGGTCGTCATCTGAACTCCGCTAGATGACTGAATCAAAAACAACATCGAGGCCTCACATATGTTTATCACACAACTATCTACCCTTGTTCTACCCGACATATCAGTAGATAAAAAAATATATATTTATACATATTTTAAAACCTGCATAGCATTCTCATTCAGTACATATTCTAAACAACAGATGAGACACATACACATAACATATATTTCATGGAGAATAAATCATATCTATGTGATAGAAGAAAGTGAATATACATTCACGCATATAACAACAAAATATACACATAACACATATTTCGTATAAAATACTTCATAATTATGCGTTAGAAGAAAGTAACCACACACTCACTTGATTAGAAGATGATCGGACAGCATTACGGCTTATAGAAGTAGTAATCTTTGGCAAATCTGGAAGATCTTCACAAACACTAGGCTCCTCGCAGGCAGAGCTTCGGCTCAGGAATTGCACTTCTCGGGATCTTCGGGGCCTCGGGACTTGCTTCGGGGCTCGGGAATGATACCGGGGCTTCGGGATAATTCTTGTACGAAAAACGATGCAAAAACACGAGAGAAATGGAAGAAATGAGCAAAGAACTTGGTTGCCCTCGACTTCCTTTTATCGGGGGCTGGAAACCCAAATTACGTTGGGCGTAATGTTGATATGGTTGCTGACTCCCCCCCCCCCCCCCCTCCCCTTCGGATAATATCGGCTATTTTATATTTAAATTAAATACCGAATTTATTTAATAAACTTCAAAAATCCATATATTCCTCATACGAACTCCGTTTTCGACGTTTTTATATCCTCGCGTAGGTGAGACTATGCTCTACAACTTTCGTTTAGACTCCATCGACTAATTTTGAATTTATTTTTTATTATTTATTTTTAGTAGGCCGGGACAGGAAAACTCCGTTATAAATTCATAACTTCTTCATCTGATGTCCGTTTTTGCCAATCTTTTTATCGTTTCACTACTATTTACAACATCTTCGATTCTTGTTTAGATTGTTTCGGCTAAAAACCACTCGGTCTCAAATCAAGTATTTGAGCTGCATACTGCTAAGTCGAAACTTAGAAAAATCATAACTTCCTCATACGAAGTTAGATTTGGGCGTTTTCTTTATGCACGCTCTCAGTTTAACGAACTCTAAGACTTTCGTTTAGATCACTAATGCTAAATATCGCTCTAACGTAAATTTCACTTTTTAAGTCATTCAGCGTTGCCGGTTCTGTCGCGAAACTTCGACAGGTCATAACTTCTTCATTATAACTCGGATTTTGGCATTCTTTATATCTTCGGAATCCTTGTTTCGACCACTACATCTTTATGCAAAGATATCGGGCTTATCTCATACTTTAATTTCGCTTATGTTATTCTTAATTCATTAAATTATAATAATTAAGAAAATAAACACATAATTCACATAATACTCAAATATTTCATAATTAATACTCCAAAAAGAGTTACAAGGGTTAACCTAGACTATTACATCAATGATAATGCCTAGCCTGGAAATGCAGGCGTTACACTCCACCCTCCGAAGAAGATCATCGTTGGTCGTCTTCCAGATCTTCTCTTGCCCCCTGAGAGCATGGTCAGCTCTTTCAGCATCCTAAGATCAATGGTGGACTAGGAGACGTGATCAAAGACCTAAAATAAGCATAATATCAGTAAGGTAAGAGAAAAGATAGGTAAAAAGGTAAATTATTTAAACTTACAGCCTGAGAGAAGGAAGTCAATCTTCCAAGAGAATCTTCAATGTTGAGACTCCCAAGATCAGGATCTGTAACCTCAAAGATTTTTCATTTTTCAGATCCCGAAGTCTTCACATTCAGATCAAGTGGAGTCTTTTCCGAAGGAGGGAGAATAGAAGCCTTTTCCTACATGACCATAATCAATCCGCTGGTCAAATCATCTTCAATATCCACCAAAGCGAAATTTGCAATGGATTGAGTTATCTTGGAGCCTACATAAGTGTAAAGATCCCTCTAGGATCGAAGATCATAAAACCAACCAGAAGAAGAGATGAGGAGTTACACCTATAGCCTTGGAAGCAGTGTTGGAGGAACCCTATTGGAGACTAGATTGTTTGGGGTTAAAGGATCTATCCACCTCATGGAGTGTGAGAATGTTAATGATCTTCTCCTCTGTATCCTCAGTAGTAGAAACAAATTATCCAATCTTGAAACTTGTAACAAAAAAACAAAATAAGAAAGTAAATTTTAGGATCCTTTAAGATAATCTTGAAATCCTAGCCTTCTTAATCCATTCTTTGGGTAGAAGATCGCCGCCGGGAATGGAATCATGCCTGACAAAGAAGTATCACTCCTTCCAAGTCCCACCATTGTGTTTTGTTTTCAGCACGAGAGGAGATTTTTTTAACTTTGAACAGGAAACGAGAATTACCGAAAGTCAAAAGATCATATACATGAGACAATTCAGCCAAACCCATGTCAAGATTTTGAGTTTGATCCAAATGCTCAACCCAATACAGGATCCTCTAAATGATAGGCATCACTTGGATGTAAGGGAGCTTTGTAACCCTGATGAATTCATAAATCACACCGAAGAAAGGGAATTTTAGGCCTAAAGAAAGGGGTACTCCAGATTGCACACCCATGAGGGGGAAATGAAATCCGGTTGAATCAAAGGATCATACGGCCTAAACACAGTGTTGTGGGGAAAGCTCCACCATCTTTCAAAGACTGTATATCTCCATCATCAAAAGAGCATGTCTCGTCATAGGAAAAGAATTTTTGATCAGTGAAATCATCCTCGGGAAGAACGAGAACATTTTCGCGGGAAACGGTCATCTTTTTGCCCATGATGAAAGAAATTGTAAAAAGAAAGAGAAGGAGAAATTTACCTCCAAAGTTAGCCGGTACAGATCGAAAAGGACTGAGAGACGCGTATGACTTGATTGCCTCGTAAATATCTCTTAAATGGGTAGAAATGTAGCAGTTGGGGAGTTTTAAATTTAAAAATCTTATATTTTTACCCTTACCTCTATTTTTACTCATTTAATTTAATTTATCCCTTCAGTATATCATGAAGTAATTCGCTTATTTTTAGAAATAAATTACGGGCAATTGTTAGGGCTAGGATCTCAAAACTACAATAAGATCCTCAAGCCTAAGGATCCTCAAACCTCAGAATCCCAAATATACTTCAAGATCCTGATCATTATTATTCTAGTATTTATAATGGTTATATATTCTATTTTCTTTACCACATGTACAGTAATAATCAGTCAAAGTCTCAAAGAATAGTCACAACCATGCAAAAGACTCATAGGACCAAGTCATGCAACGTTCATAAGTTGATCTCAGAGGACCCCTAAATTTTCAAAGTTCTTTTTATTAGCTTTTAACTATATAAATCACTTATATTCATCACACCATACACGATATTTAACATAACAATAGCACTTGTGCTCGTATTCTTTACTTTTTCTCTGTAATAAATCATTTCAGTCAATAAAGTCATCAAGGTAGATGATCATCATCACCTCCCAAGGTTTTACAACGGATATCCTATCAAGGATCAAGGGCTTTCCTTGTAAAACACTTGTATTGCTTTTATTTACAATATATACTTGCTTCATTTTGAACACCGCAGCCTCCCATACACTTTGGTCGATCTTAATTTGTTCATTTTTTGACCAATACATAAGGATAGATAGAAGCTAATGTCAGCTTAAACTCCAATTGATCTTTTGGTCATCTCTCTAAACATTTCTTTGGATAGATTTTATCATCTTGAAGAGAGTTCTTCTGAATATGTTTTTGGGAGATGATCCCAACTTTAGAATTTACAGGGAAAAGACCCAACTCATGTAATATTGGGAAAGATTCCTTATAGTAATTCACTGGGGAAGATCCTAACTTAGAGTTTTACTAGGGAAAATCCCAAATTAAGAAATATTGGGGAAGATCCCAACTTAAGAAATACTTGCGGAAATATTGGGGAAGATCCCAACTTAGATTATACTAGGTAAGATCCCAACATAGATTATACTTGGGAAATCCCAACTTTAGATAATAACTAGGGAAAATTCCAACTTTAGATAATAACTAGGTAAGATCCCAACTTTAGATAATAACCGAGGAAAATCCCAACTTTAGATAATAATTGGGGAAGATCCCATTTCATAAGATAACATTATAATTTTATAAGTTGTATAAATTTACTTTAGGATCTTAACATATGTTCATAAATAAGAGGGTTTACAAGCCACTAAAGCACGAGATCATCCTCTTATTCACATCCTATATTTAGATATCATGCATCCAAGCGAGGTGTAGAAACCTAAACTGGTGCGGAAGAGGTCATTAACTCTTTAAACCTTAGGATCTTAACATATTTTTGGAAATAAGAGGGTTGCCAATTCAGTAAAGCGTGAAACTATCCCCTTACATACATCCCATAGTAAGATATTATGTGTCTAAGCAGGGTATGGAAACCCAAACATGGACGAATGAGGTTATTAACTATTTAAACCTTAGAGGAGATTAAGTACCCTTAACCGGAGGAGATATGATCAGTCTTTATTCATAATGGCCAGGATCCTTGAGTTTTTGCATGTTGCAAACGTTAGCTTGGGGTGGGCATTAGCCTTGCTAACATCCCTTTGATGCCTAAGTCAGTAGTGTCCTTAGAATAAAAATAAAAAAAGAAAAGAAATGAAGGTAAAGAGTAGGTATGTACCTCGACTCGGTTGTCATGAATTGCGAGTAAATTGACTTACATAAAGTACGCTTCAATGTGTATAGCATTTTAGGATCTTGGCAAGATGCTTCCTTCTAGGGTAGCTAGCCAATATGCCCCCATTCCCACTTCTGAATCAATGAGATACGTATCACACTTTTAAACATGTAGGAATGCATATTTCTTCATGGTTGGCCAATAGTATCATGTTCTTAACACTTTAGAACACAAGGATCTGCCTCCAGTGTGGTTGCCACAATCCCATTCATGTATGTCTTCTAGAACTTCCATGGCTTTTTGATCTTATATATGGACCTGTTATGGATTTTTTGTACAATACTCCATGCATCATCACAAAGCGTGAAATCCTCATCTTGAATGCTTTATTGCTTTTTTCTTCTTTTAGGATTGTACCATTATGGAGATACTCTATGATGAGTTGTGCCCAAGATCTTAAATGTCTCTGAGGAACCCGACTATTTAGATCAGGATCCTGAATATTAGGATCGTGGTTAGAGGATCATGAATTGGGCCTCTAATTGTTGTTATGTTGGTTGTCTGATCATGGTCATGGGGGTCGTCTGGTCCCCTAGAGGGGTCTTCTATCATTAGGATCATTATGTGGTTTATTAGGATCCTGGTCTCTTGCGGGATCCTGAGGGAAGACTCTAAGTCGGCTAATACATCTGAATCAGTGTTATCTTCTCTAAGAACTTGATCCAGACTAAAAGCTTCAAATTCAGAGGCTAATTTTTTTAGAATTTGAACGTATAAAGCTAATCTTTCACTTTTAACTGCATAGAATCCATTAAAGTGGTTAGTTATTAATAACGAGTTGACATATACCTAAAGCTTCTTGATTTGAAGATCCTCGGCCAGTTGTATCCCCATGATCAGTGCTTCACAGTCTCCTTCATTGTTAGTTGCATGGAGTTCAAAACTAACTGCCTAGGTAGGATGTCCCCATGTGGTGATTTTAGTATGATCCCAAGGCCTGCTCCTCTAAAGTTCGATGCTCCATCTTTAAAGAGTATCCAATCCCCCATGTTTTCTTCTTTTTTAAGTCATTACATTTCTAACCCTACCTCAGGTTTTAGATGATCACTAAAATTTTCCCTAAAATCGGCTAATGCGTTTAACTTTATTGAGCATATTGGCTCATATTTGATGTCATATGTGATGAGCTCCATTGACCACTTAGTCATTCTTCCTAACATTTATGTTTTTCTCATGACATTCTTAATACGGTAGTGAGTTTTGACATGCATATTATGAGTTTCAAAATAATGTCTTAATTTGAAAGAAGTTATAACTAGTGCAAGTATTAGTTTTTCAAGGAGAAAGTACCTGGTTTCAGGATCCAAGAGACTTTTACTTACATAGTAAACAAGTTGTTGTTCACCATCAAGGTCCTTGGCTAGAACAACACTTATAACATCTAAAGATATTGAAAGATGTAGGAGGAGTGGCTCCCTATTCAAAGATCCTTGGCCAGGACTCGCTTCTATTTCCCTTTTGGTGACCATGTAACCAAGGAACTTTCCTGCCTTCATTCCATAGTAATATTTGGATGAGTTCAGCTTTATGTTATATTCATCTAATATATCGATTACATCTTCATGCTCCCTGAGGTGATCTTCATATCTTTTAGATTTGACCACCATGTTATTAATGTAGACTTCGATGGTGTCCCCCGGTTTATCCTTGAACATTCAATTCACCGGCCTCTGATATGTTTTACCTACAAATGGCATAGTAGTATAGCAATATATACATGTGGGAATTATGAAGGCGGTATCATGTTCATTTGATGGTTCTATTTGAATTTTTTTGTAATCTTGGCGAGGCATCCATCATTGTTAATAGCTCATGTCCTACCATGGCATCTATCATCGAGTCTAAGTGTGGTAAAGGGAAAGGATCCTAAGGACAAGCCTTACTGAGATCCAAATTTTCCATTCTTCTTTTGGACCACCACTACGTTGGCTAGCCATCTTGGGAACTTCAATTCCTTGATCATCCATGTTTTGAGAAGTTTTTCCCCTTCTTCTTGAATGATCAGGTTCCTTTCAGGTGCAAACTTCCTTCTTTTTTGATGTATGGGTCTGAAAGAAGGATCAATGTTAATTTTATGAGTTATAATATTCTTATCTATACCTGTCATGTCTTCAAGTTTCCATGAAAAGGTTTTCCTTCTTTCTTTTAGGAATGTAATTAGGTAACTTTTTATGTCTTATGGTATCGAGGATCCTATCAGCATTTTGGCATCAGAATCTTCAAGGTATAAGCTCACTCCATTTATATCTTGCTCATTCTATTCTAGTACGCCACATGCCCCCTTCTTTAAATGATATGCTTGTCATGCAACTTTGGAAGTCTTCGTCTAGGTCGTATGGCACTCCTTGGATTTGTATTGATCACCTGTGATCTTCACTATTTCCCATGGAGTGGGCATCTTCACATATTGATGGTAAGTTGATGGAACCGCTTTCATGCCATGGATCCAGTGCCTACCTAATATAACATTGTAGGAAGCCAAAAATTAATAACACAAAAGTTTTGCATAAAATTTACCCATTCGATGTAGATGGGTAGCTTCATCTCTCTAAGACTATGCTTCGTTTCACCGTTGAATCCTATTAGTATTGAGGATCTCTTGATTATCTCGGATTTTGGGATGTTCATCCCAGTCAGAGCATCTAAGAGTATGATATTCACCGAGGATCCTCAATCCACCAGGATCCTTCTGATAAATTCGGTGGCAATGTAGATAGTTATCATCAATCCATCATGATGAGGATCCTAGATATTTTCTCCGTATTGTTCATCGAATGTGACTTCTTTCTTTCCTGTTATCTATGTATTCTTTTGGCGTCTCTCTTCTTTCTCTATTTTTGACACCTTGGCATGTTTTTTTTGCTGCAGAGTAAGAAGTTCCACAAATATCAGAACCCCCAGAGATAACATTAGTTACCTTAGAGTCATGAGGAGTGGATCATGGTTTTTCCAGGATCTTGGTAGGATCATGTTCCTTTTCCTTCGATTTTTCTTTTTGTCTTACTACGATTTCTTTGACATGTCCTTTGCTCAGGAGATAACTAATCTACAATCTTAGGGTTATGTAAACCTTAGTGATGTGGCCGAAATCTCCATGTTATGCACACCATTTAGATTTTTCTTTCCGACCACTCGATTTCTCTCCTTTCCTTGTCCACCTTGCTTTCTTGCCAAGATCCTACATGGCAAATATTAGACCAAAAACATCAACAGAAAAACAATAGTCATGTAACACCCTAAATCTGGTATGAGTTGAAACCCTCAACAAATTACATTTTTGCATAATTGGTCCTTTGAGTACATTGGGTGTACTTAAGTGTACGCTTAGCGTACTATGCATGGTTGATCGCGGAGGAACAGGACGTACGCTTGGCGTACATGTTAGGGGTCCAAAACCCTAATTTCCAGACATTAGGCCTATTTAAGAGACCTTAAGTCCCTTGGACTTAACCCTAGAGAGCCTCCATAGCCTTAGAATGTCCTTACACTCCAGAGAAACTTTTGAGACCATTTTGATCTTTAAAAAGGTATTTCTGGCACTTTTAATGTTCATTCCAAGAAGAAGAGGTGGTTGAACAAGCTTGGAATGAGTTGGTGCTTCAAGATCTTGCATCATAGTCATCTTGCAAAGTTTCTGGAGGTAAACATCTTGGATCTTTCATCTTAAATCTCTAGTTCTAGTTAGGATTTTCTACCTTGTCCCTTTTGTTGATTTTTGACCTCCATTTGTGAGTTAAGCAACTCCAGAAGGTGGGAATGACAAATCTGAAGTCCCTTGGTTCTTTAGTATCATAAAAATGGAGTCTTGATGGGAGTTTTGGCCTCATGCATGGGTTAAAGACCTTGGAAAGGTCTTAATGGAGGTGTTTGGGGTATATGAGGCACGCAAAGGCATAAAGTTGCCAACTTTATGCCTTGGGACATCTTATTAGACTTAGATCTAGCTTTTCGATGTAAAGGAAACGAGTATTAAGAAATTAATGGAGAAAGTGCTTAAATTTGTTGTATAATGGGCGTAACCCAGTGTACGCTGCGCTTAGTCCCAATCCAGTACGTTGTGCGTACCAGGATGGTATGTCGAGCGTATGCATCGCAGATGGGTCGAATCTATTCTGGGACTTTGAGCTATTTGGGCCTCATTTGATTTTTGGGCTTGGTGTATTACGGGAATTATGAGTCATATCATTAGTTATGGGCCATGGATATATTGAATGGGCTTTATTGGGCCAAGAGGCCCATTAGGGATTTTGGACTTGGACTTTGGGCCCTTTAGCAAGGGATGGACAATTGGGCCTTATGGAAGGGTTCGGAGTTTGGGTTTCCCTTGGTTAATTAAAATCCTAATAGTGTCTAATACTATTATTCGGCACGTGAGATGTGAGTCTCCTCACCATACCAATGGGTCTAAGGCGCCAAGGCCAGCCCATTCTTGATATGTAGTTTCCTAACTTAAATTGTATTATTTTGCTTGATATTTGGTACGAGCTAGGAAGTATGTTAGCAGTATGTGTGGTATGTTTCATGGAAGATCATGGGAGATCCCATGGCACTTGGATGTAAGACCATGAGGAGAGCCCGTGGATTTCCTATCAAAGACCATGGGAGAGCCCATGCCACTTAGGTGTAAGACCATGTGGGTAGCCCATAGCATCCTGGAGTAAGACCCTGGGGACGAGCCCACAGCATCCTTATATGTTGTATGCATTGCTTATGTGATATGTGTGTAGCCTTAATTAACTATCAGGTTATGTGTATGTGTAGAATGTGGTATGCTCTGGGGAACTCACTAAGCATTTCGCTTACAGGTTGTTGATTTGTTTCAGGTACATCCGAGCCCAAGGGCAAGGGTATTGCGTTATAGCGTGGCGTTGACTCTATCTCTCTCTTTCACTGTTAGGTTCTGGGGACACTCTGATGATTTGAATAAGTTGTAATGAATCATTGGTTTGAAAACAATTATGTTGTGATTTCATTGTTTATGCAATTAAGTTTTATTAATTAAAAGTGAAAATTTTCTTTAAAAAAATTGGGTCGTTACAAGTTGGTATCAGAGCCTTGGTTTGAGGGATTCAGGACTCAAACTAAGGAAATGGTAAATTTTTAAGCAAATGAAAAGATGAGAGTGCAACGCGCATGATTAGCCAAGCCAAATAAGTAGTTCCCCAATATTTTAGCCATGTTATACTAATAATTGAGCCTTGTTGATTATATGGAACTTGCTATGTGTATGCTTTTAAAATTGTATACGGTTAGGAGCTTATAGGCTCAGAATGATTGATTTGGCCTTATTTCCTATTCCTTGTTTGGTTGGGGTCGTAGGGTAGAATTTTTTATTCAAAAGTCTATTTGATCCTTTTTCTGTGTACAATTTGCATGCATGAAGGCAACCTGTTATGATGGGTTTGATTGATATGAGTAGAATAAATATTAGGACAGCCTGAGAATGATGTACTTGGTAATTGTGGGATATGGTTTGGTTGTGGGACGACTTGGAGTTATCAGGTAGAGCAGTGGGGAAAACTACAGGTAGGTGTGGAAGGTAGTATTGGTCCCGTACTATTAGAAGCACAGGACATGTACCCGAACCAATGCTAGATCTGACGACTTCAAGGAGGACCGTTATAGGGAAATCCATATCATGGAAAATCCTTATCGCTATAATTTATGATATTTTAGTTCAGCATGGTGGTGACATGATTTAGAGCAGGGGGTCAGGATCGGGCTCTAGGTCCAGGGCAGGATCGGGCGACACTGTCCATGTCATTGATGAGAGGTTGCACGAGCTTATCGCAGCCGAGGTTACTAGGGGATCCTTGACGCTACCCCAGTTATTTTTAGGATGGTCAAGGAGGGTATGATGGAGATTATGGAGGAGAGACTCAAGGCATTTAGGGCTAGGGTTGTTGCGGGTTAGGTTAGGGCCCAAACTCCCTCGTTCTGGGAGTTCAAGGTGTGCGGAGCGCTAGAGTTTCTCAGAGTCAAGGACCCCATTGTTAGCCAACGCTGGGTGGCGGATATCAAAAATGCTCAGCATACGAGTTCTTGCCCAGATGTGGCCAAGGTGGGTTTTTCTTCATGTATGCTAAGTGACTGAGCCTGAGATTGGTGGGGAGTGGTGACTAGTCACGTGGGAGCGGCTAGTGTGGTTAAGATGACATGGTCCGATTTTGTTCAGCGATTCAATGCGGAGTTTGTACCAGCTATTGAGGTGAACCGGCTGGTGAGGGAGTTTCACGACCTCTAGCAAACCACTGAAACTGTGGTGGAGATCACCGCCAGGTTTCGGGAACGAGCTTTGTTGATTCCACAATACGCTACAGATGAGGATTTGAGGAGGATGAGATATCACTTTGTGTTGAGGGATGATATCCAAGAGTTTGTGAGTTTTATAGGGTGCAAAACCTTGAATGAGATGGTGGAGAAGGCCCGAGAACGGGAGATGGAGTTGGATTTCCGCACCAAGCAGAAACTGGAGCAGGCACGGGCAGTGGTGGGTCAGACTAAGAAGCCCAAGACCTCAGATCCTTTCAGCAGGGGCCAGCAGGGTCGGGGCCGGTGTGCCAAGTACGGTAAACCGCACAGTGGAGCTTGTCGTGGGATAGGCTCAGGATGTTATGCTTGTGGCCAATAAGGCCACGTGATCAAGGATTGCCCCAAGAAGGGCTTGATTTTCTTCCACTACAACCATACTAGCCACAAGCAGACCGATTCTCCGATATTTCAAGTAGGTGGAGTGTAAGGATTGTTTTTGTTATAATTAGTCGAAGTATGTTTTGTTCTCTTCGTATATTTTGTAATCTATTTTACTAGGGCACTTTTATACAAAGCTAATTGTTTATGCCTTGTATATTTTTTATACGCTTTATGTATCCTGTAAATAGGATCATTTACTAGAGTTAGATAGTCTTTACAGTCTTGGCTATGGTTCTTTGTAACACACAAAGCGTAATAGAGCTGAAACGAAATCTTATTTATTTCCTGTGTTCCGTCTCTCTTACTTTCTTCAATATTAATTCTGATTAATATCTTACTTGATTCATTGATTCTTCAATTAATATCAGAGAAGGAATCATCTCTGTGATCTGATTTTCATTTGTTCAAAAAGTTTTTAAATCAAATTTTTGGTTCAAAAGTTTCTGCGCTTTTTAAAATTGAAAATTTCTCTTGGATCTAAGATTGTGATTCGATTCTGCATTTGAATTATTGAAACGAAAATCCCAAAAGTTTGAAAGGCCACCATTGTTATCTTCTTTTGCCTCTCCTATTCCTCTTCCACTTCATTTGATTGATCCCTCTTCACAAAAACTAGCATCTCTCCCTTAATCGAGGTAGCCTTTCATCCAAAAGTTCCCGCATGATACTATTTCACTTATGTATCGGTAGCATTCTCCTCAAAATCCTTACTTTTTAATTGGTCTGACCATCTTCTGGACTTCGCTTCAGTTCTAGGGTTTTGTTTCTCTCTTTCTCTTGAACACCATATGATTAATCGTTATTCTCTTTTCTTTTTACATGATTTGAAAGAACGAAGATTGTATATTCCACTTCATTTGATTCTTGCCTCTTTTCAACAAAAATTAGAGTTTCAATTTGGAATCCAGTTCATGAGGTTTGCTTAGATATTGGTCCTATTTCGTATTATACTTTCATTTTTTTTCTACCCTTTTCACTTTAATCCATCTTCTAACATTCTCTTCATGTGAATATATGTTGAAGCCCTATGTTTATTCTCTTTTCTTCAGCATGTCTGGAATTGATCCAGGTAAAGGGCTAGAACCCTAATTTCATTTCTAAATTTGTGTTTTGAAATTTTTTTTATTAGATGTTGCACCTGTTAGTTTGTCCCTTCTCTTCCAAATATGACTTTAGTTTGCGTCTTTGTTATGTGATTTTGGTAAAAATTTCTCTTTTTATGTAGCTACTTATCTTATTAAACTATAGCCCTATTTCTAAATAATATTTGTTTGTTTTTTGAAAGCAGTTATCATGTGTAAGGTCAAACCTTGAAATATGATAATGTTTAAAACAGACTCAGCATCAGCGCGTATCTCAGTATCAGCACCAGCGTGTCAGCAGCTCAGTTTGTAATAGTTTAGATTATTCAGTGCATTGTAATCATGTAGATCAAGCCGGTCAAGAGGATGAACCATATGATGGTGGTCATTTCTCTCCTCAACTTTCTCATCATATCGACTCAGTTGCTAATGTTCCCTCAGCTCAAAAAGATTCACTGAGTCAGGGGGAGCAACAATTTCAGGGGGAGCAACAATTTCAGGAGGAGCAACTATCCCAGGGGGAGCATCCCTCTCAGGGGGAGAATCCACCTCATGGGGACCAATATTCTCCGGTAATGGCTCCTAGCTCTCCAGCAGCTCCAGCTACTTCAGTTGTTCAGATTCCGGCCTCAGCATTTACTGAACTTCTGAAACTAACTCGGGACATGAATCAGCGTCGTCTACGCATTGAGGCTGATGTTCACCAGCTAAAGGAAGTTCTCCTGCAAACTTCCTCCTCTCGTCCCCAATCTGATGATGCTCAAAAAGGGGGAGATACTGATAATGATGCTGATGTTGATGATAATGCTGACCGTGAACCGAATGAGAGAGACACCAAACCTGTTGACAACACTCCTGTTCAACCTGAATCATCAACGCCAATGCATGAGTCTGACACTGCGGGGCACAATAGTCCAACAGCTACCGAAAAGCTGATTGAAGATAGTGAGCATGATGAAGAGCATGATGAACCAGATGATGAATGTCAAATACTGGATATGAACTTCATTAATCTTGGTGCTGATACCATCATTTCGGTCCAAGGAGAGGATTCAGACGTTGCCAGTGAAGAATCTCATCTGCTATCTCGAAAGCGTAAGGTAGCAGACACTGAGTTGGATCTTTCTCAAATTGATACTTTTCTGCCTTGGAAGAAACCCAATTCCATAGTCAGTATTTCAAATCTTGCCGCTGAATGGAACATGTCTCCTGATCAAGTTAAGCAAATTCTTGATGAAGCCAATCGAGCTCAACGTCTAAAGAACATTACTCAAGCTGATGTATCTCTTATTCAGCACAAACTTCAGGCCAAGGGATCTTTTGAAGCTCAGATGCAGAAATTCCTGGAATTTCAGTCCAAGGCTCAGTCTTCTCAACCTCTTCCTGGTTATAGTAAGCCTAAGCCTGACAGTGTTCTTGACCGGATTGATCGAAAGAGGTTTGAAGACGTTTTTAATCGGCCAATGTGTGGTGATAAGATCATCAAAGTTAAAGCTTCCAAACCACGAAATGAGAAAATCCTTACGTTGAAGATCACTCGTCAAGGTCCTCAGCATTCATACACTGAAGTTGTCAAGAGGGATGAGCTGATCAGGTATGGATATTCTGAATGGATGGAACTACTTGAACTAGCATCCAAGAAAACCTCAGCTCACTCTTCGGAACTGACTTGTGCTCTTCATCTGCTGATCAAGAAAGTTCAACGTTTGGATCTTGTTCCTAAAGAACGACCTTAGCATCAAGGCCAAAGGTTGTCTGTTCCTAGAACTCGAAGAACCAAGTTTCAAGTTGATGGTGAAGATGTATTGGTTCTTGACTTTGGTGCTGGTGAAATTAACAATTCTCTTCCTATCAGTGTTGATCCGGTTCAGCATAAGTTTATCTCAGCTCCTGAACACAGGATGTTCTATCTTGATAAAAACAGGAGGATGTGTTTTCAGCGAACTGTTGAGATCCTAAAGGCTCCAACCACTCATCTTGTTGGCTTAAGGCAAATGTGCATGAGTCATCAAGATCTATCTGGAGAGTTTCACATTCTTATTGCCATGGAGCTGTTGAACAGAAGACAGGAGTTGTTGGATGGTCCTCACTGGCCAGTTAAAATTAAAGTTGAAGCTGAGTATGAAGAGTTCCTTTCCAGAGGTGTTTTAATTTAGTTTGTTTTGAACATCATCATATTGGGGGAGATTGTAAGGTCAAACCTTGAAATATGATAATGTTTAAAACAGACTCAGCATCAGCGCATATCTCAGTATCAGCACCAGTGTGTCAGCAGCTCAGTTTGTAATAGTTTAGATTATTCAGTGCATTGTAACAAATCTTGTATTTATCCTGTTTCCATAGTTAGCTTAATTAGTTAGCTAGCGTATCCCTGATTTGTAGGAATTATCTAGAATCGTAGTATATAATCTTTTGTATAGGTTTGTGAATGTAAAGGCCTTTCACAAACCCTAATCGCTGCTTTGTGCACACGATAATCTCTTTGTGAGATTATCTTTCTTAGTGAAAGTTTTTTCTTCGTGAATTCCTCTTATTCTTATTTTCTGTCATTGTTTGATATATTGATTGATCTAAAGGTCTCTTCATCATGTTAGCTAATTAGAGATTAGGATTCCTCTTAAGAGAGGATAAGACAAGAGAAAACCTTGAATTTAATGTTCAATGGAGGATCCCTAGGAAACGAGAGAAAAGAAGTATGATGTGTCGTTTAGGGGGAAGGTGTTGTAACCTACATCAATCGATGACTCAACTCATTTTCTAACTGGCGCTTGAAACAAAGCAGGCGGTGGCATTCCATGGAAATAAGTGACAAAGTTGTGCTTCCCTCCTCCAATCGAAATGCTTTGGACTACTTTTTTAACTCATATGGTGCTCATAGCTTCTCTATTGATCAGGGTAAGCTAACGTCACTGGTTACCCTTTGTTGCCTCAAACCTTCTTCATGATGACAGTTTAAGAATCGGGACAGGTGTTTGGGAGATGATTTCCAGATTCTTTATAAGAGTGGTAATAACAAAGAGAAGAAAGAAGCACATACAGTTGATTACTTTTGGATTTTTGCCAAACCACAGACTGAAATAATATAACAGAAGGGATCATCTTAAAATCAATTAGCTTTACTAATTATCTAAAAGGGTTTATGCTTGGATATAATTTTTTTTTTTGTTAAAACGAAGGGATAGACAGTGAGGATCATTTTATTTGGAAAATATGTTTGTTTGTCATATATGTGTTCAACATGTGAATACATATATTATCATTATTAAATCTGGTCTCCTACTGTAGTCAACCCAAATTTTGAAACTTTTAATCTTTTTCCATAGCCTTCAACCCAATTTTTACTAAATTTGGTCTCATACTGTAGTCAACAAGTGAATACATATATTATCATTATTTTATTCCCATGGTCCCTTAATAGTTACCAAATTCAAGTATGTTTCCAAAAGAAAGACATTAAATGGTTTCGATAATGGGTTTATGCAAGAACTGAATGAAAATAACTTGATGTGAAGTATATGAAGACATGAGTTTGAAATTGATGGATCATTTTTTCTTTATGATACGAAATTACTCCAGCAAAGTTTTTCCAAATGTTGAATTTTCACTTTTTGTTGACTTTTGGGTGGGATGTAGTAAGGTATCCTCTTCCAGTCTATGAACCTCAAGGCTCTACTTCTGACGTCATCCATTTTTTTGCATGGGGTCATTACGAGATCTTCATAGAAGGGATAATCTTTCTTTAGTCCCATCTTGAAGGCTTCTACGGCAGTGGCCATGTCGATATTAAGAATATTTAGTGCTTCTTTTTCAAACCTGCTTACAAAATCTCTAAGGGATTCCTTAGGATCCTAGAGTACTCGATATAGATCACTAGTGATCCTTTCGAATGCCCTACTATAAGAAAACTATTTATTAAAAAGATTAACTAAATGAGAAAAAGAAGTAATGAAATAAGGAGTAACATTAAGAAGCCATTTCAAGGCTGATTCTGTGAGGGTTAAACCAAAACCCTTGCACAAACAAGCTTAGTTTAAGTGTAATGGGATGGGAATGATTTCCATTCTTTACGTATGTTGTGCTACATGTTCCTCAGGATCCATAGTTCCGTCATAAGGCTTCATTTTGGGACACTAGAATTGTTTTCAAACATCAGTATAGGCTATTGCGGCAGCGAATCTCGAGATCATGTGGCTTGCGGGGGATGCTTCTAGTATAGGTTGCAGTATTCGCAGTATGCTCAAGATCATCTGACTCCATTGTTAAGTTCCCTAGCCATGATAGGACTTATATCTGCATCAAGATCCTCAAATTTAGTATTAAATGCATTATTATTTAGTAAGTTACTGGTGTCTTGGTTTTTAAGGGTAGTGAAGGTTTCGTTAGGATCGTGCATCACAATGGTTTGATTATTTGCGATTGCTCCCCAAGTTAAAGCAGCAGTAGGTTTCGAGGTTATAGTATCTTAATGATTCCCTAGGGATCCCGCGCTGTCGAAATTAAGGATCCTAGGTTGCAAAATCAAAGGTGTTGTTTCATGCAGTTATTCTTTACATTCCTTTTATCAATGTTATGTTTTCCTCCTATTATTGATTCAGTTGTTGCTTTACTGTAACACCCATAATCAAAAATACCAAGAAAGGAAAGGAAAACCCTAGATCAAAGGGGGTCAACTCGTCGAGTCTAGGGTGGAACTCGATGAGTCTGAGCGAGATCCGGGTCGAAGAGTAAGTGACTGACTCGACAAGTCGGAGAGTGGATGCGGCGAGTCCGTTCTGGATTGGGAAAACCTAAGTCCAGGGCTTTGTGCACTATATAATCTTCTCATTCTCTCCCTTATGGTTCTCTATAGCCTCTCTTACCCAGAACAAGAAACCCTAAGTCTCCATTTTTTTCACATTCAAGCTTTCTTGCCATTTTGGGTGATTTGAAGGAAGAAGGAGGAAGCGAACCTTTGGTAATTCAAGGATTGGCTTTAGATCCAGAGTTGGTGTGACTTTTCAGATCCCTTGAGGTAACAAGCTGACCCTATTGCATTTAGATCTATCTTATGGTTGAGTTTTGGGCATTTTTGAGTATGGAGGATGTTTATTCTGAGTTTGGAGTAGATTTGAGGTTGCTACCTCAGATCTAGGCTATTAAGGATCCAGAAAGCCATAAATTTTATGCCAATAAGTTGTTGGTGAAGCCCCTTGGTCACAAAACCTAGCCCTAGAGTGTTTTAAGCCCATATCTCTTTGGTTTCACGTAAAGTTTGCAAATTTACGTGAGGAATAGACTTGGGAAGGGTGGATCTATGAGTTGGAGCCCCTGCATGGCTCAAAAAGCCACTGTATGGATTAAGAATTGAAGCGACTCGGCGAGTTGGATGAAAATGGGCATGGATTCGACGAGTTGGAAGAACAAATCGGCGAGTCTGTTGAAGATTATCATGGACTCGGCGAGTCTGTTCTTGGACTCAGTGAGCTAGGTCGCAAAGCACTAACCCCTTCTGGTTAAGACTTAGATCGGTGAGTTGAGTGGAGACTCAGTGAGTTGGGCAGGATGGGACTCAGGCATTGTTGAACTCGATGAGTCTTGGGGTGACTCGAGGAGCTAAGTTGTTTTATGGGAGTTTCTGAATGCAGGGACTCGACGAGTCTTGGGGCGACTCGGCGAGTAGAGTCAGTCAAGAAGGATGACTTTGACCAGGAATTTGACTTTGGAAAGAGTAGACTTAGACGGATTTTAAGAGTTCAGTTTAGGACTAAGTGTTGTATGATATTGATATTGATAGCTCGGGGAGCTAGTAGAGCAGCGGTTAAGAGAATTGTCGGTCAGCAGTAAGAGGATTATCAGCAAAAGTTCAGCACTGCAGGTGAGTTTCCCTTTGTGTGAATGGGTCTAAGGCCACAATGTCGGCCCGTGTAGTTGTGAGTGGGGAGACCCAGGGGTTAGCCCTAGGTACTGTTTGCTAGTATGATATTCCGAACCAAGGTCCGATGTCGGGCGGGTGCTCAAGGAATGGTTTGCATGTTAGAGTATACTTGTTGTTTATGTGATGCATGTATGTGCCTAGTAAGAAGGTGAGTGTGGGCGAGGTCCCGTATTTCACAATAGCAGAGTATGGATGGCATTCCATATCTCATTAGTAGAGGACCATGGGTGAGGCTCGAGATTGGCATGGAGTGAGTGTGGGCATGGCCCGTATCTCACTTATCGTAAGAGCTTGGACGGGGTTCCATGACTCACTAGTGACAGGACAGGGGCGAGGCCCAAGACAGGCGAGGCCTAAGGACAAGAAAGCAGTAGGGTATGTTCAGTTATGTGTTATATGCTATTTTTGTACTATATGTGGTTAGCGAGCGAGGCCAAGAGATAGGCAGGGCCTAAAAGAAACAAATATGTATCCGAGCGGGGTTCGAAGCCAGGCGGGCCCTGGAGCGGCGGGGCAGTTGTAGCGGGCGAGGCCCGAGGTAGGGACATGGCCCAGTATATGTGTATGTGTTTGTGCAGGGTATGTGGTTGGTTGGGGAACTCACTAAGCTTCGTGCTTATGGTTTTCAGTTTTCGTTTCAGGTTCTTCTGGTAGTGGAGAGAAGAGCTTGGGGTGATCGCATGGCACACACCATTGATTAGTCAGCCTGGGATGTTTTACTCTGATAATGAAATATGTTTTGAAATAAATACCCTGAATTCATGTTATGACTTATGATATATTTTTATGATTATGGCTTTGATAATGATTTAGAGAAAAATTCTTGGTATGGATTTTTGGGATGTTACAAGTTGGTATCAGAGCCTTGGTTTGAGGGATTCGGACATACTCTCGGGTGTGTCTGAACTCAAACTAAGGGAATGGTCTAAAATTTTTCAAAATGAAAAGACATTTTTGGTAAAAAGAGTTTTTAGAAAGGAAACAGTTTTAGAAATGCGAAAAGAATTCAGAAAGAAAAAGAACTTTGATAAAAGAAAAGGGTGCGGTGCATGCAATCAGCTGAGCTCAAGTAAGTACCCCAAAATACCCATATAAGTCTATCTTACGTTTATCAGTTAGTATAGTAGCATGCTATATTAGGACTAAGGATCTAGGGAGGATGCCTTATATGCCTGTTATATGTGCTTTGAGCTGCATGATAGTGCTGATTAGACAGTAGGAGGATAGCATGTTTAGGTTATGCCTGAATTTGTGAGCTTATGTCGCATGCTAGTGCAGATTCTTGATATGAAATTATTATTGTTGAGTATGTTATGGTTAGGTTTTTTCCCTTGTCTGAATGATGCTTGCTTTGTGCATTGTGGGATTCTGAGTGATGGGAGTTAGCCATTAGGTGAATACGTCATGTCACATGTGATCAGGGTTGAATAATCTCAGAGTGCTGGATTTGGCCCTATTGAGCAACTCTTGTCTGAGTCCAACCGTTGTAGGGACGAGTCTTCTACTCGAAGGATTATCTGAGCCCCGTCACATGTGATGGTATTCAGGTGATGGCTTATTGGCATCGCAAAGAGGCCTTCAGCAGCTGACGACTGCTTTGCGTTGAGTCAGAGGTTTCCCTAGGGTAAGCCTAGGATGAGATACTGCTGGGAGTTGTAGTAGTAGAGAAAGGGACATGTTGGAGTCGAAGCAGTTCTTGAGGAAAGTACGGATAGATGTGGAAGGTAGTATGGGCCCGTACTACTGAAAGCAGAGGATCCGTACTCGATTCAAAAAAGGCCGAGATGAGACCGCAAAACTTGCAGTGTGTGCGTATGATCCCTCAGCAGTGATGAGTATTCTGATAGTTGTTGCGATATGTTATCAGCATGGTGACATTGCGAGAGAGACCAGTGGGCGGATCAGGCGCCGGAGAGGGATCAGGCTCGGGTTCAGGGGCCAAGCAGCTCGAGGAGCGAATGAGGGAGTTGATATCAGCAGAGGTTACGCACAGTATCCTAGATCAAACTCCTATGATCTTTGGCACGGTCAAGAAGGGTATACTTGAGATCTTGGATGAGAGGTTGGGAGCCTTTCGTACCGAGATAATGGATTTGATGGGAGCGCGTACTATGACATTCCGAGAGTTTAGAGCTTGCGGAGCGCCAGATTATCATGGGGCTAGGGACCCCATCGCTAACAGCAGGTGGTTGGCCGATGTTGCCAACGCATTTCGTACGAGCCGGTGTCCCGAGTGGGACAAGGTCATACTCGCCTCCTGTCTTCCGAAGGACAGAGCGAGGGATTGGTGGGATGAGGTTGCTCATGCCATTGGTGATGATGCCGCGTTGGACGTGATGACATGGAGTGATTTCTCGGCCAAGTTTAGGGCTGAGTTTTCACCGATTATTGAGGTGCAGCAGTTGGCATGGGAGTTTCAGGATTTTACGCAAACTACTGAGACTGTGGCGGAGATCACTGCCAAGTTCAAGGAGAGGTCCCTCCTTGTTCCACAGTATGTCACAGATGAGGAGATGAAGAATGCCCGATACCACGAGATGTTGAGGGATGACATCAGGCAGTTTGTGAGCAGATCCAACTGCAAAACATTGGAGGATATGATTGCACGAGCTAGAGAGAGATTGATTTGGAGCATATCCGGAAGAGGAAGTCGGATGAGGTTCAGGTAGCCACAGGTTCGGGCAAAAGGCCCAAGGGGTCAGATTCGAGATCGAGGGATTACGATAATCGCGGCCGATATGGGAGGTGCGGCAGGATGCACGAGGGTGCGTGTAGGAGTGGTAGTGGTGGAGATTCGGGATGCTTCAAGTGCAGTCGGACTGGTCATCTTAGCAGGGATTGTACTGCAACCACCACACAGGGATCAGACTTGATATGTTTCCACTACAGTCAGTGGGGCCACAAAAAGGCCCAGTGCCCCAGTTTGTTTTTGGCAGGACGGGTGATAGCAACTGCCCCTGCAACTCTGAGGATCATAGACGGTCATCAGGGTCGAGCAGAGGCGCCTACAGTAGGAGGCAGGGCTTTTCAGATGACTACCATGGAGACGCGAGCAACATCGGACGTAGCAGTTATAGGCCATCTGCATACCTTGGATAATGAACTGGTAGTTAGGGGTCGTGCCCTATGGAAGCAGGTTACTTAGGATGCAGTAACTATAGCATGCTTATGTTTGACTCAGTGGTGACCCGATGGATTCAGGAAGGTGTTATCGAGTGATGGATTGGTTAGACCCCTAGCTATGGCAAGCTTGGTTCATCAG
Source organism: Lactuca saligna (assembly GCF_052625555.1). Taxonomy (NCBI): domain Eukaryota; kingdom Viridiplantae; phylum Streptophyta; class Magnoliopsida; order Asterales; family Asteraceae; genus Lactuca; species Lactuca saligna. The sequence continues at coordinate 110,626,472 of NC_136421.1, read as the reverse complement.
CAGATTGATTGCGGTATAGCATAGAAGATTGGGAATTCTTCTCAAGCATTGAGCAGTGAGGTATAAGCAGGATCAAAGTTAGGGAGAACCCTCCGATTTTACAAGGGTAAGAGCACGCAGATCCAGAATGAGTTCACGACCTCTGAGAAGGAAAAGAAGTAGCACAACGATTGATGGATTGAGGAGTTCAATGTTGGGGGTTTGGGAAACTTCCCAATAGTTAGTTCATTTATTCGAGATGGTTAGTATCTGGATGGTAATTCGGGATGGAGGATCGCCTGCAGGACTCCCCAAAAGTTGGAATGAGGATTTTGAGAATGGTTAGCATGGGATGCTTTCGTGTTAGTAGTCAGTGACAGAGGCAGCATGTAAAGCATTGTAGAGCGGCAGGAGGGCCGCAGCATTCTCCAGTAGCAGTCAGAGGTGGAAAGTGTTGTAATACTACGGGGTAGTCGTAGCATTCACTAGCAGTCAGTAAGTTTAGAAGGCATTGTAAGACTATGGGTAAGCCCTAGCATACCCGAGCAGCTTAGTTAGCGGAGTTGGGGCGAGTCCCTTACCTCCTAGTGATCCACATAGGAATCAGGAATGGGTAGTGGATGAGAATAGTATGGAGCTTGCATGCATAACCCTAGAGAGGTGATACCTTGTGAGAGGCCGCTCTAGGATGTAGTTGGGTGAGACCCGTGGGCGAGGCCCGTATGAGAATAGCAATATAGGTGAGACCTGAGAGCAGGGTTCCTCAGTAGTGTAGTCGGGTGGGACCCGTGGGTGAGGCCTGTGAGTTTTAGTAGCACAGGTGGGACCTGGTAAGGACCTTAAGGTCGATATAGGAGGATCGAGGATCCTAGGACTTGTAGCGCCAAAGTGGCAGAGTAGAGGGGGAAGGATTAGGTAGCCTAAGTTTCCTCGGAAGTCGCTGGGAGCAACTAGAAGTTTGTGTTAGTGCTAGCAACCAGTGGGAATCGGTAATCTAGATAGTGGTAGATCAGTAGGGACCAGGGTGATCTTGGTTTATCCAGAAGGCAGATAAGGGACAGAAAGATTTTCAGTCAGCGATAGTGATGGTAAGCAGACTATGGTGGAATATAGATAGTTAATCAAGGGTTGCTCAGCACTAAGTTATAGTAGTGAGAAGTGTCCAGTGGATACTGGCGGTAATGACCCGTACTAGAAGTAGTGGGGGTAATGGATTTGGTGAAGGATAGGACCTTCACAGCGATAGGGGGAGTAGTTGGTTATGGAACGTTGCCTTAGGGAGGCTAGAAAACGCACAAGGAAAAAAGAGGTGAACCCCTACGGTGTCCAGCATATGTACTCAGGGACTACCAGAAGGTTTGTCAGTTGAGTAAGTTGTGTTCCCAGGATGGTCAGTGTTAGGGTTAACCCGATAATATTATCCGCAAGGAATAATGGTAGTCAGAATGACCGGGCGAAAGGCCAGCAGAGGTAGTCAGCGGGTGTTAGCTCTAGCAAGCAGAGTGTTGAAAGCAGATTGCAGGGCGATTGGCCGTAGAGAAACTTCGAGGATGAAGTATAGTTTAAGTGGGGGAGAGTTGTAACACCCATAATCAGAAAGACCAACAAAGGAAATGAAAACCCTAGGTCAAATGAGGTTCAACTCGTCGAGTCTAAGGTGGAAATCGACGAGTCCGACCGAGATCCAGATCGAAGAGTAAGTGGCCGAATCAAAAAGTCAGAGAGTGGACCCGGCGAGTCCGGTCTAGATTGGGGAACCCTAAGTTCAGTGCTTTGTGCACTATATAATCATCTCATTCTCTCCCTTAGGTTTCTCTATAGCCTCTCTTACCCAGAACACGAAACCCTAAGTCTCCATTTTTGCACATTCAAGCTTTCTTGCCATTTTCGGTGATTTGAAGGAAGAAGGAGGAAGCGAACCTTTGGTGATTCAAGGATTGGCTTTAGATCCAGAGTTGGTGTGACTTTTCAGATCCCTTGAGGTAATGAGTTGACCCTATTGCATTTAGATCTATCTTATGGTTGAGTTTTGGGCATTTTTTAGTATGGAGGAGGTTTATTCCGAGTTTGGAGTAGATCTGAGGTTGCTACCTCAGATCAAGGCTATTAAGGATCCAGAAATCCATAAAGTTTATCCCAATAAGTTGTTGGTAAAGCCCCTTGGTCACAAAACCTAGCCTTAGAGTGTTTTAAGCCCATATCTCTTTGGTTTCTTGTAAAGTTTGCAACTTTACATGAGGAAAAGACTTGGGAAGGGTGGATCTATGAGTTGGAACCCCTGTATGGCTCGAAAAGCCACTTTATGGATTAAGAACTTAAGCGACACGGCGAGTAACATGGGTGAACTCGGCGAGTTGGATGAAGATGGGCATGGACTCGACGATTTGGAAGAACAACTCAGTGAGTCTGTTGAAGATTGTCATGGACTCGGGGAGTCTATTCTTGGACTCAGCGAGTTAGTTCGCGAAGCACAAACCCCTTCTGGTTAAGACTTAGATCGGTGAGTTGAGTGGAGACTCAGTGAGTTGGGCAGGATGGGACTCAGGCATCGTTGAACTCGATAAGTCTTGGGGTGACTCGAGGAGCTGAGTTGTTTTATGGGAGTTTCTGAATGCAGGTACTCAATGAGTCTTGGGGCGACTCGGCGAGTAGAGTCAGTCAAGAAGGATGACTTTGACCAGGAATTTGACTTTGGAAAGCGTAGACTTAGACGGCTTTTAAGAGTTTAGTTTGGGACTAAGTGTTGTATGATATTGATATTGATAGCTCGGGGAGCTAGTAGAGCAGCGGTTAAGAGAATTATCAGTCAGCAGTAAGAGAGTTATCAGCAAAAGTTCAGCAGTGCAGGTGAGTTTCCCTTTGTGTGAATGGGTCTAAGGCCACAATGCCGGCCCATGTAGTTATGAGTAGGAAGACCCGGGGGTTAGCATTAGGCACTATTTGCTAGTATGATATTCCGGACCAAGGTCTGATATCGGGCGGGTGCCCAAGGAATGGTTTGCATGTTAGAGTATACTTGTTGTTTGTGTGATGCATGTATGTGCCTAGTAGGAAGGTGAGTGTGGGCGAGGTCCCGTATCTCACAATAGCATAGTATGGATGGTGTTCCATATCTTATTAGTAGTAGATCATGGGCGAGGCCCGAGATAGGCATGGAGTGAGTGTGGGCGTGGCCCATATCTCACTTACCGTAGGAGCTTAGATGGGGTTCCATGACTCACTCGTGACAGGACAGGACCGAGGCCCAAGACAGGTGAGGCCTAATGACAAGAATGTAGTAGGGTATGTTCAGTTATGTGTTATATGCTATTTTTGTACTATATGTGGTTAACGGGCGAGGCCCAGAGACAGGCGGGGCCTAAAAGAAATAGATCTGTGTCCGAGCGGGGCTCGAAGCCAGGTGGGGCCTGGAGCGGCGGGGCCGTGGTAGCCGGCGGGACCCGAGGTAGGGGTGAGGCTCTAAATAGCGGGTGTATCCCAGTATATGTTGTATGTGTTTGTGCAGGGTATGTGGTAGGTTGGGGAACTCACTAAGCTTCGTGCTTACAGTTTTCAGTTTTGGTTTCAGGTACTTCCGGTAGCGGAGGGAAGAGCTCGAGGTGATCGCACGGCACACACCATTGATTAGTCAGTTTAGGATGTTTTACTCTGATAATGAAATATGTTTTGAAATTAATATTATGAATTCATGTTATGACTTATGATATGTTTTTATGATTATGGCTTTGATAAGGATTTAAAGAAAAATGATTGGTACAGATTTTTGGGATGTTACATTTACCATCTTCACCAAGGTGAAGTGTTCGCTATTAAAGATTGGAAAAGGAGGATCCTGGATTCTCATGGCTGGTGATCGGAGAGGTGTTCTTTATAGAGGTATCCAGAGTTTTCCTTTGGTAGGGAGATCCGTTTGGAGGTGGTGGAAGATTATTTATGGAAACTGGGAGGAATAGATAAAGAATATAAAGTTGGTTGTGTAGACATGATTTTCGAGAATTAAGAAAACCACGACCCCATGGTGGGTGCCAAATTGTTTTGGTCAAAAATTAACCAAATTGCATGAGAGGTTGTGGTGTTGTGGTTGAAGTGATTAACAAAATTAGAACAATTTTTCACAAGTGGTTTATAGGTAAATCCCTTGATACTTGACGACATCTCCAACATAAAACCTTGGGAGGTGATAATAATCACCTACCTTGTTTGATTTTATTAATTTGGATGAAAATTACAGAAAAATGATGAAGATAAAAATACAAGTGTTTCAGTAGCGTAAGGTGTTTATGGTGTATGAAGATTGTGCTCATTGTGTGTGTTTTAAAGGTGTATATATAGTCTAGGTTAATTAACTAAGAGTCTGATATTTCTGGGATCATGTTGAATTGGTATTTGCAACATGCTTAGACTTGGTATTCCTAGGTTTTAAGCATGTTTGAAGTGGTTCTTCATTGTGAATGAGTCTTACGTTGACCATTTATACACATGTGAGAAATAAACAAGAAATATAGTCGTTAAACTTGTTTGGAAATAATGGTGATGTTTAAGATCCTGATACTCCTTTAAGATCCAAGATCCCGGATAGGTTTAAGGATCCTTAGATATCTTTGAGATTCGGGATCTTGGATGGGATTGAGGATCTTGTCCCTAACAATGTTGATCCTAACTTGCCAAATATTTTCAATGAAAAGCTACAATGGAAGGAGCAGGAACTTATGTAAGGTATGAGGTTTGAGAATCCCAACAATTGAAACATATGCTTTGTAACTATGTTGTTGCGAGTGGTTATCAATTATGCTTTGTAAAAATTGATAGTAGATGGTTATTAGACAAATGTTATGATGGAAAATGTACTATTAAGGTTAAGGGTTCATGGATGAGTGATGATAAGTCTTTCCAGATCAAGTCTCTTATAAGTGACCATAATTGTGCAAAGAATTTCAAATTAGGATCAGTTGTCACTTATAAATGGATATGTACCCATTTTACTCAAGAATTTGTTAATAATCAAAAGATGAGTGTCATATTGCTTAGTGAGGATGTGAAAAACACTTTTGGAATTGATGTGACTATGAGGGTGTAACATCTAGACTTCCAGGTATATTATTTGTTATTTATTTATTTATTTATCTCTTGAGTTACTCGACGAGTCGGTACTCCAACTCATTGAGTAGAGTCGCGATGTGCCACGTGGATTTAATGATCTACTCGAAGAGTCCGAGGAGCCGACTCGCCGAGTAGGCGCTGGGATGAGAAACCCTAAATCCCCAGGTTTGGGGCCTATTTAAAGGCACTTATAGCCTCATTTGCGGCTACACTTCCCTGAGAGCAAACCCTAAATGGCCTTTGAGCTTTGAGAGAGAGTGCTTTGCTAATTGTGAGTGTTTGGTGCATCTTGTGAAGATGAGAGAAGAATTCCAAGCAAGGGACAAGAAGGTGCTGCTAGATCTGAGGTTGTTTCACTTCAGAGCTTCTGGGAAAGGTATAAAGCTTGCACCTTTCTCATTATTTGGTATAGATCTCAAGATTTTGTGAATCTAGGGTTTTTCCACCCAAATATGAGGACCTTGAGTGTTTTATGTTCATTGAGAAGGTTGAACTTCAGATCTAGACCATGTGAGGTCCCTAGAGTACAAAAGTCCCTGCTTTATCCAACCATAATAGTGATCTTGAGTGAAAAACACTTTTTAAGGTGTGTTTTGGCATTTTAAGCTCAAAATGCCATGCATGAAAATAAAGCCTATAACTTTACATGAAAGATGAGCCTTAGGAGTGTAGATCTAGAGTTTGGGAAGGTTCTTTGTCTTGAAAACGACTGAATGAGATATGAGGCTGAATGGACTCGTCGAGTCAAGGAGCTGACTTGACGAGTCGGATGGGGTTGTCCTGGTGGTATTGATCACACAACAACTCGGAGAGTTGAGCCAGATTTTGAGTATTATTGTGGATGGCGAGCAGACTTGTCGAGTCCCATAAGTGCCCTCGATGAGTAGGGTCAACATGGACTGTTAACTCGAGTTCCACATCTGTTGACTTAGGGTTTGGTCAACCTTGTCTCTGGGAAACCATGGAGGGGTAAAATGGTATTTTTCCCACTTCAAGAGAGAGAGAGAGAGAGAGAGAGAGAGAGAGATAACTTATTAAAATGTGTGATTTAAAGATTTAATTAGATATAATTATCTTATGTGATTAGGAGGATGCTATATTTGGTGATTTGTGTGCGAGGAGTATTCATTTACTTAGCTTACTTATGAGGTGAGTCTTCTCACTATACTTACCAAGAGTGGTATCTTTATGTGATTGAGTTGTTTTATGTGTTTATTTGTGTATTGTAATATTATGTATTATTTCTTTGTGATTCATGTTGAATGTTGTTGTTGTGAGTTTACTGAGTTGGAACCGGAGGGTTCCACTGAGACATATTGGCTGGAAGGTCTTATTGAGTTATGGCCTAGAGTGGCAATGAGTTGTGTATGGTATTTTGGGGAACTCACTAAGCTTTGTGCTTACCGTGTTATGTGTTATGTGTTTCAAGTACTTCTTAGGATCACAGGAAGGCGATGGCTTGATTGTACACACATCGGAGATTGTTTTATGATTTAGAGGATCCTGGAGTTTTATACACAGTTTTCTTTTAAACATGAGTTTTGATGAATTGATATTGTGGCATTTTATGGTTTATTTATTGGAATCAATGTGTTTTAAAATTTTAAAAAAATGGTCTAAAATTTACGTTGTTATAGAGGGATGGTGTAGGAGCGCCAAGAAGTATGCTTTGACTCTAGTTGAAAGCACAATTGCAGAAAATTATTCCAGAATATGGTCATATTGTGAGGAGATTAAAAGATCAACTATTAGATCTACTGTAAAAAAAATAAAAATAAAAAAACTTGTGGATGCAATACCAAATGGTAAGAATTACTTCAGCGAGATTTACATATGTTTTGGTGGAGTCAAAGATGGGTGGAGGGGAGAGTGTAGAAGGATCGTTAAACCGGATGGTGTGTTTCCTTAAACGTTTTTGCCAAGGTGAGTTGTTTTCTGCAATGGGTAGGGATGTTAACAATGGAATATTCCCAATTACTTGGGCATTTGTATGTGTGTAAAACAAATACAATTGTATATAGTTCATTGAAAATCATAAAGAAGATTTGAACTGTTCAAATGAAGGATTTGGGCTCGTTCTAATTTCTGATCAACACAAGGTATGATTCATTTTATAAATGTACTATAATAAATATTGACAATTCTAACTTTATTACTTCTTGTTACATATGTAGGGTATAGTTGAGGCAGTGAAAGATTTATTATTAGTAGTAGAACATAGGCATTGTGCAAGGCATATCTATAGCAATTTTAGAAAGAGGTTTAGTGGAGCCCAGTTTGAATATATTTTTTGGAGAGCTAGTAAAGCAACAATTGAATCACATTTCAATGCAACCATGAAATAGATTCAATAGTTAAACCTTGTTGCCTTTATTCATCTTTTGGAGAAGTATCCTACGACATGGTCTTTAGCTTTTTTCAGAGTTCACCATGCTTCTTGTGAATTTGTGGAGAATATTCAGAGAGCTTTAATAACATCATATTAGATGCTTGGAAGAAGCCTACTATTAGCATGTTAGAGGATATTTGTACTTTTGTGATGCAAAGGATGGTGACTATGCAAGTTAAGGGACAAGGATGGAATTGTTACTCAATGTGTCCAGACATTAGATATGAGTTGAATAAGCTACAAACTGGACAGAGGTGTGTACACATATATACTTATACATAACTTAAATGTTTGACCTCTAATTATTTGCATTACATTATGTAGGTATTTGCAGGTTGTATCTTATGGGGTGATAAAGTTTGAAACAAGGAAAATTGATGAGACTTAGCTTGTTTATATAGAAAAAAATGAATGCACTTTCAGGCTGTGGCAACTAAATGGGTATGGGTGTGTTCATTCAGTTGATACATTATCATTTTTAAATGTTAAACCTGATGCACCATATGTAGACCCATTATACTAGGAGCCTTCTTCCATAATACTTACAAAAGCCTCATACATAGGATGAATGGAAGCAACATGTGGCCTACTACAGAGTATATTCCCTATTTGCCTCCAATGAAAAGAAGAATTCCAGGCATGCTAACCATGAAGAGAATAAGGGATGCTTCTGAAAGGCCTAGAAAAAACACAATTTCAAAAGCAAGGAAAATGGTTTCTTATGGCATATACAAACAGATAAAACACAACAAGAGCACTTGTACTCAAGTGGAAAGGCGATCCGAAATTAATGTGAGAAAGAAACAAAAGGTTAGGCAAAGACAAGAGTTAGTAAATATGCAAGGGTGTGCGGAAGATGATGTTATGATAGATAAAGTTGAACAACAAGGTGTGCGTGATAATGAAGACGAGAAAGTGGTTAGGGTTAATGAAGATGTTGAATATGATGTTAGTGTGGTTCAAGCAAGTAAGAGAAAAAAAACTAAAAGAATCCTTAAAATGAAGCTTGCTAAAAGAGTTCAAGGTGAAGGTAGCAGTGCTACAACAGCAATGAACTTGGATTGATTTATATTTTAACTGTGTTTGGAAACAGGGGTATTTATGGTATTTCACAGATGTGAACATTGTAAACAATGGGAATGATGATTGTAATTTAAATTTATGTTATGGTAAGTTTTACATATGATATTTAGATTTATATATAAAACTACATTTTGTTTACTTAAGCATCATAGTACATTGTTTTAGTCATTTTAGGCATTTTAGCCTTTAGGGGTATTTTACTCATTTTAGGTATTTTAGCGAATTTAACAGTTAGGGGCATTTTAGTTATTATTGGATTTTTTAGACGGATGGGTTATGTTAGGCAATTTAGTCATTTTTATAGGGTAGAGGTATTTTGGGCATTTTGTACATACTGGTATTAGGCATTCTATCCATTGGGGAATTTAATACATTTTACCAGGGTATTTTGATATATATATATATATATATATATATATATATATATATATATATATATATATATATATATATATATATATATATATATATATATATATACTACCTTATAAAAGAAATGTTACTATTTCTATAAATAGAATCAATATAATAATAATATTTTTTTAAGATATTTTTAAGCTTAAAGTACAACCAACTATTAATATAATAATATTATAATATATATCTTACAAATGATAATGCTAGGGATACAAGTATTAAAAACACATTTAAATTAGTATTTCCTTATTTTTAGGGATTGAATTAGTATTTTCATCAATTTTGACCCAACTTGTACTCCTAAAGTATCTCTTCTCTGGTATCTGGTGCATTCGAAATCTGAAACACTTATATTCGACAAATCGTTTGAAATTTAAAAGCTCATTCAAATTGGACTTCCCTAATTTTTTTTGCATAAAATATAGTTGACTGGAGACTAATTCAAATCTTCATCTCTTTTTCCTCCATGGAATCCACCACCACAATATTTTTTTGTTTTGACATTGCACTTTTTATTTTAGTGAAATCGATCGATAATGGTGCAAGTGTACTTAGAAATATAACATGTCTCCGAATGGAAATAATCGCTTGAAAGAAACTATTCGTCGCCGCCGCTTTGCGCGGGCGAACGGCTAGTATATATATATATATATATATATATATATATATATATATATATATATATATATATATATATATATATATATATATATATATATATATATATACATTATGTTAATGGACATAAATTATATTAGTATAAGTAAACATGAAAATAGTATGGACGTCATGGTAGGTTGCTATTTATTAACGTAAAGAACAAAATCCAACTACACACCCGATTAAACAGTAGAATTTAACTTTTCTTATTTTTTCCAATTTTAGGTTAAAGACAAAAGGGGTATACATTAATTCCATTTTATGCATCTTGGGTTAGAATATTTCTTTTTGTCCTTTTCTTAAGTGAATACTTGTTGATCCCTCTTTTTTAAGTTAAAAACCACATTGACTTTGGCATGTTGTCCTAGCCTGCAAAACCAAATATATGGGACTTAGTTATAAACCTATTTTATTTATGGGGGTGTTTTGTATACAGAATTAATGCACATACAAAGTTGTAGTAGGAATGATAGTTCTTAAACATAACAATTTCATTTTATAGTGTTTGTTTCATACATTTCCATCAACTTACATAGATAATAGGATATACAAAATAAATCGTTCTTACATCTTAATAGCAACGATTACCACCACAAACAGGGCCACAAAATAAGAGCCAAAATAACCAAGCTTCACAACACCAAAATGAGAAACCCAAGAAAGAAATCATGTAACTTAGAGTTCTTCTCTTAGTGGAAGAAGTTGTAGCTTAAAACCCCCGACCCTAACAACAGTGACACATCCTCAAACACATTTGACTTTATTGAACTTGTTCTTGTCGACGATCATCTTGGCATACATAGCTTGAAGGGAGTAAAAGTGATTTTTAAGATTAAAACCCATATTTGACATGTCCATTTGGCATGTCCTAACATCATCAGCCTCATTGTTAAGGACGTCCATTTCTCTTCTAGCCCTCTAGTGTAGTTCGCACAAGTCAATATGAACCTCCTTCCAGATCAATGACACCTCCAAATGTGTTTGGAGTAGGTTGATGGCCATGTCTTCTTCCCTGAATCCATTAGACATGTTCACTTTCAAGTGATGGTGGTCGCTCAAGGACTAGGAGATGGGAGTTACGACATGTTCTTAGTGATTAGGGTATGAACTAAAGTACGCAGAAAGGGTAAGAAACTTTGGACTTTTGTCATTTTAAGGCATCAGATTGTGCTTATATACAGATGCGGGTATAAATAGTGTTGACTTGGGCTATACAATTAATACACAATTTGACATCGTTCCGTTAAATGGCAACAATTACATGGTTGCCATGTCATATTTGATGTGTCAAATAATGTGAATGTGTCCAGCAAACCAATTAAAACAAGTCCAAGGGGACTATATTGACAAGTTTGTCCACAAATTCATTCCATCGTAAAGCCACAAAAATAGTTTAGAGTCTAAAATGACCAATCCTAGAAAGTCAGCAGGATGTTTGTTTCATTTTTTTTAATAAATAACAATAACGATAACATGTTATAATTTTAAATGAATAAGAGGAGGGCTTGTCAAATTCAAATTTAAACTGAGTAAGTGTTGTAAAATTGGATTCTAACCCTCTAGTTGACAGAGGATAGCTTGAACTGGGAATGGAAATCAACTCCAAGAACGGTGGATCAGATCAGTGAGATTAACATGCTCACTAACATAGTCGGTGATTATCAGCTTATGGATGGAAGAGATAAGTGGAGGTGCACTTTATCTAGTGATGGTGCTTTTCATGTCGATGCTCTCAGATTCAAAATTGATTGCTGGAACATACCATTGATGGAGACCCACTTAAAATGGATTCATGAGATTCCATTAAAGGTGACATGCTTTATATGGAGGGCCAATTTAGACAGAATACTAACCGCATGTGCTCTACTCAAACGAGGCATTCAACTGGATTCCCCCATATGCACATATTGCGGGACTGCAGAAGAGGATGCATCTCATGTGCTCCTTCGATGCCCAATGGCTATGCAGGTTTGGGATTGGGTGTTCCGTTGGTGTGACATCCCTAATGTTCAATTCGCATCAGTGGAGGAATTATTGAAGTTTTCATCGCAGTGGGGGACATGTACAAAGAGGAGAAAAAGCTTCGTCAGTATCTGTTATGGAACGGCATGGCTCCTTTGGAAGGCAATGTGTGATTGGGTATTCAAAAAATCTAGAATCTCTCCTGTTAAGGTGGCTGACTTGGTGAAATCCACAGTGTTTCTGTGGATCGAATATAGGAGAGAACATTGTAATTTTCAATGGATTGATTGGTATATCAATCCTTTTTTGTGTCTGTAATTTCTTTCTTTATGTTTGTACTTATTTTTCCCTCCCTAGCGTCTTGCTAGGGTATGGCCTCTTAATGATATTTGCCGTTTCTAAAAAAAAAAACTAAACTGGAATAAATATCATAAATGAATTTATATCATTTTGTTAGACTACAAGGGTGTTTCTAATTAATGTAAGGATATGAATTATTGAAGTGATGGTAAGGGTATAAAGTATTGAAGTGAAGTGGAAGTTGTCATATGATCTTTTTAAATGGTTCTTTGCATAGGTGACGAAGAGCTTTGTAGAAAGGAGTCAAAAACGAACTCTTCAAGATAACAAGATGAATAACAATACTTATGTATGAGCTTTTTATGTATTGCATGTGTAAATAATATAGGTATGAAGTTTATGGATGTGGCATTGGTTTTCTATCTCTATCGTTAACTCATGCCCCTAGTATTCTTTTTTCCATATAAAAATAAATTCAATTTTTAGCATCAGAAAACTGAGAATAGAATGGCTCTCAAATACAAATTCCTTATTCTTGTAAAAAAAAAAAAAAAATACTGATACAATAACAAATGATGCAGAAATAAGTATTGGAATGATCTTCTTCCTGTTTCCAGTGTGTACCACTTTGTACACCATATATTGCTTCAAAGCCTCCAGTTTCTGTATACAATATAAAAGCTTATAGTTACCGACCTATGAATAGAAACTGTTTCTGAGAAAATGACCGGTTTACCCTTCTGTCTAAAAGGAAACTGAAGATAAAGGAAGATGTGATACAAAGAGGTACATACCAAAGTGAATGGCCCGAAACAATCAATACTTTGCCATAATCTCACTAAATAATTCCTTAGGTGCTGCAGTTGCAAAGTATAATTAATAAAGAAAAAGGAAAAGGAAAAATAATTTTTAATTTTTAAAATCTTACCAGGTAACCCTGTAAATCTCTCATATTGTTCATAAGCCTGCCCTATAAACATCTCCACCCCTGTAACAATTTTGGCTCCACATTCTCCTGCTTCCCTAAGTAATCTGGTAATTTTAGGCGTGTAAACAGCATCAAATACCAATGCATACAACTTCAAAGCTTCCTGTAAAAAAACAAGACAATACAGAAAAAATGACAATTCTGCCCTTCCAGGTAGTGGTGGTAACAACTGATAAGAGGATTTGTTTCAAATTTTATCTTTTAATAAAAATGATAGGATTAAAGTACCCAAAAATGCCCTTTAAGCCGTGTTTGTTATGCAGGAAAATATAGAACATGACGGCCTATTGACTTTTGGAATCATACTCGAGCTCTCATTTGTGCAAAAGACACAAATGCCCTCCTCGTTATCATGTTTCCATTTAACAAGCTTTGTAGGGGTATATATCAATGTTTTTGTTATAAAGGACCGGACTTAACAAGCTTTTTAATGCTATCTTCAATGATAATGAGAAGGGCATTTACATCTTTTACACATAGGAGAGATCAAGAAAACAAGTTTCTGTCCCAAAACTTTATGGGTGGGACAAAAAATATTACAACTTTTGTCACATTGACATGAGTCCAAACTATCCTGCGTAAGTAAGGAACAATCTTGTAAAAGACGTAAATGCCCTCCACATGTCATGCACATATTCACCTCATATCATAATCAGATTTCCAATTGAATAAAATATGATGAGAGAGTCAAACCTTAGAAATAGGAGTCTCCTGAATGTTTGGCTGCATACCAATTGAAGTTGTGTTTGCAAGTATCATGCCTTCTTCAGGGGCATAACTACTTAAATCAGCAAGAGATAAAGCTTCTCCCCCAATTATCTCAGCAAGCTCCCTAGCACGATCTACAACACATCAAAAAAAAAATCTTTATAAAAATTATCCATGTAAAACAATTATAAATAAATTCAAATTTTAATTTCTAACCATAAGTCCGATTGGCTATGACAATTCTTGCACCCTTCTCTTTTGCTCCATAAGCAAGTGCTTTTCCTGCTCCACCTGCACCAATTACCACAAATAGTCTACCAGCCAAAGGTGAACTTGAACCCCTTACACCATTTTGAACCCCTGGACCTATTAAAAAAAATAATTAAATAAACATTTAAATATTTTCATTAAAAAATTTCACATTATTAAAAAAGTACAAAAGGAAACCTCGTAGACCATCTTCAATGGCAGAAATGGCACCAACATAGTCTGTATTACAACCATATAACTTCCCATCACTTTGTCTTCTAACAACACAGTTCACTGCTCCTATTGACTGAAAAATCATACTTCATTATTAAATAATAAATATTAATTAATATCTGTGTAAAACTTTGTGATTTACCTTTGCAACTGGATCAACCTCATCACAACATTGGACTATAGATTCTTTGTGTGGAATAGTACAGCTGCATACAATAATGATATATCATTATTTATACCTTTTTGTAAATTTGACAACCAGAAAGATTCTAAAAATGGAATTAGTTTGGAAAGTATACCTGAAACCAGCAAAATCTGTAGAAGAGTAAGTGTCAAGAAAATTCTTTACATTATCCACCAACATATGTACATAAACGCCATTGAAGCCAACTGATCTAAAAGCTTGATTGTACAACAATGGTGATTTGCTATGTCCAACTGGCTTCCCGATAATACCAAATACTTTTGTATCAGGCCCTAATTGTCTGAAATTAAATAAGTCCAAAAGATCCCTAATTGTAGGTTGCCCTGGTGCTGATACCTTTCCATGTTCAAGGGTACCAAATGTCAAATATCCACCAAATTTTGGGCAGAGTACTCTTGACATCAACCCCTTCTCCCCCATCACCATTGCTATTATTGGAACCTGAAATATCAATCAGTTTACTCGAAATAAATTCATGTTTTCTTCTTTCCATTAAGTATTGTTTGGGAAACTAGAGTGAGGGTAAATCTGTAAATAGTTGGAACTTAATCGGGAAAGAATGGTTTTCGTTTCTTGACTTTCTCTATTGAGTTGTTTTTTGTGCATTAAGTCAAAAAGAAACACTCAAATATACCCCATTAAGTAAAAAAGAAACAAGCTTTCTTTTTTGCTTAATGGGCGATATGTTAAGTTATATATGTGGCTTTCTTTTTGACTTGATGCAAAAAGAAGAACTTGATAGAGAAAGTCAAGAGAAGAAAACCAGGCGTTCCCGATTAAGTCGAAAACTTTTACAAATTTGCCCTCGTCTTCAGAAATATTTTCATGCATCGATTATCTAGGTAACTTTTTTTTTCCATTAAGTCTTGTATGAGTAAAAGTGTTGTATATACATAAGGTATGTTTCCTTTCCTGACAGGATGAACTGTCTGAATGAGAGTAAATGACCATTTTACCCTTACATTACAAAAAAGTGAAACAAATTTCACATTCTTCATCGGTTATAATAACATGAGAGGAGTTGGAAGGAAGATTGAAGAATGGAAGATGATAATGTGAAGCTGCTATTATTTTTTGAGGTTCTAATAAAAATAAAAAGAACCAATCATACAATATATATATATATATATATATATATATATATATATATATATATATATCTAAAATATATGATGCATGACTTACGCCGCTTACTTGAGAATGAGCAGTTATTTGAAAAACTCGTGCTACATCAGTTATATCTACAGCTGTTGTTGCAAATTTTACTATGTCAGCCCCTGTTGATTGTATTTTAGCCACAAGGTTCCCCAGCTCTTCTACTGAAGGGGTATTTTCGTAATTGTGGGAAGAAACTATGAGTTTGCACTTTGTAGGCTTATCTCCTTGAATTAAATTGTTGAAATCATCAACAGCCTGCAAGTGAGCAAGTAATATGAGAAATTTGAGAGAAATATTATATTTGAAAGCAGATAACAAGTGAGCAAACAAAACTGTCCTCATAACCCATTACAAAACAACTCAATTGAAGGGTATTTTGGCCATTTAACATAATTTACGTTCTTATTTCTTTGATAAGTGAAATATAATGTACATAATACTAAAATTTCATGAGATGGATCCTAAACATCAATCATGCCAACATGACTCAGATAAATTGACAAACTTTAAATAAGTCAATGACTCAAAATAACAAAACACTCTTCAACTTTCCACCCTTTTGAGTTGAAAATTCAACTTTCTTGATTTAAGGAAAAACAGCAAATAAATTCTCAATATTGTGGTGGTGCTCTAAGCCAAATAAGCTAAATATTTAAGTTCTTTTGTACACGAATTTATCCAACAACTTGGATGTCTATGTTGCTATTTTTAGTAGACATCAAATGAATTTATAAAACCTGAGGCCAATGTAAAAAGAATATTGTTCATTTAATGTGAAAGTGAAACGTTTGCTTGGATGAATCTATTTTTAGACAAGAAGAAAGAAACCTGAAGCTCAACATCAATGTGATCAGCTCCTAGCTCCATTGCTAAGCGCAGAGCATCCAGTCGACTCTCTTCATCCCCATTGTATTGACCACCTTCCCATGTTGGTCTAGAAAATAACACAGAATCAGAAACCTTCTGAGGCAGATAAACTGTTAGAAGATCGTTTGATACGCACACCATTTATCCAAAAGCCAAAAGTGGATGCTAGTTGAATCCTTTTATGTTTTGCATACAATTCAGTGGACTAAAAGTCTAAAATGAAACTGAAATGACAGCATTCGTATTCTAAGACTGGCGTATGTAGAAATAGCACCTGTAAGTGAAAAGCGTGGGGAGAGGACTGAGTTTGACTAGGGTTTGGATAGCTTCCCGAGCGTTAAACCCCTTCAAGCTATCCAATCGGATTTCAACAAGGTCAGCACCATAAGATTTCGCCGAATTCATTTGAATCAACATCTGATCCACCGTATCCGCCATTATCGGTGCACAGATTAGGGTTGAATTCCTCCTAATCCCTTCGCGTCCACCCATCTTCTCGATAGCAGGCGTTACCTGACGAAAAAAATGTCAATCAAAGTTAAATCCCCAAACTTGAATAAACAAAAGAATACATCAGGTCTTGGGAGAATGCAGTAGAATCAAATCATCATTACTCAAACCCAATTTCCAAATCCTCATTCAAATCATTCCCCTCAAAGCTCTTTCAGCATAGAAATGCAAATATAGACATGCATAAAGAGATAAGTGTAGTTGTATTGAGAGAGGGGGAGACTTACGAGCTCCATTGCTGCCTTGTGCGTAGATGAGGAAGGTAGATTGGAGGAGAGAGAATGCAAGCAGCCTTTATACCAGTTGTTGGTGGGGAAATGTGGAGGGGGTTGGTGGAGAGTTGAGAAGAAGAATTCGGTAGACGCCTTGCTGCATCGTGGGAAGAAGGGGTTAGTTGGGAACCCATCTTGAACGTTCGATCCTATCTCATGTCTATACACTGGCAACGCCCTGCCCTTTCGTACGTTGGATCGATCGAACAATTTCAGGATTTTCTAAGTAAATATGAATACGTTTTATACAAAGTTTTAAAAATCGGTTTTTTAGTTAAAACGATATGATGTTCTGTTTTTGGTTTAACAGGTTCGATCTTTGAGTAAACTGGTTTGTATAATTTTCATATTTTTTCGCATTTTCCTATATATACATACAAAGTTTTAAAAACATGTTTTTTAGTTAAACCGGTATGGTGTCCTGTTTTTGGTTTAACCGGTCCGATTGCTGAGTAACCGGTTTCTATAATTTTCATATTTTTTCGGATTTTCCTATACATACATACATACACAAATCAAAATTTTGATGTCCACAAATTCAAACATTAAAATACACATGAAAACAAGTTGTAGATCAATTCAAATATATTAAATTTTAAAATAACTTATAATCATATCTTTTACATCAATCTACGTGCATTAAAAAGAAAATAAAATCGTAAATGAATATTATGTTAGAATGTCAGAGTAATAAAGGCATTTGGATATTCTGAGAATTGTGATTTCATTGTCAAATCAAAATATTAGGTGGTACTCTCTAATCTTTGAATGAATAAGACTCAGAAGATTAATAACAGAAAAGGAGATATATGAATTTCGTAAGTATAAAAAAAACTGACCAAAATTGGTTAAATACCTCCTTTGTCTGAAACTGTCAAAACTGTCATAAAACAATTTAGCAACAGTCAAAAAACTGTCATAAATTCGGATTTTCTATAAGGATTAATACCAAGCCAAAAAAAACGGGTCAAATATTCTAAATTAGTAGTTTTGATGCATTTTTAATACAGTAATATAACTCAAATAAAAATTTTCCACCCTAACCTGGCAGATTAAAAATTTCCGCCCTTGGACCACGCTCCTAGGGGCGTTGCCCCCGAACCCCCGTTCGTTCAGGGGTTTCGCCCCTAAATGACAGTCTACTTTTAATCTTAAATAAACTTAAACAAGTGTGCACTCTACACATTCCTTGCTTGTTTAATATTTATCAATATTACTTTTTGTCAACAAAGTAATCACATTACACTTAAATCACATTAGTGCATCAAAAAAAACTTCATAATATTTATCATGTGTTTTTATTCAGAAAAACTTTAATAAATGTGAAAAAAAATTACCAAAGTTATTATGCAAAATGTTTCAATTCCATGTGTTTTTATTCAATTTAAGTGGTTCAACCGGTTTTTTTGTAAAAACCGGCCGGTTCGATCCATTTCAGAAATAGACATAAAACAGTTGATAGTTGAACTGTTTCCTTCCCCGATTCCCGGTCAAACCAGTTCGACCAGCCAGTTCAAACTGGTTTTTAAAACATTGGTTTTACATTATGTAATTACATTTTTATTGGTAACCACAACATATTTTTATTGAGAAACTTGAAGTTGTCAGTCCCCACATACGCAAACAAGTTCATATATATTGTACGTTAGATGAAAATAGCATATTCAAAAAGTAAGATACGATGTTCAAAATGTGTTGTACAAAAAAAATATCTTTACAGTTTCTAATTACATTTTCGTAGGGGACACATGTGAGGTTTTCTTTACTATGTTCTAGTTACACAAAAGGAACATCTATTAATCATTTTATCATTTTGTATGCACTATTTAGGGGGGAAAAGTTGCCCATGTATGAAAGAGTAGGGACCAAATTTGTAAATTTTCTATTAGGCAGGGACTATTTTTTTTATAATTTTTTTAAACAAATAAACCGTTTCTATAAATAAAAATTACACAATGATATTTTTTATAAATTACGGAGACAATTTTGTAATTTTTTTAAACATATGCACTGTTTCTGTAAAAAAAAATACACAATAACATTTTTTGTAAATTACGGGGACAATTTTGTTAATTTATTTTCTACACATGGATCAAACCTGACAACATATTGAAATCTTAGACATATAGATTGTTTTGTAAAAAAATTAAACTTTACAAATACTTTTTCTGTAAATTTTAAAATTATAAGTACTAAATCAGTTAAAATCTAAAACTTTTATAGTAATACTCTAAAAGTAGAAAACATTAGCGATCCTAAGGTCATTACTTTTTATTATATAAAATAATATGTTAGAAATTAAGAGTATAAATAACAATAATTTGGATAATCTCTAGAATCGTGTTTCTGAAAATCACTTTCCGAAATCAATAATTTGAATAATCTTTTGAATCGTGTTTCTGAAAATCACTTTCCGAAATTTGTAAGTTTACCCTTATTAATAGGGTTACACATATGCAGATTCATGGGATAATTCAAGAGATCAAATCAGATTTTAGGACCAATATAATTTACAAACACAGAATACCTTGTTTATTAAATTTTCTTCGAGATAGAGAAATGCAAAGTGTTTGATTTTCAAGTATAATAATGTAACCGTTGTATTGTATTTCCATCTTCCTTATATAATAGGAAATTAGATGGTTTCCCGTGCGTTGCGGGATGGAAGGTGTCTGTTTTCTGTTATAGCATTATACTTTCGATATACAATGCTATAATTAGGAAAACTTTTAGGTATTTCAAAAAAAAAATTTCATGCTTAGAAAATGTTGAGACGGTCTGCTTTAATAACATTAGAAATGATCTGTTCTTAAAAAATACATAAATGACGACAATTTGCATAATTAGGATTAGTTTTATCTATTTCAAAACTTAATTGTACTTGAATCAACAATATTTAAATCAATCTGATGTATGGTGATTCCAACTCCAAAAGTAATAGTACAACAAAAAACATGTGTGGCCATTCCTGTAGTATAATTTTCCAAATTTTGAATTCCTTCTACTTTCCATCTTATTGAAATAAGGGAGTGACCTTCGCATCCAATAGTGATCTGCAAAAGCCAACTAACAAATTTGAATGTATCAATATCAAGAAAGCTCAGAAAAATGGCAAATTTTTTGTTGTTAAAGCAACGGTGAGCATGATAAGCCTAAAATTACTCCTACCAGTAAAAATTCTATATGTGGTCAATGCATTTACATGTTTGGTGCATTTAAATAGTAAGGATATTTTAGATCAATCTCATATACACAAACAATCACCAACACTAAGATGATTCACATATATAATACATATAAATGAATGTTTTGGTGCATTTAAATCATTTACACTTGATGTACCTATCTCATAACAACCACCAACAGTTCATTTAAAAAAGCTTCATGATCGATCATTCCATGAAATTGTAAATCAAGCATGTTAAAAAATAGCACTATGTATTTTGTGTTACCTGGTATGTTGGTTTTCATGAAAAAGGCAACATATTGTTATTTATTTTTTTTTTTTTGTCATCTGGTACAGTGAAAGGGCAATGCACTTTCATTTTGATAATGGTGGGAAGATGATTCACTATGACAAAACCTGGAAAAAAAAAAAAGCATGGGGTCATAATATTAGCAGCGTTCTCTCCAAACATATGTTATCCATTTTATAAATATTGCTAAAGTCTATCATGGCAAACTGATTAAAAGCATTTTACTTGTCTATTTTTTTAGAATAAGCTTCAATAAACACAAAAAGAAGGATCCAAGTAAACTTCAATCTATTTATTTGTAACGATAATGGGTGAATAGATAAGGTTAACACAAAAATGAAACATCCATGAATATTAGAATGTTGGTGAGAGGTAAGAATGATTTTTAACATGTGAAGGAATATTCTGCCTAAGCTGAAAGTGGCCTTCATAACGATCATCAAAAATTACCCTATCTGGCCATGGGCACTCATGCAGTCAATGTTGTAATCAATTGAACATAAATATTAGGCCTTGTATTTGATATGGCAGGAGATATATAAGGCCTGCACAAAAAACAAAAAGAAAATTGTTCAATGATCTGAATGAATGAAGATTTAAAAAAAAAAAAAAAAAAAAAAAAAAAAAAAAAAAAGATCTACAAAGTTTTAAATCCATGTGCTGAAATTCTCTTTAATTTATATGTTATGTGTGTTTCTCATTGAATCTCTTCATTATTTGGGCATCCATAATGAAAAACAGGTATTTATAAT
Organism: Lactuca saligna; assembly: GCF_052625555.1. Lineage (NCBI taxonomy): Eukaryota > Viridiplantae > Streptophyta > Magnoliopsida > Asterales > Asteraceae > Lactuca > Lactuca saligna. Next base: position 110,605,163 of record NC_136421.1, on the reverse strand, counting down.
GTTCTCATTTATTGCTTCAATTTTCTTTGAATTAGTAACACCTAAATATTGACAAACACCAGCACTCCATAATCTATAAAACATGGGAAAATTATAACTATGTTAGTTAAAACCAAAACAGACAGTGGATATATGAACTGAACTTTAAACTGTAATGTTTTATTAAAAACGCCACATCAGCAGCACCAGTTTCGGGTCGCCTATGCGTTAAAAACCCTGTAAAATACACATTATTTTATACATTTTATGTACATAAAACAAAAACACATACATAATAGTACATTACTAATTTATATATATATATATATATATATATATATATATATATATATATATATATAACACAAAAAACAACATGCCATAACTTTTGTAAAGAACAGAAAACAAAGATCCATCATCCATCTTAATTTATATAATATAATGCCACAAGACCATGAATACTGAATATAGAAATGTCACTTTCGTAATACATTCAATAAATGGACGTCAATAAGTAAAACAAAATGTGAATAAGTAAAAAAAATAAAGAACTTACAGTTGAAGAAGCCTCTACAACTGTATCTTCCACAGCTGTCATAGAGATGAAACATTGGTGGTTGTAGTTATGGTTGTATGATGAGAGATAATAAGCATAATCAGATTCACCAAATTTGACAAAAGAGTTCATGTGGTAATTTGTATCTTGTTCTAACCTGAATACATGTCAATCAAAGTGCAGAAAACCTGAATCGGTAAAATCTTGATATGATCGAATAAGAAAAATCGATAATCCGGATTTCCAAGTATAATTATACAACTAATTGATGAAAAACATATTAAATTTTGAGCTTTAAGCAATCAATATAGTCACTTGAAAGTAGAGGTGCAAGGCACGTTTTATGGACGCTACAAACCAAGCATGATGTGGCAAGTAAATTTAAGGGAAGAGGCACTGCTTCTTTTTATTGGGTTTTCATATTATTCATGTTTAAGTAGATTTTGTTGACATATATTATCGACGCTACAGACCAAAGTGTTTTCATATTATAGTTGACATATATTATTCAAATCATTTTGTTGCGTAGCTTTCTAAGTGTAGCAGAGTCAAAGCTGCTATTTTTTCACAGAATGCACTCTTATATAGAACAATTCTCTGCTAAATTTGGAAGTAAGAAAAGCTAATTGTAACAATTCATCCAACATTTTTACTGATTATTAATCATTAGCCTCTTATAAGCTACAAAAAAACTCCCAACTATGGTATTCATAAAGTCGTATCACCAAAAAATGGTGTTTATGAAGCTCTAACCATTACATGGAAACGATGAATCAGGGAAGTAGAAGTGGGCCTTTTTTACTGTGACTCTAGATCGAGGGACAAATGGAGAACTAAGACAAGATTTATTGATTCGGCAACACCTACAACACAAAACCAATAAAATTAAACGTTTCTAACCAACCAAATACAAATTCCTTGCTTTTTTCATCGAGAAAATAAAAAAGTCTATGAAATAGCTAAACAACTGAATAACAACATATCTAAGATGGAAAAAGAACATACCATTAAGAAGGGTGTTTAATATAGGAAGAACATGAAGAATCTGTTCAGTCCAGTTATGACAAGTCAGATTGTTGTCATAGGGCATGACGATAGGAAAATCAGAAACTAACAGCCACAAAACTAAAAAAATTGACTACGGATCAAAACAACGTACAGGCGGAGAATAGATTGGGTTGATTCACCATTTCTTTGTTACAATTCTTTATGATAAGCAGGTTTTATGATCCAACAACAAAGTTGGAGGAGAAGATAGTCTCATGAATCCATCAAAATAGAAACAATAATTGGCCAAGTAATCGATTCAGATTGAAAGACAACACTCACATGGAACAAATAATCAAGGAGGCAGGTATCGGGAGCACAAGGTGGAGTCGCTGCTTTCATCCTCTTTCCCGTCTTTTACTGTTAATATTTGCCTCTCAACCGATCTGTATTTGTCGATTTCACATGGAGAAATTGATTAGCCCTAATAGTAAACTGGAACAAAATAGGGATTATTAGCCTGTAAGATTTGAAGCAGAAGTTCAGAAGTGTGGATTTTGGACTTTAATCAATCCAAAATTAAACCTGATGTGATGATGGTGGTGGGTTGCGAAGCGACAGTGGTGGATTTTGAAGCAACACATATGTATGTGTGTTTCAGCTGCCGTCTAAGTCGATTTGCAGGGTGAATAGAGGACGATAACGGAGGCGTTGTCAGAGGGTGAAGCTTTGAGAAGAATGAAATCGACAATGGGAGAAAATGAAGCCTTCCATCGTAGATCGGCTTGCGGAAACAGAAAGAGATGGAAGAAGCAGGTTAGTAATGGAATCAAGAGTCATGAGCGATTTTGGATTTGGGAGACGATTTCATCAGGAGGATACGAAGGAAACTGTGGAGAAGGATCCTGAAACACGGGGTGGATACTTACATGCACTATCCGTAACCGAACTGAATCGTGTAAAAAACCAAACCGAACCGAACCATATAAAGGTGGGTAACCACGGTTCGGTCCACGGTTACCCGCTAAAAAATCAAATTTTTTTGAAGTTCTAACACCATACATTACCAAAAAAAATGATAAACCTAATACATAGACATTAATAAGATATCATAATTTGATACATTTGACACAAAACATATCATGCATAATAATATAAACAAATATAAAAAAATTGAGAAAAAAAAAAAAAAACAAAAGACGTGTAAAGCCGTTAACTGGTATAGGGTATGTATTAAGAGTCTAATTTGATCAAAATGTTAGATTATTATTCAATGTGTTCCATTAATAATCACAACTAATAAATCATGACATAAGACATACATATCAATTATATATGCATCACTAAAATAATCACTAATGCTTGTGTAAAGTCTATATATATATAAAATGTAATACGGTTCGGTTCGGGTACCCGCGGATATCTAAATATCAAAACCGAAACCGAACCGTATATATCCGGTTTTTTCGGTTTTGGTTTTTCACGGTTTCGATTTTTTTCGGTTTCGGATTGACCGGATCGGTTCGGTTTTTCGGTTTTACGGTTTTTTTGCACACCCCTATTTCTGCCTACCTCTTAGGAACTTTACTATTCCGAAGAGGTGCACAACTTATATATATATATATATATATATATATATATATATATATATATATATATATATATATATATATATATATATATATATTAATTAGTGGTTATAAGTTGGTTAACATCCAATTTAGTGTCAAAATAGTGGTTAAAAGGTAATTATTAATGGAACCACCACCAGGGGCTCTACTCCTTGCACCCTGCAAGGGTTGCTGTCCCTTGGAACCATGTACCTAGGGGTGCTACCCCATGACCCCCGTATTCCCAAGTTCACATTTATAACTCCTAGTGTGCACCCTCACACCTCCAGTCTTGGTGAGTAAATAGAGCTCAATCTATCTTAACATTAATAATAACCACAGTAAAATATGTTGATAATACTAAAATCACCAACAAAGTCTTTAATAAAGTCTCAATATGTAGAGTCACTTTATGGTTTAATCCAAATATAAATTTTGTTTACAAAAAAATGACAGATTATCGGCTAAGACTTCAAAATAACCCTTTTTGACCAGATTCGCAAATTGAGTCAGTATCTCCTTTTTTTTGTTAATTGGTCAAAATATTGAGACTTTTCTGAAGATTACCTTATTTTTACTAATAGCCAAAATATTGAGACTTTTCTGAAGACTACTCTTGAACTAATTGTAACATCCTGATTCTTCACCAATTTTTTTTTTTCAAAATTTTATTTAACAGAATACGTTAGCGGAAGTCTTATTTTGAATTTTATGAAAACATCACCAATGTTACTTTTATTATCAAAAACATCATTCATCAAAATTAAAGTTCATAAACCAATCCAAATCAAGTTCTCAAAAACAAGTGTTATGAAAACTCAACAACATGTCCAAACGGTATCAATACTAAGACATAAACTGGAATGTAACTACCCATAAGCCCCTAATCCTCACTAGGTCATCATATCATGCTACATGTACCAATGCAAGGAAAAAGCCACAAGCAAAAAAAAACAAGTGTTAGGAAATGTTAAGTGAGCCAACCATAAATAAAATGTTAGGAAAATACAAATAGCATATCGCCACATACAACATATACATCACATACGAAACATACATCACACACATCACATACATCATATGCATCATTAGTGTGTCATTAAGGTCTAATGTTGTTATTTATCTTATAATATTAGATAAATATTGATTATTCCTCGCCTAGACCTGGGTCCTTCACTAACCCATCAGGTAGATACCCCACACATGGGTCCATCACTATCATGTAAGGCAGACATCCTACACGCATGTCTATCACTAACCTAAAGGAAAAACGCGTTCAGAACTAAGTGACCGGCCCAACTCTAACCCACTTGGTCCACCACTAACCCAAGAGGTAAAAACCTCATTCACTACTAACGCGACCATCTCAACCCAATGTGCTAAGTGAGCCGCGAATCTCATCCGTGACAATACCCCCCATGCGATGCATTTTCTACTCTGAATATGCAAATACAAGTACGTGTGTTGTCGTTCAAGAGTGGTACTTATCATTGTTTCCCATCACTAAAACATCCCACGCAAACGTGATATTTGGTCCAGCGTCATCACTACGCAAATATCACTCCAGTCCTCAAACACGTTAATGTCCATGAATAATGTTATGGATGGTGGTCGAGAAAAATCACCAGCATTGTTATTGGCTTAAGCTATTTCCCTTTAGGTATCTTTCAACCTATAAGGCCCTCACACCTAAGTCCAGGTTGCTACCTATTGCTCCACTAAATGTATTCATAACATAAGGATTATACTACAAACCTCCCTAAGTAATCATGCTCAATTTCTATTAATATTAAATGGCATATTACTTCCATACTTAAAAATATGTAAACATGCAACAAGTTAAGGAATTTTACAACTTTATATACTCATAGTAAGGCATATTATATCACTAGCATACATTATCCTAACCATCATAGATAAGTATTTCCAAAAACAACATAGCATGCACATACCACACATAATCAACACACATCCCTCTTTCTATTATAGACCTATCACACCCCTCACATCAAAATAGCAAACAAAAAGAATAACGTTAATGGAGTATCATTCACATCAACATTTCATTCGCAGTTGGGGTACATGCAACATATAGAACCTAGGTTCATTACAATCCCTCTAAGATGTGGAATTCCTAACAAGTACTTTAATAACTACAAAGATTGACTCACTTTTTTCGAAAAGCACCTTTTCCACACTTAAAATACTATAGTACTTGAGGTGTAAAGATTTCACCTAATAAAACACAAATAAGTAGGTTACTAGAAGTCTACAAAAAAAATATATCAATTATATACCCCAAACATGCAAACTAATAACTAGGCCAAATTCTCATAAAGAAACATGATCAAAGGCATCAATTAGGAAAGCAATTCACTCATGATTTCCACCAAATTCTCAAGAAATTAAGATGTAGAGATGAGAAGAAGAAGATGTAATGCCCCGATTCTCAGGTATTGTTTAAATAAGATTTATTGGGTTAAGCTCTACTCGACGAGTTGGTAGACCTACTCGTCGAGTAGCAGCGAGGTGGGATCACGTGTTAAGTGACCTACTCAACGAGTCTATATTGGGACTCGGAGAGTAGGAGCTGGCAGATGAAACCCTAAATCATGGGGTTCGCACCTCTATTTAAAGGAGCCTCAACCTCCTTTGGCCTCTTTGCAGTCTTTGAGAGCCCCTTAAAACCCTAATACACGTGTGTGTGTGTGCCCATTGTGTGTTTAAAGCTTGAAAAGAGGATCTTTAGAGGGAGAAGCCTTGGAGGAGAAGGAGATTGGAGCAAGTAGAGTGTGGGAATCAACTCTTATCTTAGTTATCATCTTTTGGAGGTAACCACATCGCCTTTTCCTTGTGAATCTCTTCTATTGGTTGAGTTTTAGGGTTTTTGGTGAGATAATTAGTTGGAAAGATGAGCTATGGGCTAGATCTGAGGTTGTAACTTCATATATGGAGCCTCCTTGGATTCTAGAAGCATAAAGTTTCAGTTTTGGTCGTGATTAAGGTCCCTCTTGAGCATGAAGTTCCATTAAGAACTTAAAATAGGCATTTAGAGCCTTTATAGCCATGCATGCACGTAAAGTTTACAACTTTACGTGATAAGCATGCCCTAGAAGCTTGGATCTGTGATTTGGAGCTGCTGCATGGCTCAAAATAAGTATGTATGGAAAAAGGACTGAATGGACTCGGCGAGTCGCAAGGTTGACTCGGCGAGTCACATGAAGATGGCCGTGAACTCGACGAGTCATGTGAAGACCAACTGTACGCAGCTCGCCGCTAAGCCGGCGTAGGGTTCCGCACCCGCTACTGTAAGGATTGGAGATGGGAGGCCAGTCAAGGTGGAGCCTCTAAAGGCTCAGGGTCACACCTTCCAGCTCACAACCGAGGAGGCCAAGGCAGCACCGGATGTGGTTGCTGGTACGTTTCTATTCTATGTCTTAGTTATTGTATTTGTGTTATGCTTATTGATTGTACCTATGATTAGGTACGTTTTTAGTGAATTCTTTGCCCGCTTTGGTATTATTTGAATCGGGGGCGAGTCGGTCGTTTGTATCTCAAACCTTCTCTAGAGGGTTCAGTGTGCCGATAGATGATCTTGAGTGTCCGTTGCGAGTTTCGATCGCCAACGAGCATGGGTTTCTGCTTCATCGATCTACCAGGGATGGAAGTTAGAGATTTTCGGGGTGTCCTTCCCAATAGATTTGATTCCTATCCCCATGGGGGAAGTGTGTGTGATTGTAAGGATGGATTGGATTAGCCGTTTTGGCGCCATGATCGACTGTGAAGGACAGTGAGTGGTGGTTCGAACCCCAAGTGGGGGAGAACTTGTAGTATATGGTGAGGGCACCAGGTTGGGATCAGGGTTTTGTTCGGCAGCCAGGGCTCGACATTATATTCAACACGGGTCTGTCGGTTATTTAGTGTATGTGGTAGATACACGGGTTAGGGAGCAGCACTCAGTTTCAGAGGTTCCCGTGATCAGAGAGTTTGCTGACGTGTTTCCGGAGGAGTTACCCGGAGTGCCTCCGGAGAGGTAGGTTGAGTTCAGGATTGATCTAGTGTCGGGTGTGGCCCCTATCGCTAAGGCACCGTACCGACTGGCACCACCAGAGATGCAGGAGTTGTCATCTCAGTTGCAGGAACTGTTGGGTAAGCAGTTTATTCGTCCGAGTAGTTCAACCTGGGGAGCACCGATCCTTTTCGTCAGGAAGAAGGACGGTTCGCACAGGATGTGCATTGAATATAGGGAGCTGAACAAGTTAACGGCGAAGAAACGTTACCTGCTCCTGAGGATAGATGATCTTTTCGATCAGTTGTAGGGTGCATCTTGGTTTTCTAAGATTGATTTGAGATCAGGATATCACCAGGTCAGGCTGAGGGAGGAGGACGTGCAGAAGACCGCGTTTCGAACTCGTTATGGTCATTACGAGTTCGTGGTGATGCCGTTTGGGCTCACCAACGCGCCAGCGGTGTTCATGGATCTGATGAACCGATTCTGCAGACCGATGCTCGATCGCTCGGTCATTGTGTTCATAGATGATATCTTTGTGTATTCCAAGACTCGAGAGTAACATGAAGAGCATCTTAGGGAGCTGCTGGAGGTTTTGAGGCGAGAATGGTTGTATGCCAAGTTCTCGAAATGTGAATTTTGGTTACGAAAGGTCCAGTTCCTCGGACATCTCGTTAACCAGGATGGGATTTTGGTCGATCCGGCTAAGTTGGAGCCGGTTATGTAGTGGGAGACTCTGAAATCTCCCTCAGACATCAGGAGTTTCTTGGGTTTAGCGGGGTATTATCGGAGATTCATTCGTGATTTCTCCAAGATTTTCGTACCCCTCACTCGTCTAACGAGGAAGGGGGTGGATTTCCAATGGGGCCCTGAGCAGCAGATGGCATTTGAGACCCTCCGACGATGTTTATGCGAGGCTCCGGTGTTGACACTCCCCGAGGGAGTTGAGGATTTTGTTGTATTTTGTGATGCGTCCATCACAGGCTTGGGGTAGTCCTCATGCAGAGGGGAAGAGTGATAGCCTACGCATCGCGGCAGCTGAATCCGCGTAAGACGAGATACCCTACGCACGATCTTGAGTTGGGAGCGGTGGTTTTCGCTCTCGAGATTTGGAGGCACTATCTGTACGGGGTCCGTTGTACTACATACACGGATCACAAGAGTTTGAGACATATCATGGATCATCCGAACCCAAACATGAGGAAGTGCAGGTGGCTGGATGTGGTCAAGGACTATGATTGTGAGATCCTTTACCATCCTAGTAAAGCGAACGTGGTTGCGGATGCTCTGAGCCGTAGGCCAGCTAGGACCTCGACCCTAGCCAGGTGTATGAGGATAGCGGTGGATTCCCCGCTGTTGGGTTTGGTTAGGGATGCTCAAATTGAGGGTATGAGACCATAGAACTGGAAGTTAGAGATGATTAAGGGTGAATGTCACACCCCCAAACCAGAACGGCGGAAACGTTCGGGGGCGGAGGACGTCATATTCAGTATCATAACAGTTCATAGAAAGGAAAGTACACACCACCATATATATTAAAGTTTCCAAGATGTTTACATAATTGTATTCATTACATGTTCAAAAGATAAATACATAAACATCATTCAAAAGAAGTAATTAACGCCAGCGCGTTAATCCCAAAAGTTGATTCCCAAACCTGCTTAGCGGTTCCCTGAGAATACAAGTTATTTCAAAGAAAAAGTGTCAACAATTAAGTTGGTGAGTTCATAAGCAGTTTAGAAAAATTGGATGCCATTCCAAAATGGGTGTATATTTTCCAGAAAACGCAGCATTTCAAATGTAAAGAGTTGTGATTTGTTTTGTTGAAAGTGAATGTATTAAATCCAGAAAATCCCATATTTTCCCTAATGGTTGAGATACGAGTTGTTGTGTTTCCCAAGAAAAACCCTTATTTTCTTATAAAAGTATGAAATGCATATGAATGTTCGTGTTATAAGTTGTAAATAATTGCACCAGGAAAATCCCTTATTTTCCTAACATAAATGGCAGTCTCTAAGACCAAAACTTTGCAAGAAACCGACGTTCAAAAGTTGTGTCATAGTTTTATATAATAAAGCTATACGAAGATCGCATTTGTTAGATGAAGAATAGCTTTAATAGCTACTCGTTCATAAAAGCATAATACCATAATAATTGTATATCCGATGAGTTTTATAACCATACTAAACATAATATGCCTGTAACGACGTTCTTCAGGCGTCGCAGCGTTATGACAACTGTCACCCCAAAAGACGGACTGTAGCTAACAGTCAGGGCGCAGGATCATGACTTCCCGTATAGATCTATACACATTTGACACGATCTCCGAACGGGAGACTCTGGTTATAGACAGGACTTGCAGCATTACTTTCTAATAAAGAAAAGTAACGTTTGAAGATATACACGTCTCATGGATTCTCAACTAAGCCTGTATTAAAGTGATAGTTTTGTATGCAAAGTTTATCCTTTTTCACAATGTTTGACAAAGCAAAATCATAAGTTTTTAGAATGTATAAAACGACTTAACAATGAAAGGTACTTTGAAATCATTATATCCTTTGTATAAGTCTAATGCACACAAAGTATGACAAGAGTTTTCCATAATAAAAATAAGTTCCAAGTGATTTATTCGATAAAACAAGTGAAGTGAAACTTTATAAAATACACGATAATAACCGTATGTTTACTTGTATTCCCCCCCCTTAAAAGAGTATAAAAGCATTTAAAATGTATTTAAAGTGTGTTTGAAAGGGGTATGAACTCACTTGAAAGCTTGAAGATAGCAAGATGGAAAACCGAGCAGAGTTTCATCTCGGGAAATGGATTTTCCTCGGAAATCTCGGGATTCCTCGGGAGTAAAATCGACCTTCGGGACTTGCACAAAATGACCAGGGCTTCGGGGTAGTGCGAGCACGGAAAATGAGGTAAAACGCAAGAAAAAGGAGAGAGAAGGAGCCATTTTCCCGGGAACCCTCGCATGCTATTTATAGGGGGGCCTGAGAAGCCTCGTACGCGGGGTGTATGCTCGTACGCAGCGCGTACGCGTACGTCATGCGTGACCGAAGCCTCGACTGCCTCGGCCTCGGATGGGACGGCTCAGGCTGTCGGGTCGGATGGGACGGCGGGTTAGACGGGCGGGTCGGATGTCTCGCATAGGGCGACGTGGACGGTTTGAGGCCAAGCTCCTCGGGTACGCAGGGCGTACAAGGGTACGCAGCGCGTACCTCGGATGAGGACGCTGACTCCTCTTCGGATAATACCGAAGTTTTAATAAAAATTATATATAAATTATTTATCAAACTTCGAAAATTCATATCTCCTTCATACGAACTCCGTTTTTGACGTTCTTTATATCCCCGCGAAGGTGAGACTACGATCTACAACTTTCATTTAGATTCCGTTGGCAAATTCCGGAATTATTTTTATTATTTATTTATTAAAATGACGTGATTAAGGAATTTCTTTAAAAATTCATAACTTATTCATACGATGTCCGATTTGAGCGTTGTTTTTATGCATGTTTGTAGTTTAACGATATCTACGACTTTCATTTAGACACCTAAGGTCGGAAAGTGTTTTATTGAAACTTTGCGTTTTTACGCAACTTCGTATTGCCGTTTTTTGTCGGAAAACTTAGAATGATCATAACTTCTTCGTTATAACTCGGATTTTTGTGTTATTTATATGTTTGGAAACCTTAAGACGATAACTACCACATAGTGTACTCCAAATAGAGTTTTTGAATACTTCATTTTTCGATGATATTCTAATTCCTTTCTCAAAGAGGTTACAGGACTCGATTTTTACTGATTTGAAATAACGGGTTGTTACAGTGAAAGCACCCAGTTTGTTCAGGATAGTCGCGGATTGTTGACCCGTTACAGTCGGGTTTGGGTTTCGATGTCCGGAGGGTTCCGACAAAAAGTGATGGAGGAAGCTCATAAGTCTCGTTTTTCGATTCACCCGAGAGCCACCAAGATGTATCGTGATTTGAGTTCGAGTTATTGGTGGCCTGGCATGAAGCGAGATACCGCTTGGTTTGTTGAGAGGTGCTTGACCTGTACGATGGTCAAGGTCGAGCATCAGAGGCCGCATGGTAAGTTGCAGCCTCTGGAGATTCCCATGTGGAAATGGGAACGAATCGTAATGGATTTCATCACGAAGTTGCCGAAGACGGCAAAGGGGTTCGATGCTATATGGGTCATCATGGATCGATTGACCAAGAGTGCCCATTTCCTAGCCATACGGGAGAGTTTGTCAGCAGAGAAGTTGGCCGACCTGTACGCCAATATCACTCCAGTCCTCAAACACGTGAATGTCCATGAGTAATGTTATGGATGCTGGTCGAGAAAAATCACCAACGTTATTATTGGCTTAAGCTCTTTGCCTTTAGGTATCTTTCAACCTATAAGGCCCTCACAAGTATCCAGATAGGGTACACACACCTAAGTCCATGTTGCTACCCATTGCTCCACTAAGTGTATTCATCACATAAGGAATATACTACAAACCTCCCTAAGTAATCATGCTCAATTTCTATTAATATTAAATGGCATATTACTTCCATACTTAAAAATATGTAAACATGCAACAAGTTAAGGAATTTTACAACTTTATATACTCATGCACATATCATCACTTCATCAGTAAGGCATATTATATCACTAGCATACATTATCCTAACCATCATAGACAAGTATTTCGAAAAAAACATAGCATGCACATACCACACATAATCAACACACATCCCTCTTTCTATTATGGACCTATCACACCCCTCACATCAAAATAGCAAACAAAAAGAATAGCATGAATGGAGTATCATTCACATCAACATTTCATTCGCAATTGGGGTACATGCAACATATAGAACCTAGGTTCATTACAATCCCTCTAAGATGTGGAATTCCTAACAAGTACTTTAATAACCACAAAGATTGACTCACTTTTTTGAAAAGCACCCTTTCCACACTTAAAATACTGTAGTACTTGACGTATAAAGATTTCACCTAATAAAACACAAGTAAGTAGGTTACTAGAAATATACAAAAAAAAAATAGCAATTCTATACCCCAAACATGCAAACTAATAACTAGGACAAATTCTCAAAAAGAAACATGATCAAAGGCATCAATTAGAAAGAAATTCACTCATGATTTCCACCAAATTCTGAAGAAATTCAGATGTAGAGATGAGAAGAAGAAGATGTATCGCCCCGATTCTTAGGTATTGTTTAAATAAGATTTTTGGGTTAAGCTCTACTCGGCGAGTTGGTTGACCTACTCATCGAGTAGCAGCGAGGTGGGATCGCGTGTTAAGTGACCTACTCAACGAGTCCATATTGGGACTAGGCGAGTAGGAGCTGGCAGATGAAACCCTAAACCCCGGGGTTTGCACCTCTATTTAAAGGAGCCTCAGCCTCTGTGACATCCCCAAAATCACGGTCAAAAAAGACCGATTTTGTTTATGCTTTATGAAAATCAGAGTACTTCATTTTATAAAAAGGTTGCGGAATTTGTTCCCAGAAAAACACGATAAATACGTTATTAAAACATTTTCGAAGAAACGTATTTTTATTCATCTTAAAACGTTTGGGATGTCATCGTTAATACAGAAACCTAAGCATAAACAGAACTTACAATTATTTACACTAGTGATCTACATCTCTTTAAATCTCTCAGTGTAATGTCACTTCATATCGCCACCTGTGATGTAAATAAACTGAGTGGGTCAGGTTGGGAAACCTGGTGAGTACATAGGGTTTTCAACCCACAATAATATAATTGTTATGTTCAATCAGCAAACAATTAACCCAATTACCCATCCCCGTTATATTCTTTACTCCTAAGAGTCATCTATCCTGCATTCGTTTATTCCAAAGTCCCTTACTTCCAGGGTTATAGGACTGACACTAAATCCATAGCTGCCGATGTTCGTTCATAAAGCACTAATTCCATAGCTGCTATAGTCTATTCATCGGGTACTAAATCCATAGCTACCAGTCTTTATCTAATAGGTACTAAGTCCATAGCTACCAATGTTCAACAGGTACTAAGTCCATAGCTACCAATTCCTACAGGTACTAAATCCTTAGCTACCAGCGTCTAACTAATAGGTACTAAGTCCATAGCTACCAATTCCCAACAGGTACTAAATCCATAGCTACCAACGTCTAACAGGTACTAAGTCCATAGCTACCGATGTTTATTCCATAGGCACTAAGTCTATAGTTGCCAATGTATACTCACGTCATCTTCTATCTCTCATCATTCATCTACCCATCATCATACCCAACATATTCGTATATATAAAATACGTATACAGTTTAAATCCTTTAAAACATGTATAAAATGTTCATCCAGCATAGACAGCAAGTATTCAGATAATATGCACACATAGCACGTAGTTTATATATATAAAATACTTCATATCTATGTGTAAGATGAAAGGGACTATGCACTCACAACACGTAAATTATATAATAAATACTTCATATCTATGTGTAAGATGAAAGGGACCATGCACTCACCTGATAGGTGGTGACTCAACACTCGGACAGCGCTTCGATACTCTCAAAACAACTTTTCTTCGATAAAACCTAGTATCAACACCACTAGGGTTTAGTCTACCGATATCCACGACAAATTAATAGTCTGACTATTATTATTATTATATAAGCGTTAAATAACACTCAATATAACTCATAATAATAGCCCAAATAATTATTTTCAGGTCCTAATAATGTTACTATAATTAATTAGAAGCTATATTAAAACTAGCGTAGGCGTAACTCACTTACAGCGGGTTTTTCGCAAAACCGGGCTTCGCTGGAGCAGCGTTTCCCGAGCTGAAAGACCCTTTTTCTCGGGACTCCAGGAGCCTCGGGGCTTCCTTCGGGTGCTAGGGGTTTACCTAGGCTTTTAGGGGGGTTAGGGGGCTAGAGAGAGAGTCTAGAGAGAGAAAGAATAGTTTAGGAAGGTGTGAAGAATGAGGGAACCCGGCACCTCTATTTATAGGGGTGCTGACTGGTCTACTCGCCGAGTAGGGGGGACCTACTCGCCGAGTTGGTCCATGTGGTGGCCTTCTGGTGGTGCCACGTGTCCAATTCTGGTGGTGCCACGTCACCCCCTATCGCGTATCAGCCCTCAAACTTAGAAAAATCATAACTTTTGCATACGAGCTCCGTTTTCAACGTTCTTTATATCCACGCGTAGGTAAAATCAAGATCTACAACTTTCGTTTAGACTCCGTCGGCTAATTCTCGACCGATCTCAAATTTAACAGTAGGAGGCGTTTAGACTGTTAAATGGCCGCGAAGAGTTCATAACTCCTTCATACGGACTCCGTTTTCGTCTGTCTTTTTACCGTTTAGTTCCTATTAATGAGACCTTCAACTCTCATTTAGGTCGTGTAATCCAAAAACCGCTCGAACTAAAATTCGAGTTTCGGGTTGTATAATGCTAAGCCGAATCTTAGAAAAATCATAACTTCCTCATACGAAGTCAGATTTGGGCGTTCTTTTTATCGACGGTATTAGTTTAACATATTCTACGAATTTCATTTAGATCACTAAGGCTAAAAAGTACTCCATCGTAAATTCACTATTTACGCTTCCCGGTGCCGTGCCGGTTCCGTCGCGAAACTTCGACGGGCCATAACTTCTTCGTTATAACTCGGATTTTGGCGTTCTTTATATGTACGGAAACCTTGTGACATATTCTACAACTTGGTTAAGATTATTTATTCTAAATAATATTTTGTTGAAAAGTCATTTTCGACCCCTATTGCCTCTAAATTGACTAGCCCGGATCTACGGGCGTTACAATTATCTCCCCCTTAGGATGATTACGTCCCGGAATCATCAACGAAATAGGGCTCACATGATGACTCCATTTGTTATCTATTCATCCTAAGTCATAACTTCGATGTTTCTTCGAACGTGTATCTAACTCTTAGACTCCTTGACTACAGGCGGTGCTCGATCTTGCATACGCTCTCTATCTCACGTTAGACTCCAAATTATGACCTTCAAGTCACAATCTCGATCCTCACTGGATACGAACTTAAGATAAGTTCTTTTATTAATACAATGGACCGATGTGTCATATTCTAATGACCCCTCATCGTATGTTGCAATGCTCAGACTCATGTCTCTTAGAGTCAAATTCCAGAACAGTCTATACCTTCCTTCATGTTCTAGTCACATCTAAAAAGGTAGCATCTCTAGCAACCATCTTCTTTTAACAACGAGCGCGATACTTCTATTGATCGCTTTGATTTCAATCGTTTGGTTTAAGTCGGACGCTACATCAAACTTGGTTCTCTGAACCACGTAACATACTCATCGTAGTCGGACTCAATTCGATATGACCACTAGGGTCGGAATATCAACAATCGTCTTAGTCATTACCGAAACAATGGTAACAACACACTTGAATAAATCGAAATCAATTACTAGTTTCTTGGTAACCTTGTGACTTTCCCTGATCCAAGCGTGAGTCCTGTGCTTCCGGTAGTATATGCATCTACTACCTTTCACACCTACTCATACTCGTCCCAAGTATTGTCTCGCAGTTTTCCCAAGTTATTATCACAAAACAATTTTTATCACAAAAAATGTGTCCAAACAATCACAAAATTTTCCCTAGACTCTACTAGGACTTCTTCTATGCGTATCTTCAATCATCAATTCTGCTTCAGCTCGGTGGAAATACCATACGATGGGTCAACTTCATGAATTACGCCAATTATTCCATCATCTTGCCAATCGAAGGTGTACTTCAGGCGTGATGTACTCCTCTAAACGTACTGCATGACATATTCTAAAGGCAAGATGCCACTCTTATGATATCTTTCGATAGGTGTCATTCACTATCGTAAGCCTTTTCATTTCCTCCACTTACTTAATTCTCTATGAGTCCTTATCATGACATTCTATTCTCCAAAGCAAGCGTTTGGTGTATCGAGACGAGAATATAGATAGAGGAAGAATTAGACGCGTATTCCTCCTTATTACTCCAAAAAGTTACATGCTAGTTCTAATATCGTAATTAAACGTTTAGAAACCTGAGCACATAAAATTTCCAGATCCGGTTGGCAACAGACCATAGATCCGATCATATAATGCATATCATAAATCATTTAGCACATAAAAGCATGTTAGGAATTTTCCCTAAATAAGCTAGTGCTTGTGTCTATTCAGGTGTATTACCTAAATCTATTTGACACATTCCTCACAATCATTACTTAGCATTCTAAGTTTAAGTCTAGAAATAAATCCATATTCCTAGTTCGCTTAAACTAATGCTCTAATACCAACTGTTACATCCCCAAAATCACGGCCAAAAAAGACCGATTTTGTTTATGCTTTATAAAAATCAGAGTACTTCATTTTATAAAAAGGTTGCGGAATTTGTTCCCAGAAAAACACGATAAATACGTTATTAAAACATTTTCGAAGAAACGTATTTTTATTCATCTTAAAACGTTTGGGATGTCATCGTTAATACAGAAACCTAAGCATAAACAGAACTTACAATTATTTACACTAGTGATCTACATCTCTTTAAATCTCTCAGTGTAATGTCACTTCATATCGCCACCTGTGATGTAAATAAACTGAGTGGGTCAGGTTGGGAAACCTGGTGAGTACATAGGGTTTTCAACCCACAATAATATAATTGTTATGTTCAATCAGCAAACAATTAACCTAATTACCCATCCCCGTTATATTCTTTACTCCTAAGAGTCATCTATCCTGCATTCGTTTATTCCAAAGTCCCTTACTTCCAGGGTTATAGGACTGGCACTAAATCCATAGCTACCGATGTTCGTTCATAAAGCACTAATTCCATAGCTGCTATAGTCTATTCATCGGGTACTAAATCCATAGCTACCAGTCTTTATCTAATAGGTACTAAGTCCATAGCTACCAATGTTCAACAGGTACTAAGTCCATAGCTACCAATTCCTACAGGTACTAAATCCTTAGCTACCAGCGTCTAACTAATAGGTACTAAGTCCATAGCTACCAATTCCCAACAGGTACTAAATCCATAGCTACCAACGTCTAACAGGTACTAAGTCCATAGCTACCGATGTTTGTCCCATAGGCACTAAGTCTATAGCTGCCAATGTATACTCACGTCATCTTCTATCTCTCATCATTCATCTACCCATCATCATACCCAACATATTCGTATATATAAAATACGTATATAGTTTAAATCCTTTAAAACATGTATAAAATTTTCATCCAGCATAGACAGCAAGTATTCAGATAATATGTACACATAGCACGCAGTTTATATAAAATACTTCATATCTATGTGTAAGATGAAAGGGACTATGCACTCACAACACGTAAATTATATAATAAATACTTCATATCTATGTGTAAGATTAAAGGGACCATGCACTCACCTGATAGGTGGTGACTCAACACTCGGACAGCGCTTCGATACTCTCAAAACAACTTTCCTTCGATAAAACCTAGTATCAACACCACTAGGGTTTAGTCTACCGATATCCACGACAAATTAATAGTCTGACTATTATTATTATTATATAAGCGTTAAGTAACACTCAATATAACTCATAATAATAGCCCAAATAATTATTTTCAGGTCCTAATAATGTTACTATAATTAATTAGAAGCTATATTAAAACTAGCGTAGGCGTAACTCACTTACAGCGGGTTTTTCGCAAAACCGGGCTTCACTGGAGCAGCGTTTCCCGAGCCTAAAGACCCTTTTTCTCGGGACTCCGGGAGCCTCGGGGCTTCCTTCGGGTGCTAGGGGTTTACCTAGGCTTTTAGGGGGGTTAGGGGGCTAGAGAGAGAGAGTCTAGAGAGAGAAAGAATAGTTTTGGAAGGTGTGAAGAATGAGGGAACCCGGCACCTCTATTTATAGGGGTGCTGACTGGTCTACTCACCGAGTAGGGGGGACCTACTCGCCGAGTTGGTCCATGTGGTGGCCTTCTGGTGGTGCCACGTGTCCAATTCTGGTGGTGCCACGTCACCCCCTATCGCGTATCAGCCCTCAAAATTAGAAAAATCATAACTTTCGCATACGAGCTCCGTTTTCGACGTTCTTTATATCCACGCGTAGATAAAATCAAGATCTACAACTTTCGTTTAGACTCCGTCGGCTAATTCTCGATCGATCTCAAATTTAACAGTAGGAGGCGTTTAGACTGTTAAATGACCGCGAAGAGTTCATAACTCCTTCATACGGACTCCGTTTTCGTCTGTCTTTTTACCATTTAGTTCCTATTAATGAGACCTTCAACTCTCATTTAGGTTGCGTAATCCAAAAACCGCTCGAACTAAAATTCGAGTTTCGGGTTGTATACTGCTAAGCCGAATCTTAGAAAAATCATAACTTCCTCATACGAAGTCAGATTTGGGCGTTCTTTTTATCGACGGTATTAGTTTAACATATTCTACGAATTTCATTTAGATCACTAAGGCTAAAAAGTACTCCATCGTAAATTCACTATTTACGCTTCCCGGTGCCGTGCCGGTTCCGTCGCGAAACTTCGACGAGCCATAACTTCTTCGTTATAACTCGGATTTTGGCGTTCTTTATATGTACGGAAACCTTGTGACATATTCTACAACTTGGTTAAGATTATTTATTCTAAATAATCTTTTGTTGAAAAGTCATTTTCGACCCCTATTGCCTCTAAATTGACTAGCTCGGATCTACGGGCTCGGTCGGGAGTAGTACCGGGATGGGTGACCCCCTGGGAAGTCCTCGTGCTGAGTGGCCCAAAGCGGACAATATTGTGATACGTTCCAGAGGGGGGTGTTACAAATGGTATCAGAGCTAGGGCACGGGTCGATGTGTTCGACAGGGACGTCGAACCCTATAATGGGGGGTGAAAGTGGGTTGCACCTGATCCTACATCGGCTTGGAAGGAGAACAAAACATCTCCTTATAAGTGGTGTGGATACCTTCCTTGTTACAACGCGTTTTAAAGCCGTGAGGGCAGCAGATCCCATAAGAACTCTGCAGTTAAGCGTGCTCGGGCGGGAGTAGTACCGGGATGGGTGACCCCTTGGGAAGTCCTCGTGCCGAGTGGCCCAAAGCGGACAATATTGTGATACGTGCCAGAGGGGGGTGTTACAGCCTCCTTTGGCCTCTTTGCATTCTTTGAGAGCCCCTTAAAACCCTAATACGTGTGTGTGTGTGTGTGCCATTGTGTGTTTGAAGCTTAAAAAGAGGATCTTTGGAGGGAGAAGGCTTGGAGGAGAAGGAGATTAGAGCAAGTAGAGTGTGGGAATCAACTCTTATCTCAGTTATCATATTTTGGAGGTAACCACATCGCCTTTTCCTTGTGAATCTCTTCTATTGGTTGAGTTTTAGGATTTTTGGTGAGATAATAAGTTGGAAAGATGAGTTATGGGCTAGATCTGAGGTTGTAACTTCAGATCTGGACCCTCCTTGGATTCTAGAAGCATAAAGTTTCAGTTTTGGTCATGATTAAGGTCCCTCTTGAGCATGAAGTTCCATTAAGAACTTAAAATAGGCATTTAGAGCCTTTATAGCCATGCATGCACGTAAAGTTTGCAACTTTACGTGATAAGCATGCCCTAGAAGCTTGGATTTGTGATTTGGAGCTGCTGCATGGCTCAAAATAAGTTTGTATGGAAAAAAGGACTGAATGGACTCGGCCAGTCGCAAGGTTGACTTGGCGAGTCACATGAAGATGTGAACTCGACGAGTTGGATGAACAACTTGGCGAGTCCGATGAAGATTGCCATAAACTCGATGAATTGAAGAACAACTCGGCGAGTCAGATGAGTTTTCTCCAGGATATGTATGTGTGTGTATCCGTTGAGTTGCAAGGAGGAAAACTCGACTGGTGGCCTTAAAGTTTGATCGAGAATCGAAGGAACTCGACGAGTCACCCAAATGTCCCAACGAGTTGGAAAGTGCTTTAAGGAACTCGGGGAGTTAAGGTCAACATGGACTGTTGACCTTGAATGAGGACTTTGACTTTGACCAGGGGTTGACTAGTGGGTTATGGAGTACCTTATAAGGTTAAGGACTTATGAGTATGTTGTGCTATGATAATAGGTGGTGGAGCCTGTGTCAAGTGACCCTAGTGTTGGAGTTTACCTTTCGAGTCGATATCTGCGAGGTGAGTTATCCTCACTGTATCGATTGGGTCTACGATACCAAGGCCGACCCTTTAATTGTTATTGTTATGGTATGCTACATGTGGTTATGATCTGTTAGATCAGAATCAGGGTAGACAATATGTTATGCTTTTATGATCCGTAAGGATTGGTATGTTAGTGACCTGCTAGGTCGGTACTCTAGTTACAGGAGAATTCTATGATTGATGATCAGTGAGATAGATATGTTTGATGTTTGTATATGTCAGTATATGATAGTATTCACACATGGTTATTTGTTTGTGGTTGGGTTGAGGCGGTCCTGTTGTATGCTGAAGGCCAATATACCCTATGAGAGGTCCGGGGAGACTGTAGGCCCACGTGGTGGACCAATCATGTCGAAGGCTCAGGATAGATTCAGATAGACTGTAGGCCCGATAAGGTGGTCCACTCAGGCTGATGACCCAGTATGTATGTTGATTGATTGATTTTTCCTTATATGGTATTGTCAGTGTGGTTTTGGTATCTTGGGGGTAGCTCACTAAGCCCTCGGGCTTACAATTTTCAGTTTTTTGTTTCAAGTACCTCAGGAGATCATGGAAAGGCGAAGGCGTGACCGTACCGCTCCTCATCCTTATGTTATGATTTTTGGGACACTCTGATGAAAAATGATTTGAAAACATTTTGTAAACAATGCTATTTGGTTTTTATTTATTATTGAAAAGGTTTAAATATGGCGTAAAAATTTATGGATGTTACAGAAGAAGTAAGGAGTTTTACCAAGATTAAGGCTAACTTTCACAATTCATATACCCCTTCAAAGACCGAAGATGGTAGTCCTCCCCCCCCCCCCCCCCCCTCTTCTCGGTTTATTCTTTCCTTCCTACTCAATCACTCGCTGTTTTTTCGTTCTTGTTGGTCGAAGCACTCACTAATAGCCTAAGGAGTTGATTTTGGCAGCCTCTTGATTGGTCCTAATGAAAAATGGACGTAAGAAAAGAATCGTTCCCTTGACTTGTAGGTTATAATCGAATTTCACTCATTGGTCCCTCAATTTTCGACTTATAGCCCCGTCTAACCTAATCCTTGACACCTTGGCAATTTAAGTTTCCTTTAATTACATCTTGGCCCCTCAATTCTAATTAAACCTTTTAATGAATTATATTTGCCTCAATAATTCCATAAATCAATTTAATTAGATTATACTCCTCTTAATTATTAATTAATTATTTCAGACATTAAACATAGTATTTAATTTAATTTATTCCATTTTAAACTAATAAAGCTAAAATCTTTTGTATAGATATTTCTTCGAGTAACAGAACGCTAACATCATTAATGGAAGAATTTTTGGGTCGTTACACTAATGTATATTATCATTAACAAATAATTTCTAAACATAACATATATTTACTTATTGTAAACAAAATAAATATAGTCATTTCTAATTTCTAGGAATGGATTAATTACCCCCCCCCCCCCCCCCCCACCCTTAATATTGCTTATAGATTACTTCAAACTATCTAGAATCCTCTTAAGCATCGTGGTGGTTATCATTTAATGTTGACTTTTCACCCTCAATGGATATGTGTTATCTGATGGTTGTTAGCATGTAAGGTATGGAGGTTGGATAGTGGTTAGATTAAATAGCATAAGAGGAACACCACCATCAGATGAACACCTATAAAGTGCATTTCACCATGACACCCACAACAATGTATAAGAGGATCTTAGATAGTTTAAAGTTGTCAGCTATCAATATTGTTAGGGGGTACGTAGTCCACTATTCTGTTCCTAGAAATTGGAAACAACTATGTTTATTTTTTTTATAATAAAAATGATATGTTTATAAATGATTTGTTAATAATAATATATATTAGTTCAACGTTAATCTTCAGAAAAGTCTCAATATTTATGTTATTGGTAAAAAATAAGATAAAATCTTCAAAAGAGTCTTAATATTTTGACCAATTAGCGAAAAAAGACGGGATACTTTCAAATTTGTGAAACCAACCAAAAATGGTTATTTAGAAGTTTTAGCCAATAATCTGCAATTTTTGTAAACAAAATTCAATTTGGGATTAAATCGTAAATTCACCTAAAATATTGAGACTTTATCAGACATTTCCATATTTAGATATTTATTAGGCGGTATACACCCAAAACACATCATGATAAGGTGTCACCATTATGGTTGTGTGGTGAACACCACACTGTCTCATGTGCGGTGTTGCAGTGACCCCCTCCATACAACCCATTTTGCCACACCTCTTTCCTTTTGATTACTCCCCAATGACTATATAACCTCTAGTTTTTTTGTTTTTAAAATTAACCACTATAAATATCATATTGGCTACTACTTATTTCGTTCAAATACTACATTTATATTATTCATTTTCACAAAAACACTACACTTTCTATTACCAAAATGAATCCAAAAAGCTCCCACAAATCTCATCCCAAGATTCGGCTGAAACAAGTCGTGTGCAATTGGTTCAACAACACCGATTCAAAATATTCTTCCTTTAGACGTGTCTGTTTTGAAAGATCTTTATGCCCCAATAGTTATTATAGAATGATATTGGTAATGACATATGATCATATAGGATCACACCTTATAACAAGTTACTACTAATTGATTATTTATTATTAATTTGATTAGTAATAAATATAATCAACAGTTATATTTAATTGGAAAATTATTATTTTATAAAAATAAAAAAAATTAACAACTAATTGAAAATTTATTATTTATGAAAATAATATTTATTAAAGGAATAACAACTTATAAAATATATCATATAGTATGATTTTTATAAGTTATAAATATATATCATTAAACTTGTTAGAGTTTATTTATATTCATTTCACACAAACACCACATATTTTCGTCTTGCTTGTAGTCTTCATTTACCTCTCATACTGGTCATAAAAGAGCATCATGTTTCCACTAACTTGCCTTGACTTTGGTACATGCTTGGATGTATAAAAGGAAGGCATAATAAGCTTGAAAGGATTGTTGTTTTTGATGATATTTTCTCCATACAGGGCGCTATATTTTCGTAAATATGAGTCTCTCTCCCTCGTATTATTACTGCATTTTTGTTGATTGGATTATGGCCTTATATGTAGCTTCTCTTTAACGTTTATTCGTATAAATCTTACAACTTAAGAAATATATATATATATATATATATATATATATATATATATATATATATATATATATATATATATATATATATATATATATATATATATATATATAGAGGTTCATTTGAAACCATTCTAATTTTGTGAGACTGTGAGACCAAATCTAAAAATAATTTTAAAATGCAAAATAAATGGAAAAATCCAAAAATTCTTTTTTTAAATATTATTTTCGGAACTTGAATTAATTAAAAAAAATAAAAATAATAAAAAAAAATTCTGTTTTTTTTTTGAAAAAATACGTGAAATATTCTAAATAGAATATTACACTGACATATTCTAAAAAATAATTTTAAAATGCAAAATAAATGGAAAAATCAAAAAATTCTTTTTTTAAATATTATTTTCGGAACTTGAATTAACTAAAAAAAATAAAAAAAAATTCTATTTTTTTTGAAAAATACGTGAAATATTCTAAATAGAATATTACACTGTACATATTCTAAAAATAATTTTAAAATGCAAAATAAATGGAAAAATCAAAAAATTGTTTTTTTAAATATTATTTTCGGAACATGAATTAACTAAAAAAAATAAAAAACAAATAAAAAAAAATCAAAAAATGCGTCTCACGGTCTCACAAAATATAGGTGGTCTCAAATGAACCTAACCCTATATATATATATATATATATATATATATATATATATATATATATATATATATATATATATATATATATATATATATATATATATATATATATATGTGAGACGACCTAATTTTGTGAGACCGTGAGACGCATTTTTTTTATTTTTATTTTTTAATTTTTTTAGTTAATTCAAGTTCCGAAAATAATATTTAAAAAAAGAATTTTTTATTTTTCCATTTATTTTGCATTTTAAAATTATTTTTAGAATATGTACAGTGTAATATTCTATTTAAAATATTTCACGTATTTTTCAAAAAAAAAGTTTTTTTTTTTTTTTTTAGTTAATTCAAGTTCTGAAAATAATATTTAAAAAAAGAATTTTTAGATTTTTCCATTTATTTTGCATTTTATAATTATTTTTTAGAATATGTTAGTGTAATATTCTATTTAGAATATTTCACGTATTTTTTAAAAAAAAATGGGATTTTTTTTTTTAAAAATTTATTTTTTTAGTTACTTCAAGTTCCGAAAATAATATTTAAAAAAAGAATTTTTGGATTTTTCCATTTATTTTGCATTTTAAAATTATTTTTAAATTTGGTCTCACGGTCTCATAAAATTATAATGGTCTCAAATGAACCTGAACCTATATATATATATATATATATATATATATATATATATATATATATATATATATATATATATATATATATATATATATATATATTGTAACATCAGTAAAATTCAAGTCAATTTAAAACTTTTTAAACAATTTAAAACCCATTAGTTATTACAAAATTTGTTTACAAAATGTATCATATAAGAGTATCCCAGAAACAAAGTCATAAAAAGTGAGGAGTTGTATGATTACGCCTTAGCCTTGCCACGATCCTCTGATTTACCTGAAATAATAAACTGAAACTGTAAGCCCGAAAGCTTAGTGAGTTACCCCCAAAATACCGGTACACATACAGTCCAATAACATATGAACAAATAACAACACGTAACGGTTCCACAACTTTATATACTGGAATACCCTGGGCCCACAATGTGCGTCTGGATTGCCTACCGGGCCCACAGCACACATCTAGATTGCCCTCGAGCCCACAGTACGAGTCTGGATTGCCTACCAGGCCCACAACTCATATCTGGAATGCTCCTGAGCCCACAATATGAGTCTAGAATGCCAACCGGGCCCACAGCTCATATATGGAATGCTCATGGGGTTTGTTGGCTACCGCACGGAGCAGTACAACCTCAACCCATCCCACATAACATGTCGACATGTAACAGATAAATGCACATACAGGCAGTGTTCTAAAAGGTGCACCATGGCGTGAGGCGTGGCTTCGCCGTTACGAAAAACATTATAACGTTGGTGTTAGGCGAGGCGTGTGGCAAGGCGCGATATGGCGCGCCATGGCGCATTATGGCGTGTTATGGCGCGTGTTTTTTCGTTTGAGACACAGTTTTTTGCTATTTGTTATGTCTTTTCTAATTGGAGATACAAGTATTTTGGTTTTTGTTAACTTTTTGTTATTAGTTATTGAACTAATATTGCTAAAAGTAGTTATATTTAATATAAATTTATATTTATGTGGTAATAATATAATTTTAAATTAATACAAAATTCCCGCCTTACATCACGCCTTGAAAAAACGCCATGGCTCGTGAAGCTTGAGGCTTGGCCTTGCCGCCACGCCACGCCTCACGCCATTTAGAACCTTGCATACAGGTAATCAATCAGTATCATAAGTAGTCATACAGACCTACCAAACTAGCATATCAACTGGTATACATCACTAACTCAAACTCAACATATTAGTAACTACTAGTATATCAGATCCAATGGGTCGGACTTGGTGTCTTAGACCCCTTACTATAATGAGGATAACTCGCCTGAAATTGCTAAAGTCCCGCAGATAAAACTCCAGCTGCTGGTTGATAGGTTCCCGAGCTGTCAACATTAAACAATACCCAATTAATAATTGGGTTCCCAGCCCAAGGTCCAACTCACACTACAAAAGCCCAAAAGTCAAATAATGGGTCAAAGCCCAACATATGGCCCAACTTTCCAAATTAGGTCCAGACCTCTACATGGTCTTTCCTTAAGGCCCTTCCAATCATTCCAATGTAATTCCCATGGCCCAATATCACATAATCATAAAGGCTCGATTATGGCCCAATTTTCCAAATTGGGCCCAAGTCCCCACATGGGCCTTATTGTAAAGCCCATCTAATTACTTTGGTCAATTAACTTGTTCTTGGATGCCCCACCAATAGTCCAATCGCCAAAGCCCAATAGGAAGGCCCAACTCAAGGCCCGAGTGAGATTAGGGCTTTCACATGAAATGATGATTAGGGTTAAGTGTTTCTTACTTAACCCATTAAGGACTTAATCCATTAAGTCCATTATTGCCTTATGTTAGTTTCCCAATGATTATTATTTAATATTTCAAGTTTATTAAATAATTTTCGTGTGTGTGTCCCGATCAATTTCCACAAGTTAAGGTTTTATGCCCTTAGGGTTTCCAAACCCTAATTAGGGTTTTCCAACCCAAAACTAGTTCATTAGTCCATTGGTTGGGCTTTTAGGTCACATTGGGCCTTATTGGCCCATTAAGGCTCTATTGGGCCCACTAGGGTTTCTTTGGCCCCATTAGGGTTTCATTAGTCCCACATTGTCCAAGCATCCCCCAAACGAGGTCCAAACGCAATCAAAGCACACCGTCACCCGATACGGCGGCTGGTGGCGGCAACCGCCACCTCACGATGGTGGTTTGAGTTTTCTTTTCATTCTTCTAATCTCAAATTACATGTTATAGTTCTTTAATCAAGGAAATAACGCACACACACACACTAATTTATAAACACACAGACACGCACACACACATCCAATTTCAGAATATACTCCAGCCACCAGCCTAGCGGCTCGCGGTGGCGGCAGCAGCAATGTTGGCGGCAACCGTAGCCAAGGAAAACGGCCAACAACAGTAGTTTTTGGCAACAACCATCATGACCGGTCGCCATGGTGGTCCTCCATGATCTATATTCGACAGAGATCCCACCCTTCATATGCTTCCATATCGTACGCCACGAATAATGGTCATTACCACCCTCCTGGTGGCGTTCATCGGGTGGAAACAACCTCCACACAAGCAACCGGCAACAGGTGGCGACGGCCTCTGTGTGACGAGTTCCAAAGTGGGCGGTGGCAGGAAAGAGAAGAAGAAAGAAGGACGATGGAGAGATGGTAGTGGCGCATACAGCTTCATCGGGGAGTCCTCATCGTCAACAACAAGACTTCAACGATTTTTGTGACTCGACGACCATGGGAGAATAGCAACGCCGAAGATCGGAGGAAGGAAAGGGGGTCGTGGCGGCTGGAGGGACAAGGGTGGAAAGGGAAGTGACGACTGGATGTTAGGGTGACAACCGCTCCTAGAGTTTGGGTTGGACGGGCAATAGAACAGTCTTATACCCACTCCCTTCAAAACTATGGTCCATAATGACAAAATTGATCTCTCCTTCCCCTTTTCATTTCATATTCGATCCAGAAATTACAATTTCTACCCTGCCTTCTAAAATCCTTACAAAATAAGTCTGATATTTACTCTTTAACCCCTGTTTCCATAATTTCTTTTATATTAAGACCAAAAGATACCAAACAACCCCTCCTCTTACAAAACATTTTCAAAATAAGTCCCTTAATTACACTTTAACCCCCGAAACTAACATCCCGTTAATTATTATCTGTTTTTGGGCTATAATCGTCTAAAATAAAAATAAAATTATTTCTTGGGGTTCCGGGTTTATTATTTAATTATTCTATTTTAAACGAGATGTTATATATATATATATATATATATATATATATATATATATATATATATATATATATATATATATATATATATATATATATATATATGACTAGGTTATAATGTGGATGTACAACTATTGTGTGGACGTGTGGATAATGCAATTTTATAAAAATTACTAAGAGAATATGTTGTTTAGTAATGTGAATACGTTCAATCTCATATAACTATTGTTATTTTAATGGATTCTCACCAATTCTAATTCATTTTTGTTCTCATTCATCGTTTTTTGTTTATTTTAATTTTTACAGAATACAACTCAATAAACATTATGACAAAATTAGAATAATTAAAAAAAAAGTATATAATAACCTTATAGACAATTTAATTAGTGAAAATGCTTAATAATTAAAATAATTATATAAGATTGAACGTATTCATATTACCAAACAACATATTTTCTTTGTAATTCTCACAGAATAGCATAATCCACACATCCACACAATAGATATCAATCCACATTTGAACCTAGCTCTCTCTCTCTCTCTCACTATATATATATATATATATATATATATATATATATATATATATATATAAGTGAAGACTAACATCTTTGATGGTTTATCCTTGCTTGGTGGATATCTCTTTAGAGCTTTTATTTTGGAGCTTCTTGTCATCTTTATCAACTTTCTGATTGCCAAAAGGAATCAAAGTCTTCAAAGGTTGTAAATATATCCCTTTTATTGTTGTTTAATCTTTCTTAGCTCTGCAAAATGATCATTGGTGGGTAAAATGGTTTTAGTTTATTGAAATTTAGAAATTTCTTCCGTTGCTAATCACGTCACGTTTGACTCGATAATTATACTATTTTTTTTTTAATAAAACTCAACATGTTTATCGAACAAAACTTGATACCCTTATTTTTTCATCCCCACCACAACCCCAACTTCAACAATTTCACTTTCAACAAAATACTAAAATATTACTTTATATCACTCGTTAGCCCAACCTTATTCCACAATTTTTCCCTCATCTTGAATAAATTCCGGGAAGCCAATCCCTTGATCGAGCTGGAAACCAAATTTTTACGAGAAATATAACCCAAACCTACTCCCGTACCATCCTACCCCGAAAGAAGAGGAAGTGAAAAGCACCAGCTAGAAAAGAAAAGGAAACCCCTCAACAATGGACACCTGAAGAAGAGAATATATTATTGAAATCATTGCCAACAATTTTTAGGATCTTGTGACTGGAATATGCAATCGAATGATCATTTTTTGCAACACATTACCGAGCGGTTATAAAGTTTAACAGTATGTACAATAACTTTATGAGTCAACGAAAAAGCAAAGAAAACAATACAAACATTTTTTAGACAACGCTTGAAATATTTAAAATTGAAAATAAAGATAGACCATTCAAATTTGTTGGTTTTTCGAAGTTTTTATCCACTTCTGTAACAATTGCTACAATTGTCACTGATCATTAATACAGAAAGTGACAAACGTCGAATATAATAGACTTAATACGTATATATATATATATACACACACACACACACACACACACACACACACACATATATATATATATATATATATATATATATATATATATATATATATATGGAAAAGTTCAATAGAGAACCATAATTATGGGTTCTTCAAGGAACCAAATCTTTTTTTTTTCAATTTCTAGAGCTTATTCTTTATCGAAAAAAAAATCTAAAAATATCTGATGTAACAGCCCGGATCCCCAGGTATCTTTACTTTCATATTTTTGGTATTCTGTGAGGGGACTCGGCGAGTTGGAGGTCGAACTCGCCGAGTCGGGTCGCGGTTTTGGACGGAGGTTCGCGTCCGGACTCGGCGAGTCCAAGGGATGGACTCGGCGAGTCCGTGCTGTTTAATGAAACTCTTATTTCCCGGTCCTAAGCCCTATTTAAAGGACCTTATGGCCTTCATTTGCGGCCACCTTGAGCCCTGAGTGCATCCAAACGGCTGAGAGACTTTCTGAGTGAGTTAGAGGCCATTTGTTCATCATTTTGTGTGATTTTTTTGCAAGAAGGAAGGAAAAGATCAAGCTTGAAGAGTTGGGGAGCTTGGATCTGCTTCTATTTCATCAAGGGAACCTTCTTGAGGTAACTTTCAGAGCTAAACTTCGTATTTTGGTTGATGTGTCAAATCTAGGGTTTCTTCTTGCCTTATTTGGCTTGATTTGGAAGTATGAAAGGTCCCATGGAGGTATGGAACCTAGATCTGGACCTTAGCAGGTCCAGAAGGCCCCAAATGACAAGCTTTATGTCCATTCTTTTGAGTTGGAAACTAGGGTTGCCATATTAGAGGTTATTTCTCCAAAATAAGCCTTGTATGTGTTGCATGGTGACCAAGACTGAGACTTAACATGACAAATGAGCTTGGGAAGGCCAGATCTATGTGTGTATGGAACGGATCTGACCGTAAAACCCAGTTTTAGCTGATGCATGGCATGGACTCGCTGAGTCTGAAGAACAGACTCAATGAGTCGCTTGAAGATTATCCTTGTGACCACCCAGTGTGTAGTCCTGCCGAGTTATGGGTGACTCAGTGAGTCACGGAGAGTTAGAAAGATTTTGACAGGTGGACCGAGTCGAGTTAGGACTCGCCGAGTTGTCCTTGCGACTCGGCGAGTTGAGTCGCGGTGGCCCCGTGATTCATGCCCAGGTGGAACTCATCGATTCAGGGAAGTACTCGACGAGTCAAATGGAAAATCCTTGCGAGTTGGAGAAAACGCGTAGACTCGCCGAGTCACTATAGTGCACTCGCCGAGTCCGGTCAATTTGACCAAAGACTGTTGACCAAGTCGATCAGTGTTGACTTGATAAGAATGGTCAACCCTAGTGGTACAAGTAATAATTATAGATTCATGATGTCATAGGAGAATTACAGCTCGGGGGTTCGAGCACGAGTGTTTTCCACGGTTCACGAATTAGCGAGACATACGAGGTGAGTCTTCTCACTATACTGTGCCCGGAAGGGTTTGACTGTGTGATCGGAAGGTCGAATATGATATATGCCTTATGTGTAATAAGTTATTCGTTATATGTGCCATGTATGATATGCTTGATATGGGCCGGAAGGCAATGTGTTATGGGCCGGAAGGCGTGGTCATATGGACCGTAAGGCTGACGTGGGTAGGACCGGAAGGTTTACCCAGTCGGGATGGAAGTCCCCTGAGACACATGGACCGGAAGGTCAGGGCCTGGAAAGGCGTATGTGTGTAGGTTGTATTGTGGGGAACTCACTAAGCATTTATGCTTACAGTTGTTGTGTTATGTGTTTCAGGTACTAGCGAGGACCGTGGGAAGGCGCCGGCGTGATCGTACACACACTCGGGGAAACCGTTTTATGATCTTTGTTATGTAATTGGTTGTGACTAAATTGTTACATTGGAACCTAAATTTTATTACTCGATGATTTTATGATTGTAAAAATGAAAAAAATTGGTTTTGAAATTTATGATGTTACAAGTTGGTATCAGAGCCTTGGTTTGAGGGATTCGGGTACACCTTCGGGCGTAACTGAAATCAAACCGGGGATTTGAGAAAATTTTAATTAATAAATCAATAAAATTTGATAAGTGATTTCGAGACAACCAAAGAAAAAGGAGTGTGTATGTGACAATCGTCAATCTTGAGTCAAGTCAAGTCATCAAGTCTAGCCGGTCAACTCGATTAAACCTTGTGTATTAGGGTTTGCGTTATGTTCATACTGTATAACTTGCTATATTAATGGGAAAACATCACTTGAGAAAAGTCTTGTGTTAAAAATTTCCTAAGCCCTAGTGCTAATCAATGAACTAAACTGATAAAAACCATGTTGCATACTCATGGGGAGTGTGTGGGATCCTTAATCATGACTTAACGGGGCTCAAGAAACTTGCATAGCGGAGCCAAACACTCACAAATACCACACTTGAAATCTCTCTCAAATATCTCTTTGTATGAGAAATCTCTCCAAGAATGTCAAATCTCTCCCAAATCTCTCCAAGTATGTGAAATCTCTCTCAAATATCTCTTTGTATGAGAAATCTCTCCAAGAATGTCAAATCTCTCCCAAATCTCTCCAAGTATGTGAAATCTCTCTCAAATATCTCTTTGTATGAGAAATCTCTCCAAGAATGTCAAATCTCTCCCAAATCTCTCCAAGTATGTGAAATCTCTCTCAAATATCTCTTTGTATGAGAAATCTCTCCAAGAATGTCAAATCTCTCCCAAATCTCTCCAAGTATGTGAAATCTCTCTCAAATATCTCTTTGTATGAGAAATCTCTCCAAGAATGTCAAATCTCTCCCAAATCCCTCCAAGTATGTGAAATCTCTCTCAGATATCCCTTTGTATGAGAAATCTCTCCAAGAATGTCAAATCTCTCCCAAATCTCTTCAAGTAGGTGAAATCTCTCTCAAAAGTTTCCCGTAACTTTTTGGAATCATTCGGGTCATACCGACCCTTAACCGGGTCAAAAACGGCTTAAAACGGGGCGAAAACGAGAAAAATAGGCTTTAGGAACCGAAACCGGGAAGAGAGGCCTCTTAGGACCAGAACCGAGCCTCTGGTGGCTGAGGCATGCGAGACCGAGCCTCGGTCTCTGCCTCTCTCGGTCTCTCTTCTGGTCGCTCGGTCTCTGCCTTCTCACGCTCTGTCTCTCTCGGTCTCTGCTGGTCGCTCGGTCTCTGCCTCTCTCGGTCTCTTCTGGTCGCTCGGTCTCTGCCTTCTCACGCTCTGTCTCTCTCGGTCTCTGCTGGTCGCTCGGTCTCTGCCTCTCTCGGTCTCTTCTGGTCGCTCGGTCTCTGCCTTCTCACGCTCTGTCTCTCTCGGTCTCTGCTCCTTCTCTCCTCTCTGTCTCTTCGCGCCCCTCTGTTCTCTCCTCCCCCCTCTCGGTTCCTACCCTCTCTCTTCTCCCCTCTCGGTTCCCACCCTCTCTCTTCTCCCCTCTCGGTTTCTACCCTTCCTCCTCTCGGTTTCAGCATCAGAAGGCCGAACCTCGGCCAGATTTCGGAAATTTGTCACTTTTAGCCCATTTTTGATATTTTTAACATTTTGAGCCCGTTTTTCGTGATTTTAAAGCGGGATTTTCTCCAGAAATTATATTTTGACATAATAAACTCTAAATATTCATAATTTAAACATATATTTATGAAAATCATTATCTAAATAATAAAGATCTAATGGGGGATTTATTTAAGGTGGAGTGTTGACTTTGCCTTAACTTATGACACAAGCAACCACCCCATACCCACTCTATGACCAGCCATACCTCCCCACCTTACCTATGTCACTTCAATGTCCCTTACACTCAAATTACACTCACTCCCACGTTTTTTTGAGCTGGAACAAACACCCACTCTCCTCATTTTCTCTCATTGCTCTCATTCCACTAAGTAACAAACACCACTTTTCTCTCAAACTCTTTCTACACAAATTTCGAGATTCAAGGCTGATTTCAAGTGTTCTTCCACTCTTAGTAAGTAAAAATTCATCCTCCCTATTATTATTTCACTTCATTCTACTCAAATCTTTGATTTCTTACACAAACTCCATAACTATAATGTTAGATTCTCGAAAATCTTCAAGGCATCTCCAAGTGTTCTTGGATTAAACACTTCCATTCTTCAACAATCATCTACTGAAATCACTTAAGGTGAGTTCATACCCCTACATTTTCATGTTTTCTCAAGTTTTCAGGGGGGGGAATACAAGCTAAAACACTAAGAACATAACTAAAATTTTCTAACAGCCTTCATCAGAAAAGTTCAACTCCATTCACGGACTGTTTTGGGCATCTTAAACATTTTTGTTTTCAAAACTGTACAAGTTGCAAATAGTTCAAGTTCTTAGCTTTAAAATGGCTACTTGCACATCTCCATAAGATTTTTCTACAATTTATGGTGATTTTTACAAAACTGCCTATCATTTCAAACAACTATCCGGACCAGTCTGTGATTTTGGACTTATTCACCCAGGTTGGAGGTCATTAAAAATCGTGATAAAAATTATGAGTAAACTAGACACATTTTTTGAACTCTCAGAGTTTACGGATCTAGTTTTCGACTTCGTATGATTTTTCTATGATTTTTCCAAAACAGGGAAGAATGGCTAAAGTTAGCCAACAGCATGTAAATATCATAACACTTTGTATTATGTTGAGCAAAGTGTATAATCATGAGTTCTAATTATTGAATGCGTTTCCTTGTTAGTTTGTCATCATGAGATGAAACTAAGTAATTCATAATAAATATTATTCATTCATTTAGAACGCGTATACATGTCTATAAAAGAGTTCATACATATTACATACATTTTAGATAAACTATAATAGGTGTAGTTTATGATACATCAGTCAACACACTCGTACAAAAAGGGTACATTCATACAAGAAAGATTTATATTCACACACATTTCACGTAAACTTGTTAACCTATGTTGTGAGACTCTCTCTTTCTCCCCGTACGTCCGAGTGCGGGATATAATTCCTGGTAGTTATAATCAGAATCTCCTTGAGGGAGAACGTGATACTTGTATATAGATCTATATTGGGTTTGACACCCCACACCTTGCTACTAGCTACAGTGGGACCTGCAGGTCTACGGGTGACAAATGTCATTTCATTTTCACGACGCCTGAGAAACGTTGTGGCAGGTTCACATAGTCACAGTATGATTATAGCGACTCACCTAGGGAGATAACAATTCATAAAGTTTACGGGATTTCATAAAACCGAAGTAGGTTTTAGGTTGATTTAAAAATTTACTTTCCATATCATTTCAAACTCACGACATTTCTACTAAGTAAGGATGATTTCTTATACATTTTGGTCTTTGGTTATAAGGCTACATTATACGGATTTTAAGGAAAATATCGGATTTTTCTGAAACAAACGCGGCATTTATATGTGAAAGACTTCTACTAAGTTTTATAATAAAAGTTTATGAACTCACCAACCTTTGTGTTGACACTTTTCAAACAACTTGTATTCTCAGGAAAACACTAACCAGGTAATCAAGCGCTTTTGAGGATGGGACGTTAAGGCGTCAAACTTTTCATATTTTGTCAACATATTGTAATTGATTTCGAATCATGTAATTCATACAAGTGATGTAACTTTTTCAATTATATATATGTTGGTTGTGTTTGCTTAAATTACTATTGAAATTGTGGTTATGATACTATACATGAAGTCCTCCACCCCCGGACGTTTCCGCCATCCTTGGTTTGGGGGTGTGACAGTGTACGGTCAGCCAGCGCCCGAACGGTAAAATCCCCAAAATACTCTTACAATATGTGTTATGAGATATGATATAATATGATACGCATGCTAGTAGACTAGGTATACATATTAGGACTAGAGTGGCCTGATTTTGTGATGCCTTAGTCTAGGGAAACCTGCTTCTATGAGGTGCTTGAGAGCGAGTGGGTAACTAGTGTATGACAAAAATAGAGTACTCAGGATTTGGGGTTTGGGGAGGAGGACTTGGGGTGAATACTGACGCAGTGTAATTGGTAGTATTGGGCCCGTACTACTAAGGACATCGGGTCAGTGGGCAGCCCAAGTAAGAATCCCTGGGTATCGGAGACTGAGTAGGACTGCGTTATCGAGTGCGATGATGCCCGATAGAGTCTCTGATATTTTTATGTTGTATTTCAGAGACATCATGGTTGGACCACGACACAGACCTGGTACGAGTAGTGTGACTGATGAGGAGCTTCGTCAGATGATTCATGAGGAGGTAGCTGCAGCGATCCGGGCCGAGATTCTAGAGATGTTTGGGTCTATTAAGACCACGCTGATGGAGACATTTGATGAGCGGTACGCCGCGTTGACTGAGGCCGCCGCCGCTGCAGCTACCGCAGCTGTGGCCGCTGCCAGACCACAGGGAGGTGACTCGTTGCTGTTCCGAGAGTTCAGCAACACGAATCCACCGGAGTTTGACGGGACGCAGGATCCGATCGCTGCGATGAGATGGATTGCTGATATCGAGGGATGCTTGTACACTTGTTCATGTCCGGAGCATCTGAGGGTACGGTTCGCCTTGAACCAGCTCCGCCTGGGAGCAAAGGATTGGTGGAAGTTCGTGACAGCGAACTTCACTCTGGCAGAGGTCTCGGCTGTGACTTGGGAGAGGTTTACTGTTATGTTCAGAGACGAGTATGTTCGCCCGCTTGAGAGGGAATGGTTGATTCAGGAGTTCTTGACCCTCAAGCTGGGTAATGATTCTGTTACGGTGATCACGCGGAAGTTTCATGAGAGGGCGATGTTCTGCCCCGAGCAGGTGTCCACGGAACAGGCTCGGACGAGTCGGTATTTGGGAGTGCTGAGGAGGGATATCCGGGAGTTCGTATCGAACTCGTCATATCAGACTTTTTCTGAGCTTCAGGCGAATGCCAGGAAGCGTGAGATCGAGTTGGAGACCCAGGCCAGGGAGGAGGCCGAGTCTCAACGGGTGGATCGGCGGCCGACTCAGTCTCAGCCGGCAGCCAAGCGGACCAAGTCTGCCGATTCGAGATCCGGAGGTCAGAAGGGCCGCACTTGCGGAAAGTGCGGCAAGGGTCACGAGGGGGCATGTCGATCGGGTGCTTGCTACAAGTGTGGCAAGGAGGGGCACATTGCTAGGGATTTCCCCAAGGGATTCATGGTTTGCTTTCATTGCAACCAGACCGGCCATCGGAAGGCCGAGTGCCCCCAGCTTCGCCAGGGATCTACGCCTGCTGCCAGGGTTCCCGAGATTCGGCCAGTGAAGGCCGAGGCTCCGAAGGCTCGCGGGAGAGATTTCCAGTTGACTGCGGAGGAGGTCCGCGCGGCGCCTGATGTCATAGCCGGTATGTATTATTTCATGTATTTACCTTTATGCTGAGATATTGTGCTTATATTATGATATGCGTAGGTACTTTTCTTGTGAATTATGTGCCTGCTTTGGTATTATTTGACTCGGGTGCGAGTCGGTCTTTTTTTTCGTTGGCTTTTAGCTAGCACATCGGTATTGATCGGGAGGTGATGAGTCGACCCCTGCGAGTTGCTGTAGCAAATGAGAAGGCGGTATGCACCATTGAGGTGATTCGAGGATGCGTGCTCGAGATTTTTGGGGTCGAGTTCCCTATAGACTTGGTTCCTATAGCTATGGGAGATGTCTGCGTTATCGTGGGCATGGACTGGTTGGGTAAGTTATGAGCAGTCATTGACTGCGAGAGACAGCTGGTGATGATTCGAGACCTTAGTGGGGGAGTACTCACGGTTTATGGCGAGGGGACCCGGTGTGGGTCGGCATTTTGTTCGGCTGCTAGGGCAAGGCAGAGTTTGCAGCAGGGCTGTAGTGGATTCATAGCCTATGTGATGGATACTCGGGTGGCCGCTGGGAGGCCCAATTCGATTGATGACGTTCCGGTTGTATGCGAGTTTTCGGATGTGTTCCCCGAAGAGTTACCGGGTGTGCCTCCAGAGAGGCAAGTGGAGTTTCGTATCGATTTGGTTCCGGGAGTGGTGCCCATCGCCAAGGCGCCTTATCGTCTCGCTCCACCAGAGATGCAGGAGTTATCCTCGCAGCTTCAGGAGCTGTTGGGGAAGGGATTCATTCGACCGAGTAGCTCACCTTGGGGAGCACCGATTTTGTTCGTCAAGAAAAAGGATGGTTCACACCGGATGTGTATCGATTACCGGGAGTTGAACAAGTTGACGGTTAAGAACCGGTATCCGTTACCTAGGATCGACGATCTGTTCGATCAGTTGCAGGGGGCATCTTGGTTTTCCAAGATTGACTTGAGGTCGGGGTATCATCAGATGAGGGTTCGAGAGGAAGATATCCAGAAGACTGCTTTCAGGACTCGATATGGACATTATGAGTTTGTGGTGATGCCTTTTGGGCTCACCAATGCCTCGGCCGCGTTCATGGATCTTATGAACCGGGTGTGCCGGCCGATGCTGGATCGGTCAGTGATCGTATTCATCGATGATATTTTGGTGTATTCGAGGACTAGGGATCAACATGAGGAACATTTGAGGGAGATCCATGGGGTTTTGAGATCGGAGAGACTGTATGCCAAGTTCTCCGATTGTGATTTCTGGTTACGAGAGGTCCAGTTCCTCGGGCATCCTGTTAACCAGAAAGGGATATTGGTCGACCCGGCCAAGATTGAGGCGGTGTTGAGGTGGGAGGTGCCGAGATCACCCACCGAGATCAGGAGTTTTCTGGGTTTGGCTGGATATTATCGCAGGTTTATCAAGGATTTCTCCAAGATCGTTGTGCCACTTACTAGGATGACCCGGAAGGGTGTTACGTTTTCATGGGGACCGGAGCAGCAGTCCTCATTCGAGACGCTTCGTCAGAAATTGTGCAAGGCTCCGGTGCTTGCACTATCACACCCCCGAACCAGACGGCAGAAACGTCCGGGGGTTGTTGTGACTCAATTGAATACCATTACAATGAATATACATGAAACATAACATCATACATCACTAAGCATTGGAATAATACAACTGGTAACGTTTACATCCATTACATTGTCTCAAAATATTACATCCCCAAAATAAATTGTTCATTGTTACTTAATCAACCGCAAAACAATCATAGAGTACAGTCCTTTCTTCACTTATCTGTTACATGAGAATACAAGTATTTTGGAAAAACGTCAACATATGAAATGTTGGTGAGTTCATAAGTAATGTTTAAAATCCAATGTTTGTATTGTTTTGAAAACCGTCAGGAAATCCGATATTTTTTGAAAATAGTATAGCGTAAAAAATATACGTGAAGATCCGTGAGTATGCTTGTTTGTTTTCTATAGATGTAAGCGTACGAGTTGTGAAATTCGGCATGTAGTTCGTAAGTGTACTAGTTGAAAACCCCAGGAAAACTCAACGTTTTCCTATCACTTGCTTTAATTAGTTTATGTGTTATTGTTTCGTTACGTTAGAGGTATTCGTTGAGCTCCGGAGGCATTGAGTATACAGTGGGTGGTGAATTGTTGTAACGTCCGTTAATGAAAACGTCCAGTCGACAACCGTACTAGCGATCCCTTAGGCGTCACTCGCACTTATTTACACAACTCAATCCTCCCGGACTTGTGTAGTCCCACGACCGAAGAGAAAAAGAGAAGGTGCGAAACCCTCGGTATTTCCCTACATCGTTCAAGACCATTGCAATTGCGAAGGGCCCGAAGCCCAACCCGCAATCGTGAGTTCCCAACTTTACTAGCAACACCGAAGGACCCTTGGGGACCAGCAGCACGTTTGCCATTGAAAGTCCTTTTACACGCGGTTAAGTCGTATTAGACCCAACTACACGTAAGCAAGTATCCTTTGGGCCTAAAGATCATGTCATCGGGCTAGCTAGGCTCAACAAGCATGATTTGCAACTTTTGGACCTAAGGAATGTACGTCGACGTATTGAGTAATTCCACGAGAGTATAGAGTTCCGAGAGTTCCATATGTGTATTGAGCGTTGTCGTGTTAGTAGTTTTGGATTTGTTATTGATTCGAGACCGAATCAATTCGTTTAACAACGATTTTTGGTATTGTTGTGTATTGTGTCGGTAGCCGCAGTGCCAATATTCGATCAAGTTGCGTGTATTGAATTAGCCTTGAGAGTTTTCTATTTTCAGCCCCTCATTGTTTGTAAAATTTACTTTTTCAACCCTCTAATTAAATAACTTTCCGGTTTGGTCCTTAAATCAGTTTTCTTGACATTTTAACACCAAAAATTATTGAAATTAATATTTTTCATTGAAAACAGTTTAAGTCCCTGAAATTGCAGTTTTCTCGGTTATAACCCCTCTTTTTCGCAGTTTTTACAATTTTGGCCCTAATTGGAAAATTTTTGCAACTTTGGTCCTTTTTAAATTTGAAAAGCATTTTAAACCTTTGAAAAGTACTTGTAACACTAGTAGTCCACCGTTTTACAGAAAAACATAGTTTTGGCCCTCCAAAAAAGAAAATTTCGCATAATGGGCCCTATTGGGCCGAAATTGTCATTTTTAGCCCATTAAGCTTGAAATTTATGTTTTTAATCCTCCAAAAGAGTATATTTTCAGAAAATACATTATGGAAACTGTTTTGACTCATCTCACCCATCAGATTTCGAAATATTTCATTTTGGGCCCTTTAACTTTGTATTTTTAACATTTATGTCAAAAAAAAAATGAGTTTTTAGCCCAAAGTATGTATTGTTAAGCCACTTAGCTATTTTTCTTGGTATACTTTGTATGTAGTAGTATGTTCTATGTTAGTATCATTTAACATAAAGTATATCTCGGTTTTTAGTGATTTATGACTAGATCCAACATCATAATCATACCAAACACACATATAAGGGGGTATGAAGCTCACCTTTGGATGTTGATTCGGTTTTTGAAGAGAGGATGGAAGAAAGCTTGGTGATTTTTGACCCTAGCACCCTTTGATGATGAATTCGAGTTTATGGAGTTCTAAGACACAAGTTTATGATTTCATGAGAGTTAAGAAGAGATTTTTGAAGATAAGGAAGAGTCCAAAGCATGGATCCAAGCATTAACTTACCTTAGATGAAGAGTTTGTGGAAATATCCTCTTGAAAGCCTCCTAATTTTTGAGATTTTTGAGTGGAGAGGAAGGATGTGTTCTTGAGTATTCTAGAGAGAATTTGTGAGATATTTGTGTATGTGTGTGTGTGTGTTTCGGCCGAGAGTGAGTGAGAGAAGAGAGAAATAGACCCTTGAGGTGATATGCATGGAAACATGGAACATTTTGCATGGAAATCCTTTGGTTAATTGTGAGGTGGCATGCAAATAGTCAACACTTCTCCATTTCTTCTTGGACTTGGGCCTTGGGCTGAGAATGTGAAAGGAAAAAGAAAATTTGGGCTTCAATGCCCTCAAGCCCATGTAAAGGTTAAGTTAGATGAGTTTTTAACCTAAAAAAATATAATATGATTTTTATACTTTGTTGGGCTAGTTTAGGTTAATCATGGATCAAAGCTTTTAATTCCTTTCATTTTAGGCCCAACATGGCCCAAAATATTGAAATAAATAAATGTGGGTCCAATTAGAGCCCATATAAGGGTTCTAAGCCCATGATAGTCAAATTGGAAGCTTATTGGTCCATTTGGGCCCAATAAGGAAGTCCCAGTCCAAAATGGACTTAAACGAGAACTTCAAGGGTTTCCAATTTCTTGATGACCATTTGTAGTACTTGTTCGATGTATTTGTTTGAAGTTTTTGATGTCAGAATAATAGGTATCACACATGCTCTTAAGTTTTTGATTCAACCTTTACTTGAGTTTAGTGATTACAAGACACAAAATTTCTAGTTGTGACATCATCCCGCCGTTAGAGGGAATTTCGTCCCGAAATTCTGTTTGAAAGCTAGATTTGAGAATGCTAGAATAGGTGAGGGTACTTTTGTTTCATTTGGTCTTCGCGTTCCCACGTGAATTCTGGCCCACGCTTTGCGTTCCACCGTACTTTCACGATCGGGATGCAACTTTGCTTAGTACGCTTCACCTCCTTATCCATGATTTCAATTGGTTCTTCAACGAACAGTAGATTCTCGTTGATTTCGATTTCGTCAAGGGCAATGACGAGTGTTTCATCTGATAGACACTTCTTCATATTAGAAACATGAAACACGGGGTGTACACCGTTTAGCTCTGCGGGTAGTTGCAGTCTGTATGCTATCGGACCTATTCGGGCGATGATTTCGAAAGGTCCAATGTACCGTGGGTTTAGTTTTCCCCGCTTCCCAAAACGAATAACTCCTTTCCAGGGCAAGACTTTTAACAGTACTCGATTACCGACCTGAAATTCTAAGGGCTTTCGCCGCTTATCGGCGTAGCTCTTTTGTCGGTCACGTGATGCTTGCAATCGAGCTTTTCCGTGGTTTCGTGAATGATCTCCGGTCCCGTTAGTGCTTTGTCCAACGTATGCGTTTTTGCTAGCTGGGTGTCACCTACTTCAGCCCAACATAACGGTGATCTACATTTACGACCGTACAGTGCTTCGAAAGGAGCCACCTTGATGCTCGAATGATAACTATTGTTGTATGAGAACTCGATTAAGGGTAGGTGGGTATCCCAAGACTTCCCAAAGTCTATCACGTATGCGCGAAGCATGTCTTTGAGCGTTTGGATGGTTCGCTCGCTTTGACCATCCGTTTGTGGATGATAAGCGGTGCTCATGTCGAGGTTTGTTCCCATCGCCTTATGGAGTGATTGCCAAAATCGTGACGTGAACCTACTGTCCCTATCCGAGATGATAGATATTGGTATTCCGTGGAGTCTCACGATCTCTCGAATGTATAAACGCGTCAATCTCTCCATCTTGTACGATTTTTTAATTGGCAGGAAATGGGCAGATTTCGTCAGTCGGTCGATTATTACCCATATGGTGTCTAATCCATCCGACGTTTTGGGTAGCTTGGTCACGAAATCCATAGAAATCCCCTCCCATTTCCACTCCGGGATTTCCGGTTGCTGTAACAATCCTAAGGGTTTCTGGTACTCCACCTTTACCTTGGCGCACGTAAGGCACTTACTAACGTAGGTCGCAATTTCCGCCTTCATGTTAGGCCACCAATAGTGTTGTTTAATATCCAAGTACATCTTGTCTGAACCGGGATGAATGGAGTATCGCGTCTTGTGGGCTTCCTTCATAACAACATCTCTAAACCCTCCAAGTTTAGGGACCCATATACGGTTCATGAAATAGTATACTCCATTCTCCTTTGCCACCAGGTTCTTTTCCATTCTGCGCAATGCTTCGCTTGCTCTATTTTCCGTCTTCATGGCCTCTGACTGGACTACTGCAATTTGGGTGGCCAGGTGAGATTGAATGGTTATGGAGAGAGTTTTCGTACGACGATTAGAGTACTCCTTCCGACTTAATGCGTCAGCTACCACGTTGGCCTTGCCTGGGTGCTACTTAATCTCACACTCATAATCGTTTAGCAATTCCACCCATCTTCGTTGCCTCATGTTCAGCTCCTTTTGGTTCAAGATGTGTTGGAGACTCTTGTGATTCGTGAAGACGGTGCACTTCGTTCCGTAAAGGTAATGCCTCCAAATCTTTAGGGCAAAGACTACAACTCCCAACTCTAGGTCATGGGTCATATAGTTTACTTCATGCGTCTTTAGTTGGCAGGATGCGTAGGCTATCACTCTCTCACGTTGCATGAGAACGCAACCTAAGCCCTGATTTGACGCGTCGCAGTAGGCTACAAAATCTTCCATTCCTTCAGGCAGAGATAGTACAGGGGCGCTACAGAGAGCTTGTTTCAAGGTACGAAACGCAATCTCTTGTTTGTCTGTCCATTTGAATGGTACTCCTTTTTGCGTAAGCGAGGTAAGTAGCTTGGCGATCTTAGAGAAGTTTTGAATGAATCTCCTATAGTAGCCTGCTAGACCCAAGAATTGACGAATTTCTGTGGGCGTTGTCGGGATTGCCCATCCTTCTACAGCTTTGACCTTAGAGGGATCCACATGGATTCCATCTTGGCTGACTACATGACCTAGGAAGTTCACACTCCGCAGCCACAACTCACACTTGGAGAGTTTGGTGTAAAGCTTTTCTGATCGCAGAGTTTCTAGGACTTGTCGAAGATGTTGGCCATGCTCTTCCTTGCTTCGAGAATAGACGAGGATGTCATCGATAAAAACAATGACAAAGTTGTCGAGGAACGGTCGGCAGATTCAATTCATTAGGTCCATAAATGCGGCAGGGGCATTCGTTAGACCGAAGGGCATTACGACAAATTCATAATGTCCGTAGCGAGTTCGGAAAGCGGTTTTTGGAATATCCTCTTCCCGGACTTTGAGTTGGTGGTATCCGGACCGTAGATCTATTTTAGAAAAATAACTAGCTCCTTGGAGCTGGTCGAATAGGTCATCGATTCGGGGGAGTGGGTAGCGGGTCTTGATTGTGAGTTTATTGAACTCTCTGTAATCGATGCACATTCTAAAAGATCCGTCCTTCTTTTTGACAAAGAGCACCGGAGCTCCCCATGGCGAGTAACTAGGTCGAATAAATCCCTTGTCCAAAAGTTCGCTGAATTGGCTGGATAATTCCTGCATCTCGGCAGGAGCTAGCCGGTAGGGTGATTTAGCGAGAGGAGTTTCTCCTGGAATGAGGTCGATTCGAAATTCAACCTGTCTCTCTGGGGGTACTCCCGGAAGATCTTCAGGAAACACGTCCGGAAATTCACACGCTATAGGAATGTCTCGAACGTTAATCTCCTCCTTGGTTTTATCCACCACGTGAGCCAGGAACGCCAGATTGTTCCTTCGTAGATATTTTTGTGCCTTGATGGACGAAACGAGGCGAAGGTTCATACTAGATCTGTCTCCGTAAATTACTAGGGTTTCGTGATTTGGGAGACAAAGACGAACGTCCTTCTCGTGGCACATAATTTCAGCATGGTGGGGGCTTAACCAGTCCATGCCGATGATCACATCGAAACTCCTAATTGATACTGGCATTAGATCTATTTGAAATACGTGTTGATTAAGAGTTAGGGTACATCTGGTGTAGATTTCCCCAGTGGATTCGGTTTTCCCATTGGCCATTTCCACCGTATAGGTTTCATTTAGCTTTTGGGGCAGTTGTTTTAATAAATGCTTAAACTTATTGCTTACGAAACTTCGCTCCGCTCCGGTGTCAAATAAGATGCATGCATAAGTGCGGTTTAAGGGAAACGTACCGGTAACAACAGAGGGGTCCTGAATAGCCTCACCCTGAACCATGGTTAACATCCTTCCTGTTCCTCCGTT
This sequence comes from Lactuca saligna, assembly GCF_052625555.1. Classification (NCBI taxonomy): domain Eukaryota; kingdom Viridiplantae; phylum Streptophyta; class Magnoliopsida; order Asterales; family Asteraceae; genus Lactuca; species Lactuca saligna. The sequence continues at coordinate 110,560,506 of NC_136421.1, read as the reverse complement.
TCTTAAATTGTTGTTGTTAGGGCAGTCTTGGCGGATGTGTCCAGTCCTCCCACACCTGAAGCAGGTGTGGCTAGGCCCTGCGTTATTGCCGCCGGCATTGATGTTGTTGTTGCTGCGATGGTTGTTGTTGTTGGTTCCCTGATTTTGGTTCTGGGGAGGGTAAGTCCTGCAGTACCTTGCAGTGTGTCCCCTTCGGTTGCAACCGGTGCACTGAAAATCCTTGCATTCTCCATTGTGATGGAAACCGCACTTGTTGCATTTGGGAAGATTACCGGAATAAGGTCTGGAAGCATTTGAAGTGGCTGAGGTTGAAGCATGTGGTGCAGCTGGAACCGGTGCGGTGACGGCATTAACCGCCATTGTCTGCTTCTTCTTGGAGGTGTCGGGGCCCTAGCGCCCATTCCTCTTATTGTTCTTTCCCTTCTTGCCATCACCTTCCTTCGTCTTCTCAGTCTCCACTGGCTTCTCTCCCTTCTTGTTGTTATGGTCATACAGCTTCTTTGCCAATCTTTTCACACTGTCAAATGTTTCGAGGTTTGCAGCTATCACATTCCCTTGAATCGGTGATGTTAGTCCCCAGATGAATCACTCAATCTTCTTTCCTTCCGAGGTGATCATACCCGGGCACAGCAGAGATAGTTCGATAAATCTCGATATGTAGGCATCGATATTCGCATTCTGCACAGTGAGGTTCCATAGCTCTTGCTCCATCTTTTGTATTTTGCCTTGTGGGCAGTACTCAACCATTAACATTTCTTTCATCTCTGCCCACGGCATAGAGTTGGCTACAGGGAGCGTCATGGATTCTACATGTCCGTTCCACCAGGTGAGCGCTTGATCGACAAGAGTGCAGGCCGCGAACTTTACTTTCATCTGCTCAGGACAATCGCATATCTCGAATACCGATTCCACCTTCTCGATCCATCGCTTCAGAGTGATCACCCCTCCAGTGCCGTTAAAAGTTCGTGGTTTGGCGTTTGTGAAGTCCTTGTAGGTACATGTCTTGGTGGGTCCTTGATTCATTCCGTTGTTCGAACTTCCGGCTCCTTGTGCATTGACTCCTCCATTGTTCCCTTGATGAATTTGCGCAATCGCTGCAGTGACTACTGCAGATACAGCTGCCTGGAACGCGGCTGAGTCAACTTCAGGTGGGGTTGGTCCTGGGTTTCCACGAGTAGGTCGGAGAGGCATCTTTCTGTCACAAAACGGAAAGATGTTGAGGGTATGTGGTTTCTGTGAGGTCGTGATCCTACTTACTAGGTGCATAGTACGAACTTAAACACTACTACTATTGACCAATCAATCATAATTTTTCAACACATAGCAATTTGTAATATCGTAACAAAACACGTAAAACTTTATTAATATTATCCGCATTTGATACATGAAAATTTTGCTCGCAGAGCATACATGAGTGATACTAGTTCGACAGCATAACGACTCTATGAGTAGTGTAGTCACTTAAACATAGAGTCGGGGTACATAGCATAGTTCCTAACGACCTACTAAGACAAGTCTATCCCTAACCGCGATGAGCTGCGTCCTACTATAACGGTGAAGTCATATGCCGAAGTGCTGAGCCAACAACTGAGCCATCTCAGTCATGTCTACAATGACCTCATCCCTCTCATGCTCTGCTTGCACGACACGTGCTTCCATGGCGAGCAGTTGTTGCTGCAAGTCGGCAATCTCGGCTTCTGGGGAGCGATTCTCCCTTGCGGGATTCACTGGTGGGACGTGGTGATCCTGTTGCACTTCGCTAACAGGAGATGCGACATGATCCACGTCCGGGGCCTGATCCTCCTCCATGTCATCGTCGGTCTCCTCGAACTCGTAGTCGGTGTCCATGTACTCGTCAGGTTCAACGCCGTGGACTCCCTCTTGATTCTCTTCTGGTTCGTCTTCGAGTATCCCGTGTGCCCCTAGGGCTTCGTGAAACTGAATGCCCTGATGCTCTCCCTCCATGAAGACTGGGAGAAAGTATACGAATAAGCTATCACTTTCCTACGACTCTACCGCTATTGCACAAGCTAAACAGGCGTTCTCTTTTCGGTAGAAGGGTATAGTTTTAGGTTCCGTAGCTATCCCGATCTCATCAAGACGTGTGTTAGTTTTACTCTGGAGAGAGTGTAGTTGATCAGGCTACATCCACTCCTTGGTACCACTAAGAACAGTCCTGAATTTAACCGAGATACTAGTATTATTTTTGTTTGATTCGGCGTTATGTTCCTATTCCTAATGCAAGCAAGGGTGTTTTATTTACTCGTTTTGTTCAGAGTTATGTTAGTTCCTCTTTTTGGTTTATAGTTGCATATCAATGTGTGGCTAGATATGCTAGTTCACTATAAACAAAGCTCTGATACCAACCTGCACACCCCCGAACCAGACGGCGGAAACGTCCGGGGGCTGTTGTGACTCAATTGAATACCATTACAATGAATATACATGAAACATAACATCATACATCACCAAGCATTGGAATAATACAACTGGTAACGTTTACATCCATTACATTGTCTCAAAATATTACATCCCCAAAATAAATTGTTCATTGTTACTTAATCAACCGCAAAACAATCATAGAGTACAGTCCTTTCTTCACTTATCTGTTACCTGAGAATACAAGTATTTTTGAAAAATGTCAACATATGAAATGTTGGTGAGTTCATAAGTAATGTTTAAAATCCAATGTTTGTATTGTTTTGAAAACCGCCAGAAAATCCGATATTTTTTGAAAATAGTATAGCGTAAAAAAATACGTGAAGATCCGTGAGTATGCTTGTTTGTTTTCTATAGATGTAAGCGTACGAGTTGTGAAATTCGGCATGTAGTTCGTAAGTGTACTAGTTGAAAACCCCAGGAAAACCTGACGTTTTCCTATCACTTGCTTTAATTAGTTTATGTGTTATTGTTTCGTTACGTTAGAGGTATTCGTTGAGCTCCGGAGGCATTGAGTATACAGTGGGTGGTGAATTGTTGTAACGTCCGTTAATGAAAACGTCCAGTCGACAACCGTACTAGCGATCCCTTAGGCGTCACTCGCACTTATTCACACAACTCAATCCTCCCGGACTTGTATAGTCCCACGACCGAAGAGAAAATGAGAAGGTGCGAAACCCTCGGTATTTCCCTACATCGTTCAAGACCATTGCAATTGCGAAGGGCCCGAAGCCCAACCCGCAATCGTGAGTTCCCAACTTTACTAGCAGCACCGAAGGACCCTTGGGGACCAGCAGCACATTTGCCATTGAAAGTCCTTTTACACGCGGTTAAGTCGTATTAGACCCAACTACATGTAAGCAAGTATCCTTTGGGCCTAAAGATCATGTCATCGGGCTAGCTAGGCTCAACAAGCATGATTTGCAACTTTTGGGCCTAAGGAATGTACGTCGACGTATTGAGTAATTCCACGAGAGTATAGAGTTCCGAGAGTTCCATATGTGTATTGAGCGTTGTCGTGTTAGTAGTTTTGGATTTGTTATTGATTCGAGACCGAATCAATTCGTTTAACAACGATTTTTGGTATTGTTGTGTATTGTGTCGGTAGCCGCGGTGCCAATATTCGATCAAGTTGCGTGTATTGAATTAGCCTTGAAAGTTTTCTGTTTTCAGCCCCTCATTGTTTGTAAAATTTACTTTTTCAACCCTCTAATTAAATAACTTTCCGGTTTGGTCCTTAAAATCATTTTTCTTGACATTTTAACACCAAAAATTATTGAAATTAATATTTTTCAGCATATTTTTCATTGAAAATAGTTTAAGTCCCTGAAATTGCAGTTTTCTCGGTTATAACCCCTCTTTTTCGCAGTTTTTACAATTTTGGCCCTAATTGGAAATTTTTTGCAACTTTGGTCCTTTTTAAATTTGAAAAGCATTTTAAACCTTTGAAAAGTACTTGTAACACTAGTAGTCCACCGTTTTACAGAAAAACACAGTTTTGGCCCTCCAAAACAGAAAATTTCGCATAATGGGCCCTATTGGGCCGAAATTGTCATTTTTAGCCCATTAAGCTTGAAATTTATGTTTTTAATCCTCCAAAAGAGTATATTTTCAGAAAATACATTATGGAAACTGTTTTGACTCATCTCACCCATCAGATTTCGAAATATTTCATTTTGGGCCCTTTAACTTTGTATTTTTAACATTTATGTCAAAAAAAAAATGAGTTTTTAGCCCAAAGTATGTATTGTTAAGCCACTTAGCTATTTTTCTTGGTATACTTTGTATGTAGTAGTATGTTCTATGTTAGTATCATTTAACATAAAGTATATCTCGGTTTTTAGTGATTTATGACTAGATCCAACATCATAATCATACCAAACACACATATAAGGGGGTATGAAGCTCACCTTTGGATGTTGATTCGGTTTTTGAAGAGAGGATGGAAGAAAGCTTGGTGATTTTTGACCCTAGCACCCTTTGATGATGAATTCGAGTTTATGGAGTTCTAAGACACAAGTTTATGATTTCATGAGAGTTAAGAAGAGATTTTTGAAGATAAGGAAGAGTCCAAAGCATGGATCCAAGCATTAACTTACCTTAGATGAAGAGTTTGTGGAAATTTCCTCTTGAAAGCCTCCTAATTTTTGAGATTTTTGAGTGGAGAGGAAGGATGTGTTCTTGAGTATTCTAGAGAGAATTTGTGAGATATTTGTGTATGTGTGTGTGTGTGTTTCGGCCGAGAGTGAGTGAGAGAAGAGAGAAATAGACCCTTGAGGTGATATGCATGGAAACATGGAACATTTTGCATGGAAATCCTTTGGTTAATTGTGAGGTGGCATGCAAATAGTTAACACTTCTCCATTTCTTCTTGGACTTGGGCCTTGGGCCGAGAATGTGAAAGGAAAAAGAAAATTTGGGCTTCAACGCCCTCAAGCCCATGTAAAGGTTAAGTTAGATGAGTTTTTAACCTAAAAAAAATATAATATGATTTTTATACTTTGTTGGGCTAGTTTAGGTTAATCATGGATCAAAGCTTTTAATTCATTTCATTCTAGGCCCAACATGGCCCAAAATATTGAAATAAATAAATGTGGGTCCAATTAGAGCCCATATAAGGGTTCTAAGCCCATGATAGTCAAATTGGAAGCTTATTGGTCCATTTGGGCCCAATAAGGAAGTCCCAGTCCAAAATGGACTTAAACGAGAACTTCTAGGGTTTCCAATTTCTTGATGACCATTTGTAGTACTTGTACGATGTATTTGTTTGAAGTTTTTGATGTCATAATAATAGGTATCACACATTCTCTTATGTTTTTGATTCAACCTTTACTTGAGTTTAGTGATTACAAGACACAAAATTTCTAGTTGTGACATCATCCCCCCGTTAGAGGGAATTTCATCCCGAAATTCTGTTTGAAAGCTAGATTTGAGAATGCTAGAATAGGTGAGGGTACTTTTGTTTCATTTGGTCTTCGCGTTCCCACGTGAATTCTGGCCCACGCTTTGCGTTCCACCGTACTTTCATGATCGGGATGCGACTTTGCTTAGTACGCTTCACCTCCCTGTCCATGATTTCAATTGGTTCTTCAACGAACAGGAGATTCTCGTTGATTTCGATTTTGTCAAGGGGAATGACGAGTGTTTTATCTGATAGACACTTCTTTAGATTAGAGACATGAAACACGGGGTGTACACCGTTTAGCTCTGCGGGTAGTTGCAGTCTGTATGCTATCGGACCTATTCGGGCGACGATTTCGAAAGGTCCAATGTACCGTGGGTTTAGTTTTCTCCGCTTCCCAAAACGAATAACTCCTTTCTAGGGCGAGACTTTTAACAGTACTCGATCACCGACCTAAAATTCTAAGGGCTTTCGCCGCTTATCGGCGTAGCTCTTTTGTCGGTCACGCGATGCTTGCAATCGAGCTTTGATTTGAACGATATTTTCCGTGGTTTCGCGAATGATCTCCGGTCCCGTTAGTGCTTTGTCCGACGTATGCGTTTTTGCTAGCTGGGTGTCACCTACTTCAGCCCAACATAACGGTGATCTACATTTACGACCGTACAACGCTTCGAAAGGAGCCACCTTGATGCTCGAATGATAACTATTGTTGTATGAGAACTCGATTAAGGGTAGGTGGGTATCCCAAGACTTCCCAAAGTCTATCACGCATGCGCGGAGCATGTCTTTGAGCGTTTGGATGGTTCGCTCGCTTTGACCATCCGTTTGTGGATGATAAGCGGTGCTCATGTCGAGGTTTGTTCCCATCGCCTTATGGAGTGATTGCCAAAATCGTGACGTGAACCTACTGTCCCTATCCGAGATGATAGATATTGGTATTCCGTGGAGTCTCACGATCTCTCGAATGTATAAACGCGTCAATCTCTCCATCTTGTATGATTCTTTAATTGGCAAGAAATGGGTAGATTTCGTCAGTCGGTCGATTATTACCCATATGGTGTCTAATCCATCCGACGTTTTGGGTAGCTTGGTCACGAAATCCATAGAAATCCCCTCCCATTTCCACTCCGGGATTTCCGGTTGCTGTAACAATCCTGAGGGTTTCTGGTACTCCAACTTTACCTTGGCGCACGTAAGGCACTTACTAACGTAGGTCGCAATTTCCGCCTTCATGTTAGGCCACCAATAGTGTTGTTTAATATCCAAGTACATCTTGTCTGAACCGAGATGAATGGAGTATCGCGTCTTGTGGGCTTCCTTCATAACAACATCTCTAAACCCTCCAAGTTTAGGGACCCAGATACGGTTCATGAAATAGTATACTCCATTCTCCTTTGCCTCCAGGTTCTTTTCCATTCTGCGCAATGCTTCACTTGCTCTATTTTCCGTCTTCATGGCCTCTGACTGGACTACTGCAATTTGGGTGGCCAGGTGAGATTGAATGGTTATGGAGAGAGTTTTCGTACGACGATTAGAGTACTCCTTCCGACTTAATGCGTCAGCTACCACGTTGGCCTTGCCTGGGTGGTACTTAATCTCACACTCATAATCATTTAGCAATTCCACCCATATTCGTTGCCTCATGTTCAACTCCTTTTGGTTCAAGATGTGTTGGAGACTCTTGTGATCCGTGAAGACGGTGCACTTCGTACCGTAAAGGTAATGCCTCCAAATCTTTAGGGCAAAGACTACAGCTCCCAACTCTAGGTCATGGGTCATATAGTTTACTTCATGCGTCTTTAGTTGGCAGGATGCGTAGGCTATCACTCTCTCACGTTGCATGAGAACGCAACCTAAGCCCTGATTTGACGCGTCGCAGTAGGCTACAAAATCTTCCATTCCTTCAGGCAGAGATAGTACAGGGGCGCTACAGAGAGCTTGTTTCAAGGTACGAAACGCAATCTCTTGTTTGTCTGTCCATTTGAATGGTACTCCTTTTTGCGTAAGCGAGGTAAGTGGCTTGGCGATCTTAGAGAAGTTTTGAATGAATCTCCTATAGTAGCCTGCTAGACCCAAGAATTGACGAATTTCTGTGGGCGTTGTCGGGATTGCCCATCCTTCTACAGCTTTGACTTTAGAGGGATCCACATCGATTCCATCTTGGCTGACTACATGACCTAGGAAGTTCACACTCCGCAGCCACAACTCACACTTGGAGAGTTTGGTGTAAAGCTTTTCTGATCGCAGAGTTTCTAGGACTTGTCGAAGATGTTGGCCATGCTCTTCCTTGCTTCGAGAATAGACGAGGATGTCATCGATAAAAACAATGACAAAGTTGTCGAGGAACGGTCGGCAGATTCAATTCATTAGGTCCATAAATGCGGCAGGGGCATTCGTTAGACCGAAGGGCATTACGACAAATTCATAATGTCCGTAGCGAGTTCGGAAAGCGGTTTTTGGAATATCCTCTTCCCGGACTTTGAGTTGGTGGTATCCGGACCGTAGATCTATTTTAGAAAAATAACTAGCTCCTTGGAGCTGGTCGAATAGGTCATCGATTCGGGGGAGTGGGTAGCGGGTCTTGATTGTGAGTTTATTGAACTCTCTGTAATCGATGCACATTCTAAAAGATCCGTCCTTCTTTTTGACAAAGAGCACCGGAGCTCCCCATGGCGAGTAACTAGGTCGAATAAATCCCTTGTCCAAAAGTTCGCTGAATTGGCTGGATAATTCCTGCATCTCGGCAGGAGCTAGCCGGTAGGGTGATTTAGCGAGAGGAGTTTCTCCTGGAATGAGGTCGATTCGAAATTCAACCTGTCTCTCTGGGGGTACTCCCGGAAGATCTTCAGGAAACACGTCCGGAAATTCACACGCTATAGGAATGTCTCGAACGTTAATCTCCTCCTTGGTTTTATCCACCACGTGAGCCAGGAACGCCAGATTGTTCCTTCGTAGATATTTTTGTGCCTTGATGGACGAAACGAGGCGAAGGTTCATACTAGATCTGTCTCCGTAAATTACTAGGGTTTCGTGATTTGGGAGACAAAGACGAACGTCCTTCTCGTGGCACATAATTTCAGCATGGTGGGGGCTTAACCAGTCCATGCCGATGATCACATCGAAACTCCTAATTGATACTGGCATTAGATCTATTTGAAATACGTGTTGATTAAGAGTTAGGGTACATCTGATGTAGATTTCCCCAGTGGATTCGGTTTTCCCATTGGCCATTTCCACCGTATAGGTTTCATTTAGCTTTTGGGGCAGTTGTTTTAATAAATGCTTAAACTTATTGCTTACGAAACTTCGCTCCGCTCCGGTGTCAAATAAGATGCATGCATAAGTGTGGTTTAAGGGAAACGTACCGGTAACAACAGAGGGGTCCTGAATAGCCTCACCCTGAACCATGGTTAACATCCTTCCTGTTCCTCCGTTTCTTAAATTGTTGTTGTTAGGGCAGTCTTGGCGGATGTGTCCAGTCCTCCCACACCTGAAGCAGGTGTGGCTAGGCCCTGCGTTATTGCCGCCGGCATTGATGTTGTTGTTGCTGCGATGGTTGTTGTTGTTGGTTCCCTGATTTTGGTTCTGGGGAGGGTAAGTCCTGCAGTACCTTGCAGTGTGTCCCCTTCGGTTGCAACTGGTGCACTGAAAATCCTTGCATTCTCCATTGTGATGGAAACCGCACTTGTTGCATTTGGGAAGATTACCGGAATAAGGTCTGGAAGCATTTGAAGTGGCTGAGGTTGAAGCATGTGGTGCAGCTGGAACCGGTGCGGTGACGGCATTAACCGCCATTGTCTGCTTCTTCTTGGAGGTGTCGGGGCCCTAGCGCCCCTTCCTCTTATTGTTCTTTCCCTTCTTGCCATCACCTTCCTTCGTCTTCTCAGTCTCCACTGGCTTCTCTCCCTTCTTGTTGTTATGGTCATACAGCTTCTTTGCCAATCTTTTCACACTGTCAAATGTTTCGAGGTTTGCAGCTATCACATTCCCTTGAATCGGTGATGTTAGTCCCCAGATGAATCACTCAATCTTCTTTCCTTCCGAGGTGATCATACCCGGGCACAGCAGAGATAGTTCGATAAATCTCGATATGTAGGCATCGATATTCGCATTCTGCACAGTGAGGTTCCATAGCTCTTGCTCCATCTTTTGTATTTTGCCTTGTGGGCAGTACTCAACCATTAACATTTCTTTCATCTCTGCCCACGGCATAGAGTTGGCTACAGGGAGCGTCATGGATTCTACATGTCCGTTCCACCAGGTGAGCGCTTGATCGACAAGAGTGCAGGCCGCGAACTTTACTTTCATCTGCTCAGGACAATCGCATATCTCGAATACCGATTCCACCTTCTCGATCCATCGCTTCAGAGTGATCACCCCTCCAGTGCCGTTAAAAGTTCATGGTTTGGCGTTTGTGAAGTCCTTGTAGGTACATGTCTTGGTGGGTCCTTGATTCATTCCGTTGTTCGAACTTCCGGCTCCTTGTGCATTGACTCCTCCATTGTTCCCTTGATGAATTTGTGCAATCACTGCAGTGACTGCTGCAGATATAGCTGCCTGGAATGTGGCTGAGTCAACTTCAGGTGAGGTTGGTCCTGGGTTTCCACGAGTAGGTCGGAGAGGCATCTTTCTGTCACAAAACGGAAAGATGTTGAGGGTATGTGGTTTCTGTGATGTCGTGATCCTACTGACTAGGTGCATGGTACGAACTTAAACACTACTACTATTGACCAATCAATCATAATTTTTCAACACATAGCAATTGTAATATCGTAACAAAACACGTAAAACTTTATTAATATTATCCGCATTTGATACATGAAAATTTTGCTCGCAGAGCATTCATGAGTGATACTAGTTCGACAGCATAACGACTCTATGAGTAGTGTAGTCACTTAAACATAGAGTCGGGGTACATAGCATAGTTCCTAACGACCTACTAAGACAAGTCTATCCCTAACCGCGATGAGCTGCGTCCTACTATAACAGTGAAGTCATATGCCGAAGTGCTGAGCCAACAACTGAGCCATCTCAGTCATGTCTACAATGACCTCATCCCTCTCATGCTCTGCTTGCACGACACGTGCTTCCATGGCGAACAGTTGTTGCCGCAAGTCGGCAATCTCGGCTTCTGGGGAGCGATTCTCCCTCGCGGGATTCACTGGTGGGACGTGGTGATCCTGTTGCACTTCGCTAACAGGAGATGCGACATGATCCACGTCCGGGACCTGATCCTCCTCCATGTCATTGTCGGTCTCCTCGAACTTGTAGTCGGTGTCCATGTACTCGTCAGGTTCAACGCCGTGGACTCCCTCTTGATTCTCTTCTGGTTCGTCTTCGAGTATCCCGTGTGCCCCTAGGGCTTGGTGAAACTGAATGCCCTGATGCTCTCCCTCCATGAAGACTGGGAGAAAGTATACGAATAAGCTATCACTTTCCTACGACTCTACCGCTATTGCACAAGCTAAACAGGTGTTCTCTTTTCGGTAGAAGGGTATAGTTTTAGGTTCTTTAGCTATTCCGATCTCATCAAGACGTGTGTTAGTTTTACTCTGGAGAGAGTGTAGTTTATCAGGCTACATCCACTCCTTGGTACCACTAAGAACAGTCCTGAATTTAACCGAGATACTAGTATTATTTTTGTTTGATTCGGCGTTATGTTGCTATTCCTAATGCAAGCAAGGGTGTTTTATTTACTCGTTTTGTTCAGAGTTATGTTAGTCCCTCTTTTTGGTTTATAGTTGCATATCAATGTGTGGCTAGATATGCTAGTTCACTATAAACAAAGCTCTGATACCAACCTGTCACACCCCCGAACCAGACGGCGGAAACGTCCGGGGGCTGTTGTGACTCAATTGAATACCATTACAATGAATATACATGAAACATAACATCATACATCACCAAGCATTGGAATAATACAACTGGTAACGTTTACATCCATTACATTATCTCAAAATATTACATCCCCAAAATAAATTGTTCATTGTTACTTAATCAACCGCAAAACAATCATAGAGTACAGTCCTTTCTTCACATATCTGTTACCTGAGAATATAAGTATTTTGGAAAAACGTCAACATATGAAATGTTGGTGAGTTCATAAGTAATGTTTAAAATCCAATGTTTGTATTGTTTTGAAAACCGCCAGAAAATCCGATATTTTCTGAAAATAGTATAGCGTAAAAAAAATACGTGAAGATCCGTGAGTATGCTTGTTTGTTTTCTATAGATGTAAGCGTACGAGTTGTGAAATTCGGCATGTAGTTCGTAAGTGTACTAGTTGAAAACCCCAGGAAAACCCGACGTTTTCCTATCACTTGCTTTAATTAGTTTATGTGTTATTATTTCGTTACGTTAGAGGTATTCGTTGAGCTCCGGAGGCATTGAGTATACAGTGGGTGGTGAATTGTTGTAAAGTCCGTTAATGAAAACGTCCAGTCAACAACCGTACTAGCTATCCCTTAGGCGTCACTCGCACTTATTCACACAACTCAATCCTCCCGGACTTGTGTAGTCCCACGACCGAAGAGAAAAAGAGAAGGTGAGAAACCCTCGGTATTTCCCTACGTCGTTCAAGACCATTGCAATTGAGAAGGGCCCGAAGCTCAACCCGCAATCGTGAGTTCCCAACTTTAATAGCAGCGCCGAAGGACCCTTGGGGACCAGCAGCACGTTTGCCATTGAAAGTCCTTTTACACGCAGTTAAGTCGTATTAGACCCAACTACATGTAAGCAAGTATCCATTGGGCCTAAACATCATGTCATCGGGCTAGCTAGGCTCAACAAGCATGATTTGCAACTTTTGGGCCTAAGGAATGTACATCGACGTATTGAGTAATTCCACGAGAGTATAGAGTTCCGAGAGTTCCATATGTGTATTGAGCGTTGTAGTGTTAGTAGTTTTGGATTTGTTATTGATTCGAGACCGAATCAATTCGTTTAACAACGATTTTTGGTATTGTTGTGTATTGTGTCGGTAGCCGCGGTGCCAATATTCGATCAAGTTGCGTGTATTGAATTAGCCTTGAAAGTTTTCTATTTTTAGCCCCTCATTGTTTGTAAAATTTACTTTTTCAACCCTCTAATTAAATAACTTTCCGGTTTGGTCCTTAAATCATTTTTCTTGACATTTTAACACCAAAAATTATTGAAATTAATATTTTTCAGCATATTTTTCATTGAAAACAGTTTAAGTCCCTGAAATTGCAGTTTTCTCGATTATAACCCCTATTTTTCGCAGTTTTTACAATTTTGGCCCTAATTGGAAATTTTTTGCAACTTTGGTCATTTTTAAATTTGAAAAGCATTTTAAAGCTTTGAAAAGTACTTGTAACACTAGTAGTCCACTGTTTTACAGAAAAACACAGTTTTGGCCCTCCAAAACAGAAAATTTCGCATAATGGGCCCCATTGGGCCGAAATTGTCATTTTTAGCCCATTAAGCTTGAAATTTATGTTTTTAATCCTCCAAAAAGAGTATATTTTCAGAAAATACATTATGGAAACTGTTTTGACTCATCTCACCCATCAGATTTCGAAATATTTCATTTTGGGCCCTATAACTTTGTATTTTTAACATTTATGTCAAAAAAAAATGAGTTTTTAGCCCAAAGTATGTATTGTTAAGCCACTTAGCTATTTTTCTTGGTATACTTTGTATGTAGTAGTATGTTCTATGTTAGTATCATTTAACATAAAGTATATCTCGGTTTTTAGTGATTTATGACTAGATCCAACATCATAATCATACCAAACACACATATAAGCATAGAAATCATACAAAGCATACACATAATGGTAGATCTACACCTTTGCTTGTATTCTCCCCCAAAAAAACTTATAAAAACCGAAAATAAGGGGGTATGAAGCTCACCTTTGGACGTGGATTCGGTTTTTGAAGAGAGGATGGAAGAAAGCTTGGTGATTTTTGACCCTAGCAGCCTTTGATGATGAATTCGAGTTTATGGAGTTCTAAGACACAAGTTTATGATTTCATGAGATTTAAGAAGAGATTTTTGAAGATAAGGAAGAGTCCAAAGCATGGATCCAAGCATTAACTTACCTTAGATGAAGAGTTTGTGGAAATATCCTCTTGAAAGCCTCCTAATTTTCGAGATTTTTGAGTGGAGAGGAAGGATGTGTTCTTGAGTATTCTAGAGAGAATTTGTGAGATATTTGTGTATGTGTGTGTGTGTTTCGGCCGAGAGTGAGTGAGAGAAGAGAGAAATAGACCCTTGAGGTGATATGCATGGAAACATGGAACATTTTACATGGAAATCCTTTGGTTAATTGTGAGGTGGCATGCAAATAGTCAACTCTTCTCCATTTCTTCTTGGACTTGGGCCTTGGGCCGAGAATGTGAAAGGAAAAAGAAAATTTGGGCTTCAATTCCCTCAAGCCCATGTAAAGGTTAAGTTAGATGAGTTTTTAACCTAAAAAAAATATAATATGATTTTTATACTTTGTTGGGCTAGTTTAGGTTAATCATGGATCAAAGCTTTTGATTCATTTCATTCTAGGCCCAACATGGCCCAAAATATTGAAATAAATAAATGTGGGTCCAATTAGAGCCCATATAAGGGTTCTAAGCCCATGATAGTCAAATTGGAAGCTTATTGGTCCATTTGGGCCCAATAAGGAAGTCCCAGTCCAAAATGGACTTAAACGAGAACTTCTAGGGTTTCCAATTTCTTGATGACCATTTGTAGTACTTGTACGATGTATTTGTTTGAAGTTTTTGATGTCATAATAATAGGTATCACACATGCGCTTAAGTTTTTGATTCAACCTTTACATGAGTTTAGTGATTACAAGACACAAAATTTCTAGTTGTGACATGCACTCCCGGAAGGGATGGAGGATTTTGTGGTGTACTGTGATGCCTCTATATCGGGTTTGGGGGCGGTGCTTATGCAGACGGGTCATGTGATAGCGTACGCTTCTAGGCAGTTGAAGCCTCATGAGTCGAGATATCCCACCTACGACCTGGAACTGGGGGCGGTGGTGTTTGCCCTCAAGATCTGGCGACACTATTTGTATGGGGTTCGGTGTACGATATACACGGACCATAAGAGCTTGAAGTATTTGATGGATCAGCCAAATCTGAATATGTTCCAGAGGAGGTGGTTGGATGTGGTGAAGGATTATGATTGTGAGATCCTGTACCACCCGGGCAAGGCTAATGTGGTAGCCGACGCGTTGAGCCGTAGGGTGGATAGCGCCCCGATCCGAGATGTTTGCATGAGATTGACGGTATTGACCCCGATTTTGGATATTATTCGAGGAGCTCAGGTAGAGGCTGCAAAGCCAGAACATCAGAAGAAGGAGCGGGTTGTAGGTCAGGTATCAGGATTCTTCACGGATGGTCGAGGGCTTATGACTTTTCAGGGTCGGATTTGGGTACCGTTTGTGGGCGGTGCGCGTACTATTTTGATGGAGGAAGCACATCGATCGAAATTCTCGATTCATCCCGGTGCTACGAAAATGTATTTGGATCTCAGGAAGGAGTACTGGTGGCCTTGTATGAAAAGGGATGTCACTTGGTTTGTCGAGAGGTGCTTGACTTGTCGGCAGGTCAAGGCCGAGCACCAGCGACCGCACGGTAAGTTGCAACCGCTAGAGATTCCCGAGTGGAAGTGGGAACAAATCACTATGGATTTCATCACCAAGTTACCGCGGACTGCGAGGGGAGTCGATGCGATTTGGGTGATCGTGGATAGGCTGACGAAGAGCGCTCATTTTCTAGCCATCAGCGAGAGCTCTTCTGCGGAGAAGTTGACCGAGTTATATGTGAGGGAGGTAGTATCACGGAATGGAGTGCCGATCTAGATTATTTCGGACCGTGACATGCGTTTCACTTCCAGGTTCTGGAAGAAGTTTCATGAGGAGTTGGGTACTAGGTTACATTTCAGTACTGCATATCATCCCCAGACAGACGGTCAGAGTGAGAGGACGATTCAGACGCTCGAGGACATGCTTCGGGCATGTGTGTTGGATTTCAGAGGAAGCTGGGACACCTATCTACCTTTAGCAGAGTTCTCGTATAACAACAGCCATCATTCGAACATTGGTATGCCACCCTTTGAGCTGTTGTATGGGCGGAGGTGTCACACCCCCATCTATTGGGGTGAGGTAGGACAGCAGGTTATGGGTAGCACGGAGATCGTACTTCAGACGACCGAGAAAATTCAGCTGGTCAGGCAGAGGTTATTGACCGCTCAGAGCCGACAGAAGAGTTATGCAGACAGACGCGGTCCGAGCTTGAGTTTCAAGTTGGTGATCTTGTACTCCTGAAGGTCTCTCCTTGGAAAGGAGTGATTTGATTTAGGAAGAGGGGCAAGTTGGGGCCCTGATATATTGGTCCTTTCCGTGTGATCGCGAGGGTGGGCCGGGTAGCCTACCGTTTAGACTTGCCAGCAGAGTTGGGGCAGATTCACGACACTTTCCATGTGTCGCAGTCGAGAAAGTGTATAGCCGACGAATCGGCGGTGGTTCCATTAGGGGATATTCAGGTGGATGCAAGCCTGAATTATGCTGAGAGACCAGTAGCCATCATAGATCGGAAGAACAAGGTTTTGAGGTACAAGGAGGTACCCCTGGTATTGGTTTAGTGGCAGCATCGGAAGGGATCAGAGATGACCTGGGAGCCGGAACGTGAGATGTGTGAGCAGCATCCGGAGCTATTTGCCTAGCGGGACTTCGAGGGCGAAGTCTTGTTATAGTGGGGAGAATTGTAACAGCCCGGATCCCCAGGTATCTTTACTTTCATATTTTTGGTATTCTGTGAGGGGACTCGGCGAGTTGGAGGTTGAACTCGCCGAGTCGGGTCGCGGTTTTGGACGGAGGTTCGCGTCCGGACTCGGCGAGTCCAAGGGATGGACTCGGCGAGTCCGCGCTGTTTAATGAAACCCTAATTTTCTGGTCCTAAGCCCTATTTAAAGGACCTTATGGCCTTTATTTGCGGCCACCTTGAGCCCTGAGTGCACCTAAACGGCTGAGAGACTTTGTGAGTGAGTTAGAGGCCATTTGTTCATCATTTTGTGTGATTTTTTTGCAAGAAGGAAGGAGAAGATCAAGCTTGAAGAGTTGGGGAGCTTGGATCTGCTTCTATTTCATCAAGGGAACCTTCTTGAGGTAACTTTCAGAGCTAAACTTTGTATTTTGGTTGATGTGTCAAATCTAGGGTTTCTTCTTGCCTTATTTGGCTTGATTTGGAAGTATGAAAGGTCCCATGGAGGTATGGAACCTAGATTTGGACCTTAGCAGGTCCAGAAGGCCCTAAATGACAAGCTTTATGTCCATTCTTTTGAGTTGGAAGCTAGGGTTGCCATATTAGAGGTTATTTCTCCAAAATAAGCCTTGTATGCGTTGGATGGCGACCAAGACTGAGACTTTACGTGACAAATGAGCTTGGGAAGGCCAGATCTATGTGTGTATGGAACGGATCTGACCGCAAAAGCCAGTTTTAGCTGATGCATGGCATGGACTCGCCGAGTCTGAAGAACAGACTCGACGAGTCGCTTGAAGATTGTCCTTGTGACCACCCAGTGTGTAGTCCTGCCGAGTTATGGGTGACTCAGTGAGTCACGGAGAGTTAGAAAGATTTTGACAGGTGGACCGAGTCGAGTTGGGACTCGCCGAGTTGTCCTTGCGACTCGGCGAGTTGAGTCGCGGTGGCCCCGTGATTCATGCCCAGGTGGAACTCGTCGATTCAGGGAAGTACTCGACGAGTCAAAGGGAAAATCCTTGCGAGTTGGAGAAAACGCGTAGACTCGCCGAGTCACTATAGTGCACTCGCCGAGTCCGGTCAATTTGACCAAAGACTGTTGACCAAGTCGACCAGTGTTGACTTGATAAGAATGGTCAACCCTAGTGGTACATGTAATAATTATAGATTCATGATGTCATAGGAGAATTACAGCTCGGGGGTTCGAGCATGAGTGATTTCCAGGGTTCACGAATTAGCGAGACATACGAGGTGAGTCTTCTCACTATACTCTACCCGGAAGGGTTTGACTGTGTGACCGGAAGGTCGAATATGATATATGCCTTATGTGTAATAAGTTATTCGTTATATGTTCCATGTATGATATGTTTGATATGGGTCGGAAGGCAATGTGTTATGGGCCGGAACGCGTGGTCATATGGACCGTAAGGTTGACGTGGGTAGGACCGGAAGGTTTACCCAGTCGGGATGGAAGTCCCCTGAGACACATGGACCGGAAGGCCAGGGCCTGGAAAGGCGTATGTGCGTAGGTTGTATTGTGGGGAACTCACTAAGCATTTATGCTTACAGTTGTTGTGTTATGTGTTTCAGGTACTAGCGAGGACTGTGGGAAGGCGCCGACGTGATCGTACACACACTCGGGGAAACCGTTTTGTGATCTTTGTTATGTAATTGGTCGTGACTAAACTGTTACATTGGAACCTAAATTTTATTACTCGATGATTTTATGATTGTAAAAATGAAAAAAAATTGGTTTTGAAATTTATGACGTTACATCTGAATTCATATATTAACATCAGGAATATGAAAAATATTTTTCGGATTCACGTTGCGAATTTTCGAAGATTCACATTGTGAATTTGACGTAAAAAAAAAATCGAATTTTATATCATTGGAAAAAGGATAAAAAAATTATGAATTTCTATATTTTTAGTTTTTTTTGTGATAAAAATAAGTTCTAAAAATTGAAAAAAAAAATAGTTCTTTAGTTAATTATGATTATCTATTGAACCTCACCCTATATATATATATATATATATATATATATATATATATATATATATATATATATATATATATATATATATATATATATATATATACGGTTATGATTAAATGTGAAACCTACGTATAGTGTGAATGTATGACTTAATATAGATCGTTGGATTAGAAAATCTAATGATTAAAAATATGGATGTGAAATTAATTAAATTTTTTACATTTTCTTTATTCAGTTTCTAAATAAATCCGTCTACAAGGTCATTACTTTTTGGCCACTTTCAAATTAGGAAGTTGCATTTAATTTGGGATACTGATTATCTTTCACCAATTTATCATATCTACAAGAATTAACGAAAATCATGGTGATGAACAAATGGTATGATTTTTGATACCATATCAAAAATCAATTAAACCTTTATAAAGTGAACGATTATCCTTCTGATTCTTCTCAACCTAAATCAAAGAACAACTTTCTCGTTAGAAATCAAGAACATCCGAGGGGCGAAGATTAAGAAGGGAGCACCACAGATCATGTTTAGGCTATGTGAGAATTTCAAATCCGAATTTATAAATACAGAAGATGCACCTAAATAGATGGCGATAATTATGATTTTGTAGTTCCACAACCAGGTTCATTTTTCATTTGATCTTTAAGAATGCAAAGTAAATTTGTTTATGTGATTATAGTTTTCATTTTTACTATGAGATGTAAACATCGTTAAATACAAACAATTTTTTCTAATGGATGGTAAAAGTGTTGAAAAAACATAAAGAAATCATAATGTAAGTTGCTCTGGTTGAAAGTAAGTGGCCCATATTCTTGAAGAATATGAGAGTATGTTAAAAACACGATTATGTTTAAGAATTGGACAATTATATTCTTTAACATGTAAACTTCAAGTCTCATTCTTAAATTTGTATATAAATAAATATATCATTCTTACAACAATTAGTATCACTCTTAAAAAATGGTAAATAAGCTAGGGAAAATGATTTTTCTGTTTGCAATTTGCTTGTAAATCAACCAAAATAGAATATTTGTTCCTAATGTAATTTGTTTGTAAATCAATCAAAATAGAATATTTATTCCTAATGTAATTTGTTTTTAAATTGTTTTTTCATTTTAATTAGTTTCATTTCCATAAAAAATTGTAAAATATTAAAACTTAAATCATTCATTTTCTTAAAGAATACAACATATCAACTCGTGTTCTTATATGTTTTATTAAAATATTAACTATTTAAACATCAAATAAGTTTGTGTTATAAAATATGATCAAATAACAATATAAATTATAAAGTAAAGAAAGAAATAAAAGTAGAGAGAACTTTTATTCTAATACTTGTGATGAAATCATCAAGTTTCTAATACATATGGCTCACTATTTATACTATCCAAATAAGAAGAAAGATGAGCTATAATATGAATGCACATTATGATGGTGTATTATTACATTCATAAAACACATTGAAATGGTTGTTACTAATGCTAAATAATGATGGAGAGTTATGGGAGAAATGGAGAATCCAATGGTCATTCACAAACTAATATTTCATAACACTCCCCCTTGAATGACAATTGTATCATGCCTCGTTAAAACCTTAATAGGTAAAACCTCATGGGAAAAACCATTTGTTAAGGAAAAAGAGTACATGATTAATAATAGATATTTGGAACAATTGCCTCGTTAAAAACCTTGCTAAGAAAACCCAGTGGGAAAAACATAGCTAAGGAAAAGAGTACAATGTGTTTCCAACTCCCCCTGATTATCACATCACTTGATTTCCTTAAAACGTCGCATTCCAATATTTTGTACCATGTTTTCAAATTTGGATGTAGGGAGCGCTTTAGTGAACAAATCTGTCAAGTTGTTACTTGATTGAATTTTCTGGATGTTGATGTCACACTCTTTTTGAAGATCAGAAGTGAAATAAACTTTGGTGATATATGTTTGGTTCTGTCTCCTTTGATAAACCCTTCCTTGAATTGGGCTATACAAGCCGCATTATCTTCATATAGTATGGTTGGAATGTCCCTGTTAGAAGTTAGACCACAACTCTCACGAATGTGATGAGTTAAATTTCTTAACCAAATACATTCACGGCTTGCCTCGTGAATTGCTATAATCTCTGCATGGTTAGAAGAAGAAGCAACTAAAGTTTGTTTAACAAAACGCCAAGAAATTGTGGTACCTCCACAAGTAAATAAATAACCTGTTTGGGATCGAGCTTTGTGTGGATCATAAAAATATCCAGCATTTGCATAACCAATTAACTCCGCATTTGATGAATTTGAATAATATAAGCCAATATCCATTGTACCTCGAAGATATCGAAGAATGTGTTTGAATCCATTCCAATGTCTTCTTGTTGTGCAAGAACTATATCTTGCTAATAAGTTTACAGCAAAAGATATACCAGGTCTCGTATTATTAGCAAGATACATTAGTGCACAAATAGCACTAAGATATGGTACTTCGGGACCAAGAAGTTTTTCATGCTTTTCACAAGGCCGAAACTGGTTCTTTTTGGCATCTAAATGCCTTACTACCATCGGGGTACTCAATGGATGTGAGTTATCCATATAAACCTTTTAAGCACTTTTTCTAGATAACTAGATTGATGTACTAAAACTCCATTTTTGGTGTGCTCAATTTGAAGACCCAAACAAAATTTCGTTTTACCAAGATCTTTCATTTCAAAATTTTCTTTCAAACAAGAAGTGTCATTTTCCAATTCTCCAGGAGTTCCAATTATGTTCAGATCATCTACGTAAACAACAATTATCACAAATTCTGATCCGGATCTTTTTATGAATACACATGGGCTTAATGGATCATTTTTATAGTTCTCTTTTAAAAGAAATGTACTTAAACAATTGAACCACATTCGGCCAGATTGTTTCAATCCATACAAAGATTTATTTAATTTTACCAAATATACTTCACGAGAATTAGGAGTTTGTGCTTCTGGCACCTTAAACCCTTCTGGGATTTTCATATAAATATCATTTTCAAGTGAACCATATAAATAAGCGGTAAATACATCCATTAGACACATCTCCAGTTTTGCATATGTTGTTAAACTTATAAAATAATTGAATGTAATTGCATCAACTACCGGAGAATCTGTTTCTTCATAATCAATTTTGGGCTTTTGGGTAAAACCTTGTGCAACCAATATTGTTTTATATCTCACAACTTCATTCTTCTCGTTTCGTTTGCGCATAAATACCCATTTGTGTCCCACTGTTCTTACTAAGTTTGGTGTACGGACTACAGGTCAAAAAACTTTTCGTTGAGTAATAGAATTAAGCTCTTTATTTATTTCATCTTTCCATTTTGGCCAATATTTCTCTTCATACATTACTCAATATATTTATGTTCAAGATCCTCATTTTCTTTATAATCGTGCGCGGAACATGATATGAAAAATTATCGTCGATTTCTGTATTATGAAAAATTATCATCGACATCTCATCATTTTCATTTTTTTTTCCAGGTACCTTATATTCTTTTGTTATGTCATTAGGCTCTTCTAGAGCTTCATTAATCTTTTCAAGAGATTATGTTTTCTCTTTTGGACCATCAATTGTATTTGCTTCATTTCATTTTCGAGGATTTTTATCTTTGGAACCGGCTGATCTTCCACGCTTCAGGCGTGCCTAAGATTCATTTGCAGATGTATTTTTTTTTCTTCCTTCTGGGATATCAATTATAACTTGAGTAAGTATAGCTGGTACTTGAGACTTTGTTACCCACTTAGGGTCAGTAAATACTTCTGGCAATTGATTTGCTATATTTTGTAGAGGAATTATCTTTTTTATTTCAAGTTCACATTGACTTGAATGAGGATCTAAAAACTGAAAGTGAAAATTCCTTTCAAGAGATTTTATTTTCCAGCTTCTTTATTTCTCCCCCTAATGTTGGAAAATATGATTCATCAGAATAATAATCATCAAATATAGTTGTAAATAAATCTCCAATTGATGATTTTAAATATTTTACTATAGATGGAGATTCGTATCCAACATAAATTCCCATTCTTCTTTGAGGACCCATTTTTGTGCGGTGAGGTGGAGAAGTAGGTACATAAATTGCACATCTAAACGTCCTTAGATGGGAAATATTTGGTACATGGCCGCAAACCAGTTGAATAGGGGAGAACTTATGATAACTAGTTGGCCTGATGCGTATAAGTGATGCCGCATGTAAAATTGCATTTCCCCATGTTAATGTAGGAAGTTTAGAATGCATTAGTAATGGTCTTGCAATTAATTGAAGGCGTTTGATTAACGAATCAACTAAACCATTTTGTGTATGAACATATGCAACATGATGTTCAATAGTTATCCCAATCGACATGCAATAGTCATTAAAAGCTTGTGATGTAAATTCTCCAGCATTGTCAAGTAGAATTTTCTTAGTTGGGTAATCGGAAAATGTGCCCTTAGGAGGATTATTTGTGCTAGTAATCTTGCGAAAGCGAGATTACGGCTAGATAACAAGCACACGTGTGACCATCTAGTTGACGTGTCAATTAAGACCATAAAATATCTAAATGGTCCACATGGTGGATTAATTGGTCCACATATATCCCCCTTGAATTCTTTATAAAAAACAAGGACTTTCATACCCAACTTTATTCAATGATGGACGGGAAATTAATTTTCCTTGAGAACATGCAACACAAGACAATTCATTAGCTTGAAAAATCTTCTGGTTTTTCAAGGAATGTCCACTTGAACTTTCAATTATTTTGCGCATCATAACTGATCCGGGATGGCCCAACCGGTTATGCCAAACTTTGTAGATGTTATCATACCTTTTATTTTCAATAGCATGAGATTCAATCATTCTAATATTTGTATAATACAATCCGGAGGACAATACGGGTAATTTTTTCAAAAAAAACTTTTCTTATCCGATATCATTTTTGTAATGTTGAGATAATTTTTATTACCATCATTAGTTGTTTTAATATGATATCCGTTAGACCGAATATCCTTAAAACTTAAATTTCTTGATGATTTTAATGAAAATAATGCATCACCAATTGTAATTATTGTCACTTGTGGTAATACTATATTCGCTCTTCCGGAACCTTCAATCTTGGTGATTTAGACGAAAATAATGCATCACTAATTTGTAATTAGTGTCCCTTGTTGTATTATTATATTCGCTCTTCCGGAGCCTTCAATCATTTTTTCATTACCTGTTATTATATTAACATTTTCTTGCATTGTCTGCAAGAAATATATCATCATTATTTCTTTTGCGAATATCCATGTTTCTTTTCAATAAATAAATAAAACATAAGAAACATTCGACTTAAAGAAATAAATTCATATTTTATTAATTTGGGAAGATTGTGACGACATCATTTCTCATGAAACGAATATGACATAAAAATTGTGATGACATCATTTCTCATGAAACGAATATGACATAAAAACATAATACATTTATTCTGATCAATCACCATCCATATCACCACTTGTCCCTTAGGGGTAGACAAGAAAATCGACAACATCCAAATGTGTCATTTCTGGTTGATCTTGATGGATATCACTTTGAATAAAATTTGTTTCGATATTTTTCTTTATATTTTAGAGAATCTTGATAAAGATCAACAAAATGCTTGGTAAGCGGCATGTACAAGACTAATGATCGATCATTCCACATTAGTGATAAACATTTTCAACTTTTTTTTTTATTTTTTTTTTGCCTTGACCACTTTTATCATTAGGATGTGGATTTTTGCTATTTTCCAACTTCTGGTGGTTACTTGTAATATTGTTATTTTTATGATGATTATGATAACCTCCATGACCTCGGTTAGTCCCATGACTATTATGATTATATGATGTTGCATTCACTTCAGGGAATGCACTAGAACCGGTCACGATTAATTGGTGATTTTTCATCAATAACTCATTGTCTTGTTTAGACACAAGTAGACATGAGATTAATTCATATTTATTTTAAACATTTCTCATGATATTGCTACTGCAGGAGCATGTTAGTACTATGAAAACTAGAGAAAGTTTTCTCTAGCATTGTTTTCCATAATGAAAATAGAAATCAAAATAAAGACTTGTATGTTAACGAATTGTTAGTTAAGAAATTCCATAAAATAAGTTGTAAGCATTGTACATGTAAAATTATAAAAAATACATACCTGAAAATTACAAGAACAATAAGGAGTTAGAGCTCTATGGTAGAGTCGTGCTGATAACGTGTTATAAAATATGATCAAATAACAATATAAATTATAAAGTAAAGAAAGAAATAAAAGTAGAGAGAACTTTTATTCTAATACTTGTGATGAAATCATCAAGTTTCTAATACATATGACTTACTATTTATACTATCCAAATAAGAAGAAAGATGAGCTATAATATGAATGCACATTATGATGGTGTATTATTACATTCATAAAACACATTGAAATGGTTGTTACTAATGCTAAATAATGATGGAGAGTTATGGGAGAAATGGAGAATCCAATGGTCATTCACAAACTAATATTTCATAACAGTTTGCACCCTACGTTTTAAACACAAATTGTAAAAGTCGTTTCTAAAAAGAACAAATTGTAAAAGTTTTTTCTTTAAACAATAATGTATGTAGTTTTAAACTTCGTCTAAAATTAGTCAACGACTAAATATCTCATTCCTAACTAATTTGTATGAATTCCTGTAGAATGGTATGCGAATAAATAGTGAAAGTGATATTTATTCTTAATGATTATTATACATTTGCATTTTTGTAATTTTATTTATAATAGAAAAGTTTATGTCTAATCTAATTCTTAACAAATTTTTAAAAGGTGACAATGTTGTAAATAATGGTGCATATATGAATTATTCATCTATAATATATAACTTTAATCTTTCATGTTTAAAGGAATGTGAATTTAGTGAGTTGGTATATATTGTTACTGTTTTAGAAGAAGAATCGGAATAATTGTTTACATGTTTTTTGTTGTTACAGTTGCTCCACAACCACAAGCAGCACCACAGCTACAAGAAGATATTGTTGATGCAGAAATTGTACAAGAAGTAACAACGGGAGAATTAGTTGAACAAGAATAGAGAAAAAATTGTACAAGAAGTAACAATGGGAGAATTAGCTGAACAAGAATAGAGAAAAAATTATTGAAGGAGATAACTCAATTAGTGAAACAGGAAAATAGAAATACACCTTATGATTAACTAAGAAGAATAAAAATTCAAAATTAATAAAAATTTGAGCAAATATTACATTTCACTTTTAAATTCTTAGAAAATGCAATAATAATAAGTACCAAAATTCTTAAAGAATGATAACATATATATAATATTAGTTAAGTAAAGTGATAACAAGATCGATAATGATTCTTTAATAATATGTTTTTTTAACTTGTATGTTGGAAAAAAAAACTTTTTCATTGTATATGTAAAGAACTTCTTAATTTCTAATGAAATAATTCTTAAAGAATACAATCATTAATATCATATTTGATAACAATTGCTTTTTGAAGTAAAAAAATCAAAGAAAATTTTGTTAGGATTAATTTCCAAATTTCGAATATCACAATTCTTTGAGAATGTGTTTATAAATATGATACTTGGAAAAAAATCGCTTTAATAATCATACTTGACAAAATTTCTACTATATATTCATGAAATTCGAAGTGATCAGATGAACTCTAAAAATGTTCCTTAATTCTTGTTAAAATTTTATTCCACTAATCTTCTATCGTAAGAAATCATTTTTACACATGGTTCTTCTGGAATTCATTTTTCCTTCAATGTAAATTTACTTTCATACCCTCGACTTATTTTAATTTCAGGTTTGTATGCCCTTTTATCATAAAACATTTATTTCGATTTGATTTTGATTGTCGATTATAAAGGGATTGATGTGGTGACCTTTAAATAGATTTGTAAACAATCCATGTTATCAATACATACACCTCCACCAAATTTGTTAACAAAAATACCATAAATTTTGTCAATCCATTAACTTTAATCTACTTTCTTTTACTTATATAATTTTTTTTATTTATAATAAACAACATTATTATGCAAGAGTAATAGAATTTCAATGTTATGATACTTTGATGTTTTATAGAAATATTATAAAAGCTTGTATGATTTGGATTATAATTTGTTAAAAGCATACGATTATTAAATAGTATGTAAAATCTATAAACATGATTAACCTGGAACCAACTAACAAATAATTTAAAACTATACATATCAAATATGTTGTATTCTTACCATAGAAAAAACTATTACTAACTTGGTAATAATTATTTTTTATTAGTTAGATATAAGATGTTTACATATAGAAATAATATAAAAAATAAATCTAAGTTTAAAATCCTGCAAAAAGATATGATTTTGATTTTAAGATGTAGTTAGGCAAGTTTTTCTTCACTTTTTTGTTGTACATGTATTAAATACATAACAAATTAGGATTAAATGAAATGTTATCAATGTTTATATATAAAACATTTATATAATTAATTAATCATAAATGTTAAATGAAAGTTTATGTTTTGAAGAAAACAAAGCCCCATATTAGAGTTTTTCTTTGTGATAACAAGAAATTTGTTAATTTACGGTTTATATCTTTACAAATATATGATTATTCATTATAATTTTAAATTATCAAGAATGTTTTTCTTTCTTATCACGGGTTGTAACCTAGTTTACAAATAATATTAAAAATAAGCAATTATATATGGTGACGGTGGATTAGTGGTATAATGGTGATGGTTGTGGCGTGGTACAGGAGATGAGAAGATGACGCCTGGATAAAGTTGTTGTCTTCATTCCATAAATACAGGCTTTTAATTTGGGTATTTCAATTAACTAATAAATGGAAAGTATAATTATATTGTACATATTGACTAATTTACCCTTAGGTGTTGATTGGTTTAAAATTGATCATATACTCACACAATATTTAGAGGTTATATATGAACCTAACTTTCTCTCTCTCACACACACACTATATATATATATATATATATATATATATATATATATATATATATATATATATATATATATATATATATATATATATATATATATATATATAGTTAGGTTCATGTGAGACGACCTAATTTTGTGAGACCGTGAGACGCATTTTTTTTTATTTTTTTTAATTAATTCAAGTTCCGAAAATAATATTTAAAAAAAGAATTTTTGGATTTTTCCATTTATTTTGTATTTTAAAATTATTGTTTAGAATATGTATAGTGTAATATTCTATTAGAATATTTCACATATTTTTCAAAAAAAATGAGATTTTTTTTATGTATTTTATTTTTATTTTTTTAGTTAATTCAAGTTCCAAAAATAATATTTAAAAAAATATCTTTTAGATTTATTCATTTATTTTGCATTTTAAAATTATTTTTTAGAATATATCAATGTAATATTCTATTAGAATATTTCACGTATTTAAAAAAAACGGGATTTTTTTATTTTTATTATTTTAGTTAATTCAAGTTCCAAAAATAATATTTAAAAAAAGAATTTTTGGATTTTTCCATTTATTTTGCATTTTAAAATTATTTTTAGATTTGGTCTCACGGTCTCACAAAATTAGAATGGTCTCAAATGAACCTGAGCATATATATATATATATATATATATATATATATATATATATATATATATATATATATATATATATAGTTTTGTATTAAGATAGATAGGAAAATCAACTAAATTGTTTGTAATCTGTAAAAATAAGTGCGCAAAAAGTTATGTTATTTATATCATATTCCGAAAGTACATGTCTTCCCAATGCCATAAATATAAATTTTGTAGAAATTCGACTCCGTATGAACTATATATGATTTTTATAAAATATAAAAACCAATCGTGCATAAGCAATGTGATGTAAAAACGCTATGAAGAGAATGGTTGACTTTTATCTAGAGTCACCAAAAGGAGTATCGTAATGCACATTGAGATAAGAATTTTGAGAAAATTAACGTCAAAAACGGAGTCCGTACGAGAGAGATATGATATTCGTAAAATCATTAAATCATATAAAAATAAGGGATAAAAATAAATTTAGAAATAGCTAATGCAACCTAAAGGAACGTCGTACTACTCGTTGATAGATATGCGTAATGTAAATAACTTAGAAAACATAGCTCGTACAGGAAAGTTACATATTTTACAAAAATTAGTGTTTTCGGCGCGTGCCTGGCACGCAGTGCACGTCTCACACGCCTTTTAGAAAGGCAGCGAAGACCTACCAGAATCTGACATGTGGCAACAACTGACTGGAGTGCGTAGCATGCATGAGGCGCACCCAAAAAAAGTTAGTTATAAAAGGGGCAGCAGACCCCCTTCTTCCAACACTCAACAATCTTTCTCTTCTCTCGTTTTTCATCCAAAAACTCTTAAGAAATCTTAAGAAATTTCTTTTACAATTTTTTTTGTTATTATTATTATTATTCCCTCAAGCTCGGTCGATCCCGATCCCCCGATGCCACCATTCGCAATTCTAGAGTCTTGTATCAATTAAAGCACGCTACATGTAACGCACAAAATTTCAACCTAAAATTTTCGATTAAAACTTTAAGTATTTATTTAATTCACAACTGCAAGATCTTAAAACATTTATCAGAGTATCATTAAAACTTATCAAGTACACAAGTCCCCCATTGATGCGATGCAACCGAGCCGTGCCCATCCTTTAATATAAGAAAACCTAAAACATGTCAACCACAAATCGTAAGCACATATCTTAGTGATTTCCTCAAAATCCCACACACATCACATCACAAATAAACAATTATGGGTTATCAGCAACCCTGTGGACTATCAGCAATCCCAACAGGCTAACAGCACATCCGATGGGTTATTGACAACCTTGGAGACTATCAGCAGTCTCAGTCACATATAAAAACCATAACACAATAATAACAGCTAGACCTAGCTAGTCATCACAGATACAACTATTCTACCACATAGGCTCATACAAACATGCAAGAGTCACAATGAGAGGTAGCATCATATATACATAATTTAGTGAGCCAACATTGGTACATTCGACTCATGAGCACCGAGAGAAGACTCACCTGAATCAAAGAACCATAGAACACTGCATCATGATCCCTTTTTTGTGCTCCTTGCACCCGCGAATCCACTAACACCTGAACCATATGAAATCTTAATTAATAACCCAAAACCCTCAAGTTTGACCCAAGGTCAAACTTGGTCAACGAAAGGCAAAATCAATAAGTCAACTTTAGGCTGAGTACACCCAACGTACTTAGCTCGTACGCTTGGTGTACTCACTATCCAAAATCGGGACCCCATATGTAACGTCATAAAATTTCCAACCAAAAATTTTCATTTTTACAACCATAAAGACATGAGTAATTAGTTTAGATTTCCAAAATAACGTCGTAGTCTCAAACGATTACATATCAAAAGATAAAATAGTTTCCCCGAGTGTGTGTACGATCACGCTGGCGCCTTCCCACGGTCCTCACTCGTACCTGAAACACATAAGCAACAACTGTAAGCATAAAGCTTAGTGAGTTCCCAAAATACAACATACGCACATACGCCTTTCCAGGCCTTGACCTTCCGGTCCATGTGTTCAGGGGACTTCCGTCCCGACTGGGTAAACCTTCCGGTCCTACCCACATCAACCTTTACAGTCCATATGACCACGCCTTCCGGCCCACATCAAACATATCATACATGACACATATAGCAAATAACTTAACACACATAAAGCATATATTCCATATCATATTCGACCTTCCGGTCACATAGTCAAAACCCTTCCGGGTACAGTATAGTGAGAAAACTCACCTCGTATGCCTTGCTAAGTTGCTAATCGAAAATCCTGAAATCACTCGGGCTCGAACTCTCGAGCTGAAATCCTCCTACGATATATATATAAATCTATAATTATTACTTGTACCACTAAGTTGGACCATTCAACTCAAGTCAACACCGGTTGACCCGGTCAGCAGTCTTTAGTTAATTTGGACTAGACTCGGCGAGTGCACAATAGTGACTCGGCGAGTCTACGCGTTCTTACCTTCTCTCAAGAATTTTCCCTTTGACTCGTCGAGTACTCCCCTAACTCGACGAGTTCCACCTGGGCCTGAATCGCAGGGTCACCGCGACTCAACTCGCCGAGTCTAAGGCCAACTCGGCGAGTCCCATCCTGACTCGGTCCACCTGTCAAAACCTTTCCAACTCTCTGCGACTCACTGAGTCGCTCACAACTCGGTCCAGTCTACACACAAGATGGTCTCAAGGACAATCTTCAAGTGACTCGTCGAGTCTGTTCTTCAGACTCGGCGAGTCCATGCCATGCACCAGCTAAAACTGGCTCTTGCGGCCAGATCCGTTCCATAAATACATAGATCTGGCCTTCCCAAGCTTATTTGTCACGTAAAGTCTCAGTCTTGGTTGCCATGCAATGCATACAAGGCTTATTTTGAAGAAACCACAATAGCTTCTAACTCAAATGAATGGGCATAAAGCTTGTCATAAGGGGTCTCCTGGACCTGCTAAAGTCCAGATCTAGGTTCCATGTCTCCATGGGACCTCTCATACTTCTTATTCAAGCCAAGAAAGGCAAGAAGAAACCCTAGATTTGGCCCATCAACACAAAACACGAAGATTGGCTCAGAATGTTACCTCAAGAAGACCCCCTTGATGAAATAGCAACAGATCTAAGCTCCCCAACACTTCAAGCTTGCTCCTCTCCCTCCTTTCCTTGCACTATCACACAAAATGAAGAACAAAAGGCCTTCAAACACACACACAAGGGCTTACAGACGTATGGAGGCTCTTAGGGTTCAAGGTGGCCGCATAAGAGGGCCATAAGGTCCTTTAAATAGAGCTCAGGGCCGGGGAATTAGGGTTTCATTAAACAGCACGGACTCGTCGAGTCCATCCCTTGGACTCGCCGAGTCCGGACGCGAACCCCCGCTAAAAACCGCGACCCGACTCGACGAGTTCAACCACCAACTCGCCGAGTCCCCTCACAGAATGCCAAAATATATAAAGAAATGAAGGTACCTGGGGATCCGGGCTGTTACAAATCTCCCCCACTAGAATAAGACTTCGCCCTCGAAGTCCCGCTTAGCCAAAAAGTTCCGGATGCTGCTCCCGCATCTCCCGCTCCGGCTCCCAAGTCATCTCTGATCCCTTCCGATGCTGCCACTGAACCAATACCAAAGGCACCTCCTTGTTCCTTAAAACCTTGATCTTCCGATCTCTGATGGCTACAAGCCTTTCTGCATAATTCAGACTTGCATCCACCTGAATATCTCCTAACGGAACCACCGCTGATTCGTCGGCTATACATTTCCGCAGTTGCGACACATGGAAAGTGTCGTGAATCTGTCCCAACTCTGCTGGCAAGTCTAAACGGTAGGCTACCCGTCCCACCCTTGCAATCACACGAAAAGGACCAATATACCGGGGCCCCAACTTGCCCCTCTTCCTGAATCGAATCACTCCTTTCCAAGGAGAGACCTTCAGGAGCACGAGATCACCAACCTGGAACTCAAGCTCGGACCGACGCCTGTCTGCATAACTTTTCTGCCGGCTCTGAGCGGTCAGCAACCTCTGCCTGACCATCTGAATTTGCTCGGTCGTCTGAAGCACGATCTCCGTGCTACCCATAACCTGCTGTCCCACCTCACCCCAACAGATGGGGGTGCGACACCTCCGCCCATACAACAGCTCAAAGGGCGGCATACCAATGCTTGAATGATGGCTGTTGTTATACGAGAACTCTGCTAAAGGTAGATAGGTGTCCCAGCACCCTCCGAAATCCAACACACACGCCCGAAGCATGTCCTCGAGCGTCTGAATGGTCCGCTCACTCTGGCCGTCTGTCTGAGGATGATATGCCGTACTGAAATGCAGCCTAGTACCCAACTCTTCATGGAATTTCTTCCAGAACCTGGAAGTGAAACGCACGTCGCGGTCTGAAATAATCGAGATTGGCACCCCATGCCGCGATACTACTTCCCTCACATATAACTCAGCCAACTTCTCCGCCGAAGAGCTCTCACTAATAGCTAGAAAATGAGCGCTCTTTGTTAGTCGATCCATAATTACCCAAATCGCATCGACTCCTCTCGCCGTTCGCGGTAACTTAGTAATGAAATCCATAGAGATTTGTTCCCACTTCCATTCGGGAATCTCTAGCGGCTGCAGCTTACCGTGCGGTCGCTGGTGTTCGGCCTTGACCTGCCGACAAGTCAAGCACCTCTCGACGAACCAAGCGACATCCCTTTTCATACATGGCCACCAATACTCCTTGAGATCCAAATACATTTTCGTAGCACCAGGATGAATCGAGAATTTCAATCGATGTGCCTCCTCCATCAAAGTAGTGCGCGCACCGCCCACAAACGGCACCCAAATCCGCCCCTGAAAAGTCATAAGCCCCCGACCATCCGTAACAAATCCTGGTACCTGACCCACCACCCGTTCCTTCTTCTGGTGTTCCGGCTTTGCAGCCTCCATCTGAGCCCCTCGAATAATGTCCAGAATCGGGGTCAAAACCGTCAACCTCATACAGATGTCTCGGATCGGGGCGCTATCCGCCCTACGGCTCAAAGCGTCGGCTACCACATTAGCCTTGCCCGGGTGGTACAGGATCTCACAATCGTAATCCTTTACCACATCCAACCACCTCCTCTGACGCATATTCAGATTTGGCTGATCCATCAAGTATTTCAAGCTCTTATGGTCCGTGTAAATCGTACACCGAACCCCGTACAAGTAGTGTCGCCAGATTTTGAGGGCAAACACCACCGCCCCCAATTCCAGGTCGTGCGTGGGGTATCTCGACTCATGAGGCTTCAACTGCCTCGAAGCGTATGCTATCACATGACCCCTCTGCATAAGTACCGCCCCTAAACCCGATATAGAGGCATCACAATATACCACAAAATCCTCCATCCCTTTCGGGAGTGCAAGCACTGGAGCCTCGCACAATTTCTGACGAAGCGTCTCAAACGAAGACTGCTGCTCCGGTCCCCATGAGAACGCGACACCCTTCCGGGTCATCCTAGTAAGTGGCACAGCGATCTTGGAGAAATCCTTGATAAATCTGCGGTAATATCCAGCCAAACCCAGAAAACTCCTGATTTCGGTGGGCGATCTCGGCACCTCCCACCTCAGCACCGCCTCAATCTTGGCCGGGTCGACCAATATCCCTTTCTGGTTCACAAGATGCCCGAGGAATTGGACCTCTCGCAACCAGAAATCACACTTGGAGAACTTGGCATACAGCCTCTCCGATCTCAACACCCGAAGAATCTCCCGCAAATGCTCCTCATGCTGGTCCCTAGTCTTCGAATATACCAAGATATCATCGATGAATACGATCACCGACCGATCCAGCATCGGTCGGCACACCCTGTTCATGAGATCCATGAATGCAGCCGGGGCATTGGTGAGCCCAAAAGGCATCACTACAAACTCATAATGTCCATAACGAGTCCTGAAGGCAGTCTTTTGGATATCCTCCTCGCGAACCCTCATCTGATGATATCCCGACCTCAAGTCAATCTTGGAAAACCAAGATGCCCCCTGCAACTGATCGAATAGATCGTCGATCCTAGGTAACGGGTACCGGTTCTTAATCGTCAACTTGTTTAACTCCCGATAATCGATACACATCCGATGTGAACCATCCTTCTTTTTGACGAACAAAATCGGCGCTCCCCAAGGCGAGCTACTGGGTCGAATGAATCCCTTCCCCAACAGCTCCTGAAGCTGCGAGGATAGTTCCTGCATTTCCGGTGGAGCGAGACGGTAAGGCGCCTTGGCGATGGGCGCCGCCCCCGGAACCAAATCGAGACGAAACTCCACTTGCCTCTCCGGAGGCACGCCTGGTAACTCCTCGGGGAACACATCCGCAAACTCGCATACAACCGGAACGTCATCAATCGCATTGGGCCTCTCCGTGATCACACGAGTATCCATCACATAAGCTATGAATCCATCACAACCCTGCTGCAGACTCTGCCTTGCCCTTGCCGCTGAACAAAACGCTGACCCACACCGGGTCCCTTCACCATAAACTGTGAGCACTCCCCCACTAGGGTCTCGAATCATCACCAGCTGTTTCTCGCAATCAATGACAACTTCGAACTTACTCAACCAATCCATGCCCACGATAATGCAAACATCCCCCATAGCTATAGGGACTAAGTCGATAGGAAACTCGACCCCAAAAATCTCGAGTACGCATCCTCGAATCACCTCGGTGGCGTATACTGCTCTCTCGTTTGCTATAGCAACTCGCAGGGGACGACTCATCGTCTCCCGATCGATATCGATGTACTGGCTAAAGGCCAGCGAAACAAAGGACCGACTCGCACCTGAGTCGAACAATACCAAAGCAGGCACATGATTCACAAGAAAAGTATCTACGCATATAGGAATATAAGCATAGTGTCTCAGCATAAATGTAAATACGTGAAAGAATACATACCGGCCACTACATCAGGCGCCGCGCGGACCTCCTCCGCAGTCAACTGGAAAGCTCTCCCACGAGCCTTCGGGGCCTCGGTCTTCACTGGCCGAACCTCAGGAACCCTGGCAGCAGGCGAAGATCCCTGGCGAAGCTGGGGGCACTCGGCCTTCCGATGGCCAGTCTGGTTGCAATGGAAGCAAACCATAAATCCCTTGGGGCAATCCCTCGTGATGTGCCCCTCCTTGCCACACTTGTAGCAAGCACCCAATCGACACGCCCCCTCATGACCCTTGCCGCACTTCCCACACGTACGGCTCTTCTGTCCTCCGGATCTCAAATCAGCGGACTTGGTCCGCTTGGCTGCCGGCTGCGACTACGTCGGCCGCCGAT
Organism: Lactuca saligna; assembly: GCF_052625555.1. Lineage (NCBI taxonomy): Eukaryota > Viridiplantae > Streptophyta > Magnoliopsida > Asterales > Asteraceae > Lactuca > Lactuca saligna. Next base: position 110,525,559 of record NC_136421.1, on the reverse strand, counting down.
CCATCCGCTGAGACTCGGCCTCCTCCCTGGCCTGGGTCTCCAACTCGATCTCCCGCTTCCTGGCATTCGCCTGAAGCTCAGCAAAAGTCTGATATGATGAGTTCGATACGAACTCCCGGATGTCTCTCCTCAGCACTCCCAAATACCGGCTCATCCGAGCCTGCTCCGTGGACACCTGCTCGGGGCAGAACATCGCCCTCTCATGAAACTTCCGCGTGATCACTGCAACCGAATCATTACCCTGCTTGAGGGTCAAGAACTCCTGAACCAACCGTTCCCTCTCCACCGGGGGAACGTACTCGTCTCTGAACATAGTAGTAAATCTCTCCCAAGTCAAGGCTGAAACCTCCGCGAAAGTGAAGTTCGCCGTCACGAACTTCCACCAATCCTTCGCTCCCAGGCGGAGCTGGTTCAGGGCGAACCGCACCCTCAGATGCTCCGGACATGAACAAGTATAGAAGCATCCCTCAATATCGGCAATCCACCTCATTGCAGCAATCGGATCCTGAGTCCCGTCAAACTCTGGTGGCTTCGTGTTGCTGAACTCTCGGAACAGCAACGAGTCACCCCCCTGTGGCCTGGCAGCAGCCACAGCTGCGGTAGCTGCAGCAGCGGCAGCCTCAGACAACGCGGCATACCGCTCATCAAACGTCTCCATCAGCGTGGTCTTGATAGACCCAAACATTTCCGGAATCTCGGCCCGGATCGCTGCAGCTACCTCCTCATGGATCATCTGACGGAGCTCCTCGTCAGTCACCCCACTCGTGCCAGGTCTGTGTCGTGGTCCAACCATGATGTCTCTGAAATACAACAAAAGAATATCAGAGACCCTATCGGGCAAAAATCGCACTCGATAACGCAGCCCTGCTCATTTTTCGATACTCAGGGGTTCCCACTTGGCTGCCTACTGACCCGGTGTCCTTGGCAGTACGGGCCCAATACTGCCAGTTACACCGCATCGGTATTCACCCAAGTCATCCTCCCCAACCTCGAATCCTGAGCACTCTATTCTTTTCATACTCTTGTTACTCACTCGCTCTCGAGCACCCCAGAGAAGCAAGTTTTCCCTAGACTAAGGCATCACAAACTCAGGCCACTTTAGCCCTAATATGTATACCTAGTCTGCTAGCATGCGTATCATATCATATCATAAATCATAACACATATAATAAGAGTATTTTGGGGATTTTTACCGTTCGGGCGCTAGCTGACCGTACACACTTTTTCTTCTTCGGTTGTCTCACATTTCAAAATTTAAATTAAATTTTTTTGTAAAAACAATTTTCCCCAATCCCCGGTTTGAGTCCAGTTACACCCGAAGGTGTACCCGAATCCCTCAAACCAAGGCTCTGATACCAACTTGTAACGTCATAAAATTTCCAACCAAAAATTTTCATTTTTACAACCATAAAGACATGAGTAATTAGTTTAGATTTCCAAAATAACGTCGTAGTCTCAAACGATTACATATCAAAAGATAAAATAGTTTCCCCGAGTGTGTGTACGATCACGCTGGCGCCTTCCCACGGTCCTCACTCGTACCTGAAACACATAAGCAACAACTGTAAGCATAAAGCTTAGTGAGTTCCCAAAATACAACATACGCACATACGCCTTTCCAGGCCTTGACCTTCCGGTCCATGTGTTCAGGGGACTTCCGTCCCGACTGGGTAAACCTTCCGGTCCTACCCACATCAACCTTTACAGTCCATATGACCACGCCTTCCGGCCCACATCAAACATATCATACATGACACATATAGCAAATAACTTAACACACATAAAGCATATATTCCATATCATATTCGACCTTCCGGTCACATAGTCAAAACCCTTCCGGGTACAGTATAGTGAGAAAACTCACCTCGTATGCCTTGCTAAGTTGCTAATCGAAAATCCTGAAATCACTCGGGCTCGAACTCTCGAGCTGAAATCCTCCTACGATATATATATAAATCTATAATTATTACTTGTACCACTAAGGTGGACCATTCAACTCAAGTCAACACCGGTTGACCCGGTCAGCAGTCTTTAGTTAATTTGGACTAGACTCGGCGAGTGCACAATAGTGACTCGGCGAGTCTACGCGTTCTTACCTTCTCTCAAGAATTTTCCCTTTGACTCGTCGAGTACTCCCCTGACTCGACGAGTTCCACCTGGGCCTGAATCGCAGGGTCACCGCGACTCAACTCGCCAAGTCTAAGGCCAACTCGGCGAGTCCCATCCTGACTCGGTCCACCTGTCAAAACCTTTCCAACTCTCTGCGACTCACTGAGTCGCTCACAACTCGGTCCAGTCTACACACAAGATGGTCTCAAGGACAATCTTCAAGTGACTCGTCGAGTCTGTTCTTCAGACTCGGCGAGTCCATGCCATGCACCAGCTAAAACTGGCTCTTGCGGCCAGATCCGTTGCATAAATACATAGATCTGGCCTTCCCAAGCTTATTTGTCACGTAAAGTCTCAGTCTTGGTTGCCATGCAATGAATACAAGGCTTATTTTGAAGAAACCACCCGCAATATGGCAAGAATAGCTTCTAACTCAAATGAATGGGCATAAAGCTTGTCATAAGGGGTCTCCTGGACCTGCTAAAGTCCAGATCTAGGTTCCATGTCTCCATGGGACCTCTCATACTTCTTATTCAAGCCAAGAAAGGCAAGAAGAAACCCTAGATTTGGCCCATCAACACAAAACACGAAGATTGGCTCAGAATGTTACCTCAAGAAGACCCCCTTGATGAAATAGCAACAGATCTAAGCTCCCCAACACTTCAAGCTTGCTCCTCTCCCTCCTTTCCTTGCACTATCACACAAAATGAAGAACAAAAGGCCTTCAAACACACACACAAGGGCTTACAGACGTATGGAGGCTCTTAGGGTTCAAGGTGGCCGCATAAGAGAGCCATAAGGTCCTTTAAATAGAGCTCAGGGCCGGGGAATTAGGGTTTCATTAAACAGCACGGACTCGTCGAGTCCATCCCTTGGACTCGCCGAGTCCGGACGCGAACCCCCGCTAAAAACCGCGACCCGACTCGACGAGTTCAACCACCAACTCGCCGAGTCCCCTCACAGAATGCCAAAATATATAAAGAAATGAAGGTACCTGGGGATCCGGGCTGTTACACCATACAAGTACATGCAACGTACTCAAAGGTACGCCCAATGTGCTCGACCAAATGACACTTTTCCCATTAAGTGCTTCATCCAATTCTTAGATCTAGTCCTAAACATCATTTTAAGTCATAAAGTTTCCACCTTTATGACTTTCCATGTCTAGAAAAGGTCCGAAAGCCAAAACCTTACTTATTAACCCATTAAGACAGCATGACACTTTCATGGAAGGAATAGAAGGATCAAGATCACATTTTTATAGATCCTAATAGCTCCATAATGGATAAAGTTTCCAACATTATCCATTAGAATGGTTCAAACCACGAAGATCTATACTTTAAGTATCAAAGGGACCAAAAAGTGCATCTTTTTCAACATAATCCATTAAGTCCAAGTCTGCAACCTTTAGATCTGAATCACCATAATTTTTTGATGGATAAAGTTTCCAACTTTAACCATAAGAAGGTCACAAAATTTCAAGATCTAAACCTTTTGCACTAAAAGGACCAAAAGTTTATAACATACAAACTAGCTAGATCTAAAAAATACATCATCAAGATTCAAAGTTTATACCTCTAGAAGAAAGATCAAGGTTAACAAAGTCTGGATCTACAAGCTCCAATGTAACCAGCACTCCTCCAAGAAGTTCATTCTTCTCTAAGGTGTAACATGCATACTCTAAAGCCCTCAAAAACACATTTTTTAGCTCAGAAAGGCTTAAACTAGTGTTAGGGTTTCATGGAAGAGTTTTGGAGAGGTGAAGGATGAGAATGGAGTGGGTTTGGGGAAGTTCAGGATCTTAAATATGGATCAAACCATAAAAATAGGGTTTGGGTTTGGGCACTGATCTTGAATGCCCTGCATACTCCTGGTAAGCCTAGCATACTTAGGATGCCCTAGTACGCCCATCATATTCCCCCATGTACGCCCAATGTACTCAACTTAATCCACAACCGTCCACACTTCAAACGGTCATTAATTCTTCGTTTCAACTCCAATTTCGATGATCTTTTTATCCACGGAAAGGTATTGAGGATATCTACAACCCTACCTTATTAATTTTGACTTAAAACACATCGAACTAAAATCCATAATTCATAAGAGATAGTCTAAAACGCCATTTTCATATTTTACTCTTTGACTCAAAAGAAAAAACCGAATTATTGTATCACATATCTGTTGGATTAATGTCTAAGTCCATAACTATAATTGGTAAGACTTGACCCGACCCGACATGGTCCATTTGGGTTGCATACCATCATGCACTTGGATAGACTATAATGAGAGAAATAAGACACTTATGGTTATTAATATATTATAAGTTCTAGTATATTAATAATAAGAATAATAAGATTATTTAATTAGTATTGATCAAGAATTAATCTAGGATTAATTAAGTGATCAAAATAAGACTAATTAAATATATGGGTTGATTGTGTAAATCATCCATACTTATATAGTGGGCTAATGCTCCATGGATAATCAAGTTGGGCTAAAACCCATAGGATGGTCCATGGATGCTACATGGTGTATTTGAACCCATGTATCCAAGGAAATGGAAAGCCATGACAATTAAGGATTTACCCTAATTGTAACACTATATAAAGATCTTATTCTTGACAAAAATCGGCCACTAGAATCACATTAGAAAGTGAAGAAAAGGGCTAGCCGATTTCATGAAGTGTAGAGCTCTCTCAAGTTATTCTAAGTGTTTTGATGATTGTGATTCCATTTGAGGCTTCCACACTATTAGGGCTACGCACTCAAGCTTCATGAAGACTTTCTACATCAAAGAGGTATGTATTCTATCTTGTTACACTCATTGTTTTGTATGCTAGATTAGGATAATACCTTGGATGTTCTTATTTGCATGTATAATAGTGAAAACATAGATCCAAGGTATTTAGGGTTGCATGTACACTTAGGAGTGTTAGAATGCTCAAAACCTAACAGTGGTATCAGAGCCTAGGCTTGTTTTCTTGTTATACCTGCAAAACTGCTTAAAAATCGAAAGTGTTGCTGTTTGATCATCAGACTCGGCGAGTCCATCAAGGGACTCGGCGAGTCCATGCCTAAAAATTGATCAAAATGATCCAACTCGCCGAGTCGGTTCATGCACTCGACGAGTTGGACCCGCAGACAGCATATTTTCGAGGTTTTTGGCTAGAAATGGACTTGGAACATTACCCTAAGTTGTTTTTGAACTTATAAACTTGTTTTTTAATGTGGTAATGTTCATGCTAATCCATTTTCAAAGATAATTGTCAATAGATTCATGTTTTGTATTAGTTTAAGGTTTAGACTAATTACATGAAGAAGTTTGATATGAATTTTCTTGTTCTTATGAGTTGCTTAGATTAATAGAAAAGTTAATTGAAATAGTTGCTTTCAATCCATTTTAATCTAAGAATTGAGTATAAAATGTGTTTGTGTAACTTGTCCTCAAGTTACATGAAGAGTCACATTAATGACTCATAAAACTCATAAAAGTTGGTAATGGTTACAAAATGAAGAGTCTTGTGTCATTGAATTTTTTTTATGACTCCATAACTTGTCCTCAAGTTATGGAAGTTCAAGAGTCACTTCATTAATAAATAAATAAATAAATAAATAAAATGTAACCTTAATTAATTCCATAAGTTACAAAAATAAAGAAAAGTTAATTCTCTTATTAGTTTAAAGTCTTCCATAAGTTATGGAACTTGAAGAGTTTTTTGGATTAAAACTACTTTAAACACATAAGTTATGGAATTAATTAGTTTTGAATAGTTTCAAAACTTGCTCTCAAGTTTTGGAATTTGAAAAGTTTTCTCTTATGAATACTTTAATTCCAAGTTAGCCCTTAGAATTCTAAAGAGTTAAAATTCAACACTTATACTATTTATAACATTAATGGTTAATTATATATATATATATATATATATATATATATATATATATATATGTATGTATAAGAACAAGTCGTTTTACCGTTAGTAGGCCTCATTCACGAAACCGGTCTATAAGGTGGGTATAAGGTTTGTGACAACCCCAAATATATTGTCGTTACAAACCCTATTTTCACTAACGGAATGCGTCACTATATGTTATTTCTCGGTATTGTTTGGGTCGTCAATAAATAAATATCTAGTTAATTATATGTTCCGGTATTATCATAAGTAATTATAACTTGCAAATGTTAACCCCGTTTAACTAAATAGAGTTATATTACTTTTCAACCACTTCACCCAGGTAAAAAGTTTTAACCCCGTTAAACTTTAGCATCGGGTAGCCGTGTATCGGGTGCAATACCCAAGACATATAAAAACGATTGAACAATACAATTAAACTCTTTTACCACACTTTCACCTCTCTCTCACTACTTTCTCTCTCTAGACCCGAAATCGGCCCCAAATCCGTGAATTTCCGACTTCCAAACGTAAGGATTCATTCCCTATCTTAATCTAAACATACTTTACTGAATTTAGAGGTCAAAATCATGGAAAACAAGGACCAAAAAGGAGTTTACGGCCTAAGAAGCCCCTTAGGCCGTAAACCCCTAAAAACATGCCAAAAACCTCATTTTTCCTTCCTTTAAGCTTATGGACTAATTAAGGTATAAACCTAGGAGGCTTTGGACACTAAAACACAAAGAATTGAAGCTTAAAAAGGAGTTTACGGCCCAAGCTTGTGCTTAGGCCGTAAACACCTCAAACACCCCAAAAACCCTTGTTTAAAGTCCCAAAAACTCATCTAGGGTGTTTGGTAATTTAGACTTGACAACAAGGAAGGCTTAAATGCATCAAACAACATCATTTGATGGCAAAAAGAGGAGTTTACGGCCAAGGCTAAGCTTGGGCCATAAACACCCATGTTTTTGTGTCAAACAAGTCCCTAAACCACTCAAATGCATGTAAGGAATTTAGCTAAGGCCTTTGGATGTGTGTTGTACCATTAAACTTCCTATTTTGAGGCAAAATGAAGAGTTTACGGCCAAGGATATTCTTGGGCCGTAAACTCCCCAAATTTCATGCCAAATTGTCCTAAAACTCATTATAGGGCCTTCTAGGATTTACCTAAGGTGAATGAGAACATGTTGTACCAATTAAACATCCATCTTGAAGGATTTAATGGAGTTTACGGCCCAAGAACAAGTCTTGGCCGTAAACTCCCCAAAATGTCACAAAACAAGAGTTTAATCCCTCCATATTGGTCCAAGACACATACCATTAAAGTAAGGAAGTGAAATAAGGCCTTAATCATGCAATTTGGAAGACCACATGAGCTTACGGCCAAGCCTAGGGGGCTTACGGCCGTAAACTCCCAAGGAGTGGCCTTTAGGCCATAAACTCCCAAGGAGTGGCCTTTAGGCCGTAAACTCCAAGGGAGTGAGCTCATGGATCCTTCCGTAAATCCTCTTTAGCCTTAAACCACTCCCGGGAACCCCTTCTGGGCCCTAAAACCCCGAATTGATGCTAGAATGCCTCAATACTTAAACGGAAAGCATAAAATGATTAATTTATTGTAAAACACATATTTTCATATGACATTAGGGTCCTAAAGGTGTACAATTCATTATTTGGAACAAAACGCTCATCCGATACTTTAACCCGATTCACCCGATTTACGCGATTTCAGGTGAGTTCATACCCCTTTAATGAACCTTTCAAATGTTTTATATGTTTTAGGGGGGAGATACAAGTTGAATATACATGTTTATGACAAGTTATACAAGACAATTTTTTGTTGGAATAGTGTCTAAGGCTATAACTATATTCGGTGGTGCATGGTCCTTTTGGGTTGCCTTCACCATAGCAACTTGAAGGATGATTTGTTAAGAGAGAGTAAATATTATAAGGAATAATATTTAGCTATTTGATTAATATAAGTCATAAATTAATTGGTATTAATTTGGTAACTTAAAGAGATTAATTAAATAAGAGGGTATAAACTGTCAATTGTTTGATAGTTAGACTTTGGACTATAAATCCATTAGGATGGACTTTGGACGGTTTCTAAGAGCTTTAGGATAGCTCAAAATAGTCCATAAGGATATCTATGGAATGGATTTGGATAGCCTTAAGTGAAGATTATCCAATTAGGGTTTAGGGTGAAACCCTTAAGGAGTCTAAAGGTATAAATAGGCCCTTGGGGTGTGGAATTCGTGTACAACCTTTCAGAACCTAAAGCAAGGAACCTCTGGCCGAATTCCATCCCCTCTTCTCTCTCCTAAATCATCTTGCTTGCTATTGGTGTTTGTAAGCCATTAGAGGAGTGACAATTGTGACTCTAGAAGCTCCAAGACAAGAAGATCAACAAGGAACTCAAAGGTATGATTCTAGATCTGTTTTAATGTTGTTGTTTAACCTAATTAGCCATTAGAAGTCTTGGATTCAAAAGCATGTTTGATAGAAAGCCTAGATCCAAGCAATAGGGTTTTGCATGCGCACATAGGAAAGTTCTTATGGCTAAAACCCAACAGTGGTATCAGAGCCTAGATTGGTTTTCTACAAATTGTTGCTTGAATATCTGAAACAAACCTGAAAAATTCGATTTTTGGGTTTATGAGTCACTGACTCGGCGAGTTCCAAGGTGGACTCGGCGAGTATGCCTGACTCGGCGAGTCCCCTTGTGCACTCGGCGAGTCCAGGCCTCAGGAATGGCCAGATTCGGGATTTCTTTGTGTTTATCTTATCCAAACTTTCCATAAACTAATTAGATCAATATGAATCCGATTTCTTGATAAATATAAGTGTTATCTTGATCTAGTTAAAGGTAATTATCAACTAATTAAATATTTAGTTTTCCTATATGATAATTATTTAATTATTTTGATTATTTTTTGGTAATTATCCTCAAAGAAATCAAAGATAAATCAAATAAAGATAATTAAGATATTAATTGTTAATTGAAATTATTTGTTATTTGATCCTCCATGTTTTTAAATGTTTAAAACCTACCCTATAGTTTTGAAATTTATTTTTGTGATTAAAAGCTTTAATTTAGACAACCTAAATTTCAAACCCTAGATTTTGAAAAGTTTAAAATACAACCCTATACTTATATGATATTATTAGAATAATATATATATGTATAACTAAATGCTAGTCTTACCGCTAGTAGGCCTCATTCACGAAGCCGATCTATAAGGTGGGTATAAGGTTGCGGCCTATAAAATGGCGCTTAATGGGTGTACACTCACACCCACCGCTTGCTTGATTGGTGGAGGGTCGTTAGCCGAACGGGTAGGATAGGGCAACCTCATCCTCTCATTAAAAGTATAATAAGAAATACGAAGTAACTAAATTTTTTTTAAAAATTTCCCAATCTTAGTTACTTTAGGAAAAGTGAATTGATGCAATCCCATGAAATTACACTTTGCACCTTGCTAAGATGTTAGTGGAGCGTGTGTGGTTTACCGGCACACTAATTGGTTCTAAGCGAAGGTGGCGAAGGGTGATTCATTGTTTATCATAGTTCGATGGAGCGTGTGTGGTTTACCGGCACATCGAATAGGTGATCGTAACAATGAAGGCACCATGTAAATTTGCATGGTAATTCACACCCGCTTTGTGATCCTCGGCATCCCAGTCACAAACAAGAGGGGCATATCGAGATTTAAACATGCCATTGAATAGTTCAATGAATCTCATCCGAACCTAGGAATTATCAAAAACACTTAGGACCAAAAGTTTAAGTTTTGTGATGGAGAATTAGTGAATCGTCATTCACTTACCTTCAATTTATTTGCATGTTGGATTACGGCATCCCTTTTCTAGTATGTAAATGTTATTGTTGGATCCTAGCCCTAATTTTTCTTATTGGGTGATAATTAGGGATTCTTGTTCTAATCTATCTTTGTCCTTTCTATAGATGTCAAACGCAAACAACGCTGCTGCTAGTTCTTTCACATTGATGAGCCTTTGCCAAAAGGTCACCTTCGATGGAACGAACTTTGGCGAATGGATAAGATACATTCGCACCATTGCTCGCTATGAGGATAAAGAGTATGTCCTCGACGAGAAGCTCGAGAAAATTAACCCCGAAATTGCTACTCCCGCTGAAATCACCGCCTTTGAAACCCATGAGCGAGATGCGACGAAAGTACATTGCATCATGATCGCCACCATGAACTCCGAGTTCCAAAAGTCCTACGAGGACATGTATCCATACGAGATGCATCAAGACTTGTTGGAGAGGTACCACCAAAACGCGAGACAAGAGCGTTACGAGATCTTCACCAACATGATTTCCGCTAAGATGGGTCATGGAGAATCTCTTACCGTGCACTTGCAAAAGATGCAAAGGTATGTCGACCGCCTTCGCAAGTTAAACGTTGACTTCGGCGAAGACTTGGCGATCGACATGGTGCTTCACTCTTTGCCTCCGATGTACAATTAATTTAGGATGACCTACCACATGAACAAAGAGGAGGTCACTCTAAGTAAGCTCCAAGGTCTCTTGAGGGTTGCTGAGAGCAATTTCAAGGACAAGTCTGTTGCACCAACTCCCAATCCGTCTGCTGCTCCTGTCTTGGCAATTGGTCAAGGGAAGGGAAAGAAGAGGAAAGCTTCTTCAAATAACTATCGAAAGGTGAAAGCCCGAGATGGTTCCTCTTCTAGTGGGACAAAAGTTGATCCCTCTAAGCCCTGCTCTAACCCGAAGGAGGCAGAGTGCCACCACTGCCACAAGATAGGACATTGGAAGCGAAGCTGCCCGGACTACCTGCAAGCCATCAAGGAGGGAAAGATCAAGCCATCTTTCGCAGGTATATATGCAATAAAATCTAACGATTCTAATCATGCTATTTCTTGGGTTCTTGACACCGGTTGTGGTTACCACATTTGTTCTAATGTGCAGGGACTAAAAGGAAGTAGGGATGTGGAGCAAGGAAGGATCAATCTAATCATGGGGAACAGAAGATCGTCGCCTGTGACCAAGATTGGAGTGTATTCTTTGGTGCTTAAGAATAGTTTAGTTTTAGATTTGAACAATTGTTGCTATTCGCCAGAAATGGCTAGAAACATCATTTCATTTCATGGTTTATATAGACAAGGTTTTAGATTTTCTTTTAATAATGAGAATGGTTCTATTTTGGCTTATCTAAATGGTGTCTTTTATTTTGAAGCTATACCATGTAATGGAATATATGAAACTGTTATGATTGTTGATAACTTAGGAAATGATGTTTTGAATATTGATTCTTCCACTAGTATGGATAAAGCATCCTTGTGGCATTGTCGTCTTGGACATGTCAACAAGAAACGCATAGCCCAACTCCAAAAGGATGGAGTGTTGGAGTCATTCGACCTTAGGGAAGATGACACATGCGAATCTTGTTTACTTGGAAAGATGACTAAGTCACCCTTCACGAGTACTTGTGAAAGGGGTGAGGGACTATTAGACCTAATACATACCGATGTATGTGGACCTTTTAGATCAACCACGAAGGATGGGAACCGCTTCTACGTGACCTTTACCGACGATTATAGTAGATATGGGTATATCTATTTAATCAAGCAAAAGTCAGAAACCTTTGAAAAGTTCAAAGAGTTCAAGAATGAAGTGGAGAATCAATTGGGCAGGAAAATCAAGATGCTTCGAGATAGAATTCCATGAAGTGATTCCAGTGAGCGTGGGTTGTGTCCAATGCTCAGAACTTATGAGCACTCATGATTGTTGTAGCCTTGTCCCAGACCTCTACAATCAAACATGACAGTCTTGATTCATACCTACTTCCGACATATGACCGACTGTGGAGGTTTGAATAATATGTTAAACCAAACAAAATTATTCTGGAAGTCAAAACATGCAAAAGAAATATAGTAAACGATCGACAAGAGATAGCAACACTTTACTCATAAATAAACACTTTTATTCATCATCAAATGTCAATTACACTTTACAAATTTCAAGATTATCTAACTACTAAATCTAATATCATCCTTCAGCCCTATGCTCCGAGCATGCTGGAGATGCTTAACCCGAGTCAGTCCCTTCGTGAGGGGATCTGCTGGGTTCTCATCCGATGATACCCTCTTTGCCACGAGGAGTCCTTCTTCGATCCGATGTCTGATGAAATGGTATTTTCTGTCGATGTGTCTGGATCTCCCGTGATCCCTTGGTTCCTTGGCTAAGGCAACAGCACTTTCACTATCACAGAAAATTTCCATCGGCTCTTTAATAGCTGGTACAACTCCAAGGTCTCCAATGAAGTTCCTCAGCCATAACGCCTCCTTTGCCGCTTCGCTAGCTGCAATATACTCTGATTCACAAGTAGAATCTGCCACTGTCTCTTGCTTGTAACTCTTCCAAGAAATTGCTCCTCCATTTAGGGTAAAGACCCAGCCCGACTGAGAGCGGAAGTTATCCCTATCAGTCTGGAAGCTAGCATCACTATACCCTACAACTCTCAAGTCATCACTCCCACCGAGGGTAAGAACCCAGTCCTTAGTCCTTCGTAGGTACTTGAGAATATTCTTTACCGCAATCCAGTGTGCCTTGCCAGGGTTCCCCTGAAACCTGCTAACCATGCTCAAGGCAAAGGCTACATCAGGTCGAGTACACGTCATAGCATACATGATCGAACCTACAGCCGAAGCATAAGGTAATCGACTCATTTCTGCTATCTCAGCCTCAGAGCTAGGGCTTTGTGTCTTACTCAGCTTGGCGCTACTCTGGATGGGCAACTCTCCTTTCTTGGAGTTTTGCATTCTGAATCTCTTCAGAATCTTCTCCAAGTAGGTACTTTGACTAAGTCCAATTAGTCTTTTACTCCGATCTCTCAAGATTCTTATCCCCAGAATATAGGCAGCTTCACCAAGGTCCTTCATAGCGAAATACTTTCCAAGCCAGGACTTTACTTCCTGCAAGGTTGGAATGTCGTTTCCTATGAGTAGTATGTCATCCGCATACAATACCAAAAAGCTAACTATACTCCCACTAGCCTTGACATATACACAAGATTCATCTTCACTTCTAGAAAAGCCAAATTCCTTGACCTTTTCATCAAAGCAAAGATTCCATCTGCGAGGTGCTTGCTTTAATCCATAAATGGATTTCTCAAGCTTACACACTCTATTAGGGTACTCGTTACTGACAAAACCCTCTGGCTGACTCATGTAAACATCTTCAGCCAACTTCCCATTAAGGAAAGCGGTTTTGACATCCATTTGCCAAATTTCATAGTCATGAAATACGGCTATGGCTAACAGAACCCGAATAGACTTAATCTTGGCTATCGGAGAAAAGGTCTCATCATAGTCCACTCCAGGAATTTGAGAGAAGCCCTTTGCAACCAGTCTAGCCTTATAAGTGTGTACTTTACCATCCATGTCGGTCTTCTTTTTGAAGATCCATTTGCACCCTACAGTCTTTCGACCTGGTACATTCTCAACCAAGTTCCAAACTTGATTGTCATACATGGATTGTATCTCGCTATCCATAGCCTCTTTCCATTTAGCAGACTCGGGGCCCGCCATGGCTTCCTCGTAGCTGTTAGGGTCATCATGACTTACTAGTGTCTCATCACTAATAAGTGTCTCACCTTCTGCAGTAATATGGAATCCATAGTAATGCTCAGGTGCACTCCTAACTCTCGTGGAACGCCTCAGAGGTACAGATTCGTCAATTGGCTCAACAGGAGTTTCCTCCTCAAGTTGAGGGCTAGAGTTTGAAGTTCCTTCACCACTTGACTCTTGAATTTCTTCAAGATCAACTTGCCTCCCACTGTCTCCCTGGCTTATAAACTCTCTCTCTCGAAAGACTCCTCTTCTTGCTATAAAGACCACGTTGTCACTAGGTCTGTAGAAGAGGTAACCAAAGGAATGCTGTGGGTAGCCGATGAAAATACACCTCTCGCTTCGGGGTTCGAGCTTATCATGAGTCTCGCGTCTCACGAAAGCCTCGCAGCCCCAAATCTTGATGTGGTCTAGTTTAGGTACTTTACCAGTCCACATCTCGTGAGGAGTTTTGGCAACTTTCTTTGTAGGGACTAGATTAAGGATATGGGCGGCAGTCTCTAAGGCATACCCCCAAAATGATATTGGTAGCGAAGCTCGACTCATCATGGAACGAACCATGTCCAACAAGGTTCGATTACGCCTCTCAGCCACACCATTCAACTGCGGTGTCCTGGGAGGTGTCAATTGTGAGACAATCCCCCATTCCTTTAGATAGTCGAGGAACTCTGAACTAAGATACTCACCACCTCGATCGGATCGAAGCATCTTAATGTTCCTGCCCAATTGATTCTCGACTTCCTGTTTAAATTCCTTAAACTTCTCGAAAGTCTCTGACTTATGCTTGATTAAGTAGACATATCCATATCTACTGTAATCATCAGTAAAAGTCAAATAATAACGATTAGCATCCCTTGTGGCATGTTTGAATGGTCCACACACATCCGTGTGTATAAGGTCCAACAAACCTTCACCCCTTTCACATGAGCCTGTGAAAGGTGACTTTGTCATTTTTCCAAGTAAGCATGATTCGCAACTATCATTTGACTTTAGGTCAAACGACTCCAAGACTCCATCCTTTTGGAGTTGGCCTATGCGTTTCTTGCTTATATGTCCAAGACGACAATGCCATAGTGATGTTTTATCCAAGTTATTATTATTAGAAGAATCAATACACAAAACATTATTTCCTAAGTTATCTACAATAGATACAGCTTCATACACACCATCACAAGGTAATGCTTTAAAATAAAGTACATTATTAAAGAAAGCATTAATCAAACCAACTTCATTATCAAACGAAAAGGTGAAACCTTGTTTGTACAATGCATGAAAGGAAATAATATTTCTTGCCATTTCTGGCGAATAACAACACTTATTCAAATCTAAATTTAACCCACTACTTAGCGATAAAGTATAAACTCCAATCTTGGTGACAGGTGTAACTTTCCTATTCCCCATGATTAAGTTTATTCTTCCTTGCTCCACATTCTCACTTCTTCCTAGTCCCTGCAAGTCACAGCAAATATGAATTCCGCAACCTGTATCAAGGACCCAAGATTTCGAATGGGGTGAGTTATTAGAAATGATAGTGTAAATACCTGCATGGTTGGGTTTGACTTTCCCATCCTTTACATCTTGCTGGTACTTTGGGCAGTTCCGCTTCCAATGAGCTTTTTCGTGGCAATAGAAGCATTCAGCCTCTTTTGGGTCAGAAGAAGGAGTAATGAAACCTTTCTTGGTTCCACTTGAAGAAGAGCCATCAAGGGTCCGAACCTTGGTACCCTTTGAAGATCTCTTTCTGTTCCTCCCTCGACTCTGCCCGATTGCCAAGACCGGAGTTGTTTCTGGAGTAGGAGTGATAGCAACCGACTTCCCCTTAAGACCTGTTTCTGCGGTCTTGAGAAGTCCCTGAAGTTTGCTGAGAGTGACTTCTTCCTTGTTCATGTGATATGTCATGCGGAATTGATCATAGCACGATGGTAAGGAGTGCAAAATGATATCTATTGCAAGCTCCTCAGGGAAGTTCACATTGAGCTTCAGCAACCGATCCACATACCTTTGCATTTTCTGCATGTGGCTCGTGACGGACTCTCCGTCCTTCATCATGGTTGTTATCATGGAGCAGATGACTTCGTACCTCTCTTGTCGTGCACTTTGATGGTATATTTCCATCAAATCTTGGTGCATTTCATAAGGGTAGAAGTCTTCGTAAGACTTTTGGAGTTCAGCTGTCATGGTGGCTAACATGATGCAAGCCACCTTGGTTGCATCTCTTTCATGAGTATGAAAGTCAGCGATCTCCTGGGGAGTTGCAGTGGACTCGTCAATTTCCTTAAGCTCCTTGTCAAGGACATATTCTTTGTCCTCGTAGCGAGTAATCATCCTGATGTTTCTGATCCACTTATTGAAGTTGGATCCATCAAAGGTGACTTTCCCGCATAGACTCATAAGAGTAAAGGAGCCATTAGGATTCGAGCCAGAAGCATTAGTTGAAGACATCTGAAAAGAAGAACAAGTTTAGTTTAGATTTAAGAGAGTCCTTAATAAAACACCCAAATGTAATATTAAGGCTAGGACCCAATCACAATATAATATAACTTAGAAGAGGTATGCCGTAATCTAAGCTATACCATATTTGAAAGGTAGGTGAATGACGATTCACCAATTTCCACCACGAAAACCGAAATATTAAATATTTAGTTTTTATAGGTTTTAGAAATTCCTAGATTCTTTGAGATCCAATGAACTTTTCAAAGGCATGTTTCGATCTCGGGAGTGCCCTCCAGGTTTTGTGACTGGGATGCCGAGGATCACAAAACGAGGTGTGAAGTAACCATGCAAATCACTTGGTACCCTTAAAGTTTATCACTCAATCGATGTGCCGGTAAACCACACACGCTCCACCGATACTATAATAAACCTTAAGTCACCCTTTACCTACCTTGTTAAGTCCAAGTTAGTGTGCCGGTTAACCACACACGCTCCACCAACGACTTTGACAAAGTGTAAAGTGTAATTTCATGGATTAGCACCTTATTCACATTTTTCCTAAAGTAACTAAGATTGGGAATTTAATAAACATTTAGTTACTTTATATATTCATCATACTTTGAATGAGAATTTATAAGTCCTTGTCTTACCCGTTCGGCTAACGACCCTCCACCAGTCAAGCAAGCGGTGGGTGAGAATATACACCCATTAAGTCACCATTTTATAGGCAACAACCTTATACCCACCTTATAGACCGGCTTCGTGAATGAGGCGTACTAGCGGTAAGACGACTTTATTCTTATACATATATATATAATTATTAAATTATTATAATATAAGTATAAGGGTTGAATTTTAACTTTTAAAATTCTAGGGGTTGGAACTAAAGTTTTAACTTAACTTTACTTGTTCCAAAACTTGAGGGCAAGTTTTGTAACTTTCAAAACTTTTCATTTCTTGTAACTTATGAGTTTAATAGAGTCATAAAATGAAGACTCTTCATTTTTATAACTCTTGTGTTTTCTTAATGGTTTTTTTTAACTCAAGTGACTCTTGGTTTTCCATAACTTAAGGATAAGTTATGGACTCCATTAAAACACATTATGATCAGGAATTAAACTACCAAATAGGTTACAAATAATTCCTATGATCATCTAAAACTTCATAAGAACAAGAACATGAATATGAACATAATCAAAAATTACATAAAACTTTGTAATTTTGATAACTAGTTGTTGTAAATGAATTAGCAAAACATTACACCACCAAAAACAAGTTTACATTTACTAAAACAGTTTAGGGTAATCTTTCTAATTCATTTTCCAGCAACTGAATCGAAATTCTGCACTCATTCGACCCTACTCGCCGAGTGCATGAACATGACTCGCCGAGTTGGTTGAAGATACACATGGACTCGGCGAGTCCCCCTTATGGACTCGGCGAGTCCGATCGCAGACAGCAAATTTTCGATTCTGTTTTCAACTTTTAAGAACAAATAAGAACAAACAAGCCTAGGCTCTGATACCACTGATGGGTTTTGAGCATTCTAACACTTCCTAAGTGTACATGCAACCCTAATAACCTTGGATCTATGTTTGTCTAATTTGTCATGCAAAGTTGAATTCCAAGGTTATATCCTATCTAGCATACATGGGGAACAATTTTAACATAAAGTATAGACAGAATAACTTACCTTGTTGTTGCTTGTGTTCCTTGAAACCTTGTGAGCCTAGCACCTCAAGTGGTGATGCCTCAAATGCTTCACACAACACCAAATGCTCTTGGAAGAACTTATGAGAGAATACTCACTTCTCCAAATCGGCCAAGCCCTCTATTTCTTTTTGTGCAACCGATTTTGGTGGAGATTATATTCCTTATATAGTGTTGACACATCTAGGGTTAAACCCTAATGTGTCATGACTCTTCATTTCCATGACCCATGGGTTTGTAACTCCCATGGAGCATCCTATGGGTGGAACCCAACTTGATAATCCATGGAGCCTTTTAGCCCACTATACAAGATATGGATGATTTACTTAATCAACCCATATATTTAATTAGTTATCTTTTGATCACTTAATTAATTCTAAATTAATTCTTGATCAAACTAATCAAATAATATTATTAATATATTAGAACTTATAATATATTAATAATCTCCAAGCGTTATTTCTCTCATTTAGTTTATCCAATTGCATGGTGCCATGCAACCCAAATGGACCATGCCGGGTCGGGTCAAGTACATACCAGAAATAGTTATGGACTTAGACACCTTATCCAACAGTCTCCCACTTGGATAAGTCTAGTAACTATTACTGCAAGTATGACTTCAGGAACCGATCGGCAATCGTAGCTCTTTACAAGGTTTCTCAAAACTTGAGAAGATGATGGTACGCCATTTAAGATAAGTGATCATATAATCCTCTGTTCTAGATATCAGTCGGACAAATACATGGAACAATGTCTTACTTATTGTCCAACATTTGTTTCCCGATTTCCGATTTGTTTGACAAAGAACTTTATTGAACACATCAATCTAGTTCTGACCGGGCCCGGTACATAGGTCAAAACAAAATCATCGAGGGGCCCAGATATCAGCTTCTAATCCAAGAAGGAACAGATAAACTTCGACTCATATGTTTGTTCTACTACTCATTGAATTACACATAAGAGCACAATTTTATAACATCGAGTTACCAATGCGTTTTTCGTACAATTAATGCATAACCAACTCGTAAGTAACAAATCATATCTCTAGGTTTAAAGACTTATATGATATTACCGTCTCACGATCACTCGAGATAGAATTCCATGAAGTGATTCCAGTGAGCGTGGGTTGTGTCCAATGCTCAGAACTTATGAGCACTCATGATTGTTGTAGCCTTGTCCCAGACCTCTACAATCAAACATGACAGTCTTGATTCATACCTACTTCCGACATATGACCGACTGTGGAGGTTTGAATAATATGTTAAACCAAACAAAATTATTCTGGAAGTCAAAACATGCAAAAGAAATATAGTAAACGATCGACAAGAGATAGCAACACTTTACTCATAAATAAACACTTTTATTCATCATCAAATGTCAATTACACTTTACAAATTTCAAGATTATCTAACTACTAAATCTAATATCATCCTTCAGCCCTATGCTCCGAGCATGCTGGAGATGCTTAACCCGAGTCAGTCCCTTCGTGAGGGGATCTGCTGGGTTCTCATCCGATGATACCCTCTTTGCCACGAGGAGTCCTTCTTCGATCCGATGTCTGATGAAATGGTATTTTCTGTCGATGTGTCTGGATCTCCCGTGATCCCTTGGTTCCTTGGCTAAGGCAACAGCACTTTCACTATCACAGAAAATTTCCATCGGCTCTTTAATAGCTGGTACAACTCCAAGGTCTCCAATGAAGTTCCTCAGCCATAACGCCTCCTTTGCCGCTTCGCTAGCTGCAATATACTCTGATTCACAAGTAGAATCTGCCACTGTCTCTTGCTTGTAACTCTTCCAAGAAATTGCTCCTCCATTTAGGGTAAAGACCCAGCCCGACTGAGAGCGGAAGTTATCCCTATCAGTCTGGAAGCTAGCATCACTATACCCTACAACTCTCAAGTCATCACTCCCACCGAGGGTAAGAACCCAGTCCTTAGTCCTTCGTAGGTACTTGAGAATATTCTTTACCGCAATCCAGTGTGCCTTGCCAGGGTTCCCCTGAAACCTGCTAACCATGCTCAAGGCAAAGGCTACATCAGGTCGAGTACACGTCATAGCATACATGATCGAACCTACAGCCGAAGCATAAGGTAATCGACTCATTTCTGCTATCTCAGCCTCAGAGCTAGGGCTTTGTGTCTTACTCAGCTTGGCGCTACTCTGGATGGGCAACTCTCCTTTCTTGGAGTTTTGCATTCTGAATCTCTTCAGAATCTTCTCCAAGTAGGTACTTTGACTAAGTCCAATTAGTCTTTTACTCCGATCTCTCAAGATTCTTATCCCCAGAATATAGGCAGCTTCACCAAGGTCCTTCATAGCGAAATACTTTCCAAGCCAGGACTTTACTTCCTGCAAGGTTGGAATGTCGTTTCCTATGAGTAGTATGTCATCCGCATACAATACCAAAAAGCTAACTATACTCCCACTAGCCTTGACATATACACAAGATTCATCTTCACTTCTAGAAAAGCCAAATTCCTTGACCTTTTCATCAAAGCAAAGATTCCATCTGCGAGGTGCTTGCTTTAATCCATAAATGGATTTCTCAAGCTTACACACTCTATTAGGGTACTCGTTACTGACAAAACCCTCTGGCTGACTCATGTAAACATCTTCAGCCAACTTCCCATTAAGGAAAGCGGTTTTGACATCCATTTGCCAAATTTCATAGTCATGAAATACGGCTATGGCTAACAGAACCCGAATAGACTTAATCTTGGCTATCGGAGAAAAGGTCTCATCATAGTCCACTCCAGGAATTTGAGAGAAGCCCTTTGCAACCAGTCTAGCCTTATAAGTGTGTACTTTACCATCCATGTCGGTCTTCTTTTTGAAGATCCATTTGCACCCTACAGTCTTTCGACCTGGTACATTCTCAACCAAGTTCCAAACTTGATTGTCATACATGGATTGTATCTCGCTATCCATAGCCTCTTTCCATTTAGCAGACTCGGGGCCCGCCATGGCTTCCTCGTAGCTGTTAGGGTCATCATGACTTACTAGTGTCTCATCACTAATAAGTGTCTCACCTTCTGCAGTAATATGGAATCCATAGTAATGCTCAGGTGCACTCCTAACTCTCGTGGAACGCCTCAGAGGTACAGATTCGTCAATTGGCTCAACAGGAGTTTCCTCCTCAAGTTGAGGGCTAGAGTTTGAAGTTCCTTCACCACTTGACTCTTGAATTTCTTCAAGATCAACTTGCCTCCCACTGTCTCCTTGGCTTATAGACTCTCTCTCTCGAAAGACTCCTCTTCTTGCTATAAAGACCACGTTGTCACTAGGTCTGTAGAAGAGGTAACCAAAGGAATGCTGTGGGTAGCCGATGAAAATACACCTCTCGCTTCGGGGTTCGAGCTTATCATGAGTCTCGCGTCTCACGAAAGCCTCGCAGCCCCAAATCTTGATGTGGTCTAGTTTAGGTACTTTACCAGTCCACATCTCGTGAGGAGTTTTGGCAACTTTCTTTGTAGGGACTAGATTAAGGATATGGGCGGCAGTCTCTAAGGCATACCCCCAGAATGATATTGGTAGCGAAGCTCGACTCATCATGCAACGAACCATGTCCAACAAGGTTCGATTACGCCTCTCAGCCACACCATTCAACTGCGGTGTCCTGGGAGGTGTCAATTGTGAGACAATCCCCCATTCCTTTAGATAGTCGAGGAACTCTGAACTAAGATACTCACCACCTCGATCGGATCGAAGCATCTTAATGTTCCTGCCCAATTGATTCTCGACTTCCTGTTTAAATTCCTTAAACTTCTCGAAAGTCTCTGACTTATGCTTGATTAAGTAGACATATCCATATCTACTGTAATCATCAGTAAAAGTCAAATAATAACGATTAGCATCCCTTGTGGCATGTTTGAATGGTCCACACACATCCGTGTGTATAAGGTCCAACAAACCTTCACCCCTTTCACATGAGCCTGTGAAAGGTGACTTTGTCATTTTTCCAAGTAAGCATGATTCGCAACTATCATTTGACTTTAGGTCAAACGACTCCAAGACTCCATCCTTTTGGAGTTGGCCTATGCGTTTCTTGCTTATATGTCCAAGACGACAATGCCATAGTGATGTTTTATCCAAGTTATTATTATTAGAAGAATCAATACACAAAACATTATTTCCTAAGTTATCTACAATAGATACAGCTTCATACACACCATCACAAGGTAATGCTTTAAAATAAAGTACATTATTAAAGAAAGCATTAATCAAACCAACTTCATTATCAAACGAAAAGGTGAAACCTTGTTTGTACAATGCATGAAAGGAAATAATATTTCTTGCCATTTCTGGCGAATAACAACACTTATTCAAATCTAAATTTAACCCACTACTTAGCGATAAAGTATAAACTCCAATCTTGGTGACAGGTGTAACTTTCCTATTCCCCATGATTAAGTTTATTCTTCCTTGCTCCACATTCTCACTTCTTCCTAGTCCCTGCAAGTCACAGCAAATATGAATTCCGCAACCTGTATCAAGGACCCAAGATTTCGAATGGGGTGAGTTATTAGAAATGATAGTGTAAATACCTGCATGGTTGGGTTTGACTTTCCCATCCTTTACATCTTGCTGGTACTTTGGGCAGTTCCGCTTCCAATGAGCTTTTTCGTGGCAATAGAAGCATTCAGCCTCTTTTGGGTCAGAAGAAGGAGTAATGAAACCTTTCTTGGTTCCACTTGAAGAAGAGCCATCAAGGGTCCGAACCTTGGTACCCTTTGAAGATCTCTTTCTGTTCCTCCCTCGACTCTGCCCGATTGCCAAGACCGGAGTTGTTTCTGGAGTAGGAGTGATAGCAACCGACTTCCCCTTAAGACCTGTTTCTGCGGTCTTGAGAAGTCCCTGAAGTTTGCTGAGAGTGACTTCTTCCTTGTTCATGTGATATGTCATGCGGAATTGATCATAGCACGATGGTAAGGAGTGCAAAATGATATCTATTGCAAGCTCCTCAGGGAAGTTCACATTGAGCTTCAGCAACCGATCCACATACCTTTGCATTTTCTGCATGTGGCTCGTGACGGACTCTCCGTCCTTCATCATGGTTGTTATCATGGAGCAGATGACTTCGTACCTCTCTTGTCGTGCACTTTGATGGTATATTTCCATCAAATCTTGGTGCATTTCATAAGGGTAGAAGTCTTCGTAAGACTTTTGGAGTTCAGCTGTCATGGTGGCTAACATGATGCAAGCCACCTTGGTTGCATCTCTTTCATGAGTATGAAAGTCAGCGATCTCCTGGGGAGTTGCAGTGGACTCGTCAATTTCCTTAAGCTCCTTGTCAAGGACATATTCTTTGTCCTCGTAGCGAGTAATCATCCTGATGTTTCTGATCCACTTATTGAAGTTGGATCCATCAAAGGTGACTTTCCCGCATAGACTCATAAGAGTAAAGGAGCCATTAGGATTCGAGCCAGAAGCATTAGTTGAAGACATCTGAAAAGAAGAACAAGTTTAGTTTAGATTTAAGAGAGTCCTTAATAAAACACCCAAATGTAATATTAAGGCTAGGACCCAATCACAATATAATATAACTTAGAAGAGGTATGCCGTAATCTAAGCTATACCATATTTGAAAGGTAGGTGAATGACGATTCACCAATTTCCACCACGAAAACCGAAATATTAAATATTTAGTTTTTATAGGTTTTAGAAATTCCTAGATTCTTTGAGATCCAATGAACTTTTCAAAGGCATGTTTCGATCTCGGGAGTGCCCTCCAGGTTTTGTGACTGGGATGCCGAGGATCACAAAACGAGGTGTGAAGTAACCATGCAAATCACTTGGTACCCTTAAAGTTTATCACTCAATCGATGTGCCGGTAAACCACACACGCTCCACCGATACTATAATAAACCTTAAGTCACCCTTTACCTACCTTGTTAAGTCCAAGTTAGTGTGCCGGTTAACCACACACGCTCCACCAACGACTTTGACAAAGTGTAAAGTGTAATTTCATGGATTAGCACCTTATTCACATTTTTCCTAAAGTAACTAAGATTGGGAATTTAATAAACATTTAGTTACTTTATATATTCATCATACTTTGAATGAGAATTTATAAGTCCTTGTCTTACCCGTTCGGCTAACGACCCTCCACCAGTCAAGCAAGCGGTGGGTGAGAATATACACCCATTAAGTCACCATTTTATAGGCAACAACCTTATACCCACCTTATAGACCGGCTTCGTGAATGAGGCGTACTAGCGGTAAGACGACTTTATTCTTATACATATATATATAATTATTAAATTATTATAATATAAGTATAAGGGTTGAATTTTAACTTTTAAAATTCTAGGGGTTGGAACTAAAGTTTTAACTTAACTTTACTTGTTCCAAAACTTGAGGGCAAGTTTTGTAACTTTCAAAACTTTTCATTTCTTGTAACTTATGAGTTTAATAGAGTCATAAAATGAAGACTCTTCATTTTTATAACTCTTGTGTTTTCTTAATGGTTTTTTTTAACTCAAGTGACTCTTGGTTTTCCATAACTTAAGGATAAGTTATGGACTCCATTAAAACACATTATGATCAGGAATTAAACTACCAAATAGGTTACAAATAATTCCTATGATCATCTAAAACTTCATAAGAACAAGAACATGAATATGAACATAATCAAAAATTACATAAAACTTTGTAATTTTGATAACTAGTTGTTGTAAATGAATTAGCAAAACATTACACCACCAAAAACAAGTTTACATTTACTAAAACAGTTTAGGGTAATCTTTCTAATTCATTTTCCAGCAACTGAATCGAAATTCTGCACTCATTCGACCCTACTCGCCGAGTGCATGAACATGACTCGCCGAGTTGGTTGAAGATACACATGGACTCGGCGAGTCCCCCTTATGGACTCGGCGAGTCCGATCGCAGACAGCAAATTTTCGATTCTGTTTTCAACTTTTAAGAACAAATAAGAACAAACAAGCCTAGGCTCTGATACCACTGATGGGTTTTGAGCATTCTAACACTTCCTAAGTGTACATGCAACCCTAATAACCTTGGATCTATGTTTGTCTAATTTGTCATGCAAAGTTGAATTCCAAGGTTATATCCTATCTAGCATACATGGGGAACAATTTTAACATAAAGTATAGACAGAATAACTTACCTTGTTGTTGCTTGTGTTCCTTGAAACCTTGTGAGCCTAGCACCTCAAGTGGTGATGCCTCAAATGCTTCACACAACACCAAATGCTCTTGGAAGAACTTATGAGAGAATACTCACTTCTCCAAATCGGCCAAGCCCTCTATTTCTTTTTGTGCAACCGATTTTGGTGGAGATTATATTCCTTATATAGTGTTGACACATCTAGGGTTAAACCCTAATGTGTCATGACTCTTCATTTCCATGACCCATGGGTTTGTAACTCCCATGGAGCATCCTATGGGTGGAACCCAACTTGATAATCCATGGAGCCTTTTAGCCCACTATACAAGATATGGATGATTTACTTAATCAACCCATATATTTAATTAGTTATCTTTTGATCACTTAATTAATTCTAAATTAATTCTTGATCAAACTAATCAAATAATATTATTAATATATTAGAACTTATAATATATTAATAATCTCCAAGCGTTATTTCTCTCATTTAGTTTATCCAATTGCATGGTGCCATGCAACCCAAATGGACCATGCCGGGTCGGGTCAAGTACATACCAGAAATAGTTATGGACTTAGACACCTTATCCAACAGTCTCCCACTTGGATAAGTCTAGTAACTATTACTGCAAGTATGACTTCAGGAACCGATCGGCAATCGTAGCTCTTTACAAGGTTTCTCAAAACTTGAGAAGATGATGGTACGCCATTTAAGATAAGTGATCATATAATCCTCTGTTCTAGATATCAGTCGGACAAATACATGGAACAATGTCTTACTTATTGTCCAACATTTGTTTCCCGATTTCCGATTTGTTTGACAAAGAACTTTATTGAACACATCAATCTAGTTCTGACCGGGCCCGGTACATAGGTCAAAACAAAATCATCGAGGGGCCCAGATATCAGCTTCTAATCCAAGAAGGAACAGATAAACTTCGACTCATATGTTTGTTCTACTACTCATTGAATTACACATAAGAGCACAATTTTATAACATCGAGTTACCAATGCGTTTTTCGTACAATTAATGCATAACCAACTCGTAAGTAACAAATCATATCTCTAGGTTTAAAGACTTATATGATATTACCGTCTCACGATCACTCGAGATAGAATTCCATGAAGTGATTCCAGTGAGCGTGGGTTGTGTCCAATGCTCAGAACTTATGAGCACTCATGATTGTTGTAGCCTTGTCCCAGACCTCTACAATCAAACATGACAGTCTTGATTCATACCTACTTCCGACATATGACCGACTGTGGAGGTTTGAATAATATGTTAAACCAAACAAAATTATTCTGGAAGTCAAAACATGCAAAAGAAATATAGTAAACGATCGACAAGAGATAGCAACACTTTACTCATAAATAAACACTTTTATTCATCATCAAATGTCAATTACACTTTACAAATTTCAAGATTATCTAACTACTAAATCTAATATCATCCTTCAGCCCTATGCTCCGAGCATGCTGGAGATGCTTAACCCGAGTCAGTCCCTTCGTGAGGGGATCTGCTGGGTTCTCATCCGATGATACCCTCTTTGCCACGAGGAGTCCTTCTTCGATCCGATGTCTGATGAAATGGTATTTTCTGTCGATGTGTCTGGATCTCCCGTGATCCCTTGGTTCCTTGGCTAAGGCAACAGCACTTTCACTATCACAGAAAATTTCCATCGGCTCTTTAATAGCTGGTACAACTCCAAGGTCTCCAATGAAGTTCCTCAGCCATAACGCCTCCTTTGCCGCTTCGCTAGCTGCAATATACTCTGATTCACAAGTAGAATCTGCCACTGTCTCTTGCTTGTAACTCTTCCAAGAAATTGCTCCTCCATTTAGGGTAAAGACCCAGCCCGACTGAGAGCGGAAGTTATCCCTATCAGTCTGGAAGCTAGCATCACTATACCCTACAACTCTCAAGTCATCACTCCCACCGAGGGTAAGAACCCAGTCCTTAGTCCTTCGTAGGTACTTGAGAATATTCTTTACCGCAATCCAGTGTGCCTTGCCAGGGTTCCCCTGAAACCTGCTAACCATGCTCAAGGCAAAGGCTACATCAGGTCGAGTACACGTCATAGCATACATGATCGAACCTACAGCCGAAGCATAAGGTAATCGACTCATTTCTGCTATCTCAGCCTCAGAGCTAGGGCTTTGTGTCTTACTCAGCTTGGCGCTACTCTGGATGGGCAACTCTCCTTTCTTGGAGTTTTGCATTCTGAATCTCTTCAGAATCTTCTCCAAGTAGGTACTTTGACTAAGTCCAATTAGTCTTTTACTCCGATCTCTCAAGATTCTTATCCCCAGAATATAGGCAGCTTCACCAAGGTCCTTCATAGCGAAATACTTTCCAAGCCAGGACTTTACTTCCTGCAAGGTTGGAATGTCGTTTCCTATGAGTAGTATGTCATCCGCATACAATACCAAAAAGCTAACTATACTCCCACTAGCCTTGACATATACACAAGATTCATCTTCACTTCTAGAAAAGCCAAATTCCTTGACCTTTTCATCAAAGCAAAGATTCCATCTGCGAGGTGCTTGCTTTAATCCATAAATGGATTTCTCAAGCTTACACACTCTATTAGGGTACTCGTTACTGACAAAACCCTCTGGCTGACTCATGTAAACATCTTCAGCCAACTTCCCATTAAGGAAAGCGGTTTTGACATCCATTTGCCAAATTTCATAGTCATGAAATACGGCTATGGCTAACAGAACCCGAATAGACTTAATCTTGGCTATCGGAGAAAAGGTCTCATCATAGTCCACTCCAGGAATTTGAGAGAAGCCCTTTGCAACCAGTCTAGCCTTATAAGTGTGTACTTTACCATCCATGTCGGTCTTCTTTTTGAAGATCCATTTGCACCCTACAGTCTTTCGACCTGGTACATTCTCAACCAAGTTCCAAACTTGATTGTCATACATGGATTGTATCTCGCTATCCATAGCCTCTTTCCATTTAGCAGACTCGGGGCCCGCCATGGCTTCCTCGTAGCTGTTAGGGTCATCATGACTTACTAGTGTCTCATCACTAATAAGTGTCTCACCTTCTGCAGTAATATGGAATCCATAGTAATGCTCAGGTGCACTCCTAACTCTCGTGGAACGCCTCAGAGGTACAGATTCGTCAATTGGCTCAACAGGAGTTTCCTCCTCAAGTTGAGGGCTAGAGTTTGAAGTTCCTTCACCACTTGACTCTTGAATTTCTTCAAGATCAACTTGCCTCCCACTGTCTCCCTGGCTTATAAACTCTCTCTCTCGAAAGACTCCTCTTCTTGCTATAAAGACCACGTTGTCACTAGGTCTGTAGAAGAGGTAACCAAAGGAATGCTGTGGGTAGCCGATGAAAATACACCTCTCGCTTCGGGGTTCGAGCTTATCATGAGTCTCGCGTCTCACGAAAGCCTCGCAGCCCCAAATCTTGATGTGGTCTAGTTTAGGTACTTTACCAGTCCACATCTCGTGAGGAGTTTTGGCAACTTTCTTTGTAGGGACTAGATTAAGGATATGGGCGGCAGTCTCTAAGGCATACCCCCAAAATGATATTGGTAGCGAAGCTCGACTCATCATGGAACGAACCATGTCCAACAAGGTTCGATTACGCCTCTCAGCCACACCATTCAACTGCGGTGTCCTGGGAGGTGTCAATTGTGAGACAATCCCCCATTCCTTTAGATAGTCGAGGAACTCTGAACTAAGATACTCACCACCTCGATCGGATCGAAGCATCTTAATGTTCCTGCCCAATTGATTCTCGACTTCCTGTTTAAATTCCTTAAACTTCTCGAAAGTCTCTGACTTATGCTTGATTAAGTAGACATATCCATATCTACTGTAATCATCAGTAAAAGTCAAATAATAACGATTAGCATCCCTTGTGGCATGTTTGAATGGTCCACACACATCCGTGTGTATAAGGTCCAACAAACCTTCACCCCTTTCACATGAGCCTGTGAAAGGTGACTTTGTCATTTTTCCAAGTAAGCATGATTCGCAACTATCATTTGACTTTAGGTCAAACGACTCCAAGACTCCATCCTTTTGGAGTTGGCCTATGCGTTTCTTGCTTATATGTCCAAGACGACAATGCCATAGTGATGTTTTATCCAAGTTATTATTATTAGAAGAATCAATACACAAAACATTATTTCCTAAGTTATCTACAATAGATACAGCTTCATACACACCATCACAAGGTAATGCTTTAAAATAAAGTACATTATTAAAGAAAGCATTAATCAAACCAACTTCATTATCAAACGAAAAGGTGAAACCTTGTTTGTACAATGCATGAAAGGAAATAATATTTCTTGCCATTTCTGGCGAATAACAACACTTATTCAAATCTAAATTTAACCCACTACTTAGCGATAAAGTATAAACTCCAATCTTGGTGACAGGTGTAACTTTCCTATTCCCCATGATTAAGTTTATTCTTCCTTGCTCCACATTCTCACTTCTTCCTAGTCCCTGCAAGTCACAGCAAATATGAATTCCGCAACCTGTATCAAGGACCCAAGATTTCGAATGGGGTGAGTTATTAGAAATGATAGTGTAAATACCTGCATGGTTGGGTTTGACTTTCCCATCCTTTACATCTTGCTGGTACTTTGGGCAGTTCCGCTTCCAATGAGCTTTTTCGTGGCAATAGAAGCATTCAGCCTCTTTTGGGTCAGAAGAAGGAGTAATGAAACCTTTCTTGGTTCCACTTGAAGAAGAGCCATCAAGGGTCCGAACCTTGGTACCCTTTGAAGATCTCTTTCTGTTCCTCCCTCGACTCTGCCCGATTGCCAAGACCGGAGTTGTTTCTGGAGTAGGAGTGATAGCAACCGACTTCCCCTTAAGACCTGTTTCTGCGGTCTTGAGAAGTCCCTGAAGTTTGCTGAGAGTGACTTCTTCCTTGTTCATGTGATATGTCATGCGGAATTGATCATAGCACGATGGTAAGGAGTGCAAAATGATATCTATTGCAAGCTCCTCAGGGAAGTTCACATTGAGCTTCAGCAACCGATCCACATACCTTTGCATTTTCTGCATGTGGCTCGTGACGGACTCTCCGTCCTTCATCATGGTTGTTATCATGGAGCAGATGACTTCGTACCTCTCTTGTCGTGCACTTTGATGGTATATTTCCATCAAATCTTGGTGCATTTCATAAGGGTAGAAGTCTTCGTAAGACTTTTGGAGTTCAGCTGTCATGGTGGCTAACATGATGCAAGCCACCTTGGTTGCATCTCTTTCATGAGTATGAAAGTCAGCGATCTCCTGGGGAGTTGCAGTGGACTCGTCAATTTCCTTAAGCTCCTTGTCAAGGACATATTCTTTGTCCTCGTAGCGAGTAATCATCCTGATGTTTCTGATCCACTTATTGAAGTTGGATCCATCAAAGGTGACTTTCCCGCATAGACTCATAAGAGTAAAGGAGCCATTAGGATTCGAGCCAGAAGCATTAGTTGAAGACATCTGAAAAGAAGAACAAGTTTAGTTTAGATTTAAGAGAGTCCTTAATAAAACACCCAAATGTAATATTAAGGCTAGGACCCAATCACAATATAATATAACTTAGAAGAGGTATGCCGTAATCTAAGCTATACCATATTTGAAAGGTAGGTGAATGACGATTCACCAATTTCCACCACGAAAACCGAAATATTAAATATTTAGTTTTTATAGGTTTTAGAAATTCCTAGATTCTTTGAGATCCAATGAACTTTTCAAAGGCATGTTTCGATCTCGGGAGTGCCCTCCAGGTTTTGTGACTGGGATGCCGAGGATCACAAAACGAGGTGTGAAGTAACCATGCAAATCACTTGGTACCCTTAAAGTTTATCACTCAATCGATGTGCCGGTAAACCACACACGCTCCACCGATACTATAATAAACCTTAAGTCACCCTTTACCTACCTTGTTAAGTCCAAGTTAGTGTGCCGGTTAACCACACACGCTCCACCAACGACTTTGACAAAGTGTAAAGTGTAATTTCATGGATTAGCACCTTATTCACATTTTTCCTAAAGTAACTAAGATTGGGAATTTAATAAACGTTTAGTTACTTTATATATTCATCATACTTTGAATGAGAATTTATAAGTCCTTGTCTTACCCGTTCGGCTAACGACCCTCCACCAGTCAAGCAAGCGGTGGGTGAGAATATACACCCATTAAGTCACCATTTTATAGGCAACAACCTTATACCCACCTTATAGACCGGCTTCGTGAATGAGGCGTACTAGCGGTAAGACGACTTTATTCTTATACATATATATATAATTATTAAATTATTATAATATAAGTATAAGGGTTGAATTTTAACTTTTAAAATTCTAGGGGTTGGAACTAAAGTTTTAACTTAACTTTACTTGTTCCAAAACTTGAGGGCAAGTTTTATAACTTTCAAAACTTTTCATTTCTTGTAACTTATGAGTTTAATAGAGTCATAAAATGAAGACTCTTCATTTTTATAACTCTTGTGTTTTCTTAATGGTTTTTTTTAACTCAAGTGACTCTTGGTTTTCCATAACTTAAGGATAAGTTATGGACTCCATTAAAACACATTATGATCAGGAATTAAACTACCAAATAGGTTACAAATAATTCCTATGATCATCTAAAACTTCATAAGAACAAGAACATGAATATGAACATAATCAAAAATTACATAAAACTTTGTAATTTGGATAACTAGTTGTTGTAAATGAATTAGCAAAACATTACACCACCAAAAACAAGTTTACATTTACTAAAACAGTTTAGGGTAATGTTTCTAATTCATTTTCCAGCAACTGAATCGAAATTCTGCACTCATTCGACCCTACTCGCCGAGTGCATGAACATGACTCGCCGAGTTGGTTGAAGATACACATGGACTCGGCGAGTCCCCCCTATGGACTCGGCGAGTCCGATCGCAGACAGCAAATTTTCGATTCTGTTTTCAACTTTTAAGAACAAATAAGAACAAACAAGCCTAGGCTCTGATACCACTGATGGGTTTTGAGCATTCTAACACTTCCTAAGTGACATGCAACCCTAATAACCTTGGATCTATGTTTGTCTAATTTGTCATGCAAAGTTGAATTCCAAGGTTATATCCTATCTAGCATACATGGGGAACAATTTTAACATAAAGTATAGACAGAATAACTTACCTTGTTGTTGCTTGTGTTCCTTGAAACCTTGTGAGCCTAGCACCTCAAGTGGTGATGCC
Source organism: Lactuca saligna (assembly GCF_052625555.1). Lineage (NCBI taxonomy): Eukaryota > Viridiplantae > Streptophyta > Magnoliopsida > Asterales > Asteraceae > Lactuca > Lactuca saligna. Next base: position 110,493,467 of record NC_136421.1, on the reverse strand, counting down.
TCAAATGCTTCACACAACACCAAATGCTCTTGGAAGAACTTATGAGAGAATACTCACTTCTCCAAATCGGCCAAGCCCTCTATTTCTTTTTGTGCAACCGATTTTGGTGGAGATTATATTCCTTATATAGTGTTGACACATCTAGGGTTAAACCCTAATGTGTCATGACTCTTCATTTCCATGACCCATGGGTTTGTAACTCCCATGGAGCATCCATGGAGCATCCTATGGGTGGAACCCAACTTGATAATCCATGGAGCCTTTTAGCCCACTATACAAGATATGGATGATTTACTTAATCAACCCATATATTTAATTAGTTATCTTTTGATCACTTAATTAATTCTAAATTAATTCTTGATCAAACTAATCAAATAATATTATTAATATATTAGAACTTATAATATATTAATAATCTCCAAGCGTTATTTCTCTCATTTAGTTTATCCAATTGCATGGTGCCATGCAGCCCAAATGGACCATGCCGGGTCGGGTCAAGTACATACCAGAAATAGTTATGGACTTAGACACCTTATCCAACAGGATTGCGGTGAAGAACATCCTTAAGTACCTTCGGAGAACGAAAGAATGGTTCTTAGTCCTTGGAGGGAGTGATGACTTGAAGGTGCGAGGGTATAGTGACGCCAGCTTTCAAACCGACAGGGTCAACTATCGTTCGCAGTCGGGCTGGGTCTTTACCCTAAATGGAGGAGCAGTGACATGGAAAAGTTCCAAGCAGGAAACCGTAGCTGATTCAACGTGCGAATCAGAGTACATCGCAGCGAGCGAAGCGTCGAAGGAGGCAATATGGCTGAAGAACTTCATCGGTGATCTTGGAGTTGTACCGGCCATAAAGGAGCCCATGGAGATTTTCTGTGATAACGAAGGTGCGGTTGCCTTGACCAAGGAACCGAGGGATCATGGTAGATCTCGACATATCGACAGAAAATATCACTTCATTAGACATCGTGTAGAAGAAGGACAACTCGTAGTGAAGAGGATATCATCAGAAGATAACCCAGCAGATCCGCTTACGAAGGGACTGAGTAGGGTTAAGCACTTACAGCATGCTAGGAGTATTGGGCTGAAGGATGATATTAGCATAGATTAGATTGTATTAGAAACGTATAATAGATAAATGTAATTAACATTTGATGATTAAATAAAGAAGTTTTATTTATGAGTAAAGTTACTATCACATGTTAGTTGTTTAACTATTGTTTCACTTTGCATGTTTTGACTTCCAGAATAATTGAGTTTATTAGGAATAATCGAATTATTCAAATGGTCCACAATCGTTCATATGTTGGGAGTAGATATGAATGAAGATTGTCGTGAATTGGTGTGTAGAGTGTCTAAATGGTGTTAGACATAGCAAGAGTTGCTGCAACGTTCATGAGTGCTTACGAACTGGTTTTGAGCATTGGAATAAACCCGCGCTTGCTGGAATCACCTTATGGAATACGATATAAAAGGTGATTGCAAGACGATAATATCATATGGTCTTAAAACCTAGATGTATGGTTTATTATTTGTTAATTGATTGTGCATTGATAATGCGAAAACGCATCAGTAACTTGATGTTATAAAACGCATTGTTGTGTATAGTTGGTTAATGAATAAGTAAATGCATATAAGTCGAAGTTTATCTGTAAATTTTATCCTAAGAGGGTAGAAGAGATATCTTGGCCACTCGATGATTTGATTTGACTTATGTGCCGGGCCCGGTCAGAACTGAATTGATGTGTTCGATTAAGTTCTATGTCAAATAAATCGAAGATCGAGAAATCTAAATGCTAGACTAACCATTCCATAGGATTGTCAGCATGATATCTAACAGAGGACTGTACGATCCCTTATCTAAATGAAAAGATTGATTAGATCAGAGTTGACAGCGTCTTTGAGAGCTACGATTGCAAACCGTATTATACTTGTATAGTTACTAGACTTATCCAAGTGGGAGACTGTTGGAATAGTGTCTAAGGCTATAACTATATTCGGTGGTGCATGGTCCTTTTGGGTTGCCTTCACCATAGCAACTTGAAGGATGATTTGTTAAGAGAGAGTAAATATTATAAGGAATAATATTTAGCTATTTGATTAATATAAGTCATAAATTAATTGGTATTAATTTGGTAACTTAAAGAGATTAATTAAATAAGAGGGTATAAACTGTCAATTGTTTGATAGTTAGACTTTGGACTATAAATCCATTAGGATGGACTTTGGACGGTTTCTAAGAGCTTTAGGATAGCTCAAAATAGTCCATAAGGATATCTATGGAATGGATTTGGATAGCCTTAAGTGAAGATTATCCAATTAGGGTTTAGGGTGAAACCCTTAAGGAGTCTAAAGGTATAAATAGGCCCTTGGGGTGTGGAATTCGTGTACAACCTTTCAGAACCTAAAGCAAGGAACCTCTGGCCGAATTCCATCCCCTCTTCTCTCTCCTAAATCATCTTGCTTGCTATTGGTGTTTGTAAGCCATTAGAGGAGTGATAATTGTGACTCTAGAAGCTCCAAGACAAGAAGATCAACAAGGAACTCAAAGGTATGATTCTAGATCTGTTTTAATGTTGTTGTTTAACCTAATTAGCCATTAGAAGTCTTGGATTCAAAAGCATGTTTGATAGAAAGCCTAGATCCAAGCAATAGGGTTTTGCATGCGCACATAGGAAAGTTCTTATGGCTAAAACCCAACATTTTTCGTATTACAGAATTAATCACATGTGATTCACTACCTGTAGCTCAAATCACATGTGATTTATCATTATGCTTTATAAATAAATCAATGGGTTTCAAAACTATCTTGGATAAACAAACAAGCTTTAAATGTTTCTTTTGTACAACACTTTTGTTTAATAAAACTCCTTATAAAAATGTAACCATACTAATATATTTGTATAAGTAAGACTTGAAGGACTTAGGACCGATAGCTCGCCTTATTTCCTGTTCTTGTTTGATTGTGGGCTTAGGGTAGTGGTTATCCGTCCGACTGTCATTGATTTCTTAGTTATATGTCTCGTATATTAGTACGGATTACGAGTACTTCTTATTTGATTAGATGCCTAAATCACTAACCTGACTAGAACCACATACACTAATTTAACTATAATAGGTATAGTTGAGGTCTCTATCCCTTGTTTTAACTACTACTCTACACTACTACAATTCTCTCTATCACGAAGCTATACACTAATAAGAGAATACAATACAAGTTATACAAAAGACTACTACACTATAATACAAGAGAATGTACTAATCATGAGATAATTCATTAATCCACTACGAGATACTCTATACGCTACACACTACGCCTGAAGTTTTCCGATAGGATGACGACACTACCTGTATAGATCTATACGGGGCAGACGCTATTACATCCCAACTGATAACTTCAGTCCGAGCCGCTCAGGTCCAGGGATGCCTTTACTTTACTACACTATGCATGACAGGGAAGGTCATGAGGGTCCGCTATTACTCACACTATTGGTAACATACAAGAAAGACACTATAACCGCACTAAAATACTAAAAGAAAAAATGAAGTAATATCTCGAAGTAAATAAGTATCTAATACTAAAGGATGCTGCACCACTATTATGTACTCCAAGAATAACTCACTATATTGCCTTACTTAATGGTGAGTCACTATTACACTTCTACGATAGTGGCTTTCAAAGATAGAAACAACATATTTCTTAAAGATTTTCATTTACTATACAGTTATGGAAAATATAGGTTTTTCTAGGTTTTACCACTACTTATGATTACAAACTTCAGTTTTCATACTAATGATTCTAATGCTTTATATACAAGTACTCACACTAAACTCTTATGAACTCACCAGCTTTATGCTGATATTCTTTTCAAAATAACTTGTATCTTCAGGTCAAAGATAGACAGGTACAGCTGCAACATTTTTTTGGAGAAGATGGAGTATGCAAGACCCATCTCTTATTTTTGTTTACTTTTGGTGTTTGTCAAACATTACAAAACACACTTGTAAATACACTTACTATGTAAATGAAATGGTTGTATGTTTCTTGCTTTTACTATTATACAAATGTGATGATACTGTACACTACGTCATCCACCCCGAAACGTATTCCGCCGTTATCAGTTTTGGGGTGTGACATATTGGTATCAGAGCATTGTTTATAGTGAATCAAGTATATCAACCTATAAAAGATATACGAACTATAAACACTTCGGGACTAAAACACTCTGACCAAGAATATATATTGTTAAGCATCTAAAGGATTTAACTAAGTATATATATATACACACATCACTATAAAACACAGAAGTCAGTATCATCCTAGAACAAAACAAAAGTATTAAGATTGTTGGATAGCACGATTGGGTTTAGAGACATATAGTCACAATTAGGGGGATGTAGCCTGATCAACTACGTTTTCCTGGGAGTGACTAGCATGTGCCTAAGCTTGGTTGTGGTGTTACAACAAGTCTAAAACTTACCAACACTACCACAATAACGTTAACATTAGAATACTATAGGACTACTCTGTACCTCTAAAAACATACATCTGTGAGAACTAAAAAGGGTCGTTACTGATGGAGCAATAATTGCTAAATGGATACTTTCCGGTTACATGTGACTAGGGCATTATAGACTTAGAATCTGCGATCTTTGCTTTACTTCCTGTTCCTTGTTTGGTTGTGGATTTAGAGTTAGGGTCACTTATTCGACGGACTATCCTGCCCCAGTCACATGTAATTAGTATGCATTATGCAAAGTATTGGTCCAACTCGTGACGACCATCTTATAAATAATTTAGGTTAGTACGCCTATTAATCTTCTTTTCCCCTTTTCTCGCATAGATACCATGGCTGGCTTCCACCCTCCTGGCGACCCGTACTACCCAAACCAGGGTAATGGGGGATGGCTCAGTGAAGAGTCAGACGATGATCACCCAATACCTTTGGATGACCACCGAGCAGAAGGCTTTCCGGATAACTCCGACTCCGAGCCAGAAGTTAATAACCTACCTCCCGGAGTTCCGAACCCTAACCCCTGTCCGACATTTCAGGGTCCCACTCCTATGTGGGCCATATCCTTGCACAGATGGAGCGAAGAACAGGGTCAGCCCATGCCATACAATGGGGACCGAAGCTTCTACAACATAAACGAAGGAGGATCAGCAGATCGGGTCCTGCCCATCATGATCCAAAGGATTGCCAGGAACGTCGAGCAGGGTCAAGCTGCTATAGGTCGAGTTGTAGAAGTGGATGCCAACTCAAATCTCAACACAGTTCGCATCCGCCAACTCGAAGAAGCCATGGACAGGACAAGGAGGACCAATGAGGCTCTGCAGCACCAGTTGGATGCATCCCGAGCCGAAGTTGGAGAACTCCGTGCACGCCAAAGGACTCATGATCGACACCTTCAAGAAGTTATGCGTCAGCTAGCAGATCTGAGGATTCGCCCGACAAGTAACCGTCGCCAGTAGAGGATGTCTAGTTACCTCAATCTTTTGTTTAATGGATTAACCTTTTAACTCTATGTTCCGTAGATCTATTATCTCTAAACATTCCTAGCTTGAAAGTACTCTAGTTAAACCTCTAACTGCCAACATTTTCTCTATGGTATGATGTAAGACCTATTGCTAGGTCAAATTTTCATGAACTTGTGTTGCATCATTAATACCAATATATTGGCAGTTGATTTCTCTATTGCTATAACTCTCATCTTGATCTTGGATTATGTTGATTTAATCCACGAAACACTCTATTTATATTCGCAATAGGCTCTTACTATTGCTATCATTTTTATAATTCTTCCAGTAAAGGATGCCTTCACGAAAGCGTCCCACCAGAGGAAGGCCTGCAACTCAAACCCCTACTCCACCACCTCCTCCTCCACAGATCGATCCGGTGCTATTCCAAACAGCGGTGACCGCAGCCGTGACAGCAGCCATGGCCCAAATGAATTCTGGGGATGCGAGCGGTGGTAACTCCAGGTTCGGCGAAGTCCATCAAAGGGTGCAGGGATGCACTTATAAGGATTTCATGAACTGTAAACCTACCTTCTTCGACGGTACCGGAGGAATTCTGGCATTATCCCAATGGTTCGAAAGAACCGAAGCGGTGTTCGAGATGTGCTCTTGTCCCGAAGAGAGCAAAATCAAGTTCGTTACTGCTACCCTTACTAACAGGGCCTTGACATGGTGGAACGGCTATCACACCCCCAAACCAAGGATGGCGGAAACGTCCGGGGGTGGAGGACTTCATGTATAGTATCACAACCACAATTTCAATAGTAATTTAAGCAAACACAACCAACATATATATAATTGAAAAAGTTACATCACTTGTATGAATTTCATGTTTCAAAATCAATTACAATATGTTGACAAAATATGAAAAGTTTGACGCCTTAACGTCCCATCCTCAGAAGCACTTGTTTATCTGTTTAGTGTTATCCTGAGAATACAAGTTGTTTGGAAAGTGTCAACACAAAGGTTGGTGAGTTCATAAGCTTTTATTAATAAACTTAGTAGAAGTCTTTCACATGTAAGTGTCGCGTTTGTTTCAGAAAAAAAAATCCGATATTTTCCTTCCGTGAAATGTAGCCTTATAACCAAAGACCCAAAATGTATAAGAAATCATCATTACTTAGCAGAAATGTCGTGAGTTTAAAACGATACGGAAAGTAAATTTTTAATCAACCTAAAACCTACTTCGGTTTTATGAAATCCCGTAAACTTTATGAATTGTTAACTCCCTAGGTGAGTTGCTATAATCATACTGTGACTATGTAAACCTGCCAAAACGTTTCTCAGGCGTCGCGAAAATGAAATGACATTTGTCACCCGTAGACCTGCAGGTCCCACTGTAGCTAGCAGCAAGGTGTGGGGTTTCAAACCCAATATAGATCTATATACAAGTATCACGTTCTCCCTCAAGGAGATTCTGATTATAACTACCAGGAATTATATCCCGCACTCGAACGTACGGGGAGAGAGAGAGTCTCACAACATAGGTTAACAAGTTTACGTGGAATGTGTGTGGATATAAATCTTTCTTGTATGAATGTACCCTTTTCGTACGAGTGTGTTGAGTGATGTATCATAAACTATACCTATTATAGTTTATCTAAAATGTATGTAATATGTATGAATTCGTTTATGGAAATGTATTAGTGTTGTGAATTTATCAAACTATACTTTTTATAGTTACATAATACGTATTCTAAAATGAATGAATAATATTTAATATGAATGACTTAGTTTCAGTTCATAATGATAAACTAACAAGGAAACACATTCAAATATTAGAACTTATGATTATACACTTTGCTCAACATAATACAAAGTGTTATGAAATTTACATGTTGTTGGCTAACTTTAGCCATTCTGCCCTGTTTTGGAAAAATCATAGAAAAATCATACGAAGTCAAAAACTAGATCCATAAATTCTGAGAGTTCAAAAAATGTATCTAGTTTACTCATAATTTTTATCACGATTTTTAATGACCTCCAACTTGGGTGAAAAAGTCCATAATCACAGACTGGTCCGGATTGTTGTTTGAAATGATAGGCAGTTTTGTAAAAATCACCATAAATTGTAGAAAAATCGTATGGAGATGTGCAAGTAGTCATTTTAAAGCTACGAACTTGAACTATTTGCACCTTGTACAGTTTTGAAAACAAAAATGTTTAAGATTCCCAAAATAGTCCGTGAATGGAGTTCAAACTTTTCTGATGAAGGCTGTTAGAAAAATTTAGTTATGTTCTTAGTGTTTTAACTTGTATTCCCCCCCCCCCCCCCTGAAAACTTGAGAAAACATGAAAATGTAGGGGTATGAACTCACCTTAAGTGATTTCAGTAGGTAAGTGTTGAAGAAGAGAAGTGTTCAACCCAAGAACACTTGAAGAGTCACTTGAAGATTCGAAGATCTAACACAATTATGAGAGAGTTTGTTTAAGATATCCATGATTCGAGTGGAAATAATTGAGATAATCATAAAGAGAATTGATTATTCTTACCAAATGTGGAGGAAAATCCAAAGATCAGCCCTCAAATCTCGAGTTCTAGAGAGGGAAATTGAGAGAGAAAAGAGTTTGCTCTTTTTGGTGAAAAGAGAGGAAATGAGAGAAATGAGGAGAGAGGGTGAATATTCAGCTCTCCAAAAACGTGGGGAGGAGTGATGATTGAGTGGAAAGGACATTGATGTGACCTAGGTAAGGTGGGGAGGTGTGGCTGGTCATAGAGTGGGTGTGGGAGTGGTTGCTTGTGTCATAAAGTAAAGCAAAGTCAACACTCCACCTCTTTGTACTTTACCCACTTGCTCTTATTATTTAAATAAGGATTTTTATGAAAATATGATTAAATTGAGAATATTTAGGGTTTATTATGTTAAAATATGATTTTGGGTGAAAATCCCGCGTTAAAATAATTAAAAACGAGCCTTAAATGCAAAACTATGCGAAAACCGGGAAGAAAATGAGTTCCCAGCGAGACCTCTCGGTCCTAGGCCGAGGTTCGGTCCCCAGGCCGAGGCTCGGTCCATGCTGAGGTTGGAGTCGGAAGCGAAAGGCGCGAGTCAGACGCGAGAAGTGAAGGGCGAGGGTCCGGTTCGGGAATAAGAGGCGAGAAGGTCAGAACCGAACGGACTGTAGTGAACAGTACCTTCGGTTCGGTTAGTGAACAGTACCTTCGGTTCGGTTAGTGAACAGTACCTTCGGTTCGGATCAGCAGCCTTCTTCATCAGGAGGTTTCGGTTCCTAAGAGGGGTTTCGGTTCCTAAGGTCCGTTTTTCGCGTTTTCGCCCCGTTTTAAGCCGTTTTTGACCCGGTTAAGGGCCGAAATGACCCGAATGATTCTAAAAAGTTACGGGAACTATTTGAGAGAGATCCGGGAGAGATTTCTCACACTTGGAGAGATCCGGGAGAGATTTGACATTCTTGGAGAGATTTCTCATACAAAGAGATATTCGCGAGAGTTTTCACATACTTAGAGGGATTTGGGAGAGATTTGACATTCTTGGAGAGATTTCTAATATAGAGAGATATTTGAGAGAGATTTTGCATACTTGGAGAGATTTGGGAGAGATTTGACATTCTTGGAGAGATTTCTCATACAAAGAAATATTTGCGAGAGTTTTCACATACTTAGAGGGATTTGGGAGAGATTTGACATTCTTGGAGAGATTTCTAATACAGAGAGATATTTGAGAGAGATTTCGCATACTTGGAGAGATTTGGGAGAGGTTTGACATAGAGAGAGATAGTGTGGAAACGATTGAGAGAGGTTCCATGTGGGATAGTTGTGAGTGTCCGGCATCGAAATGCATGGTTCGTGAACCCTGTTAAGCCTTGTTTAAGGATCTTACACACTCCCGATGAGTATGCAACATTGTTTTATCGGTCTAGTTCATTGATTAGAACTAGGGTTTAGGAAATTTTTAACACAAGACTTTTCTCAAGTGATGTTTTCCCATTAATATAGCAAGTTATACAGTATGAACATAACACAAACCCTAATACACAAGGTTTAATCGAGTTGACCGGCTTGTCTTGATGACTTGACTTGACTCAAGATTGACGATTGTCACAACGGCCATGTTAGTTCACTCTCCTTGGTCACAGCCAATGCTATGGGCTGGGACACTCTGAAAGATCTTATGAGGGGAGAGTATTGCCCTAGGGGCGAGGTTCAGAAACTTGAGGAAGAACTCTGGAACCTCAAGATAAAGGAGACTGACATAACGGCTTATACGGCCTGGTTTTGCGACTTGGCGGCTATGTGCCCCAACATGATCCCCTCGGAAAGCAAGAAGATTGAACGGTACATCTGGGGTTTAGTCCCTCCGTATCGAGGAAATGTTCTAGCTTCACGCCCTACAACTTTTGACAGCGCCAAGGAATTGGCCCAGAGTATGATCAACCACGAAATCTCCTCCATTCCAGCAACAGCAACCACAACAACCACTGCACCACCCGCTTCATCTGACAGAAAAAGGAAGCGATGGGATAAGAAGAAGGGCAAGAAAACTCAAAACTCCTCAAAGGACCAGCAAATTGTGGCGGTCCATGCTGCCACCACCCCGACTACTCCAGCTGCTCCAGCCCCGCCGAAAGCTTACAGTGGAAACTTGCCCAACTGTCCCAAGTGCCCTTTCCACCACAACGGCCCCTGTCGTGAACTGCAGTGTTCCAACTGCGGTCGAAAGGGCCATACTGTCCGATTTTGTAAGGCCCCTCCCAAACCTATCACGCAGGTTCCTGGTACGGGAGTGACCCCAACTTGTTATGGCTGCAGAGAGGCGGGTCATTTTAAGAGAAACTGTCCAAAGACCACAAATGCTGGAGGGACTAGAAGGCTACTCGCTATCGGTCACAATGAAGCGGTAACAGATCCCACGGTAGTCACGGGTACGTTTCTTCTCAACAACTCCTATGCCTGTGTCTTATTTGATAGTGGTGCAGAAAGAAGCTTCGTAAATCATCACTTTAAATACTTACTCAAACAAACCCCTCAACCACTAAAAGAAACATTCGTCGTAGAAATGGCTAATGGGAAAACAGAAAGCTCTAGCGAAATCTACATAGGTTGCACTCTCATGTTAGACGATCACTCATTTCCAATCGATCTTATGCCAGTCTCAATCAAAAATTTCGATGTCATTGTTGGTATGGATTGGTTGAGTCTCCATCGCGCCGATATCCTATGTTCCGACAAAGCCATTCGTCTGAACCTTCCGAATCACGAAACCCTCTTGATATATGGAGATAAGCCGAGTACGAGCCTTCGTATCATCTCCAGTGTTCAGGCTCAGAAATACTTACGCAAGGAATATCGTGCCTTTCTTGCTCACGTCGTCGACACTAACCAGAAATCGAAAGATCCAAAAGACATTCCCGTAGTATGCGATTTCCCTGATGTCTTTCCGGAGGATCTTCCCGGCCTACCTCCCAAACGTCAGATTGAGTTCAGCATCGACCTAATTCCAGGAGCTACCCCTGTAGCTAAGTCACCCTACCGTCTAGCGCCCGCCGAAATGCAAGAACTATCTGGTCAACTCAATGAACTGCTCAGCAAGGGCTTTATAAGACCGAGTTTCTCACCTTGGGGAGCTCCAGTCTTGTTCGTGAAGAAGAAAGACGGATCGTTTCGGATGTGCATCGATTATAGGGAACTCAATAAACTCACGGTTAGAAATCGCTACCCTCTCCCTCGTATCGACGATCTGTTTGATCAACTACAAGGAGCAAGTTACTTCTCCAAGATTGACCTTAGATCTGGGTATCATCAGTTACGGGTACTTGAGGAAGATGTCCCGAAGACAACTTTCCGAACCCGCTACGGACATTTTGAGTTTGTAGTGATGCCCTTTGGACTGACTAACACCCCCGCAGTATTCATGGACTTGATGTATAGAGTGTGCTGTCCATACCTGGATCAGTTCGTCATCGTCTTCATTGACGATATCCTCGTTTACTCTCAGAACGAGAAAGAACACAGGGATCACTTACGACGAGTCTTGGAAACATTGCGATCCGAAAAGTTATATGCGAAGTTCTCTAAGTGTGAATTTTGGATCCGAAGGGTTGAATTCTTAGGTCACGTGGTTAGTGAAGAAGGAATTCATGTGGATCCCTCCAAGATTAAAGCTATTGAGAACTGATCAGCACCGAAGACGCCTACGGAAATTCGTCAATCTCTAGGCCTCGCTGGCTACTACTGTAGATTCATCAAAAACTTCTCTCGGATTGCGAAGCCTCTCACTATGTTGACACAGAAAGGGGTACCGTTTGACTGGGAAGAAAGACAGGAGAAGGCATTCCAAACCCTGAAGCGAGCCCTATGCATCGCACCAGTATTGTCCCTTCCCGAAGGGACAGAAGATTTTGTTGTATACTGTGATGCATCCAATCAGGGGCTCGGTTGTGTCTTGATGCAACGGGGTAAGGTTATCGCATATGCCTCGAGACAGCTAAAGACCCATGAGGCGAACTACACTACTCACGACCTCGAGTTAGGAGCGGTTGTCTTTGCACTAAAAATCTGGAGACACTACTTATATGGGACGAAGAGTGTGGTATACACTGATCATAAAAGCCTTCAACACATAATGGACCAAAAAGAACTCAACATGAGGCAGCGTCGATGGGTCGAGCTACTTAACGATTACGACTGTGAAATTAGATATCACCCGGGAAAAGCCAATGTAGTAGCAGATGCACTGAGCAGGAAGGAGTATACTGGTCGAAAGACCAAATCGTTGATGATGACTATCCATTCGCATCTCTCCACACATATCAAAGAGGCTCAGCTGGAAGCCTTAAAGCCCGAGAACGTGTTGGGAGAATCTCTGCGCGGAATGGATAAAAATCTGGAGGTCAAGGGTGACGGAGCCCACTACTTCATGGACCGAATCTGGACTCCACGCCATGGAGGTTTTAGAGATTTGGTTATGAGAGAAGCACATAACACTCAGTACTCCATCCACCCGGGTTCAGATAAGATGTATCTGGATCTCAAAAAGCTATACTGGTGGCCAAACATGAAAGCGGAGATCGCAACCTTTGTGAGTAAGTGCCTTACTTGCGCAAAGGTCAAGGTCGAATATTAAAAGCCATCGGGACTTCTCCAACAACCTGAGATACCAGAATGGAAGTGGGAGAGGATCACAATGGACTTTATAACCAAACTTCCCAAGACAGCGGGTGGATTAGATACCATGTGGGTCATTGTTGACAGGTTGACCAAGTCCGCACACTTCCTACCCATTAAAGAAACGAACAAGATGGAGAAGCTCACTAGAATATACCTTAAAGAAATAGTACGACTACATGGCGTCCCTATATCTATTATCTCAGACAGAGATAGTAGATTCAACTCTAGGTTCTGTCAATCGTTGCAAGAAGTACTAGGAACGAGGCTGGACATGAGTACAGCTTACCATCCGCAGACCGACGGACAGAGTGAGAGGATGATTCAAACCTTAGAGGATATGCTGCGAGCTTGTGTGATTAACTTCGGTAAGTCATGGGACACACACTTACCTCTCGTGGAATTTTCTTACAATAATAGTTATCATACAAGTATCAAGGCAGCTCCGTTCGAAGCCCTCTACGGCCGTAAGTGCAGATCCCCTCTGTGTTGGGCTGAGGTGGGTGACACTCAGCTGGCTAAAGGAAGAGTTCCTGACAGCTCTCTCACTGGTCCGGAGATCATTCGAGAAACGACTGAGAAGATTGTGCAGATACGTGAACAACTGAAAGTCGCGAGAGATCGACATAAAAAACTACGCCGACAAACGAAGAAAACCCTTGGAATTCCAGGTGGGAGACCGAGTCCTGTTGAAGGTTTCACCTTGGAAGGGCACGATACGCTTTGGAAAGCGTGGAAAGCTGAACCCAAGGTACATAGGGCCTTTTGAGATTCTCGCCAGAATCAGCCCCGTAGCTTATAAACTCAACCTACCTCACGAACTAAGCAATATACACCCTACCTTTCACGTCTCTAACTTGATGAAATGCCTGTCAGACGAGACACACGTAATTCCCCTTGACGAGATTGAGGTCAATGAGAGCCTCAACTTCGTGGAAGAGCCCACGGAGATTATGGATCGAGAGGTAAAACGAACGAAGCAAAGCCGTATCCCAATTGTGAAAGTTCGGTGGAACGCCAAACGAGGACCGGAATTCACTTGGGAACGCGAAGACCAAATGAAACTCAAATACCCCCATCTCTTTGCGTAGTAGTATTGTAATTCTTATCTGTATGAATTCTAAATTTCGGGACGAAATTCCCCTAACGGGGGGATAATGTGACAACCCCAAATATATTGCCGTTACAAACCTTATTTTCACTAACGGAATGCGTCACTATATGTTATTTCTCGGTATTGTTTGGGTCGTCAATAAATAAATATCTAGTTAATTATATGTTCCGGTATTATCATAAGTAATTATAACTTGCAAATGTTAACCCCGTTTAACTAAATAAAGTTATATTACTTTTCAACCACTTCACCCGGGTAAAAAGTTTTAACCGCGTTAAACTTTAGCATCGGGTAGCCGTGTATCGGGTGCAATACCCGAGACATATAAAAACGATTGAACACTACAATTAAACTCTTTTACCACACTTTCACCTCTCTCTCTCTCTCACTACTTTCTCTCTCTAGACCCGAAATCGGCCCCAAATCCGCGAATTTCCGACTTCCAAACGTAAGGATTCATTCCCTATCTTAATCTAAACATACTTTACTGAATTTAGAGGTCAAAATCATGGAAAACAAGGAACAAAAAGGAGTTTACGGCCTAAGAAGCCCCTTAGGCCGTAAACCCCTAAAAACATGCCAAAAACCTCATTTTTCCTTCCTTTAAGCTTATGGACTAATTAAGGTATAAACCTAGGAGGCTTTGGACACTAAAACACAAAGAATTGAAGCTTAAAAAGGAGTTTACGGCCCAAGCTTGTGCTTAGGCCGTAAACACCTCAAACACCCCAAAAACCCTTGTTTAAAGTCCCAAAAACTCATCTAGGGTGTTTGGTAATTTAGACTTGACAACAAGGAAGGCTTAAATGCATCAAACAACATCATTTGATGGCAAAAAGAGGAGTTTACGGCCAAGGCTAAGCTTGGGCCGTAAACACCCATGTTTTTGTGTCAAACAAGTCCCTAAACCACTCAAATGCATGTAAGGAATTTAGCTAAGGCCTTTGGATGTGTGTTGTACCATTAAACTTCCCATTTTTAGGCAAAATGAAGAGTTTACAGCCAAGGATATTCTTGGGCCGTAAACTCCCCAAATTTCATGCCAAATTGTCCCAAAACTCATTATAGGGCCTTCTAGGATTCACCTAAGGTGAATGAGAACATGTTGTACCAATTAAACATCCATCTTGAAGGATTTAATGGAGTTTACGGCCCAAGAACAAGTCTTGGCCGTAAACTCCCAAAAATGTGACAAAACAAGAGTTTAATCCCTCCATATTGGTCCAAGACACATACCATGAAAGTAAGGAAGTGAAATAAGGCCTTAATAATGAAATTTGGAAGACCACATGAGCTTACGGCCAAGCCTAGGGGGCTTACGGCCGTAAACTCCCAAGGAGTGGCCTTTAGGCCGTAAACTCCAAGGGAGTGAGCTCATGGATCCTTCCGTAAATCCTCTTTAGCCTTAAACCACTCCCGGGAACCCCTTCTAGGCCCTAAAACCCCGAATTGATGCTAGAATGCCTCAATACTTAAACGGAAAGCATAAAATGATTAATTTATTGTAAAACACATATTTTCATATGACATTAGGGTCCTAAAGGTGTACAAGTCATTATTTGGAACAAAACGCTCATCCGACACTTTTACCCGATTCACCCGATTTACGCGATTTCAGGTGAGTTAATACCCCTTTAATGAACCTTTCAAATGTTTTATATGTTTTAGGGGGGAGATACAAGTTGAATATACATGTTTATGACAAGTTATACAAGGCAATCTTTCGTATTACAGAATTAATCACATGTGATTCACTACCTGTAGTTCAAATCACATGTGATTTATCATTATGCTTTATAAATAAATCAATGGTTTTCAAAACTATATTGGATAAACAAACAAGCTTTAAATGTTTCTTTTGTACAACACTTTTGTTTAATAAAACTCCTTATAAAAATGTAACCATACTAATATATTTGTATAAGTAAGACTTGAAGGACTTAGGACCGATAGCTCGCCTTATTTCCTGTTCTTGTTTGATTGTGGGCTTAGGGTAGTGGTTATCCGTCCGACTGTCATTGATTTCTTAGTTATATGTCTCGTATATTAGTACGGATTATGAGTACTTCTTATTTCATTAGATGCCTAAATCACTAACCTGACTAGAACCACATACACTAATTTAACTATAATAGGTATAATTGAGGTCTCTATCCCTTGTTTTAACTACTACTCTACACTACTACAATTCTCTCTATCATGAAGCTATACACTAATAAGAGAATACAATACAAGTTATACAAAAGACTACTACACTATAATACAAGAGAATGTTCTAATCATGAGATAATTCATTAATCCACTACGAGATACTCTATACGCTACACACTACACCCGAAGTTTTCCGATAGGAAGACGACACTACATGTATAGATCTATACGGGGCAGACGCTATTACATCCCGACTGATAACTTCAGTCCGAGCCGCTCAGGTCTAGGGATGCCTTTACTTTACTACACTATGCATGACAGGGAAGGTCATGAGGGTCCGCTATTACTCACACTATTGGTAAGATACAAGAAAGACACTATAACCGCACTAAAATACTAAAAGAAAAAATAAAGTAATATCTCGAAGTAAATAAGTATCTAATACTAAAGGATGTTGCACCACTATTATGTACTCCAAGAATAACTCACTATATTGCCTTACTTAATGGTGAGTAACTATTACACTTCTACGATAGTGGCTTTCAAAGATAGAAACAACATATTTCTTAAAGATTTTCATTTACTATACAGTTCTGGAAAATATAGGATTTTCTAGGTTTTACCACTACTTATGATTACAAACTTCAGTTTTCATACTAATGATTCTAATGCTTTATATACAAGTACTCACACTAAACTCTTATGAACTCACCAGCTTTATGCTGATATTCTTTTCAAAATAACTTGTATCTTAAGGTCAAAGATAGACAGGTACAACTGCAACATTTTTTTGGAGAAGATGGAGTATGCAAGACCCATCTCTTATTTTTGTTTACTTTTGGTGTTTGTCAAACATTACAAAACACACTTGTAAATACACTTACTATGTAAATGAAATGGTTGTATGTTTCTTGCTTTTACTATTATACAAATGTGATGATACTGTACACTACGTCATCCACCCCGAAACGTATTCCGCTGTTATCGGTTTTGGGGTGTGACAAGGTTGTTGCCTATAAAATGGCGACTTAATGGGTGTATACTCTCACCCACCGCTTGCTTGATCGGTGGAGGGTCGTTAGCCGAATGGGTAGGACAATGACTTTAAATTCTCTTTAAAAGTATAGTGATTATTATAAAGTAATTAAATATTTTATTTAATTCCCAATCTTAGTTACTTTAAGAAAAATGTGAATTTGGTGCTAGCCCATGGAATTCACACTTTGTACCTTACCAAGTCGTTGGTGGAGCGTGTGTGGTTAACCGACACACTAACTTGGACTAGTAAGGACCACGAAGGGTGACTTAATGTTTGTCATAGATCAATGGAGCGTGTGTGGTTAACCGGCACATTGATTAGGTGATAATATTAAGGGTACCAAGTGAATTGGTATGGTTATTCACACCTTGTTTTGTGATCCTCGGCATCCCAGTCACAAAATTTGAGAGGGCACACTCGAGATTGAAACATGCCATTGAAAAGTTCAATGAATCTCAAAAGATCTAGGAATTTCAAATCCAATTAAAACCTAATAAATTATTTTGTTTTTCATGGTAGAGATTGGTGAATCGTCATTCGCCTACCTTCATATATTTTATAGCTTGGATTACGGCATCCCTCTTCCAAATTATAAAATATTGTGTTGGGTCCTGGCCTTAATATTTCATATTGGGTGTCATATTAAGGACTTTAAATCAAATATCTTGAATATCTCCCAAAACATGTCTGGTTTAGACATTTATGATCTTCCCAAATCTCTTGAAGATGATGTTCCTCAACATCATGCTTCACTTCCTCTATCTCCTCCAATTATTCTCCCTCATCCACAAGTTCTTGAAAAGTTTAAAGTCACTCGAGCCCTATTGGCAAGTAAAGGTCTTGGTGTGGTCACATCTTGGAGATGTAGTCACATATTGACAAGCCGGGAGAGTTGGGTGTCAAAGTCTTGAGAAAGTTGGTGGTTCAATCACTTTCTAAGTCACATAGTGAGTTCTTTTGGAACACCTATGAAATAGACTATGACAAGACCCTTAATGATTTTATCTATTTGTTAAGATCAACTTCCTCAAAACTTGATGGATATTGACAATAGTGACACAGGAAATCCAGAAAAGCATTCTCTTCCCAATGGAAAGGGACTGGCCATAGTCAACTTGGTTGACCAAATGGTAAAGAGAAAAACTAAGTCTGTGATAGTCCCGTGTACCATTATCAAAGGGTCCATATGTTTATATTGCCAAAGAAAGGGGCATTGGTTGCAAAGCTGCCATAATTTACCTAAGGATGTTAAAGTCGATAAGTTTGACTCTACTTCAGGTAAAGTCCACTATCTAACTCTGCTAAGTTTCTATTTGGAGATTCTTATTACATAATGTGAATGGGTCACATGCTGATGTCTTTTAAGAATCAAAGAAAAGATAGGAAGCTTAAAGAAGTATATGCTGATTTTGATTGCAAAGATGGGTTTCGATCACATGGTTCGGTAATCAGAATTTTGAGCTGTTGCTTAAGAGTTATAATATATTGCTTGTGAATAGATAACAACAAGGTTTTCATGTGGATTGTAAGGATAAGTTTTTCCGCAAAATTTTAAAATAAAAGAAAAAAAAAGGTTTTAATTTTATTTATTTTAAAAAAATATCCTTACAATGGCATCTGTGGAAAATTGTTGCTTATATGTTTCCAGTAACAATATTGGAAAGTGGATTTGATTCTTTCATTTGTGGTAGTGTCTGAATTTACCAAATGAAGAAAGTTTTCATCACCCAAGTTTCAATTGGACAGAAACTTGGAATCATACAAGTTTTATTGTATGATGAATGAGAATTTTCATCTTTGAAAAATTAAGACTAATTCTTTGATCACATGTATATGTGAGTCAATTGAAGGACTAAGGAATTAGGTACACTGGGTGTGCACTGGTCTAGGTCCACCACAAAGATTGATTTGTCATGATTTACTAAAGATTAGTAAATATGATTATACTTATAAGGTTAAGTATAATTCTGTAACATTGGAAAGGTTCCAATGTATGGCAGAGCGAATAAGAAGAATCAAATTAGGCAGAAGGATAAAGGTTTCTCAAATCTGAAAAGATGGGAGAGTACTTTAGTATCAATTTTATGATCATCTTAATGATTTAGAAACCATATCACAAATTCATACTCTAAGGACGTCTTAGTGCATTGTTATGGCTAAGAAGAGAGGTCATGAATTGTTGGATTGGTTAAAATCAAGAAGATGAGTCATACTTCGTTCCAAAACAATTCTTAGAGTCATACTCCAAGATTGTAACATTGAGTGACATAAAGTAAGGTTTAAAACACTTATCAAATGTAGTGTGAAATGTTTCTACTCTTGTACATTTGAGATTGGTAAGTTGTGATGTCTTGGATGAGACAAAGACCAACTAAGACCAATTGTGTGAAGTGTTAGTCTTGATAAGAATCCGCACTATCCCTTGAATATTTGTTTTGTCAAGGAATGGTTCTTGACTAGGAAAACTTATATGTCAAGGGGACAGTGGGAGCCTTAAAGATCCTGAAAGAGTTTCAAGATTTAATCAAGAGTAAAACCTGTAATTTATCACTAGCACACGACTTAAGGTTTGCAACCTATCATGTTGACATAATTCTCATTTCTGTACCTACTTCAAATAAGTTGGATTTGCATGTGAGTTATCAGAGTTCAACTTGGAAGCATTGGTGGGCCTTGTGCTACCAAGGTGACAAGAAAGTAAGATTGAACAAGTTTAATCCATGTAAGGCTGAATTTCTCACTAACCTTATCTTGTGATTATGGTTTTGACAAATTCGCATCGATAGGAACTCATACACTATAAAATCTAAGTGTCATAAGGTTTCTCTCCGATTCATGAAAATGATGGTGAGGAAACGCTTTCACTAAGTAGATTTTACGTAGATAGCAATTGTGTTATTTTCATTTTCAAAAGTCGTTAGTGGAGCGCGTGTGGTTAACCGGCACGCTAACATGGACTTGTGAGAAATGGCAAATGCCTAAGCAATTGAGACTATGATTACAGCATCCCTTTTCATAGTTCTGAAAATTGTTTAGACACACATGTGAGCTATCTAAGAAAGGATGTATGAATCTAAATATCAGAAGTCCAGCAGATTTCTGAAAATATGTCAGAGCTAGTGGGAGCATAAGTGTTATGCTGATAATCATCATGTTAGTGGGAGCATGATTATTATGATTAGTATTGCAAGCTAGCAATGTTAATTATAGAAAACAAAGTTTCAATTCGTGAAGTTGCAGGGGTTGAAAAGTTGTTTTGCTATAATTAAGGGAGAGGAAATTATACTTCATTTCAATTCTAGAAGCTTAGATTGAGATTTTAATCATCTTTAGTCAAGGACATATATATGAATTTTATGTCTGAATGGTTCGACTTAGGGAAATTCTATATATATATTGCGTTCTCAAAATTCAATTATGACTACGACATCCCTCTTAATAGTTAAATTTTGAAAACATGGCAAATAAAAAATATTGTAGCAAAAGACTGGTCTAGTATCATGTCTTTATGTCAAACATCATGAATCGTGTCCCATATGCTTCAGATATAGGATCGATTTCACGTGCTATAATATTCATCCTTTCTAAATTTTCCAAATGCTTAAGGCATTTAGAAGGGAAAAGTCTAGAACTGGATATGACTAAAGTGATTAAGCAATTGTCGAGGACAATCTAAGGTTTACCAAAGATTGGTTTCTCAAGGACAATTGGAAGTATAGTGATAATTCTGGAAGGACCATATTGACATAATCTGTAAGGAGGCAACTCTTGTTCAGAAGTGATAGTCAAAATGGGATCTGGAAATGTTTCAAAGTTAGAAATTATTCAATCTGTGTAAGATTAGGAAACTTAATGCAAGAAGGATGTTCCCAAGGAGCTGATCTCCTTTGGAATGCTCTGTAATGGTTGTTGTCAAGTCTTTCTGACTTCGTGCATAATCATTACAAGAGGATCAATGCATATAAGTTTAGAATCTAACAGATTTCAGTAAATGACATGAATTTGGAATTCTTGCATTTACAATAAGGATTTGGGATTGTAAAATGAGTATCAATGGAATCATGTTCAATTGATCTACATCACAATGTAAGGATCATAGACAAACATAGTGAGCATACTTGGAGTATGGCATAACTATTGTTTAGAAAAACAAAGTGTACATGCTAGGAGCATGGGACGACTGTTGTTTTTATTCAAGTATTAAGTTGATTATTTGAAACATTGAATAATGTGTAATCAATATGGTGATAAATAAAAAGTGGTTTTATTTATATTCAAAAGGGTTCTGAGACCATATTAGATTCGATTATTATTGTGTTTCACTTTGCATGTTTTGACTTCCAAAATAGCTAGGTTATTCTTTCTGAATGACTAAATTATTTAAACACTCCACAGTCGTTCATATGTTGGAAGTAGGTATGAATCAAGACTGTCATGAATCGGGTTTGTAGATGGCTAAATGGGTTTAGTCATGGCAATGGTTGCTACAACATTCATGAGTGCTCATAAGTTATGAGTATTGTAATAAACCCACGCTCACTTGTATCACTTCATGGAATTTATCTCGAGTGATCGTGAGACGGTAATATCATATAAATCTTCAAACCTAGAGATATGAGTTGTTACCTATGAATTGGTTGTGCATTGATTGCACGTGAACGCATCAGTAACTTGATGTTATAAAACGTGCCTTTGTGTACAATTCAACAAGTAGTAGAACAAGTATATGAGTCGAAGTTTATCTGTTCCTTCTAGAAATAGAAGCGATATCTGGGCCCCTCGATGATTTTGTTGTGACCTATGTACCGGCCGGTCAGAACTGAATTGATGTGTTCGATTAAGTTCTTTGTCAAACAAATCGAAAATCGGGAAACAAACTGTTGGACAATAAGTACGACGTTGTTCCATGTATTTGTCCAGCTGATATCATGAGAACAGAGGATTATATGATCCCTTATCTAATGGACAAGTCATTGACAAGGTCAGAGTTCATCTACAAGGTCAGATTTCGATAGAAGATTTTGAGAGCTACGATTGCCAGTTGGTTCCTGAAGTCATACGCAATAATAGTTTTAGACTTATCCAAGTGGGAGACTGTTGGATTAATGTCTAAGTCCATAACTATAATTGGTAAGACTTGACCCGACCCGGCATGGTCCATTTGGGTTGCATACCATCATGCACTTGGATAGACTATAATTAGAGAAATAAGACACTTATGGTTATTAATATATTATAAGTTCTAGTATATTAATAATAAGAATAACAAGATTATTTAATTAGTATTGATCAAGAATTAATCTAGGATTAATTAAGTGATCAAAAGAAGACTAATTAAATATATGGGTTGATTGTGTAAATCATCCATACTTATATAGTGGGCTAATGCTCCATGGATAATCAAGTTGGGCTAAAACCCATAGGATGGTCCATGGATGCTCCATGGTGTATTTGAACCCATGGATCCAAGGAAATGGAAAGCCATGACAATTAAGGATTTACCCTAATTGTAACACTATATAAAGATCTTATTCTTGACAAAAATCAGCCACTAGAATCACATTAGAAAGTGAAGAAAAGGGCTAGCCGATTTCATGAAGTGTAGAACTCTCTCAAGTTATTCTAAGTGTTTTGATGATTGTGATTCCATTTGAGGCTTCCACACTATTGGGGCTAGGCACTCAAGCTTCATGAAGACTTTCTACATCAAAGAGGTATGTATTCTATCTTGTTACACTCATTGTTTTGTATGCTAGATTAGGATAATACCTTGGGTGTTCTTATTTGCATGTATAATAGAGAAAACATAGATCCAAGGTATTTAGGGTTGCATGTACAGTTAGGAGTGTTAGAATGCTCAAAACCCAACAATATCTACATCACTCACATCCAAATAGGCCTAAAACTCTCTTTCCCAAAGCCCGAAGCTTTATGACACTTGACCTTTGTGTCACAACTCCGAAATATGAAACGAACCGAAACAGTGTGTTACAACTCTCCCCACTTAAATTAGATTTCATCCTCGAAATCATTACTTACTATTTCCTTTGCCGAACAAAACGATCCTGACTGAACTCCCTGAATCACGAAGATGGTTGGGAAAGTCACCTCACTCCGATAACCATCCATCCTTACTACTGTCAAACCTATAATAACAAAAATCACAAGCCCTAACAAAGAATGAACCTCAACTTTCCTCTAAGACCACAAGTGTCCAACCGCTACACCTGAAACTGAAAACCGTGCTCGAAGTCTAACTCTTGGGAAGGCAAAACCACCCCAAACCATTTCCACAATGACTCAACTTCATATCCTGAACTACACAAACCTATCCGACTTGAACAAATTTATGGATAATCGAAACATATACGCCCCGACCACTTACCGGTGCCGAAAAATCCTTATCGAAATTAAAATCAGCTCCAGACTCAAAAACTGAATAGGTACAGGTGGTCATGGTCAATCCACCAACACGACTCCATTAGTTATTCGCTCCCAATTAAGGATAGCTTAACCAACCAATGCTCGAACGATCACTAAGTCCGCTTAACCCCAGTTACGGCTACAAACCGAACCGAGTTCTCACATCACATTTGGCCCCAAACTAGGCTACGATTTCCTAAGTATTATAGATGTTGAGGCCCACTCATATCCCTTCACCCAACCATGTGATGATCTAAATAATCCTAGAGAATTCCACGATCCAAGTCATAGACTTCCATCACTATTACCATCACCTACCAACCTAGTGAATGTTACGGCTGCTCTGCAGCCTTACACTTCCACAACCGCACACTAACCTAGTGAATCCTATGGCTGCTCCGTAGTCATACATCACTTCCACAACCATACACTAACCTAGTGAGTGCTACGGCTGCTTTGTAGTCTTACATCACTTCCACAACCACACACTAACCTGGTGAATGCTAAGTCTACTCTACAGTCTTACATCGCATTCACAACCACACACTAACCTGGTGAATGCTATGGCTTCTCCGCAGTCTTATATCACATCTAAAACCCTATCTACTAGACTCTATCATTCAGACCCCAAAGCCTTCATTAGAAAAGAACATGAAAAGCGATCCTTACGCAACCCTTGACTTGAACCTAACCACAAATCCATATCATTTGCTCAGATGCTCTCCATTAACCAAAGAACACTATTTATTGCTTAACTCTAAACCCTTTCACAACCAAAATTGGCTCTCTAGTTGATTGGCCTTCCCAGTTAATCCTTAATCAAACAATATCTTACTCGCACCACCCGATTAGTCGTTCAAGGCCCTACCAGCCAAACAGTAGTCTGCCCCACACTCATAATTCTAACCTATCTTTGATTTTCCTAACCGAAAGGAACCCTAGCACTTCATCCAGATATATCAATCCAAAATTCTAACATGAGCACAATTTCTAAAGTGGCTCTCACTTGGAACTATCCCTGACAACCCCAAGTGACCATCCCTCAACTGGATTCATGTACATTCTGGTAACTTCATAATCACTAGATTACCTAGCCATCCCACAATATTCCTACCTAATCACCACCACACTAAGCTTACTGGACTAAGTTCCTATGATCAAACGATATCGTGTACTCACACCCAAACCAGATGAAGCACTTTACTACTCTTAACCAAGATTATCGTATCCCAAAGTACCTTCCCTTGATACAATTCCACATCCTTATACAATCCCAACTGATGATAAGGAACCCAAAAGACCCAAAATTAGAACATATAGATAATTACTTCAATGTTCTTCCTACTACCAAAACAAACCCGAGCCTGCTATAGATTATAATTCCACAATCCAACAATTCAAGGCATCATACCCAGAAGCCATGATATACCATAATAGAACAAGATGATTGGTTGTCATGATCGTTGACCTCCAATTATACAGCTTAAACCTTCAAAGCATCCTAACTATTGAAAATGAATAAGAACAACCATTGATCGACAATGTACTGACAACAACTTGATAATCCAATGTTTTCCACTGAACTAAACCCATGTAGAACTACCTATAACCAAATATAAAGTTGAATGATAGACGAACAACTATTTATCTTAGACTATAGGTAGTAATTTATGTTGGATTAGGTGTCTACACCCGTAACTATAATTAGTATAAACTTGAACTGATAGTAGCACAATCCTTTTGAGTTGCCTGTAAAGCTAGCATGTCACACCCCAAAACCAGGAACGGCGGAAACGTTCTGGGGCGGAGGACGTCATGTATAATATCAACAACAATGTAAAGTAGTAAACAAGCAACAACATCATCCATTGCATTAATAAAATAATTATTATACAATTGTATTTTGTCAAATTTTGATAAACACTAAAGCATAAATCAAAATGAAAGATAAGTCTTGAACAAGCTCCATCTTCCTTTCTCCTTGCATCGGTACCTGTCTATGATGACCTGAGGATACAAGTAATTTTGAAAGCGAGTATCAGCTTTGAAGCTGGTGAGATCATAAGTATTTAGCATCTTAATTTGTATGTAAGAATTTGTAAGTGAACTGTAAGTATGAAAATGTTTGTAAAACAACTGTAAACGTTTGAAAAACCTTAGAAATCCCTATGATTCCTACTATTATATAAAGTGCATCTTCTACCAAGACCTAACTGTTCTAAATGTTCGATTCTTGTAAAAGTGTGAAATTTTCCCAAGTGTAACTACCATTATCAAAATATAGTTTTTACATTTATAGTTTAAGTGAAAAGATCACTAAATATCTGAACAGGGAAAATTAATGTAGTACTAAAACGTAGCGCTATAAGAACTACTGCTGTACTAATTACCTTAAACCGGATTTATATTAAGGCATTATGTGATAAATTGCACCATACTATCGACTGGTAACAACGACAACGTATAGTCGAAAAATAAGGTATGACGTTTGGCACCCGCAGACCTATCGGTCCCGCTGTAGCTAGCAGCGAGGTGTAGGATAGTCAATCCAGTATAGATCTATACGCAAACTCACGCTCTCCCTTCAAGAGGCTCTGGCTACAACCCGGGTCATGACAAGTAAGGCATGCTCCCATATAGTGGATCACAATTTTATTAACGTATTAATGTAAGTGTAATGTAACGAACTGTTCTAGCTGAAATGTACGTGCTCTCTACCTAGCAAGTATAGTAATGTAATCGTTCTAGTATAGTGGTATATGTTCTCTTCCTAGTATAGTTGTATATGTAATGTACTGTAATGTTCTAGAAAGTATTGACTCATGAATGAACTGACTCATTGTATGATACCGCATTCTAGTAATTGTTCTAGTATCTTCCTAAACTACCCATATGGTAGTTTACTAGTAATCTATCTGGTAAGTATGGACATGGATGTATACCCTTGCTACCCAACGGCATATGTTGAACTGGAAGGACCTTTTATGACTATATATGTACACATGATATATAACTAATATTTAAACGACTTTCGGACGATTACCCGATATCCCACCAGACCACATCTCAAGGCGCGAAAAGGAAATAGGGTGGATAGCCTTCCTAAGTCTTTTAAACATTTCTTATATAACTATACATATAGAGGCATGCAATTTATAATATAAAAGCATAAATAAGTTTTGTAAGACATTGGAAACATAAATATTATTTCAAGAAAAGATCGACTTGATGTCGATCTATAAAACAATTTGAAGGCATAAGTATGATAAAACAGTTTTGAGTATAAGGAAACATTTGATCGAAACACAGTTGTAAATAAGTTTGAAAGGTAATGTACCGAGTAAGATGTACAGTGTATTAAATAGTTTAAAACATATAAAATGTATATAAAAATCATTTGAAGGAAACTGTTTGGTAAAACGGCTAATGAGTAGCCAAATCTTTTGAATGTTGTATATTAATCACATGTGATTGATGTAATAACTAGCATAATTCTACATATTAATCGCATGTGATTGATATAATACTAGCATGATTCTACTTGTATCCCCCCTATTAAACATTTAAAAGTAGTTTAAAACATTAATTAAGGGGTATGAACTCACTTGATTGAAGTGGTCGATTTAAAGTAGTCGAGAGAAGAATCGAGCAGAACTTCGACAGGAAGAGTTGAGAACGCGGGAAAATCTCGGGATTCTCGGGAATCTCGGGAATCTCAGGAACACAAAACCTTCCTTTGGGTCTTGAAGGTGAAAAACCGGGGCTTTGGGAGGGTCTCGGGGGCTTAAACGCAGAGTTTCGGCGCGAGAAAGAGAAGAATGGAGCACCTAAACCCGGCACCCCAAGAGTTCTATTTATAGGGGCATTTCTGGAGTGCCACGTCGTGGCTAAGGTTGGACACGTTGTGGGGAGCAAGCCTTATCTCCTTCCGTTGATTGGATGCCCTCAGTCACTTGCCGGGTCGCGGCCAAGCTGTGCCATGTCGTGGGGGCCTGACAACCTCGGATTTTGGACCCCGAACTTGTAAAATTCGTAACTTTCGCATACGAGCTCCGTTTTTGACGTTCTTTATATGCACGCGTAGCTAAAAACATGATCTACAACTCTCGTTTAGACTTCATTGGCTAATTTTGAATTTATTTTTAATTATTTATTTTTAACGGGCCAGGACACGAAAATTTCGTTAAAAATCCATAACTTCTTCATCCGGTGTCCGTTTTCGTCATACTTTTCATCGTTGCGCTACTAATGTTGAGAACTTAGATTCTCATTTAGGTTGTTTTGGTCAAAAGTATCTTGATCTCTATTTCGAGTTTTTAGCTGTCTACTGCTATACCCTAATCTTGGAAAAATCATAACTTCCTCATACGAAGTCAGATTTGGACGTTCTTTTTATGTATGCTCACGGTTTGAGGTTATCTATAACTTTCATTTAGATACTTAATGCTAAAAACTATTGTATTGAAACTTCGCGTTTTTCTTTTAATCGGTGTTGCCGGTTTTGCCGAGAATCTTCGGTTGGTCGTAACTTCTTCGTTATAACTCGGATTTCAGGGTTCTTTATATGTACGAAAACCTTGATACGATTCCTACTACTTTATTTAACCCAAATAAGATTTTAGGAAAGTTATATTTTGACCTAAATTTGATTGGTTTTACATTACATTGTCTCGAAATATCGGGTTGTCACATTATCCCCCCGTTAGAAGGAATTTCTTCCCGAAATTATAATTTAAGCAAGGAAGTATGCACGAATGATCGAGTCGTGAGGAGGAAACTTCCTAATCGATTGGTTCTAGTGCACCTAAGTGATAACGAGTTGTCGGTTGGCATTCCAACGAACCTTCACTAACTGGCGATGACGTTTCTTCGTCTGCTTGACCTCTCGGTCGAGGGCACTACGGTTCTAATACGAAGGTGAGGATCTCGACGAGTGGACTTGCAAGAATCCTAACGGAAAGGTATGGTTTCACGATCGAGATGCGAAGAGTAGAAAGTACGTTACTGATTCGTGGAGTAGGTTTAGTTTGTGTGAGGCACAAGACCGATTCTTATAAGAATCTCGGAGGTCCTGTCTACCTTGGATTTAGCTTTCCACGCTTTACGAAGCGTATTAAGCCATTCCCAGAGTGAGTTATCCTAAAGAACTTGGTCACTCACTTGGAATCTCTAAGGTTCCTTTTCTTGCGTAACCTCCCAGTCAAAGGCCATCCCTTGCTGGGTCAAAGTCGTACGAGTTTCTGTAGCTTGCGAGGAATTCTGAATGAACTAAGGCGGTAGGTCGGTAAGACCTAGAATTTGGCGAAAGACTGTCGGCGTCTCTGATGTCGATAAATGCCCAACGGTTTTGACAAATTGAAAGAGTACTCATAATTTATCACATTACTAACAGTGTGTCTTTGGAAATTTGACTCTTCAATTTCAAAACCCGTGCTTTGAGAACATCGCTAAAAGTTCCTCTAAAGGAAATGTTTTCCCATGGGTTCCTTCTTACTACAAGGGTAGATAAGTAAGTCATTACATGTAGAAATGACGGACTGATCCAGGTAAGAAAGACGTACCCTACTCGTTTAGCTCACAAAAGCTATGGGCGTGTTGGTCCTATCCGAAGGGTATCACTACGGACTCGAAGTGTCCGCATCGAGTTCAGGAGATAGTCTTCCGGACATCATTCCCTAACACTCGAACTGGTGATATTCGGATCCCGGATCCATTCCTGGAAGTAGTTTCTTTCTTTGCGTTTGCTCAACCATTTTGTCTACGCGCGGAAGATATAACGATTTCTAATGAAAAATCTCGACGGAGTCTTCGATAACCGAGGTACATGCAATGCGATCCGTCGATCTCTGGAAGAATATGACCGAGGTTCTCTAGGGTGAGAAACCTAGTCTTCTAATTCTATTTATGTGTAGTTCGCTAAGTTGTCCAAACTGTTCTTGTATCTCCGTGGGTGTTTAAACTATAAGGTGATCTGTTTACGGGAGTCGTACTGGGTTCTATGCTTGTTCTCATGACGATGTGATTTCTCGTACTTAGGCTGTTCTCCGTCCTGAAGTTCATATTAGAATTCATACCTAGTTTCACAATCACCCTTTCGTGTATACAAGTCATATATAATTAAGGTTGAAAAGGTAGTCGAATAACTGGTTCTTCTTTAAGTTCACATCCCATCGGGGAAAAAGAATTTAAAGTGGAATCATCAATTCTAAACCTGTAGAACCTTGATTATATATCACTCTTATGCATACATTTCTCAGTGATAGATCAATCATATAAATCCTTGGATTGAACTTGACGTACTGCACGAGTGGTACTTCGGGGGTTTCTTCGGAAAGAAAATAACTAAGTGGTACTCCTGGCATGAGTACTACGGTGTTCTGATATGACGGCTTCACTGGAAAAACGATCTAGAAGAAAGAGATGTATGTATGAAGCTGTTTTGGCGTCGATCAAATTGAATCTGATTGTATGATAATGTCGGAATCATAGAGAAACTTTAAAGACATTAGAATTAAACATAGACGATTACAGACAAAACACAACTGTGCAACCATGAACAGAGTTACAGTACTTTAGATTTACCACAAGACTATTGCTGCGAATAAGATATACTACAAAAGACAAGTATACGCAGCACGAGAATTCCTATACAGACAGGATCTCGCAAAAGGTAAGACTGTAGTTGCACTAGTTCTAGATAGTTTATAAGTTTGTTACAACGAAACGCCCAAATTACATTTAACGTGGTTCCGGAGTAGGCTCTCTTGCAGCTGTGATCATGAGAATTTTCCCATCTGCGCCAGAGTTCTTTGTTATCGGGCAATCTTTCTTGAAGTGCCCTACCTCACTGCATTGGTGGCATGACTGGCTAGTACTAGTCCTGGAGACGGGATTGCGGTGTTTAGCCAATGTTATGTGGACACGAGTGCCTTCCTCGTTACTCCACTTTGAAAACTGCTTCTTAAATCGCTCGGTGCTATAACAAATCTTGTGTGCAGTTTTAGTCCCGATGAAAGGGACTTGAATGATAGGTCGCGCCAGTGCTCCACAGTTACGAGCATGGTGCCCTATGTTTAGGCAATTGCAACACTGCATCTCATGGCACGCCCCATGATGATGGAAACTACACTTATCACACTTCGGGATTTTTCCCTCATATGGCCTGCTCGGTACTGGGATGGCAGGGGTTTCCGCTTGCTGCTGTTGTATAGCCAGCTTTTGGGATCTCTTGCGTTCCTTCCGGGCTTGACGCTTTCGTTTCTTGTTTTCTGTTTTTCGGCTTTGCGAGCCTGTGACTGCTCCTGGATGGATACCACGATTTGAAACTTCGTTCCCATCAGTTGCATTGACTGTGTTGTTAGTGCTACGGTGTGCAAGGACCGCTGTTACGGCAGCTGTAACTGTTGTTTGAAAGGTAGCGGCGTCCATAGGAAAAGTAGAGGTCTCGTTGCTTGGCTGGTTGTTTCCGGATGACGACATGATTCTGTTAACACGAAAGAATAAAGACTTTTTTTTGAGCGATTATGGTTGACCCTTCATGTACTTAGATTGTTCTTGAAAAGAGTAAGAGTATGATCTCGAAAGTTTGACCTACATCCCTATGATGCAGTCCTAGTAAAGAATGAAAATATGTTCGCGAAGGTTTGACCTACATCCCTATGATGCAGTCCTAGTACGGAATGGGAGTATGTTCGTAGAATGGTCGCAAGATGTTTGTCGTTCGAGCTGAGGTATCATGGGTTGGTGAATAACAAGATCCAACCACGGAAAGAGGCTTGGAAGTGTCTCCGGAGATAAATCGCTATAGTCCAATGACTTGACTAAAGCATGTTTCATATAGACTCCAATGAAAGTATGATAAGTGTACTTGAATGAAGAATGACACAGAAGTTAGCCGGCTATCAATATCTTTGATATTCACGATGTAAAGATTCTGGAAAATGACCTTGTAAAAGTCTTACATCATATCCGCAGAAGATAGTTCCTGACAGCCTAAAGACCTAGCTAAAGTACTTACGGAAAAAGAAAATTTCCTAGAAAATGCCACATCAGGTATAGATAGAAAATTACGATTCTTCTTTATAAGGAAATAAAGTAAAGCGTCTACTACTGGCGACGGTCATCACTCTGGTGAACTCTCAGTTCAGTCAATTGACGTTCCATGTCAAGTAGGTGTCTTTCGTACACCATCTGGCGTACTTGGAGCCCTATGACTTCAGCTCGTGATTCAGCCACTGCTTGCAGCAGGGTTTCATGGTTTCTCTCTAACCTCTCGTGAGCATCTTCTAGACGAACGGTGCGGAGGGTATGCATTCTAGTATAGGCGACTACTTTTGTAATCTGATTTAGGGCTGTCCTGCCTTGAATCTCCTTTCGGGCCATTCTGCAGACCAAGATTGGCAAGACTCTATCTGCTGAGCCCCCATTGCTCAAGTCGGAAAAGCTTCGGTCGCCATCAAATAGCATAGATTGATCTTGTCCTTGGCTCCATATTTCCAAGCATTCCACTCACTCAGGGTTGGGCCATGAAAAAGCCGGACGAGGTTTAGGAATTGGAAAGGGAGCTGCTCGGGGTAGGTTTTCAACTTATGCTTCGGAGTTAGCATCATACGAAAAGTCTTCATCATGGTGATCATTCAAGAGGAAAAGGATGATCATTCTCTGGTTATTCTCCAAACCAACCAGCTATGACTTCATTTGGAAGGTACTGGTTGTCGAGGGGATGGAGTCCAGTTATGTTTTCTATGCGAGAATTTAAGGGTAAGAGAATAATTATTAAACGAGCTATCTAGATAATTATTTAGAAAACCTTCATTAGTTACATCGCTATTTGTGAAGTGCATACCAGCTATGTGTAATCTAAACAGGATAGACCTTCGAATAAGTGACCTTAATTTCCAAATTCAAACAGAATAGGGGTAAGGCAAACTTATCACAGATTCTAAGTCTATAACATCCTAATTACATATAGCCTTAGTGTATCCACTTAGCAACTATCAACTTAGAAATGAAGATCCCGTTTTAGTTCTCAAGTATAAAGTACTTCTAGTAACACCAAATACTCCTATAGTATTTTAAAATTTAATGTTATGTTCTATTGTTCTCATTGTGGTAGGGTTGGTAAGATTTTAGCATTGTTGCAACCACACATTTAAGCTAAGGCACATGCTAGTCAACCCTCGGATAATATAGGTGATCAGGCTATATCTTCCCAGTCTTGACCATATGTCTCTAAGCCCACTTGTGTTGTCCAACAATCGTAATTCTTTTGTATTGTCCTAGTGACACTGATTTTAGTATGAATGCAGCACGTATACTTACTTAAATATTTTACTATTTAAAGTATAAACTCTTGGTCAGAGTATTTTTAATCCCTTATGTATTTATAGTTAGTATATCTTTTATGGGTTGATATACTTAATTCACTATAAACGATGCTCTGATACCAATCTGTTACACCCCAAAACCAGGAACGGCGGAAACGTTCTGGGGCGGAGGACGTCATGTATAATATCAACAACAATGTAAAGTAGTAAACAAGCAACAACATCATCCATTGCATTAATAAAATAATTATTATACAATTGTATTTTGTCAAATTTTGATAAACACTAAAGCATAAATCAAAATGAAAGATAAGTCTTGAACAAGCTCCATCTTCCTTTCTCCTTGCATCGGTACCTGTCTATGATGACCTGAGGATACAAGTAATTTTGAAAGCGAGTATCAGCTTTGAAGCTGGTGAGATCATAAGTATTTAGCATCTTAATTTGTATGTAAGAATTTGTAAGTGAACTGTAAGTATGAAAATGTTTGTAAAACAACTGTAAACGTTTGAAAAACCTTATAAATCCCTATGATTCCTACTATTATATAAAGTGCGTCTTCTACCAAGACCTAACTGTTCTAAATGTTCGATTCTTGTAAAAGTGTGAAATTTTCCCAAGTGTAACTATCATTATCAAAATATAGTTTTTACATTTATAGTTTAAGTGAAAAGATCACTAAATATCTGAACAGGGAAAATTAATGTAGTACTAAAACGTAGCGCTATAAGAACTACTGTTGTACTAATTACCTTAAACCGGATTTATATTAAGGCATTATGTGATAAATTGCACCATACTATCGACTGGTAACAACGACAACGTATAGTCGAAAAATAAGGTATGACGTTTGGCACCCGCAGACCTATCGGTCCCGCTGTAGCTAGCAGCAAGGTGTAGGATAGTCAATCCAGTATAGATCTATACGCAAACTCACGCTCTCCCTTCAAGAGGCTCTGGCTACAACCCGGGTCATGACAATTAAGGCATGCTCCCATATAGTGGATCACAATTTTATTAACGTATTAATGTAAGTGTAATGTAACGAACTGTTCTAGCTGAAATGTACGTGCTCTCTACCTAGCAAGTATAGTAATGTAATCGTTCTAGTATAGTGGTATATGTTCTCTTCCTAGTATAGTTGTATATGTAATGTACTGTAATGTTCTAGAAAGTATTGACTCATGAATGAACTAACTCATTGTATGATACCGCGTTCTAGTAATTGTTCTAGTATCTTCCTAAACTACCCATATGGTAGTTTACTAGTAATCTATCTGGTAAGTATGGACATGGATGTATACCCTTGCTACCCAACGGCATATGTTGAACTGGAAGGACCTTTTATGACTATATATGTACACATGATATATAACTAATATTTAAACGACTTTCGGACGATTACCCGATATCCCACCAGACCACATCTCAAGGCGCGAAAAGGAAAAAGGGTGGATAGCCTTCCTAAGTCTTTTAAACATTTCTTATATAACTATACATATAGAGGCATGCAATTTATAATATAAAAGCATAAATAAGTTTTGTAAGACATTGGAAACATAAATATTATTTCAAGAAAAGATCGACTTGATGTCGATCTATAAAACAATTTGAAGGCATAAGTATGATAAAACAGTTTTGAGTATAAGGAAACATTTGATCGAAACACAGTTGTAAATAAGTTTGAAAGGTAATGTACCGAGTAAGATGTACAGTGTATTAAGTAGTTTAAAACATATAAAATGTTTATAAAAATCATTTGAAGGAAACTGTTTGGTAAAACGGCTAATGAGTAGCCAAATCTTTTGAATGTTGTATATTAATCACATGTGATTGATGTAATAACTAGCGTAATTCTACATATTAATCGCATGTGATTGATATAATACTAGCATGATTCTACTTGTATCCCCCCTATTAAACATTTAAAAGTAGTTTAAAACATTAATTAAGGGGTATGAACTCACTTGATTGAAGTGGTCGATTTGAAGTAGTCGAGAGAAGAATCGAGCAGAACTTCGACAGGAAGAGTTGAAAACGCGGGAAAATCTCGGGATTCTCGGGAATCTCGGGAATCTCGGGAACACAAAACCTTCCTTCGGGTCTTGAAGGTGAAAAACCGGGGCTTTGGGAGGGTCTCGGGGGCTTAAACGCAGAGTTTCGGCGCGAGAAAGAGAAGAATGGAGCACCTAAACCCGGCACCCCAAGAGTTCTATTTATAGGGGCATTTCTGGAGTGCCACGTCGTGGCTAAGGTTGGACACGTTGTGGGGAGCAAGCCTTATCTCCTTCCGTTGATTGGATGCCCTCAGTCACTTGCCGGGTCGCGGCCAAGCTGTGCCACGTCGTGGGGGCCTGACAACCTCGGATTTTGGACCCCGAACTTGTAAAATTCGTAACTTTCGCATACGAGCTCCGTTTTTGACGTTCTTTATATGCACGCGTAGCTAAAAATATGATCTACAACTCTCGTTTAGACTTCATTGGCTAATTTTGACTTTATTTTTAATTATTTATTTTTAACGGGCCAGGACACGAAAATTTCGTTAAAAATCCATAACTTCTTCATCCGGTGTCCGTTTTCGTCAGAATTTTCATCGTTGCGCTACTAATGTTGAGACCTTAGATTCTCATTTAGGTTGTTTTGGTCAAAAGTATCTTGATCTCTATTTCGAGTTTTTAGCTGTCTACTGCTATACCCTAATCTTGGAAAAATCATAACTTCCTCATACGAAGTCAGATTTGGACGTTCTTTTTATGTATGCTCACGGTTTGAGGTTATCTATAACTTTCATTTAGATACTTAATGCTAAAAACTATTGTATTGAAACTTCGCGTTTTTCTTTTAATCGGTGTTGCCGGTTTTGCCGAGAATCTTCGGTTGGTCATAACTTCTTCGTTATAACTCGGATTTTAGGGTTCTTTATATGTACGAAAACCTTGATACGATTCCTACTACTTTATTTAACACAAACAAGATTTTAGGAAAGTTATATTTTGACCTAAATTTGATTGGTTTTACATTACATTGTCTCGAAATATCGGGTTGTCACATATTAATTGGACAAGATTTTTTTAGAAATTATCATATTTTATTAATAACTACTCAGAAATTAATTAGAATTAATTGGATTAATCTATATTGCAGGGGTTGTTTTACTATTTATTGATAGTTGAGGAAAAGGCTCCCGAGCCTCCTTGTAAGTGGCTGGATGAAAATTTCTAGCAAGGGCCTAGAATTTTCGTCCAAAGGCTCTTAGATGGAGGCTTATGGGTTGCTTGGTCACTAAGCAAAGGGATTAGGGTTTCCTCCTTAAATCCAAGTTTTGGCTTTAAGCTACCTCACATATATAAAGAGCCTTAGCCTTCACAAATTTGACAATCCTAACCCTATAAGAGTTCTACCCGAAATTCTCCTTCTCCGTCTCCATAATCCTTAGTTGCTAGTCTTGGGTATGAACCATCAGAGGCACGATGCTTGTGATGCTAGCTACCAAAGTTTTGAAGAAGATTGTTTAGAATAACAATCTAAAGGTTAGTTTTTCTTGTCTTATGAATTAGTTTATTCATAGGAAAGTTTTTGTATGCTAGTGTTCATAGTATGTTGCTAATATGTGAAATACATAGATCAAAATAGGTTGCATGTTCCCTAATCAATTGAATTGTTTTGATTGTTTTTCCGGTTAAGGCATTGTAGTTGTAAACTACATTCCCCATTATTGGTATTAGAGCCTACGTCTTTCTTTCATGTATTAACACATTCGTTAATCAAAAAGGAAACATGGTTTTGGTTTAGTCGTAGATCGTGACGTGAGCGTATGAGGCCCACGACGTGAGCTCGGTCAGATCCGAAAATCTGGACCAAATCTGCATTAACAACTTTTATATGATAAATACTTGCTATATTTTATTCCCAAATCCGATTTTGGTGTATCTATGATGATA
Source organism: Lactuca saligna (assembly GCF_052625555.1). NCBI lineage: Eukaryota > Viridiplantae > Streptophyta > Magnoliopsida > Asterales > Asteraceae > Lactuca > Lactuca saligna. The sequence goes on along the minus strand of NC_136421.1, from coordinate 110,456,829 downwards.
AGATAAAAGCCTAGAAGTTAGGAGATTAATACTCTGACTTGATTAATTGTTTTATTATTAATATGATTGATTTTTATAAATGTTTAAATAATTAATTTGGATATTAATGGAACTTAATAATTAATGTGAAATAATATTTGGTTTATCTTAAATTTAAAATATTTTAGTTTTGAAATTTATTATATTAGTATTTTGAAAATTTTAAAATACACCCTTATAGTATATTTAACATTAAAAGTCTAATATTACTATATGTATAAGACTAAGTCAGCCGAACCGTTAGTACGCCTCATTCACGAAGCCAATCTAAATTGGGGTATAAGGAAACTACCTATAAATGGAGGTTAAATGAGTATTACTCTCTCCCATCGCTTCCTTGATTGGTGGAGGGCATTAGTCGAACAGGTTTGATAGGATAAATTGATTCTCGTTAATAAGTACAATGCATTAAAAAGTAACTAAATCATTTTATTTTCAATTCCCAATCTTAGTTACTTTAGGAAAAATGTGAATTTGTATTCTAACCCATGAAATTGAACATTGCACTTTATAAGTTTTTAGTGGAGCATCTGTGGTTGACCGAAACACTAATAAGGACAAATAAAGAGTGGAAATGAGTGTCTTGAAAATTATCATTGATTAATAGAGCGTATGTGGTTAACCGACATGTTAAAATCAGATGATAAATGACATCAACAGTACCCAACTAATTTTCATGGTTATTCATATCTTGTTTGTGATCCTCGGTATCCCAGTCACAAATGGAAGAGCATAATCGAGATTAGACATGCCATTGAAAAGTTCAATGAATCTCAAAAGATCTATGAATTTCATTTAAAAAACCTAATCCGTTCAAATTTTGTTTTTTTTTATGGTGAAATTGGTAAATCATCATTTACCTACCTTTATATAATTTACAATTAGATTACGACATCCCTTGTCTAAGTTCTGAATTATTTAGTTGGATCCTAGCCTTCTTTTTGGGTGTTCTATTGAGGATTATTCTTATCTAACTAAAACTATCTTTCTTTTATAGATTTCTACCCCAACTGATACTTCTGGTTCCTCCTCCTCCAACAACAACAAAGATGTGTATATTTAATGCACTAGTTTTTTTTATTTATAATTCCTATTTTATTGCATCTAAACCACACCTTATAGCAGTGACCCCGATCGAGTATATTATAGTTTTGATAAGCAAGGGTGTGAAACACAAGGGGAACGGTGGTGAATTAATTTAGAATGTTTGATTATAGGTTACACAAAACACATAAGCAATAAGAAGAGTTTTATTAAATACTTTAAATACCACTTAACATTAAACATTGATAAACTGAACGAAAGACAAATCTCTTTAGGTACTTTGGTTTTGAAAAATTACATCTTAAAATCATAGATAATTGCGCACACTGGCTTATTTATTCATATTCACCGCTTTCTAATATGATTAGGTTTATGTTCACTAATACTAATCCTTTGATTTCAACATAACTATTAATTCATTGATGAGGTGAATAAATAATCATGCAAATCAGTATGTAGTTTGTATTAAGCAAGATTTGATCTTATTTAACCCTAATGGTCATAGGAATTTAATCATGATGTAACATCCATGATTTCAAGGTATTGCTAATTTATTTCATCTTGTATTTAATTGTTTTGGGCCATGAAGTTATTTTGGGCTTAGAGGTTGGGCCTCTGTGTGTTTGGGCAACCTAAAGTCATACAATGGGCGTAAGGCTGGCATGCATGGCATAGTAAGAACAAGGAAAGCACAGAACCATGCACGTACACGCAACGTACATGTGCTGACTCAAAACTCTAATTTTTAGAGTTTAAGCCATATATATATATATATATATATATATGTGTGTGTGTGTGTGTGTGTGTGTTATTATGTCCCATGCCCCAACCTCCTTAGTCCAGAAACCCTAAAATCTAACCCTCCTCATCCTTGTGTGTACTTGACCTTGTGGAGTTCATTTTTGGTAACTTGGAGCCTTGGAATGAAGAAGAGGAAGTTGGTGAAGGATAGTTAGTGGAGCTTGAGCTTGAAGATCTGAATCACTATCATCATTTAGCACTTATTTGAGGTATAAACCTTAGAACTTGCCTTATTAATGATTAGATCTCTTGTGTTTAAGTTATTGGACCTTTTTGGTCCCATGGATGAAGTTTTGTGGATTAAGGTCATTTCTTAAGCTTAGACTTGCCACTCTTGGTGCAAATTGAGTCCTGGAGTCATAAAGTTGCCATCTTGGAGGTCTTGAAGCATCCATGCATGAGTACTATAACCAACTTTTGGATAAGCTTAGTACCTAGTGGTTAGTCTACCCAAATATTCGGTTATCCAAAACACACTAACTTATATATATATATATATATATATATATATATATATATATATATATATATATATATATATATATATATATAGTATATCATATAAAGAGTATATCATATATATATAGTATATCATATATATATATATAGTATATCATATAAAGAGAAAAAAGAATAACAACATGATCGACCAGGGGAGTCCCTTACAACAAGAGTTAGATGAGACACAATTCATCAACATGCTAAAAGACTTTCAGCTAGACCCCGTCCTATAATCGTTGATTCTTAAGTGAGAAGGAATGATATGTATAGATCTATATGGGACTGACACTCCCATATGTAGTTGTGAGTTACAACCTAACAGCAAGTCAAAGCGGACATCACTTTCTAAAGACATTTGCGACGTCCGATGAAGCGTCATGGTTTTTTTAGGGGAACACTCAACAATCATAGATTGACTATAGGAACTCATCGTACAATTGTTAAAATAAAACTAACTATCAAATACTAATAGTGATAGTATACTCAAACTCGAGGAAACGAGTTTAGATTATCCTTGTTAAACTTAATCCGCTACTCTTTGTCACTCCCCCAAACCGAGATGGTAGAAACATTCAGGGGTGAAGGACGTCATGTACAATATCATAACAATGAAAAATAGTAAAACAAGCAAAAACATCCATTCCATTAATAAAATAGTTAATACATGTGTGTTCTTTGTAAAGTAGTATGACACTTAAATGTATAACAAAATAAAAGACGAGTCTGAACATGCTACGTCTTCTCAGAAACCTGCTCATGTACTTGTCTACTGGTTTCCTCAGAATACAAGTTATTTTGAAAGAGAATATCAACATTTAAGTTGGTGACTTCATAGGTATTTTAGTGTCAAAAGTTTACTCTTGTTTCATGGAATATTTGTATTTGTTTAGTAAAAATGTTTGTATCTTTCCCAGAAAATCCTATATTTACTGCCTTTAAATGAAAAGTAGTGTTCTACCAAGACCCAACTGTTTGTATGATATGTTCTCTTGGAAAGTAGTGTAAATTGGATGTTGCACTTCAAATAGTATAAATATATGTTCTCCATATTTATAAAACTATCTTAACTCGACAATAGAATGCATCTCTCATGTGAGAATATCACTATAAGAATGTAATGGAAAATGAATATTTACAATAGTAATCGTATAAATTAAGATACTGATGTATTAACCACCTTGAAAACCAAATGATTAAATAAGGTTAAATGTGATTTGCTATGTCATACACAATAGTAATCGTATAAATTAAGATACTGATCTATACACAAACTCACGCTCTCCCTCCAAGAGACTCTGGTTACAAAACGTGACATAGCAAGTGTATTGCTATGTCATGAAATAGTGGCTCACATTTTAGTTATCTTTTTCTTGTTATAGTATGTAAGTTCCTTCTTGTTCTTCTAAATGAATAGTATGTTTATAATGAATACTAATAGTATGTATGTACTGACACATTTATTGTTTCTCTATTCTAGCAATAGTATGTAGTGATCCTCTAAACTATACCTATTATAGTTTACTAGTATGTTTGTTTGAACTGTTACTGAAAATACTCAATTTGTCTAATATGTACAACTGAGTTAACATATTCCTTGAAAATAATGAGATTTAATATTCAGGCATATATTTAGCAAGTATATCTATGATTTAATCGACAGTCGGACTAGTGATCCTACCCTAAGCCCACAACCAAACAAGGAACAAGAGTTACAGTATTTAGCAATAGTCCTAAGTCCGTTAAGGCATACTTATACATAAATATCTACCCGAATATGATTTTGATAAAAACAGAACTCTAAAATAGTTTAAAAGAGTTTTTTAAAATGGTTTTGACAACATTTAATTATAAGAAATCCTTTTGATTTGTTTGTTTCCACATGTAAATGAGTAGCACAATTATATTGTTTTCTACTTGTATTCTCCCTATAAAAGCATTTAAAATAGTAAATTGTAGGGGTATGAACTCACCTTTTTACGAGTGATTCGATATAGGGTTCGATATAGGTTGATTGGTTCCACAAGCTAGTTCTCGGGACAAAACAAGTCCTAAATAACAATTTATGCAACATAATGGCATTTAATTAGCATTTATAACCTCTAAGGCATTAGGGAAACAACCTAGGATGCAAGAATCACTTACCAAAGAGGTATTAGAACCGAAATCAAGTGGTTGCAAAGAGTTCACGACCAACTGGGTGTTCACGGCCCAAGAACACTTGGTGTTCTTGAGTTTATGACCCAAACTAGGTGTTCAAGGCCCAACTCCTTGATGAATGATAAATAATTGAAGATTCTAAACAAGTTACCGTGCAGAAGAAGAGAAGGAGGATGATATTTGAGAGAGTAATGGGTGTTTTCGGTTGAAGATCTAGAGAGAAAAGAGAGGTGTTTTTGGCTAGAGGTGGAGAAATGAAGCATAAATCAGCCAAACACTTATATATAGGGAGGAGTGTGCGGTCCGAAGTGTTTACGGCCCGATGCACGTTCACGGAAGAAGCGAGTTCACGACCGCAAAACGAAGACTAATTATGGCCGCGAAGGGTTTACTGTTGCGAGACTTCTCGGGTTTGAACTTTACACTTCTATTTTAAGAAATACTTCGAATAAAAATTTCAAAACCAAGTCTAGAATTTAAACATACTTAAAATAAAATGAGATAGGTCAAAACGGGAAGTTTGTCTTTATTGGATAAGTTTTGAATTTTTACAAGAAAAAAAATTTCGGGTTGTCACACTCTTTAAGGGACGCATCGAGAAGAGTAGTAGTACATGAAACACAATAAAAGAATACTAGGATAATACTTCCCTAGTAAAGACAAGGGATTTTAGAGATTTTAATAAAAAAATTAAAGAAAGTAATATGATACATCTTTCTACCCAAAAACATAGGTTCAAATCTAGTGAGTGAACTATCTAAATCCTACAACCAGAATATTAGGAAACAGTTCAATACGTACTTACATAAGTTAAGAATAAAAAAAGCGCTAATCTAACAAACTTGACAAAGTATTTTTTTAATACAAAGCCTATGAACTCACCAACATTATGTTGCACTTTCAAAACTCGCATGTATTCCAAGGTCACCAATTGAGACAGAAGATTTTTCAGCAAAAGATAATGAAGCGAATCGCAGTCTACCAAAGAGTATTGTTATCACGATAAAACTCAATGTAATAAAACTAAAGTCTTCATGTAACTTATATATTATTAAATGAAAGTGATATTTATGTCATGAATGACAGGTGAAATCCTTATCTGTGATCCAACATCCTAACGTCGTGCCACCCGACATTTCCACCGCCTGGCTATGGGTGTGACAGAGGATGACATGATGAGTCGTTATCCATATCTGTTTGCTAATGCATGATTCCACGGTGGAATCATCCTAAATAAGGGAGAATTGTAACGCCCATGTTTCTCACTAGGCATTAATAAAATGATCTAATAGTTAGGGTTAACAATTGCAATCTTTTTGAAGTGAATAAAGAGAATTATTTGAGTATTATGTGTGCTATGTGTAGTTATATGTTGTATACATACCTATAGTAATATAATAAAATATGAATAAAATTAGCATCAAAATAGAATAATAAATACGACGAATATCCTTGATGAAAGATGAATTAGTTGAGATAAGGATCCCGAAGATATAAGGAACGCTAAAATCTGACTTCGTATGAAGAAGTTATGCTTCTTTGAAGTTTCGCGATTAAACCAGCACGACTACGAAAGGTGCAGTAGTCATTAATCTGAGAGTGTGCACATAGAAAATGTCTAAATCTGACTTCATGAGAGGAAGTTATGATTTTTCAAGGTTTCAGCGCAACAGTGAGAACACCAAAATCGAATTCTAGAACGGTAGGTTATTAGACAAAAAAATCGAAACGAGAGTTGAGGATCTTGTCAATAGGAGTCCGTCAATATATAGAAGATCTTTAATCTAAATCTATTTTAGATTAATTTGTCTAATAACCTACCATTCCATAATTCGATTTCTTTGTGCTTACTGATGCACCGAAACCTTGAAAAATCATAACTTCCTCTCATGAAGTTAGATTTGGAGATTCTCTATATGCATGATCTCGGTTTAATGACTACTATGACTTTTGTTAAGACCACTAAGTCTGAAAAGTAGTTTATCAAAATTTTCTTTCTTTGATACGCAGATTCGTGTTGTTTAATCGCGAAACTTCGAAGAAGCATAACTTCTTCATACCAAAGTCGGATTTCAATGTTCCTTATATCTACGAAATCCTTATCTCGACTACTTCATCTTTCATCAAGGATATCCATCCTATTAATTATTCTATTTTGACGCATATTTTATTCCTATTTTTATAATACTACTATAAGTATGTATACTACATATAACTACAAATAAAATAGATACTCTCAAATAATTCTCTTTATTTACTTTAAAAAAAATTATATTTTTGACCATAACTATTATATCATCTTATTAATGCCTAGTGAGAAATACAAGCGTTACAATGCACCATTTTCTCGCATAAAGGTCTAAAGCACCTAATTGAGACAGTGTACATATGAGTCTAAACACAGACTGCTATATTCAGTTCGCTCATATCATGACTTTGATACCAACTTGTGACGTCATGATTTTTTCCTTAAATTTTATTTTTCTTTTTAAAACAATCTATAATAGAATAGGTTAGCATAAGAATTTCTCATTTAATTTAAAACATCTTTAAACCACAACGTTACTTCAGAATTCCAACATAATTCCAAACCAATTAAAACGTAGCAGAAGAAAAAGTTCTTTAAACTGAATAATCAAAAATGTGTCCAAGAGTGGTATCCATAATAAAAATCTAGTAACCATAGGTAACAACTCTCACCAAGGCCAAACTCCTAAGCTGTCTGCACCAATCATAAGGCATAAAAGAGAAAAGACACAAGTGTCAACCCCTGCTGAGTGAGTTCATAAAGGTTGCACATAAAACATACAAACCACAAATGGTTCATTCATTCATTTTACGATGAAACATAAAAATGATAGACAAGTACCACTTAGCAAACAACCGCATATCATAAATATTTAATCACATTTTCAACAACATATATGAATATATGTTCAGCGAAAATTCTACCACGTACATATATGATCAACCGAATACCACATAAACAACCACATAACATATAAATAACCACATTTCATATATAAGCAACCTTTAATTATTCAACCTTTTATTAATAACCAACCCTTTGATACATATTCAACCTTTTAATATACAACTAACCTTTTGTTATATATTCAACCTTTCAATATGTAACCAAACTTTTGTTATTTATTCAATATTTTATTATATGTATCCAACAGATTGATGAACAAGTGTTGCTTAGTGCTACCTAACCCAAGAGAAACACCCGATTCACTACTTGTGTGCAGTGGCAACCGAATGCTCTAAGTGACTCATGAATTCCAACCGAAACACCAACCACGAGGCTTCACTTTTTCTACACCGACTTTGCAAAATATGAGTACTTCATGGTGTCATTCAGGAATTGGTGCAAACGGTTCTAATTCTTCCTTAACACCTCCTGAATACTGTGTGATATTTGCACTGGCCGTGGATGAGGGACCAACATCACTTCAGCCCATGAACACCGAAGTGCATGTAAACCATGTGTCACACAACCATATAGAAATACCGGCAACTAACAACATTTGTAGCTATAGCTCTTTCTATAGGTACTCTTTCAACCTAGTAGGCATCCTCAATGATCCGGATAAGGTTTTAGGAAAACATCGTAAATTACCCAAACCCTCTATGGATAACCCTACAAGGTCATTCATACATTAAATAAAGCATGCAATGCATACAATCCAAAAGTGTATTAAAACATGCATTATATTCATATCCAACACATCAAAGGCATACAACATTCTCTCAAGCAACTTAAGGTAGCATGTTATACACGTCAAGTTCATCAAAGTGAAAGTAACATCATAATTAGCTCATAACAAGACAATATCACAAGCATATAGTAGCATTACAAATATCATATAAAGCACAAGTAATCAAATATATCATATCAAGCATCGGAAATGACATGATCATCCAAAGGAGAATCAAATCAACATTTATGGATTGCACATTTCAATAATGCAAACATAATGAGTTAAAACTATAAACTCACCTTAACCTTGACGAATCCTTTAATAACTTAAAGTTTTGAGCTCCCTTGAATATGTCAAGACCTCACCTAATCACATATATCATCAAGTTACTAAGTCTATTCAAAGTCTATAAGTTTAGCTCATCATAATTTAATTATATATTGTATTTTTATAATTCCAGCCATGACCAATGTTTAGTGTTTTGATCATGAAACATAATATACAACTCCAAACGGGATGATTTAGGAGAGTATGGAAACTAGACAAGATTTCCTACGACTTTATTTTTGTGGCATCTTTCTCTAATTCAGACCGAAACTGCCTATAAAGTCCTCACAAGACATATGAACGAATCTGTAGAAATTCCTAATTTTTTAATGAATATCACATATACTTCAAGGCTTTCGACAAGGGATTTAAACCAAGTGAATTATTTCTATTTATATATAACACCTTTAATCACCATGGCTAGCATATCACAAAATTGAAAATTTGTTGGCCCAATTTAAATATGGTAACCATTACTTTGCCGAATTTAGTTAATCCTCATTAATTAAATATAATTCCTTATTAATTAAGTATAATTTTTTGTGTTGGATCATTCCAATATCACCTTCTGGCTCCATAAAATCCATTTAAATAGTGACATCATATATTTCATTAACCCTTTAATAATGAATAAATAAGGTACCCTTTGCCTACGCAAATTTATGTATGAGTGATGAAGATAAAAGACATCCATAAAGAAATCTATTTCCCATTTTTTCTAGTCACTGACGAACTTCCTTTGATCCGTCAACATCACCTACGGACTACACCTATGAGCATTATAGATCCTTACAAAATCCTTATTTCCATTAATTAATCATCAGGTGCATTTTTTTCTTTTTCTCATGACCCATCTAGGGTACCTTATCTCTACAAAATACAACCATTGTTTCATATCTACCTAAGATCAAGAATTATCATTCTTCCACCAGAACTCTCATCAAAGTTGGCTAGAATAACACTCTCTCCATTGCTCTTTCTCTTTTTCTATTTCTTTTGCTGGAAAAAAGAAACGTATCACAACAATGACAAACAAACAGGTAAACTTGTTGTCTCTCTTCCTCAATCTCTATATCATTTTGGTTGCAGATGGGGTATCACCAGAGATAACCAACATAAACCACACGATTTATGTGCTTGTCATAACGGTAATCATAGTTTATCACTTTGGTTGGCCGTCTACCTACATCTTTCGTATAACTACCGATTTGGAACAACCGATAACCAAATGTAATGTAACTTCCAATTTTCATAACAAAACATTTTCATTTTTATTCAAGTAAAGCTTCCCAGTTATCAACCCATTATGAAGAAAACCGTTAATTCCCAAATAAATTTATTGAAAAACATAGTAATATTCGTTGGTGCTGATGAATGTGTACAGTCATGCATTCACCTTCCCATGATCACCGATGATACATGAAGCAATAAACAACTGGTGGAATGGCCATGTTAAGTCACTTACTCTCGTAGTGGCTAACGCGATGGGCTGGGATACACTAAAAGACCTTATGTCAGCAGAGTATTTCCTGAGGGGCGAAGTTCAGAAACTTCAACAAGAACTTTGGGGCCTTAAGATGAAGGGATATGACATAGTAGCCTATACGACTAGATTCAGGGATTTGGTGGCTTTATGTCCAGGAATAGTCCCTACTGAGAGCAAGAAGATCGAGAGGTACATTTGGGGACTGGTACCTCCATATCAGGGGAACGTTTTGTCTTTGAAACCCTCTACGTTCGACAGTGCTACGCGATTGGCACAGAGACTTATCGACCATGGAGTCCCTCAACAAGCAACGACCACTGATGTCCCAGAACCGGCCAAAACAAACGATAACAAAAGAAAGTTTTAGGAAAAGGAGAAGAACTAATTAGAACAGAACTCTGCCAAGAAATAACAGATTGTGGCTGTTTATGCCTCAACAAATCATGTTGTACCTGCACCAGCGAAGCAGTATGCTAGAAGTCTGCTAAAGTGCAACATGTGCAACTTCCACCATAATGGACCCTGCAGGGAGATGCACTGTGTTAACTGCAATAGGAAGGGGCACACTGTCCATTTCTATCAGCCACCAAAAAGACCAATCTCCCATGTACCTAGTACTGGAGCAGGTCAGGCCTGCTACGAGTGCGGTGAAGTGGGGCACTACAAACAGAACTACCCTAAGGCAGGGAACACTGGCGGAGTAGGAAGGGTGCCTATCATTGGTCATGAAGAAGCCGGGGCAAATCCTACTGTGGTCACGGGTACGTTTCTCCTCAATAACTCCTATGCATGTATACTATTTGATAGTGGAGTGGAGAGGAGTTTCATGAACCAAAAATCTGCTCACTTACTTAATCAACAACCTCAAGCACCAAAAGAAACATTCACCGTAAAAATGGCTAACAGGAAAACCAAGAGCTCTGACAATATATACATAGGATGTACCCTCTCTCTAGATAGCTATTCATTCCAAATCGACTTCATGTTTGTCTCAGTTAAAAGTTTCGACGTCATTATCGGCATGGATTGGTCGAGTCTTCATCATACCAACATCCTATGTTTTGAGAAAGCTGTTCGTCTTAGTCTACCACAGAGCGAAACCCTAGCTATCTATGGTGACAAACCAGGCACAAACCTTCGAATCATCTCAAGTATTCAAGCCATGAAGTACTTAAGAAAAGAATATCATGCGTCCTTTCTCACGTGGTGGATGTGCACCATAAGGTGAATGCCATCAAGGATATCCCTGAAGTCTGTGACTTTCCCAACATCTTTCCAGAAGATCTGCCAGGATTACCTCCATAATGTCAAGTTGAGTTCAGAATTGACTTAATTCCAGGAGTGACTCATGTAGCCAAATTGCCTTACCGACTAGCACCAGCTGAGATGCAGGAACTGTCCAGTGAACTGAACGAACTCTTCAGCAAGGGATTCATTAGACCAAGCTTCTCACCATGGGGAGTTCCGGTCTTATTCGTAAAGAAGAAAGATGGATCGTTCTGTATGTGCATCGACTATCGCGAGCTAAACAAATTCACCGTTAAGAACCAATACCCTATACTGCATATACACGACTTGTTCGACCAACTTCAAGGAGCAAGCTACTTTTTAAAGATTGACTTAAGATCCGGGTATCACCAACTACGAGTTCTAGAGGAAGATGTTCCCAAAACACCCTTCCGAACTCGTTATAGTCACTATGGGTTCGTAGTGATGCCTTTCGGATTAACCAATGCGCTCGTGGTGTTGATGGATTTGATGAACCGGTTGTGACATCCTTACTTAAATAAATTCATGATAGTATTCATTGATGGCATGCTTATCTACTCATGCAGTAATGAGGAGCATATTCAACATTTATGACAAATCTTGGAAGCACTATGAGCGGAGAAGCTTTATGCAAAGTTCTCCAAATGTGAATTTTGGATACAAAGAGTCGAATTATTGGGTCATGTGGTTAACAAAGAGGGAATTCAAGTGGACCCTTCCAAAATCAAAGCCCTTAAGAACTGGTCAGCACCTAGGACCCCTACGGAAATCCGTCAATTCTTAGGCCTCGCTGGCTACTATCGTAGATTTATTCAGAACTTCTCAAGGATCGCGAAGCTACTTACCACTTTGACCCAGAATGGTGTGACCTTTGATTGGGAAAAGAAGCAAGAGAAGGTATTTCAAACAATGAAGCAAGCTTTGTTTAGTGCACCGATATTATCCCTCCCAGAAGGGATAGAGGATTTCGTGGTGTACTGTGACACATCCAACCAAGGGATTGGTTGTGTTCTTATGCAACGGGGAAATGTCATTGCCTATGACTCAAGACAGCTTAAGACACACAAAGTCAATTACACTACGCATGATCTCAAGTTAGGAGCAATTCTATTTGCTCTGAAGATCTGGAGACACTACCTGTATGGTACAAAAAACACTATGTTTACAGACCATAAAAGTCTTCAACATATATTCGATCAGAAGGAGATCAACATGAGACGATGACGGTGGGTAGAGCTACTAAATGACTACGAATGCAAAATTCGTTATCATCTTGGTTAAGACAACGTAGTAGATGACACTATAAGTCGCAAAGAGTACTCAGGTCGTAGAGTCAAAGCATTGACTATGACAATCCATTCACATATGTCCACACAAATTAAGGAGGCTCAGCAGGAAGCCTTAAAACCTGATAGTGTGGTAGATGAACCCCTAAGAGGGATGGATAACAACTTAGAAGCCAAGAGTGACGGAGCCTTATACCTCATGGATCGGATCTAGACAGCAAAAATTGGTAAATTCAGAGATGTGGTCATGAACGAAGCAAACAATACTCGATAATCCGTTCATTCGAGTTCAGATAAGATGTATCTGGATCTCAAAAAGATATATTGGTGGCCTAATATGAAAGCGGAGATTGCTACCTTCGTAGGCAAGTGTGTTACTTGCGCCAAGGTTAAGGTTGAATACCAAAAGCCTTTAGGTTTGCTACAACAACCAGAGATACATGAATGGAAGTGGGAGCAGATTACAGTGGCCTTCATAGCAAAAATTCCTAAGTCAAAGGGTGGTCTCGATACCATTTGGGTGATCGTGGATCGGCTAACCAAATCTACACACTTCCTACCAATTAAGGGAACCGACAAAATGGAGAAACTGATAAGAACCTACCTGAGAGAGATAGTGTGACTGCATGGTGTCCCCATATCAATCATCTCTGATAGAGATAGTAGAATCATCTTGAGGTTTTAGCAGTCACTACAGAAGGCACTAGGAACTCGGTTGTATATGAGTACACCCTACCATCTGCAAATTGATGGACAAAGTGAGAGGACTATTCAAACCCTAGAAGATATGTTGTGAGCTTGTGTGATAGAATTTTGGAAAGGCATGGAATACCCATTTACCCCTTTTCGATTTCTCCTATAATAACAATTATCACTCTAGTATAAAGGCTGCTCCATACGATGCCCTCTATGACCACAAGTGCAAATCACCTATGTGTTGGGCTTAACTGCGTGATACTCAGTTAGCTAAAGGGAAAGTCCCTGACAGTGCTCTTACTGGTCCAGAAATCATCCAAGAGACTACAGAGAAGATTGTTTTAATTAGGGAACCACTTAAGGCCTCGCGAGATTGACAGAAAAGCTACACTGATAAACGACGAAAACCCTTGGATATCCCGGTCGGCGACCATGTTCGATTGAATGTCTCACCCTGGAAGGGCGTAATACATTTCAGAAAGCATGGAAAATTGAATCCCAGGTACATAGGGCCTTTCGAGGTTCTCGCTAGGATCGACCCTGTAGCTTACAAGCTCAAACTACGTCAAGAACTTAGCAATGTACACCCTACCTTCCACGTGTCGAACCTAAAGAAGTGCCTATCTGATGAGACTCTTGCTATTCCACTCGATGAAATCGAGATCAATGATATCCTCAACTTCGTGGAAGAACCGGTAGAAATCATGGATAGGGAACTTAACCAAACCAAACAAAGTCATATTCCGATAGTGAAGGTTCGCTGGAACGCAAAGTGGGGACCTGAATTCACTTAGGAGTCCGGGGAATCAAATGAAACATAAATATCCTCATCTTTTCCCTTAGTCCATGTGTATTTCTTAGTCTTAGTTTTGGGACAAAATTCCCTTTAACGGGGGGATGATGTGACAACCCGTAATTTCTTTCTTGTAAAAGTCAAACTTGGTCAACAAAGTCAAACATATCAATCAAGGGTCAAACTTATTTCCATTATTATCTTAATATAGTTAGGGCAATAAATTTATAAGTGTATAAACCTAGCATTCTTAGATGTTGTGTGTTTCGTAGGGAATACATTTAGGACCAAGAACCTTTGCATGGGCTGCAAATGAGCCTTCGACCATAAACCACCCTCGGACCAGAAACCCTTCGCAGCCGTGAACCGAAGCCATGAAAACTTCGAGCCATGAACTCACCCCTATATATATATATATATATATATATATATATATATATATATATATATATATATATATATATATATATATATATGAGTTTGACTGATTTTTATCATCACTTCTACTCTTCTAACCGTAAACACTCCAATTCTCTCCAAAGAGCTTCAACCGTAAACCCTTTTTTCTCTCATCTATCATCTGAGGATCCTTAATTCACCTTCGGATCTTGTTATGGATCACCGAAAGCTCATCCTTTCAACAATCAAGTGTTCTTCATTTCTTAGTTTTCAGCCGTGAACACTTCAAATCTTCTAGGGTCGTGAACCGTGTACGACCGTGAACCCTTTGAAGCTTGGCCATGAAATCTAAGGAGTTGCTTGATTTCAGCTCTATCCCTTCCTTTGTAAGTTTTCCTTACATCATAGGTTGTTTCTTTTGCACCTTATAGGTTATATTCACTAATTGTGTACATATATGTTGTGTGAATTGCATTTTAGGACTTGTTTTGTCTCGAGATCTAACTTGAGGAAACTTTTCGTCCTATATCGAACATTCAATCGAATCACCCATGAAAGGTGACTGCATACCCCTACAAATTACAGTTTTAAATGCTTTTAGGGGGAGAATACAAGTAGAAAACAATATGATTGTTCTATTCGTTTACATGTGAAAACAAACAAACCAAAAGGATGTCTTATATTTAAATATTGTTAAAGCCATTTTAAAAACTCTTTTAAACTATTTTATATTTTTGTTTTTATCAAAATCATATTTGGGTGCATATTTATGTATAAGTGTGCCTTAATGGACTTAGGACTATTGCTAAATACCTTAACTCCTCTTCCTTGTTTGTTTGTGGGATTAGGGTAGGATCACTAGTTCGACTGTCGGTTAAATCATAGTTATACTTGCTAAATATATGCCTGAATATTAAATCTCATTATTTTCAAGGATTATGCTTAATTCAGTTGTACACATTAGACAAATTGAGTCTTTTCAGTAACAGTTCAAGTAAACATAGTAGTAAACTATAATAGGTATAGTTTAGAGGATCACTACATACTATTACTAGAACAGAGAAACAATATATGCATTCAGTACATACATACTATTACTATTCATTACAAAGCATACTATTCATTTACAAGAACAAGAAGGAAACTTACATACTATAAAAAGAACAAGATAACTAAAATGTGAGCCACTACTTCATGATATAGCAATACACTTGCTATGTCATGTTTTGTAACAAGAGTCTTCTGGAGGGAGAACATGAGTTTTTGTATAGATCAATACGGGATTGACAATCCCACACCTCACTACTAGCTACAGTGGGACCTACAGGTTTACGGGTGACAAATGTCATATCATTTTCGACATCTGAAGAACGTCGTGTTATATACTAGTCTATCGAGCATGGTTACAACCAAATCACATTTAACCTTAGTTAACCAATTGGTTTTCAAGGTAGTTAATACATTAGTAGTGTCTTTTATACAATTACTACTGCGAGTCTTCATTTTTCCATTACATTCATACTGTGATATTCTCACATGAGAAATGCATACTATTTTCGAGTAAATATAGTTTTACAAATATGGAAAACATACATTTATACTATTTCAAGTACAAACATACATTTTACTCTACTTTCAAAGAGAATACGTCATACAAATAGTTGGGTCATGGTAGAAGACTACTTTTCATTGAAAGGCAAGAAATATAGGATTTTCTGGGAAAGATACAAACATTTTTACTAAGAAAACGCAAACATTTCATGAAACAAGAACAAACTTTTGATACTAAAATACTTATTCACTCACCAACTTAAATTTTGATACTTTTTTCAAAATAACTTGTATTTTCAAGAAACCAGTAGACAGGTACGGGAACAGGTTTTTGGAGAAGACGGAGCATGTTTAGACTCGTCTTTTGTTATCTTATATATTTTTGGTGTCATACTGCCTTACAATGAACACATGTATATTAACTATTCTATTAATGCAATGGATGTCGTTGCTTGTTTTACTATTTTACATTGTTATGATATTGTACATGACATCCTCCACCTCTGAATGTTTCTGCCATCTCGGTTTGGGTGTGTGATAGATTGGTATCAGAGAACTGTTTATAGTGAACTAAGTATATCAACCCATAAAAGATATACAACTATGAACAGAATGGAATTAAAACACTCTAACCAATAGTTTACTTTTTAAATAATAAAATATTTTACTAATGTATACGTGCATTCATGCTAGGACAGTGTCATACTAGATCAAAACAAAAGTATTACGATTGTTGAACAACACAAGTAAGCTTCGAGATATATGATTAAGTCTGGGATTGATATAGCCTGATTGACTATATCTATCTGAGAAGTGATTAGCATATGCCTAAGAATGGTTGTGGTGTTGCAACAAGTCTAAAAACTTACCAACTCTACTACAAAGAAACACTAGAGCATAACATAAACTTAAAATACTATAGGAGTATTTTGTGGTACTATAGGTCAATAGTTACTGAGGAGATATGCATGGGTTATATATGACCAAGATGTTGTAGACTTAGAATATGTGATCTTCGCTTTACTTCCTGTTCCTAGTTTGGTTATGGACATAGAGTTGGATCACTTAATCAAAGGTATATTCTATCTTCAGTCATATATAGCTGGTATGCACTATGTAAGTATAGAAGTAACTAGTAATGATCATCTAATAAACATCTTTAGTATTACTTCTATTATATGTTTCTTACACCCCTATTCTCGCTTAAATAACATGGTTGGATTTCATCTGTCGGGTGACCTGTACTTTTCCAACCAAGGAAACGTTGGATGACTAGATGCTGAAGAAGAAGAAGATAACCCGATAGCCCCAGAGGAGGAAGATCCCATGGAGAGTTCTGATGAAGAGATCGATATGGAAGTTCAAGAAGACTCTGACTCGGAGCCCGAGGTCTATGATCCTCCTCCAGTTGTTCAAAATCCTAACCCCTGACTGACATTTCAAGGCCGACGTCTCTGTGGGCAGTGAACTTGGGAATATGGAGCCACGAGCAAGGACAACCACTTCCCTATAACGGAGACCAAAGATTTTACAACTTGATTGAAGGGGGCTCAACTGATAGTGTCTTCCCTATCTTGGTTCGCCATGTTGCTCGCAATGCCGAGCATGGGAGGGCAAACTTTGACCAAGTTATGGAAATCAGGGCTAACTCCTGAGTCAACACAGTTCACCTCCATCATCTGACTGATGACCAGGAGTTAACAAGGACTCACACCGATTCCCTACATATAGAACTAAACACCTGCCAATCCAAAGTTAGGGATCTTCAACAAAACTAGGTGGCAATGCAAAGGCGTGTGTAGGAAACAGAGCAGCAGTTGGCTGAATCAAGGGTAAATCAAGTACTAACATGAACAACACTCCTTACGAGTAGAGCCTACTCCACTCTCTCTTTTGGATATAAGTTAGGTTTATGTATAGACTCTAGTATTAATTTCCTGCGTATGTTTAAGACCTTGAACCTTCAGTCTTTTAGGTCTTTGCGCTGCCAAAATTTTCTCTTTTCTGGTATGATGCTACTTCTACTCCAAGGTTAATTTTCTCGAACTTTATGCATCTATAATACCAATGTAATTGACAGGCATCTATTCCCCTTGGAAATCTCTATCCAAATGCTTTTAGATTTCTAGTGGTAGATCCTTATTACAAGCACATTCTCATTTATTTGTTGAACTATGGCGATTTAGTTCATGGATCATTCTCATTATTCTCACCATTGAATTCTTACAATTATCTTCATGTTTGTAAACTTTTAGTTGGAAGATGCCTCCCTGTAAATCAAATAGGCGTAATACGCCAATAACTCAACCGCAATCAATCACCTCCACCTCAATTCGATCCTGCGATGTTTCAAGCTACAATGACCGCGGCTGTAACGACAGCCTTAACTCAAATCAACGCTAGCGGTACTAGCAGGAGTGGAGTGGGTATTAACTTCACCCAAGGTGATATTCATGAACACCTTAGGGAGTGTTCCTACAAGGACTTCACCAACTGCATAACCAAAGCCTTTAATGGTACCGGGGGAATCATTTCTCTATCGCAATGGTTCGAGAAAACCAAGTCGATCAATGAGATCTGCTCCTGCCCGGAAGGAAGCAAAGTAAAATTTTTTGTCAGTGCCTTCTCGGATAGAGCCCTCACATGGTTGAATGACCATGTTAAGTCACTTACTCCCATAGTGGCTAACGCGATGGAATGGGATACACTAAAAGACCTTATGACAACAGAGTATTGCCCGTGGGGCGAAGTTCAGAAACTTGAATAGGAACTTTGGGGCCTTAAGATGAAGGGATATGACATAGTATCCTATACAACTAGATTCAGGGATCTGGTGGCTTTATGTCCAGGAATAGTCCCTACTGAGAGCAAGAAGATCGAGAGGTACATTTGGGGATTGGTACCTCCATATCAGGGAACGTTTTGTCTTTGAAACCCCCTACGTTCGACAGTGCCACGCGATTGGCACAGAGACTTATCGACCATGGAGTCCCTCAACAAGCAACGACCACTGATGTCCCAGAACTGGCCAAAACAAACGATAACAAAAGAAAGTTTTAGAAAAAGAAAAAGAACCAATCAGCACAGAACTCTGCCAAGAAATAACAAATTGTGGCTGTTTATGCCTCAACAACTCCTGTTGTCCCTGCACCAGCGAAGCAGTATGCTAGAAGTCTGCTAAAGTGCAACATGTGCAACTTCCACCATAATGGACCCTGCAGGGAGATGCACTATGCTAACTGCAATAGGAAGGGACACACTGTCCGTTTCTATCAGCCACCAAAAAGACCAATCTCCCATGTACCTAGTACTGGAGTAGGTCAGGCCTGCTACGAGTGCGGTGAAGTGGGGCACTACAAACAGAACTACCCTAAGGCAGGGAACACTGGCGGAGTAGGAAGGGTGCCTATCATTGGTCATGAAGAAGCCGTGGCAGACCCTACTATGGTCACGGGTACGTTTCTCCTTAATAACTCATATGCATGCATACTATTTGATAGTGGAGTGGTGAGGAGTTTCATGAACCAAAAATCTGCTCACTTACTTAATCAACAACCTTAAGCACCAAAAGAAACATTCACCGTAGAAATGGTTAATAGGAAAACCAAGAGCTCTAACAATATATACATAGGATGTACCCTCTCTCTAGATAGCTATTCATTCAAAATTGACTTCATGCTTGTCTCAGTTAAAAGTTTTGACGTCATTATCGGCATGGATTGGTCGAGTCTTCATCATACCCTAAGGCAGGATTGGTCGAGTATTCATTCCAAAGTACTTAAGAAAGGAATATCATGCGCCCTTTCTCACGTGGTGGATGTTCACCAGAAGGTGAATGCCATCAAGGATATCCCTAAAGTCTACGACTTTCCCGACATCTTTCCAGAAGATCTGCTAGGATTACGTCCACAATGTCAAGTCGAGTTCAGAATCGACTTAATTCCAGGAGCGACTCGTGTAGCCAAATTGCCTTACCGACTAGCACCAGCTGAGATGCAAGAACTGTCCAGTCAACTGAACGAACTCCTCAGCAAGGGATTCATTATATCAAGCTTCTCACCATGGGGAGTTTCGGTCTTATTCATAAAGAAGAAAGATGGATCGTTCTGTATGTGCATCGACTATCGCGAGCTAAACAAATTCACCGTTAAGAACCAATACCCTATACTGCATATAGATGACTTGTTCGACCAACTTCAAGGAGCAAGCTACTTTTTAAAGATTGACTTAAGATCCGGGTATCACCAACTATGAGTTCTAGAGGAAGATGTTCCCAAAACAGCCTTCCGAACTCGTTATAGTCACTATGAGTTCGTAGTGATGCCTTTCAGTTTAACCAATGCGCTCGTGGTGTTGATGGATTTGATGAATCGGTTGTGACATCCTTACTTAGATAAATTCATGATAGTATTCATCGATGGCATGCTTATCTACTCATGCAGTAATAAGGAGCATATTCAACATTTACGACAAGTCTTGGAAACACTACGAGCAGAGAAGCTTTATGCAAAGTTCTCTAAATGTGAATTTTGGATACAAAGAGTCGAATTATTGGGTCATGTGGTTAACGAAGAGGGAATTCAAGTGGACCCTTCCAAAATCAAATCCCTAAAGAACTGGTCAGCACCTAGGACCCCTACGGAAATCCATCAATTCTTAGGCCTCGCTGGCTACTATCGCATATTTATTCAGAACTTCTCAAGGATCGCGAAGCCACTTACCACTTTGACCCAGAAAGGTGTGACCTGTGATTGGGAAAAGAAGCAAGAGAAGGCATTTCAAATGCTAAAGCAATCTTTGTGCAGTGCACCGATATTATCCCTCCCAGAAGGGATATAAGATTTTGTGGTGTACTGTGACACATCCAACCAAGGGCTTGGTTGTGTTCTTATGCAACGGGAAAATGTCATTGCCTATGCCTCAAGACAGCTTAAGACACACGAAGTCAATTACACTACGCATGATCTCAAGTTAGGAGCAGTGGTATTTGCTCTGAAGATCTGGAGACACTACATGTATGGTACAAAAAAACACTATCTTTACAGACTACAAAAGCCTTCAACATATATTCGATCAGAAGGAGCTCAACATCAGACAATGACGGTGGGTAGAGATACTAAATGACTACGAATGCAAAATTTGTTATCATCTCGGTAAATCCAACGTAGTAGCTGACGCCCTAAGTCTGAAAGAGTACTCAGGTTGTAGAGTCAAAGCATTGACTATGACAATCCATTCACATCTGTCCACACAAATTAAGGAGACTTAGCAGGATGCCTTAAAACCTGATAAGGTGGCAGGTGAATCCCTAAGAGGGATGGATAACAACTTAGAAGCCAACAGTGACGGAGCCTTATGTTTGATTAATGTCTAAGTCCATAACTATAATTGGTAAGACTTGACCCGACCCGACATGGTCCATTTGGGTTGCATGGCATCATGCATTTGGATAGACTATAATGAGAGAAATAACAGTTAAGGTTTGTTAATATATTATAAGTTCTAATATATTAATAAGATTATTTAATTAGTATTGATCACGAATTAATCTAGAATTAATTAAGTGATCAAAAGAAGACTAATTAAATATATGGGTTGATTATGTAAATCATACATACTTGTATAGTGGGCAAATGCTCCATGGATTGTCAAGTTGGGCTAAAACCCATAAGATGCTCCATCGATGCTCTATGGTATATTTGAACCCATGGATCCAAGGAAATAGAAAGCCATGACAATTATGGTTTACCGTAATTGTCACTAACTATATAAGCATCTTATTGTTGACAAAATCGGCCACTAGAGTATATGTGAAAGGGCTAGCCGATTTTCATGAGGTGTGTATATTCTCTCAAGTTATTCCAAGTGTATTTGATGTTGTGTGAACCATTTGAGGTTTCACACTTGGGATAGTAGGCACTCAAGCTTCATGAAGACATTCTACCTCAAAGAGGTATGTAATTCTAACTTGAGATATTCATATGAATCAATGTTATGATGCTAGTTAGGATGAATACCTTAGAATATTCATATTTGCATGTATAATAGAGAAAACATAAATCCAAGGTATTTAGGGTTGCGTGTACACTTAGGAGTGTTAGAATGCTCAAAAACCCAACAGTGGTATCAGAGCCTAGGCTTTTATTCTTGTTATACTTGCAAATTTAGCTGAAAAATCGAATTTTGTTGATGTCTCCACAGTAGACTCGCCGAGTCCATGAAGGGACTAAACAAGTCCAAGGCTAAATTCATCCAACTCGTCGAGTTGGTTCATGCACTCGACGGGTTGGAACCCCTGACAGTATATATTCGACTGTTTTGGCTAGAATTGGACTAGGGACATTACTCTAAGATAGTTTGGGACTTATAAACTTATTTTTGATGTGGTAATGTTCATACTAATCCAATTTCAAAGATAATTGTCAATAGATTCATGTTTTGTATTAGTTTAAGAGTTATGCTAATTACATGAAAAATTTTGATGTGAATTATCTTTGTTCATATGAGTTGCTTAGATTAATAGAAAAGTTGATTGATTATGTATCCTTAATCTATTTTAATCCAACAATTGATTCTAAAATGTGTTTGTGTAACTTGTCCTCAAGTTACATGAAAGTTCACATTTAAGTTTCTTAAAACTCATAAAAATTGGCAAAGGTTAGAAAATGAAGAGTCTTGTCCTCATTAAATGGTTTTATGACTCCATAACTTGTCCTTAAGTTATGGAGGTTCAAGAGTCTCTTCATTAAATAATAAAAATGTGTAACCTTAATTAGTTCCATAAGTTACAAAAGAAGAGGAGTTACACTCTTTAATGGTTTAAAGTCTTCCATAACTTGTCCTCAAGTTATGGAACTTGAAGAGTTTTCTTAATTAAAACTACTTTAAACACATAAGTTATGGAATTAAATAGTTTTAAATAGTTTCAAAACTTGCCCTCAAGTTTTGGAATTTGTAAAGTTTTCCCATGAACACTTTAATTCCATGTTAAGCCCTTAGAATTTAAAAATTTAAAATCCAACCCTTATACTTTATAATATTATAAGTTAATATATATATATATATATATATATATATATATATGTGTGTGTGTGTGTGTGTGTATAAGAGCAAGTCGTCTTACCATTATTATGCCCCATTCACGAAGTCGGTCTATAAAGGGGGGTATAAGGTTATTGCCTATAAAATGGCAGTTTACTGGGTGTCCACTCTCACCCACCGCTTCCTTGATTGGTGGAGGGTCGTTAGCGGAACAGGTAGGATAAGGACCATAATTCTCCATTCATTAAAAGTATTAATGATAAATACTAAGTAACTAAACTCTTAGTAATACCCAATCTCAGTTAATTAGGAAAATGTGAATTTGGTGCTAATCCATGAAATTACACTTTGCACTTTGTTTAAGTCGGTTAGTGGAGCGTGTGTGGTTAACCGGCACACTAACTCATATTTAACATGGTAGGCAAAGGGTAACTTAATGTTTATCATAGTATCGGTGGAGCGTGTGTGGTTAACCGACACGTCGATTGAGGGGTAAACACTTAAGGGTACCAAGTAATTTGCATGGTTACTTCACACCTTGTTTTGTGATCCTCGCCATCCCAGTCACAAAACCTGAAGGGAACACTCGAGATTGAAACATTCCATTGAACAGTTCAATGAATCTCAAAAGATATAAAAGTTTCAAATCCAAGTAAAACCTAATTAAATTATTTCATTTTCGTGGTGGAAATTGGTGAATCTTCATTCACCTACCTTCAAATATTTTATAGCTTGAATTACGGCATCCCTCTTCCAAGTTATAAAATATTGTGTTGGGTCCTAGCCTTAATATTTCATATTGAGTGTTATAATAAGGACTTTAAATTGACTATCTTGAATATCTCCCAAAAGATGTCTAGTTCAGACATCTATGATCTTCCCAAATCTCTTGGAACTTCACTTCCTCCACCTCCTCTAATTATCCTCCATAACCCACAAGTTCAAGGTCACTCAAGCCCTATTGGCAAGCAAGGTGTATGTGTGCTCACATCTTGGAGATGAAGTCACATATTGACAAGCTGGGAGAGTTGGGTGTCAAAGTCTTCATAAAGTTGGATGTCTAATCACTTTCTAAGTCACATAGTGAGTTCCTTAGGGACTCCAATGAAACAGACTATAACAAGACCCTTAATGATCTTATCTATTTGCTAAAATCAACTTCCCAAAACTTTATGGACATCGATAATGATGACACTGGAAATCCAGAAAAAGCATTCTCTTCCCAATGGAAAGGGATTGGCCATAGTCAACTCGGTTGACCAAATGGTACAGAGAAAGGCTAAGTATGAGATTGTCCCATGTACGATTCCCAAAAGGTCCATATGGTTCTATTTCCAAAAGGAAAGGGCATTGATTGCAAAGCAACCAATTTTACCTAAGGATGTTAAAGTCAATAAGTATGACTCTACTTCAGGTAAAGTCCACTATCTAACTCTGATAAGTTTCTATTATGAGATTCTTGATATATAATGTGACTGGGTCACATGTTGATGTTTTAAGAATCAAAGAAAAGTGAAGAAAATTAAAGAAAGAATATGTTGAATCTGATCGCGTAGATGGATTTATATCTCATAGTTTGAAGATTGGATTCTTGAGCTACTTCTTAGGAGTTATGATATATTGCATAGGAATAGATAAAAACAAAGTTTTCATGTACTTTTGCACTGTAAGGATAGTTTTTCCGCAAAGTTTTTAAAATAAAAGGGAAAATTTTGATTTTATTTTAATATATCCTTACACTGGCATTTGTGAAATTCTTGTTCCTTATATGATTCCATTAATAGCAAGAGTGGAAATATGAATTTGATCCTTTCATTTGTGGTAGTGTCTAAATTTACCAAATAAGGAAAGATTCTCATCACCCAAGTTTCAGTTGGATAGAAACTTGGAATCATGCAAGTTGTATAGAATGATGAATGAGAACTTTCAAGCATTGGAAAATTCAGACTAACTAGTTAGTCACATGGATGTGTGAGTCAAGTGAAGGACTAAGGAATCGAGTACACATTCTTGTGCATTGGTCAAGTCCACCACAAAAGATCGATAAGACTATTCGTCATAATTTACTAAGGCTCAGTAAATATGGTTATACTTACAAGCTTAAGTGTAATTCTAATACATTGGAAAAGGTTTCAATACATGGCAGAGCGAATAAGAAGAATCAACTGAGGTAGAAAGATAAAAGTTTCTCAAATTTGAAAAGATGGGAGAGTAATTTAGCATCATGTTTTGTGATCATCTTAATGATTTAAAAATCATGTCACAATTAGTCCTCTAAATTCATCTTAGTGTATTCTTATGACTAAGAAGAGGAATCTTGAATTGTTGAAATGATTAAATCAAGAAGATGAGTCATGCTTCGTTCCAAAAACAATTCTTAGAGTTATACTCCAAGATTGTAAATTTAGTGACACATCTTAAAGAAGGTTTACTAACACTAGTCAAATGTAAGAGTAAAAGGTCTTCTACTCTTGTACATTTGAAATTGGTAAGTTGTGATGTTTTCGATAAAACAAAGACCAACTAAGGTAAATTGTGTGAAGTGTTTCTTTTGATTAGAATCCACACTATCTCTTGAATATCTGACAAGAAATTATTATATTTCAAGAGGACAGTGGGAGTCTAAAAGGATCCTGAAAGGGTTTCAAGAAGTAATCAAGAAGAAAAACCCGTATTTCATCACTAGCACACAACTAGAGGACTATTGCTAAATACCTTAACTCCTCTTCCTTGTTTGGTTGTGGGATTAGGGTAGGATCGCTAGTCCGACTATCGGTTAAATCATAGTTATACTTGCTAAATATATGCCTGAATATTAAATCTCATTATTTTCAAGGATTATACTTAATTCAGTTGTACACATTAGACAAATTGAGTCTTTTCAGTAACAGTTCAAGTAAACGTACTAGTAAACTATAATAGGTATAGTTTAAAGGATTACTACATACTATTACTAGAACAGAGAAACAATATATGTGTAAGTACATACATACTATTACTATTCATTACAAAGCATACTATTCATTTACAAGAACAAGAAGGAAACTTACATACTATAAAAAGAACAAGATAACTAAAATGTGATCCACTACTTCATGATATAACAATACACTTGCTATGTCGTGTTTTGTAACAAGAGTCTCTTGGAGAGAGAGCATGAGTTTTTGTATAGATCTATACGGGATTGACAATCCTGCACCACACTGCTAGCTACAGTGGGACCTGTAGGTCTACGGGTGACAAATGTCATATCATTTTCGATGTCTGAAGAACGTTGTGTTATATACTAGTCTATCGAGCATGGTTACAACCAAATCACATTTAACCTTAGTTAACCAATTGGTTTTCAAGGTAGTTAATATATCAGTAGTGTCTTTTATACAATTACTACTGTGAGTCTTCATTTTTCCATTACATTCATACAGTGATATTCTCACATGAGAAATTCATACTATTTTCGAGTAAAGATAGTTTTACAAATATGGAAAACATACATTAATACTATTTCAAGTACAAACATACATTTTACTCTACTTTTAAAGAAAACAGGCCGTACAAATAGTTGGTTCTTGGTAGAAGACTACTTTTTATTTAAAGGCAGGAAATATAGGATTTTCTTGGAAAGATACAAACATTTTTACTAAGCAAACGCAAACATTTCATGAAACAAGAACAAACTTTTGATACTAAAATACTTATTCACTCACCAACTTAATTTTTGATACTTTTTTCAAAATAACTTGTATTTTCAGGTACGGGAATAGGTTTTTGGAGAAGACGGAGCATGTTCAAACTCATCTTTTGTTTTCTTATATATTTTTGGTGTCACACTGGCTTACAAAGAATACATGTGATTAACTATTCTATTAATGCAATGGATGTTGTTGCTTGTTTTACTATTTTACATTGTTATGATACTATACATGACGTCCTCCACCCCCGAATGTTTCCGCCATCTCGGTTTGGGGGTGTGACACATTAAGCCACTAATCAATCTTTTCAAGGAGGCTTCCTAACACTCCTTGGATCATAAAAATTGATTCTTTAAGGTATGGTATTTCCAATACAACACATGAGCTCAAGCTAGGTCATTCATTAAGAAAAAGGAGATAAATTCTCATGCATGAACTCAAACATCCTCCAAAATTCAGATGCATAACATACAGGCACCAAGGGAACCTAAGGACTCATCAAATTGCCAACTTTATGGAGTCCTAACACTCTAATTCTTAAAGCATGGATACATATGCATGAAACCTTAGATCTAGAAATAAGGGAACATAAATCTTGGATCTTGGTTACTCATAATGGTCCCGATATGTAGCTAGAGGCTGCAAATGGAACTTCCAAGCTGAAACTATGCTTTAATTGTGATATCTTCTTCTTTAAACCACCAAAACTCCACCAAAAGCTCAAGAATCACAATGAGAGGCTATGGTTAGGGTTTTACTGAGCTTAGGGATGACGGAGGTTATTTTAGAACCCTAAAATGAGGTTTAAATATGAAGTAAACCCTAAAAGATCATGGGCTTGGGCTGCAATGCATCTCATGTCATGAGCTCTTATTACTCATGTCGTGAGCTCAAGACAATTTTGCATCTCCATTTAATCACTCCTCATGTCATGTCCCTTCTATGGTTACATATTGAGTCTTGGTGTTACCCAAAAACCATGCCTTTGACTCCTTGAAGCCCTAAATCGATTCGATCTTGAAACTGGGTGTTATAATTCTCTTTCACTTAAATTCTATTTTGTCCTCGAAATCATTTTTCGCTCCCATTCTAGAAGTAACCATTTGAGGCCCTTCAAACCCAAATCCTCTAACATAGTCTGAGATCGCGTGAAAGCCAAGACCCACACTAATAACATTCAAGATCCAAAGCCAGGCTCATAAGAAAATTTTAGCAGAACTCTAGTGGTTTGAGGCAAAAATACTATAATACTTCATCAGGATCGATTACCTCCGGACACCTTTATAGACCTTAAAATAAATAAGCAACCTGATGATAAACAAATCCCCATAAGCTCGATAATCCATAAGAGAAGAATTCACTTTTCAGTCCAGGACTTTCAGGTCCCAAAATCATGGACCACCTTCAGGTAATTGAACCAACCCATTTATACTTATCCTACCCAAGACTTCCAACCTAACCCGATCAAGGTCCCCCAACCTTGCATTGCTCGTCGCTATTCGAATTATGAACTTCATCCCACATCATAGCTACCAACCCTACACACTGATGTCTTAATGAGAAATCCTTATAAAACCCAACAGATAAGGCTAAACTATAATTTCCATCAATTATGTTGACTGAAATCAAGATATTTGATCGGTTCTGAATCTACTCGACCAACTACCGCTATACTAATCCCGCATGAAAATGCACCAACATGAGGAAACCCAACGATCACATTCAAAACTAGACCACACTTCTACTTGGCTCCGACAACCCCACTTAGCTATCTATTAACAACTCTCAGGTTCACACCCAATCCACTAATCGACAACAACACTTGGGTTTAACAAAACTTAACCAATCCAACAGGTCTTTAGGCCATGACTCAGACCTCCAAGCCCCAATCAAATAAGAACAGACAAGGAAGCCCTCATTACATCCCTTAACCTAGGCTCCTAGCACCCTTGAGTCTAAATCACAAGCACGTTCTATATATGGTGTCACAACTAAAACTAATATGACTTGAAGGAAAATCCAACAGTTGAAGATGATCTTGACGCGAAACTGGAAGATTCTGTAGTTACGGGGAAGTATTAAACTTGGAGAAATTTGGCTGAGAATCGTACCTTGGCACACAATCTTCATGCTACGAGACTCCACTCTCCCCCACTTGAGATATGCTAGAGTCTGACCACTTAACATTCCTTTAGTACCCAGACTAACTTGAACTCCACCACTGATACCCTGATACATAGGAGTATCTAAATCCTCACAACATTCATTAAATTCAATGCGTACACAATCGATGACAAATATGATTAATCCATTCATAACAAGAATCCCTACACGGAACTAATATGATACTTGTTACTAATTACCAGTTGATTAGAAAAATCATAGATTTCATTAACTGATTAACTAGATTGATTTTATCTTAGATTAGGTGATCAAGCTAAAAAGAACTAAAATCAAATATTCATTAAGCACAAAACTGAAAAATCTAGATAGAACCACAAACCAAAAACCAAGTGTAATGATTAATTACAAGAAAAATATTGGTCTTTGCTGAACTGAAATCTAGGGTTTAGCTGCACATTGCTAAAATCCGATCTAGAACAATAAATATAGACATTAAATAGCTAAATCTTCCTAAACTAAATGTATGAGATGATCCGCAACCTTCAGATCATCATAAATTGATGAAAACGAAGAGAAGTCGCCTAAAAAATCGTATGAAAAAAGTTTTTCATCGTCTGGGAATGTCTAGGGTTTAAACTGATCAGCAACAAAAAACGCGAAAAGGTGAATAACACGATCATGTTTTTGGGGAAAACACGATCGATTTGATAGCGTTTTTTCTCTGAAATCTCGAATTCTCCGTTTAATGAAGTACGATGTTGTATTGAGCATATTTGGGAAAAACCAATCGTGTTTTATGGAGAAACATGATCGTATAAACTATACGAAATCTTGAAACTTTATTTTTGTTCTAGAAAAGTTGCAAAGATGAAGCACAATCACATGGAGAAAAACAAGAACATGTTTTTCTCAAAAAAAAAAAAAAAACACGTGTTTCGAACACGAACTCTTCAGTTTAAGCAAATATGATCCAACTCCTAGCTCCATCTGGTATTTTAGCTCCATTAAGCTCCAAATATTCATCCAAGCTGCTTCCAAAGTACCACTCCACTCGAATTATCTGAAAACGACATAAAACATAAGCAGTAAGGGAATTCTAGCGATAAATATGAGTTGAGCATTATTTATACTAATGAACATGAAAAAACATAAAATATGATGTGACATGCTAATAAAAACTAATATAAAGGATGCATAAAATGGCATCTAACAATCGCAATGGAACAAAAGAACGTTGTAGAATCCTTTTGTCTTTTACTATGGTTGTTGGTATTAGTTTTTAACATCGAAAGTTGTAAAGTCTAATAATGATTAGAAAGTTTTTGTAAAACCCCATTTTTATTAATATATAACGGTGTTAAAATTTTGTTATAGTTACAATCACAAGTTACCTAGTGATAGGTTATGGTTACAATTTCTTATACAAAAACCCAGTTTATATGTCCTAATAGCATGACATAATGATATGAGGTAGTGATTCCTCATTGGAGTCGAGATAATTTGTATTCTCGTGGATAATAAAAATTTGATCATAGACTAATCAGGGGTATTGATTCCCCATATATCCAAGTTCATGCATTGGGATATTAAGTGTTGTGGGTGCATTCTTATCTACAGGGTTAAATCCCGTGGGTACAGTCTAATCTGTAGGGTTATATATTAGGATATGAAATCCTAATAAGTATAGTTTTATTAGGACGATTATTCTTTAGGGATGTGGAGTTCCCTATCTTTGTTTTATTATGACATGTTTTAATGTTAATAGATTGCCAATATGTTTTAATCACTGTTTTGAAAACCGGACCGGACCGACCGGTTCAACCGGGAACCAGTCAGGTTACCGGTTTTATAAAGCCCAAAAACCGCTTGTAATTAAACCGGTTAAGAACCAACGGTTCAACCATAAACTGGTAAAAACCGAACTGGTCAAACCGGAAAAAAACCGGCCAATAATTTTCATTTATAAAAATTACACTACAAAATGGTTCAGGAGACCCACACCTTATGGAAGTAGATACGTTGTTTGTATTAAAAATAACTATATTTCTTTTTGGGATAATGACTTAAAAGGGTAATATATTTTTCGATTTGTACACATTTGGTCACTGAGTTTTTTTTCGTCCAAATTTACCCCTTCAACTTGATAACTGTACACATCCAGTCCTTATGACCGGTTACTGCAGGTTAACCGGGAAAAATGACTTAGGGATCGTTTGATAGTTGCTGACTGGGTTAGAAGCTGATTGGGTTAGAAATGTTGACTCAGTCCATATCTGACTGAGTTTATGCTGTTTGATTATTTATCTGAATGGTTGTGCTGAATGAAAAAATGACCAATTACCCTTGTATTGTCTCTTGTGCTGAATTAAAAAATTATAAAAACACAAATTATCAAATAAAATCCAAATTAAACATACATCAATGAAAATCCAAATACAAATTGTCATACATAATAAAAAAAAGTACACAATTTAACGTGAACAATTTGAAAGTAATTGATTAGCAATCTGGTCACGCAAAGTAGTCATATAGTCAACGGCTTCTGAACCCCATTCTATGCCTTCTATGTTTTGACCATCATTTCCTCCATTGCCCACATTAGGAGTAAACATAGTGTTTTGTTCAAAGCTCGTAAATAATTCATCTTCAATATCGTATTTCCTTATAAAATTATGGACCGCAACACAAGCAATGACTATGTCTCTTTGCGCTGGAAAAGGATAAGGAGCCATTTGTTTTTAAATTGGAAATCTCGCCTTCAATACACCATAAGCACGTTCGATGTAATTTCTAAGTTGTGCATAAGCATGATTGAACATTTCTTCCTTAGTTAAAGCTCTGTGTCTTCGAAAATCGGCTAACCAATACCTAGTATTGCGGTAGGGAGCCATAAATCCACGGGTGTTGGTGTATGCGGCATCACAAAGGTAATATTTATCTGTAGATGTATGACAAATTTATCATATAAATAAAAAAAGATAAAAAAACGTATAGTAAAGTTACAAACCTGGTGGAGGGAATGGAAATCCGGAAGTCGGGTTAAATGCAACTTCTTTCAAAACTTTAGAATCATGTACTATGCCCTCCCATCCAGCCCACACAAAGGTGAATATCATATCAAAATTACAAATTCCAATTACATTTTGATAACATTCACCTTTTCCTCTTCCCTTATAACTGTCACAACTAGAAATTTTGTGTCTTGTAATCACTATACTCAAGTAAATGTTGAATTCAAAAACTCAAGAGCATGTATGATGCTTACTCAATGGAAAACTAAACCCCAATTCACTACATCAAGCAATTGGAAACCCTAGAAGTTCTTGATTAGGTCCATTTTGGACTAGGACTTCCTTATTGGACCTAAATGGACCAATAAGCTTCCAATTTGACTATCATGGGCTTAGAACCCTTAAATGGGCTTTAATTGGACCCACATTTACTTATTTCAATATTTTGGGCCATATTGGGCCTAGAATGAAATAAATTAAAAGCTTTGATCCATGGTTAACCTAAACTAGCCTAGCAAAGTGTAAAAATCATATTATATTTGTTTTTAGGTTAAAACTCATCCAACTTAATTTACACATGGGCTTGTGGGCATTAAAGCCCAAATTTCTCTTTTTCCTTCCATATTTTCGGCCCAAAACAAGCCTAAGAGGAAGGGTTGACCTTGTGAGTGACACCTCACAATTAACCAAAGGATTTCCATGCAACATGTCCCATACTTCCATGCATGCATCATTTCATGGTCTATTTCTCTCTTCTCTCACTCACTTCAGCCGAAACACACACATACAAATCTCTCACAAACTCTCTCTAGAATTCTCAAGGAACAATCCTCCCTCCTCCTTTAAAAATTTCGTGAATCAAGAGCTTCACAAGGAAAATTCTCCATTAAAATCATCATCTAAGGTAAGGTTATGCTTGGATCCATGCTTTGGACTCTTTCTTATCTTCAAAAATCTCTTCTTAACTCTCATGAAATCATAAACTTGTGTCTTAGAACTCCATAAACTCGAAATCTTCATCAAAGGGTGCTAGGGTCAAAAATCACCAAGTTTTCTTCCATCTTCTCTTCAGGAACCGAAACTACCCCCTAAGGTGAGCTTCATACCCCCTTGTTTTCGGATTTTATAAGTTTTGTGGGGGAGAATACAAGCAAAGGTGTAGATCTATCATTATGTGTATGTTTTGTATGATTTCTATGCTTATATGTGTGTTTTGTATGATTATGATGTTAGATCTAGTCATGAATCACTAAAAACCGAGATGTATTTTATGTTAAATGATACTAGCATAAAATATACTACTACATACAAAGTATACCAAGAAAAAAAAATAGCTAAGTGGCTTAACAATACATACTTTCGGCTAAAAACTCATTTTTTTGACATAAAATGTTAAAAATACAAATTTGAAGGGCCAAAATGAAATATTTCGAAGTCTGATGGGTGAGATGAGTCAAAACAGTTTCCATAATGTATTTTCTGAAAATATACTCTTTTGGAGGATTAAAAACATAAATTTCAAGCTTAATGGGCTAAAAATGACAATTTCGGCCCAATAGGGCCCATTATGCGAAATTTTCTGTTTTGGAGGGCCAAAACTGTATTTTTCTGTAAAACAGTGGACTATTAGTGTTACAAGTACTTTTCAAAGGTTTAAAATGCTTTTCAAATTTAAAAAGGACCAAAGTTGCAAAAAATTTCCAATTGGGGCCAAAATTGTAAAAACTGCGAAAAAGAGGGGTTATAACCGAGAAAACAGCAATTTCAGGGACTTAAGCTGTTTTCAATGAGAAATATGCTGAAAAATATTAATTTCAATAATTTTTGGTGTTAAAATGTCAAGAAAAATGATTTAAGGACCAAACCGGAAAGTTATTTAATTAGAGGGTTGAAAAAGTAAATTTTACAAACAATGATGGGCTGAAAACAGAAAACTTTCAAGGCTAATTCAATACACGCAACTTGATCGAATATTGGCACCGCGCCTACCGACACAATACACAACAATACCAAAAATCGTTGTTAACGAATTGATTCGGTCTCGAATCAATAACAAATCCAAAACTACTAACACTACAACCGCTCAATACACATATGGAACTCTCGGAACTCTATACTCTCGTGGAATTACTCAATACATCGACGTACACTCCTTAGGCCCAAAAGTTGCAAACCATGCTTGTTGAGCCTAGCTAGCCCAATGACATGATCTTTAGGCCCAAAGGATACTTGCTTACATGTAGTTGGGTCTAATACGACTAAACCGCGTGTAAAAGGACTTTCAATGGAAAACGTGTTGCTGGTCCCCAAGGGTCCTTCGGTGCTGCTAGTAAAGTCAGGAACTCACGATTGCGGGATGGGCTTTGGGCCCTTCGCAATTGCAATGGTCTTGAACGACGTAGGGAAATACCGAGGGTTTCGCACCTTCACCTTTTCTCCTCGGTCGTGGGACTACACAAGTCCGGGAGGATTGAGTTGTGTGAATAAGTGCGAGTGATGCCTAAGGGATCGCTAGTCCGGTTGTCAACTGGACGTTTTCATTAACGTACGTTACAACAATTCACCACCCTCTGTATACTCAATGCCTCCGGAGCTCAACGAACACCTATAACGTAACGAAATAACAACACATAAATTAAGTAAAGCAAAGTGATAGGAAAACGTCGGGTTTTCCTAGGGTTTTCAA
This sequence comes from Lactuca saligna, assembly GCF_052625555.1. NCBI lineage: Eukaryota > Viridiplantae > Streptophyta > Magnoliopsida > Asterales > Asteraceae > Lactuca > Lactuca saligna. The sequence goes on along the minus strand of NC_136421.1, from coordinate 110,422,222 downwards.
CTAGTACACTTACGAACTACATGTCGAATTTCACAACTCGTACGCTTACATATATAGAAAACAAACAAGCATACTCACAGATCTTCACATATTTTTACGCTATACTATTTTCAGAAAATATCGGATTTTCTGGTGGTTTTCAAAACAATACAAACATTGGATTTTAAACATTTCTTATGAACTCACCAACATTTCATATGTTGAAGTTTTTCCAAAATACTTGTATTCTCAGGTAACAGATAAAGTGAAGAAAGGATTGTACTCTATGATGTTTTGCGGGTGTTTAAGTAACAATGAACAATTTATTTTTGGGCATGTAATATTTTGAGACAATGTAATGGATGTAAACGCTACCAGTTGTATCATTCCAATGCTTGGTGATGTATAATGTTATGTTTCATGTATATTCATTGTGATGGTATTCAATTGAGTCACAACAGCCCCCGGACGTTTCCACCGTCTGGTTCGGGGGTGTGACAATAACGAGTTTGTTGATCAACAGGCACAACTGCATGTATAAGTGTTCCATCTAGTGCACATATTGCTCCGGGAAATATCTGCATTAGTTGTCTATGTCGTTCTGATGTATTTCTTGTTGCATTAGACGGGGTTGGTACTATAATTTCTCGTGCAAAACACATCATTGCACGTAAGACCTCATGAAAACATTGATGAATTGTTTGTGTGGAGTGATGAAATCTTTTTTTAACGGCTCGAAAACGTTCATTATGTCCTATAACATGTAAAAACATAGCCATCTTCTCTTCAACGCTTATCGTCCTACTAGATTACAACCAATTTTTTCTGTAAAGTGATTGCATAATAGTACAAATGCATCTTGTGAAAGACGTATCATATCGAAACATTGTATAGGACATCCGTGTATCAAATCTTGCGTATACACATACCCCTTTGCTACATGTTCACTAGCTCTTATTCTTTTAATTATTCTTTGCATTTGTCGGACTAACATCAACCAATACCAGGAGAATATAAGAAAATATAAAAAATCACCTTCTTTATCCATGTGTCCTGTTAGATGTCAAATACAAATTACATTTTAATCAATAACACAACAAACCTTAACATGTAAATACTAAAAGCATAACATTCCATAACATATAAATTCATATAACATAATTGCATCTAAGAAAACAATCCATAACATAACTAAACCGTAACATACTAAAGTCAAACAATGAACCATAACATAATAAAGTCAAGCAATGAACCATAACATACTAAAGTCAAACAATGAACCATAACATACTAAAGGCAACCAACTAATCCAAACTTTCTTCCTGCATTTGTTACCCACAACTCACAACTTGCCAAGTTAAGGCGCAACCAAATTTTCCTATTACCAGCACTTTCAGCAAATAACATAAGAGCAGTGGTGTATTTCGGATCATATTCTCCCCACTCCAAAGCTTGTCAACTTTGCCATACAAGCATCCATCTCCTTGTCAAGATTATTTGCTTCTGTGAATGCTTGTGCAGCCTTGATAATTTCTCTTCCAATTTATTTCAACTCATCATCAAGTGTGGTATCTTTAGGACCATTTCGTTTGCCCCCGTTGTTTTTTGTCCGCCCAGATGATTCCTCACTAGTAGATTGAGGTACTGTTGAGGTTGGGGTATCTGCATGAGGTGCTGGCTCATACATCTCTGTATCCTCAAAATCTTGTGTACTGAAGGTTTCATTGGGATGAGGTAATGTCGAAGATGACCCCCAACTGTGAACACCGGTCGAGGTCGCACCATCAAATAGTTGGGTACAAAGTTCAGGGCAAGGGAGGGGTGCATTTCTCAGCTTATCTACATACTTGTTCAACTATTTGAAAATTTAAGAAATATTATTAAACTATTAAAAAAATAATCTAATTTAAAAAAAAATATGTATATATGTACCTCCGCTTCTGCTTTCCATTCTTCATTAGTCATGTTAAAAGAATTCGTTACGGGATTATAAATATTTCCTGTTTTGTTTTTAAGTTTTAACCACACTGCATACTTTGCTTTTAAATAGTCGTATCGATTTTTCATTTGTTTTTTGTCGATAATAAAATTATGATATGTTTTCAATTTCTCCGCGACCACAACCCATGAGCTTGCTTTTAGGCCACTACCCTCCCGGCCATTGCGTGTTAATTCTTGTATACAGGCTTCCAAAAAAGTTTTGTCCACCAATTCCGACTTCCAACTAACCATAATTCTTTTATCCGTCATGTCTATTGTAAAAAGGAAAACCAAATAGCTAATCATCCACATAACACAAATTTACAAATAAATCAAGCATAAATGTTATTTCATCACATTTTTAACAGCATATAACAATCTTTTAATAACCAAAACACATTATGAATTGATTTTATAAGCATACAACAATCTTTAACAATCTTTTATAAACAAAAACACATAAATGTGAGTTCATCATATTTTCAATAGCATATAACAATTTGATTTCATGTCAACAACATATAAGTATCTGATTTTATGTCAAAAACACATTATGAAATTAGATTTCATAAACAAAAACACATAACAAATTGATTTTATGCACAAAAACACATAAATGTGAGTTCATCATATTTTCAACAGCATATAACAATATGATTTTATGTCAACATCATATAACAATCTGATTTTATGTCAAAAACACATTATGAAATCAGATTTCATAAACAAAAACACATAACAAATTCATTTTATGCTAACTCTTCAATCTAATTGAATCCAAGAACAATGAAAGAAGTGATTTCAAACTTTGATTTCAGAATGAAATCAGTAATTTCACAACAAACATGAAGGGTTTTTCTGATTTCAGGAAAAGAAAAGCAAAAAAAAAAAAAAAAAAAAATCGCAGGAACATACCTGTCAGTGGCGCTGTGTGGTTGTCGTCGGCTATGTCTTCGCCGGAGAAGATGGCGCAGACAGCAGGAAGCAGTCGAGTCGATGGCGCAGGAGCAGCAGTCGATGGGATGGGATACGAAGGCTGAAGGCGATAAAAGGATAAGGGGCAAGGGCAAATAACGCGTATCTTATTTCCCAGTCAGGAGGTATTTTTCTAATGACCGAGTCAGTCAAAATTGGAAGGATTAGGCTGACCGAATCAGCTCTAATATGTCAATAACAAACAACTGACTGCTGACCGGGTCAGCAGTCAGCACTGATTGCACCGGGTAACCTCAAATCAAACAGGGCCTTGTTAGGGTAATATATTTCTCATTTTGTACACATTTAGTCATTAATATTTTTATACACATTTAGTCCTTACTATTTTTTTTGTTTCAAAATAAGTCTTTTTTTTTTTTTTTTGGTTTTTGTACCAATTCAGTACTTATGAATGATTTATTTAGAGTTTTTCTCACGACATTTAACATGAGACTATCATTGATGACAGTGACGGTTCTTTTTGGGTGACCGCAATGGCACCGACAACCCCTGCTTTTTCTGTACGCAGTGTAAATTTTTCGATATTTTTTTTCTTTTTTCTACTTACCGACAACACCTACTACGAACCGGCAACACCTACTACCAAATCCTGCGTCCATCCTTGATTGATGAGGTGTTTGGGGTTGTTGATGCTTATGTCCATTGCAACCTCGACTGCTTGGTTGCATATGTCTTGTGGTTTGGCTTAGGTTTTGTATTCCGAACGTCGTAACTTCTTCATACATTATCTGATTTTAACGATCTTTATATCTACGTGTTCGTTTTTTAAGTCTGCTATAACTTTCGTTAAGATTACTCCCGTTAAAAACGTATGGATATAAATATCGTAATTAAAAAATATATTAATTTCTAACATGAGTAATCTAAACGAAAGTTGTAGTAGACTAAAATACAAACGCATATATATATATATATATATATATATATATATATATATATATATATATATATATATATATATATATATAAATATCGTTAAAATCCGAGATAGTATGAAAAAGTTATAATGTTCAAAACGCATGACATAAGCAACAAAGTAGTCGAGATCGCAATTGACATAAGCACCGAAAGCCTAAAATACCTCGTTAATGATTGTTCCATGTAAGATGTTGTGAGAAAAACTTAAAGAAAACATTCATAAGTATTGAATTAGCACAAAAACAAAAAAATTATTTTGCAACAAAAAAAATTAAGGACTAAATATGTACAAAATAAGAAATATATTACCCTATTAATACATTTTATCGGTTAACCAGAAATAACTAGTCATAAGGATTGAATATGTACAGTTTAACAAGTTGAAGGGATAAATGTGAATAAAAAATAAACTCAATGACCAAATGTGTACAAATCGAATTATATATATCCTTTTAAGTTATTATCCATTTCTTTTATAATGTTTTGTAAGCCTCTATTTTTGTTTTTTTTTTTTTTGTCGATGTAGGATAAGCCTCAAGAACAATTTAAGGACTCCTTTTCTACATTAAACGAAAGCTTTTTTTTTTTTTTTTTTTTTTGTTTACTTTTTTTCATTATGTTAATAACAAATTTTTGTGAGAAATAAATTATTAGAATTAGTATTTTGGAAGGTGTTGTTTCAATTTAAAACTTTAAAATTAATGTTATTATATATATATATATATATATATATATATATATATATATATATATATATATATATATATATATATATATATATATATATATATATGACGGTGTACGGTTTATCCGGTTTTGAGGACCAGTCTGACTGATCGAACCAATTGAACCATCAACCCGGTAAGACGGCCGGTTCGATGTCCAATCCGGTTTTCAAAACATTGGTTTTAATTGTAATATTGTAAGCATGCTTGGATTTTTGTTGGGTTAAAACCCATGTAGCTCAGAAGTCTTTTCGACTTCCATGTTTTTTTTAGATATGTTATGTACTCAGGTACAGAGTAACGTTACATACAAGACTAAGTGAAGTCTTTAGATGGGTTGATCCCTTATCTTTTACTATGGTTTTTGATATTAGTTTTGTAACACCAAATAATTGTAAACTTTGAGAAAGAAATGAAAGGTTTTTGTAAAACCATATTTACTACGATCGATTTTCACAGTAATCGGCTACTTATACAACCATGGTAAATTTTGAAATGATAAAAGTATGGTTGCTATAGGGTAATTGATAAGTTCAAGTCCTTGTTAGCCATTCAAGAATTTAGGAAAAAAAATCTAATGTTTGCTATTTTGACACACATCCTATGGTAGCATGTATTGCTACTATTAGATTGTTGATCGTTTCAATGGACAGTGAAAATATGATTATTCATCAAATGGATATTATAAAAATCTTTTTAAATGCCGATCTTGATGAAGAAGTTTACATGAAACAACTACAAGGTTTTGTTATATCGATAATGAGGATAAGGTAACTTGTCAAATCTTGGTATGGGCTGAAACAAGCACCAAAAAAATGGTATCAAACGTTTGACGATGTTATTTTGTCTAATGATTTTAATTTAAACCAATATGAATAATATGTTTATAGTAGATTTGATGATGCTACTAGTGTTGGAGTGATCATATACCTATATATAGATGCTATGTTGATTTTTGGAACTAAACAAAATCAAGTAGATGAAACTAAGAAATTGTTGTCGTATAAGTTTTACATTAAAGAGACATGAGAGAGGATGATGTAATCCTTGGAATAAAGATTAAACGTGTAAACACAGGTATCGTAATGACACAAGCTCATTATGTTGAGAAAATTTTCAAAAAGTTCAATTTTAGTGATTGTTTTCCCATGGGCACTCCTATGGACCCTAATGTGTAACTGATGCCAAATTCGGGTATTCCCATTTCACAAATTGAGTACTTTAAGGCCATTGGTAGCTTGATGTTAAAGTCCATATAAATTTGTAATCATGATATACCCAAATCCTTTCTAATATGACATTCAGAGTTCAATTCGATATGGAAGACTCATGCTTATAATGTGAAACTTATGCGACTGTGAAGTGTAGTCATACTTTAAGAGGTTGCAGACTTGGCATCATTATAATAATGAGAGGATTAGTTTATACAAATTTTATAACTGTCTCATGTCGTATTTTGTAAGACAAGTTTATAAATTTGTATCTATTTTATCTTTAGGTATTCAAACGGGTCTTAAAACACCCTCATTCTTAAATATTTGAAATGTGTAAGACTCTAAAATGAAAATTCAATCTATTCGAGGTTTATTCAGATTATTTACACTAACATAGGAGATGATTGTTCAGGTTGTTAAGTGTAATTGGAATTAATACAAGTGTAAAATGAGATATTAATTGTATTATAATACAAGTTAGAAGGTGTGAAGTGCACATTTTATATAAGATTAACCTGATTCCATAACAATAAATAACGAGGGTTAAAGGGCAACGCCCCCTTACTAGGTCCTAGATAGCAAGGTCCATATCCTGATGGTGGTCCTGCTCACTTGTCAACGTACAAGGTACAATGGGCGGCACCTTAAACTTTTTTGTTATTTTGAATTTAATTGTATCGGAAAAACAAGATTTAATGGGCATTTTATGGTAAATTTATGGTTAGTCACTTTTAAAAACCATGAATACCCATTTCATATCTACAATTAACCAACTTTTTTTTTTTTTTTTAGTTTAATGCACGGCCTTTCCAAAGAAAGGCAAAGAACGATTTCTGGTGAATCAGGTTTTGGCTTTTATTTATGTCTATTTGTATATATACCGGCTCCCCCAAACATTTTTGCAGTTTTTTTTTTTGCAGATAAACAGACGCTATGTAATAAAACTTTGGATCAACCAAATAAACTTGGAGCTTAAATATGGTTGGATAGGTGAATTATGAGGTCAAATGTTTGGGGTTTGGCTGACATGAATCTGACCACTCAACCGTCGATCTCGTGATGACATCCGATTGGCCCATTATTCGGCGGCCGTGGGATCACTGACCTTATCCACTCTTCCCTACGCTTCCACCTTTAATCTTTTTCCTTTAAAATAATATTTAATACTACTTGCCACCATTATGGGCAATGCATGCATCAAAATATAATATATATTCTCCTCGATGCTTGTGTCCAAAGATCATATAACACCCCCATTCTTTCCGAATTAGGAAACTTTTACTGCATCTCCATCTCCCTCAACCTCCATGGCAGGCCCCAACGACGAACGCTTGGATTTTGGGAAGATGGGTTACGGGTATTTAATCATACTTTATTCATGTATTTTTGTAATCTGCTGTGTAAGTATAGTCTGTAAGTTTTCATGAATTTGCCATTTGTGTTAGATGCAAGCATTATCGAAGAAGATGTATGATTCGAGCTCCTTGTTGTAACGAGATATTCGACTGTCGTCATTGTCACAACGAGGCTACGGTACGATTACTCGATTACTTCGTTTTTTCATGCGATTTCTGTTGTATTCTTCGATTTAAGTGTTTAGATCTCACGAATGTTTGTTAGGGTTTCGAAGAAGAGGAACTTTAGGGTTTATAGTAGCTTGTTGCAGATCTAGTCGTATGGATTTGAATCGATTCAATCTCCGTTCTGATTGTATTCTGATTTTCTCTGTTTATCCCTCAGAATATGTTGAAAAATCCCTACGATCGCCATGAACTTATTCGATCCGATGTGAAACAAGTACGCTCCTTTCTCCTTCATCATCAGAGTTGCGAATATAATAAACCCTACAATCGACTGAAAATTTTCATGTTTGTTGCAGGTGATTTGTTCAGTTTGCGACACAGAGCAACCTGTATGTTCCATTGATTCGATCTACAAAACTACAACAATTCCTTTCTTTAATCACTGAATCGTCTCTTTGATTTCCAGGTTGCTCGTTCCTGCACAAATTGTGGCGTCAATATGGGGGAATACTTTTGTGAATTGTGCAAATTCTACGATGATGATGTATGAAATTCCAAACGATTTGTATATCTATGTTTTCGTTTCACTTTTGCTAATCATCATCATATTGCAGATTGACAAGGGTTTGTTCCACTGTGACGATTGTGGCATCTGCAGGTTAGTTATGATTGTATTTCTTCTTTTTTGTTCATTCAGTTGTTCATTGTTCCATGAGTGATTTGATTTATATAGTTCTTTTCGTGTTCAGAGTTGGTGGACGTGAGAACTTCTTCCATTGCAAAAAATGTGGTATGCCATAGAGGGGTGATTTTGTAATTTGAATCTTGCTCAATGTTAACGGACCGGACTCACGGCGTTTTTGAGTCGAACCGGATTTTGTCAACCAGTTTGGACCGGATTTGGACTTACCTCGAGTCTTTCTGCTTCAACTACATTTTTTTTTTCCAATCAAATCAACAACCCGAAAATATAACACAGTTATAACAATTAACAAAAAGTCAAAAACATTTTGTGGACTTTAAATATTTGTAGGTATCACCAATTTTCATTTATGTTATTTTTATTATTCTTTTTATAAATCTTTGAGATTAAATTAATATAACTACACATTGTATATTTATAGTACAAAATAAATATATGTTTGGTCACGTAACAACTAATTTATTTTTCAAAACTTTTAGTTTGTTATGTTTGACAAACAAAAAAATAGTTTCTAAACAGACTTTAAAAACAAGTTATCCCAACTAACGTTTTGACAAGCTTACTTTTTTGAAAAAAAATTCTTTTAAGTATATTCTTTAAAAAAAAAATCAATCTTCAACCGTTCTTTTTATATCATTTTATATTTTTCGGTTAATTTATTGGTCGGTTTTATCAAACTTTATTTTTTTATCAGCTTATAGTTTTTCAAGAATTGGTTGGCTTTTAGCTAGTAAATAATAATAGCTTTTATAATTTAAGTTAAATAGATATCTATATATTTATTAATATTTGATCTTATATTTGGAAAACTTAATACAACAATGATAAATATAAACAAATTCATATAATCACATTTATATGTATTCTTTAGTTGCAAAGTTATTTGTTTTTGATATTTCATGACCATTGCTTTCCTAGGAACTTGCTATTCTATTGGTTTACGTGATAACCATTTATGTGTCGAAAATTCTATGCGACATCATTGTCCCATATGTTATGAGGTTTGTTTCTTTTTCTCTTTCTTTTACCTTGGGTTAAATTTTGCATAATTTAATAATTAATTGCTATGACTACATTCACAGTATTTATTCGACTCGATGAAAGACACTGCAGTTATGAAATGTGGACACACAATGCATCGTGATTGTTACAACGAGATGATAAAACGAGATAAGTAAGTATTTTTGTGACTATTAATTATAGAATAAACTTTTTGTTATTAACTTTTTTGAATTTTAAAACAGATTCTGCTGTCCGATATGCGCCAAATCGATTATGGACATGTCCGCAACATGGAAGATGATCGATGAAGAGGTTGGTCTATCAAATTGATTCTCATGAGTTTTCATTATTTGGGAGTAAATTACAAGTTTGGTCCCTATATTATACAAACTTTTGCGATTTTGATCCAAAAAAATTTTGTTGCAAATTTGTCTTGTTGTTTCATTTTGTTACCGATTTGGTCTATAACCAATGCAAATTGATCATTTTTCCCATTAATGTAATAACAATATATAAGTACTAAATGGTTAAAGTTAATAAAAAACTAGATAAGGGGCCAAATAGACATTGTTTCAAATATAATCAATTCTTCAAAGTCTTCTTACTCTTTTTCTTATTTGATCATATTTGACATTTATACATTCATTTCGCAGATCGAAGCTACTCTAATGCCTGATGATTACAGACACAAGAAGGTACTATCACATCCTTTGTGACTTTGCACTACTTTTGTTACAACAAATGAGCCAACTTTTTAGGGTTATTTTCGATGATAATGATTACGAGGGCATTCACGTCTTTTTGCATACGATGTGAAACTAATAAGGATCGAATTTTTCAGGTTTGGATACTATGTAACGACTGCAATGACACTACAGAAGTTTTCTTTCACATAATTGGACAGAAATGCCGCCATTGCAGATCGTATAATACACGGACGATCGCGCCCCCTGTTTTACCACAAGAATGACCGAAACGCCCCTTGTTTGTCTCGTATTATAAAATAGGTTGATTTATATACCTCTATATATTCTATATTCGCGAAAAAAAAAAAAAATATAATTTAAAATTGCTGGATAGATGGTTTTGGAGTGCAAGAGAAAGCACTGTTTTCAGCCAATTCTTCCTCCACCTGTGTGGATTGAAGTAGCCCTTGCTAAGCAACTTGGGTTGTATAATAGATTAATAGTAAACATGTTCGCTTTTGTTTGTTTTTTCTTTATAATGTTAACTTTTTTTAAGTCGGATCTATATTATGAATATGAAAATCTCAAGGAACTTTATAAAAAACAAATGATTTTGGTGTTCTGTTTTTAATTTTCACTAGCATTACTAAAGTCAAAATGAGTGGTTTTGTATACTTTTAAATATGTTTAATGATTTCACATGAGCAAATCCATTTTTCCTATTCTAGTATTTTTATCTTTTTTCCATTGAAAAAAAAAAAGGTGAAATTACATATCATAGCAAATAGAACCCGTTCTACCAAAGGGGTTACAAATTTTGTGCTTTTAAAACTTGAAGTTCAAATTACTAATCATTAACCTGAATATATACATTAAATTCAGGCGAATCGATGCCATTTATTTACACTATTCAACATACATATCAACAATTATACACACAATGCATTATATATTGTTATATATATACACACACATGACACATAAAAACCTTCCTCTAGCTTGATGTTTGGCATGACCAAGGTGAGGTAACCGGTTTAGCAGCCGAAATCTGAACACGTATGACCTCATGAATAGCACCCCGATAAAGCACATCAAGAACTTGTTGTTCTTTCATCATTGCAAGATCTCTTAAAGAAGCCCTTCGTGAAATCGACTCATCACGAAGCCTAAATCCATACAACCATCTCCCAAGCTTCCACCATTGAACACATATTTGTCGATCACAAATCTTTGAGCTATTTAAAGCTTCCATCACATCATCCGCCTACAAATCGTATCATCAACCTCATTTATTCAACATATTTCCATAATTTCGTTAAAATATAATAACATAAATTTGGTGATGTTTCTGTAAAGGGATTGGATATTGTAAGCTTACTGGAACTCCTAGCCATGCAATAGAGTAGTGCAAACCAGCCAAATTGAGCAAAACATGAAGATTTTCTTTGAAAAAGAACAACACCACATCTCTGAACCCAAATTGCATTGAATTCATGTTTTGCATTGCAACCAAATAATGATTAACCTCAACGGATTCTGATGAAATGCATTGGTCCAAAAAGGCAATAACAGCATCGGCTTTACTAGCCATTTCATGATGTTTATTCACATAAAACCCCCTCCATCCCTACACTCACACATAAAAACTCTTCACGTTAATGAATACAATTTGCTTAATGTAGCATCATACATTTCTTTCATTTGCAAATACGAGTTTGCATGTTAAGAAGTGATTAAGTTACCAATTTCTTAAAAGACTTTTGGTTTAATTGTTACTGTAGAAGAGCATAATCAACCCTCAATAAACCATTCAAGTATATTTCAAGTCAGACAAGCGACTATCTATGGAAATGAAAATATAAGGATAGACCTTCAAATTGGAGTCCAAATGCTGTTGTTGAAGTTGATGGGGATTGAATTCAGGAACAGAAGAAGATTGTTCTTTATCGAAACCGAGGGCTGGCCATCGGTCTCTGCATAGACCCGCCCATATATGATCGGACCCGCAAAGCTCCCGCCAAAACCGAGAGCAACTACCCAACGAACACAAATCCAATTCCTTCAGAACCCAAATTGAATTCATAGAAATTTCCCAAAAATTAGAACGCAATTTTTAATTCGTAATTTCTCAAAGATTAAAAAATCGGACAAATAGGGCTACGAAAGGAAGGAGATTAGCGAAAGAAATCAACAGACCTGAAGCAAGGAAGCGATTTTGAAGGCGATATCGCTTGGAACCCAGTTCTGTATGGATCGATTGTTCATATCTTTTGTTAGTGATTTTGGTTTCTTTAGGGTAGATTGTTGAGAGGAAGAATCAAAAGAAATAACATTTGGGAGTGGGGATGATCATGTGCGATGCCGTCATCACATAAATTTCTGCTGCGATTGCGTGGAGGTGTGTAAAGCAAGAGAAATGCACGTAGCAAGTTAATCTATCCCCCTTTTATTTTCGTATGAAAAATGTGCAAATGTCAACCATTTAACGTATTTAGTAATCAAATTTGATTCTATAAGCCTTTTGGGCAAAATCCATAAAAGATACAAGTTAAAATAAAATTTTGATTTTGACTCTATGGTAATTTTTTTTTACAATTAAATTATTAAAATCAAGAATTTATCAAGGAAAATCTAAGAGATGGAGATTGGAACACAAACTGCAACGAGATTATGACACTGTATGTATAGACGCTAATTCGTTATGTTGTTTTACATCAAAAGTTTGCCCACAAATGGTATCCAACCCTCCAACAAGTCCTAATTACTATGTTATAATAGAAACAAATTGCATAAAAGATACTAAGTTTTCAGAAAAGTTTGATTTTGACACTGTATTTTTTTTTTTTTTCAATAAATCACTATATTTTATTTTATTTTTCAATTTTGACACCCAGAAAATGATGTCAGTGCCACATCATCAAAGACTGACACATCACTATGCAACATCAGTTGGAAAATGTAGTGTTAAAATAACTTTTTTTTTTAAACTTAGTGACTTAATTGTAAAAAAATAATGTTGACCTGATAAAGACAATCTTCCTAGTACACAACTAAGGAATACATCAAAGAAATGAAGAAGGAAACACACACTTGTGTATTCTGATTAACTTGAAAGAAAACAGATTACAAGAGGAAGCCATAAAAGGAAAAAACTGAAAAAAGAAACTGCTACTACACTACCACTATCTAGAAAACAGGAAACTACAATTTGACAACTGCCCACTATCTAGACTAATTCAACAAGGAGAAAATACTAGACAAATTAAAATAAACATAAACTAAAAAAATAATGATAGTGACAAGCTTGTGAGCTGCTTACTTGAACCTAGATGTTGCTCATTTAATATCCCCTCTCAACATCAACTTCTACCATACTCACCATGTTGTTAAATTCAATAAACTTTTCACTTGCTAGACTCTTGGTTAGGATATCTGCAACCTGCTTAGTTGTCTTCACATATTGCAAGTCTATTTCGCCCATTAAGACCTTCTCTCTAATGAAGTGGTAGTGAACTTCACTATGCTTGGTGCGAGCATGAAAGGTAGGATTCTCAGCTAGTTTGATGGAGGACATATTGTCACGTAAAAGTGGAATGCTGTAATTGTGATATCCCCATTTTCATGACCAGAAAAGACCGATTTTGTTTATGCTTTGTTTAAAAATCAGAGTAACATTTTAAATAAAAGTGTTGCGGAATTTGTACCAAAAGAAAATATAATAAAGATTTATCAAAAGCATTTCCATAGAAATGTATTTCATTAAAAAGACTCGGGATGTTATGTTCGATACAGATCATAAGCATAAACGATACAACATAGGCCTTACTACATTATTCCGTATTTACATGCTTAAAATCCTTTAATCTCTTATCCCAAGACATCACATCTATGATCATGCGCCACTACCTGTAATACAAGAAACTGAGTGGGTCAGACTTGGGAGCCTGGTGAGCACATGGGGTTTTCAACCCACAATAAATAAGTTTATTAACTTTATCAAACCAAACAAACGCGATTACCCGTTCCCGTTATCCTCACTTTATGTCCCTAAAACATCTAATATAAAGGACTTAGTCTAAGGACTTTCATCGGGATGGACACTACTACTAAGGGGATTCCTCAGCAATAAATGTCCTTAAGGTAACCATGTGGGGGTGGAGTACACCTGGTGAGCACACCGTTCAAATAAACACACAGTTCCAATAAACACCTACAGGTTGCGAGCATGCTAGTGTTCCACTGGACTGTCTAGAATAGTCCGTGGCCATCATTTATACTCTGCTAGATGACTGGATCATCAATAATATCTATAACGAGGCCTCTCATTATTTTATTTTGTCACACAACAACTATTACATCTACCCATGTTTTACCGAACACATTTTGTAGATATAAAATACATATATAGTTTAAATCATTTAAAACATGTATAAAATTGTTCATCCAACATAGATAGCAAGTATACAGATAATATGCACACACAACATGTAATTTACATAAAATACTTCATATCTATGTGTAAGCTGAAAGTAACTATGCACTCACCTGAAAGGTGGTGACTTAGCACTCGAACAACGCTTCGATACTTTCAAACAATTTTCCTTCGATAAAACCTAGTATCAATACCACTAGGGTTTAGTCTAACAATAACCACGACAAATTAATAGTCGGACTATTATTACTATTATATAAGCGTTAAATAACACTCGATATAACTCGTAATAATAGCCTAAATAATTATTTTAACGACCTAATAACATTACTATAATTATTTGAAAGCTATATTAAAAATTGCGTAAGTGTAGCTCACTTACAGTGGATTTTAAAGAAAACCGGGCTTTTCTCGGAGCAGCGTTTCCGAAACCGAAAAACCCTTTTTCTCAGGACTCCGGGAGCCTCGGGGCTTCCTTAGGGTGCTAGGGGATCACCTAGGCTTAGGGGAGGGTCAAAACCCTTAAAGAGAGAAAGTAATTTAGAGAGAGAAAGAGAATGGTGTGAAAAATCCGGAGACCCTCGCAGGTATTTATAGGGGGCGAAGCCTCTCGGAACGCTGGGTGTACCGAGGGTACGCTGGGCGTACGCCTCAGATAAGGATGCCATCCGAAGCCAGCTGTCTCGCACCATCGGATGGATCAGACCGGAGCTACGCAAGGCGTAATGTAACACTGTAAAAATTTGAACAATTTTTCACTTTGTAACCCATAAAATATCATTTGAAATCATAAATAAAACTTTGTATCAACATTGTATTAGTACAAAACCCAAGATCTATATATATATATATATATATATATATATATATATATATATATATATATATATATAAACTCCGGTATGTGTGTGTACGAATCATGTTGGCGCCTTCCTGCGATCATCACTGGTACCTGAAACACATAACACATAACACTGTAAGCATAAATGCTTAGTGAGTTCCCCAAAATACCACTCTAATACATAATAGCCACTCAAGGCTGTAACTCTGTTGACCCTCAGGTCTATGTGTCTCAGTGGGGCCCTCCAGCCCCAACTCTCAATGGGCCCTCTTGCCCTAACTCTATGGACCCGAAGGTCCTAACTCTGAATCATACATAGCACATATCACAATAAATCATAGCACATAAATAACATGAAATTACACTGGCATATAACTCTAAAATACTCTATCACAACTCTGTTACCACACTAGGTAAAGTATAGTGAGAAGAATCACCTCAGGCGTCTCGGTAAATCTCTGACTCGGTAGAAATATTGCCTAGTCTCTGCCTATTCACATAAAGTAAATACTCATATAAATATAACTCTCGAAACTAGACTCTTCCTGCCATTGGCACCCTCAGGAGGGTAAACGACTATTTTACCCCCTCACAACACAAGTACTCTATTGACCAAACCCTAAAAGTCAACTGTCACACTTTGACCCTACTCGCCGAGTGTACCCTAGTGACTCGGCAAGTTCACACATGTTCTCTAACACTTTGTCCCGCTTGGCACGCCAAGTCCCTCCCTATGCTTGACACGTCATACTAGGCATGAATCGCGGGGCCACCACGACTCAACTCGCCGAGTCTCAAGAACAACTCGGCGAGTACCGCCTTGAACTCCAGTCCTCTAACTCCCTTCTAACTCACTGAGTCATCCCCCAACTCGGCAAGTCTACTCACTGAGCAATTTACGTGAAACTCTAACCCTACTCACCGAGTCTCAGGAACAACTCGGCGAGTTCATGCCATGCACAAACTCTACTTACCTCCTGAGGTCAGATCTATTTCCCTAAATCAAAGATTTGGCCTTCCCAAGCATGAATGTCACGTAAAGCTCGAAACTTGATGCTTGTATAACAACAACAAGGCATCAAAAGGAGATTTAGTCCTAAAAATGGCGACCTAAGTCCAATAACCCCAAACTGATTCATAAAGCTCCAAGGGTTAAGGTCTCTGGACCTCTTTGAGTCCAGATCCAAGGCACAAACTCGAAGAGGGACCATTTGCTCCACACAATCACTCTCTAAAGGGGTTAGAAAACCCTAACTGTAATGATCAACACCAAAACTGAAGGAGGTTCGAACTATTACCTCAAAATGGAGTCTCTGAACTCTAGAACTGATAGAATCGCACCTCCCCTTTGCTCTTGTTCGTCTCCTTCTTGCTAAACCAAAGGTACAAAGATCAAAAGTGACTTCTTCTTCCTCACAACGATTTGGCTCACTTAGGGTTCTCTCAAGGGATTGGTAGCCGTAATGAAAGGCTATAAGTGCCCTTAAATAGGCTCCAAACCCGGGGGATTAGGGTTTCATTAAACAGCGTGGACTCGCCGAGTCCCGACGTGAATCCGGATGAACACCCGCAACCCTACTCGACGAGTCTTGCCTCCAACTTGCCGAGTTCCTCCACAAACTCCAAAATAATTAAACAAAATAATATACTTGGAAATCCGGCTGTTACAATTCTCCCCCACTAGAATCGGACTTCGCCCTCGAAGTCTCACTCTGGAAATAACTTCGGATGCTGCTCACGTATCTCACGCTCCGGCTCCCAAGTCAGCTCGGACCCCTTCTGATGTTGCCACTGAACCAAAACCAGAGGCACTTCCTTGTTCCTCAAAACGTTGATCTTCCGATCCCTGATCGCCACCGGTCTCTCAGCATAATTCAGGCTCGCATCCACCTAAATGTCCTCCAATGGCACCACTGCCGACTCATCTGCTATACACTTCCGCAACTGCGATACGTGGAACGTGTCATGAATCTGACCCAACTTTGCAGGTAGCTCCAAGCGATATGCTACCCTGCCCACCCTCGCAATCACTTTAAACGGACCAATGTACCGGGGTCCCAACTTGCCCCTCTTTCTGAATCGGATCACTCCTTTCCAAGGACATACCTTCAGAAGCACCAAATCACTGACTGAAATTCGAGCTCGGATCATCGCCTATCAGCATAACTCTTCTGGCGACTCTGAGCGGTCAACAACCTCTGCCTGGCCTGCTGGATCTGCTCAGACGTCTGAAGTACTATCTCCGTACTACCCATCACATGCTGCCCCACTTCTCCCCAACAAATGGGGGTCCGACACCTCCTCCCATACAACAGCTCAAAGGGTGGCATACAAATGCTCGAATGATGGTTGTTGTTGTAGGAAAACTCCGCCAAGGGTAAGTATGTATCCCAAATCCCGCCAAAGTCCAACACACATCCCCGTAGCATATCCTCGAGTGTCTGAATCGTCCGCTCACTCTGTCCATCAGTCTGGGGGTGGTACGCGGTACTGAAATGCAGTCTAGTACCCAATTCCTCATGGAATTTCTTCCAGAATCTAGAGGTGAAATGCACATCTCGGTTTTAGACAATTGAGATCGGCACTCCATGTCGTGCTACCACCTCCCTCACATACATCTCTGCCAACCTCTCTGCGGAAGAGCTCTTGCTAATAGAGAGGAAATGAGCGCTCTTCGTTGCCTCCATTTTGACTATCACTTCTGAACAAGAGTTGCCTCCTTACAGATTATGTCAATATGGTCCTTCCAGAATTATCACTATACTTCCAACTGTCCTTGAGCAACCAATCTTTGGTAAACCTTAGATTGTCCTCAACAATTGCTTAATCTTTTTAGTCATATCTAATTCTAGACCTTTTCCCTACTTAATGCCCTAGGCATTTGGAAAATTTTAGAAAGGATGAATATAACACATGTAATCGATCCTATATCTGAAGCATATGGGACACGATTCATGATGTCTCACATAAAGACTAAACCAGTCTTTTGCTATAACATTTCCATTTCTATTTGCCAAGATCTCATAATTCAGATTATGCAAAGGGATGCTGTAATCATAATCGAATTTTAGAACACAAATAATGGACCCATATACAGAAACTCCTTATGTTGAGCCATTCCAACATGAAATTCATATATATATATATATATATATATATATATATATATATGTATATATCGTTGACTAAATACGATTAAAACCTCAATCTAAGCTTTTAGATTTAAGATGAAGTATAATTTCCTCTCCCTTAATTATAGCAAAATAATTCTTTCCCAATTGAAACTTTTGTTTTCTATAATTAACATTGCTAACTTGCAACTTTTATCATAATTATCATGCTCCCACTTAACATGATGATTATTAGCATAACACTTAAGCTCCCACTAGCTTTGACATGTCCTCAGAAATCAGCTGGACTTCTAGAAATCAATACTTTATTGACTTTCTTACCAAAGTTCATATTTTTGGTACTAGATTGCTTTGATAAAACTTTATCATAATCATACACCTTATCTTAGATAGCTCACAGGTGTGTCTAAACAATTTTAAGAACTATGAAAAGGGATGCCGTAATCATAGTCTTGATTGTTTATACTTTGCCACTTCTCACAAATCCATGTTAGTGTGCCGGTAAACCACACACGCTCCACTAATGACTTTGAGAATGCAAATATCACAATTGCTATCTAGCTAAAATCTACTTAGTGAAAGTGTTTCCTCACCATCATTTTCATGAATCGGAGAGAAACCTTATGACACTTAGATTTAATGGTGTATGTGTTCTTATCCATGTGAATTTGTCAAACCATAATCACAAGACTAGGATAATGACAAATCTAAACTCATATGGAGTTAACTTAATCTTAATTTCTTGCCATCTAGCAGCTCAAGGGACTGCCATTGCTTCCAAGTTGTTGTGCAACCAATTGAAAACTCTAAGAACTCATATACAAAAGCCAACTTTAATTGGAATGGGCACATAATATGTCAACACGATAGTTTATGAACCTCAAGTCGTGTGCTAGCTAGTGAATAACTTTAGGTTTTTATTCTTGATTAGTTCTTGAGACTTTCAAGACCTTTAAGACTCCCACTATCCTCTTGACATATAAGACTCTCTTTTCAGATATTCAAGAGATAGTTTGGATTCTTTATCAAGACAAGCACTTCACATAATTGGCCTTAGTTGGTCTTTGTTATATCCAAAACATCACAACTTACCAATTTCAGATGTACAAACTCTAAGACTTGTATTGTAACGAAGTATGACTAATCTTCTTGATTTAACCATTCCAACAATTCAAGATTCGTCTTCTTGGTCATAAGAATTCACTAAGATGACCTTAGAGGATCAATTGTGATATGGTATATTAATCATTAAGATGATCATAAAGATGATACTAAATTCAGATTTGAGAAAGTTTTATCTTTCTGCCTAAGTTGATTCTTCTTATTCGCTCTATCATACATTGGAACCTTTTCCAATGTCTCAGAATTACACTTAAGCTTGTAAGTATAACCATATTTACTGAGCTTTAGTACATTATGACGAATAATCTTATCGATCTTTTGTGGTGGACTTGACCAGTACACAAGAATGTGTACTCGATCCCTTAGTCCTTCACTTGACTCACATATACATGTTAACAAGGAACTAGTCTTAATTTTCCAAAGATGAAAAATTCTCATTCATCATGCTATACAACTTGCATGATTCCAAGTTCCGGTCCAATTGAAACTTGAGTGATGAGGATCTTTCCTTATTTGATAAATTTAGACATTACCACAAATGAAAGAATCAATTTCATATTTCCACTCTTGCTATTAATGGAATCATATAAGCAACAATTTTTTTTTTCACAAACGCCATTGTAAGGATACATAAAATAAATAAAAACAAAATTTCCTTTTATTTTTAAAAACTTTGCGGAAAAACTTATCCTTACAATCCATATGAAAACTTGTTGTTATCAATTCTTAAGCAATATCTCATAAATCCTAAGAAGTAGCTCAAGAATCCGATTTTCAAAGTATGCGATAGAAATCCATCTAGGCGATCAGATTCAAAATATTCTTTCTTTAAGTTTCTACACTTTTCTTTTTATTCTTAAAACATCACCATGTGACCCAGTCACATCATGTATCAAGAATCTTAGAGTAGAAACTTACCAGAGTTAGAAATTGGACTTTACCTGAAGTAGAGTCAAATTTATTGACTTTAACACCCTTAGGTAAATTGGAAGCTTCGCAACCAATGCCCCTTCCTTTGGAAATTTAACATATGGACGCTTTGGTAACGGAACATGGGACTATCACAGAGTTATCCTTTCTCTTTACCATTTGGTCAGCCGAGTTGATTATGGCCGATGCCTTTCCATTGGGAAGAGAGAGCTTTACTGGATATCCAATGTCATTATTGTCAATGTCCATAAAGTTTTAGGAAGTTGATCTTAGCAAATAGAGTAGAAACTTAGCAGAGTTAGAAATTGGACTTTACCTGAAGTAGAGTCAAACTTATTGACTTTAACACCCTTAGGTAAATTGGAAGCTTCGCAATCAATGCCCCTTCCTTTGGCAATTTAACATATGGATGCTTTGGTAACGGAACATTGGACTATCACAGAGTTATCCTTTCTCTTTACCATTTGGTCAACCGAGTTGATTATGGCCGATCCCTTTCCATTGGGAAGAGAGAGCTTTGGGAAGAGAGAGTTATCCTTTCTCTTTACCATTTGGTCAACCGAGTGCATGAACCAACTCGGCGAGTTGGATGCTTTTTGCCTTGGACTCGTTGAGTCCCTTCATGGACTCAGCGAGTCTGCTGTGCAGACAGCTCAAAACTTCGATTTTTTCAGCCAATTTTGCAAGTATAACAAGAAAACAAGCCTAGGCTCTGATACCACTGTTGGTTATGGGCATTCTAACACTCCTAAGTGTACATGAAACCCTAAATACCTTGGATCTATGTTTTCTCTATTATACATGCAAATATGAACTTTCCAAGGTATTCATCTTAACTAGCATAATAACATTGATTCAAATGAATATATCAAGTTAGAATTACATACCTCTTTGATGTAGATTGTCTTCATGAAGCTTGAGTGCCTAGTGCCCTAAGTGTGACACCTCAAATGGTTCACACAACATCATATGCACTTGGAAAGACTTGAGAGAATTCCACACTTCATGAAAATCGGCTAGCCCTTTCTATCATCTCGTAGTGGCCGATTTTTCCCAACAATATGATCTTTATATAGTGTTACAATTAGGGTAAACCCTAATTGTCATGGCTTTCCATTTCCTTGGATCCATGGGTTCACATACACCATGGAGAATCCATGGAGCATCCTATGGGTTTTAGCCCAACTTGATAATCCATGGAGACTAAGCCCACTATACAAGTATGGATGATTTACACAACCAACCGATATATTTAATTAGTCTCCTTTTGATCACTTAATTAATTCTAAATTAATTCTTGATCAATACTAATTAAATAACCTTATTAATATATTAGAACTTATAATATATTAACAACCTTAGGTGTTATTTCTCTCATTATAGTCTATCCAAATACATGATGCCATGCAACATAAATGGACCATGCCGGGTCGGGTCAAGTCTCACCAATTATAGTTATGGACTTAGACATTAATCCAGCATCATCAATTACCGATTTCTAATGTGAATATGTTCATGTCCACTATTACTAATCATTTACCAAACACGTCAATTCAAGAAGTGATAGTTGATTAAACTAACAAGTTTCCTAGTATTAAGTTCGAATCATACAAGACTTGTAATGGTGATTAATTAAATTGGTTTATTCAATTAACTCATATATGGTTGGTCATCATATATTAATTTCAAATCATACAAGACTTGTAATGGTGGTTAGTTAAATTGGTTGGTTCAATTAACTCATATATGGTTGGTCATCATATATAGCTTATATATTAATTTACTTATTTTCTAGTTAACCCTAGGTTATGCTCACAACACTAGGCTTACAATCTTGATGCTCACAAAATCATAAGAGGCAAGTAATCAAGAAAGACGTTCATACAATCTTAATAAACATAGTAATAAATAGAAAATAATTGTCATTAACACATAAGGTTCTTTTAACAAGCTCAGCATGATAAATAATCAAATCAACATAATCTAAACCACAAAATCAACACATAGTCATAAGATCCTCTATTCTAAACGAAAGTAGGGCTTTTAGTCCATGACTTCAGTAAGAACAATGATAAAAATGAAATTCAACATTAAAAAAATGATGTAAACAAAAGGAATTAAGTAAAGTGGATGTGATTTTGCCTTAGATATCTACAAAAAAAGGTTCTAGCTGAATTCTGTAATCCACAGTTCATAGGGATGTCTCTGGCCTCTAAGAGTCGCTAAAAACTTCCGGCATAAGTTAGGGTTTGGAATAGAAATGATCGTTAAATAGATTCTAAAAAATGGTGCAAGACAGCGTGAATTAGAACCCAACATGCCATGTTTTTCATTAAAAACACGTGTATAGAAAGGCACTATTCCATATGTATTTTTCATCTCAAGACGTGGTGTTTAGGGATAACACGCCATGTTCTTCTTTAATTTCGTATTTTTCTTCAAAATCTAACATCCAAGCTTCCAATTGCCAACTCCGCTTCCTTTTCCTTCCGAGCATGTCTTTGTTGATGCAAAAGAAATTTTAAACTAATTAAGTACCTTTTGTTCAATATTTGAAACAAATGCAATAGATAATGCATGAATTATATGATTAAATATGCCAATATCAAAGCTTAAATACCTTTACGAAGGAAATGAGAAATGCATGATGAGCTATTTAATATAGTTTTATGAGTTTCATCAAAAACTTGATGAAACTTACAAAAGTGATTACAAGCATTTCAATCTAATAGTAATAAAACTTGAATCTCATCAATTAATAAAAATTCAACATGTGAGATCCCCATTTTCACGGACGGAAAAGACCGATTTGTGTATGCTTTATTTGAAAATCAGAGTATCCTTTTGAAGGAATATGTTGCGGAGTTTGTTCCCAAAAATATGATAAGGATATTATCAAAGCATTTTCGAAGAAATGAGTTTTCATTATATTAAAAACACTGGGATGTCATTGTCAATATAGTACATAAGCATATATAGAAATAGCACAGGCCTTACAACATCTATTTTTCTAATGGCCTATAGTCTATAGATCTCTCATCAGATCTATTTTTCTAATGGCTTGAGAGCCTGGTGAGAACATAGGGTTTTCAACACACAATAATTAAGTTCTTTAATTTCATCAAATCATTCAACCCGATTACCCGTTATTTTTATCCTTTCTTTCTGCCCTAAATCATCTAGTTTAAGGGACCTAGCCTAAGGATGATCATCGGGAAGACAATACTGCTTAGGGGATCCCTCAACAATATATGTTAGTAAGGTAACCATGAGGGGGATGGATTACACCTATGAACACATCGTTCACAAACACCTACATGTTGCGAGCCTACTAGCGTTCCACTAGACTATCTAGAATAGTTTGTGGTCATTATCTATACTTCGCTAGATGTTACACCTCCAAATCTAGGATAGCGGAAACGTCCGGTAGTGGGATGACTTCATGTATAGTATCATAACAACGAGTATAATAGTGACCAAAGAAAACACAACCATCATAAATATAATCGAAAAAGTTACATAGTTTCATGAGTTACATGTTTCAAAATCGATTATAGTATAATGATAATATGGATTGTCTGACGCCTTAGCATCCCATCCTCAAAAGCTTGATAGTCATGTTTTAATGATTTCCTGAGAATACAAGTAATTTTGAAAGAGTGTCAACAATTAAGTTGGTGAGTTCATAAGCTTTTGTATGTAGAGTTGAAATCCTTTCTTTGTAAACGTAGTGTTTGTTCCAGAAAAATCCAATATTTTCCTTGTTAAATGAATTGTAGTCTTAAAACCAAAGACCGAATGTACAAGTATTATGCAGTTTTAAAGTGAATAGAACCATTTGAATGTAGAAATTCCCTATAAACTATATGTATCTTTGTTTCCCTATGTGAGTTATTATAACTGTACTAATGATATAGATGGCCTATTACGACGTTCTTTAGGCATCTGAAATGTTATGACATTTTTCACCCTAGACCTGTCGGTTTAGCTGTTGCATGCAGCTTAGGTGTGGGATTGTCAGTCCCAATATAGATTTATACACAAGTATCATGCTCTCCCTACAAGAGACTCTGGTTATAATACGAAGACTTAGCTCACTAATGTGTACACGAAGACTTAGCTCACAAATTTGATTCAACGAGTTTACGTGTAGTGTGAATGAAAGACCCATTTTGTAGTGGAAATGAAACCTTTCATAGTGAGCTCATAGTGTAAATGAACCATAAACTATACCTACTATAATTTATCATAAATGTTTGTACTAATGAAAACCCTTATGTGTATGATGTTTACCTTCTTATGACAATGAAATAATATGAAATATAATCAACATGTAATTATACAATTATTTTACACTTTGCTCAACATGTTACAAAGTGTTAATGAACCTGTTAACAATTTTTCTAGTTTTAACTTTTCTGTTCCTGTTCTTTGAAAAATTATAGAAAAATCTTCGGAAGTTGAATATGAATCTGTAAACTCTGAGGTTTTAGAAAATGAGTTTAATTTGTTCATAATTTTTAGTATGATTTTTAGTGGTCTCAAATCGGGGTGAAAATGTTCATCTTCTCAGACTAGTCTGAAAACATTTTTGAAATGATAGGCAGTTTTGTAAAAATCGCCATAATTTGTGGAAAAATTGTATGAATGCGTGTGAGTAGTCCTTAGAAAGGTATAAAACTGAAATATTTTCATATTGAATAGTTTTTTAAAATATGAAGTTTAAGATGGTCAAAAAAGTTCGTGAATAGACCATAAATTTCCTGTTGAAAGTTGATGTTTAAGTTCGAATTATGTTTTGGTGTTGTCACTTGTATCCCCCCCCCCCCCCCTAAGACATGAAAATGTATGGTTATGAACTCAAATTATTTAATTCCTTATGGTGGAAGGTGTAAGATGAGGAGTTTCAAGTCAAGAACACTTGAAAGATGCTTGAACATTTGAAGATCCTAAGAACAAATATGTAGATATTTGTGTAAATGATTTACAAATTGTATGAAGATGTGAAGATTGGGTAAATGTTTAAAGAAGATACTTACCAAATAGGAGGAAAGCTCAAGAACACTTCTTGAAAGGATCATAGTTTAGAGAGAGAGAGAAGTTTGCTTTTAGAGAGAATGTGACAATCTTGGAGGAGAAGGAATTATCTCCTAGGATTTGTTTATAGGGATTTCATAAATGTAGATTTTATGGGTTGTTGGGAGAAGTGATGAAAAGGATAATGAATTGACTAGTCAGAGAGTGAATAGTGACATAAAGTAGATATAAATATGGTTTGTGTCATAACTTTATGGGAAAAGTCAAGAGTGCCTTTATGTCCTTTTGATATTATCCAAAACAAAAACATGATTTATAATTAATAAAATCTTTATGATGTGGATAATATATGAGTTTAAAGGGTTTGCGATGTAAAAAATATGAATTGGGTGAAAATCCCACGTCAAAAACATCAAAAACAGACTCAAAATGCGAAACTCGTCAAAAACCGGACTTGAGAAGAGAAACTGCGAAGGTGAGAGGGTTGGATGCGAATGGAAGGTTCGTTGCAAGAGTAGTGGGTGACCTGCGAGAGTCTGCTAAGTGCAAAAGTAGGGTTCGGTGCGAGGGCTTGAGGTTCACAGCGAAAGTCAGACCAGGTACGAACCTCGGATGGGGGTGCTAAAGTTAGACGGAAATGTGAGACTCGGATGGTGATGCGAAACTCTCCTATCCGAGCAGATACGAAAGTCATCGGTTCCTACGAGAGGTGTCGGCAGCAAAAGTCCTCAGTCCGAAAGTGGTATCGCAGCCTGAGAGGTTTCGTAGTCTAAGAGGTTTCGTAGTCTGAGAGGGTTCACATCTTAGGTGCTGATTTTCATATTAACTTCCCGTTTCGAGGGGTTTTCGACCAATTTAAGGGTTGGGATGGCACAGGTGTTTATGAAAAAGTTGGAAGAGATTTTGAGAGAGATTTTGGAGAGAGAGATATAGTGAGAGAGATTGAGAGAGACTTTCATTGTAGCATTTGTTAGTGTTTTGCCCCGTAGTGCTAGGATTGTAAACTCCACTACAGCTTGTTATTAGTGTTATACACCCCAAAGGATGCATAGTTGAATTTTATTGAGTTGTTACATCACTCACCCTATTTAGGGTTTAGATTGTCTTAACATTTGAAACTTTCGAGTGATACTTTGTATTAAGATAGAGAGTTGTACATTAGTAAACATAGAGTAAGCCCTAATATACAAGCACTAGTTGAGTTGATCGGTTTGACCTGTTGACTTTGTTTGACTTTGACTTGACTAGAAATTGATGGTTGTCACACTAGATGACTGGGTCAGCTTTCAACATCGAGGCCTCTCATCATTTTATTTCATCTTTCATCTATCCATCTTTTCCCAATATATTGATAGGTATAAAATACATATACAATTTAAATCAAGAAAAACATGTATACATCGTTCATCCAGCATAGCTATCAAGAACACATAATATGCTCATATTGTACGTAATATATATCAAATACTTCATATCTATGTGTAAGATGAAAGTTACTCGACACTCAGTTGTTATAGTGATGACTCGTAATTTTGGCAGAGCTTTGGTTTTAACAATTTTCTTTTCCTCCGACGAAACCTAGTATCATTATTACTAGATTTTAGTCTAATATTTATTATGACTAATTATTAGTCTTGATTCATCATTAACTCAAAGTCTACTTTCATGATCTATTAAGTAAGGAACAACCAGGTAGGATCATATCGGATGTAGGGTCTATTTGGTATACGTAGTATACTGTTTGGAAAACCCACTTTAAACACCTCACTAAATCACATCCTAGACATCATCCCCATAATTAGATCAATCAGTATAACGACTTTGAATCACTGATAAACCTTGTTTATAGGTTCCTAATAACGAGAATGAACTTAAATATAAGTTATACTTAAAGTAGACTAAGCATAACTCACTTACAGGGGGATTAGCTAGGAGTCGGGATCTGCAGGGGCAGAACTTCTGAGCCGAAAGCTCTTCTTCTTAGAGCCTTTTGGTTCTCTGGGACTTGCCTCTAACACTTGGGAAGTACTAGGGAAGGGGAGGGGCCAAGGAGGGTATTTAAGAGAGAAAGAATGGTTTTGGTGTGAGGAAATGAGGTGATTTACACCTCTATGTATAGGCTGAGGAATTGCATTACGCAAGGCATAAATTTGGAGAACGTAGGGTGTAATCGGTTCACTGGGCATTCCAAGCCCTACATTGGTTGTACGCAGGCCACATGTTGAGATCCGGTGCGAATCCGTGGGGAGAAAGGTGGAGTTGGGAATGTGCCACGTGTCAGCATCACATCTTAACCCATAATTTAATTATCTTCTAAATTCCATAACTTTCGCATATGAGTTCCGTTTTTGACATTCTTTATATCCACGTGTAGGTATAGACGTGATCTACAACTTTTGTATAGACTCTGTCGGCTAATTTTGACTTTATTTTTAAGGTTGTATTTTAACAGAATTAGACATTTAAAGTCCGTTAAAAATTCATAACTTTGTCATCTGACGTCCGATTTCATTTATATTTGTATCGTTGAGTTCCTATTAACGAGATCTTCGACTCATGTTTAGATTGTGTCTACTAAAAATTGATAAATCTAAAATTCGATTTTCGGGTTGCATACTTCTATGCCAAATCTTAGAAAAATCATAACTTCCTCTAATGAAGTCAGATTTGGACGTTCTCTATATGGATGCTCTCGGTTTAATGTATACTACAACTTTCCTTCAGGTTACTAAGGCTAAAAAAATATGTTATAACAACTCAGTTTTTATGATACACAGTTTCGTGTTGGTTTTGTCGTAAAACTTCGACGTGTCATAACTTCTTCGTTATAAGTCGGATTTCAGTGTTCTTTATATCCCCAAAATCCATGTTACGACTACTTCAACTTTCTTTAAATATATTGGGTCAAATCTGTTGGGTTTTGAGCATTCTAACACTCCTAAGTGTACATGCAACCCTAAATACCTTGGATCTATGTTTTCTCTATTATTTATGCAAATATGAACTTTTCAAGGTATTACCCTATCTAGCATATAATCTTTGATACTTGGGTAATATAACAAGTTAGAATACATACCTTGTTGATGTAGCTTGTCTTCATGAAGCTTGAGTGCCTAGTGCCCCAAGTGTGACAACTCAAATGGTTCACACAACACCATGAACACTTGGAATAACCTTGAGAATAAGGATGTTTTGGTTCTCTCTAGTGAAATCGGCCTTTCCCTTTTGTGTACACACACTAGTTCCCATTTTACCAACCAAGGTCATCTTTATATAGTGTGGAGATTAGGTTTAAACCCATGACCCTTCATTTCATATGATCCATGGGTTAAACACTCCGTGGACTATCCATGAAAGCTTAACCCAACCTAAATGAACTTGGCCCATCACACACACACACACACACACACACATATATATATATATATATACATATATATATATATATATATATATATATATATATATATATATATATATATATAAGAGTCCATATTTAATTCGTTCCTTTTGATCACTTAATTAATTATAAATTAATTATTGATCAATACTAATTAAATAATATGATTATATATTAATATATTAGAACTTATAATATATTAATATAAATCACCAGTATCCTTTTTCCTCATCTTGTCTATCCAATTGTCCCGATGCCATGCAACCCAAATGGACCATGCCGGGTCGGGTCAAGTATCACCAATTATAGTTATGGACATAGACATTAATCCAATAGTCTCCCACTTGGATAAGTCTAAAACTATTATTGAGTATGACTTTAAAACCTGACTAGCAATCGTAGCTTTCAAAAGCTTCTATCGAACTCTGATCTTGTCAATGACTTGTCCATTAGATAAGGGATCATATATTCCTCCATTCTAGATATCATATGGACTGAGACATGGATTATAAATCATTCTCTCTGTCCATTTGTTGTTTCCCGATTTCCGATTTACAACGACTGACTGATTGAAGAGATCAAATCAGTCCTGGCTTGGCCAAGCACTCACATTTATCATCATTAAATCATCTAGGGGCCACAGATATCGCTTTTATCTCGAAGGTAAAAGGAATGGATAAACTTCGACTCATATGACTTGTTGTACTACTTGTTGAATCATACATAAAGGCACGTTTTATGACATCGAGTTACCAATGCGGTTTCGTGAAATCAATATGTAACCAACTCATAGTAACAACTCATATCTCTAGGTTTGAAGAATATAATATATTATCATCTCATGATAAAATCCATGAAGTGATTTCAATGAGTGTGGGTTGAATCCAATACTCAGAACTTATAAGCACTCATGCGTGTTGTAGCAACACTTTGTCCAACATCTTAGACCTCTACAAGCCAACCCATGAAATTCTTGATTCATATCTACTTCCAACATATGACCGACTTTGGGTAGTTTGAATAACTCAATCATTCAGGAAGAATGACCTAGTGTATTCTGGAAGTCAAAACATGCAAAATGACACACAAGAATAATTGAATCTAGTATGGTATCAAACCTATGAATATAAATAGAACACTTTTTACTTATCATAATACATATTACTCATTATTCATTGTTTCGGTTTTATCAACTTAATACTTGAATTAAAAACACTAGTTGTCCCATGCTCCAAGCATGTACATTATGTTTTTGTAAATAATAGCTTTGCCATACACTAAGTATGCACTCTATGTTTGTCTATGATCCTTACTTTTGATATAAAACAATTGAACATAATTTCAATGATTCTAATTTCACACTCCCAAATCCTTATCGAAAATGTAAGAATTCCAAATTCCTATCATTTATCGAAATCTGTTAGATTTTAAACTTCTATGCATTGATCCTCTTGTAATGATTATGCACAAAGTCACAAAGACTTGTCAAAAGACATTAAAGAGTATTCCAATGGAGATCAATTCCATGGGAAACATCCTTCTTGCATTAAGTTTTCTAATCTTACATAGATTTAATAACTTCCATCTATGAAACATTCCCATTTTGACTATCACTTCTGAAAAATAGTTGCCTCTTTTCAGAATATGTCAATATGGTCTTTCCAAAAATTAACAGTATACTTCCAACTGCCCCCGAGAAACCAATCTTTGGTAAACCTTAGATTGTCCTCAACAATTACGTAATCATTTTATTCATATCCAATTCTAGACCTTTTCGCTCTTAATGCCCCAGGTATTTGGAAAATTTAGAAAGGACAAATATTATAGCACATGTAATCGATCTTGTACCCAAAAAAAATGGGACATGATTCATGATGTCTCATATAAAGACATGATTCTAGACCAGTATTTTGCTACAATACTTCTATTTGCCAAGTTCTCATAATTTAGATTATGAAAAGGGATGTCGTAATCATAATCGAATTTTAGAACGCAAATAATAGACCCATATATAGAATTTCCTTATGTTGAGAAATTCCAACACAAAATTCATATATATCCTTGACTAAGGATGATTAAAACCTCAATCTAAGCTTTTAGAATTGAAATGATGTATAATTTCATCTCCCTTAATTATAGCAAAACAACTTTTCAACCCCTGCAACTCCACGAATTGAAACTTTTGTTTTCTATAATTAACATTGCTAAATTGAAACCTTTATCATCATTATCATGCTCCCACTAACATGATGATTATTAGCATAGCACTTAAGCTCCCACTAGCTTTGACATGTACTCAGAAATCAGCTGGACTTCTAGAAGTCAATACTTTACTGACTTTCTTACCAAAGTTTAGATTTCTGAGACGAGATAGCCTTGATAAGACTTTATCAAAATAATACACCTTATGTTAGATAGCTCACAGGTGTGTCTAAACAATTTTAGAACTATGAAAAGTGATGTCGTAATCATAGTCTCAATTCTTTAGACCTTTTGCCATCTGCTTCAAATCTACTTGGTGGAAGTGTTTCCTCACCATCATTTTCATGAATCGGAGAGAAAACTTATGACCCTTATATTTTATGGTGTATGCGTTTTTATCCATGTGAATTGTCAAAAAAATAGTTACAAGACAAGGATAATGACAAATCCAAACTCATATGGACTGAACTCAATCTTAATTTCTTGCCACCTGGCAGCTCAAGGGCCTGCCATTGCTTCCAAGTTGTTATGCAATCAATTGAGAACTCTAAGAGCTCATATGCAAAGCCAACTTTAATTGGAATGTGTATAGAAATAGAAATATGTCAACATGATAGGTTATAAACCTCACGTCATGTGCTAGTGTTAAACTACAGGTTTTTATTCTTGATTAGATCTTGAAATTCTTTTCAGGATCTTTAAGACTCCCACTATCCTCTTGACATATAAGACTATCTTGCCAAATATTCAAGAAATAGTTCATATTCTTTATCAAAACAAACACTTCACACAATTGACCGTAGTTGGTCTTTGTTTTATCCAAAACATCACAACTTACCAATTTCAAATGTACAAGAGTAGGACACACTTTACTCTTACATTTGACTAGTGTTAAAAAACCTTTCTTTAAGATATGTCACTCAAGTTACAATCTTGGAGTATGACTTTAAGAATTGTTTTTGGAACGAGGTATGAATCATCTTCTTGATTTGATCACTTCAACAATTCATAGCTCCTCTTCTTATCTATCAGAATGCACTTAGAGGATGAATTGTGATAAGGTATCTTAATCATTAAGATGATCATATAACATGATACTAACGTACTCTCCCATCTTTTAAGATTTCAGAAACTTTTATCCTTCTGCCTAATTTGATTCTTCTCATTCGTTCTGCCATACATCTGGAACTTTTCCAATATCTCAGAATTATACTTAAGCTTGTAAGTATAACCATATTTACTAAACTTTAGTAAATCATGATGAATAGTCTTATAGATCTTTTGTGGTGGACTTGATCAGTGCACAAGAATGTGTACTTGATCCCTTAGTCCTTCACTTGACTCACATATACATGTGAACAAGGAACTAGTCTTAATTTTCCAAAGCTGAATGTTCTCATTCATCATACCGTACAACCTGTATGATTTCTAAGTTTCTATACATCTGAAACCTTAGGTGATGAGAATCTTTCCTTATTTGGTAAATTTAGACACTACCACAAATGAAAGAATCAAATTCATATTTCCATTATTGCTAGAAACATACAAACATCAAGTTTTCATAAATGCCATTGCAAGGAGATATAAAATAAAGTAAAAAAAACTTTTATTTATTTATAAAATGCTGATAAAAAAACTTTTCCTTACAATGCAACTTTAAATGAAAACTATGCTATTACATGTTTCCTAGCAATATATCATGACTCCTAAGAGTCGCTCAAGAATCTGATCTTCAATCAAGCAATAAAAATCCATCTTCGCGATCAGATTCAGTATAATCTTTCTTTAAGTTTCCTTCACTTTTCCTTTGATTCTTAAAACATCAACATGTGACCCAGTCACATCGTGTAATAAGAATTTCAACATTGAAACTTAATTGAGTTAGATAGTGGACTTTACCTGAAGTAGAGTCAAACTTATTGACTTTACCACTTATGATATTTCAGGTAAATTTGGCAGCTTCGCAACGAATACCCTTTCTTTTTGGCAATAGAACCATATGGATCCTTAGGGAATGGTACATAGGATAATCTCAGACTTAGCCTTTCTCTTTACTATTTGGTCAACCGAGTTGAATATAGCCAATCCCTTTCCATTGGGAAGAGAAAGCTTTTATTGGTTATCCAATGCAACCATTGTCAATGTCCATTGAAGGTTTGGAAAGTTGATCTACTAATCAAATTTGCTTTACCAAAGCTCCAAATCATTGTTGATTCAGCAGTACCAAGCAAATAGATAAAATCATTAAGGGTCATGCCATAGTATATTTCATAGCAGTCCCAAAGGTAACTCTCTATGTGACTTAGAAAGTGATTGAACATCCAACTTTCTTAAGACTTAAACACCCAACTCTCCCGGCTTGTCAATATGTGACTTTATCTCCAATATGTGAGCACACATAGACTTTGCTTGCCAATAGGGCTTGAGTGACCTTGAACTTGTGGGTTAGGGAGAATAATTGGAGGAGATGGAGGAAGTGAAATTCCAAGAGATTTGGGAAGATCATAGATGTCTGAATTAGACATATTTTGGGAGATATTCAAGATAGTTGATTTAAAGTCCTTAATATAACACCCAATATGAAATATTAAGGCTAGGACCCAACACAATATTTTATAACTTGGAAGAGGGATGCCGTAATCCAAGCTATAGAATATTTGAAGGTAGGTGAATGACGATTCTCCAATTTCCACCATGAAAAAAATAATAATTTATTAGGTTTTTATTTGA
Source organism: Lactuca saligna (assembly GCF_052625555.1). Classification (NCBI taxonomy): domain Eukaryota; kingdom Viridiplantae; phylum Streptophyta; class Magnoliopsida; order Asterales; family Asteraceae; genus Lactuca; species Lactuca saligna. The sequence continues at coordinate 110,388,671 of NC_136421.1, read as the reverse complement.
AACCCTAGGTTTTTTGAGATTCATTGAACTGTTCAATGGCATGTTTCAATCTCGAGTGTGCCCTTCAGGTTTTGTGACTGGGATGCCGAGGATCACAAAACAAGGTGTGAATTAACCATGAAAATTACTTAGTACTCTAAAGTGTTTACCCCTCAATCTATGGGATTAACTTGGAATTAAAGTATTCATGGGAAAACTTTACAAATTCCAAAACTTGATGACAAGTTTTTGAAACTATTCAAAACTTTTTATTTAATAACTTATGAGTTTAATGGTTCATTAAAATGATGACTCTTCATTTTTTATGTAACCTCTTATTATTTAATAACACTTTTAAAGAAGTGACCCTTAAACATCCATAACTTGAGGACAAGTTATGGATTCATAATACTATTTAATGAAAAAGACTCTTCATTTTTTATGTAACCTATGGCACTTTTATGAGTTTTAAGATTCATAAATGTGACCTTTTATGTAACTTGATGACAAGTTACAAAAAAATATTTTATGAACTACCTCAAGATTAATTAGGATTGAAAACAACTAAAACACATTTTTTTTCATTAATCTAAACTAACTCATAGATCAAGGAAACATAAAACTTTTGGTAATCCATAACTTATGGAGTTAAATGCTTGTTTTATGATGAAACATTTCATGTTCCATAACTTAAGAATAAGTTATGGAATTCTTTAAAACATTAACACCAAATTTTGTAACTCCATAAAAACTTTGAATCAATTTTTTTTAAAACCTTTTCATATCTATAACTTATGGTGGTTTCAAAAAAAAAAAAAAAAAAAAACTCTTTAGACCAAACTTTTAAATCTAATAAAATAATCATATCATTTTATCTTTTACTAAATTTGACCTAATTCAATTCATATAGCAAATGATTCAAATTTTACAAATAATTAGTTTTTCACAAAAACAAGTAATTATCTTAAAATTTGACAAAGTCATGTTTTTTCTTCCCTTTTTTTTTTCCATCCTTGAAAATAAAATATTTGCATCAATATAACAAAAAAAACCCATGAATCTAATACCACTATTGGGTTTTGAGCATTCTAACACTCCTAAGTGTACATGCAACCCTAAATCCCTTGGATCTATGTTTTCTCTATTATACATGTAAATATGAACTTTCCAAGGTATTACCCTATCTAGCATATAATCTTTGATACTTGGGTAATATAACAAGTTATAAAGAGTGCCTAGTGCCTCAACTGTGACAACTCAAATGGTTCACACAACACCATGAACACTTGGAATAACCTTTAGAATAAGGATACTTTGGTTCTCTCTAGTGAAATTGGCCTTGCCCTTTTGTGTACACACACTAGTGCCCATTTTACCAACCAAGGACATCTTTATATAGTGTGGAGATTAGGGTTAAACCCATGACCCTTCATTTCATATGATCCATGGGTTAAACACTCCGTGGACTATCCATGAAAGCTTAACCCAACCTAAATGAACTTGGCCCATCACACACACACACACACACACACACACACATATATATATATATATATATATATATATATATATATATATATATATATATATATATAAGAGTCCATATTTAATTAGTTCCTTTTGATCACTTAATTAATTATAAATTAATTCTTGATCAATACTAATTAAATAATATGATTATATATTAATATATTAGAACTTTTAATATGTTAACATAAATCACTAGTATCCTTTTTCCTCATCTTGTCTATCCAATTATCCCAATGCCATGCAACCCAAATGGACTATGCCGGGTCGGGTCAAGTCTTACCAATTATAGTTATGAACTTAGACATTAATCCAACAAAATCTTCATTCTATTTTTGATGCATATTTTTATTATTATTTTATTATATTGTTATAAACACATATATTGCATATAAAGCATATAATACTCAAATAATTTTTCTTCATTACTTCAAGCAACTTGATTTACCAATAACACTGAAGACATTCACCCATAAACAATTCCATGTAAAGCTTAACAAGGCCAATTTTAAAATATTTAAGTAGATTAATATTATATTTCAATTTGTGTTGCGAAAGATAGATGATGAAGTGTGGTCGTTGAAAAATATTGTTAAAATAATGTATATCATAAAAGATGTGCGTTTTAAAGATACTCTTTAGAATTTCATGTATAAAATCATCAAAGGCAATAACAAAGAACCAAAGTTCATAATTGTTGATATTATTTTAAAGAATCAGAATGATCTTGTGACGATGTTGAAGCTGTTAAGCACAATGGATGAAAAATTCATATATTCCATCAATCATAATATTTACAACACTAGATACAAGCATGTGAGGTCATTCATGTAATTTTATTATTCTCAAGTATCATAGTGTGATTTTGCTTAGGAAAAATAATACAAGAGAATAGTTGTAGCTCCCGATCGTATGGTAGAGAACACTTTAATGTATACATACTATGAATTTATTATGTAACCTTAGGGTTTGTATAAATGATTTAGAAGAAGGTGGACCATCTAAAACTTTTTTCTTCTAAGGTAGACGATAAAGAAATATTTCATGCACCAACCATACATAATATGATCATTCGAGTTACAACATGCGACTCAAATTCTGAGAATGATCAAAATTATATTATAGAGCATTTAGCTTGGTGGTTGGCTATACAAAAATCATTGTTGATTGTACCATATATGAAAGATCCGTGTGCCCAATAGTCAATAGAAAATTATATTGCTAGATAATATATGATCCTAAAGGGTCACATTCACAATTTCATACAACTGATTATTTATTAGAAATTGATATTAATAAATGTTCATAAACTCTTAATATTAATTGGAATTATTTATTTTTTTGAAATAATAGTTTTCAATGGCAAGTAACATAATAAATTATAATGGACGATTTATTAAGTCATGTAAATTATTTTTGGACTAGAAAGACTTTTCTATTTTAGCCAAAAGTTAAAGTTTATAACCTATAAAAGGATTTGTAACTTTTATAAAAACTTGGTCATGCTTTTCTTCCTTGAAAGCCAAGAGGTAAATAGGGAGGAGAGGTGATGGTGTTTTAAATTATATAATCAAAAGATCACAAATCTTAAAATCAAGCATGGACAACATGATTAAGAATTGGTGATACTAGCATGCTAGGTCTTAAAGGTTAAGAACTTATAGGTAAAGAGTGCATGTAAAAAGTCTTTCATTAGGCTTCTATTCTATACTCTTGAAATCATAAGTAGCATGCTCTCACATTCTCATCTTCTCTGTTGTAAAAAATGTGTTAAAATAATTAGTATTATTTTTTCTCTTTAAGTCATATTTAGATATGAACTTAAAGCATAGGAGGTTTGACTAGCATCTTTATAAAGTTGAGTTTTTATTGGTGTTTCCTTCCACAGTAGCATTCTACTCCACATTCTACATCAATATTCAAGCCTCCCTTTAAGGGTTCAAAAGATTACATAAGTTGCAACCTTCTTATTCCTTCTTTGGTTGATGTTTTTCTTTCCAAACATGACAAGAAGATCCTAGGTGATTTTAAACTATTTTATGTTATTCTAAAATTATAAAGTTTTTGTTTCTAGATTTTGAGTTTTTGAAACTAAAATTTGAATACAAACCCAATAATATCTTTGTCGTTAACTACAAAAATCCTACGACTTATCACAAAAGAGTAGAATGTAGAATACTGAATTTGTTGTGACTATTTTAAAGATTATATTATTACGAAGTTATCTCATACCGAATGAGTACTGATGAAGATAGAGTGAAGGTTTTGATACTAAAGTAGTTATGAAAGTATATTATGCTCTTTTAGTACTCAGATTTTCACATGGACTATCATTCTCCTAACACATATTGTATGTTAATGTGAGAAGTTAATTTGTACTTTCACATGTGTATGTCTATGTGTTAACATCCGATTGGTTTAGGATACATCATCTTGTGTGTGTGTGTATATATATGTGTCACATCCTGGAACCAGGACGACGGAAACATCCAAGGGTGGATGACATCATTGTATAGTATCATAACAATTAAATATAAATGGACATAACAACCCACACAACATACATTAAGAGATACAACCTTAGATTGTTAAATAGTGTATTTGTTTAAAGTTTACACAACATTAACTCAAAAGTAACAATTTCAAAGTGCACAAAAATCCAGTTCCAGATGGCTTAAGTACTTGCTTACTGGTTCCCTGAGAATACAAGTCATTTTGAAAATTGTCAACAATGAATGTTGGTGAGTTCATAAGCATTTTTGTATGAAAATCGGTTTGTATCTGTTTTGTTTGAAAAGTATTGTATGTTTCCAAAAAATCCAATTCTTTCTATAATAGAAATTTTATGTCTTATACCAAAGAAAGAAAACGTATGTATGCATGTTTCTTTGTATATTCCCAGAAAATCCAATATTTTGTAATGTATAAAAATCTGTAGTCCTAAACCCTAAGACCGGAGTAGTGATAATAGTATACTGAAAAATAGCATGTAGTTTTATAATTTATAAAACCAGTGGAGTGTAAGCTTCACATAAACCAATATAGTATTGCCAATCTCAATGTGAGTCATTATAACCATGCTTGATATGACTGTATGCTTGTTGTGACGGTCTTCAGGCATCGGAAATAGGTAAGATACTTATCACCCTAGATTGGCCTCGTCTAGTTGTAGCGAACATGTCAGGTGTGGGGGTGTCAATCCCCGTATAGATCTATACACAACTACCTTTCTCTCCCTCCAGGAGACTCTGATTATAATTACAGGACATAAAGTGTATGCTAGATAGGTACAGTGAAGATAGTGTCTCACTAGAGCATAACGGATTTACGTGATCTTCGACTCCCTTTTTGGTATATAATGAAATGAATTCACTAGTGTAAATTCAAGACATGTGTTTTATGACATATGTTTTAACAGTTTCATAATATACGTTTTATGACATGTTTCTGTGACACACAAATTTTTCTATCAAAAGTTTTTCTTGTAATCTCTTATACGAAAACTAGTTATAAAACTTTATATAAGTAGTTAATAATAGTTAAGTCTAGTAGTAACCATAAAATTGTTTTCTTGGATTTTTAAACCATCTAAAAATAGTGATGACAAATCTACGACTACTTTACTAATAAATTATTTGTAAAAGAAAAATATCAAACTTTATAGTTTCGGTTTAACACTTTTTTACCAGTTTGTAAATTTGTAACGCAAAATACTTTTATTTTGGGCCAACTATAGTCAATCATGATTTTTTTGTAACCAAAATGATAACAAACATATGTGTCAAAGTTTTTATATAGTTAACAATTTATATTAACCTTTTTATTCAAAAATATGTTCCATGTTCATCACATAATGATAGTGCATGAAATTATCCAATGAACAAACGCATTTTAACTTATGAAAAGTTTACAAAACACGATTTTTATGTATATAAGCATGAAGTTTTCGACATCAAATGCACAAATCCTTCCATAAACAAGTTGGTGCATGTAAATATCTAATGGGCAAAAGAAACTCGACTTGTATTCCCCCCCCCCACCCCCCTCCACCCGTCGAGAAAAGCATGAAAAATACGAAAAACATGGGGGGTATGAAGCTCACCTTGGTGATTTCATGAGTCGTAGGAAGGAAATGAGGGAGATGTCGAGCTTAGACTTGTACACACTTGAAGAGCTTCTTGAAAATCATGTGTTCCAAAGAACTATACACAAAAATGTGTGTGTAAACATGGAGTTTTTAACTTATAGGTGTATAAAGGGTTTACAAGAATACTTACCAAATTTATGAGTTTCTTGAAGGAAAACACACTTGAGGATGGCACACGAAAATTTGAGACGGAGAATTAGAGAAACTTGAGAGTGAGATGAGTGAAGAAGTGTTTGGTGTGTGTGTGTGTGTGTGTGCATCTTCGGCCGATCTTAAGAAGAGAGAGGGAAAAAGTTGGCTTGGTTGCATGGTGAACAATGTGGTGTATGGTGTGAGTGTATGGAAGGTAAAAGCATGCATGTGGTGGTTGTTTGTTGGTTAAGAGGGTGTAAAGCACTTAGGTGACACTCCTTTTGTGTAATTTCTTTTTCTTTTTTCTTTTTTTTTTGTTTGTATTATGCCAAAACCATTTTTTTTTTTTTTAAATTTAGGGCAGCGGTTTTCGGTTTTAGGGTAGCCGAAGACACCCCTCTATGTGGTTTTTGGTCCTTGTGATGTGGGCTTTTGGTTTCACTATGGCCCAAACAAAAGAGTTTTTGGTTTTTGAGTGTGTATGGGCTTTTAGGCTTAATTTGGCCCAATAAAGGGTTTTTGGTCCAATAAGGCCCACAGGAAAAAGAGTTTTCGGTCTAGGGTATTTGGGTTGGAAACTCTAAGCAAAGGCCCAAAAAATTGTTTTTGTCTAACTATTGGATCAATTTGGGCTTACATTAGGCTATTACTACTTGATTCTTAGTGTATGCTTGCATGTACATATGACATTGTCAGTTTTGAATTTCAATAGTTTAATGCAACAAGGTTACACAAGGAATTGATTGTACATGAATCACAATCTCAACCCTAAATTTGCTAGTTGTGAAGTATGTGTGTGTATACACACACATGAGAGAGTTCTATGAAAAATGTGTGATTAGGGAAACAACTACTAGTACAAATAAAATAATGACAACACATAATGGTCCACGTGGTTTGAGGTAATATCTTTGTTTGTTTCTTAATTTCTTTTTGTTAGCACAGACCAACCCTAAGTATTACATTTGTTTCCCTTTTAGTCCTTGGTAAACATAAATGGACTAATTAAATGGTCGTTCAGAAAAAGTAATACTCAATGAGTTTAGAATGAAAATTCTTGAAATGAAAATGGAGTTTCTCTTTAGAAATTGATGAAAATCATATTTTGTGTTATTAAAATTAAGTATTCTATTAAGAATGATAGGTAGATCGAGAACTTAAACTCTTGGTTGATTATAATTGGATGTATGTGTCAATAAAACATTGAAATTCTCATATAATTAGATGATATGGCAAAATAAAGAGTATACCAAAAAATCAATTAAAGTTATAATTGTTAAGCGATCGAAAATAAAAATGATATTGATTGGTAGAACAATGGGGAAATTATTTAGTAGGATAATCATTTTTATTGCTTTGTTTACGTATAAGTAACTTATTTTTTTTGTACACATTTTACCATTTAATTTGTTATATGTGTTCACATATTGCTATTGTTACCTGCTATAGTATGTGACAACTGTAATATGTGAACAAATTAACAAGTTAAATTGTTAAATGTGTACAAAAAAAGAAAGCAGCCTAAATGTGAATAAAACGAAAATTTAATTACTCTCGTAAGTCATTTTCTACAATTTTAATAGCGATTTTATTTTTCATATTTGTTTGTATTATTTTTTTTTTCAAACATTATTTTTAAAATATACATAATTTCCTAAATATTAATAAATTATTTATCAATTTTAAACTATACTTTTTAATTAATAAATATGTTTTTGCTTTGTGAAATATTTTATATAGCCTTTTATAATATTTTTTATTTTGTTTTCAATCATATACAATAAATTTAAAGTAAGTAGTACCTAAAAATAAAATTAAATAAATTAAATGTGTAACAATAAATATGAAGTGTCTTTTAAAACAATAAAAGGAAAATATTACTTAGCAACTTTTTAATATTTTTTAATTAGAAGTTTATAAAATTTTAATTATTTAATACAATGTTTTGAATTAGTATGTAACGAAAGTATTTTAAAAAGTTATATAAAAATATTAAATTGTTATACAAAATCTGTGAAACACTTTAAAATTGTTGTAACAGAAAGTTTAGAAATAAATGTATGAAACTTATAAAAAATATATATGAAAATATAAAAAAACAAGTTAAAAACTTATATTTATAAAATATTTGGTTTAAAACATTTCGTTTAAAATTATATGAAAGTAAAAAAAAGTTTTTAAAAAATTAGAGTATGTTACACTAATGATCTCTATGGTTTATGTAACTTCATATTTTGTATACACGTTTGACCATTTAACTTTTTAATTATGTTCACATATTAGAATGATAATATATGAACACAATTAGTATGTTAAATGGTCAAATGTGTATAAAAAAATGATGTTACTTAAATGTAAACAAAACGAAAAGATAATTAGTATTTTTCCTAAAAGAATTGATTAAACATTTAGAAGTTTTGTTTAATGAAGATCCTGCAAAAAAAAAAAAAAAAAAAAAACTAGCTGGATATATGGTAACTTATTGAATTTTATTTATTTTATCATTATTATTTTGTTGTAGTTTATACAACTTTTCGTCTTTCCCTACTCCATCAATTGAACTGATAAACACAATAAATACAGTTAGCTTATTCATGTTAAATGAAATGCAATTAAGAAGTATCTACGATCATCTTTTGGAAAAAAAAATCACTTGAATCAGAACTTATATTTTAATGCATGTGAGTGGCATTAAACCACTAATTAACCATTACAAAAATATAAAGTTAATAATTTATAGATTAATTAGTAAAAATCTTGCACAATGTCGCGGATTGGAATAAAGTTAGTGAAATATGTGGAGAATTGGTCGAAAATTATAAATGTCGAGGCATTTCTGAAATTATAATAACGCAAACATAATTTTTCATAATATTCTTAACTTGACATAGTACATCGATAGTGGGAGTATAACATGCAAAAATGATGTTACATTATTAAAAAAAAAAAAAAAAAAAAAAAAAAAAAAAAAAAAAAACTAAACTGATATATAATCAACTTTATTATGTAGCTTTGCGGTTTTGCAACAACAAAGAAAGATTGCCTTCACCAACCATACATAATATGGTTGTGTTGTTCAAGTTACAACATGTGACTTAAATTTTGAGAATGACCAAAAGGATATTATAGAGCATTTAGCTTGGTGGTTGGATGTATAAAAATATTTGTTGACTGTACCATATATGAAAGATCTATATTGTAACATTCAGGATTTGCAGGTATTAATATTGTTTATTTTATTGAATAATTGGTTGTTTTTGATATGGGTCAGGATAGTTGGGCTTTAAGAGTTGGGCTGAAAAAGGCATTACGCGGGGAATACCATGCCAGGTACGCGCAAGAGGATTAGGCGGGGAGGCCATGTACGTACGCCCAGCGTACCAAAGGGTATGCGCAACGTACACGCGCAAAGTATAAAACCCTAACTTTTAGGGTTTGATCCCTATATAAAAGACCTTGTGCCTTTGGTCCAGCCTCCCTCACCTCTAGGCAGCCACCATGAAAACCCTAACCCATATTTGTGTGTCCTTGTGATTTGGAAGCCGTTTGAGAGTATCTTGGTGTAGTTTTGGTGCTTTGGAAGAGAAAGGAGCTTGAAGAAGGAGCAAGAATTCACAAAGAGCTTGTAGATCCAGGACATTGGCATCATTTCTGACTCTTTTGAGGTATCAAGTTCCAAATTTGACCATTGCATGCTTAGATTTGTTTATATGAGTGTTTAAGGCCACTTTTGGACTCCATTATATAACGCCGTAAAATTTCAAGCACATTTTCACATTTTAAAACAATTTAATTCACAATATTATAAAACAAATTGTTTCATATATTCAACATAAATCAAAAATCCCAAGATCATAACATATAAATAAAACTCCGCGTGTGTGTACTGATCATGCCGGCGCCTTCCCACGATCCTCACTAGTACCTGAAACACATAACATAAAACAATGTAAGTATGAAGCTTAGTGAGTTCCCCAAAATACCACACATAACACATACTAGCCACTCGAGGCTATAACTCTGTGGGCCCTTGGGCGCTAACTCTGTGGACCTTCTGGTCCTAACTCTGCGAACCTTCCGGTTCAAACTCTGATATACTCTAATATACACACGACATAAATCACATAGAAATAATGCAGTGCAACACATCACATAAATAACATACAATAACTCTATCACATAACTCTAGTTACCACTCAAGCTAAAGTATAGTGATAAGACTCACCTCGGATGTCTCGGTAATATCTCGCTCGCGTAAACACTCATCTAGTCTCTGCCTAAACACATAAACGATCATCTCAATCAATAACAGCTCTCCAAGCTAGACTAGATCCTCACATGTCCTTTAAGCAGGCTAAAAGACCATTTTACCCTTCAAACAGTCCACAAGTCCAATTGTTGACCAAACCCTAAAAGTCAAAAAAGTCAACGGTCAAACCTTTGACCAGACTTGTCGAGTGCACAAATGTGACTCGGTGAGTTCAGTTATGAGCTCAGGTCCTCTAGATCCCCTTTGACTCACCGAGTCATTTCCCAACTCAGCGAGTCACCAACTGTGTGATTCATGGGGAAAACTATCCTACTCGTCGAGTCTATTCTTGGACTCGGCGAGTTCATGCCATGCTCAAACTCAAACGACCTCCTGAGGTCAGATCTGTTCCTCTAATCCATAGATCTGACCTTCCCAAGCATGATAATTACGTAAAGTTCAGATCTTGATGCTCATGCAAAGGCCCAAAGGCTCTATTTGGAGAAATAACCTCAAATATGACACCCTAAGCTCATGTCTCCTAATATCAATCATAAAGATCAAAGGGTTAAGGTATTTGGACCTCTTTGGATCTAGATCCAAAGCCTCTAAACGAGAAGGGACCAAATGCTCATCCAATCAAGCCTCTAAAGGGTCTAGAAAACCCTAACTTCAAAGGTTAACATGAAAACTGAAGAAGGATCGAATCTATACCTCAAATAGGAAGTCCATGGGCTCTGAAATCTACATAATAGCACCCTCTTCAGCTCCCTCTTGCCTTGGTCACCTTCTTCTTGCAAGAACACCAACACAAGGATCAAAAATGGCCTCTTCTCCCTCACAAACATTCTAGCTCTCTTAGGGTTTCTCTCAAGGGTCTGGTAGTCGCAACTGAAGGCTATAAGAGCCTTTAAATAAATCCCATACCCGAGAAATTAGGGTTTCACTTAACAGCGTGGACTCGACGAGTCCGGTCACCAATCCGAATAAGAACCTGCGGTCCTACTCGACGAGTCTAAGCATCAATTCGCCAAGTTCCTCCCCAAACTCAAATTAAATGAATAAAATAATATACCTGGAAATCCGGATGTTACAATTCTCACCCAATAGAATTAGACTTCGTCCTCAAAGTCTCACTCCGCAAACAACTCTGGATGCTGCTCATGCATCTCTCGCTCCAGTTCCCAAGTCAACTCGGACCTTCTCCGATGTTGCCACTGGACCTGCACCAGGGGCACTTCCTTGTTCCTCAGAACCTTGATTAGGCTCGCATCCACCCGGATATCCTCTAATGGTACCACCGCCGACTCATCGGCCACACACTTCCTCAACTGCGATACGAGAAAGGTGTCATGAATCTGGCCTAACTCCGCAGGTAGCTCCAACCGATATGCTACCCTGCCTACTCTTGCGATCACCCTAAGAGGACCAATATATCGGGGCCCTAACTTGCCCCTCTTCCTGAATCGGATCACTCATTTCCAAGGAGATACCTTCAGGAGAACGAAATCACCAACTTGAAACTCGAGCTCCGAGCGATGCCTATGCGCGTAGCTCTTCTGACGACTATGAGCTGTCAGCAATCTCTGCCTGACCTACTGAATCTGCTCATTCGTCTGAAGTACTATCTCTGTGCTGCCTATCACCCGCTGCCCAACCTCTCCCCAACAAATAGGGTTCCGACACCTCCTCCCATATAATAACTCGAAGGGAGGCATACCAATGCTCGAATGATGGTTGTTGTTATATGAAAACTCAGCCAAAGACAGATACGTGTCCAAACTTCCCCCGAAGTCCAACACACATGCTCGAAGCATATCCTCGAACGTCTAAATCGTCCGCTCACTCTGACCGTCTGTCTGTGGGTGGTATGCGGTACTAAAATGCATCCTCGTACCCAACTCCTCATGGGGTTTCTTCCAAAATCTAGAAGTGAAACGCACATCTCGATCTGAAACAATCGAGACCGGAACTCCATGCCATCCCTTATATACAACTCTGCCAGCCTCTCAGCAGAAGAGCTCACTCTGATAGCAAGGAAGTGAGTGCTCTTCGTCAACCGATCAACGATCACCCACATTGCATCGACGCCTCTCGCAGTCCTCAGAAATTTGGTGATAAAATCCATGGAAATCTGTTCCTACTTCCACTCGGGAATCTCTAATGGCTGCAACATGCCATGCGGACGCTGATGCTCAGCCTTGACTCTACAACAGGTTAACCACTTCTCCACAAACCTAATGGGTTTTGAGCATTCTAACACTTCCTAAGTGTACATGCAACCCTAATAACCTTGGATCTATGTTTGTCTAATTATCATGCAAAGTTGAATTCCAAGGTTATATTCCTATCTAGCATACATGGGGAACAATATTTAACTTTGATGGAAGATAGAATAACTTACCTTGTTGTTGCTTATGATCCTTGAAACCTTGTGAGCCTAGCACCCCAAGTGTGATGCCTCAAATGCTTCACACAACACAAAATGCAAAGGAGTAAACTTTTGAGAGAATCTTACACTTGCAAAAATCGGCCTAGCCCTCACTTGTTCATGTGTGTAGCCGATTTTGGTGGAGTATATGACCCTTATATGGTGTTGACACATCTAGGGTTACACCATGTAAACCCTAATGTGTCATGACTCTTCATTTCCATGAACCATGGGATTGTAACTCCCATGGAGCATCCTTGGAGCATCCTATGGGTGGAACCCAACTTGATAATCCATGGAGCCTCTTAGCCCACTATAAAAGTATGGATGATTTACATAATCAACCCGTATATTTAATTAGTTATCTTTTGATCATTTAATTAATTATAAATTAATTCTTGATCAAACTAATTAAATATTATTATTAATATATTAGAACTTATAATATATTAATAAACCACAAGTGCTATTTCTCTCATTTAGTCTATCCAATTGCATGGTGCCATGCAACCCAAATGGACCATGCCAGGTCGGGTCAAGTACATACCATAAATAGTTATAGACTTAGACACCTTATCCAACAGTCTCCCACTTGGATAAGTCTAATAACTATAACTGCAAGTATGACTTCAGGAACCGATCAGCAATCATAGTTCTTTCAAGGCTTCTCAGAACTGAGAAGATGATGATACGCCATTTAAGATAAGTGATCATATAATCCTCTATTCGAGATATTAGCCAGACAAATACATGGAACAATGTCTTACTTATTGTCCAACAATTTGTTTCCCGATTTCCAATTTGTTTGACAAAGAACTTAATTGAACACATCAACTTAGTTCTGACCGGGCCCGGTACATCGGTCAAAAAAAAATCATCGAGGGGCCCAGATATCAGCTTCTAATCAAAGAAGGAACAGATAAACTTCGACTCATATGTTTGTTCTACCACTCATTGAATTATACACAAAAGCACGTTTTATAACATTCGAGTTACCAATGTGTTTACGTGAAATCAATGCATAACCAACTCGTAAGTAACCAATCATATCTCTAGGTTTGAAGACTTATATGATATTAACATCTCATGATCACTTGAGATAAATTCTATGAAGTGATTCAAGTGAGTGTGGGTTGTGTCCAATGCTCAGAACTTATGAGCACTCATGATTGTTGTAGCCATGTCCAACACCTTAGACCTTGGCAACCAATCATGACAGTCTTGATTCATACCTACTTCTGACATATGACTAACCGTGGAGGTTAAAATAATATGATATACCAAACATAATTATTCTGGAAGTCAAAACATGCAAAAGAAATATAGTAAATGATTGACAAGAGATAGCAACACTTTACTCATAAATAAAACACCTTTTATTCATTATCTAATGTCAATTACACTTTACAAATTTCAAGGTTATCTAACTACTAAATCTAATATCATCCTTCAGCTCTATGCTCCGAGCATGCTGGAGATGATAAACCCGAATCAGTCCCTTCGTGAGGGGATCTGTTGGATTCTCATCCGATGATCCCCTCTTTGCCACGAGGAGTCTTCTTCTATTCGATGTCTGATGAAATGGTATTTTCTGTCGATGTGTCTGGATCTCCCGTGATCCCTTGGTTCCTTGGCTAAGGCAACAACACTTTCACTATCATAGAAAATTTCCATTGGCTCCTCAATAGCTGGTACAACTCCAAGGTCTCCAATGAAGTTCTTCAACCATATCGCCTCCTTTGCTGCCTCGCTAGCTGCTATATACTCTAATTCGGAAGTTGAATCAACCATTGTCTCTTGCTTGGAACTCTTCCAAGAAATTGCTCCTCCGTTTAAGGTAAAGACCCAACCTGACTGAGAGCGGAAATTATCCCTATCAGTCTGAAAGCTAGCATCACTATACCCTACAACTCTCAAGTCTTCACTCCCACTGAGGGTAAGAACCCAGTCCTTAGTCCTCTGTAGGTACTTGAGGATATTCTTTACCGCAGTCCAGTGTGCCTTGCCAGGGTTCCCCTGATACCTGCTAACCATGCTCAAGGAAAAGGCTACATTAGGTCGAGTACACATCATAGCATACATGATCGATCCTACAGCCGAAGCATAAGGTATTCGACTCATTTCTACTATCTCAGCCTCAATACTAGGGCTTTGTATCTTACTCAATATGGCGTTACTCTGGATGGGTAACTCTCCTTTTCTTGGAGTCCTGCATGCTCAATCTCTTCATCACCTTATCCAAGTAGGTACTCTGACTAAGTCTAATTAGTCGTTTACTCCGGTCTCTCAAGATCCTTATCCCTAGAATATAGGCAGCTTCTCCTAGGTCCTTCATAGAGAAACACTTCCCAAGCCATGACTTAACTTCCTGTAGAGTTGGGATGTCATTTCCTATGATTAGTATGTCATCCACACACAATACCAAAAAGCTAACTCTACTCCCACTAGCCTTGATATATACACAAGATTCATCTTCATTCCTAGAAAAGCTAACTCTTTGACTTTCTCATCAAAGCAAAGATTCCATCTGTGAGGTTCTTGCTTTAACCCATAAATGGATTTCTCAAGCTTACACACTCTATTAGGGTACTCTGTATTGACAAAACCCTTTGGATGACTCATGTAAACATCCTCAGCTAACTTTCCATTAAGGAAAGCAGTTTTGACTTCCATTTGCTAAATTTCATAGTCATGAAATGTAGCTGTGGCTAACAGAACCCCAATAGACTTAATCTTGGCCACTGGAGAAAAGGTCTCATCATAATCAACTCTCGAAGTTTGTAAGAAACCCTTTGAAACCAGTCGTGCCTAATAAGTATGTATATTACCATCCATGTCGGTCTTATTCTTGAAGATCCATTTGCACCCTACAGTCTTACGACCTGGTACATTCTCAACCAAGTTCCAAACTTGATTGTCATACAAGGATTGTATCTCGCTATCTATTGCCTCTTTCCAATTGGCTGAGTCAGGGCCTGCCATGGCTTCCGCGTAACTGTTAGGTTCATCCAGACCTATCAGTGTCTCATCACTGATAAGTGTATCACCTTCTGCAGTAATATGGAATCCATAGTAATGATCAGCTGCATTCCTAACCCTTGTGGAACGCCTCAAAGGTAAAGACTTGTCAATTGGCTCAACATGAGTTTCCTCCTCAAGTTGAGTACTAGGGTTTGAAGTTCGTTCACCGCTTGACTCTTGAATTTCTTCAAGGTCAACTTGCCTCCCAATGTTTCCTTGGCTTATGAACTCTCTCTCTCTCTCTCTCTCTCTCTCTCTCTCTCTCTCTCTCCAGAACGCCCTCCTAGCTACAAAGACCACATTTTCACTAGGTATGTAGAAGAGGTAACCAAAGGATTGTTGTAAGTAGCCAATGAAAATACACCTCTCGCTTCGAGGTTCGAGCTTATCATGAGTCTCACGTCTCACGAAAGCCTCGCAACCCCAAATCTTGATGTGGTCTAGTTTGGGTACTTTACCAGTCCACATCTCATGAGGAGTTTTGACAACTTTCTTTGTAGGGACCAGATTAAGGATATGGGCGGCATTCTCTAAGGCATACCCCCAAAATGAGATTGGTAGTGAAGCTCGACTCATCATGGAACGAACCATGTCCAACAAGGTCCGATTACTCCTCTCAGCCACACCATTCAAGTGCGGTGTCCTGGGAGGTGTCAATTGTGAGATAATCCCACAGTCCCTAAGATAGTCGAGTAACTCTGAACTACGATACTCACCACCTCGATAGGATCGAAGCATCTTAATGTTCCTGCCCAATTGATTCTCGACTTCTTGTTTAAACTCTTTAAACCTTTCGAAAGTCTCTGACTTATGCTTGATTAAGTTGACATATCCATATCCACTATAATCATCAATAAAAGTTAAATAATAACGATTAGCATCCCTTCTGTCATGTTTGAAGGGCCCACACACATCCGTGTGTACAAGATCCAACAAACCTTCACCCCTCTCACAAGAACCTGTGAAGGGTGACTTTGTCATTTTTTCAAGTAAGCATGATTCGCAACTATCATCTGACTTTAGGTCAAATGACTCCAAGACTCCATTCTTTTTGAGTTGGCCTATGCGTTTCTTGTTTATATGTCCAAGACGACAATGCCATAATGATGCTTTATCCAAGTTATTTTCATTAACAAAATCAATACACAAAACATTATTTCCTTAGTTATCAACCACATATATAGTTTCATACACACCATCATAAGGTAATGCTTTAAAATAAAGAATATTATTAAAGAAAACAATAATCTAACCAACTTCATTATCAAATGAAAATGTGAAACCTTGTTTATACAATGCATGAAAGGAAATAATATTTCTTTCCATTTCTGGCGAATAACAACATTTATTCAAATCTAAATTAAAACCACTACTTAGAGATAAAGTATAAACTCCAATCTTGGTGACAGATAAAGCTTTCCTATTCCCTATGATTAAGTTTATTCTTCCTTGCTCCACATTCTCACTTCTTCTTAGTCCCTGCAAATCAGAACAAATATGAATACCACAACCGGTATCAAGGACCCAAGAATTAGAATGGGGTGATTTATTAGATAAGATAGTGTAAATACCTGCATGGTTGGGTTTAACTTTCTCATCCTTTACATCTTGTTGGTACTTTGGGCAGTTCCGCTTCCAATGTGACCTTTCATGGTAATAGAAGCATTCAACCTCTTTTGGGCCAGAAGAAGGAGTGACAAAACCTTTCTTGGTTCCACTTGAAGAGGAGCCATCAAGGGTCCTAGCCTTGGTACCCTTCGAACAACTCTTCCTCTTCTTCCCTCGACTTTTCCCGATTGCCAAAACCGGTGTGGAGTTTGGAGTAGGAGTGTTAACATCTGACTTCCCCTTAAGACCTGTTTCTGCGGTCTTGAGAAGTCCCTGAAGTTTGCTGAGTGTGACCTCTTCCTTATTCATGTGATATGTCATGCGGAATTGATCATAGCACGATGGTAAGGAGTGAAAAATGATATATATTGCAAGCTCTTCAGGGAAGTTCACATTACGCTTCAGCAACCGATCAACATACCTTTTCATTTTCTGCATGTGGCTCGTGACAGACTCTCCGTCCTTCATCAAGGTTTTTATCATGGAGCATATGATTTCATACCTCTCTTGTCGTGCAATTTGATGGTATCTTTCCATCAGATCTTGGTGCATTTCAAAAGGGTAAAAGTCCTCATAGGACTTTTGGAGTTCCGCTGTCATGGTGGCCATCATGATGCATGCTACTTTGGTAGCATCCCTTTCATGTGCCTGGAAGTCAGAGATCTCCTCAGGAGTTGTAGTGGTCTCATCAATCTCCTTAAGCTCCTTATCAAGGATATATTCTTTGTCCTCGCAGCGGGTAATCATCCTGATGTTTCTGATCCATTCATTGAAGTTGGATCCATCAAAAGTGACTTTCCCACACAAGTTCATAAGGGTAAAGGAGCTATTAGGATTAGAGCCAGAAGCAGTGTTGTTTGAAGACATCTGAATAAAGAGGACAAGATTAGTTTAGATATTAAGAGAGTCCTAAATAAAACACCCAAATGTAATATTAAGGCTAGGATCCAATCACAGTATACTATAACTTAGAAGAGGTATGACGTAATCCAAGTTATAACATATTTGAAAGTTAGGTGAATGACGATTCACCAATTTCCACCATGAAAAACGAAATATTGATATTAGGTTTTTAATTGGTTATCAGAAATTCCTAGATTCTTTGAGATTCATTGAACTTTTCAATGGCATGTTTCAATCTCGAGTGTGCCCTCCAGGTTTTTGTGACTGGGATACCGAGGTTCACAAAACGAGGTGTGAAGTAACCATGAAAATCACTTGATACCCTTAAAGTTTATCACTCATTCGATGTGCCGGTAAACCACACACGCTCCACCGATACTATGATAAACCTTATGTCACCCTTTACCTACCTTGTTAAGTCCAAGTTAGTGTGTCGGTTAACCACACATGCTCCACCAACGACTTAAACAAAGTGTAAAGTGTAATTTCATAGATTAGCACCTTATTCACATTTTTCCTAAAGTAACTAAGATTGGGAATTTAATAAAACATTTAGTTACTTTATAATATTCATCATACTTTTAATGAGAATTTATAAGTCCTTGTCTTACCCGTTCGGCTAACGACCCTCCACCAATCAAGGAAGCGGTGGGTGAGAGTGGACACCCATTAAGTTGCCATTTTATAGGCAACAACCTTATACCCCCCTTATAGACCGGCTTTATGAATGAGACGTACTAGCGGTAAGACGGCTTGATCATATACACACATATATATATATATATATATATATATATATATATATATATATATATATATATATATATATATATATATATATATATATATATATATATATATATAAACTTATAATATTATAAAGTATAAGGGTTGAATTTTAACTTTTAAAATTCTAAGGTTTGGAACTAAAGTTTAAATTAAGACTTTACTTGTTCCAAAACTTGAGGGCAAGTTTTGTAAACTTTCAAAACTTTTCATTTCTTGTAACTTATGAGTTAATAAAGTATTAAAAATGAAGACTCTTCATTTTTATAACTCATGTGTTCTTTCAATGACTTTTAACAAAGTGACTTTTGGTTTTCCATAACTTAAGGACAAGTTATGGACTCCATTAAAACACATAATGATCATGAATTAATCTACCACATAGGTTACAAATAATTCCTATGATCATCTAAACATCATACGAACAAGAACATGAATATGAACACTTTCAAGAATAAAAAATTACACTAAAAACATGTAATTTTGATAATTGTCATTGTAAATGGATTAGCATAAACATTACACCATCTAAAACATGTTTTCAAGTACCAAAACAATTTAGGGTAATGTTTCTAGTCCATTTCCAGCAACTAAAATTGAAATTCTGAAAACTGCAGCCTCTACTTGTCGAGTGTAAGAACAAACTCGACGAGTAGCTTGCATTTGGTCTTGGACTCGTCGAGTCCCCCCATGGAATCGGCGAGTTCATACGAGCAGAAAGCAGAAAATTGATTTTTTCAAGCAGTTTGCACAAATAATCAACAAACAAGCCTAGGCTCGAATACCACTTATGGGTTTTGATCATTCTAACACTTCCTAAGTGTACATGCAACCCTAATAACCTTGGATCTATGTTTGTCTAATTATCTTGCAAAGTTTAATTCCAAGGTTATATTCCTATATAGCATACATAGGGAACAATATTTAACTTTGATGGAAGATAGAATAACTTACCTTGTTGTTGCTTGTGATCCTTGAAACCTTGTGAGCCTAGCACCCCAAGTGTGATGCCTCAAATGCTTCACACAACAGCAAATGCAAAGGAGTAAACTTTTGAGAGAATCTTACACTTGCAAAAATCGGCCTAGTCCTCACTTGTTCATGTGTGTAGCTGATTTTGGTGGAGTATATGACCCGTATATAGTGTTAACACATCTAGGGTTACACCATGTAAACCCTAATGTGTCATGACTCTTCATTTCCATGACCCATGGGTTTGTAACTCCCATGGAGCATCCATGGAGCATCCTATGGGTGGAACCCAACTTGATAATCCATGGAGCCTCCTAGCCCACTATACAAGTATGGATGATTTACATAATCAACCTATATATTTAATTAGTTATCTTTTGATCACTTAATTAATTCTAAATTAGTTCTTGATCAAAGTAATTAAATAATATTATTATTATATTAGAACTTATAATATATTAATAAACCACAAGTGCTATTTCTCTCATTAATCTATCCAATTGCATGGTGCCATGCAACCCAAACGTACCATGCCAGGTCGGATCAAGTACATATATAAATAGTTATTGACTTAGACACCTTATCCAAAAAAACCATGCGACATCCCTCTTCATACAGGGCCACCTATATTCTCTCTCCAGGTCGAAGTACATCTTAGTGGCCTAGGATGGATCGGAAACCGCGACCTATGTGCCTCTTCCATCAGAATGGTGCGTGTACCACCCTCAAATGGCACCCAACTCCGACCCTAAATGGTTAAAGGCCCTCGACTGTCGGCGACAAACTCGGTCACCTGTCTGACTACCCGCTTTCTCTTGCGGTTCTCTGGTCTCCCGGCCTTAACCTGGGCCTCTCGAATGGTGTCCAACATTGGAGTCATCACTGTCAATCTCATTCAAATGTCTCGTATCGGGGCACTCTCCGCCTTACGACTCAGGGCATCGGATACAACATTAGCCTTACCCGGGTGGTACATGATCTCATAGTCGTAATCCTTCGCCACATCTATCCATCTTCTCTGGCGCATATTTAGGTTGGGCTGATCCGTCAAGTACTTCAAGCTACCAGACCCCATATAAATAGTGACGCCAGATCTTGAGGGTGAACACTACAGCCTCCAACTCTAAATCGTGGGTCCTATACCTCCTCTCATGAGGCTTCAGTTTCCTTGATGCATATGCAATCACATGCCCTCTCTGCATCAGCACCGCACCCAATCCCGATACCGATGCGTCACAATACACCACAAACTCCTCCATCCCCTCCGGAAGGGCTAACACCGGAGCTTCACATAATCCATGGCGAAGAGTCTCAAATGAGGTCTGCTGCTCTGGACCCCATGTAAATGCAACACCCTTCCGGGTCAACCTGGTGAGAGGCATGACAATCTTAGATGCTCTGGACCCCTGTTGCTGCTCTGGACCCCATGACCAAGACGCTCCCTGTAAACTCCTGATGAATCTCCTATAGTATCCGACCAACCCTAGGAAACTCCTGATCTCGGTGGGGGATCTTGGCACCTCCCAACTCATTACTGCTTCAATCTTGGCCGGATCGACCAATATCCCATTCTGGTTAACGAGGTTTCCTAGGAACTGAACCTCTCGAAACCATAAATCGCACTTAGAGAATTTGGCATAAAGCCTCTCCGGTCTCAGAACTCCGAGGATCTCCCTCCAATGATCCTCATGATGCCCTATGGATTTCGAGTACACCAATACGTCGTCAATGAACACGATCACCGAATGATCCAACATCGGCCTGCACACTCTGTTCATGAGATCCATGAATGCTGTTGGTGCATTGGTGAGCCCGAAAGGCATCACCACGAACTCGTAATGCCCATAAGGACATCTGAATGCCGTATTCTGAATATCATCATCTCGCACTCTCACCTGATGATATCCAGACCTTAGATCGATCTTAGAGAACCAAGATGCTCGCTGTAACTGGTCGAACAAATCGTTGATCCTCGGCAAGGGGTAATGGTTCTTGACCGTGAACTTGTTCAACTCCCGATAGTCAATGCACATCTGGAGTGAACCATCCTTTTTCTTGACAAAAAGGATTGGAGCTCCCCACGGCGAGCTGCTCGGCCGAATAAACCCCTTCCCTAGTAGCTCCTGAAGCTGCGAGGATAACTCCTGCATCTCTGGAGGCGCAAGGCGATAGGGCATCTTGGCGATAGGTGCTGCCCCCATAATCAAATCAATGCAAAACTCTACCTGCCTCTCGGGAGGCACACCCATCAACTCCTCAGGGAAAACATCCGGGAACTCGCGCACTATCGGTACCTCATCGACTGACCTCAGTCTCTCTGAATCAACTCTCGTATCCATCACGTAAGCCACAAACCCAATACAGCCCTTATGTAGACTCTGCCTCGCTCTAGCAGCCGAATAAGACATTGAACCAGTACAGGTACCCTCACCGTACACTGCAAGAACTGTTGGATTAATGTCTAAGTCCATAACTATAATTGGTAAGACTTGACCCAACCCGTCATGGTCCATTTGGGTTGCATGGCATCATGCATTTGGATAGACTATAATGAGAGAAATAACACTTAAGGTTTGTTAATATATTATATGTTGTAATATATTAATAAGATTATTTAATTAGTATTGATCAAGAATTAATCTAGGATTCATTAAGTGATCAAAAGAAGACTAATTAAAAATATGGGTTGATTGTGTAAATCATCCATACTTGTATAGTGGGCTAATGCTCCATGGATTGTCAAGTTGGGCTAAAACCTATAAGATGCTCCATGGTGTATTTGTACCAATGGATCATGGAAATGAAAGTCCATGACAATTTGGGTTTACGTGGTGTAACCCTAACTATATAATGATCTTATTCTTGTAGAAAATCGGCCACTATGGGTAATAGAAAGGGCTAGCCGATTTTCATTAAGTGTTAACTTCTCTCAAGTCATTCCATGTGTATTTGGTGTTGTTTGAACCATTTGAGGTGTCACACTTGGGGCACTAGGCACTCAAGCTTCATGAAGAGTTTCTACAACAAAGAGGTATGTAATTCTAACATGATATGTTCATATGAATGAGGTTATTATGTTAGTTAGGATGAATACCTTGGAAAGTTCATATTTGCATGTATAATAGAGAAAACATAGATCCAAGGTATTTAGCGTTGCATGTACACTTAGGAGTGTTAGAATGCTCAAAACCCATCAGTGGTATCAGAGCCTAGGCTTGTTTTCTTGTTATACTTGCAAAATTGGCTGAAAAATCGAAGCTTGGAGCTTTCTGCACAGCAGACTCACCGAGTCCATGAAGGGACTCGACGAGTCCAAGGCAAAAAGCATCCAACTCCCCGAGTTGGTTCATGCACTCGACGAGTTGGACCCCTGATAGCTTATATTCGATTGTTTTGGCTAGAAATGGACTAGGAACATTACCATAAGCCGTTTCTAGACTTATAAACTTGTTTTTGATGTGGTAATGTTCATGCTAATCCAATTTCAAAGATAATTGTCAATAGATTCATGTTTTGTATTAGTTTAAAAGTTATGCTAATTACATGAAAAAGTTTGATGTGAATTATCTTTATTCTTATGAGTTGCTTAGATTAATAGAAAAGTTAATTGATTATGTGTTTTCAATCCATTTTAATCTAAGAGTTGATTCTAAAATGTGTTTTTTTAACTTGTCCTCAAGTTATATGAAAAGTCACATTTAAGTTTCATAAAACTCATAAAAGTTGGCAGTGGTTACAAAAATAAATAGTCTTTTCCTCAAGTTATGGAGGTTCAAGAGTCACTTCATTAAGTATCAAAATGTGTAACCTCAATTAATTCCATAAGTTACAAAAATAAAGAAAAGTTACATTCTTTTATTAGTTTAAAGTCTTCCATAACTTGTCCTCAAGTTATGGAACTTGAAGAGTCTTTTAATTAAAACTACTTTAAACACATAAGTTATGGAATTACTTAGTTTTGAATAGTTTCAAAATCTGCCCTCAAGTTTTGGAATTTAAAAAGTTTTCACTTATGAATACTTTAATTCCAAATTAGCCCTTAGAATTTTAAAAGTTAAAATTCAACCCTTATACTTTATAATATTATAAGTTAATAATATATATATATATATATATATATATATATATATATATATATATATATGTATGTATGTATGTATGTATAAGAGCAAGTCAGTCTTACCGTTAGTAGGCCTCATTCACAAAGCCGGTCTATAAGGGGGTATAAGGTTACTGCTTATAAAATGGCAGTTTAATGGGTGTCCACTCTCACCCACCGCTTCCTTGACCGGTGGAGGGTCGTTAGCCGAACGGGTAGGATAAGGACTATAATTCTCCCTTCATTAAAAGTATTAATGATAAATACAAAGTAACTAAACCTTTTTTAAATACCCAATCTTAGTTACTTAGGAAAATGTGAATTTGGTGCTAACCCATGAAATTACACTTTGCACTTTGCTTAAGTTGTTAGTGGAGCGTGTGTGGTTAACCGGCACGCTAACCTGGACTTAACAAGGTAGGCAAAGGGTAACTTAATATTTATCATAGTATCGATGGAGCGTGTGTGGTTAACCGAAACATCGATTAAGGGGTAAATATTAAGGGTACCCAATATATTTGCATGGTCACTTCACACCTTGTTTTGTGATCCTCGGCATCCTAGTCACAAAACCTGAAGGGAACACTCGAGATTGAAACATGCCATTGAAAAGTTCAATGAATCTCAAAAGATCTAGGAGTTTCAAATCCAATTAAAACATAATAAGACATTTTGTTTATCTTGGTGGAAATTGGTGAATCGTCATTCACCTACCTTGAAATATTTTATAGCTTGGATTACGGCATCCCTCTTCCAAGTTATAAAAGTATTGTGTTGGGTCACAGCCTTAATATTTCATATTGGGTGTTATATTAAGGAATTTAAATCAACTATCTTGAATATCTCCCAAAAAGATGTCTTCTTTAGACATTTATGATCTTCCCAAATCTCTTGAAACAAGCTTTCCTAAATGAAGATGATGTCCCATGGAAATCATACTTCTTTCACCTCCTCCAACTATTCTCCCTAACCCACAACTTCAAGGTCACTTAAGCCCTATTAGCAAGGCAAGGTCTAGTTGTGATCACATCTTGGAGATGAAGTCACATATTGACAAGCCGGGAGAGTTGGGTGTCAAAGTCTTGAGAAAGTTGGTGGCTTAACTACTTTCTAAGTCACATAGAGAGTTACTTTGGGACTCCTATGAAATAGAATATGACAAGACCCTTAATGATCTTATCTATCTGTTAAGATTAACTTCCAAAACTTCATGGATGTTGTCAATAATGACATTGGATATCCAGTAAAGCTCTCTATTCCTAATGGAAAGGGATCGGCCATAGTCAACTCGGTTGACCAAATGGTAAAGAGAAAGGCTAAGTCTGTGATAGTCCCATGTTCCATTACCAAAGCATCAATATGTTAAATTTCCAAAGGAAGGGGCATTGGTTGCAAAGCTGCCAATTTACCTAAGGGTGTTAAAGTCAATAAGTTTGACTCTACCTCAAGTAAAGGCCACTATCTAACTCTGCTAAGTTTCTATTCTGAGATTCTTGATACATGATGCGGCTGGGTCACATGTTGATGTTTTAAGAACCAAAGAAAAGTGAAGGAACTTAAAGAAAGAATATGATGGATCTGATCGCGTAGATAGATTTCTATCGCATAGTTTGAAGTTCGGATTCTTGAGCTACTTCTTAGGAGTTATGATACATTGCGTA
The DNA here is from genome assembly GCF_052625555.1 of Lactuca saligna. Taxonomy (NCBI): domain Eukaryota; kingdom Viridiplantae; phylum Streptophyta; class Magnoliopsida; order Asterales; family Asteraceae; genus Lactuca; species Lactuca saligna. The sequence goes on along the minus strand of NC_136421.1, from coordinate 110,363,156 downwards.
GTAATAGATAACAAAAAACTTTTCATGCTCTTTTTCATTGTCAGGATAGTTTTTGTGACATCCCCAAAATCACGGCCAGAAAAGACCGGCTTTGTTTATGCTTTATAAAAATCAGAGTACTTCTTTTCATAAAAATGTTGCGGAATTTGTTCCCAGAAAAATACGATAAATACGTTATCAAAACATTTTCGAAGAAACGTATTTTATTTATGTTAAAATGTTTGGGATGTCATCGTCAATACAAAAACATAAGCATAAACAGAACTTACATTTATTTACACTAGTGGTCTACATCTCTTTAATCTCTCGGTGTGACTTCATATCAATACCTGTGATGTAAATAAACTGAGTGGGTCAGGTTGGGAAACCTGGTGAGTACATAGGGTTTTCAACCCACAATAATATAATTGTTATGTTTAAATAAGCAAACAATCAACCCAATTACCCATCCCCATTATCTTTTTTATTCTTAAGGGCCTTCCCTAAGAGTCAGCTATTTCTCATTCATTCATTCCTAAGGATCATCCTAAGGAAACAACATGAAGTCCATTGTTGCCAATGACACATTGGTCAAGCGCAGCTACTAATCTTGTCACTTAGGCGCAACTTCCAGAATTGGGACATTTTCTATGAGGTGCTTCTACCGGTATTGACCTTTAAACGCTACTGTCATGGTCATAAGGCTCCCTATTAGGTGCAGCTGCCAATACTGTCCTTAGAGCGCAACTGCTAGGACGTTTACCGTAGATCTAAAACATCTACGGGTTGTGGCGCAACTGCCAGTACTCATCTATAGGGTACTAGGTCCACTGTTGCCAATGTATACCCATAGGGCACTAGGTCCATGCTACTAATGTTCCTCTATATCAACTTTTATCGCTCATTATTCATCTACCCATGTTTTACCCAACATATTTTGTAGATATAAAATACTTTATACAGTTTACATCATTTAAAACATGTATAAATATCTTTCATCAGCATAGACAGCAAGTATTCAGACAATATGCACACATAGCACTCACTTGAAAGGGACCATGCACTCACTTGATAGGTGGTGACTCAACACTCGGACAGCACTTCGATACTCTCAAAACAACTTTCCTTCGATAAAACCTAGTATCAACATCACTAGGGTTTAGTCTAATGATAACCGCGACTAATTAATAGTCTAGCTATTATTATTATTATTATTATATAAGTGTTAAATAACACTCAATATAACTCATAATAATAGCCCAAATAATTATTTTAAAAATCTAATAACATTACTATATCGAAACATAAGCTACGCTAAAGATAGGGTAGGCGTAGCTCACTTACAGCGGGTTTTCTCGAAAACTGGGCTTCGCTGGAGCAGCGTTCCCGAGCCGAAAGACCCTTTTTCTTGGGATTCCGGGAGCCTCGGGGCTTCCTTCGGGTGCTAGGGGGTTTACCTAGGCTTTTACGGGGGTTAGGGAGCTTAGAGAGAGAGTGTAGAGAGAGAAAGAAGAAGGTTGAGGGGTGAGGAAATGAGGGAACCCGACACCTCTATTTATAGTGGAAAAATCTGATAGAATCACCGAGTCTGAGTCATGACTCGCCGAGTTGGTGCATGTGGCAACCTTCTGGTGGTGCCACGTGTCCAATTCTGGTGGTGCCACGTCACCCCTATCGCGTATCAGCCTTCAAACTTAGAAAAATCATAACTCTCGCATAAGAGATCTGTTTTTGATGTTCGTTTTTTCAACGCATAGGTAAAATCAATATCTACAACTTTCTTTTAGACTCCGTCAGCTAATTCTCGACCGATCTCAAATTTAATAGTAGGAGGCGTTTAGACTGTTAAATGACCTCGAAGAATTCATAACTCCTTCATACGGACTCCGTTCTCATCTGTCTTTTTACCGTTGAGTTCCTATTAATGAGATCTTCAACTCTCATTTAGGTTGTGTAAGCCAAAAACCGCTCGAACTAAAATTCGAGTTTTGGGCTGTACACTGCTAAGCCGAATCTTAGAAAAATCATAACTTCTTCATACAAAATCAGATTTGGGCGTTCTTTTTATGGATTTTCTCAATTTAACATATTTTATGACTTTCGTTTATATCACTAAGGCTAAAAAGTCTTCCATCATAAAATTCACTATTTACGCTTCCCGGTGCCGTGCTGGTTCCGTCGCGAAACTTTGACGGGCCATAACTTCTTGGTTATAACTCGGATTTCGGCATTCTTTATATGTACGGAAACCTTGTGACATATTCTACAACTTGGTTAAGATTATTTATTCTAAATAATATTTTGTCGAAAAATCATTTTCGACCCCTATTGCCTCTAAATTGACTAGCCCGGATCTGCGGGCGTTACAGTTTTTCTGCAAAGTTTTTAAAATAAAAGGAAAAATGATGATTTTATTTATTTTAAAATATTCTTAAAATGGAATTTGAGGAAAAAAAATGTTGCTTATATGATTCCTTTAATAGCAAGAGTGGAAATATGAAATTGATTTTTTCATTTGTGGTAATGTCTAAATTTACCAAATAAGGAAAGATCCTCATCACCCAAGTTTCAGTTGGACCGAAACTTGGAATCATGCAAGTTGTATAGTATGATGAATGAGAATTTTTCGTCTTTAGAAAATTAAGACTAGTTCCTTGTTCATATGTATATGTGACTCAAGTGAATGACTAAGGGACCGAGTACACATTCTTGTGCACTAGTCAAGTCCACCACAAAAGCACGATTAGACTATTCGTCATAATTTACTAAAGCTCAGTAAATATGGTTATACTTACAAGCTTAACTGTAATTCTGAGACATTGGAAAAGGTTCCAATGTAAGACTGAGCGAATAAGAAGAATCAACTTAGGCAGAAGGATAAAAGTTTCTCAAATCTGAAAAGATGGGAGAGTACTTTAGTATCATGTTAGATAATCATATTAATGATTAAGACACCTTATCACAATTCATCCTCTAAGTGCATTCTGGTAGCTAAGAAGAGGACCTATGAATTGTTGAAGTGGTTAAATCAAGAAGATGAGTCATACTTCGTTCCAATACAAGTCTTAGAGTCATACTCCATGACTGTAACTTGAGTGACATATCTTAAAGAAGGTTTATTAACATTAGTCAAATGTAAGAGTAAAAGGTTATATACCCTTGTATATTTGAAATTGGTAAGTTGTGATGTTTTGGATGAAACAGAGACCAACTTAGACCAATTGTGTGGAGTGTTTGTCTTGATAAAGAATCCAAAATATCTCCTGAATATCTGACAAGAGAGTCTTATATGTCAAGAGGATAGTAGGAGTCTTAAAGGTCTTTAAAGTCAAAAGAGCTAATCAAGAATAAAACCAGAAGTTCTTCACTAGCACACAACTTGAGGTTTATAACCTATCGTGTTGACATATTCTGTGCCTATTCCAATTAAAGTTGGCTTTGCATATGAGTTCTTAGAGTTCTCAATTGGTTGCACAACAACTTGGAAGCAATGGAAAGCCCTTGAGCTGCCAGGTGGCAAGAAATTAAGATTGAGTTCAGTCCATATGAGTTTGGACTTGTCATTACCCTTGTATTGTGACTATGGTTTTGACAATTCACATGCATAAGAACATATATGCCATTAAATCTAAGTGTCATAAGGTTTCTCTCCAATTAATGAAAATGATGGTGTGGAAACACTTTCACTAAGTAGATTTTAGCTAGATAGCAATTGTGATATTTCCATTCTCAAAGTCGTTAGTGGAGCATGTGTAGTTTACCGTCACACTAACATGGACTTGTGAGAAGTGGCAAAGGTCTAAACAATCAAGACTATGATTACAACATCCCTTTTCATAGTTCTTAAAATTGTTTAGATACACATGTGAGCTATCTAAGATAAGGTGTATGATATTGATAAAGTTTTATCAAAGCAATCTAGTATCAGAAATCTGAACTTTGGTAAGAAAGTCAATAAAGTATTGATTTCTAGAAGTCCAGTTGATTTCTGAGTACATGTCAAAGCTAGTGGGAGCATAAGTGTTATGCTAATAATCATCATGTTAGTGGGAGCATGATTATTATGGTAAAAGTTGCAAGTCAGCAATGTTAATTATAGAAAACAAAATTTTCAATTGGGAAAGAGTTGTTTTTCTATAATTAAGGGAGAGGAAATTATACTTCATTTCAAATCTAAAAGCTTATATTGAGGTTTTGATCGTATTTAATCAAGGATATATATATATATATATATATATATATATATCTATATATATATATATATATATATATATATATATATATATATATATATATATATGAATTTCATGTTGGAATGGCTCAACATAAGGAAATTCTATATATGGGTCCATTATTTGCGTTCTAAAATTCGATTATGACAATGACATCCCTTTTCATAATCTGAATTATGAGAACTTGGCAAATAGAAATGGAAATGTTATAGCAAAAGACTGGTTTAGTCTTTATGTGAGACATCATGAATCGTGTCCCATATGCTTTGGATATAGGATCGATTACATGTGCTAAATTCATCCTTTCTAAAATTTTCCAAATGGTTGGGGTATTAAGTAGGGAAAAGGTCTAGAATTGGATATGACTAAAAAGATTAAGCAATTGTTGAGGACAATCTAAGGTTTACCAAAGATTGGTTGCTCAAGGACAGTTGGAAGTATAATGTTAACTCTAGAAGGATCATATCGAGATAATCTGTAAGGAGGCAACTCTTGTTCAGAAGTGATAGTCAAAATGGAATTTGGAAATGTTTCAAAGTTGGAAATTATTCAATCTGTGTAAGATTAGGAAACTTAATGCAAGAAGGATGTTTCCAAGGAGCTAATCTCCTTTGGAATGCTCTATAATGGTTGTTGTCAAGTCTTTCTAACTTTGTGCATAATCATTACAAGAGGATCAATGCATATAAGTTTAGAACCTAACAGATTTCAGTAAATGGCATGAATTTGGAATTCTTGCATTTGCAGTAAGGATTTGGGACTATGAAAAGAGGATCATTGGAGTTTTGTTCAATTGATCTATTTCACAAAGTAAAGACCATAGACAAACATAATATGCATACTTGGTGTATGGCATGACTAGCATTTAGAAAACATGGTGTACATGCTTGTAACATGGAACAACTATTGTTTTAAATTCAAGAATAAAATTTATAGTTGAAACAGTATACAATGAATAATGTGTAATCATATGGTGATAAATAAAAGGTGTTTTATTTATGCTCATAGGTTTTGATACCATATTGGATTCAATTATTATTGTGTTTCACTTTGCATGTTTTAACTTCTAGAATAACTAGGTCATTGTTCTGGATGACTAAGTTATTCAAACCATCCACAGTCGGTCATATGTTGGAAGTATATATGAATCAAGACTATCATGGATTGGCTTGTAGAGGTCTAAGATGTTGGACAGAGGGCTACAACACTAGTGAGTGTTCATAAGTTCTCAGTATTGGATTCAACCCGCGCTCATTGGAACCACTTCATGGATTTTATCACGAGTGATCATGAGACAATAATATCTTATATTGTTCAAACATAGAGATATGAGTTGTTACTATGAGTTGGTTGTACATTGATTGCACGAAAACGCATTCGGTAACTCGATGTTATAAAACGTGCCTTTGTGTATGATTCAAAGTAGTAGAACGATCCATATGATTTCAAGTTTATCAATTTCTTTTACCTTCGGGATAAAACCGATATCTGTGGGCCCCTCGATGATTCGGTGATGACAAACGTAAGTGCTCGGCCGGGCCTGGACTGATTTGATTTGTTCAATTAGTCAGTCGTCATAAATAGGAAATCGAGAAACAACAAATGGACTGAGAGAATGATTTATAATCCATGTCTTAGTCCATATGATATCTAGAATGGAGGAATATATGATCCCTTATCTAATGGACAAGCCATTGACAAAGGTCAGAGTTCAACTACAAGGTTAGAGTTCGACAGAAGCTTTTGAGAGCTACAATTGTGAGTCGGTTCTTGAAGTCATACACAATAATAGTTTTAGACTTATCCAAGTGGGTGACTGTTGGATTAATGTCTAAGTCCATAACTATAATTGGCAAGACTTGACCCGACCTGACATGGTCCATTTGGGTTGCATGGCATCATGCATTTGGATAGACTATAATGTGAGAAATAACACTTAATGTTTGTTAATATATTATAAGTTCTAATATATTAATAGGATTATTTAATTAGTATTGATCAAGAATTAATCTAGGATTAATTAAGTGATCAAAAGAAGACTAATGAAATATATGGGTTGATTGTGTAAATCATCCATACTTGTATAGTGGGCTAATGCTCCATGGATTGTCAAGTTGGGCTAAAACCCATAAGATGCTCCATGGTGTATTTGTACCCATGGATCATGGAAATGAAAGGCCATGACAATTAGGGTTTACATGGTGTAACCCTAACTATATAATAATCTTATTCTTGGAGAAAATCGGCCACTATGGGTAATAGAAAGGGCTAGCCGATTTTCATGAAGTGTGAATTTCTATCAAGTTATTCCATGTGTATTTGGTGTTGTGTGAACTATTTGAGGTGTCACACTTGGGGCACTTGGCACTCAAGCTTCATGAAGACTCTCTACATCAAAGAGGTATGTAATTGTAACTTGATATATTCATATGAATCACGTTATTATGCTAGTTAGGATGAATACCTTGGAAAGGTTATATTTGCATGTATAATAGAGAAAACATAGATCCAAGGTATTTAGGGTTGCATGTACACTTAGGAGCATTAGCATGCTCAAAACCCATCAAGAACTCCCCCACTAGGGTCTCGTATGGTCACCAGCTGTCGCTCGCAGTCAATAACCGCTCAGAACCTACTCAACCAATCCATGCACACGATAACACATACGCCCCCCATCGCAATCGGGACTAAATCAATAGGAAACACAACACTGAAGATCTCGAGTTGTCACACCCCCGAACTAGATGACGGAAACATCCGAGGGCTCTTGTGACTTAAATTGAATACCATCACAATGAATATACATGAATCATAACATAAATCATCGCCATGCATTAAAATACTACAACTGATATTGTTTACATCCAGTACTTTGTTTTAAACATTACAAATTCATAACATAATTGTCTGATAGATATCATAAGCAAAACACTCTGACATTACTTGGTACTTATTCTTCGGTTTACTTGTTACCTGAGAATACAAGTTAATTTTGAAAAACGTCATCATATGAAATGTTGGTGAGTTCATAAGCAATGTTGTGATAAAATGATTTTTGTGCAGTTTGTAAAACCTAGAAAATCCGATATTTTCGGAAAAGATCATTGTTTATAGAAAGTGTGAAGATCCGTAAATATATGCTTGTTGATTTTTAAAACATGTATAAATGTTGATCTTTAGTATTAATCACTCAAGTGAAAATGTTGAACTTCCCAGGAAAACCCGATGTTTTCCCAATACATAAAATACAGTGATTTCTCAATTATTATACCGTCGCGACGAATGATTTTGATTTCTCGGGTGGCGCTGGATTAATTTGGGTTGTGAGTTGTTATAGCCACGTATTAGAAAATGACTAGTTTATAACTACAGTCTTCGAACGATCCTTAAAGGCATCGCCCGTTACTACTCACTTAATCCACAACCATGGTTACTCTTGTTCTACGTCCTGAATCAGTTTACCTTGATTACTCGTAAGCCTAACAAACGAGGAAAAGGGGAGTACGAAGTCCCATTATTTCCGTGAGTTATTTTAGGCTGTCAGGAATATGAAAGGCACGTTGGCCCAAATCACATTTGATTTCTTGACCTCACAAGCAATACTAATGGGCCACTAGGGCCCAATAGCACATCATAGCCATTGAAAGTCCTTTTACATGAAATTGGGTCATAGGAGGCCCAATAGCACATAAGCATATTCCCTTTGGGCCCAAAGATCATGTTATTGGGCTAGCAAGGCCCAACAAGCATGATTTGAAACTTCCAAGCCCAAAGTTTGTAAGTTTTCTCATCTTAGTTATCGCGTATTTATTTAGATGGTTTGGTTCAACGCTTGTTGTTTTGTATTGATTCGAGACCGAATCACTTCGTTTGCAACGATATTTGTGGTTGAAAGTGTATTTGTTTTTCGTTTCGTCGGTAGTTGTGGGTTTTGTATTTTGTATTAATGAATTAATTTGTTTAAAAGTGGGATTTGACCTTTTCACTACCCTTCTTTTATAAAAATAACATGTTTGGTCCTTTTATATAAAAGAATTTCATTTTTAGTCCTTAAAACATTTTCTTGACACTTTTGTATCATTTATTTGATGAAAACATAGTTTTAACCCAAAATTTTTTTGTGGACAACTTTAGCCCTCCCAGAATGGTGATTCTCGGTTAGAACCTCATTTTTCACAACTTTTACAGTTTTGGCCCAAAGTCTAAAAACTTTACATTTTTGGTCCTTTCTGATAGTGAAAGCATTTTTGACTCTTAAAATGACTTTGTTATGCTAATTACCCCCTGTTTTATCAAAACTTTCATTTCAGCCCCTAAAATTTATCATTTTTCACATTTTGAAGCTTATTGGGCCGAAAAGCCCAAAATTAGCTTATTAAGCTAAAAATTTACATTTTAAGTCCCTTGAAGATTTTATTGTTCATAAAAATGATTATAGAAACTCTTTTGACACTTTTGACCCTCAAGAAACCATGACTTGTCGATTGGTAACCCAAGTTTTGTATTTTTGACAATTTAAACCCTAAAATGGGTTATATGTTAGAATATGTGCATCATAACCTTTTAAGCCATCATTTATTAACTTGTTGGTGAAAAATAGCTTAGATTATGTTTGTTTCCTTTCTCATGTCATAGATCTCGGGTTTACACCCCTTTTGTTAACATATTCATCACAAAAACACATGAAATCACACACATACATGCATAAAATCACACATAGCATACACATACACATAGATCTACACATTTTCTTGTATTCCCCCCCCCCATAAAACTCATGAAAACCAAAAAGAAAGGGGTATGAAACTCACCTTGAGTTGTAGTTTCGGTTTTGAAGAAGATTGGGAGAAGTTTGGTGCTATTTTTGGCCCTAGCAAGTTTCTTGGATGGATCTCGAACTTAGTGTGTTCTAAGATGCAAGATCATGAATTTGAATGGATTAAGATATGATTTTTGATGAAAAGAAGTGAGTTAAAGCATGGATCAAACATCAACTTACCTTGGATGATGATTTTTGTGGAAGAATCTCTTTGAAAGCCTCTTAGATCTCGAAAATTTGGAGAGAAATGGAGAGAGTTTCTTGAGAGAATTTTTGAGTGAAGTGTGTGTGTGTTTGTTTGGGTTCGGCTGAGAGGAAGAAAGGGAGAAGAAGAGAGAGGGTGATAGGATTGTTGCATGGAACTATGAGAGCTTGCATGGAAGTCTATTAGATAAAAATGAGTTGGCACCACAAAGTCAACTCTTTCTTTCTTTGTGGGCTTAAGCCGAAAATGGAGAGGGAAAGATTTTTCGGCTTTGAATGATTAAGCCCATTTTATGGTTAAGTTAGGTGATTTTTGGCCCAAATAAATAAAAATATGATTTTTATGACCTATTAGGGCTAATTTAAATTGATTGTGACCGATTAAGGCCAATTTAAGTTAACTTAGTGTATTTTGGGCTCCTAAGGCCCAAAAGTATTATGGTTGATATACATGAGTCCAATTAGGGCCCATTTGAGATTTATAGGTTCAAGATAGTCAAATTGGAAGCTTATTGGCCCATTGGGTCCAATAAGGAAATCCTAGTCCAGAATGGACTTAAACCGGGATTTCTAGGGTTTCCAATTCTTTGTTGACTATTTGCAGTGCTTGCATGAAGGGGTACTTCTTCTTCATTAGGTCTTCACGTTCCCATGTGAATTCTCACCCATGCTTAGCTTTCCACCGTACCTTCACAATCGAAATGCGAATTTGCTTGGTACGCTTCACCTCCCTGTCCATGATTTTGAGTGGTTCCTCAATAAACAGGAGATTCTCTTTGATTTCAATTTCATCAAGGGGAATGACGAGAGTTTCATCGGATAGGCACTTCTTTAAATTGGAGATATGGAACACGGGGTGTACGCTACTGAGCTCAGCGGATAGTTGCAGTCTATATGCCACTAGACCAATTCGGGCAAGAATCTCGAAAGGTCCAATGTATCATGGATTCAATTTTCCCTACTTTCCAAAAAGAATAACTCCTTTCTAGGGAGAAACTTTTAACAACACTCGATCCCCGAATTGAAACTCGAAGGGCTTTCGCCGTTTATCAGCATAGCTCTTTTGTCGGTCGCGTGATGCTTGTAGTCGAGCTCTGATTTGAACTATCTTTTCCGTGGTTTCACGTATGATCTTCGGTCCTGTTAACGTCTTGTCTGATGTCAGTTCTCTCGCTAACTGGGTGTCACTTACCTCAGCCCAACACAACGGTGATCTACACTTGCGTCCATACATTGCCTCGAAAGGAGCAACTTTGATGCTCGAATGGTAACTGTTGTTGTATGAGAATTCAACTAAGGATAAGTGGGTATCCCATGACTTCCCAAAGTCTATCACACATGCACAAATCATGTCTTCAAGTGTCTGAATGGTTCGTTCGCTTTGACCATCCGTTTGCGGGTGGTAAGTAGTGCTCATGTCGAGATGGGTTCCCAGTGCTTTCTGAAGTGATTTCCAAAAACATGAAGTGAATCTACTATCTCTATCTGAGATGATAGATACTAGCACTCCGTGGAGTCTCACGATTTCTCGAATGTATATTCTTGTCAATCTCTCCATCTTGTAGGATTCTTTTATTGGCAGGAAATGAGCGGATTTCGTCAGTCTATCAACTATTACCCATATAGTGTCCAATCCATCTAAGGACTTGGGTAACTTGGTCATAAAATCCATGGTATTCCTTTCCCATTTGCACTCGGGAATTACTAGTTGCTGTAATAACCCAGAGTACTTCTGGTATTCTACCTTTACTTTGGTGCAAGTAAGGCATTTGCTAACATAGGTGGCAATCTCTTCCTTCATGTTAGGCGACCAATAATGTTGTTTAATATCCAAGTACATTTTGTCCGAACCCAGATGGATGGAGTATCGCGTCTTATGAGCTTCATTCATGACTACCTCCCTTAATCCTCCAAGTTTAGGGACCCAAATACGGTTCATGAAATAATATACTCTTCCTTCTTCCACCTCGAGATTCTTCTCCATTCCGCGTAACGCTTCGCTTGTTTTGTTTTCCGCCTTCATGGCATCTAACAGGGCTGCCCTGATCTGAGTGGTTAGGTGAGATTGGATGGTTATTGAGAGAGTTTGCACATGATGATTAGAGTACTCTTTCTGACTCAAGGAATCAGCTACCACGTTAGCCTTGCCTGGGTGGTGCTTGATTTCACACTCATAATCGTTTAATAGTTCAACCCATCTTCGTTGACTCATATTCAACTCTTTTTGATTCAAGATGTGTTGGAGACTCTTGTGGTCCGTGAAGATGGTGAAATTCGTACCATAAAGGTAGTGTCTCCAGATCTTCAGGGCGAAGACCACTGCTCCCAATTCCAGATCGTGGGTTATATTGTTCACTTCGTGTGTCTTTAGTTGTCGGGACGCGTAAGCTATCACCTTTCCACACTGCATGAGAACGCAACCTAAACCCTGATTTAACGTGTCACAGTAGACTACGGAATCTTCTGTTCCCTTTGGTAGTGATAGTACCGGGGAACTGCAGAGTGCTTGCTTCAGAGTTCGGAATGCATCTTCTTGCTTGTCCGTCCATTTGAATGGTACGCTCTTTTGTGTAAGCGAGGTAAGTGGTTTGGCGGTCTTAGAGAAGTTTTGAATGAACCTCCTGTAGTAACCTTCTAGACTTAAGAATTGGCGAATTTCTGTGTGCGTTGTTGGAACTGCCCATCCTTCGATGGATTTGACTGTAGAAGGATCCACATGTATTCCTTCCTAACTAACAACATGACCCAAAAAGTTCACGCTACGGAGCCAGAACTCACACTTGGAGAGTTTGGTGTATAGCTTCTCAGTTTGCAGGGTTTCTAGGATTTGTCGAAGATGTTGGCCATGCTCTTCTTTGCTTCGAGAATAAACTAGAATGTCGTCAATGAAAACAATAACAAAGTTTTTGAGGAGTGGTCGGCAGATTCGATTCATTAGGTCCATGAATGCGGCAGGGGAATTCGTTAGACCGAAGGGAATTACGACAAATTCATAATGTCTGTAACGAGTTCGGAATGTGGTTTTGGGAATATCTTCTTCCCGGACCTTGAGTTGATGGTACCCAGACCGTAGTTCTATCTTAGAGAAGTAACTAGCTCCTTGGAGCTGGTCAAATAGATCGTTGATTCATAGGAGTGGATAGTGATTTTTGATAGTGAGCTTATTTAGTTCTCTATAATCGATGCACATCGTAAAAGATCCGTCCTTCTTATTGACAAAGAGAATTGGAGCTCCCCATGGCGAGAAGCTGGGTCGGATGAATCCCTTGTCCAGGAGTTCACTGAGTTGGCTGGACAATTCCTGCATCTCAGCTGGAGCCAATCGGTAAGGCGATTTATCGATGGGAGTAGCTCCTAGCACAAGATCAATTCGAAATTCAATTTGTCTTTCTGGGGGTATCCCAGGAAGATCTTCAGGAAAGATGTCTGGGAATTCACATGCTACAGGAATGCCTTGAATGTTAACCTCTTCCTTGGATTTATCCACTATGTGCGCCAGGAACGTCAAATCTTTCTTTCGCAGATACTTCTGTGCCTAGACGCACGAGATAAGACAAAGATTCGTGTTGGGTTTGTCTCCGTCAATAATTAGGGTTTCATGATTTTGAATGTGAAGGCGAACGGCCTTCTCGTAAAACATAATTTCAGCATGGTGGGGGCTTAACCAATCCATGCCAATAATCACATCAAAACTCCTAATGGAAACAAACATTAAGTTTATTTGAAAGACGTGTTGATTTAGGGCTAGGGTACATCTGATATAGATTTCCCTGGTGGATTTTGTTTTCCCATTGGCCATTTCCATCGTAAAGGTTTCATTGAGCTTCTGGGGTTGTTGTTTTAACAAATGCTTAAACATATTGCTCATAAAACTTCGTTCTATTTCGGTATCAAATAGGATGCATGCATAAGTGTGGTTTAGGAGGAACGTACCGGTGACAACAACGAGATCCTGAACCGCTTCTCCTTGACCCATGGTCAGCACCCTTCCTGTCCCTCCATTCCCGGAGTTGTTGTTGTTGGGGTAGTTTTGACGGAAATGCCCAGTCCTTCCACATCCATAGCAGGTGTGGCTTGGTCTTGCATTGTTTCCGCCATTGTCGATGTTGTTGTTGTTGTTGCGGTTATTGTTGTTGTTGTTCCCTATTGTTGGTTCTGAGGAGGGTAGGTCCTGCGATACTTTGCTGTGTGCCCCTTTCGATTGCAACTAGTGCACTGCATCTCTCTGCATTCTCCATTGTGATGGAGACCGCACTTGTTGTACTTAGGAAGATTACCAGAATAAGGCCTTGGAGTACTTGTAGCAGTTGAGGCTGGACCATGTGGTGTGGGTGGAACTTGAGTGGTTTCAACATTAACTACCACTGTTTGCTGCTTCTTGGATGATTCGGAACCTTGACATCCCTTCCTCTTGTTGTTCTTTCCCTTTTTGTTGTCATTTTCCATCTTACCTTCAGCTTCCACTGGCTTCTCACCCTTCTTGTTGTTGTGGTCATACAGCTTCTTGCCCAATCTCTTGGCACTGTCAAAAATTTCGGGATTTGCAGCTATCACGTTTCCTTGGATCGGAGAGGTTAGTCCCCAAATGAATCGCTCGATCTTCTTTCCTTCTGAGGTGATCATGCCAGGGCATAGCAGCGACAGTTCGCTAAACCTTGATATGTATGCATCTATATCAAGGTTTCAGACGGTGAGATTCCACAGCTCTTGTTCCATTTTACGAATTTCTCCACGAGGGCATTACTCGGCCATCAACATTTCTTTCATCTCTGCCCATGGCATCAAATTGGCTACACGGAGTGTCATGGCTTCCACGTGTCCGTTCCACCAAGTGAGTACTTGGTCAACGAAAATGCATGCGGAAAACTTCACCTTCATCTCCTTAGGGCTTTCACATATCTCGAACACCAATTCTACCTTCTCGATCCATTGTTTCAGGGTAATCATTCCTCCAGTGCCGTTAAAGGTTCGTGGTTTGGCGTTGGTGAAATCTTTGTAGGAGCATGTTTTGGTAGGTCCTTGATTTATCCCGTTGTTTGAACTTCCAGCCCCTTGCCCGTTGACTCCTCCATTTTCCCCTGGTGAATTTGTGCCATCGCTGCGGTGACCGCAGTAGAGACAACTGCTTGGAATGCAGCTGAGTCGACCTCGGGTGGGGTTGGCCCAGGGTTTCTGCGGGTGGGTCGTTGAGGCATCTTTCTGTCATGGAACGGAAAGATGTTGAGTGCCTATGGTTTCGTGAGATGGTGATCCTATAAACTAGGTGTGTGGTACGAACTTAAGCAGTTTCAGAATTTAGCATACAATCATGGATACATAACACGTAGCAGATTACAACATCATTGTGGAACACATAAAACTTTTCATTAACATTATCCGCATTTTTGATACATGAAAATTTTGCTCAAAAGAGCATACATAAGTGGTGCAATTTTGGCAGCATAACGGCTCTATGAGTAGTGTAATCACTTAAAAATAGAGTCGGGGTACATAGCATAGATCACATAAGCCTAATACTAGGGAATGACAAGGCTAATCCTAGTCACGGTGGGATGTGCCAGGGGGTGGTGCTGAGGAAGAGGATGCTCCCTGAAGACGAGCCACCTGTCGTTCTGCATCCTGGAGTCGGGACTCCCACCTTACCTGCCTCATGTGGAACTCTCGGAGGATGTCTCACGTCTCCTGCTCCGCATGCTTAACCTTAGTCCACATCTGATGTACCTGATCGGTGGTACTCTGAGCTAGGTCGCCTGTGTTCCGTAGTCGTCTCACCATGACTAGAATGGCACGATCGGCCGGTCCTCCATCCCTCAGGTCAAAGAACTCGTGTGACATGCCGAACGGGGGTCGCTGTCCCTTTTTTCTTCTCCACCTACAAAGATCGATACCCCAGGGGGTGTAGGACTAGTGTGGCCCACCCGGTAAGAAGACACTCTAATCGGATAACAGGGGTTGATGACTTCTGACTCTACGTCCGAATCACCCTCTTCATTATCACTGGGTTCCTCCTTGAGATCTCCTTCGGCTTCCTCCTCTTCCTGTTCCTCTACTGGCTCAGCAGGTCCGCCCTCGAATTATGCTTCAGGTTCCCCGTCGGATTCCTCCTCAGGGTCTTCCTCAGGGTCTTCTTCAGGTTCTTCGTCCAACCATCCGTTATTCCCCTGGTTTGGGAAATAAGGATCTCTGGGGTGGTGGAAACCAGCCATGCTATTTGCGAGAGTGTGTAAATATGCTAACATTATTCCTAAGATGCTACAATTATTGTATAGATCGAGATGATGTTCTATTCTTGGTGATAAAGGGGGTATATTTTTAGGTTCCTTAGCCCTCACGATTTCCTCGGGACATGTGATCGTTGTGCCTTGGAGGAAATGTAGTTGATCAGGCTACATCCACTCCTTGATACGACTATGAACAGTCCTAGCTTAACCGAGATGCTAGCAGCATCTTGTTTGATTCGGTATTATGTTCTTTTTCCTAATTCACACAAGCAAAGATGTTTTTATCGTTGTGTTTTACTTGTTTTGTTCAAAGGTGTGTTAGTCCCCCTTTTTGGTTTATAGTTGCATATCAATGTATGGTTAGATATGCTAGTACACTATAAACAGAGCTCTGATACCAACCTGTCACACCCCCGAACCAGACGGCGGAAACGTCCGAGGGCTCTTGTGACTTAAATTGAATACCATCACAATGAATATACATGAATCATAACATAAATCATCACCATGCATTAAAATACTACAACTGATATTGTTTACATCCAGTACTTTGTTTTAAACATTACAAATTCATAACATAATTGTCTGATAGATATCATAAGCAAAACACTCTGACATTACTTGGTACTTATTCTTCGGTTTACTTGTTACCTGAGAATACAAGTTAATTTTGAAAAATGTCAACATATGAAATGTTGGTGAGTTCATAAGCAATGTTGTGATAAAATGATTTTTGTGCAGTTTGTAAAACCTAGAAAATCCGATATTTTCGGAAAAGATCATTGTTTATAGAAAGTGTGAAGATCCGTAAATATATGCTTGTTGATTTTTAAAACATGTATAAATGTTGATCTTTAGTATTAATCACTCAAGTGAAAATGTTGAACTTCCCAGGAAAACCCGATGTTTTCCCAATACATAAAATACAGTGATTTCTCAATTATTATACCGTCGCGACGAATGATTTTGATTTCTCGGGTGGCGCTGGATTAATTTGGGTTGTGAGTTGTTATAGCCACGTATTAGAAAATGACTAGTTTATAACTACAGTCTTCGAACGATCCTTAAAGGCATCGCCCGTTACTACTCACTTAATCCACAACCATGGTTACTCTTGTTCTACGTCCTGAATCAGTTTACCTTGATTACTCGTAAGCCTAACAAACGAGTAAAAGGGGAGTACGAAGTCCCCTTATTTCCGTGAGTTATTTTAGGTTGTCAGGAATATGAAAGGCACGTTGGCCCAAATCACATTTGATTTCTTGACCTCACAAGCAATACTAATGGGCCACTAGGGCCCAATAGCACATCATAGCTATTGAAAGTCCTTTTACATGAAATTGGGTCATAGGAGGCCCAATAGCACATAAGCATATTCCCTTTGGGCCCAAAGATCATGTTATTGGGCTAGCAAGGCCCAACAAGCATGATTTGAAACTTCCAAGCCCAAAGTTTGTAAGTTTGCTCATCTTAGTTATCGCGTATTTATTTAGATGGTTTGGTTCAACGCTTGTTGTTTTGTATTGATTCGAGACCGAATCACTTCGTTTGTAACGATATTTGTGGTTGAAAGTGTATTTGTTTTTCGTTTCGTCGGTAGTTGTGGGTTTTGTATTTTGTATTAATGAATTAATTTGTTTAAAAGTGGGATTTGACCTTTTCACTACCCTTCTTTTATAAAAATAACACGTTTGGTCCTTTTATATAAAAGAATTTCATTTTTAGTCCTTAAAACATTTTCTTGACACTTTTGTATCATTTATTTGATGAAAACATAGTTTTAACCCAAAATTTTTTTGTGGACAACTTTAGCCCTCCCAGAATGGTGATTCTCGGTTAGAACCTCATTTTTCACAACTTTTACAGTTTTGGCCCAAAGTCTAAAAACTTTACATTTTTGGTCCTTTCTGATAGTGAAAGCATTTTTGACTCTTAAAATGACTTTGTTATGCTAATTACCTCCTGTTTTATCAAAACTTTCATTTCAGCCCCTAAAATTTATCATTTTTCACATTTTGAAGCTTATTGGGCCGAAAAGCCCAAAATTAGCTTATTAAGCTAAAAATTTACATTTTAAGTCCCTTGAAGATTTTATTGTTAATAAAAATGATTATAGAAACTCTTTTGACACTTTTGACCCTCAAGAAACCATGACTTGTCGATTGGTAACCCAAGTTTTGTATTTTTGACAATTTAAACCCTAAAATGGGTTTTATGTTAGAATATGTTCATCATAACCTTTTAAGCCATCATTTATTAACTTGTTGGTGTAAAATAGCTTAGATTATGTTTGTTTCCTTTCTCATGTCATAGATCTCGGGTTTACACCCCTTTTGTTAACATATTCATCACAAAAACACATGAAATCACACACATACATGCATAAAATCACACATAGCATACACATACACATAGATCTACACATTTTCTTGTATTCCCCCCCCCCCCCCATAAAACTCATGAAAACCAAAAAGAAAGGGGTATGAAACTCACCTTGAGTTGTAGTTTCGGTTTTGAAGAAGATTGGGAGAAGTTTGGTGCTATTTTTGGCCCTAGCAAGTTTCTTGGATGGATCTCGAACTTAGTGTGTTCTAAGATGCAAGATCATGAATTTGAATGGATTAAGATATGATTTTTGATGAAAAGAAGTGAGTTAAAGCATGGATCAAACATCAACTTACCTTGGATGATGATTTTTGTGGAAGAATCTCTTTGAAAGCCTCTTAGATCTCGAAAATTTGGAGAGAAATGGAGAGAGTTTCTTGAGAGAATTTTTGAGTGAAGTGTGCGTGTGTTTGTTTGGGTTCGGCTGAGAGGAAGAAAGGGAGAAGAAGAGAGAGGGTGATGGGATTGTTGCATGGAACTATGAGAGCTTGCATGGAAGTCTATTAGATAAAAATGAGTTGGCACCACAAAGTCAACTCTTTCTTTCTTTGTGGGCTTAAGCCGAAAATGGAGAGGGAAAGATTTTTGGGCTTTGAATGATTAAGCCCATTTTATGGTTAAGTTAGGTGATTTTTGGCCCAAATAAATAAAAATATGATTTTTATGACCTATTAGGGCTAATTTAAATTGATTGTGACCGATTAAGGCCCATTTAAGTTAACTTAGTGTATTTTGGGCTCCTAAGGCCCAAAAGTATTATGGTTCATATATATATATATGAGTCCAATTAGGGCCCATTTAAGAGTTCTAGGTTCAAGATAGTCAAATTGGAAACTTATTGGCCCATTGGGTGCAATAAGGAAATCCTAGTCCAGAATGGACCTAAACCGGGATTTCTAGGGTTTCCAATTCTTTGTTGAGTATTTGTAGTGCTTGCATGAAGGGGGTTTCTTTTTTTATTTTTTTTTATTTTTTATTTTTATTTATTGAAGCTTGTTGTTATTGGAAATAAGCATCTTACATGCTTTCACTTTGTTGGTTCACATTTGTTATCATTGTTCCATGTTTACAAGGCATTGAATTTCCTAGTTGTGACACGAGTACACATCCTCGAATCACCTCAGTGGCATAAACTGCTCTCTCATAAGCTATGGAAACTCTCAGAGGTTGACTCAACGCCTCTCGACTAATACTGATGTGCTGATAAAGGCTAAAGATAAAATATCTCAACATAAAAAAATAGATACGTGAAAGTGTACATACCAGCCACAATGTCGGGTGCTGCGCGGACCTCCTTCGCAGTCAACTGGAAGGCTCTCCCTCGTGCCTTCGGTGCCTCGGCCTTCACCATCCGGCTCTCTGTAGCTCTGATAGTAGTAGGCGTAGATCCTTGAGATGCTCCATTCGCTGACCCTTGCAACTGCGGACACTCTGCCTTCCGGTGTTCGGTCTGGTTGAAGTGGAAACAGACTGCAAACACCTTGGGGTAATCCTTGGCCATATGCCCCTCCTTGCCACATTTGTAGCAAGACCCTGCTCTGCACATCCTGTCATGACTCTTGCCGCACTTTCCGCAAGTGCGACCCTTCTGGTTCCCTGTCCTCAAATCGGCGGGCTTGGCCTGTTTGGCTGTCGGCTGAGACTGTGCCGGTCACCTGTCCCTCCCCTGAGACCCTGCCTCCTCCCTAGCCTGAGTCTCCAGCTCTATCTCCCTCTTCCGAGCATTTTCCTGAAGCTTGGAAAATGTCTGATATGACGAGTTCACTGCAAACTCTCGTATATCCCTCCTCAAAACGCTTAGATATCGGCTCATATGTAGCTGCTCGGAAGACACGTGCTCTGGGTAGCACATCACCCTCTCATGGAACATCCTGGTAATCACTGTAACAGACTCAATACCCTTCTTAAGCGTCAAAAACTCCTCGGCCAAACGCTCCCTCTCCACCTGGGGAACATACTCCTCTCGGAACATAATGGTGAACCTCTCCCAGGTCACTACAACAAGCTCAGTAGGCGAATAGTGCGTTGTCACAAACTTGCACCAGTCCTTCGCTCCCAAGTGAAGTTGGTTCAGCGTGCACCGAACCCTAAAATGCTTTGGACATGAGCATGTGAAGAAACACTCCTCAATGTACGAAATCAACCTCATCGCCGCAATCGGATCCTGCATCCCATCAAAATCTGGTGGTTTTGTGTTGCTGAACTCCTGGAACAGCAACGCATCACCACCCTACGGTCTAGCCGCAGCTACAGCTGCAGTGGCTGCATCAACAACAGCATCAGAAAGAGCAGCATATCTCTCATCAAAAGTCTCTATCAACGTGGTCTTGATAGACGCAAACATCTCTGGTATTTTTGCCCAGATGGCTGCGACCACCTCCTCGTGAATGATCCCACAAATCTCCTCATCACTAGCACCGTTGCTCTCTGGTGTAAGGTGTGTCCTGACCATGATGTCTCTGAAATACAACATAAGAAAATATCAAGGACTCGCTCGAGTATACTTGCACTCGATAACTCTACCCTACTTGATATCTGATTCTCCAAGGGTTCTTACTTGGATTGTGCACCGCTCCGGTGTCTTCAGTAGTATGGGCCCAATACTACTATCCACACCGCATCAGTATACACCCCAAGTCCTCCTCCTAGGATCCCAAATTCCAAGTACTCTACTCTCACTAACCATAGTCTACTCTCCAGCATATCTCTCATAAGCCTCTCGCTGGTATCTACCTCCTCTCAAGCATCTCCTAGTAGCAACCCCTAGGCTAAGGCATCACAAATCAGGCCACTCTAGTCCTAATAGAAATACCTAGCCTACTCTAGCATGCAAAACATATCATATCGTCTCATAAACATATAACATAAGGGTATTTTGGGAAATCACCGTTCGAGCGCTGGCTGATTGTACACATGGATCTGCTCTGCTCTTTTCAAATTCTTTTACTTTTTTAGAAAACTTTGTTTCACTTTTTGAAAACTATCTCTCAAATCCTCAGTTTGAGTTCAGATACGCCCGAAGGTGTACCCGAATCCGTCAAACCAAGGCTCTGATACCAACTTGTAATGCCATAAAATTTCAAACACATTTTCAAATTTTAAAAACAATTTAATTCACAATATTATAAAGCACATTGTTTCATATATTCAACATAAATCAAAAATCCCAAGATCATAACATATAAATAAAACTCCGCGTGTGTGTGTACTGATCATGCCGACGCCTTCCCGCGATCCTCACTAGTACCTGAAACACATAACATAAAACAATGTAAGTATGAAGCTTAGTGAGTTCCCCAAAATACCACACATAACACATACTAGCCACTCGAGGCTATAACTCTGTGGGCCCTTGGGCGCTAACTCTGTGGACCTTCTGGTCCTAACTCTGCGAATCTTCCGGTTCAAACTCTGATATACTCTAATATACACACGACATAAATCACATAGAAATAATGCAGTGCAACACATCACATAAATAGCATATAATAACTCTATCACATAACGCTAGTTACCACTCAAGGTAAAGTATAGTGAGAAGACTCACCTCGGATGTCTCAGTAATATCTCGCTCACGTAAACACTGATCTAGCCTCTGCGTAAACACAGAAACGATCATCTTAATCAATAACGACTCTCCAGGGTATACTAGATCCTCACATGTCCTTTAAGAAGGAGAAAATACGATTTTACCCTTCAAACAGTCTACAAGTCCAATTGTTGACCAAACCCTAAAAGTCAACAAAGTCAATGGTCAAACCTTTGACCAGACTCGTCGAGTGCACAAATATGACTCGACAAGTTCAGTTATGAACTCAGGTCCTCTAAATCCCCTCTGACTCACTGAGTCATTTCCCAACTAAGCGAGTCACCAACTGTGTGATTCATGGGGAAAACTATCCTACTCGGCGAGTTCATGCCATGCTCAAACTCAAATGACCTCCTGAGGTTAGATCTGTTCCTTTAATCCATAGATCTGACCTTCCCAAGCATGATAATTATGTAAAGTTTATATCTTGATGCTCATGCAAAGGCCCAAAGGCTTTATTTGGAGAAATAACCTCAAATATGACACCATAAGCTCATGTCTGCTAATATTAATCATAAAGATCAGACGGTTAAGGTCTCTGGACCTCTTTGGATCCAGATCCAAAGCCTCAAAACGAGAAGGGACCAAATGCTCATCCAATCAAGCCTCTAAAGGGTCTAGAAAACCCTAACTTCAAAGGTTAACACCAAAACTGAAGAAGGATCAAATCTATATGTCAAATATGAAGCCCTTAGGCTCTGAAATCTATAGAATAGCACCCTATTTAGTTCCATCTTGCCTTGGTCACCTTCTTCTTGCAAGAACACTAACATAAGGATCAAAAATAGCCTCTCCTCCCTCACAAACATTCTAGCTCTCTTAGGGTTTCTCTCAAGGGTTTGGTAGCCGCAACTGAAGGCTATAAGAGCCTTTAAATAGATCCCATACCCAACAAGTTAGGGTTTCACTTAATAGCGTGGACTCGTCGAGTTCAGTCACCAATCCGGATAAGAACCCGCGGTCCTACTCGGCGAGTCTAAGCATCAACTCGCCGAGTTCCTCCCCAAACTCAAGATAAATGAATAAAATAATATACCTAGAAATCCAGATGTTACACATTATTAAGGCTTCTTGCATCTTAACGATTTCAGACCATAAGATTTGTCCTTTTGGGCTCTTAGAGGCACTAAGAGTCATAAAAATCGAACCTTGATGGTTAATGTAACGCCCACAAATTCGGGCTAGTCAATTTTAAGATAATGAGCGTAAAAAATGACTTTTTGATGGAAGATTATTTAGAATGACTAATATTAACCAAGTTATGGTATATTTCACAAGGGTTCCATACATATAAAGAATGCCAAAATCCAAGTTATAACAAAGATGTTATGATCCATCGAAGTTTTACGTTAAAACAGGCACTACACCGGGAATCGTAAAAAGTGAATTTACGATAAAGTACTTTCTAGCCTTAGAGATCTAAAAAATAGTCGTAGTATATGTTAAACCTAGAGCATGCATAAAAAGAACGTCCAAATCTGACTTCGTATGAAGAAGTTACAATTTTTCTAAGATTTAACATACAAGTGCACAACCCGGAAATTCGATTTTTAGATCTGTCGATTTTTAGCCAAAAAAATCTAAATGAGAAATTAATATACCGTTAATAGGAGTTAAATGATAAGAAGACAGTAAAAAATGGAGCTCGTATGCGAAAGATATGAAGGAAGCTTAGTCTCTACTCTTCAAGCGCGACGAATATGATGCAGTTTTGTAAATCTGAGATTTAATGAGAATTAGCCGACGGGGTCTAAATGAAAGTTGTAGTACTTGTAAATACCAACGCGTTGATATAAATAGCGTCGAGAATAGAGCTTGTATGTTAAAGATACGGATGAAGCTTAGTCTCTACTCTTCAAGCGCGACGAATTTGATACAGTTTTGTAAATCTGAGATAAAATGAGAATTAGCCGACAGGGTCTAAATGAAAGTTGTAGTACTCGTAAATATCAACGTGTGGATATAATTAACATAGAAAACAGATCTCGTACGCTGAAGATACAGACGGAACTTAGGGGCTACTGTATGATAAAATTCCTAGAAAACGGAGCTCGTATGTGAAAGATATGAACGAAGCTTAGACGGATATCATAAGCCTTTCTTTCTCTCTCTAACTTCTCTCTAACTCCCCCAAACCCCGGAAATTCTAGGGTACCTCCCTAGCACGATAAGGAAGCCCTGGAGCTCTCGACGGCTCCGAGAAAAGACCTTTTCGGCTCAGAAGCTCTGCTCCAGCGGAGCCCAATTTTTAATAAAACACGCTGTAAGTGAAAGAAACCTACCATACTTTAAATATAGCTTATATTTAAATATAATATAATTATTATGAACCTATAAATAAGATTTATCAGTAATTCAAAGTCGTTATACTGATTGATCTATTTACGGGAATGATGTCCAGGTTGTGATTTAGTGAGGTGTTTAAAGTGGGATTTCCAAACAGTATACTTCGTATACCAAACGGACCCTACCTCCGATATGATCCAACCTGGTTGTTCCTTACTTGATAGATCATGAAAGTGGACTTTGAGTTAATGATGAATCTAGACTAATAATTAGTTGCAATAAATATTAGACCAAAACTTAGCGATAATAATGGGAGGTTTCGTCGAAGGAAAATAGAATCGTTAAAAGTGAAGTGCTGCCCGAGTTTGGAATCATCACTTTAACACGTGAGTGCATGGTCCCTTTCATCTTACACATAGATATGAAGTATTTAATATAAATTACGTGCTGTGAGTGCATAGTAACTTTCATCTTACACATAGATATGAAGTATTTTATATAAATTACGTGCTATGTGTATATTGTCTGAATACTTGCTATCTATGCTAGATGAAACGTTTTATACATGTTTTAAATGATCTAAACATTATATGTATTTTATATCTACAAAATGTGTTGGGTAAAACATGGTTAGATTAGAGGTGAGATAAATGATGAGCGATGATATATGAGTGATAAAATATAGTGTGAAGCGATAACCTAAGCGATGAGCCAAAACGATATGCGGAAGCGATGACCTAAGCGATGAGCCAAACGATGACCCAAGCGATGGCCCTGTCTTCTAGCAGGGTATGGATGACAACCACAGACTATTCTAGACAGTCTAGTGGAACACTAGCAGACTCGCAACCTATACGTGTTATGAACGATGTGTTCACTCGGTGTACTCTAAAACCCATTGATAGGTATTATGAGTGGACTCTCGAAAACGATACTATCAATAAACGAGATAAACCCTGGTGACTATGCAGACTTAGTGCTCACACCCCCAAACCTGAATGACGGAAATGTTCGGGGGCAGAGGACGTCATGTCCGGTATCACAACAATTGTATAGTAAAAAATTACACACCACCATATTACATATATTGAGAAGTTTACATGATTGTATTAATTACAGGTTCAAAAGTTGAATACAAAATCATGTTCGAAAATATATAAATAACATCATCGCATTAGTCTTCAAAAGATGCTGACAACCTGCCTTAGCGGTTTCCTAAGAACACAAGTTATTTCAACGAAAAAGTGTCAACAATTAGGTTGGTGAGTTCATAAGTAGTGATTTAAGTAAATGTATGCCATTAGAAAGTTCGTGTATGTATTTCCAGAAAATCCGATATTTTCTTACAAGTAGTGTAGTAAATCGTTTTGTGTATGAAATGTATGTACTGAACTAGGAAATTCCCTTATTTTCCTAAAAGTGTAAATGCAGTCACAAATGCCCAAGACCGTAAACAGTAAGCAGTATACCATCCTAAAAATGTTGTTGTATAGTCTTATTATAAAAATAAAGCTCAGTTTGAGTATAGTAAGTGGTAGATATCGTGATAAGGTTTCCAAAAAATATAAGGAACACTAAAATCCGAGTTATAACAAAGAAGTTATGACCATTTAAAGATTCGTAGCAATACCGGTAAAATGTTGTTAAGCGTAAAATGCAAAATTTCGCTAAAATACTTTTCAGCCTTAAGTATCTAAATAAAAGTCGTATATATCGTTAAACTGTAAATATACATAAAAAGAACGCCCAAATCTGACTTCATATGAGGAAGTTATGATTTTTCGAAGTTTCGGAATAGAAGTAGACAGCTAAAAACTCGAAATAAAGATCGAGTGATTTTTAGATGATGCAACCTAAACGAAAGTTGAAGATCTCAACAAGAGTATCGCAACGGTAAAAATACAGACAAAAACGAACATCGGATGGAGGAGTTATGGATTTTTAACGGACTTTATCAGCCCCGACCTATTAAAAATATATTATTAAAAATAAAGTCAAAACTAGCCGACGGAGTCTAAATGAAAGTTGTAGAGTACAGTCTCACATACACGTGGACATAAAGAACGCGAAAATCGAAGCTTGTACGCGAAAGTTACACAATTTAGAAGTTTGAACAATCAAATTACACCCAACGTAACTTGATGTACGCCCACCGTACTCTGGCGCAGCGCCCCATCCCATCAGCTAGCATGCTTTCCCATCATCTACACTAGAGTCGTAAGCGTTGATGACTCCGGAGTACGCCCCGTGTACCCCTAGAGCACGCCCAGTGTACGGGATGCTCCAGCACTATATAAAGAGTGCATGAGCTCCGGGTTTTTGGCACACAACCTCAAACTCTCTCTCACTTTTACACTCTTTTAAGCTCTCAATTCTACCCCGACACCCCGGTTCCCTATCCAAGCCTAGGCAGAGGTGTTACACTCCCGAGATTGCCAAGAAACCCGAAGAATCAACCTTCCCCAGTCGAAGTTCTGCTTGATGCTCATCTCACTCTCTTCAAACTAATCAAGTGAGTTCATACCCCCATTTATGCGCTTTTAAAATCTTTTGAAATGCTTTTAATACCATACGGGAGAGAATACAAGTAAAAACGCAGTTTTACTCGCATTAAAACACTAATCTTGTGTTATACATTGCATGATATTTTTATAACTATAAAATGGATTAGTTAACATGTAAACATCTTACACTACTTTACCTTTTTGGGATACAACATAATTTATAAATAGAAATATGTTTTATTTATAAATACGCATAAGATTTCATACCAAAAGCAAACGTTTCAACTACAATATTTTATATTCATGGGAATATACACATTACTACTATGGTCTTGTCAATACTATGGAAAAACGATAGACTTTAGGGAAACAAACACACACATAGTAATACGTGACTTGATTGAGAATTCGTGAGACAACATCTTCACTATACATTTCGAGGTATTACCATAAGTCCTGTCTTTTAACCAGAATCTCCCGTCCGGAGAACGTGACAAGTGTGTATAGATCTATACAGGACTAATGATCCCGCACCCTGACTGCTAGTTACAGTCCGTGGGATGACAATTGTCATAACATTTCGACACTTGAAGAACGTCACTGCAGGCAAAATATGATAGTATGGTTATGAGAACTCACCGAATATACAATTATTATGGTATTATGTTTTTATGGGAAAAGTAATATTTCGTTTTCTTTTACGTACCACTACAATCTTCTTATAGTTTTATTTTTATAATCAGACTATACAACAACATTTTTAGAATGGTATAGTGCTTACTGTTTACAGTCTTGGGCATTTGTGACTGCATTTACACTTTTAGGAAAATAATGGATTTTCCTGGTTCAATACAAACATTTCATACACAAAACGATTTACTACACTACTTGTAAGAAAATATCGGATTTTTTAGAAATACATACACGAACTTTCGAATGGCATACATTTACTTAAATCACTACTTATGAACTCAGCAACTTAATTGTTGACACTTTTTCTTTGAAATAACTTGTGTTCTCAGGAAACCGCTAAGGCAGGTTGTCAGCATCTTTTGAAGACTAACACGATGATGTTATTTATATATTTTTAACATGATTTTGTATTCAACTTTTGAACCTGTAATTAATCTAATCATGTAAACTTTTCAATATATGTAATATGGTGGTGTGTAATTTTTTACTCTACAATTGTTGTGATACCGGACATGACGTCCTCCGCCCCTGAACGTTTCCGCCGTTCAGGTTTGGGGGTGTGACAGATTGGTATCAGAGCATTGTTTATAGTGAACTAAGTATATCAAAACCTATTTTTTATATATAACTATAAACAAAACTAGGAAAAAACACTATGATTTAGAGTCATACTTTTTAAATAATTTGATAAAGTATACATGCATTCATTTCATACTAGAGTCGGTGTCATAATAAGAACTATAGAGATGTATTATAGATGAGTTGTGTAGTGCCGATATGCCTTGGAACATGTAATCGGAACTGGGATGGATATAGCCTGATCCACTATATTTGTCCGAGAGCCGACTAATGTGTGCTAAGGAGTAGCTGCAGTGGACAACGAGTCTAAAACATACCAAGAACATAACCTTTTTGGAACCAAAAATACTATAGGAGTATTTTATGCGATAGTTAACCTTTGATATGCCATTTATATGCATTAGCTTTTAGACAAATTTCATACCTCTATTCTCGTACAAACACAATGGCTAGATTCCAAATACCGAGAGATCCCTACTACCCAACGAAGGTAACGGTGGATGGTTAGAAGAAGATTCGGAAGAAGGCCCAGAAGAGGTCGAAGAGGAAGAAGAGCCATGGAAGAGGAAGAGGAAGGTGCTGATGGGACATATTCAGAACCGGAGGTAATCAACCCACCAACTGCCCGACCTCCTGCAATTAGAATGGGTTATCAGGGACCCACTCTGTGACAACCCAAGTTGTCCCGTTACATTTTCCCCATTACCATTAACGAAATATTCCACTGTATAAAAGTTCCGTTAATTAGAGGGCGCCAATTTAATAAACATTCCATTGGTTCACATTAATATGCCGTTAAGTCGTGATAAAAGGAAATAAAAACACATAACACACATTTCCATTTAAATGGAAAATGTTAAGTTTTATTGTTACGACCACTAAATCGGCTGTGACCAAAAGCCCCGTTTAACGGCAGTATCGGGTAAAATCCCACTGAGCCCCGACTCGGAACCCTATATAAGGATGAGTGGAGTCCATTGGAGACTTTTTACACTCTCTATCTATACTCTCTCTCGAGACCCGTTTTCGCTCCGAATCCGCAACCAAACGCTTCCAAATTGTAAGTCTGCTTACCCTAGCTTGTGCTAAACATTACTAGCTGTAGTTATACCCCAAAAATGTCCAAGAAGGCAAGGAGTAAGGAGTTTACGGCCCAAGAACACTCTAGGGCCGTAAACCCCTAAAATGATGCCAAACTTGCCTTTAAACTCACCCTTAAGCTTGAAAACTAATTGGGGATCTAACCTAGGAGTATTTAAACATCAAAACACAATGATTTAGGGCATAAAAGAGAGTTTACGGCCCAAGCACATGCTTAGTCCGTAAACCCCTCTAAACCATGTCAAAATGCCCCAAAAACACTCCTAAACCACCCTAGGGCTTCATTCATAATTAAGGGACTTAGTATTTGGGGTTTGGACCAATTAAACACAACAAAATGAAGGGTCAAAAGGAGTTTACAGCCCAGGCATGTAGCAGGGCCGTAAACACCCTTAAACATTCCCAAAACATTAATTTTGTCCCCTAAATGGCCTTAGACTATTATCAAAATGCTTAGGAAATTACCCACTACCGTTTAAGCCCTTAATACACTAAAAGAAAGAGTGTATAGGAGCTTATGGCCGTAAGCTCCCTTGCTTATGGCCATAAACTCCTCAAAGGGGCCATTTCATGCTTAAACTCATTCACACTTTATGGATTTGGACTTAGGATAATTCCATGAGCAAGTAGAAGCCTTAAAACACCCAAGGAATATGTCCCTAGGAGTTTACGGCCGTAAAATCCCTTGATTAGGGTCGTAAACTCCAAGTTGGTCCATATAGGTGCTTTAAACCCATTCACACACTTGATATTTGAGTTTAGCAAATTCCACAATTGATATGAGACACTTTAGCACCCTAGAACACCCTCACCATGAGTTTACGGCCGTAAACTCATGGTGAGTAGTCCCTGGGCCGTAAACTAGGTATTAAGGGTTTACTCTTGGAGAGTAAACTCCATTCCTTAGCCATACACACCCTTAAACGCTACCCGGGACACCCAAACACTTAACCAAAGTGTTTTCCGCTCCTGTGAGCACGTATATTTGTTTAATTAGTATTAAATATACTAATTGTGTATGAACATATGTTATCATATGTTAAATAGGTCAGTCTGTGTGTCTAAGTCCTTGCGTGACACCGAACGCCCAAACGGCACATTCGTCGGACCTACTTACACCAGGTGAGTTCATACCCCTGAATGAACCTTTTAAATGTTTTTAACATGTTTTATAGGGGGGGGGGGGGGAATACAAGTTAAACATGCCAGTTATCATATCAATCAGATGTGATTGATAACCCGCATGCACAAGATTTTACCACTGTACACTGTTTTACCGAGTAAGACACTATAAATGGCTTTAAAAAGGGTTTTCATTTGTTAAAGTTCATACTTTTATTGCTTTATCAAAGTTCCATTTTCAAACCGATTTGTGAAAGATTCCCAAAGATTTCTAAAGGTTTTCACACTTAATTTACCAAAGAATACAAATGCGATTTTCCTGAGTATAAAGGTTTTTCCAAGGTTTTCATGTATACTTTTACTTGTTAGTTACTGCTGCTTCACTTATACTTACTTTTTTAAACTCATACTCAATAACGCTTTCACTTTGTGATGTGTTTATACTTGGTATTGTCTCTATTTCGCTTATACTTGTAGTCGCTTATACTTAATAGACGCCCTTACTTCACTTATCGTCGTTTCCATTTCGTGATACACTTACACTTGGTACACATATACTACATGATTCGATTATCCCACTCTGTACTCTTATACTTCACGACTCAGATGTTCCACCGTACACTTATACTTCACTGTATGATACCACTTGATACACACTCAAGCGTAGTTAGATGTATGTTTGTGCTTGTATAGATGCATATAAATAATGATTGAAGGACTTAGGAAGGCTTGTCCGCCCTATTTCCTTTTCTTCGTTGAGATGTGGTCTGGTGGGATCGGATGTCCATCCGAAGGTCGTTCGATTCATTAGTTATATATTATGTACACAAGCATAGATATACGGGTTTTCTTCAGTCAATTCAGTTAAGAGTCTCTACCTCTAGGTCAACACTTACATTAGAAACCCACTACCCACTGTTTGGAAGTCATTACCCACTATTTGGGATGCATCTTCGGGACACGGCCTTCTCTGTCGTCTAGTTGGTAACCGGAGTCTCCTGTAGGGAGAACGGACATTGTGTGTATAGATCTATACGAGATTGACACCCCCGCACCCTGACTGCTAGCTACAGTCCACGGCTCACCAAGCCAAGGGGTGACAAATGTCACATTATATAGATGCTTGTAGGGCATCTGGTACTCTAGTGTCGGTTAGCATGGTTACGAGTATCCCGGGTTACCTTATAATTCATGGCCTTAAGGTAATGGTATTTCGCCAGCAATTTACACTGTATGCTGGTAATTCATATTCAGAGTCACACTGTTTTGACCCTAAAAGACGTATCTTTCATTTGATACTGTCTGGGGTCTGTCTCCTCTTTTTTGACCTTACAAGATGTATCTTTCATTTGATACTGTCTGGGGTCTGTCTCCTCTGTTTTGACCCTACAAGACGTATCTCTCATTTGATGCTGTATGGGGTCTGTATCCACTGTATTCACTGTTTTAGACCTGGCTAGACGTATCTTTCATTTGATATTGCCTGCAGTCTGTATTCACTGTTTTGGGCCTTACAAGTTGTACCTTTCATTTGGTACCTTCTGGGGTCTGTGTCTCTATTTTTTAGACTGAGTCAGGCGTGTTGTTCGTTCGATACTCTCCTGGAGTCTATGATTCCTTTGCCTTAGTCGGCAGTCCTCACTGCTGAGGCATATGTTATTTCCCTGTCATCTCTTGCTTTCTTTAATAATCAAATTCAGTATTTTGATAATGATAGCAATTAAGGGAAAACCACTTTTTACCACATAACACTGACCAGTCTTGGTAGAAGGCTACTTTGATTAAAAAAAATATAGGATTTTCTGGAAAGAACTCTAATACACTGTAAACACTTAAACTATTACTTTATGAAGTTATTTGAATGAAATGTCACTAAATACTTATGAACTCACCAGCATTTGTAAAAATGCTGATACTTGCTTTTCAAATAACTTGTATTCTCAGGTTAGCATTAGACAGGTACATCTCGGAGCTGTTGGTGAAGATAGCTTAGTATTGCGCTGTATCTATTCGATTATTTGTATTACTTTGATGTATTGATGTAACCATGTAAAACTATTACTGTTAATGCAATGTTTTGTTGTACTTTGATTACTATAATGCATGTGTTGTGATTCTTGACATGAAGTCATCCACCCTAGAATGTTTCCGCCATTCCGGTTTTAGGGTGTGACACACTCCCATTTGGGGAAGCCACATCCACCATTGGAGCCAACAACAAGATATGCGCCCTCCCTACGGCATGTGTCGGGATTTCTACGATGTTAGTGGTGGAAGTTCAGCGAATCAAGCCCTTCCCGTCATAATATAAAAACGATCATAGGGTTAAACAGGGTAACACCACCATTGCCACTAACCCATCAAAAGAGATACCGAACCCAAGGAAGCCTTGGAAGAAGAGAAAAGGGTAATACCTGCATTTCAGACCTTGAAGCAAGCCCTGTGCAGTGCACGCATTTTTTCTCTTCCAGAGGGGACAGAAGACTTCATAGTATATTGTGATGCTTCCAATAAAGGGCTGGGATGTGTGTTAATGTAGCGAGGAAAGGTTATTGCGTACGCCTCCCGACAACTGAAAACTCACGAAGTCAACTACACCATTCACGACTTCGAACATGGAGCGGTCGTGTTCGCTTCAAAAGATCTGGAGACACTACCTATACGGTACAAAGTGTATCATATTCATAGACCACAAAAGCCTTCAACACATACTCAACTAGAAGGAATTAAATATGAGACAACAACATTGGTTTGAACTACTAAACGACTACAAATGTGAAATTCGTTATCATCTGGGTAAAGCCAACGTGGTGGCAGATGTTCATGGTCGTAAGGAATACTCTGGTCAAAGAGTGAAATCATTAACCATGACGATCCATTCCTACCTATCAACAAAAATCAAGGAAGCTCAGTTGGAAGCCTTGAAACCTTAAAACATGGCAGGTGAAGCACTTAGAGGAATGGACAAGAATCTTGAAATTAAGAGCAACGGAGTTCGTTACCTCATGAACTGAATCTGGACACCGAAGTTCGGTGGGTTCAGAGATATGGTTATGGGAGAAGCACACAAGACCCCATACTCCGTAAACCCAGGCTTAGATAAAATGTATCTAGATCTCAAACAACTCTACTGTTGGCCAAATATGAAAGCAGAAATTGCTACCTATGTAAGCAAGTGCTTGACTTGCGCCCAGATCAAGGTAGAGCATCAGAAGCCATCAGGTTTACTCTATTTTTCCGAGATACCTGAGTGGAAGTGGGAGCAGATTTCCATGGATTTCATAACCAAACTACCCAAGATGCAGGGTGGCCACGATACCATCTCGGTGATCGTCGATAGGCTAATCAAATCTACCCACTTCTTACCGATCAAAGAGACCAATAAAATGGAGAAACTAACACGAACCTACATCCGAGAAATCTTACAACTTCATGGAGTACCGAAATCCATCATCTCAAACACAGACAACAGGTTTACTTCAAGGTTCTTGCAGACACTACAGAAGTCTTTGGGTACAAGGTTAAATATGAGTACAGCCTATCACCCACAAACTAAAGGGCATAGTGAGAGAATGATCCAAACTCTAGAGGACATGTTGCGAGCATGTGTAAATGACTTTGGTAAAGGGTGTGACATCCAACTACCGTTGGTTGAGTTCTCTTATACCAACAATTATCATACTAGCATCAAGACCGCTCCTTTCAAAGCCCTGTACGGATGCAAGTGCATATCACCTCTGTGTTGGGCGGAAGTGGGCGACACACAGTTAGCAAAAGGCCTAGTCCCTGATAGCACTTTCACTGGTCCGGAAATCATTAGGGAAACGACTGAAAAGATCTTTCAAATTCGAGAACGGATGAAAGACTCGAGAGATAGGCAAAAGAGCTATGCCGACAGAAGACGAAACCCCTTGGAATTCCAGGTTGGTGACGACGTTCTGTTGAAGGTCTCACTCTGGAAAGGCATGATATGCTTCAGGAAGCATGGAAAACTAAACCCAAGTTATATTAGACCTTTGGAAATCATTGCAAGGATCAGTCCAGTAGCTTACAAACTCGAACTCCCAATCGAACTAAACAAAGTACATCCAGTATTTTACGTGTCTAACCTCAAGAAGTGTCTATCCGACGAAACTCTTGTAATTCCACTCGAAGAAATTGAGCTTAATGAAAACCTTAACTTTGTAGAAGAACCCGTCGAGATCATGGATAGGGAAATCAAACAAACTATATAGAGTCGCATACCTATAGTTAACGTTCGCTGGAATGCTAAGCGGGGATCTGAATTCACTTGGGAGCGAGAAGACCAGCTGCAACAATAGTACCCGCATCTCTTTCCGAATCCATAAGCGCTTATTTTCTGAATTAATTTCGGTACGAAATTCCATCTAACGGAGGGTTAATGTAACAACCCATTATTTCAGAGCAATGGAAACCTTATCACGATATCTACCACTTAGTATACTTAAACTGAGCTTTCTGAACACTTCATATTTGACGATGTTTTTATTACTTCATAAAAGATTACAAAAAGTTGACTTTTAGTCATTACATTGCTCTGAAATAACATGTTGTTACTGTAGGTTATGAGCATTCTAACACTCCTAAGTGTACATGCAACCCTAAATACCTTGGATCTATGTTTTCTCTATTATACATGCAAATATGAACATCCAAGGTATTATCCTAATCTAGCATACAAAACTATCAATATAACAAGATAGAATACATACCTCTTTGATAGTGCTTGTCTTCATGAAGCTGGAGTGCCTAGTGCCCCAAGTATGGCACCTCAAATGGTTCACACAACACCATAAGCACTTGGAATAACTTAGAGAGAATTCTACACTTCATGAAATCGGCTAGCCCTTTCTTTCACTCACTAGTGGCCGATTTTCCTCAAGAATAAGATGCTTATATAGTTATACAATTAGGGTAAACCCTAATTGTCATGACTTTCCATTTCCTTGGATCCATGGGTTCAAATACACCATGGAGCATCCATGGAGCATCATATGGGTTTTGGCCCAACTAGATAATCCATGGAGCATTAGCCCACTATACAAGTATGGATGATTTACACAATCAACCCATATATTTAATTAGTCTTCTTTTGATCACTTAATTAATCCTAGATTAATTCTTGATCAATACTAATTAAATAATCTCATTATTCTTATTATTAATATACTAGAACTTATAATATATTAATAACCATAAGTGTCTTATTTCTCTCATTATAGTCTATCCAAGTGCATGATGGTATGCAACCCAAATGGACCATGCCGGGTCGGGTCAAGTCTTACCAATTATAGTTATGGACTTAGACATTAATCCAACAGTCTCCCACTTGGATAAGTCTAAAACTATTATTGCGTATGACTTCAGGAACCAACTAGCAATCGTAGCTCTCAAAAGCTTCTGTCGAACTCTGACCTTGTAGATGAACTCTGACCTTTGTTAATGACTTGTCCATTAGATAAGGGATCATATATTCCTCCATTCTAGATATCATATCGACTGAGACATGGATTATAATCACTCTCTCTGTCCATTTGTTGTTTCCCGATTTCCGATTTATGACGACTGACTAATTGAACAAATCAAATCAGTCCTGGCCCGGCCGAGCACTTCCATTTGTCATCATCAAATCATCGAGGGGCCCACAGAGATCGCTTTTATCCCGAAGGTAAAAGAAATGGATAAACTTCGACTCATATGGCTTGTTCTACTACTTGTTGAATCATACACAAAGACACGTTTTATAGTACCGAGTTACTAAATGCGGTTTCATGCAATCAATGTACTATCAACTCATAGTAACAACTCATATCTCTAGGTTTGACGAATATAAGATATTATCGTCTCATGATCACTCGTGATAAAATCCATGAAGTGATTCCAATGAGCGCGGGTTGAATCCAATACTCATAACTTATGAGCACTCACGAGTGTTGTAGCCCTTTGTCCAACACCTTAGACCTCTACAAGCCAACCCATGACAGTCTTAATTCATATCTACTTCCAACATATGACCGACTGTGGATGGTTTGAATAACTTAGTCATTCCGGAAGAATAACCTAGTTCATTCGGAAAGTCAAAACATGCAAAATGAAACACAATAATAATTGAATCCAATATGGTATCAAAACCTATGAACATAAATAAAACACCTTTTATTTATCACCATATGATTACATATTATTCATTGTATACTGTTTCAGCTATCAACTTTATTCTTGAATTTAAAACAATAGTTGTCCCATACTCCAAGCATGTACACTATGTTTTCTAAACACTAGTCATGCCATACACCAAGTATGCATACTATGTTTGTCTATGATCTTTACTTTGTGAACTAGATCAATTGAACATAACTTCAATGATTCTCTTTTCACACTCCCAAATCCTTACTGTAAATACAAGAATTCTAAATTCATGTCATTTACTGAAATCTATTAGATTCTAAACTTATATGCATTGATCCTCTTGTAATGGTTATGCACAAAGTCATAAAGTCTTGACAACAACCATTACAGAGCATTCCAAAGGAGATCGGCTCCTTGGAAACATCCTTCTTGCATTAAGTTTCCTTAATCTTACACAGATTGAAAATTCTAACTGTGAAACATTTCCAGATTCCATTTTGACTATCACTTCTGAACAAGAGTTGCCTCCTTACAGATTATGTCAATATGGTCCTTCCAGAATTATCACTAGACTTCCAACTGTCCTTGAGCAACCAATCTTTGGTAAACCTTAGATTGTACTCGACAACTGTTTAATCCTTTTAGTCATATCCAGTTCTAAACCTTTTTCCCTTCTTAATGCCCCAGGCATTTGGAAACTTTTAGAACGGATAACTATAGCACATGTAATCGATCCTATATCCGAAGCATATGCAACACGATTCATGATGTCACACATAAAGACTAAACCAGTCTTTTGCTATAACATTTCCATTTCTATTTGCCAAGTTCTCATAATTCAGATTATGAAAAGGGATGCCGTAATCATAATCGAATTTTAGAACGCAAATAATGGACCCATATATAGAATTTCCTTATGTTGAGCCATTCCAACATGAAATTCATATATATCCTTGACTAAATGATTAAAACCTCATGATCTAAGCTTATAGATTTGAGATGAAGTATAATTTCCTGTCCCTTAATTATGGCAAAACAACTTTTTCCCAATTGAAACCTTTTGTTTTCTATAATTAACATTGCTAACTTGCAATACTTATCATAATTATCATGCTCCCTCTATCATGATGATTATTAGCATAACACTTATTCTCCCACTAGCTTTGACATGTACTCAGATATCAGCTGGACTTCTAGAAATCAATACTTTTTTGACTTTCTTACCAAAGTTCAGATTTCTGATACTGGATTGTTTTGATAGAACTTTATCAAAATCATACACCTTCCCTTAGATAGCATACTTGTGTGTCTAAACAATTATGAAGAGGGATGCCGTAATCATAATGGTTAGACCTTTTTGCCACTTCTCACAAGTCCAGGTTAGTGTGCCGGTAAACCACACATGCTCCACTAACGACTTTGAGAATGCAAATATCACAATTGCTATCTATCTAAAATCTACTTAGTGAAAGTGTTTCCTCACCATCATTTTCATGAATCGGAGAGAAACCTTATGACACTTAGATTTAATGGTGTATGTGTTCTTATCCACGTGAATTGTCAAAACCATAGTCACAAGACAAGGATAATGACAAATCCAAACTCATATGGACTGAAATCAATCTTAATTTTTTGCCACCTGGTAGCTCAATGGCCTACCATTGCTTCCAAGTTGTTTTGCAACCAATTGAGAACTCTAAGAACTCAACTTTAACTGGAATGGGCAACACGATAGGTTATAAACCTCAAGTCGTGTGCTAGTGAAGAACATTAGGTTTTATTCTTGATTAGTTCTTGAGACTTTCAAGACCTTTAAGACTCCCACTGTCCTCTTGACCTATAAGACTCCCTTTTCAAACATCCAAGAGATAGTGTGGATTCTAACCAAGACAAACACTTTAGACAATTGGCCTAAGTTGGTCTTTGTTTTATCCAAAACATCACAACTTACTAATTTCAAATGTATAAGAGTAGAATACTTTTACTCTTACATTTGACAAGTGTTTTAAACCTTCTTTGAGACATGTCACTCAAGTTACAATCTTGGAGTATGACTCTAAGACTTGTATTGGAACGAAGTATGACTCATCTTCTTGATTTAACCATTTCAACAATTCAAGATCCCTTCTTCTTAGTCATAAGAATGCACTAAGACTTCCTTAGAGAACTAATTTTGATATGGTTTCTTAATCATTAAGATGATCACAAAGTTGATACTAAAGTACTCTCCCATCTTTTCAGATTTGAGAAACTTTTATCCTTCTGCCTAATTTGATTCTTCTTATTCGCTCTGCCTTACATTGGAACCTTTTCCAATGTCTCAGAGTTACACTTAAGCTTGTAAGTATAATCATATTTACTGAGCTTTAGTAAAATATGACGAATAGCCTTATATCTTTTGTGGTGGACTTAATCAGTGCACATGACTATGTACTCGATCCCTTAGTCCATTACTTGACTCACACATCCATGTGAATAAGTAATTAGTCTTAATTTTCCAATACTTGAAGGTTCTCATTCATCATGTTATACAACTTGCATGATTCCAAGTTCCGGTCCAATTGAAACTTGGGTGATGAGAATCTTTCCTTATTTGGTAAATCTACACATTACCACAAATGAAAGAATCAATTTCATATTTCCACTCTTGCTCTTAATGGAATCATATAAGCAACAATTTTTATCTCAAATACCATTGTAAGGATATTTTAAAATAAATAAAATCAAAAATTTTCTTTTATTTTAAAACTATGCGGAAAAACTTATCCTGACAATCCATATGAAAACTTGTTGTTATCTATTCCTAAGCAATATCCCATAACTCCTAAGAAGTAGCTCAAGAATCCCATTTTCAAACTACGCGATTGAAATCCATCTATGCGATCAGATTCATCATATTCTTTCTTTAAGTTCCTTTACTTTTCTTTGATTCTTAAAACATTACCATGTGACCCAGTCACATCATGTATCAGGAATATCAGAATAGAAACTTAACAGAGTTAGATTAGTGGACTTTACCTGAAGTAGAGTCAATCTTATTGACTTTAACATCCTTAGGTAAATTTGGCAGCTTCGCAACTAATGACCCTTTCTTTGGCAATATAAACATATGGACCCTTTGATAATGGTACACGGGACTATTACAGACTTAGCTTTTCTCTTTACCATCAACCGAGTTGACTATGGCCGATCCCTTTCCATTGGGAAGAGAATGCTTTTTCTGTATTTCCAGTGTCACCATTGTCAATGTCCATAAAGTTTCAGGAAGTTGATCTTAACAAATAGATAAGATCATTAAGGGTCTTGTCATAGTCTGTTTCATAGGTGTCCCAAAGGAACTCACTATGTGACTTAGAAAGTGGTTGAACCACCAACTTTCTCAAGACTTTGACACCCAACTCTCCCGGCTTGTCAATATGTGACTACATCTCCAAGATGTGACCACACCTAGACCTTGCCTTGCCAATAGGGTTTGAGTGACTTTGAACTTGTGGGTTAGGAGAATAATTTGAGGAGGTGAAAGAAGTATGATTTCCATGGGACATCATCTTCATTTAGGAAAGCTTGTTTCAAGAGATTTGGGAAGATCATAAATGTCTAAACCAGACATCTTTTGGGAGATATTCAAGATAGTTGATCTTAAAGTCCTTAATATAACACCCAATATGAAATATTAAGGCTAGGACCCATCAAACTATTTTATAACTTAGAAGAGGTATGCCGTAATCCAAGCTATATAAACAATTTGAAGGTAGGTGAATGACGATTCACCAATTTCCACCAAGATAAACGAAATGTATTATTAGGTTTTAATTGGTTTTGAAACTCCTAGATCTTTTGAGATTCATTGAACTGTTCAATGGCATGTTTCAATCTCGAGTGTGCCCTTCAGGTTTTGTGACTGGGATGCCGAGGATCACAAAACAAGGTGTGAAGTAACCATGCAAATTACTTGGTACCCTTAAAGTGTTTACCCCTCAATCGATGTGCCGGTTAACCACACACGCTCCATCGATACTAAGATAAACATTAAGTCACCCTTTACTTACCTTGTTAAGTCCAAGTTAGTGTGCCGGTTAACCACACACGCTCCACTAACGACTTTGACAAAGTGTAAAGTGTAATTTCATGGATTAGCACCTTATTCACATTTTCCTAAGTAACTAAGATTAGGAATTATTAAGAGTTTAGTTACTTAGTATTTATCATTAATACTTTTAATGAAGGGAGAATTATAGTCCTGTCAAACTCGTTCGGCTAACGACCCTCCACCAGTCAAGCAAGCGGTGGGTGAGAATGGACACCCATTAAGTTGCCATTTTATAGGCAACAACCTTATACCCACCTTATAGACCGGCTTCGTGAATGAGGCCTACTAACGGTAACACTGACTTTATTCTTATACATATATATATATATATATATATATATATATATATATATATATATATATATATATATATATATATATATTATTAACTTATAATATTATAAAGTATAAGGGTTGAATTTTAACTTTTAAAATTCTAAGGGCTAACTTGTAATTAAAGTATTCATAAGAGAAAACTTTACAAATTCCAAAACTTGAGGGCAAGTTTTGAAACTATTCAAAACTAATTAATTCCATAACTTATGTATTTAAAGTAGTTTTAATCCAAAAACTCTTCAAGTTCCATAACTTGTGGACAAATTACGAAAGACTTTAAACTAATAAAGAATTAACTTTTCTTTATGTAACAACCCGTTCCCGGTATGTTGATTTATTGGTAATTGTAGTGAGTTTTTTTAAGAGGGACTCGGCGAGTTCTAGCCTGACTCGCCGAGTAGGGTCGCGCCTGAGGGCACGCGTGAGCCGGGGACTCGGCGAGTCCATATCCCTGACTCGGCGAGTCCATCTGTCTGGGTGAAACCCTAAATTTCCCGGGTTGCCCACTATTTATACCACCTTATAGCCCCCATCCTCACCTCCCTCACCCTGAGAACACAGTGAGAGAACCCTAATCCTCCCTTGAAGAGCTTATATGTGTTTTGGTGCCATTTTGTGAAGGTGTGAAGAAGGAGAAGAAGGAAGAAGCAAGGAGAAGTGTTGTAGTGCAAAGATCCAAGGCCAAATCAGAGTTAATTGAGGTATTTTCGGAGTTCCATCTTGTTATATGCTTTAAACTTCCATTAGAGCTCTCCTAAGAGCTAGTTGATGCTTGTTCCAAGCCTTACACTTGCATGAACGTCTTATTAAGTCGAAATATCTATGGATCTGAATGTTGGGGTGTTGTAGAGCCCAGATCTACTGTCTTTTTGGAGTTATATTGCATGATAACCATAGATCTACCCATTTTGTGCATCTTTTAGCCTTATTTCCCTTATTCATGAGGTTGTACACGTAAAGTTGGAAACTTTACGTGGTAAATCAGCTTATTGGACCCAGATCTATCAATTGTATATGTTGGATTCAAACAAAATCAAGTAAAAATCAGTTGCATGGCGGCAACTCGGCGAGTCGGAAGAACGACTCGACGAGTTGGGTCGCGAGTCCTGAGTTCTTCAGTTTTATCAGTGTCGAGTGGACGAGGTGAGTTAGAGAGTGGACTCAACGAGTTGACGGTGAACTCAGTGATGGAGGGACTCGGCGAGTTGTTCATCAACTCGGCGAGTCCAAGGCAATCTTCTTGGGATCAAGAACAACTCGTCGAGTCTGTTCATCCGATTCGGCGAGTCGGATGAAGATTGTCTGAGTTCTTGGATCAAGAGGGTACTCATCGAGTCGATGCCAGACTCGACGAGTAGCAGTGAGTAAAAGTGAAAAGTGAGAGTAGGACTCGGCGAGTTGGGTGGCCCAACTCGGCGAGTCATCCCAAAGGAGAGTTGACTTTGACCAAGGGTAAAAGAGTCATTTTACCCTAAGCGCAGTGTTTAGTATTTGATTGAGTGTGTTTATAGACTTGTAGCCGAGGAGACTCAGGAGCAGCCGCCGTTAGCTTTCCGAGCCACACACTCAACAGCCAGCTTACGAGGTGAGTTTCCTTCCAGTAGGAACGGGTCTAAGGCCACA
This sequence comes from Lactuca saligna, assembly GCF_052625555.1. Taxonomy (NCBI): domain Eukaryota; kingdom Viridiplantae; phylum Streptophyta; class Magnoliopsida; order Asterales; family Asteraceae; genus Lactuca; species Lactuca saligna. The sequence continues at coordinate 110,321,243 of NC_136421.1, read as the reverse complement.
ATGCCGGCCCTTTCAGTTAGCAGTAGTTTCCGGATTTAGGTCCGATGCAGTAGTTAGTATGTTCGATGCCTTCGTGGTTCGAACAGGATTTGTGTGCTATGTTTTATGTGTTATGTGTTCCGGGCCACGGCCCGATGTAGCATGTCGTATATGTGTTATGCTAGTTGATGTGTTATGCTATGCCATGTTCAGCCAGTCAGTTCCGGACTTCGGTCCGATGCAGTTAGTTCCGGACTTCGGTCCGATGCAGGGGACAGGGTCCCAGTCAGTTCCGGACTTCGGTCCGATGTAGTTAGTTTTGGACTTCGGTCCGATGCAGGGGACAAGGTCCCAGTCAGTTCCGGACTTCGGTCCGATGTAGTTAGTTCCGGACTTCGGTCCGATGCAGGGGACAAGGTCCCAATCAGTTCCGGACTTCGGTCCGATGCAATTTCTGGGCTTCGGCCCGATGTAGTGGGCAAGGCCCAATATGTGTTTATATGTTATTGTATGGTATGTGGTAGTTTGGGGGAGCTCACTAAGCTTCGTGCTTACAGTTTCAGTTTGGTTTCAGGTACTTCCGCAAGCAGAGGGAAGAGCTCGGGGTGACAGCATCGCACACACCACAGCATAGCTTTTACCCTGGGGATGTCTTTTGATGTTTTGGATTGATGTAGTATGATACAGTTTTCCGCACAATATTTTATTACGTTTTGGGGATTCATCGCGTATGTTTTATGCTATGATACTTATATTATGGGTTTGATTATATTGAAAAACGAAAATTTTTGGGTTGTGTTTTTGGGTCGTTTCAAGTTGGTATCAGAGCCCTGGTTTGAGGGATTCGGATAAACTTCCGGGTGTATCTGAACTCAAACTTAGGGAAATAAAAGATTTTAGTAAAATAAAAATGTGTTACAAAAAGAATTTTGAAAGCATTTAGAAAGAAAGAATTGTTTTTAACAAGATAGAGGTGTGTGCATGCGGTCAGCTGAGCTCAAGTAAGTACTCCCAAATTACCCATACAAGTTATTTGTTCAGTTTCAGTTTCAATAGAACAGCATGCTAGTATAGGGCTAAGGATCTAGGAGAATGCCTTATGTGCCTGCTTATGTGTTACAGCTTTATGAGTATTGCATGCTAGAATTGAGTAGACAGCAGTAGGATAGCCTGTTTAGGTTATTCCTGATAGTATGAGCTTAGCATCCTATGCTAGTGCAGTTCCTTGTTATAAGAATAGTTTTGCATGAGTCTGTTTCCCTTGTCCGAATGCTGCTTGCTTCGTGCTTGGTGGGGTTCTGAGTAGTGGGAGTTAGCCATTAGGTGAACACGTCACACCACATTTGATCAGGTTTGAATAATCCCAGAGTGCTGGAACTGGCCCTATTGCACAGCTCTTGTTTGAGTCCAACCGTTGTAGGGACGGATCTTTTACTTGAAGGATTATCTGATCCTCATCACATGTGATGGTGTTTAGGTGGTGGCTAACTGGCATTATGAGGAGACCTACAGCAGCTGAGGACCAGTCGTGTTGAGCTTGAAGTTTCCCTAGGGCAAGCCTAGGATGAGAGTAACAGAGAATGGCAGTAGTAGAAGTGACTTGGTGGAGTCAAGGCAGTTCTTGAGGAAAGTACGGATAGATGTGGAAGGTAGTAGGGGCCCATACTACTGAAAGCAGAGGATCCGTACTCGAATTAAGGAAGGCCAAGACAAGACCAGGAAACTAGTAGTAGTACCATGATCCCTTGAGATATTTCAGTGTTCTGATGTTGTTATGATATGTTTCAGAATGGTAGTTTTGCGTCCGAGGCCAGCAGCCGGCAGTTCAGATGCCGGAGGGGGATCAGGATCGGGATCAGGCCCGGAGGCCGGGCAGATGGATGAGTAGGCTAGGGAGTTCCTTTCTTCTGAGGTTACCCGCATCATACTAGAGCAGACTCCTGTGATCTTCGGTTCGATCAAGGAGGGTATTTTAGAGCTGATGGATGAGAGATTGAGTACTTTCCGTGCTGAGATGGCGGCCGTGATGGGGTCGCGCACACTTACGTTCAGGGAGTTTCGGGCATGCGGGGCTCCAGACTATCATGGGGCGCGGGACCCCTTAGCGAGTACTAGATGGTTGGCGGATGTGGCCAACGCTTTCCGCACTAGCAGGTGTCCCGAGGGGGACAAGGTCAGATTGGCGTCCTGTCTTCTGAAGGACAAGGCACGGGATTGGTGGGAGGAGGTCGGACATGCCATCAGGGATGATGCGGCAATGGATGCCATGACCTGGGCTGATTTCTCTACCAGGTTCAGGGCGGAGTTTGCACCGGTCATTGAGGTGCAGCAGTTAGCTAGGGAGTTTCAGGACCCTACCCAGACTACAGAGACAGTGGCGGAGATCACCGCCAAGTTCAGGGAGAGGGCCCTTCTTGTTCCTCAGTATGCAGCCGATGAGGAGATGAAGAAGGCCCGTTATCATGAGATGCTGCGGAGTGACATCCGCATGTTTGTGAGCCGGTCCAGTTGTAAAACGCTGGATGACATGATTGCCAAAGCTAGAGAGAGGGAGATTGATCTCGAGATGGAGAAGAAGAGGAAACCGGAGGCGGTTTCGGGTTAAGGCAGTGTGGGCAAAAAGCCCAAGGTTTCAGATTACAGGTCTAGGAGTCAGCAGAGCCACGGTCGGTGTGGCAAGTGTGGGAGATTGCACGAGGGGGCGTGCAAGGCAGGGAGTTCCGGCTGCTACAAGTGCGGTCGGACTGGGCATGTGAGTAGAGATTGTACGGCCCCTGCTACTACGGTTACAGCATCAGATCTGATTTGCTTTCAGTGCAATCAGAGGGGACATAAAAGGTCCCAGTGTTCTAGTTTAGCTGCAGCAGGGAAGGTGGTTGCAACTGCCCCTACCACCTTGAGGATTACGGATGGCCGGCAGGGCCGAGCTGATGCGCCAGTGGCGAAGAGCAGGGCATTTCAGATGACAGCAGAGGAGGCACGAGCGACTCCTGATGTGGTGACGGGTATGAATCTTTCCTTCATCTTTAATTGTTATTATATCGGTTGAGTATTACTTATGTGGGTATGTTTTATTTAGGGTCGTTCTCTGTGAACGGCATTTCTGCTTTGGTATTGTTCGATTCGGGGGCTACCCGATCATTTGTATCGCTTGCACTTAGCAAGAGATTTAGCAGAGCTCCGGGGGAGCTGGATTGTCCATTAGAGGTTGAGATAGAAGATGATAGGACCGTGAGGGTCGGCAGAGTACATAGAGGGTGTTCCCTTCAGATATTTGATGAGCAGTTTTCAGTGGACCTGGTTCCTATTCCCCTGCGTGGGAATAAAGTTATTGTGGGCATGGATTGGCTGAGCCCCAATGGGGCGGTGATTGATTGTGAGCTTCAGCTAGTGAGGGTTCGCACTCCCAATGGGGGAGAGATAGTGATTCAGGGCGAGAGGCCCCAACGAGGACCGATCTTTTGTTCCGCCGCAAGGGCGAGGCGCTATGTTCAGCAGGGTTGCGCTGGTTTTGTAGCTTACGTCTTGGACGCCCGGGAGAAGGGCAAGACGATGATTGATGATGTTCCTATTGTTCGTGACTACCCGGATGTGTTTCCCGAGGATTTGTCGGGGATACCTCCAGAGAGGCAGGTTGAGTTCAGGATCGACCTAGTTCCTAGTGCGGCTCCGATAGCCAAAGCACCGTATCGACTTGCTCCCCCTGAGATGCAGGAGTTGTCTACACAGCTTCAGGAGCTGTTAGACAAGGGTTTCATTCGGCCGAGCAGTTCGCCTTGGGGAGCGCCGATCTTATTTGTGAGGAAGAAGGATGGGTCGCATCGTATGTGCATTGATTATCGGGAATTGAACAAAGTAACGGTGAAGAACCGTTACCCACTTCCGAGGATAGATGACTTGTTTGATCAGCTTCAGGGAGCGTCTTGGTTCTCCAAGATCGATCTACGCTCCGGTTATCATCAGATGAGGGTTAGAGATGAGGATGTACAGAAGACTGCTTTTAGGACCCGTTATGGCCATTATGAGTTCGTGGTGATGCCATTTGGGCTCACCAATGCCCCAGCCACGTTCATGGATCTCATGAACCGCGTGTGCAGACCGATGCTGGATCGGTCGGTGATAGTGTTTATAGATGACATCTTGGTGTATTCCAAGACACAGGGGCAACACGAGGAGCACCTGCGGGAGGTGTTGGAGACTTTGAGGAGGGAGAGACTTTTCGCAAAGTTCTCCAAGTGTGAGTTCTGGTTGCGCGAGGTGCAATTTCTTGGTCACCTCGTCAATCAGAAGGGTATTTTGGTAGATCCGGCCAAGATTGAGGCCATGATGCAGTGGGAGGTCCCGAGGTCTCCATCTGATATTCGGAGCTTCCTGGGGTTGGCAGGGTATTATCGGAGATTTATTCAGGACTTCTCCAAGATAGCAGTGCCGCTCACCTGACTAACCAAGAAGTCGGTGGTTTTTCGTTGGGGGCCTGAGCAGCAGGCGGCGTTCGAGACTGTCAGGCAGAGATTGTGCGAGGCTCCGATCCTTACCTTGCCAGAAGGAGTAGAGGATTTCGTAGTCTATTGTGATGCATCGATCACATGTATGGGAGCAGTATTAATGCAGCGAGGCCATGTAGTAGCTTATGCCTCGAGACAGTTGAAGCCTCACGAGGCTAATTATCCTACCCACGATTTGGAGCTGGGGGAAGTTGTGTTTGCCCTCAAGATTTGGAGACATTACCTTTATGGGGTCCGCTGTACTATATACACGGATCACAAGAGTTTGAGATATCTTATGGATCAGCCGAGTTTGAACATGAGGCAGAGGAGATGGTTAGACGTGCTGAAGGACTATGACTGTGAGATCCTTTATCATCCAGGGAAGGCCAATGTGGTGGCCGACGCCCTGAGCCGCAAGGTGTCGACGGCCTCTATCAGGGATCTGTGTATGAGGATGACAGTGATCACTCCATTGTTGGAGCGGATCAAGGAGGCTCAGATGGAGGGCCTCAAGGAGGAGAGGCAAAAGTGCGAGAGGATAGTGGGCCGAGTAGCTTCGTTTGTTTACGACAGTCGGGGTTTGTTGACGCTTCATGGTAGGGTGTGGGTACCGTACTGGGGTGGGTTACGGCAAGTATTGATGGATGAGGCTCATAAGTCTCGATTTTCTATCCACCCAGGAGCGACGAAGATGTATCGAGATCTTCTACCTGATTATTGGTGGCCCTGCATGAAGCGAGATGTCGCTTGGTATGTTGAGAGATGTTTGACCTGCCAGAAGGTCAAGGCGGAGCACCAGAGACCTCACGGCAAGATGCAGCCGTTAGACATTCCCGTGTGGAAATGGGAGGACATCACCATGGATTTTGTCACCAAACTCCCCAGGACCGCACGCGGGGTGGACTCGATATGGGTAGTAGTGGATCGGTTGACGAAGAGTGCCCATTTTATTCCAATTCAGGAGAGTATATCGGCAGAAAAGTTAGCCGATATCTATGTGCGAGAGATTGTGGCACGTCATGGAGTGCCAGTATCGGTGGTGTCGGACCGAGATGTTCGTTTCACGTCCAGATTCTGGAAGCGGTTCCACGACGATATGGGTACTCGTCTCCATTTCAGCACCGCTTTTCATCCTCAGACTGACGGGCAGAGCGAGAGGACGATTCAGACTCTTGAGGACATGCTTAGGGCATGTGTTTTAGATTTTGGGGGCAGTTGGGATACGTATCTTCTGTTAGCGGAATTCTCGTATAACAACAGTTATCATGCGAGTATTGATCGACCTCCTTTTGAGATGTTATATGGCAGGAAGTGCAGGACCCCGATTTGTTGGGGCGAGGTCAGTCAGCGAGTTATAGGGAGCACCGAAGTGGTGCTCAAGACGACGGAATTGATCCAGCAGGTCCGTAGTAGGCTGCAGACTGCGCAGAGTCGGCAGAAGAGCTACGCCGACAGGAGGCGTTCGGACTTGGAGTTCCAGGTGGGAGATATGGTTCTTCTGAAAGTCTCACCTTGGAAAGGTGTCATCAGGTTCCGGAAGAGGGGAAAATTGGGCCCCAGATTTATTGGTCCTTTCAGGGTTTTGGCCCGGGTGGGTCGGGTTGCTTATCGGTTAGATCTTCCTGAGGAGCTTAGTCAGATACACAACACCTTCCACGTGTCGCAGTTGAGGAAGTGTTTGGTGGATGAGACAGCAGTCGTTCCCTTAGAGGACATTCAGGTTGATAGCGGCCTAAATTATATCGAGAAGCCGATCGCGATTCTGGAACGGAAGACCAAGACCTTGAGGAACAAGGTAATACAGCTAGTAAAGGTGCAGTGGCAGCACCGGAAGGGGTCAGACTGGACGTGGGAGGCTGAAGGGGAAATGAGAGCACACTACCCGGAGTTATTTGCAGATCCAGCCGTAGCAGACTTCGAGGACGAAGTCTGAGACAAGTGGGGGAGAATTGTAACAACCCGTTCCCGGTATGTTGATTTATTGGTAATTGTAGTGAGTTTTTTTAAGAGGGACTCGGCAAGTTCTAGCCTGACTCGCCGAGTAGGGTCGCGCCTGAGGGCACGCGTGAGCCGGGTACTCGGCGAGTCCATATCCCTGACTCGGTGAGTCCATCTGTCTGGGTGAAACCCTAAATTTCCCGGGTTGCCCACTTTTTATACCACCTTATAGCCCCCATCCTCGCCTCCCTCACCCTGAGAACACAGTGAGAGAACCCTAATCCTCCCTTGAAGAGCTTATATGTGTTTTGGTGCCATTTTGTGAAGGTGTGAAGAAGGAGAAGAAGGAAGAAGCAAGGAGAAGTGTTGTAGTGCAAAGATCCAAGGCCAAATCAGAGTTAATTGAGGTATTTTCGGAGTTCCATCTTGTTATATGCTTTAAACTTCCATTAGAGCTCTCCTAAGAGCTAGTTGATGCTTGTTCCAAGCCTTACACTTGCATGAACGTCTTATTAAGTCGAAATGTCTATGGATCTGAATGTTGGGGTGTTGTAGAGCCCAGATCTACTGTCTTTTTGGAGTTATATTGCATGATAACCATAGATCTACCCATTTTGTGCATCTTTTAGCCTTATTTCCCTTATTCATGAGGTTGTACACGTAAAGTTGGAAACTTTACGTGGTAAATCAGCTTATTGGACCCAGATCTATCAATTGTATATGTTGGATTCAAACAAAATCAAGTAAAAATCAGTTGCATGGCGGAAACTCGGCGAGTCAGAAGAACGACTCGACGAGTTGGGTCGCGAGTCCCGAGTTCTTCAGTTTTATCAGTGTCGAGTGGACGAGGTGAGTTAGAGAGTGAACTCAGCGAGTTGAGGGTGAACTCAGTGATGGAGGGACTCGGCGAGTTGTTCATCAACTCGACGAGTCCAAGGCAATCTTCTTGGGATCAAGAACAACTCGTCGAGTCTGTTCATCTGACTCGGCGAGTCGGATGAAGATTGTCTGAGTTCTTGGATCAAGAGGGTACTCGTCGAGTCGATGCCAAACTCGACGAGTAGCAGTGAGTAGAAGTTAAAAGTGAGAGTAGGACTCGGCGAGTTGGGTGGCCCAACTCGGCGAGTCATCCCAAAGGAGAGTTGACTTTGACCAAGGGTAAAAGAGTCATTTTACCCCAAGCGCAGTGTTTAGTATTTGATTGAGTGTGTTTATGGACTTGTAGCCGAGGAGACTCAAGAGCAGCCGTCGTTAGCTTTCCGAGCCACACACTCAGCAGCCAGCTTACGAGGTGAGTTTCCTTCCAGTAGGAACGGGTCTAAGGCCACAATGTCGGCCCGTTGAGTTAGCAGTAGTTTCCGGATTTAGGTCCGATGCAGTAGTTAGTATGTTCGATGCCTTCGTGGTTCGAACAGGATTTGTGTGCTATGTTTTATGTGTTATGTGTTCCGGGCCACGGCCCGATGTAGCATGTCGTATATGTGTTATGCTAGTTGATGTGTTATGCTATGCCATGTTCAGCCAGTCAGTTCCGGACTTCGGTCCAATGCAGTTAGTTCCGGACTTCGGTCCGATGCAGGGGACAGGGTCCCAGTCAGTTCCGGACTTCGGTCCGATGTAGTTAGTTCTGGACTTCGGTCCGATGCAGGGGACAAGGTCCCAGTCAGTTCCGGACTTCGGTCCGATGTAGTTAGTTCCGGACTTCGGTCCGATGCAGGGGACAAGGTCCCAATCAGTTCCGGACTTCGTTCCGATGCAATTTCTGGGCTTCGGCCCGATGTAGTGGGCAAGGCCCAATATGTGTTTATATGTTATTGTATGGTATGTGGTAGTTTGGGGGAGCTCACTAAGCTTCGTGCTTACAGTTTCAGTTTGGTTTCAGGTACTTCCGCAAGCAGAGGGAAGAGCTCGGGGTGACAGCATCGCACACACCACAGCATAGCTTTTACCCTGGGGATGTCTTTTGATGTTTTGGATTGATGTAGTATGATACAGTTTTCCGCACAATATTTTATTACGTTTTGGGGATTCATCGCGTATGTTTTATGCTATGATACTTATATTATGGGTTTGATTATATTGAAAAACGAAAATTTTTGGGTTGTGTTTTTGGATCGTTTCACTTTATTTTATGACTTATGGAATTAATTAAGGTTAAATTATTTTATTTTTTTTATTTAATGAAGAGACTTTTGGTCCTCCATAACTTGAGGACAAATTATGGAGTCATAACTCCAATTAATTAAAACTAGACTCTTCATTTTTGTAACCTTTGCCAATTTTATGAGTTTTATGAGTCTTTAATGTGACTCTTCATGTAACTTGAGGACAAGTTACACAAACACATTTTATACTCAACTCTTAGATTAAAATGGATTGAAAACAACTATTTCAATTAACTTTTCTATTAATCTAAGCAACTCATAAGAACAAGATAATTCAAATCAAACTTTTTCATGTAATTAGTCTAACCTTTAAACTAATACAAAACATGAATCTATTGACAATTATCTTTGAAAATGGATTAGCATGAACATTACCACATTAAAAAAAACAAGTTTATAAGTTCAAAAACAACTTAGGGTAATGTTCCTAGTCCATTTCCAGCCAAAAACCTCGAAAATATGCTGTATGGGGTCCAACTCGTCGAGTGCATGAACATAACTCGGCGAGTTGGATGCATTTTGCCTTGGACTCGTCGAGTCCCTTCATGGACTCGGCGAGTCTGCTGGGCTGATAGCACCAATTTCGATTTTTCAGCTTCTATTGCAGGTATAATAAGAAAACAAGCCTAGGCTCTGATACCACTGTTGGGTTATGAGCATTCTAACACTCCTAAGTGTACATGCAACCCTAAATACCTTGGATCTATGTTTTCTCTATTATACATGCAAATATGAACATCCAAGGTATTATCCTAATCTAGCATACAAAACTATCAATATAACAAGATAGAATACATACCTCTTTGATAGTGCTTGTCTTCATGAAGCTTGAGTGCCTAGTGCCCCAAGTGTGACACCTCAAATGGTTCAAACAACACCATAAGCACTTGGAATAACTTAGAGAGAATTCTACACTTCATGAAATCGGCTAGCCCTTTCTTTCACTCACTAGTGGCCGATTTTCCTCAAGAATAAGATGCTTATATAGTTATACAATTAGGGTAAACCCTAATTGTCATGACTTTCCATTTCCTTGGATCCATGGGTTCAAATACACCATGGAGCATCCATGGAGCATCATATGGGTTTTGGCCCAACTAGATAATCCATGGAGCATTAGCCCACTATACAAGTATGGATGATTTACACAATCAACCCATATATTTAAGTAGTCTTCTTTTGATCACTTAATTAATCCTAGATTAATTCTTAATCAATACTAATTAAATAATCTCATTATTCTTATTATTAATATACTAGAACTTATAATATATTAATAACCATAAGTGTCTTATTTCTCTCATTATAGTCTATCCAAGTGCATGATGGTATGCAACCCAAATGGACCATGTCGGGTCGGGTCAAGTCTTACCAATTATAGTTATGGACTTAGACATTATTCCAACAGTTACAAGTGCCGATTCCTTAGGATACTCCTTAGGAATGAATGAATGAGGAATAACTAAATCTTAGGGTAGATCCTTAAGAGTAAAGAAGATAATGGGGATGGGTAATAGGGTTGATTGTTTGATGTTTAACAAAATAATTATATTATTGTGGGTTGAAAACCCTATGTACTCACCAGGTATCCCAACCTGACCCATTCAAGCTTATTTGTATCACATGTGTCGATATGAAGCTACTTTACACTGAGGGATTTAAAAGAGATGTAGATCACTAGTGTAAATGAATGTAAGTTCTGTTTATTCTTATGTTTTTATATTGATGATGACATCCCAAATGTTTTAAAATGGATTAAAATACATTTCTTCGAAAATGCTTTGATAACGTATTTATCATGTTTTTCTGGGAAAAAATTCCGCAACATTTTTATTAAAAGAGGTACCCAGATTTTTATAAAGCATAAACAAAATCGGTATTTTCTGACCGTGAAAATGGGGATGTCACGGTTAAGCCACAACCATGCAGGTGTTTGATGGTCATAAAGCTCGTTAAAAGTACTAAATTTATGTTTTAATCCTAACCATGCATGCAAGCACCTAAAGTTTGTGACTTTATGTATTAGGAGGTCTTAAAGGACATGAATATACATTTTGGACATAAAGACTTAATGGATTAATTCACAAATGAAGTCACAAATGAAGTCCCAAGAAAGCTGGCCAGTACGCTAAGCGTACATCCTGGTACACTACGCTTACTGGGTCAACTCCTCGTTTTAGTCAAGGCCAACGCACGTTGGGCGTACGTACCAAGTATGCCGCGGGTACACATGCAGAGTGGCTATATTGAGCTTTTTGGGCCTTAGGGGACTGGGCCTGGACTATTGGGTCCTATGGCTCACTATGGAGCATAGTTCTAGGCCTGGGAATTTGAAATCAGAAGTATTGGGCTTTTTGGGCCATATTGGGCCACTCGAGATTATTTCATTTTGGGCTAAGGACTTATTAGAATTGTGAAAAGGCCCATTTGAAGGGTTGCCGCAATTTAGAAATTTGGGCCATTAGTGGGTCTTAGGGAGCGTTTGATGGGCCATAGGCGCATTGGGTTTAATAAGTTAGAATTGGACCTTAGGAATGGTTAAGTTATTCCAAAGGGGTAAAAAGGTCACTTTACCCTAAGTAGTGTTATAGATTCTGATTGAGTGTTATTATGATTATGGTAGCCGGGAGTCATCGGAGCAGCTGTTAGAGATTACTTTCTGTGAGATTCGACTCACAGTTTTACAAGGTGAGTTGCCTTACAGTAGAACTGGGTCTAAGGCCATAATGCCGACCCACTAGTAGGAGGTTGTAGTTAGATGATTGTTTGTGTGATAATTTTCTGGTATGCCACTATCTATTATGTTCTATGTGCCAGTATGCTATGATTCTATGTGGTAGTGGTAGGGTGAAATACTCCCTGATATTCGGTTGAATTAGACCGAAGGGGAGGCCAGTACCCAGATATGCTAGGCAGTTATCCGATTAAAATAGATTGAAGGGGAGGCCATCACCCATATATGCTAAGCAGTTATCCGATTGAAATAGACCGAATGGGAGACCAACACCCATATATGCTAGGCAATTATCCGGTTGAAATAGACAGAAAGGGAAGCCGACACCCAGATATGTGTGGCTAGATATGTTATTGTATGGTACGTGGTATGATGGGGGAACTCACTAAACTTTGTGCTTACAGTTTTTAGTTTTCGTTTCAAGTATTTCCTCTTCGATGGGAAAGGAGCCGACATGGTAGCAGTGCATCGCACACATGATTTCCGCACTATGATGTTCTTGGGATTGCACTCTGACATTATTATTATTCCACGACATGATTTATGACATTTGACTTATGGAATTATGGATTGATATAATATCGATGATGTTTTCAGTAAACTGTTTTATAAGTAACATAATTAAAAACAAAAATTTTTGGTCATGATTTTTGGGATGTTACATATATGCCTAAGAGTTATTAAAAAATGATATTGTTAGATAATATATGATCTTAAAGGGTCACACAAACAATTTGATAAAATTGATTATTTAATAGAAATTGATTTTAATAATTATTCATAAACTCTTAATATTAATTGGAAATTATTTATTTTTTGGAAATAATAAATTTAAATGGGACAAAACATAATATGTTATAAGGTATGATTTATTAAGTCATGTACATTATTCAGGACTAGAAAGATTTTTTTTGTTTTAGCAAAAAGTTAAAGTTTATAACTTACAAAAGGATTTGTAACATTTATAAAAACTAATGGGTTTTGGTCATAAGACATCCTATGTGCTCATACAAACCCTAATGCTTGGATCTAGGTTTCTCTATTGTACATGCTTTGAATCCAAGACTATAAACCCTAATTCTAACATACAAGTAATCATATTAATATGTAATTAGGTTTAAGGTCATACCTTGATTGTTATGTAGCAATAACAATCCCAAATCTCCTTGTAATGACTTTGGAAGGCTTAGAGTCACAAGTGTCACTCCTCTAATGGTTCACAAACACCATAAGCAAGAGGATGAAGAGGAGAGAGGTTGGAGGCTGCGAAAAACATGTGTAAACCCTTACAAGAAGCTTGGCCACGTTTTTGAGCCTTAAGGGATCTTTATATAGTTGGGCTATTAGGGTTATCTAACAAGGAAACCCTAATATGAATGCTTAAGCCCTAAGCAACCCATAGACTCCTTTAATTAAGCCCATGGACGATTTCCTTATGGATTTCCCATTAGAATTCGTCCATCCCTTAATACAAGGCAATCCATGGCCTAAATTGCAATTATCTTATAATTACAATTCCAGTCCCTTAAGTTTAACTAATCTCTTTTAGTCACAAAACTAATTACCAATTAATTATTGACTAACATTAATTAAACAACATGATTTCTCTTTTAATATATTATTCCCATAATATATTAATAAATCATATTTAATCCTTACTCTCCATAATTCATCCTATCAAGTTGTTTTGGTGAAGGCAACCCAAAAGGACCATGCACCATCGGGTCAAGTACATACCAAAATAGTTATGGACTTAGACACTAATCCAACAGTCTCCCACTTGGATAAGTCTAACAACTATTCTGCGTATGACTTTAGATCCTGATCTACAATCGTAGCTTTCCAAAGCCGCTGTCAACTCTGATCACATCAGATACGCGTGTCCTTAGATAAGGGATCATATATTCCTCCATTCTAGATATCGTATGAGGTATGATTTCATATCATTCTCTTTGTACTATATCTCGATTTCCGATTTATGACGACATACTAATTGAACAAATCAAATTAGCCCTAGCCCGGCCGAGCATTTACGTATGTCATTACTAAACCATCGAGGGGCCCAAAGATATCGCTTTTATTCTTTGAATAAAAGGAACGGATAAACTTTGATACAATGCTTGCTTGCACTCACTCAACGAATTACACACAACAATATGTTTTATAACACCAAGTTACTGGTGCATTTACATATTATCAATGTGCAACCAATTCGCAAGATACAACTCACACATCTCGGTTTCAAGAATATAAGATGTTATCGTCTCACTAATCACTCGAGATAGTGATCCAAGTGAGCGTGGGTTTAATCCAATGCTCAAATCATATTCATAAGCACTCATGAACGTTGTAGCAAACATTTGCTTATGTCTAATACTTTTCTAGACAATCCACACACCAATTCATGACAGTCTTCATTCATATCTACTTCCAACATATGAACGACTGTGGTCCGTTCGAATAATTCGATTATTCTTAATAAACTCAATTATTCTGGAAGTCAAAACATGCAAGGTGAAACACAAGAATAATACTAATCCCATATGGCCTCAAACCTTTGAGTATAAACAAAACACGTTTTATTTATCACCATAGCGATTACTCATTATTTGTCGTTTCGGGTAATCAACTTCTTACTTGAATTCCAACACTTGTCCCATGCTCCTAGCATGCACACAATGTTTACCTATGGTTCTTACTTTTGTGAAATAGACAAATTGAACACATTTCCAATCATTCTCATTTTACAACTCCAAATCCATTTTCTTAAGTGTAGAATACCAAATTCTTGTTACTTATAGAATATACTAGATTCTAACATTTTATGCAATGATCCTTTTGTAATGTCACTGCACCAAAGTCTCCAAGACTATTGCCAATGATATTACAAAGTCCTCTAACGGAGATTGTTACAAGACAATTCCTTAGATATGATGTCTCTCACTCAAAGTACATTCCTTTGAACATCCTTTTGCATAAAGGTTTCTAATCTAGTCATAGATTTTCAATATTTACTTCCCAATATGGACACGCTTCCATATTTTCCATATGACAACTAATTTCTTAATAGAATCTTATCTATTCGTAATGATGTCGATATTGTCCATCCAATATGGAAACATTTCCATAATTTCCAATACTATACTTCCAACTACTCACAAGCAACCAATCCTCATCGAACTTTGGATTGTCCTTTGATAGTTGTTTAATTATTTTAGTCAAAACCGATTCTAGTCCCTTTTCCCTCTAAATGCACTAGACATTTGGAAAATCTTAGAATTGTCAAACATTAAATCATTTGCAATCGATCCTATACTCGAAGCGTATGAGACACGACGCATAATGTTTTATTTGCTATGTTCTCAAAATTCGAATTGTGAAGAGGAATGCCGTAATCATAATCGAAATTTTAAGAACACACACTATGTACCTTTGACTAAATTTATTAACATTCCACAACCTAATCCTTTAGATTTGAAATGAAGCATAATATTCTCTCCCTTAATTATAGTAAAACAACTTTTCAACTCTTACAACTTTGCAAAGTATGACTCTTGTTTTCTATAATTAATATTGCCAACTATGCAATACGTGCCTTAATAATCATACAGTCATAACATTTATGCTCCCACTATCATTATGATTATTATAAAACATAACACTTATGCTCCCACTAGCTTCGACATTTATTAATAAACATCTTAACTTTCAGAAAAACAATACTTATTGAATTTCTTAAGTTCATGTTTCTAATACTTAGTGCTTTGATAATCTTTTATCAAGGCTTCTTGAATTTATACACTTTTGCCTTAGATAGTTCATGTGTGTGTCTTAACAATTAAGACTAATTGCCAGACCTCACAATTCAAATTATGGAAAGGGATGCCGTAACCATGATCGAATTCGAGAATGCAATTTTCCAATCACTATCTTTTAAAATATTTCTTAGTGAAAGCATTTTCTCACAATCATTTTCATGAAGGAGGAAATCTTATGACACTTAGATTTAAACAGTGTATGTGTTCCTATCCATGTGAATTTGTTAAAAACCAAAGTTTACGACAAATTCAAACTCATATGGATCGAACTTTCTTAATGTTGATTTCTTGCCTTATGGTAGCACAGCTGCCCACCACGTTTTCCAAGTAGTTAAGCAGCTCACCTTTTCCTATCAATGTACTTTCCATTGATCAAGGTCCTTGCCTTTTATGCATTCAAATGAGAACTCATAGGACTCACATGCATAATTAACTCGATTGGATTGGCACAGAAACAAAATAATGTCTTCACGATAGGTTGTAAACCTCAACTCGTGTGCTAGTGATGATCGATAAGGTTTATTTGATTTGTTCTTGAAACTTTTCAAGACTATTAAGACTCCCACTGACTCCTTGACATATACGATTCTCTTATCAAAACATTTATTGACAAACAAATATTCAAGAGTTAGTGTAGCTTTTATCAAAAACAAAACACTTCATAATTTTGGTCTTAGTTGGTCTTTGTCTTATCCAAGACATCACAACTTTCCACAATTGATGAATGTTATAAACCTTCTTAATACTATTCACTCAATGTCACAATCTTGACTTCAAGACTTGTTTTGGAACGTAGTATGATTGACTTCTTGATTTGACCATTTCTTCAATCTTTGAATCCTCTTCTTAGACATACAATTGTACCAAGACTCATTTAGAGGATCAATTGAGATATGGTTCTCAATCATTAAGACCTATCATAAAGCATAAAAGGTACTCTCCCTTCTTCTTAGAATGGAGAAACTTTTATCTCTCTACCCACATGATTCTTGTTATTCGTTCTACTATTGATCTAAACCCTTTAATCAATTCAGAATTACACTTAATCTTATAAGTATAATCATATTTACCAAACCTTTAGTAAATCATGACGAATATATTTGTTACTCTTATGGTGAACTTGATCAACACACAACTTTGTGTACTCGATCTCCTAGTCCTTCACTTGACACTTTGTCAATGAATTAGTCTAATTTCCAAATACGAAATTTCTCATTCATTGTGCATCCACGTTGCATGATTCCAAGTTTCTGTCCAATTGAAACTTGGGCGATGAGAAACTCTCCCTATTTGGTAAATTCATGACATTTCCATAAATAACATAACTAACAATCACATCCATTCGTTGTAGAAATATTCAAACATCAATTCTCATAACGATTTCATTGCAAGGAAATAAACAAATAAATAAATGAGTCAAAATTAATTTTATTTATAAAAGCAGCGGAAAAACATTTGTCCTTACAATGCAAAATCTATTGAAAACTATGTAAAAAGAAAATTTCTAACAACTCTATCATAACTATCTAAGCTCAAAATCCAATCTTCAAGTCCATGAGATCGAGATCCATCTCTTGTGATTAGATTCATCTTGCTCTCTTATCAAGCTTCCTTTCTTTTCACCGATCCTTCAAAACATTCAAATGCAATCTTATCACATCATGTATTAAGAATCATCGAATAGGAACTTAATGGAGTTAGATAGTGGATTCTTACCTAAAGCGTAGTCATACTTTTGACTCTCCCATCTCTTAGATCTCTTAGGTAAATAGGGCAACTTCATCTCCAATGCCCCTTCTCTTGGCAATAAAAGCAAATTGACTCCTTTGGAACAACACATGGAACTACTTCAGACATCGCCTTTCTCATATGATCAAACTTTTTGATCATTGCATGTCTTTAATTGCCATTGTCTATATCCTTAGAGGTCTTGAAGGCAGATTCACCAATCAACTTTGCTTTTCTATTGCGCCAAACCATTGTTGATTCAGCAGCAATAAGCATGTAGGTGAGATCTATAAGTGTCACGTCGTGGTTCATCTTATAGTACTCTCTTACGAACTCACTATACAAGTTAGGAAGTGACTGAAGAACCCAATCAACAGCCATCGCTTCACCGACAACAGATCCCATCATTCTTAATCTATCAATGTGTGACTTCATCCCTAAGACGTGTGCACACACCGACTTGCCCTCTTTATGTTTACTTGCCAAAAGGGCTTGAGTGATATTGAACCTTTCAATTTTACAATCTTGTGGGTTAGGGAGAATAATTGGAGGAGGAGGAGGAAGTGAAGCATGATTTCTTGTTCCTCGATCGAATCGTGGAATATCATCTTCATGTGGAATGCTTGTTCCACGGGATTTGAGAAGACCATAGTTGTCGAACTTTGACATCGGGAGAAAAACGAATTCAAGTTAGTTGATTGATTGAGTCCTTGGTAAATCACCCAAATGAAATTCCAAGGCTAGGACCCAACACAATATCCTACAACTCGGGAGAGGGATGCCGTAACCCAAATTGCAGAACATTTGAAGGTAAGTGAATGACGATTCACTAGTTTCCACCATGAAAAACGAAAAAGAAATTTAAGTTTTAAATTTATGAAAACTCCTAGATCTTTTGAGATTCATTGAACATTTCAATGGCATGTTTAAATCTCGATATGCCCCTCTAGTTTGTGACTGGGATGTCGAGGATCACAAAGCGGGTGTGAATAACCATGCAAACTACAAGGTGCCCTCACATGTTACAATCACCTATTCGATGTGTCGGTAAACCACACACGCTCCACCGAACTATGACAAATATTGAGTCACCCTTTGCTACCTTTGCTCAGAACCATTTAGTGTGCCGGTAAACCACACACGCTCCACTAACGTCTTCGCAAGGGCACAAAGTGTAATTTCATGGAATTGCATCAATTCACTTTTGCCTAAGTAACTAAGATTGGGAATTTGAAAAACATTTAGTTACTTTGTATTTCATTATACTTATAATGGAAGGTTTCGTCCTATCCTACCCGTTCGGCTAACGACCCTCCACTAGTCAAGAGTGCGGTGGGTAAGAGTGGATACCCATTCAATCGCCATTTTATAGGCAATTTCCTTAAACACCCCTTATAGACCAGCTTCGTGAATGAGGCCTACTAACGGTAAGACTGACTTTTACTCATACATATATATAATGTTAGACTTTTAATGTTATATATAGTATAGGGTGTATTTTATACTTTTAAAATACTATATGGTTAACTTTAACAATTACACTTTTAATTCAATTAAATGGTTAACCTAAACTTTTATGGATTTATTAAACCTATTTTAATGATACTCCTTAATTAATTAATAAAACCATAAGGGTGTGATTTGAACTTTTCAAAACATTACTAAGGTTTTAGAATTTAACATTCTTAATTAAACTTTTAATCAACTTTTAAATTCCAAAACTTGATGGCATGTTTTGAAACATTTCAAAACATTAGGGTTTTAACTATTTAAATTTCAAAACTTCAAAACTTTTGGGTTCAAATTTAAACTATAAAACCTAAAGGGGAAAATATGAAACTTTTCATAACAACAAGGATCAAATAACAAATAATCTAAACTAACATTTAGTTACATAATTATCCATATTTGATTTGTTTAATGATTTCTTGCAAAACAATTTATCAATTTACTCAAAATAATTAATCAATTATCTTATAAGGAAACAATTATCTTGTTAATTGATAATTATCTTTAATTAGATCAAGAATATAGTCATATATATCATAAAATCGGATTTATATTGATCTAACATGATAAGGTAACTATCCATATGCAAAAACAGCAAGAAATCCCGAGATAAGCGTTATCTGATGAGTTGACTCGTCGAGTCAGGCATGGACTCGGCGAGTCCAGCCTCCACAATCCAAAAAATCGAATTTTTCAGTTATACAATGCATCAATACAATTGAAACCAAGCTAGTCTCTGATACCACTGATGGGTTTTGGTCATAAGAAATCCTATGTGCTCATACAAACCCTAATGCTTGGATCTAGGTTTCTCTATTGTACAAGCTTTGAATCCAAGACTATAAACCCTAATTCTAACATACAAGTAATCATATTAATATGTAATTAGGTTTAAGGTCATACCTTGATTGTTATGTAGCAATAACAATCCCAAATCTCCTTGTAATGACTTTGGAAGGCTTAGAGTCACAAGTGTCACTCCTATAATGGTTCACAAACACCATAAGCAAGAGGATGAAGAGGAGAGAGGTTGGAGGCTGCGAAAAACGTGTGTAAACCCTTACAAGAAGCTTGGCCACATTTTTGAGCCTTAAGGGATCTTTATATAGTTGGGTTATTAGGGTTATCTAACAAGGAAACCCTAATATGAATGCTTAAGCCCTAAGCAACCCATAGACTCCTTTAATTAAGCCCATGGATGATTTCCTTATGGATTTCCCATTAGAATTCGTCCATCCCTTAATACAAGGCAATCCATGGCCCAAATTGCAATTATCTTATAATTATAATTCCAGTCCCTTAAGTTTAACTAATCTCTTTTAGTCACAAAACTAATTATCAATTAATTATTGACTAACATTAATTAAACAATATGATTTCTCCTTTAATATATTATTCCCATAATATATTAATAAATCATATTTAATCCTTACTCTCCATAATTCATCCTATCAAGTTGCTTTGGTGAAGGCAACCCAAAAGGACCATGCACCATCGGGTCAAGTACATACCAAAATAGTTATGGACTTAGATACTAATCCAACAAAAACTTGGTCTTTATTTTCTTCCTTGAAAGCAGAGAGCTACATAGGGAGGAGAGGTGAGAATGTTTTTAATTGTTTATTTAAAAGAACACAAATCTTAAAATCAAGCATGGATAACATGATTAAGCATTGGTGATACTAACATGCTAGGTATTAAATTTGAAGAACTTATGGGTAAAGAATGCATGTAAAAAGGCTTTCATGAGGCCTCTATTCTATACTCTTGAAATCGTAAGTAGCATGTTCTCACACTCTTATCTTCCCTCTAGTAAAAAGGTGTTAGAATACTTGCTCGTATTTTTCTCTCTTTAAGTCATATTTGGATATGAACTTAAAGCTTAAGAGTTTTGAGTAGCATCTCATGTTTAGTTTTTGTTGGTGTTTCCATCTATGAAAGAGTTCTAATCTACATTCTACATCAATATTCAAGCCCTCCATTTAGGATTTAAACGACTATAAAAGTTGTCATCTTCTTATTCATTCTTTGGTTGATGTTTTTCTTTCCGAACTTTGCAAGAAGATCCTAGGTGAGTTTAAAATAGTTTATATTATTCTAAAATTATAAAGTCTTCCGTTGCTAGATTTTGAATTTTCGAAACTAATTTTTGAATAAAAACCTAACAATATATTTGTCGATGACTTCGGAAATCATGCAACATCACAAAGGAGGAGAATGTAGAGTGCTGATTTTGTTGTGACTATTTTAAAGATTATATTATTGAAGTTGTCCTATACCGAATGAGTCCTAATGAAGATAGAGTGAAGCTTTTGATACCGAAGTAGTTTCGAAAGAATATTATGCTCCTTCGGTACTTAGATTATCATGTGGACTATCATTCTCCTAACAAATCTTGTATGTTAATGTGAGAAGTTAATTTGTAGTTTCACATGTGTATGTCCATGTGTTGACTTCTTAGGATACATCATTCGGTACTTAGATTACCACCGCCACTACCACCCCTACCCGTCACCTGCCACCACCATCGTTACCACTACCGCCGCCACCACAACTACAGTCTCCACTACCAACCACCACCACCACAACCTACCAATGTCGTCACCACCGCCTACCTCCACCACAAAAAACAGCAACCATTACTACCTCCACCTGCAACCACCACCTACCATCGTCACCGCCACTACCACCCCCATCCATCACCTACCACTGCCACCTATTAGATTACTACAGATTATCAACATATCCACTGAAAGATAATGACCTGTAACTTTAGGGCATATGAGATTATGACCTACAACCTATTAGATTACTACAGATTATCAACATATCCACCGAATCGAACCTTACTATTATATTATATATTAAATAAATTATATATTTATATTTTATATATAATAATAGCTATATATACTTAGACTAATTAAATAATAAATATACTATTTATCTTTAGCAAAAAAATTAACAAAAAGAAAAAATAGTTAATATTTTTCATTTAATTTGTCAAAAAAATGTTGCCAACACAACATGCACGTAAAGTTTGAGATTTTCTTCACATTTTACAAGGACCAAAATGTAATTTTTATTTAATTTGGTAAATGCCAATGTTGATATAGCTTCAAATCGTTTGAGGAGGATATGATGAAATCTAGGATCAATTACAAACTAATATCAATACACTTTTTCGCCTCCAAAATCGTTTTAGGGTTCAGAAAGGATCACAAGAAAATTTCAAGAATGTGTTTACTCTCCAAAATCAAGGTGGGAAGTCCTCATCTTTCTCACCGCCAAAATCATATCAAATCAATTTGAGTAAGGTAATTTCGAGATATTAAGTATCATCCTTGAAATTAGGAACATATTAATTTCATCTCTATAAAGAGGATTGATTTATTCAATAATTTTTATCGTCTTCTTCATTGTGAAAGAAAATCAGTTGTACTACAGGTGTTCTTCTACCTAAATCGTTCTTTATTCAGTTGTAAGTCTCTATGAATGTTACCATTAAGTTTGTCTTTCAGTTGATTAAAAATGTTACTGGTAGTATATTGTTCCAAATTATGCCATAACAAAAAATAATTTTTTTGAACACCGGGTATGATTATTGCATACCAACTGTTCGATGAAAAGCGTAAATCAATAATTTATGTTAAATATTATTGTATGATATCATATTATTTAATGAAATACTAATCTGATTACACTAACTTATATGTTATTTTTCATGTTTAATTAAGTATTATGGAAGGAGAAAACACATTGATTAAAGATGTGCCTATATTGGAAATGGAGGAGGAGGACCAAAATGATGGATCTGATCTAGATGATTCAGAACATGAAGACACATCGGATTACACTTCCAACGATTCCAATAGCAATACAGATACTACAAAGAAAACAAGGAAGAGGGGATTGATTCGATTGCCAAAGTTACGGACCGAACATACAAATTCTGGTTGAAGAAAAAAACGTGTAAAGTTTGATGAATTTGGAAGGTTTGCAAGGAAGTATAGATCACAGTTACCTAGTTATCTGGGAGACTTAGTACGGGAAAGGGTAGGAGTTAGTGTTTTCAATTGGAAGAAGGTAGCAAAAGAAGTCAAGGAAAAACTATGGGAAGAGATAACGGTAAATAATGCTTTTTTATATGCAACTCATATGTTATTGGTATTCTCCAATGCAATTTCATTCAATAACTAACATACTAGCTACTTGTATTCAACGTTTTTTATGAAATTGAGGATAGTCGAAGAAAATATATAATGAATCGGCTTGGTATGCTTCTACGGAATTTTAGAAGAAAATTGTATGCAAAGTACATAGAGCCCAACTTAGGGAATACTGCCAAGCTTAAAAGAATTCCTAAACGATACCGTACAATAATTCTTTGCCAAGATCATTGGGACAAGTTCGTTGAACACACACAGTCAGACAAATTCAAGGTTAAATTCATTTTTTATATTCATTATCACTTTTATTTTATATTTTATTAAGGTAAAAAATACTTATAAGATCTGTGAATTTTTTTTTTGGAAGGATACGTCAAGAAAGGCGAAAGTAGCACGTTCGAAGTCGAATTATAATCACCGGATGAGACGAGGAGGATATACGGCTCTAAGAGAGAAACTGGTAAGTTCTATCTTTGATTGGATTGTGTATTTTTATATGTGTTTGTTTTTAGGGAAGCTCTGAAAGTATAAAAAAGATGTAAAAGAGTTATTAAAGGTTAAAATTGGAATTTAGTTATTAAAAATAAAGGATACATGTGGTTTGTTAGAAATTTGAAGAAGTTTATAATACATTATATATAATGTTTTATACATAAAATTAAACATTTGATTTTAATTTGTAAAGATTCATATAGACTTATATAAACGTGAGTTTCGTTTTGTTTGATATGGGCTTCTGTGTTAATCCATTTAAAGTAGACAAGCAGTTGGAAAATATTCTTTTTTATAGGCATATGTACAGGCTTAATAAATCTTTATTAGATGACAAAAAAACATTTTTTTTAAGAAGGGAAAAATTGTAGGCAGGTAGGAATGGAAAACCAATGTCACCAGGAAAACCAATTCACCAGCAGTATGAACACAATTAAACAACACAGATTTTGATGCGTTGCAAATATGTGATTACTAGGCGAATGCCCGTGCGTTGCGCAGTAGGATAATTAGGTAGTTTAATATGGTTATATATGGTTTAATGTATTGTGAATAAGCCATACATAAAACTTATATGTAATTAAATAGCATGTATATTTTTTTATTTACAGATTTTTTATCATAATAAATAATGTTTTTTTTTACTATTAGTTTAAAAACTTAAATGTAATTTTTATGTACACATTAGTATCTAATGTAATTAGTTGATGATTGATTAAAATTGGTGCCGTATTTTAAGTAAATATATAAAATCTCATTCTCAATCTATTTTGAGGTAGTGACATATTTTAAGTTAATATAAAAAATCATATTTTAGAACTAATGAAAAGCAAAAACGGAGATTTTTTTTTAACTATAATAAATTTGATTCCAATTAAAAAGTGCTCAATCGAAGATAATATCATTTAATAAACATCATAAGATATTACGTTATATTCAAATTAGAGACATTATTTTTGTAAGAGTCATTCAAAATATTTGAGATTATAGTGCCTAATACAACAATGTAATAACCAAATGACCCTAACATATTTTAAATGAAATATAATTATAATATATTATCTATGCAACTAATATACCATTCTTCTAATATGTGGGATTAGTCTACTATATGACACTATGTGTGATTCGTCTACTATATGGTATTGTTCTAATATATTATATTATAGTATAAACATCATATTTGGAAAACCACTTTGAGTTATATTGTAGTTTATAACATTAAATTTGTGATGGGCTGTATTTGACACATATTTGTGTATTTATATCTATATTATATATTTAAAACAAATCTTATATAAACATCCAACCTAAATATTCATCTTCAAGTTTTCTTTCTTCGCCACGTAAATAAACTTTTGTTATAAAGCCAAAAATGGAATAAAAGACATTTAATTGTATGATCATGGTATATTGTATTTTGATTGGGGCTTGTACAAAACATGCATGTGCATATATTATTAATTTATCTCTTGTTTTGGGTAATTCAAATAAGATAGCTTCAAATCCAACGTATCAAACGGATTACCCATTTACTAAAGTCTAAAACCCAAAAACTCAAACATGTTCTAATACCATACAAATGCA
This sequence comes from Lactuca saligna, assembly GCF_052625555.1. Classification (NCBI taxonomy): domain Eukaryota; kingdom Viridiplantae; phylum Streptophyta; class Magnoliopsida; order Asterales; family Asteraceae; genus Lactuca; species Lactuca saligna. The sequence goes on along the minus strand of NC_136421.1, from coordinate 110,296,637 downwards.
TGAGGTTTTAGCAAATTATTATCTCATATGAATTACCATTGATCATGTGTGATTAATTATTAAGAAGGTGATTAATTACTATAATAAATATAGACTTGTTAAATAACTATTGAAGACATTATTTTGATACATTTTTCTGTATAGATGGAACATGAAAAACAAATCAAAGATGGAGATGTGAAGCTTGATCCTAGGATGGATTCCATGACACTAGTCTTTGGCAAGGAAAATGGTGGATTCTTAAAAGGGGTTGGCACAGGAGTGACTGCTAACAAATATTTCCACATTCCTAGAACCAAAGGATCTTCAAAAGAACAAATTGCGGACCTAAAGTTTGAACTACAGAATGAGAGACTTGAGCTGCAGAAATAAGATGAAGAACTTAAGGCGTTGTCAACAAAGGTGAGAGAACAAGATAATACACTAAATTTAGTTTTAGCTCATCTTGAATCAACAATGATACCTAATCTACCATCTCATTCGAATCGGTCTCCAACACAAGTAAGTGAGTTACTGTTTGTGCAAAATGCATTTATTATACAAATTGATCATTTTCCTTCAATTTTGTAGGTATTTTCAGTGGACAAGAACATTGAATCTCATGTCACTCCTGTTACTAATACTATTCATAGAGAAAACACCTATCATAAATAAAGCATCGACAAATGAAACAGTTACACGAGTAAGTAATTATTTGACAAATTCATTGATTTTAATATTTTTTGAAGTATTTTCTGATTTTAATATAATATTGAATTATTGTTTTCTAGGTAATGGCAAATGCCACCAAAATAACTATTGAATCTAAGAGTGCGACTACAAATTCACATCCAAAAACAAAAGATACTCATTCACCAAAACTCTCACAGGTATGTATTTGTATTTTGACATGAAAATATAAATTTTTGTTTATTGTTTAATATGTGCAATCATTGTAGACAATGAAGACAATGAAGTGCATTCAACAATATCCAAATAATAGAAGTAATGTTGCTTTTGGTACCGTTTACATATCTTCGGAAAGACAAACCATTCACGGAGTTCCACTTCAAGACGACTTCTATAAAGTTTCAATTGATGAAGTGATAAAGGCAGCTGCATTTTTTCTATATCCAAACGGTGATATCAATTTAGTTGAGGATGCACATAAAACTTTTGTTGCATGGCCAAAATACCTTGTCAAATGTAATGAAAAGGTTTATTTCTTTTATTAACTTCTTTATGCATTATTTTTTTTTCCTTTTTAAATTAGTCTTTTAAATTAATAGTTGTTCAAATTTCTTTCAATGTTTTTACAGGTACCACGAATGGGATCAACTCAAGATGATGAACATAAAAGCTCCAAGAAACAAAGAAAAAGTTTAACTCAAGATGATGAACATGAAGCAAAAAAAAAAAAGTTACAACGAGAGATAGCATTGGCAAGCATACGAGGAGCACATTCAACAAGACTAAAGAAATCTAGTTTTTGGATAATTATGAATCTTTATTCCTTTCTTTAACATTTTTAATAAACTTGTTTTGATTACAAGGATTTTTACCATTTAACTAGTGAAATTATGAATTAAAACTTTTATTTGAATTATTATTAATATTGATATTTTCTTGTCGTTTGTCCATTTACGGTTATGTTTATTTAACATTGTTTTTTTATTCCATGTGTCTAATAATTTTAAAGTCATGTTTTATTTTGTTGTCACTAAAATGTATATAATGGTTACTTCACAACAAATGTGTCGTGTGACTAAAGGGCTAACAATAGTCATGATAGAAACTTAATATGCGTCTGCAAGTGTTTTACATTCATTTTTTATTAAACACGTGTGACTAGAAGTAAAACAAATACAACGTTGAAAATTTGTGTGTCGGAAAAGATACATATGTCACTTTATTTAATAATCATATGACTAATAGTTTATGTATTGTTATATTTAAACAATACTTGTGAGTCAAAATCTTAAAAAAAACGACATGATAAGATAAAACTAATGTGACAATAGGGTAAATGTAGTCATGGTAAATGAAATTGTGTGTCGATACAACACTAATGGTTACAATTGCATTGGTTTGCGATATCTAAGTTATGAGCAATAGCCACATTGAAAACTATAGGTGTGTCTAAAGGATAAAAAAATATTATGGTTATCAAAATTTTGTGTGACTGAATACTAAACAATAAGGACGATAAACATTAGTTGTATGTCTACAATGATTTTATAGTCATGTTTCATAACATCTGTCACTTATTTCTACCTTCATGTGATTGGATGTTCGACAATGGTCACAGTTGTAAAAATATTATATAACTATACGACATTTACAACTATGGTTTAAGTATGTATGTGTGACTACAATAAAAACAATAGTAACAATCTGGAATTTTTTAATGTCTAAATGATAAAATCGATCACACTTAAAACAAATTGTTATGTTCATAAGGTGAATATTGGCCACTATTATATATACTTTTGTTTCTATAAATCAATTACAGTTATGTTTAATTGATTTCCTATGTCGAAAAGATATAAAATAGCTACTTTTACAATTTTTATGTGTTTGAATGATAGCAACAGTCATGATAAATTATACGTATGTGACTGTAAGTTATAAGATAATCATATTAAAAAATATAGTATCTGTTTTTAAAATACTTTTGGTCATTAAAATCATAAATTCATGTGACCATTTTGGGAACATGGTGATAAGTTGCTTAATTATGTGTGTCTAAAAGATTGTTAATAGTCATACCAAATAAATTTTTGTGTGACAATTTATTAGCAAAGCCTAATGGTGATAATAAATTCATGTGGCCATTTGATGAACATGATCATGCTATACTTAATTTTGTGTCTCTAAACGATAGTCTATAGTCATAATGAATTTTTTTTTTGTGTGACCAATTAATAGCAATACGCCACACTAGAAATAATTTCAGGTAACCATTACATGAAAGATAGTCATTAAAATAAAAAGAATGTATCTAAAAAGTGTTTACAACCACAATATTGGATAAAATGATAATGTACAACAACAAAAATATGTACCCTATAACCACACTTTTATGCTATGGTCATAGGTTTTCATATGTTACAACCACTAAATTTAAAAGTGGCTGTATGGTGCCTAAAATGGTACGACCTTCGGTGACACTTCTGATGAAAAAAAAAGGTGTGACTATAGGCATATGGTCACAGTTTTTTGGTGTAACCATAGCCCATTTTTGTACTAGTGTAGAGCAACAACTACTAGAACAAATAAGCTCATGACAACACATCTAAAATAGACAATGGTCCATATGATTTGAGGTAATTTGTCTGTTATGTTCCTAATTTCTTTATTTTATTTTAACACACACTAACTTTGAGTATTATTTTTGTTTCACTTTAAGTCATTGGTAGAGGATAATGGACTAATTAAATGGCCATTTAGAAAAGCTAAAACTCAATGAATTTAGAATGAAAATTCTTGAAATGAAAATGGAATTTTTTTTCTTTAAAATTTGTTAAAAATCATATTATGTTTTATTAAAATTAAATATTCTATAAAGAATGATATGTAGATCGAGAACTTAAATTTTTGGTTCATTATAATTGGATGTACGTGTCTATAAAAGTTTGAAATTATCATTTAATTAAATCATATGGCAAAATTAAGAGTATACCAAAAAATTAATTAAAGTTATAATTGTTAAGCAACTGAAAAAAACGATATTGAATGGTAAAAGAATTGATTAAATATTTACAAGTTTCGTTTTATAAAGATGGGAAATCTTCAGAAAAGTCCCAATATTTACGGAAAAGTTACACTTTAGTCCCAAGATTTTTTTTTTGAACGAAAAAGTCCTGAAAACCGGCAAAAATTTGCAGTTTGACCCTTTTTGACCGGTTGAAACCGGTACCAAACTAATTTGGGACTATTTCGTAAACTAATCCAAAATATTGGGATTTTTCAGTAAACAAAAAATATTAGGACTTTTCTGTAAACAAAAATATTAGGACTTTTCTATAAACAAAACCTTAATTATTATTATTGTTATTATTATAATTATTATTATTATTATTATTATTATTATTATTATCATCATCATCATCATCATCATCATCATCATCATCATCATCATCATCATCATCATCATCATTATTATTATTATTATTATTATTATTAAAAATATAAATAAGAATACTTTTTTTTGAACTTGTTATTATTAATATTGTTACTAATACATATAAATGTATTTAAATGAAAAAATAATATTAATGACATTGTTTAAGGGTGGAGGTGGAGGAGATGTTGCTGCCTTTAGCATTGAAATCATGCATGTTTGCTTGTATATTTTTACTTTTTATATGGCCATTTCACATTTGTTGTTATTGTTTTCAATTAAAAATAATAATACTTAACAATTTAAAAGAAGTTGCATATTTGTAAAATTCTTTATAAATAGTTTAAGTTAGAAGGATTTCTCACTTTGTATATAAAAATGTTTACAGTAGAAGGATTATTTTCCAAATCCAACAGATCCACTACAAACATCTACATAGGTAGCCCATATCAAAATTCAAAAATATTAATTACAATATCTTGTTCAATAAAAAGTAATAGGACATGTTTTTTGGATTAATACTTTTGAATTTTGAATAATACTTTTGAATTATTCCTATTACTTTTTGTTAAACAAAATATTGTAATTAATACTTTCGAATTTTAATATAGGTTACTTATGTAGATGTTTGTAGTGGATTTGTTGGATTTGGAAAGTAATTCTTCAACCTTAAACAATTTTATATACAAAATGAGAAACTCTACTACCTTAAACTATTAATATGCAACTTCTTTCAAATTGTTAAATATTAATATTCTGAATTGAAAACAATAATAACAAATATGAAATGACCATATACAAAGTAAAAATATACAAGTAGACATTCACGATTTCAATACTAAAAACATCACCATCTCCTCCACCTCCACCCTTAAACAATGTTATTAATAATATTTTTTTCATTTAATGCATTTATATGTATTAGTAATAATATTAAAAATAACAAGTTCAAAAAATAGTATTCTTATTTATATTTTTAATAATAATAATAATAATAATAATAATAATAATAATAATAATAATAATAATAATAATAATAACAATAATAATAATTAAGGTTTTGTTTATAGAAAAGTCCTAATATTTTTGTTTACAGAAAGGTCCTAATATTTTTTGTTTACTGAAAAATCCCAATATTTTGGATTAGTTTACGAAATAGTCCCAAATTAGTTTGGTACCGGTTTCAACCGGTCAAAAAGGGTCAAACTGCAAATTTTTGCCGGTTTTCAGGACTTTTTCGTTCAAAAAAAAATCTTGGGACTAAAGTGTAACTTTTCCGTAAATATTGGGACTTTTCTGAAGATTTCCCTATAAAGATCCATGAAAAAAAAATACTGGTTGGATATATAGTTATCTATTGACATTTTTTTTTTGTAGTTTATATAACTTTTTGTCTTTCCCTACTCCATCAAATGAATTGTTGTCGGTTGAAACTGATAAGTAAAATAAATACAGTTAACTTCATGTTAAATGAAATACAATTAAGAAATATCTACGAGCATCTTTTGCAAAACATCACCTGAATCATAACTTGTGAGTTGCAGTAAATCACTAACGATGATATTTTAATATCTAATTATTTATGAAAAATATAAAGTTTGTAATTTATAATTTAAGGATAGTACGACAATCCTAACTAGTTTATAAACCCATGAAATCTAAGGATACAAAATTTATTAAACTAGTTATAACAATAAAAGTTTAAAATTATTAATCAATTATTTTAAATAAATTATTATTTAAATATAATTTTTTAATTATATAAAATTATACTCGTTGGTTTAAATAAAAAATGACCTTGTAATCTTTATTAATTTTATTTTAAATTTTGTTCTATTGCTATTAACTTAATGTAATTAGACTGAAAAATTTAAAATTTAAAATTTAAAATTTAAAATAAAAATCAAGATAAGTAGTAGTATGACATGAATTCGTCCACAAAAATAAAATAAACCTATTTTCCCTCCTCTACACCCACAAACAGACACAATTTTGTTTTAGGTTTGCTTGTTGAAGAATCAATCTTTAGACATCCTATAAACACTTTTATTAAAAATCAACCTATAATAAACTATTTATAATTTACTTTTTTAAAAACAATGCAAATTTAACCAATAAAAAAACTTTAAAAATCAAATAGGATCTTCAAATGAAAAATTAAAATGTCTTTTTAGCCAACCTCATTCAATAATTAATTAAGTTATAATACTTACAAAACTGAATATCAAAACCCTGCACGTTGTTCAAGAGAATGTTGCCCACAAGTATATTGATTCATTATTTCTTAAATTTAAGATAAGATCTACAAAACAATATCCCCTTCAAGCAAGTGATTTGTTATTTCATTAGTTAAATGGTAATCGAGTCAACTATTTCATTAATTAAGATAATGACATCAGTGGACCAAGTAATTTTTAAGAAGACCATGTTTTTCAGTCAATTTATAATATTCGAATTTATTGTCAAATTTACTTAAAAAAGATTAGGGTTGTCAAAAACGCCAAGTATTGTGTATTGCTACCAATTTAATAGTGAAGATAAATCATTATTTTACCAAAGTTTGATGGGTTATAACCCGGTTAATTAATCTAAAACCTTATTAATAAATGCTCATTTCCTGTAACACCAAGGAAGCATACTTAAAAGTGGATCAATTATGGTAGTATCAAAAATACAACAAAAAAAATAACAAAACCCAAATAAGACAACCTAGCAAGGCACTAGTTATATATGTATCCAGATATGGGTACACACTACACAGACTTTAGGACTACTACACTAGGTCACTAGCTAGTTTCACCAATTATAGATCCAACCAATTAATCCTTGCAGAATCTTGATCCACTGAAACGAATACATTTGGATTTCAATAAATAGGTGCTTACTTTTTAGATCAAACTGGTTTGTAAAAGAGATATTTAGATTATTGTTTTTGTACATGATTAATTTCTTAAAATGTGTAAACTTGGACAAAAGAGTGATGACACACGCCATTATAACTTATAATCGAAATTACTCAATTTGATGAGTTACCTAACTAGTAGGATTTGTTCATTTTACATCATCATTTAAATGAGGTAACTTTATTAGAATTTAGAACTAGGCAGATTACGTATACTTGCTGTATATCCATAAAAAATATTGGTCGCGACTTCTTGTGCAATCAACTAATAAATATTATACGGACCATTGAGTTTTATGTTTCTTTTATTTCACAACGACTTCAAAGTGGATCGTTTAACAGGAGGCTTTAATATATACCATGTGTGTCATGAGCATCCTAAAAATATCGACCCAAATCAGTTGACAAAAAGTTGTATAAATAATAAAACTACCACCAAAGCCCCAACCATACCTTCACAAAACACAAGATTCACTTTGCCGCTTTCCAAATTCTGGTAGCCATGGGATCTTATGACGCCACATCTCCTCCACCTGCCACTGCCGGACCACCAGGGAAGCAGTCAGAACCACCACCAAAACACAATGTTAATTCAAGTCCAGTGGTCGCTGTTGTGGGTTTAAGGATGTTTCTATTCACCACCGCTTTGGTTGCAATCATTGTTATGGTCACTTCGAAACAAACCAAACTGATTCCAGTTGCCCCAGGCGTGGCAATACCATTGTCTGCAAAATTAAATTATGTCCCATCTCTCATGTAAGTATTCAATAAACTTTGTTTGTTGAACCGATGTTTATGAGTTCGAGAATAACAGTTAATTGGAAGTGTCGTTAATTATATACGTAACATGTTGCAGATACTTGGTAACAGCGCTCTCAGTTGCTTGCTTATACAGCATCGTCTCAAGCGTGATATCCGTTTTGGCACTTATGAAGCCAGGAGGAAGCTCCACAAAACTACAGCTTCATTTTGTGATGATTGATGCTGTAAGTTGACTAGAACTTGTATCAATCTTTCATAAAAATGAAATTTTCTGACTTAAATGTATATAATTGTGAATCCAAATTAACCTCCTTAATTAAGCTTTAGTGCACTAACATAAAATCAATTCTTGTGGTGTAGTTGCTGTTAGGGATTCTGGCTTCAGCAACAGGAGCAGCAATCGGGGTGGCGTATGTTGGATTCAAAGGGAACTCTCATACAAGATGGAACAAGGTGTGTAATACATATGATTCCTTCTGCCTACGCAGTGCTGTCTCTCTTATTCTATCACTTGTGTCCTCTATAACACTTCTACTACTCGTTTGGATCTCCATTCACATGCTTTACAAGAAGACCACAAGGAGATAATTTAATCAACACCAAATATATTTACTTCCCATGTACGTACGTGCCAGTTTCATGTTATTTGTTTTGCGTCAATAAAATTCAGTCTGTATATGTTTTTCGTTGTGGCCATTTGGCTTTGGGAAGATGATACGACACTGTTGATTGCTTTTTCATACCAAGGTCTTACATAGTTACATGTCCTATGTTATTGTAGGTAAGCAATGTGAATGCATGCATAGATGGTCAAAATCTTTTACTTCTTTTATTTACCTATATGTACTACGTATAATATTTCTTTAACTCCCGTACTTCATATGATGGCTTGAACGATTATTTTATAACGTAAGCAACTTTAATATATAAGCAATTAAATATAAATATTATGAAAAGTGGCATATGACTAATTGACAACATGTTTAGACATAATTTAATTTTGACTCCATTGATGATTAACTATGTGTTTCCTGTTAGTAGCATTGTCCTTCCTTTAGAGCTCATTTTCTTGTTTCTTTTCTTAAGCACATTCTTCATTCTTTTTTTGTTTCTTCAAAAGATGTTCAGGATCCAATTGTCCTGCATTATTTACTTCAACCATATCTTCACACTACAATAAGCTTATAAATTTATAGGAAATGTAATTACCTATATTGCTTCATTAGACATATTAATATAAGAATAATGAAAATTTGAGAAAAAATGGCATAAATTTTTAAAGGCTTCAAAGAAGTTCAAACCAAACGATTTGAAGCCATACAAAACAAACTTTGGAAGCAAAATAGCTATCATTCAATATGAAAACGACATAAATCCTAACACCAAACACAACAAATATTCATGCAGTGTTCTCTCAACAAAAAAAACATAACTGCACCTTGAGTTCTAAGAACAATGGAAAAACAATAGAGATAGGAATCGAAAAACTTACTTGTTAGATGTTTGAACTCCAAAAAGAGAATAAATCACTTAGTCTTTGGTTGTTTGAACTCCAAAAAAGGTAGAATTTACTCAATAAGCATATGGATATTGATAATTACATGAAGCTAGTCAACATAATCACAAAGCTGGTCAGCGAAATCACACGGTAATCAAAGTAAAAAAATTAGAAAACTCATGAAAATTTCATAATTGAAAAAAGAAACGGGATTTAATGATTGAATTAGAATCATAACTTAGAAAACTTAAGAATGTTAGTTTTAAGAACTCGAAAACGGGAAACACAATCGAAACTGATTCTATGCTAGCTTGTTGCAATAGATTCTGGATTTCAATGCAGCAAGAGTCGTCTCCTCTTTTCTGAAATGGCATGAAGATTTGCCATCTCCTCGTCTTCTAAACTAGAGTTGTAATTATTTTCTTTTGCTGCTTGCTTCAAGCTGATTCGGCGATGCCCTAGACTTGACTTGTATTTCTAGTATACAATCTACCTTGATAAAAAAAAGTGGGTCAAATTTGCATGTTATGTACAACATGTAGACTTTACACTGCTGCCCCTTACATGTTGTTGCCCTGGGCTGTGGCCCAGCTCGCCCAGCCCTTGGGCCGACCCTGCTTATGTACATTGATTTGAATTTAAATTTAGCAAACAAAGTGAAGTCAGTTAAAACATGAAGCAAGTTAAAACATGAAGCAAGATTGGATAGCAGATCTAATGTGAACCTAAAACTAAAGATGTTCATCATTCAGATCTATGAGTCGGTGTTATCATTGATTTAGAAATGATTATTATCGAATTTTGGTTTTATTTATTATTGGAAATTATATAGTAATTGATATATTTGCTTCAAAAATGTATGAACTGTTTAGGCGATTTTTGCAACATTTTACATGATTTTTAGTTAATTAAAAAATTTTACGAAAACTTTTGTTTTATAAATTTTTGTTGTTTGTGTATTGTGTGTTTGACGACACAAAAAAATGGGCGTTAATATTAGACTCGCCCAGGGCATCATGGACCAATGGACCGACCCTGATGGTACGCCAATAAGTGAAGGTGAAGAATTTTCCTTCTCTTCCGGTGAAACCTCCGACGAGTGGTGCACGTGTGTGTGAAATGACCAAGAAAAAAAGAGAGGCAGAGCGATGTTGTCTTCGGTGGGTTCACCGTTGGCATGTATATGTATGTATGGTGTCACGTCTACGTGTTCTTTTCCTGGACGATGAGAAGGTTCCAACATAGTCTTCTCATGAAGGCTTAGTTCCATGTGTTGTCGGTTGATTCACAGTTGGTTTTCTGATGAGCAATAATGGAAACATATGAACTTTTCAGTGTGGGCATCTTTCAACGTGTTGAGAGAAGAACTTTGGATGGAGAGTAGAATGCAAAATACTAAGTTAATCTATTGGATCTTTGATTAGATAAACAATAAAATACATTTAGAATTAAGAATAGTTCACGATGGAGAATATAACAACATTTACAAAATAAACATAAACAAGTAAATGAAATACTTAGTTGAATCTTGATTAATCTTGCTTCCACACTTTAAATCAATAAATGATGAAGAACAAGAGCATAAATGGTGACGAAGAGACTTGTATTAAACTAGAAGCAATTACAAGACAAATTGATAAATACAGACACACTTATAACAAACAACAAATCCATCTATTTATAGAAAGACCTAGTACACACTATTGACTAGTTAATGGAAAAGTAAGGTATATAGGTGGCCATCTTCCATGCGTGAACTGACAAAATCCTTCCAAAAGATATTGGTGGATAAGGTTGACAATGTACTCTTCTTCGCATCATATAAGGACAAAAAGGCTTCACAACTTCGCATAGACTCTTTATCTCATTCTTCTCATATCTTAGATCACATATACATCACATCAATAAAAAGACATTACTTCATACCTCCAAAACTTTAGATCTCACCAAAAATAATTTACTTGCCGAGGGTCACTTTCATACATCAACAATTTTCTCATAAATGACCTCACAACTATCTTCTTCATTTATCATGTTTAAAAAACCTGATCAACAACTTCCATAATTTCCTTATAACTAACAACCATTTGATTCTTTCTCGTAAAGCCTCCTTGACTTCTTCAGTGGTGTACTTGGATATGTTAACAACCCTTAGGATCTCTTCCATCTGTGAATTTGTGCATTGATGGAAGGAAGTTGCAGCTAGGAAGTTGGTTGCTCCGCCCTTTCTATCTTGAAATCCTTTTTCGGTTAGTAGGGTTGCTTTAAATGGAGGAAGATCAAAATGATTGATGAGAATAGGATGAATCTTTGCATTAATTAATTCGAATTCACAAACCAAGGATCTTAAGTAGTCACAAAGTTTGCCATATGTTGGCTTGAAGTGATGTTAATTTTCAATCTTTAGGCTAAAGAACCTTGTGATGACGAAAAATTCTTTGGGATTCATGCATATGCAATCTGTAACACCCATTTTCTGTAACTGATCAGGTGTGGATTCGAGGGTTTCAAATATGAGGTTTTCGGGAAAAACATCATGCCACGACATGGTGAGAAGGTCACCACGATGTGGCAAAGTCATTAATAAAGATTACAGGTCTAACTTGTTGTCACAACATGACAAGAAGGTGGCCATGATGTGGCAACTGCTGCAACCCAAACCTCAAATTTTTAGGGTTTCTACCAAATTTAAAGGCATTAATCTCAAGATTAGGGCATCCTCCGCAGCCCCCATTTCCCAATTCGAAACCCTAGACTCCTTTTTAAGTTCTTGGCTCATTTTGGTCTCTTTTGTGCACTTTGAAGAAGAAGAAGGTTTTGGTGCAAGGATCAAGCAAGCAACTCTTCTCCATTCTTGGAATCATCCTAAGGACTATTTGTAAGACTTCAAGATTTTATGATTTTGTTTCTTTCTTTGTAGATATAGCTTTATTTGCATGATTTGGACCATCAAGGAAGTTTAAATGTAGGGATGAGATAAAGTTTGAAACTTTATGGCTCACCAAGGTCCATTGAGCCTTATATCTTTCAAATCTAGAAGTTGGTTGAAATTTGTAAGATTTACATGAGTTTTATGTAACTTTTCACATGTTTTGATCTAGATGGGTGAAGAACATGCACGGATCATGCATGTCCATAGAGTTTGGATTTTTATGGACCATTAGGGTCCCTAGAATCCCTATGGAAATTTTAAGAAAAGTACTAAAACGATTAAAAACTTAAGTAAAAAAGTTGTCTTTAGCCAGTTGCCATGGCATGGGAAGTTCGGTGCTACAACATGGTGAAGATGGAAACCGCAACTACATGGACTAGATTCTACTATGATGTGGTGGCATGCTTGCCACAATGTGGCAATGGATTTTGATTAGGATTAGATTAGATGGCCACGACATGGGCACTGGTTGGCCATAACATGGAAAGTTGACTTTGATCGTTGACTTTGCATTGGTTTGACTTTTAGTCAAATTGTTAGTTTTAGATGGTATACTAAGAGTTTAACTTCTCTGATTCGTTAGGAGGTGTGTAGCACCTGCTTCTTGAACGTATGAGCTGATTAGTTGTTGACTACGTGTGTAATTTGAGTCTTCTCACTATACTATATAGGATGCTAGTTGTCTTTGTGACTCTTGTATGGAAGACTAGGGTTTGGCCACTTATATTTGCATGTAAAACCAAGATTTGGTCCTTCGTAATGGTATGGAAGACCAGGATCCGGCCCCTGACACTTATACAAGTAAAGACCATGATTCGGCCCATGTTAGGAAGTGATTATAAGGGTATGATTGGGCCCATAGCATTCACTGAGGGTTGAAATAGACCCATTATGTTATTTATGGTATGTGGTACCTTGGTGACTAACTAAGCTTTATACTTAGGGTTTATGTTTAAATTATTTAAGGTTTTCTTATATTAAACGAAGGGTGGTGCTCAATTTCATCGCATCCATTAGACATTCCCACATATAATAACTTCATGATGATGATATGCAAAATATGTAACGACCCAATTTTTCAAGTCCAAAAATTTCATTTTCAATTAAACACTTTGTAAAACATTTGTAAATAAACAACATTCGACCGTATCATTTCTTAAAACATATTTCATGTTTGCAAACCTAAAAGATAAGTCATAATAATGTCAGAGTACAAATCCCATAATATCTCATGATGCGGAAAACGGAAGTGTGTGTATGATGTGCTGCTACCGCACCAGCTCCTTCCCCTTCGCTGAAGAGGTATTTGAAACCAAAACTGTAAACTATAAGCACAAAGCTTAGTGAGTTCCCCCATCGTACCACATACCATACGATCATATAGCATACATACTCCCAGCAATTCTGGGGTGCCCGACCTGCCTGGTACGGCCATTCTGGGGTGCTGTCCTACCCGTGTCAAGCCATTCTGGGGTATCGACCTACCCATGTCAGGCTATTCTGGGGTGCTGACCTACCCGTGGGTCCTAACAACCGCACTTGGGGACTATTCCCCTCCTACTACCCCTACCACATATAACATGTAACATCCCCCTCTGACACGTATCACAATATTGTCCGCTTTGGGCCACTCAGTACGAGGACTTCCCAGGGGGTCACCCATCCTGGTACTACTCCCGCCCGAGCACACTTAACTGCAGAGTTCTTGTGGGATCTGCTGCCCTCACTGATTTAAAACGCATTGTGTTAGGGAAGGTATCCACACCCCTTATAAGGAATGCTTAGTTCTCCTTCCCAGTCGATGTGGGATCAGATCTAACCCACTTTCACCCCCATTATAGGGTTCGATGTCCCTATCGAACACATCGACCCGTGCCCTGGCTCTGATACCATTTGTAACATCCCCCTCTGGCATGTATCACAATATTGTCCGCTTTGGGCCACTCGGCACGAGGACTTCCCAGGGGGTCACCCATCCTAGTACTACTCCAGCCCGAGCACGCTTAACTGCAGAGTTCTTATGGGATCTGCTGCCCTCACGACTTTAAAACGCATTGTGATAGGGAAGGTATCCACACCCCTTATAAGGAATGCTTAGTTCTCCTTCCCAACCGATGGGGGATCAGATCTAACCCACTTTAAAATAGGGATGGCTTTGAAGGCTGCAAGGATTGAACCCACGACCTTCAATTCACCAGTCAGCGCCTTCACGCTCTGATACCAACTTGTAACGACCCAATTTTCATGTCCGAAAATTTCGTTTTGAAAACATTACTTTAGAAAACATTAACAATTAAAAACATTGTTTGATCAAACCATAAAACAACGTAAACCATGTCTAAAAGCCAAACCATACAACCCATCAAAATATCAGAGTACAAATCCCGGTGAATCTCGTAAATGCGGAAACCAGAGTGTGTGCATGATGTGCCACTACCGTGCCAGCTCCTTCCCCTTCGAAGAAGAGGTACCTGAAACCAAAACTGTAAAACGTAAGCACAAAGCTTAGTGAGTTCCCCCACCGTACCACATACCATACAAACACATAACATACATACTGCCAGGCTATTCTGGGGTGCCTGACTACCCGGTACGACCATTCTGGGGTGCCGACCTACCTATACGGCCATTCTGGGGTGCTGTCCTACCCGTGTTAAGCCATTCTGGGGTGCTGACTACCCATGTCAAGCCATTCTGGGGTGCTGACTACCCATCGGTCCTAACAACCGATCCTCGGGGACTGGTCCCCTCCTACTACCTCTATCGCATAACATAACAGGCCAGCATACAAACATATCATCACATACTGTCAGACATTTCTGGGGTGTCTGACTACCCTTCGGTCCTAACAACCGAACGTATCATCCTAACATATAACATAACAGGTAGTAGCAACCAAGATGATATTACAAAGACAATCATCTAACATATGACTCCTACTGGTGGGCTGGCATTGTGGCCATAGACCCACCGCTACTGGAAGGTAACTCACCTCAAAGTAGCTGCTGAACTGATCGGGAACTGATTGACTGCTGCTGCTGCTGCTGCTCCGGAAATCCTCCGTCTGCAATTCCCAAAACATACTCAATCAAACACTGCTAACTGTCCTTTGGGTAAAATGACCATTTTACCCCAGGTGTAGCCCTAACTCAAAGTTAGAGTCAACTTTCAGTTGACCCGACTCACCGAGTTGGCTCTCCAAATCGCCGAGTTCCTATCCAGACGATTGTCCTGAGTCCCTGCTTCTACTCGTCGAGTTAGGCTATGACTCGACGAGTTCTTCTTCTAAACTGACATTCAAGTCCTTCATCCTACTCGCCGAGTTGTATGAACAACTCGTCGAGTTCATCTTCATCCGATGAACACTTATGCGGAGACTCGCCGAGTTGTATGAACAACTCGCCGAGTCTGTTCTTGATCTAAGGAGATTGCCTTGAACTCGCCGAGTCAGGGAATCGACTCGCCGAGTTCCTCCATAGATGAGTTCAGCTTCCCACTCACTGAGTCACTCCCCGTGACTCACTGCACACTCGACACTACGGAAAGGGGACAAATTCGGAGACTCGCGAGCAGACGCGCCGAGTCACGTGAACGACTCGCCGAGTCGTTGCCATGCACCTACAAAATACACAGATTTTCTCGATTCCAGTCCATGCCATTCACAGATATGGGTTTCTAGGGCATAGATTACACGTAAAGTTTCCAACTTTACGTGTAGATAATCACCAATGAAGGTTTTAGGGCTCAAAGTGCACCAAAATGGGTAGATCTAGGGCTTTCATGCAATATGACCCCATAAAGGCATTAGATCCATGCTCCAGGGACCAAATCATGCCTGGATCTAGAGGCTAACAACTTATTACAACCCACAATGCACAAACAAGCTTGGGGAATGGCTCAAGAAAGACTTTCATGAAGCTAAAAGAGACTACAAGCTTGAAAACAGAGGGGAAACGAGCTATACCTCAAGGAAAACGTTGAGATGATGCAAAGATGCCTGACCTCCTTCTCCTCTTCTTGATCTACTCTTCTTTCTCCTCAAAATCTTCAAGAATACACCAAAACACTTCAATCTCACAAGGAATAAGGGTATAAATGATGTTGGGAGCTCTGAGGGTGGGGCGGAAATGAGGGTTTAAATAGGGTGCAAACCCTTGAAATTTAGGGTTTCATCCAACAGCGGTGACTCGCCGAGTCTAGGATATGGACTCGCCGAGTCGCCAACTTAAATGAGTCCCGGGTCCCGTCCCTACTCGGCGAGTCGGATCTATGACTCGCCGACTCCAAGGCTAAAAATGGAAAATACTCAAATAAGATTTACATACCAAGCACCAGGTGCTACAAATCTCCCCCACTTATTTTAGACTTCGTCCTTGAAGTCTGCTGCTCGATCCTGAAACAGCTCGGGGTAATGCTCCATCACCTCGTCCACCGGTTCCAAAGTCCATTTCGAACCCCTGCGGTGCTGCCATTGCACCTTCACTAGCTCCACCCTCTTGTTCCTCAAATCCTTCGACTTCCTGTCGAGGATTGCGACTGGGCGCTCAATGTAATTCAGGCTGTCATCAACCTGAATATCCTCTGACGGCACTACCGCTGAATAGTCCACTAGGCACTTCCGCAGCTGAGAAACATGGAAAGTGCTGTGGATCTGACTGAGCTCGACTGGCAGATCAGCCTATATGCCACCTTGCCCACCCGGGGTACAACCCTGAACGGTCAGATGAATCTGGGGCCAACTTGCCCCGCTTCCGGAATCGAATGACGCCTTTCCAAGGCGACACCTTCAGGAGAACCATATCCCTGACTTGGAACTCCAAGTCGGATCGACGCTTGTCGGCGTAGCTTTTCTACCGACTCTGAGCGGTCTGAAGCTTGGTGAATTGCATACGGGTCGATGTGTTCGACGGGGATGTCGAACCCTATAATGGGGGGTGAAAGTGGGTTAGATCTGATCCCACATCGGTTGGGAAAGAGAACTAAGCATTCCTTATAAGGGGTAGACCGATCGCTATTGGAAGGTAACTCACCTCGAAAAGTAGCTGCTGAAAATCTACTTGCTAGACGACTGACTGCTGTACCGACATTCCTCCGACTATAAATCCATAAACATAGATTAGTTACTCCTGGATACCCTTAGGTCAAATGACTAACCTACCCCGGGTCCAAGGTCAACTCCTTGGTCAAAGTCAACTTCTAGTTGACTGGACTCGCCGAGTCATGGTGTAGACTCGCCGAGTCCCTCTCCTACTCGCTTCTAAATCCTCACCAGAGCATCCATCTTGAGGATTTGGGTTTTTGGGACTATTGCTACACGTTAAATTGCTCATCCCGTGTGCAGCTACGAAGGGTTGCCCCTTTTACACTAAAACCCCTCTTAACTCAGTAACAGTTCATATGACTCACCGAGTTGAAGAACTACTCGTCGAGTTCTAGGCAATCTTCAAAGGACTCGCCAAGTTGTTCATCCAACTCGCCGAGTCTAAGACCATCTTCATAGAACTCGCCGAGTCCACTTTGGAACTCGCCGAGTCCCCTCAACCCTCCACTCATACAAACCAAATCTGAGACATGCAATGGTTCCAAACCATAGATCTAAGCTCCTAGGGTATGCTTATCACATAAAGTTGTAAACTTTACGTGCATGCATGGCCCTATGAGCTCCAAAAGGTAATTCCAAGCTCTTTATGAGGTTATACACCCAATAGGGACCTTAATCACTTCAATCACAGAGACTTTACACTTCTAAGGTGTCCATAAGGTCCAGATCTGAAGTCCTTTCAGAACATAGAGCATAACTACATGGGGTTTGAGGTTTTAGGGCTTGAAAACCATCAATTAGGGACAAAAAGGGGATCTAATGAACTAGTGATCAAGGTAGAAACTTTTCTACCTGAATGGAAGCTTCTCACAGTGTAGATTTCAGATCTACTTGCCCTCCTTGCACTCTTCAACCTCCTCCATCTTCTTCTGAGCTCCAAACTTCCTTCACTAATCCAAAAATCACTCACAAGAACAATATGGGGGCTAGGGTTTCGCTCTACATCTCTCTGAAAGTGTTAGGGACAAGGGAGGCCGAGTTAGAGTGTTTAAATAGGGTGCAAACACCCTGGTTAGGGTTTTCACTACTAGAAAACAACCCTTTAATGACGCGCAAACAGTGACACGCGCTGATAGAGGACGCTCATTTTACACGAGTTAGAGCTACAAGCTCTCTGGATCTTCAGCTCTTACCAGAATACATTACGAAAACAAGCACACGCACACTTCGCTAATTCTTGCTCTTCTCCGATACCATTTCAAACGAACCAAAGAAAAACCCTAAAGTGTGAAATTGATGGTTCATCCTCAAATCAACAACTCTATCTTCCCCGTTAATTTTGACACAGGTTTGTCTTCATCTAATTCATTGTCAATTTTGAAAAAAGCTAAAATTAATTTGTTGGTGTTTAACATTCGTAATTTCATATTGTTTGCTATAAGCAAATATTGTTCTCTTCAACTCAGCCGTGGTTGACCATTTCGAATGCACAAAAGTTAGTTTTATAGAAAAACAGAACACCCTCAAGAAACTTGAAAAATGACAATTCAATGAAAAAAAAGGTTCTCATTTGCGATAGGCATTGAAAACCCTTATTACACCTTCACAAACAGACCCTTGAGTTGTGATTTATATGAAATTTGTTACTAAACAGAGATCAACATACATTTTTTGTAGGTCATGTTCATCATTCTGATACTCAAACAGTGAGGAGATTCAGTGCAGGACACACAGTTTCCGAATGAATTAATAAAATGCCGACTCAGGGATTTGACAAGAACTCAGGTCCTGGTACTGGTACTGGTACTTAAAAACAATAACCCTCCTTTGGTTTTCGACCTCCTTCCCAATCACCATATACATGGTATAGTCTTCTTAAGATTTCTGTCAGATTTACATTATGTATATGAGTAATCTCTTTAACTGTATCTTAGAAGTCACTAATAGCTCTAATCTCCTTAGGTTCAATGCTTCTTCTCAAAAACCCCAAGTTAATCAAGGTTATGAACTACAACCTATTAATCCATCACATAGCCCTAGAACTGAGTCTCCTGCCAAAAATCAAGTTCAAGATTTGAAAAGAATAAGATCACCACCTTTACTCCATACCTATAAAGACATCCTGCAAAACTCAAGAACGGTTGTAGTGAGGCAAGTTACTTTCTTTCTTTTCTTTTTCAAGATAACAATTACACTTACTATCATCATTCAGGTTATTGAACAATGAACAATATTCTTTTTGTTTACTTTCTAGGCCTTCTGTGTCTCCTCCAAGATCAAGTGCAAGGCGCAATCCGTACACTGATCCAGAAAATCATATTTGGTCTCCACAATATACTGATCTTGATAAACCTGAAACACTTGCAATCAATCCAAGTTATATACCTATTCCAAAACAGAGCAGATTACCTTTTACACCATCAAATGATCCTATTCTTGATGACAGTGAAAGGTAACTTATTGAGCTAAACATATATATAAGGACTTTTCTATTTCTTACATACTCTACTACAGAGAATTGCAAGCTAAAGCGAAAAGATTGGCCCGATTTAGAGACGAAAAGATATGTGTCCAGGTATCTTTTTGTTTAAGGAAATACCATTTGAGTCCCTTGAGGCCTTGAATTTAATTTTTATTTTTATTTTTATATAGAGCAAGAAAGAGCAGAGAGAGAGAGAGAGAGGAAAGGAGATCTTGATCAATATGAACGTTTGGATGGAGATAGAAATCAGACAAATGAATCTCTTGCAGTTAAGAAGGTAAGGGGATGTTTGGAATTCTGTTTTATTTAGGGGAGCTGATATTGCCACTTTAATTTTTGATGGAAAAAAATATAAATTGTCAATTATGCCCCTATTTATTTAAAAGAGAGAAATATCAATCTTTTTTCCGAAAACCCCCATGATCTTGGCCTGGTTGTTTCCCTTGCAAGTTATAAATATGATGTGGGTATTCAATCATCTGTAAAAGTAGAAATTCGTATCATAATCAAAATAAAAAAATGGATAACACAGATGAATCCGAAACTCAAAAAAGGTTGATACTATCGACGTTGAATTGGTTATTGGTTTGCTAGATGTACGTTTTGTGAAAACAAAAAAGGATTGCTTTCTTTTAATAAAATAAGGGCATAGTTTTCAATTCACAATTTATTTAAGTGGAAGGATGAAAAGTTGCAGTGGCAATATCACCACCCTTTATTTATATTTCTTGATTGTAATATGTATAATTAAAATTTTTATTTTTACTTATTTCAAGTACACTAGGACAGCTGAGAGGGAAGCTGAACTGATAAGACCAATGGCAATCTTGTAAAAGACAATGGAGTATCTTTTAAACTTGTTGGATCAATCCTATGATGATCGATTTATTGGTTTATACAACTTTTTATGGGACAGAATGAGGGCAAGGGATTTTTTAATATCAATTGCATCTCAAATGTCAAGGCCAAATCTAGGTTCAGATGAACGAGTTGTTCAGTTACCTGTTCAGGTTTAAATTTAAAAAAAATTAATAAATTGCTAATTATTGTTATATATGAAAATTGAATTATTTATATTATGGTTGTATAGGTTTTGATGCTACAAGCTTCACTATAGTGCTTTCTGTTATAAGGAAAATAAGGTAACTCATTTATCTCTTTCTCCCCCTTATCATATCATGATAATACTTGAATTAAAAATGAAAAGAACTCAAGGTTAACTCATTTATATGTTTAATTACCTTTTTGCCCTTGCTGTTTCTTTCAAAATGATCTTCTTTTACCCTTCAAATCCTTGGTGCTGAAAAAGCCCTTTTCAGGTAAAATATCATTATCCACAACCACTAAAACTTTCAGCTAAAAACAATTAGATATTAATGTTGATCTTGTACTGATTTTAATGTTGATGGTGTAATGGTTGATTGCTAGTGGAGTACATTTGAAGCACATGTTCCACAAGAGTATAATTAGAAGGGATATAAACGTCTATTTTAATATGGAGTGGCTCTTGTCAAAAGACTTAAATGCCCTCCCCAAAAAAAGCGTAGCCTAATTGGAGTGTTATAAAGATATAAAAATGTAGCAACAGATAAGGTTGTATAATTTTAATATTATTAGGAATGTGCAGATATGTTGGGCATTTTCTATCTATTTGGAAGCTGTTGTTATTCTCCCACAGTTGGTTCTGCTGCAGCGAAGTGGAAATGTTGACAATTTAACCGGTCAATATGTTTTCTTTCTTGGGTGTTCTCCCTTCTATATTTTGCATTGTATTGTTAGCGCATACCGTGCATTGTATATTCTCAACTGGATTTTTTGTTATCTCACACAGCCCCATTTCAATGGATGGATATGTAAGTTAAAGCTTTTCTCTTATTCTTATTGTCTATACATGTATTTCATTTGACTTTTGTTTTGTTTTTTTTTAGCCTAGTTCTCTGGCTTAATACAAACAGCTCTTTATGCTGATTTCTTCTACTATTACTTCATAAGGTACTCAACCTCCATTCCCATTCTTTATGTTCTGTCTTTTACTTTAAGCATAATCATAATAACACATGATTTATAAGGAAGGGCATTTACGTCTTTACTCTTCGCCTGGCCTATTATCAAGTTTTACTTTCATGAAGGCTTCTAATGGGTTGCCTCATCTCTAGTTTAGTAGCAATTTATTGCCTTGACCTCAGCATGTATTCCATATGCAGAATGAATTAGTTAATATTTGAATACATTACAAAAGAAATATTACATATAAATTTCTTATTTTTGTTTGAATTCATGGATTTATGTCACTGGTAAGAGTTATGGTACCAGGTTAGACATTTTAGTCCAGTAAGTGGTTAATAATTTTAAAAAACAAACTCCCCCTAAATGTAGCAATTTATATTAAGGCTAATTTAATTTATTATTTAAAAAACAAACATCAATTTATTTGCTTTGCTCTTATTGCCCTTGATCCGGATCAATACGGATTCCCATAACAACATCGTCAAAGATAAGGTCAGGATTTAAATCTTATTATATTATACCCCTCACATTTTCCCAAATTACCCCTTCCTCTACAATGTTTTTTTGTTTCTGTGTATTTTGTGCATCAGGTAAAGTTGATGGATGAAAGGAATATGAAGCCACTTAATTTAAATCTTGCAGCATTATCAGCAAGATGCAGTAAAGACTTGGAGTTGAATTTGGCTAAGTCATTATTGTGTGAGATGGGCCAATGTACAACTGCTTATCCATATAATCAGCTGGTTGGAGCATTAATCTTAAAGAATTATGAAATGCAAGATGCAAGTTTACTTAGTTGGAATTTGATGTATGAAACATTAAATACAAATTTAATTTGAAAATAAGTAAATCTATAAATAATATTTTTTTTAAACATTTAAAAATATGATACGCAAAAATGTGTGTCATCTTCATTTATGACATGGCCTTTCTTGATAGTGGATTTCTTGATACGCATTGCGTGTCATTAACACACGCTTCGTAAGCCTACGACACGCGAATGCATGTCGTTTTCCTTTATGACAGGGCCTTCCTTGATACGCATTGGGTGTCGTAAACGCACATCGTAAATGAGCGTCGTAAATGCGCGTCGTCTCTCTTTATGACAGGGCCTTCCTTGACGCGCATTTGCGCGTCGTCTTAGCCTTTTACGACGTGCAATGAGCGTCGTAAAAGGCTGTTTTTCTAGTAGTGTTTACTCGACCAGTATGGACTCGCCGAGTCTGGGACCTGATTCGCTGAGTCCCTCACTTAAATCTCGTGCCAAATTCGCTCCCACTCGGCGAGTTGGGCCTCCAACTCGCCGAGTCCAAGGCAAAATGATAAAAATACATAAACAGGAATTGTACCAGGAATCCGGTGTTACATTATGTTTTTGGATCAAATGGTTTTATCTAGATCTTTGAAGTTGTAATTTGAAAAAAAATTCTTTCATTTTTATATTAAAGTTATGGTTTGCAATTTTAGATGTTACAAGTTGGTATCAAAGCCTAGGTTTGAGGGATCTAGACACACTCCCGAGTATCCCTGAACTCAAACTGATGAATTGAAAAAAAAATATTTTAAAAGTAAACAATTTTTTAAAAAGGTTTTTTTGAAGAAAAAGGGATGTGATGCAAAGAATTAACCGAGCTCAAGTAAATG
This sequence comes from Lactuca saligna, assembly GCF_052625555.1. Taxonomy (NCBI): domain Eukaryota; kingdom Viridiplantae; phylum Streptophyta; class Magnoliopsida; order Asterales; family Asteraceae; genus Lactuca; species Lactuca saligna. The sequence continues at coordinate 110,273,267 of NC_136421.1, read as the reverse complement.
ATTCCCAAAGTAATCATACGTGTTGATATGTTATATGTTTTTTAGTTTGATATGCATGCTAGAAGTTATAATATGGATCTGCTCAGGGATGCATGCTAGAATGCCTACTTAGGATATATATATATATTTATGCCTGATACGTGAACTAGTAGAGATGACTAATAGTTAGTAGGCTAAGGATCTTCAGGAATTACATGTGAGGATTACTTGATCTTTAAGATACTTTTATTTCATTCAGTTTCTTTGCTCGAATGCTTCTTTCTTTCTTCTATCTGAAGCGTATATTGATGCTAATTATCTATTAAGTGAATACGTTAGGTTACATTCTACGAAAATTAAATGATACTTAATTTCTTGATTCGACTCTACTACGCAGCTCTTGTATGAGTCCGTCCATTGTAGGGTAAGATCTTTCAGTTGAAAGATTGTTTAATCTTTGTTGCATATAATTGTCTTCATAAGATAGTTATTTGAAATTCATAGAAGTTTCCTTTGTGGCTAAGTGTAGTTAAGTTAGGGTTCCTATTCAATTAGGAAAGTGTTAGAACATTATTATATGGGATGTGGAATCCTAGGAGAGCCTAGGAAGTGTAACATTTGCATTTCATGTATTTTTCCTTCTTTCCCTTAGCATAGAAATCATTATATTTTGGTCCCTGGTTGAGCACATTTGGAGTACACTATGAGTATGTTGGGCATACTAGGTCAAAATAAATTTTGGTCCCTAGCCGAGTACGTTGGGAGTACGCTATGAGTATGTTGGGCATACTAGGTCGAAACTTGGTTGCGGAGGATACCCACGTATGCTGGGCGTGCATGGTGTACACTAGGCATATGGTCGTCTAGGACAAACCCTAAATTTTAGGGTTTGTGCTTTATTTAAACATCTTAAGTTGCCTTAGGAGCTTCTTATTACTAGCCTCCACTTCTCCAAATCCTGAGAACAAGACCCTAATTGCTTTCTGAGTGTTTTGAGTTTGGAAGTGATCTTTGAGAAGGTTTTTAGTGATCTTGAAGGAAGAAGAGCTCTTGGAAGTTGCATTAGAACGGTTGAAGCTTGTAGATCCAGAATCATCACTAACATGGATAGATTTTGGAGGTATCAAACTCTTAACTTGATGATTTAGTTTGATAGATATTGTTAGGGCTTGTTTTTGGTGCTTTCATGGTCCGTTAAGTCATGTATGAGTGTATGAGCTACTCCAGAAGCTAAGGATGGTAGATCTTATCATTTTTGAGGTCCCTTGTGCATAAAAATGCAATTTTGATAAGTTATATGAAAGATTTAGTATGTTCAAGAATCATATTAAAATGATATTACTAATTAACATATGATACTAATGGGTTACACTAACATCAACTTGATATAATTGATTATTTATTAGAAATTCATTTTAATAAATATTCAGTAAACTCTTATAATTAAATTGGAAAGTATTTATTTCTAGGAAATAATAATTGTCATTAGCAAGTAACATTATATATAATTCATATAGTATGAATTAATAAGTCATGCACTAGATTTTGAACTAGATAATTTTTTTTTGTCTTTTATCAAAATTTTAAAGTTTATATTTTATAAACTTGGTATATAAAATATAAAGCTTTTGTCTTCTTCCTTTATAAAATAAGAGTCAAAAGACAAGATTATGGCTTTCATGTTAATTTATTCAAAAGTAATAGGTATGGAAGAAAGCATGGGGGACAAGCTTGTGTAAAGGGATTAATGGTTAAGGACCTTTGGATTAAGTCTTCACTTTAACTAGCTTAGAGGCTTTCATGTTTTGTGTCATTCTTCACATGAAAATTTTGAAATTCCTATGCTCTCCCTCATCCTCTCTTGTTTTGTTAAGAATACTTGAAGATTACTTGCATTTATACTCTCTTAAAGTTCATACTTTGGTTATAAACTTCAAGCTTAAGAGTTATATTATTTTTACAAGACTAGCATCTTAAATCAAGTTGGTAACTTTTTGGTGTCTCAAAGGATCCACATTCTTCATCAACTTCCAAGCCTTTCAAGAGGACCCAAAGAACAACAAAGGTTGTTATTTCTTCATCCTTTCTATGGTTGGTGTTTTAATCTTTCTATAACTTACAAGAAGATCATTCATGGGTATAAAATATTTATGCTATTTCAAAAATTAAAGTATTCCGTTTGCCATATTTTTCTAGTATATGAAACTAATTTTGAACTAAAACCAAACAATTTATATCAGAGCCACCATGCAAGTTCGGTTAGATTTTTTGATTCTTGGAAATCTTAGTTCGTGGAGAATATGGATCACTTGTTTTTGTATAAAAATAAGTTCATACATATTTTCTATGATAACTTTATGTTTTTTATTATATGCGACAAAAGTTACATGCATCTTTTGTCATTTAAAGTTGTCTTAGAAAAACAAATGTTGCTTTATGTGTATGTTGATGTATATTATGTGCATAAACTAGGCAAGGGCCTTTATGATTGTTGTGTTGTTGTGTTTGTTGGTTTTAGTATAAAGATGATTGTAATAATTAATTTATTCATATGGTATGTAATAATTAAATAGATTAGCTTTTCTTGTTTATTTTTGTAAAGTAATAGATTAGTTTTTAGAAATAATGTATTTGTACAAGGATGTAACAAGAAAAGAAGTTGGAGCCATTTTTTTGAAGACAAAAAGGAAATTTTTGAGTTCATCATTTGCTGGGCAGAAAGATCACACTCTCTGCAAAAGTGTCATGAATGCTACACATGACCAGAACAGAAAGATGACACTTTCTGAAAAGTGTCATGAATGTAGCAGATTTTTCCTTAAAGAAGTTTTTCAAATCTTTTACAAGCAATGTATGTTACTCAAGTGGGAGCTTCTAAAACAATATTACAATAAAATTTTTCGTCCCTTTAAATGTCCCTATAGGAATGGACTTGACATATTTTGTGTTGGCTCACAAAAATGTCATTATTTTGTTATATTTACGTACATATCTTTTTATGCATATTTGTGTTGTTTATTTTATAAAATTATTATGTGTGGTTGATAAATTAGTTTTCCACATGCTAAATTAATTTTGGAGAAAAAAAACATCACATGGAGTTTTGGTTTTCAAAATTGGACATAAGATGTAACAAGTTAGTATTTTAAAAATAAAACCAGTTTTATAAAATCGTTAATAACAACAAATTTTGAAATAGTCCATTATAAGTTTTAAAATGATTATTGTTGTAACTTATACAAACTTCAAATATATAAGTAATAAAATAAAGTTTTATTACTGGTTATTAAAATTGAATTGCATCAAATTCTATAAAAACTAGCTTTTTCTATAGAACCTTTAAAAAATAATTTTCTTTTGAAAATTGACACCATCGTTTATTATATGCAAGTAATAAAAATGATATCATATGTTTTTAAACTAGAATTATAAAACATATAAAGACCTTTTTTACAAACCTTAAATCTATGCAATCCTTTTGAAGAACACTTGCACTTGTCTTGTATGCACTAGTGAGATAAAGGATACCTAACTGCTTAATGTTATCTTTTGATGGTCGGGGTGTCTTCGTGATTTCTATAACCAAGTTATAGGTTGATTACACAAGTTTTTAAAATTATACAATTTTGATTGGAAATATTTTTTGATAAAGGATACCTAAGCAAGAGAGTTTCGAGGCATAGATGGGATCAAACATGTCTAAGTAAATTTGTTATTAGCGATCCCATAAATCTAGGAATTATATAGCAAGATATACTTGATAATCGATATCTATCAGGTTGAATTCAAATGGATGGGATAAAAGATACCTGACCATTTTTTTGTTTTGCAACTTGGATCCTAGACTTTGATAATTAATGTTTCTGGAAACTAAAAGGGTATTAAGTATTGAAGATTAAATATTAAAAATACTAAATGAATTTTCTTAAAATTTTGTAGTTAAGTAATCCATTCTCATTAACATGAATTGTCATTTTCTTTAAAGACTTAATGAAAGAATAACATTCAATATATACAACTTCAATGAATGATTTCATTTCTTAAGAGACAATCTCATGAGAGATATGAAATTGTATACACTTAAAAGTCCTAGTCCTAAACTATTTGCTTTGAGCAATAAACCTGAGCATGATACCTAGTAAAGGCATCACTGTGATGATAAAGATGCTTCTGACATCAAGCTAGGAATAATTACTCATGACTTCTAGGAAGTCTTGGATAGTATAAACATATATCTGATGATATAATAGGTCAAGCAATATTCCAATAAATAGAGTGATATTTTATTTAAAGTTAGTTTAAACATTGGAATAATGAAAGGCTAAAAGAATCACCTTGTGTGCTCCAGGAGGCCCATGTTTTATGGACTGAATACCTTTAAGCCCAAGCAATCTACTAAAGCTCACATAGATGGATCTTGTTTCTTTTGTGAAGAAACTGGACATTGGAAGATGATTTACTCCTCTTATTTGGAAAGACAGTCTGGAAGAGACTAGTACTTCTAGTATCTACTAGATAGAACTTATACTTTTTATACAACACTTAGGTACGCGGTACTTAAATTTTAATCTAATATACGTAAATGGCTTGTAGATATTTATTAAAGAGTAACCAACTGAGCACAACAAAGTTGAAACTACATTCTTCGAGTTTAGTTTATTGTTTATGCTTAGAACAGAAAGTACTTGTAATGTAAAACAATATTTGTTTTGGAACAATGTATATTTTAATTTACCATGTCTAAATTTATGTCTCAGTTATTTTATTCAAATGTTTGATCATTACTTACTCGTTTTTGATAATGATAATATTCATATTCAGAAATGATTAACTTCTATTTATGAGACTAGATCTCTTAATAGAGCTGTAAAGTAAATAGCAATATTTTATAAATAAAATTAAGTTCTATATGCAAAAACTTTTGTGTTAAACTTGTTTTAAATCAAACTCATCTTTGACATTGTTATCATTATTATATAAATGGCATTCACATATTCTAACTTCAAAAAAAGGTCTTTAAATGGAAATAATGTAGTTTATTTGACATACGTGAACCTTATTTATATGTAAAGGATTCCTAATGATATATATCACTAAAGTGTAGAGAAAATAATTAAGGAAATACACACTTTGGTATATGACTTCCCTTTTAATGAATGTATGAGATTAATCACAAGATACCAAATCAGCTGTATTAATAACTATAGTAGTTATAATTATATTTTATATGGTAAAGCATAATTGTGAAATCTTTGTTGAATGTTTCAAAAGTTGAGATGCAAACCATAAGAACTATCTAAGGACTTAAGGATAATAAAGGACGAATTAAATCTTACTTGATATAATTAACTTTCTAATAAGTAGAAATATCCTCCCTTAATCTTTTTTTGGGATAATACTTCAGTCACTATTAATTGTATCTTGAATACAAATAACAACTAATAAGTAGATTAAAATTTTTATAAGATTTAGTATGGAAGGGATCCATCCTCATCTTACTTAATGTTTTGAGAATTTGAGGCCGATGTTGGACTAAAGGTTCTAAACCCAAAATTTATTAAATAAATATTTGTATAATACTCTAAATGTGGCTTATATTGTTATATGTAAACCCACCAGGAATATGTTATTTTATTCTTGTGAAAGCTAAGCTAATAGGAAGCAAGCTTCTAATGACAACGCAAGTGGGAGGTACATGGGACTTGAAGTAACTCAAGAACCATAACCTTATGTAGTAATAGTTGGCACTAGTTTTAACAATGATTGTTAAACTTGAATAATAACTATTCACAAAAACAAATTGTCCGCATTAATGGTGGAAATCATCTATGCTTGAGAAATATGGAATCTCTCATTGATGAGCTTTTATTGATGGTTTTTCGAAAATCCATCAAATACCAAGATGCTATGTCAGATCTCGAATCTGATAAATGATTTAGAGTCATGAAAATGAGATGTAATCTATGTACGATAATCAAGTGTGGTATTGATTGGAGATTCACTCTATAGAAACGCTAGAAGGAGTAATCAAGTGTGGTATTGATTGGAGATTCACTCTATAGAAACGCTAGAAGGAGTAAGTTATTCTTCTAGAAAGAATACTTTGAATGGATAATCATACACATTTAAAGCAAGACCTATAGTAGGATTTTCTCATACTCATGTCATTGAATTTGGTCCTCTTCATACTCATGGCATTGACTGTGATCAAAACTTTTTCACAAGTAGCTATGATTAGATCAACAATGATATTATTTACTATAAATTCATATTTTTAATATGAGATATAGTAAGTAGATTTAAAAAAAGACTGCTTTTCTTAATAGACATCTATTAGAATATATATATATATATATATATATATATATATATATATATATATATATATATATATATATATATATATATATATATATAGATTAGCATGGAGGTTTTCTTAATCTATATTATCCTAATAAAATATGTAGAGCTTGAGATTCACTTGTGGATATGAAGCAACCATCTAAATGTTATAATCATGATTTTATACAAAACCACAATGTATGGTTTTATATAAAAATGAATAAAACATGAGTGTTTAATTGGAACTAGTGGGATCATAGTGAAATTCCTAATCTTGTATGAATGAGACATAATTATTTGAAATCACATTCTGACCAAGAAAGGTCGTTTTCACATTGACTCAGAAAGTGTTTCTAAAATGAAAGACTTAGGAAGGAGAAGATACATTCTTGGAATGTAAAATATATAAGGGATATGTAAAATGAATGTTAAAGGTTTCATGTCCTTACACATATATTGACAATATATTAAAAGGGATCAAGACACAAGATTCTTTTGGAGAAATCTTCGCATTTTCATATGGCACCATTTTTATCTAGCCTCAAAAGTTCATAGCTCATAGTTTTGAACTAGATGAAATGATTTATATTACATTTTTCTTGGCAAATGAATTCATCATTTAAACCATATTATGCATAGGACATGGTATTTGATCATGTTGTAAGCATGTCATAGGATACTAATTGAATACATGATCAGTCACTGGATGACTAAGAGAGCATTCTAAGAGTACCTTAGAAGAACTAAGAGAATGTATATGAGACAATCAGTTTAGAAAGGATATTTAGTGAAAGAGCTACATAAGATGTTAGTTTCTAAACAAATATAAATTATTATGAATTATAAATGGATTTTTGACTTCATTATGGAATGAAGGGTAAGTCTTGTTGGAATGAGGTCCAAGAAAAATATAATGACATGGAGAGAACACGTGTAACATGATAGATTAACGAGAATTTTGAGCAGGTACTTAGAAAATTTGGGCTGGTCCATGTGGAAAGTATGGGTAGATGTGGCAGGTAGTATGGGCCCATACTACTGAAAGTAGAGGACCGATACTTGATACAAGGAGTATTCTGGAGATTCTAAGTAGCAGCTTGAGAGGTGATGTCATGGTTCGAGTACCATGATTGGTAGCAGGTTGAGAGGTGATGTCATGGTTCCAGTACCTTGATTGGTAGCAGATTGAGAGGTGATGTCTTGGTTCGAGTACCATGATTGGTAGTAGATTGAGAGGAATGCCATGGTTCAAGTACCATGATTGGTAGCAGATTGAAAGGTGATGCCATGGTTCGAGTGCTATGCTAAATGGAAGATTGATTAGTGAAGCCATGGTTCGAGTACCATGCTTTGTAGAGGATTGAGAAGAGACAACATGGTTAGATTAGCATGGTTTATAGCAGATCGAGAGGTGGCCACATGGTTCGAGTACCATGACCGTGGTGATTAGTGTTACTGGTTCTACCAGTTATTTTGTTATGTTTGGTTAGACCGAGATCGGGTGCGATAGAGTATGAGGTCAGAGGGACCATGTGGAACAAGTTCTAATGAAGCATCCCTTGTGAGGGAAGTGGAGATAATTCCAAGGTATTTTAATGAGATGTGAGATGAAGTTGGAAGACTCAAGGATGAGTAGAGGTGGCGTTTATGGAGGATTGCATATTGAGTTGAGCAATCAGCTGATAATGGAGATGTCATCTTCTGTGACCTGAGTGGTGCTATTTATGTTTCCTGTGGGAAACATAAGAGGTGTTGAGATTTTAGTTTCTGAGCTTCGGGGTAAACGTTGCAGGTTAACATTGATGGCGATCTTCCCCCAGATTTTCGGGGCAGTATGTCTGCGGTGAGGTAATGATATAGCATGGGCAGGTTGTTAGCAGAACTAATATAGTCAAGGACAAGGATGCACTCTATTTGAGTAGAGTAGGGCATGTATCAGCTACAACGTCTGACGATCAAGAGGACTATATCGGGGCTGTGGCTCTTATTGTCTATGTTGGATATCGAGTGTGGTATTGAGGTCTCTGCTCTTATGATAACTCGTGTGATGGAATGTTGGTTGGGGAGTCGAGGATGAGGGGTATGATAGCTCATCATTGTTAGATTATGAGTCAGGGTTAGTACTAGACAGTTGAGATGTTCGGTAAAGGGATGGTATGAGATTTTGTATGATTAGAGGCAATCATGATGAGAAGTTTCTGAGGATGTCATTGAGATTCGGGATACTTGGAGTTGCAGGGTCTCTATCGGGGAGACCATCGAGCATTGTGTAGTACCTTCCAAGAGTAAGTGTGATGTTCCTGGTGGAAAGAGTCTGTGGAATAGATTATTGGTGCACCAATTGGTGATGGTTCAAACTCTGAGTAGGGGAGAATTGAGTATTTTATTCAGAGGATCAGAGACTTGTTCAAGAGCGGTTAGGGAGATGGATATAGAGACATGGACTATGGATTCATGAGAGCAGGCTCATCTTTGTATTCTGAGTCATTGGCGATTTCTCCGTGTTTCAAATTAGGAGATGGAGTACTCTGGGGTTACAAGTAGCACGAGAGGAGGATAAGTTGCAAGATTCCGAGGAAGCAATGCGGTATCTGAGTATGATGTCATGAGTATGAGAATAATGGTAGAATTAAGACATTGCGAGGTGCTGTGATGATGTACCGGGGTATCCGAGTGTAATCCCTAAATCTTGGACTATTTTGAGTTTGAGTTCGAGATGGTAAGTGGTGTATCAAGTATTTACGGGTCCAGTAGGAGCCCTTTGGCCAATTAGCGTCAAGCGAGATTATTCAAGAATGTGGATTGCAGCAGGGAAAGGTGTTTTGTTAGGAGGGATATCATCATAGATAGTAATGCATAATTTGGGTAAGTGTGTACACCTATCTATGTTTGCAGGGCATGAGTTAATGGTCGCAGTGTGTCATCGACCTGAGAATGAGATTGTGAAGTGGTAAGAGCAAGTGCGGTAAGACTGTGGGGAGCTGCAGCTTCAATGAGTCAGTGAGATGTTGTTGTGATGCTGCGGGGAGCCGTAGTACTCACTAGTCAGTGAGATGTTGTTGTGATGCTGCGGGGAGCCGTAATACTCACTAGTCAGTGAGAGGTTGTTGCGATGCTGCGAGGAGCCGTATTACTCACTAGTCAGTGAGAGGTTGTTGTGATGCTACGGGGAGCCGTAGAACTCATTAGCCAGTGAGAGGCTGTTGCGATGCTGCGGGGAGCCGTAGTACTCACTAGTCAGTGAGAGGTTGTTGTGATGTTGCAGAGAGATGTAGTAATCATTAAGCAGGAAGAGAGTGTTGTGATGAAGTACTCTCTGATCAGAGCATGACGTAGAAGAGTTTTCGACTTGGGTAGCCCTAACATTTGAGTTTTTGGGAGCCTGATGGTTAAACCAGGGGCGAGACTGGATCTCCATATTTATCGGGAATCGTTATATTCTGAATTGAGATGTGGTTATCGTAACCAAAGGGAAGTATAGAAGTGGTATACACACAGATTGCAGATGATGAGTCATGAGTTGAGTGCTTCTTTGGGATGAGTGGTTCCAAGCCCGGGTCACACCAAACTCTCGAGTATGAGTTTGGCTCTTGTGGTGCGTTGAGTAGGCGAGATGAGATTCTGGATTTTGAGGTGGGTTCCATGATAAAGGGTATTGTTTGTCATATGATATCTTAGACCTATGTAGGATAGTACTCAGGTACGGGGAGTACCGTGAGATGCATGGAACTATGAGCAGTAGACGACAAAGGTCGAGGTTGAGTCGATTTTCAGTAGGGATTGTAGTATTCGGTTGTGGTAAAGATAACTTCATGACTTGTGAGTCACCATAGACCGAGATATTTGTTGTGAGAAGGAAGGCAGCGCGGCATGTTGGGGGCATGTAGTGGGTGACCTTTAGAGGTCCAACTATAAGGTCGAGAGTAGACCAGGTGCTAAATGTTAAAAGAGATATCTGAGGGATAGTGAAGGATTACGACTTTTAGATGTTTGAAGACTTCTGAGTGAGCATGATTATTTTTGTTCTTGTTTTGGAGAACAGGATGTTGAAAGTTTATTTTTTGGATGGGTTCTGATAGTAGTCCAGTGGATGAACCAGGGATGAGCCCCTTGGGGCATGATTCGGATCGTATAGCATATTCTGTATGAGTGATCGGTAGCCGATTGTTGGATTTCGTTTTGTGAGAAATTAGTGGAGCAGTGAGTTCTCAGAGATTGATATTCGTAGAGCGAATATCATGGTGATATCTTGAGTGGGCAGTCTGGCGGCGAGCCAGGCCACTGGAATTTCCAGATTTTGGGAACGTCAGAAAAGGGTATAATAGCGGCAAAAGGGTTGGTTTTGTTCCGGACTTGGGAGTTTTCTGTGTGGATTCAGGTATCATTAGTGGAAGATAGCTGTGTAGTATAAAGTCCTATGGGGTAGTGTTTCTGGACTTTTGGGTTTTGAGCTATGTGATGCTAGGCAACGATTTCGAGGACGAAATATAATTCAAGTGGGGGAGAATTGTAACATGCAAATTTCAAGGTATATTATTTTAAATATTTAATTTAAGAATTTTGTAGGGACTCGGAGAGTTGGTGCCTCAACTTCTTGAGTAGGGTCGTGACCTGGTGACGTGTTAAATGTATGGACTCGATGAGTCGGGTATCTGACTCGCCGAGTCAGCGCTGCTGAGGATAAACCCAATTGTCCAGGTTTGTGCCCTATTTAAAGGCTTTTAGGGCCTTCATTTGCGGCCACACTTTCCCTAGAGAGACCCTAATCGATCTAGAGAGCATAGAGAGAAGGAGGGGCTAATTTCATCATCTTGGTGCAATCTTTCAAGGAAGAAGGAGGTTGTTGAAGCAATATCAACTTCAGGGGCTCAGATCTACTGCTAATTCCATTCAAGGCTGCTGTTTAAGGAATAAATCTATACATATTTTCGTATGGTTAATAGACCTCATGAAATTAGGGTTTCTTCACCCTCTTTTAAGTTGAGTTATGAAGTATGTGAAGTCCCTTTAGGCTTAGACATCAGAACTGGCCCTTAAGAGGTCCAGAGAGTCCCATGATCCTAGCTTTATGCAGTCACATAAGAGTATTAAGCCTAAAGCACCATTAAGAGGGTCATTTTGTCAAATAGAGCTAGAGATGTGATGCATGGACCTAAAGACTAGACCTTTACATGACTTTTAGATTCTAGGAGGTTGATCTATAAGCTACAGTCACAGATCTGACCTCAGGTGGCTAGATAGGGAATCCGATGGGGTCGACTCGCCGAGTCCATGGGATGACTCGATGAGTCGTAGCGAGATTGATGGAGTAGCCTTGTCCCAATATTGACTCACCGAGTTGGGAGTAAACTCTGGGAGCTGAGTGAGTTCTAGGAAGAATTCAGAAGATACGATGGGACTCGACGAGTTGCAAGGGTGCACCCAACAAGTTGGGTCAAATATAGATTGTTGACTCGAGTTTGACTTCTGTTAAGTCGGGGGTTTTTGGTCAACATAAGTAATGGAGACCTTGGAAGGGTAAAATGGTATTTTATCCACTTCAAAGAGGTAGAAAGAGAAAGAATTGCCTTCAATTATCTGAGTCGTGAGAAGAGCATTAATTAGAGATATTCATCCTTTGTGATAGGAGGAGACTTGTTCGAGATTTAAGCGCGAGGTTATTTGCTCACCTGCTAGCCGAGGTGAGTCTTCTCACTATACTTTACCTAGAGTGGTAATTACACGTGACCAGAGGGTCTTTTGTGCTTGCCTGAGATATGCCTTATATGTGTGATATGTAATGTGTGCTATATTATGTGATATTTAGACCGGAGTGGAGGGTCCAACAAATTGTGATTTTTTATGACCGGACCCAAGGGTCCAATAAACTATGAGACCGGAAGGTGCTCACTTAGACCGGACCAGAGGGTCCAACGAGTAGTGAGACCGGAGGGTTCTCACCCAAACCGGACCAGAGGGTCTAACGAGCCATTGGACTGGAGGGTCCCACTGAGACACAATGGACCGGAGGGTCCTACAGTGTTATAGCCTCTAGTGGCTAACATGTGTATGTGGTATTTGTTGGATAAGGTGCCTAAGTCCATAACTATGTCTGGTATGTACTTGAACTGACCCGACATGGTCCATTTGGGTTGCATGGAACCATGCAATTGGATAGACTAAATGAGAGAAATAACATTTGGAGATTATTAATATATTATAAGTTCTAATATATTAATAATATTATTTGATTAGTTTGATCTAGAATTAATTTAGAATTAATGAAGTGATCAAAATATAACTAATTAAATATATGGGTTGGTTAAGTAAATCATCCATATCTTGTATAGTGAGCTAAGAGGCTCCATGGATTATCAAGTTGGGTTCCACCCATAGGATGCTCCATGGGAGTTACAAACCCATGGGTCATGGAAATGAAGAGTCATGACACATTAGGGTTTACATGGTGTAACCCTAGATGTGTCAACACTATATAAGAATCCTATACTCCACCAAAATTGGCTACATATGAAACAAGAGGGCTAGACCGATTTCAAGAAGTGTGTATTCTCTCAAAAGTCTTTCCAAGAGCATTTGGTGTTGTGTGAAGCATTTGAGGCATCACACTTGGGGTGCTAGGCTCACAAGGTTTCAAGGAACATAAGCAACAACAAGGTAAGTTATTTTATCTATCATTCAAGTTAAAAATTGTTCCCCATGTATTCTAGATAGGAATATAGCCTTGGAATTCAACTTTGCATGATAATTAGAAAAACATAGATCCAAGGTTATTAGGGTTGCATGTACACTTAGGAAGTGTTAGAATACTCAACACCCATCAGTGGTATCAAGGCCTAGGTTTGTTTGTTTGTTATTTGTGCAAAAAAGTTGAAAAAAGTCGAAAAACTTGTTGTCTGACTGCTAGACTCGTCGAGTCCATGGGGGGACTCGTCGAGTTCACTTGCATCTTCAACCTACTCGTCGAGTAGGTTCATGCACTCGGCGAGTAGGGTCGACAGAGTGCAGATTTTCGACTTTAGTTGCTGGAAATAGATTAGAAACATTACCCTAAACTGTTTTGGTACTTGAAAACTTGTTTTAGATGGTGTAATGTCTTTGTTAATTCATTTACAACAACTAGTTATCAAAATTACAAAGTTTTAAGTGTAATTTTGATTTATGAAAGTGTTCATATTCATGTTCTTGTTCTTATGATGCTTACATGATCCTTGGATTAATTTGTAACCTATGTGGTAGATTAATTCATGATCATAATGTGTTTTAATGGATTCCATAACTTGTCCTCAAGTTATGGAAAAACAAAAGTAACTTGAATTAAAACCATTAAAAGAACACAAGAGTTAGAAAAATGAACAGTCTTCATTTTTATTACTCTATTAAACTCATAAGTTACAAGAAATGAAAAGTTTTGAAAGTTTACAAAACTTGCCCTCAAGTTTTGGAACAAGTAAAGTCTTGTTAAAACTTTAGTTCTAACCCCTAGAATTTTAAAAGTTAAAATTCAACCCTTATACTTATATTATTATAATTTAATAATTATATATATATATATATATATATATATATATATATATATATATATATATATGTATAAGAACAAAGTCGTCTTACCGCTAGTACGACACATTCACGAAGCCGGTCTATAAGGTGGATATAAGGTTGTTGCCTATAAATTGGCAACTTAATGGGTGTCCACTCTCACCCACCGCTCGCTTGACTGGTGGAGGGTCGTTAGCCGAACGAGTAAGACAAGGACTTATAAATTCTCATTAAAAGTATGATGAATATTATAAAGTAACTAAATGTTGTATTAAATTCCCAATCTTAGTTACTTTAGGAAAAATGTGAATAAGGTGCTAATCCATGAAATTACACTTTACACTTTGTTTAAGTCGTTGGTGGAACATGTGTGGCTAACCGGCACACTAACTTGGACTTAACAAGGTAGGTAAAGGGTGACTTAAGGTTTATTATAGTATCGGTGGAGCATGTGTGGTTTACCGGCACATCGATTGAGTGATAAACTTTAAGGGTACCAAGTGATTTGCATGGTTACTACACACCTCGTTTTGTGATCCTCGGTATCCCAGTCACAAAACTTGGAGGGCACACTCAAGATTGAAACATGCCTTTGAAAAGTTCATTGAATCTCAAAGAATCTAGGAATTTCTAAGATGCAATCAAAAACCTAATATTTAATATTTTGGTTTTCATGGTGGAAATTGGTGAATCGTCATTCACCTACCTTTCAAATATGTTATAGCTTGGATTACGGCATACCTCTTCTAAGTTATAATATATTGTGATTGGATCCTAGGCTTAATAATACATTTGGGTGTTTTATTAAGGACTCTATTAATATCTAAACTAATCTTGTCCTCTTCCTTCAGATCTCTTCAAACAATGTTGCTTCTGGCTCTAATCCTAATGGCTCCTTTACCCTTATGAACTTGTGTGGGAAAGTCACTTTTGATGGATCCAACTTCAATGAGTGGATCAGAAAAATCAGGAGGATTACCCGCTACGAGGACAAACAATATGTCCTTGACAAGGAGCTTAAGGAGATTGATGAGACCACTGCAACTCCTCAGGAGATCGCTGACTTTCAGGCACATGAAAGGGATGCTATGAAAGTGGCATGTATCATGATGGCCACGATGACAGCGGAACTCCAAAAGTCCTATGAGGATCTCTACCCTTATGAAATGCACCAAGATTTGATGGAAATATACCATCAAAGTGCACGGCAAGAGAGGTATGAAATCATCTGCTCCATGATAACAACCTTGATGATGGACGGGGATTCCGTCACGAGCCACATGCAGAAAATGCAAAGGTATGTGGATCGATTGCTGAAGCTTAATGTGAAGTTCCCTGAGGAGCTTGCAATAGATATCACATTGCACTCCTTACCATCGTGCTATGATTAATTCCGCATGACATATCACATGAATAAGGAAGAGGTCACACTCAGCAAACTTCAGGGACTTCTCTAGACCGCTAAATTAGGTCTTAAGGGGAAGTCGGTTGTTAACACTCCTACTCCAAACTCCACTCCGGTTTTGGCAATTAGGAAAAGTCGAGGGAAGAAGAGAAAGAGTTCTTCGAAGGGTACCAAGGTTAGGACCCTTGATGGATCTTCTCCAAGTGGAACCAAGAAAGGTTTCGTCACTCCTTCTTCTGACCCAAAAGAGGTTGAATGCTTCTATTGCCATGAAAAATCACATTGGAAGCGGAACTGCCAAAAATACCAGCAAGATGTGAAGGATGGGAAAGTTAAACCCAACCATGCAGGTATTTACACTATCATTTCTAATAACTCACCCCATTCTAAATCTTGGGTCCTTGATACCAGTTGTGGTATTCACATTTGTTGTGACTTGCAGGGACTAAGATGAAGTGTGAATGTGGAGCAAGGAAGGATAAACTTAATCATGGGGAATAGGAAAGTTCCACCTGTCACCAAGATATGAGTTTATACTTTATCGCTAAGTAGTGTGTTAAATTTAGATTTGAATAAATGTTGGTATTCGCCAGAAATGGCAAGACATATTATTTCCTTTCATGCATTGTATAAACAAGGTTTCACCTTTTCATTTGATAATGAAGTGGGTTCGATTAATGGTTTCTTTAATAATGTTCTTTATTTTAAAGCATTACCTTGTGATAGTGTGTATGAAGCTATATCTGTTGTAGATAACATAGGAAATAATGTTTTGTGTATTGATTCTCCTAATAATAATAACTTGGATAAAGCATCATTATGGCATTGTCGTCTTGGACATATAAGCAAGAAACACATAGGACAACTCCAAAAGGATGGAGTCTTGGAGTCGTTTGACCTAAAGTCAAATGATAGTTGCGAATCATGCTTACTTGGAAAAATGACAATGTCACCCTTCACAGGCTCGTGTGAGAGGGGTGAAGGTTTGTTGGACCTTGTACACAAGGATGTGTGTGGACCATTCAAACATGCCACAAGGGATGCTAATCGTTATTATTTGACTTTTAGTGATGATTACAATAGATATGGATATGTCTACTTAATCAAGCATAAGTCAAAGACTTTCGACAGGGTTAAGGAATTTAAATAGGAAGTCGAGAATCAATTGGGCAGGAACATTAAGATGCTTCGATCCGATCGAGGTGGTGAGTATCTTAGTTCAGAGTTCCTCAACTATCTAAGGGAATGTAGGATTGTCTCACAATTGACACCTCCCAGGACACCGCAGCTGAATGGTGTGGCTGAGAGGCATAATCGAACCTTGTTAGACATGTTTCGTTCCATGATGAGTCGAGCTTCTCTACCAATCTCATTCTGAGGGTATGCCTTAGAGACTGCCGCCCATATCCTTAATCTAGTCCCTACAAAGAAAGTTGCCAAAACTCCTCACGAGATGTGGACTAGTAAAGTACCCCAACTAGACCACATCAAGATTTGGGGTTGCGAGGCTTTTGTGAGACGTGAGACTCATGACAAGCTAGAACCTCGAAGCGAGAGGTGTATTTTCATCGGCTACCCACAACAATCCTTTGGTTACCTCTTCTACAGACCTAGTGATAATGTGGTCTTTGTAGCAAGAAGAGGAGTCTTTCGAGAAAGAGAGTTTATAAGACAAGGAGACAGTGGGAGGCAAATTGATCTTGAAGAAATTCAAGAGTCAAGTGGTGAAGAAACTTCAAACACTAGCCCTCAACTTGAGGAGGAAACTCCTGTTGAGCCAATTAACGAATCTGTACCTCTGACGCGTTCCACGAGAATTAGGAGTGCACCTGAGCATTACTATGGATTCCATATTACCGCAGAAGGTGAGACACTTATTAGTGATGGGACACTAGTAGGTCTGGATGACCCTAACAGCTACGAGGAAGCCATGGCAGGCCCCGAGTCTGCTAAATGGAAAGAGGCTATGGATAGCCAGATACAATCCATGTATTACAATGAAGTTTGGAACTTGGTTGAGAATGTACCAGGTCGTAAGACAGTAGGGTGCAAATGGATCTTCAAGAAGAAGACTGACATGGATGGTAATGTACACACTTATAAGGCTCGACTGGTCGCAAAGGGTTTCTCTCAAATTCCTGTAGTGGATTATAATGAGACTTTTTCTCCAGTAGCCATTATTAAGTCTATTAGGGTTATGTTAGCCATAGCTGCATTTCATGACTATGAAATTTGGAAAATGGATGTGAAAACCGCTTTCCTTAATGGAAAGTTGGCTGAAGATGTTTACATGAGTCAGCCAGAAGGTTTTGTCAGCAACGAGTACCCTAATAGAGTGTGTAAGCTTGAGAAATCCATTTATGGATTAAAGCAAGCACCTCGCAGATGGAATCTTTGCTTTGATGAAAAGGTCAAGGAATTTGGCTTTTCTAGGAGTGAAGATGAATCTTGTGTGTATGTCAAGGCTAGTGGGAGTATAGTTAGCTTTTTGGTATTGTATGTGGATGACATACTACTCATAGGAAATGACATCCCAACCCTGCAGGATGTAAAGTCCTGGCTTGGGAAGTGTTTCGCTATGAAGGACCTTGGTGAAGCTGCTTATATTCTAGAGATAAGGATCTTGAGAGATCGGAGTAAAAGACTAATTGGACTTAGTCAGAGTACTTACTTGGATAAGGTGCTGAAGAGATTCAACATGCAGGACTCCAAGAAAGGAGAGTTACCCATCCAGAGTAACGCCAGATTGAGTAAGACACAAAGCCCTAGCACTGAGGCTGAGATAGCAGAAATGAGTCGAATACCTTATGCATCGGCTGTAGGATCGATCATGTATGGTATGACGTGTACTCGACCTGATGTAGCCTTTGACCTGAGCATGGTTAGCAGGTATCAGGAGAACCCTGGCAAGGCACACTGGACTGTGGTAAAGAATATCCTCAAGTACCTACAACAGACTAAGGACTGGGTCCTTACCCTCGGTGGGAGTGATGACTTGAGAGTGGTAAGGTATAGTGATGCTAGCTTCCAGACTGATAGGGATAATTTCCGCTCTCAGTCGGGCTGGGTCTTTAGCCTAAACAGAGGAGCAATTTCTTGGAAGAGTTCCAAGCAAGAGACAATAGCTGATTCAACTTGCGAATCAGAGTATATTGCAGCGAGCGAGGCGGCAAAGGAGGCTATATGGCTAAAGAACTTCATCGGAGACCTTGGAGTTGTACGAGCTATTAAAGAGCCAATGGAAATTTTCTATGATAGTGAAAGCGCTGTTGCCTTAGCCAAGGAACCAAGGGATCACGGGAGATCCAGACACATCGACAGAAAATACCATTTCATTAGACATCGAATAGAAGAAGGACTCCTCGTGGCAAAGAGGGTATCATCGGATGAGAACCCAGCAGATCCCCTCATGAAGGGACCGACTCGGGTTAAGCATCTTCAGCATGCTCGGAGCATAGGGCTGAAGGATGATATTAGATTTAGTAGTTAGATAACCTCGAATTTTGTAAAGTGTAATTGACATTACATGATGAATAAAATGTGTTTTATTTATGAGTAAAGTGTTGCTATCTCTTGTCAATCGTTTACTATATTTCTTTTGCATGTTTTGACTTCTAGAATAATTTTGTTTGGTATAGCATATTATTCAAACCTCCACAATCGGTCATATGTCTGAAGTAGGTATGAATCAAGACTGTCGTGATTGGTTGCAGAGGTCTAAGATGTTGGACAAGGCTACAACAATCATGAGTGCTCATAAGTTCTGAGCATTGGACACAACCCACGCTCACTGGAATCACTTCATGGAATTCTATCTCGAGTGATCGTGAGACGGTAATATCATATAAGTCTTTAAACCTAGAGATATGATTTGTTACTTACAAGTTGGTTATGCATTGATTGTACGAAAATGCATTGGTAACTCGATATTATAAAACGTGCTTTGTGTATAATTCAATGAGTGGTAGAACAAACATATGAGTCGAAGTTTATATGTTCCTTCTTGGATTACAAGCTGATATCTGGGCCCCTCGATGATTTTTTTTGACCTATGTACCAGGCCCGGTCAGAACTAAGTTGATGTGATCAATTAAGTTCTTTGTCAAACAAATCGGAAATCGGGAAAGAAACTGCTGGACAATAAGTAAGACATTGTTCCATGTATTTGTCCGGCTGATATCCAGAATAGAGGATTATATAATCACTTATCTTAAATGGTGTACCATCATCTTCTCAGTTCCGAGAAACCTTGAAAAGAGCTACGATTACCGATCGGTTCCTGAAGTCATACTTGCAGTAATAGTTATTAGACTTATCCAAGTCGGAGACTGTTGAATAAGGTGTCTAAGTCCATAACTATTTCTGGTATGTATTTGACCCAACCCGGAATGGTCCATTTGGGTTGCATGGCACCATGCAATTGGATAGACTAAATGAGAGAAATAACATTTGGAGATTATTAATATATTAAAAGTTCTAATATATTAATAATATTCTTTGATTAGTTTGATCAAGAATTAATTTAGAATTAATTAAGTGATCAAAAGATAACTAATTAAATATATGGGTTGGTTAAGTAAATCATCCATATCTTGTATAGTGGGCTAAGAGGATCCATGGATTATTAAGTTGGGTTCCACCCATAGGATGCCCCATGGATGCTCCATGGGAGTTACAAATCCATGGGTCATGGAAATGAAGAGTCATGACACATTAGGGTTTACATGGTGTAACCCTAGATGTGTCAACACTATATAAGAATCCTATACTCCACCAAAATTGGCTACACATATGAAACAAGAGGGCTAGGCCGATTTCAAGAAGTGTGTATTCTCTCAAAAGTCTTTCCAAGAGCATTTGGTGTTGTGTGAAGCATTTGAGGCATCACGCTTGGGGTGCTAGGCTCACAAGGTTTCAAGGAACATAAGCAACAACAAGGTAAGTTATTCTATCTATCATTCAAGTTAAAAATTGTTCCCCATGTATGCTAGATAGGAATATAGCCTTAGAATTCAACTTTGCATGATAATTAGACAAACATAGATCCAAGGTTATTAGGGTTGCATGTACACTTAGGAAGTGTTAGAATGCTCAAAACCCATCAGTATTTTGGGGAACTCGTTAAGGTTTGTTCTTACCGTGTTACCTGTTATGTGTTTTAGGTTTCTTAGGATCACGGGATGGCACCGACTTGATTGTACACACCAAAGAAAGAGTCATGAATGTGGATCCTGGATTCTGATAATTACTTTTGAAAACTATTTTGAAATATTTTATGACATCGGTACTTGAGATTTTGGGAATTATTATATGCGATGTTGGTAACTTAAATTCGAAAAATTTGTTTTAAAATTTACGTTGTTACAGTCACCATTGTCTATATTAGCCTAATATGAATATTGTTGTCATATGAAGCAGATGCTGAATATGATGATGAAGAAGAATTCCAAAATGAAATTGCCTTGATTAGCCAACAGTTCAACATGCTACCACCATCTTCTTTTTTAAAGAATCATCAGTATTCAAAACCTCCTTTCAACCGTATTTTTAATCCTCAAAACAACTAGACAAGATATCTCCGAAACTCTCACCATCCACCGCAACCACAAAATGCACACCACACAAAAGAAGTACCGCAATCCAACAAACCATCAAACTATTGTACCACTACCGAAGAAAAGATTGAAGTCATCATTTGTCATAAATGCAACAAGGAGAATCACTTTGCCAAAAGACTGCAAGGCAAACATAGTCAAGGAGTAGACATTCTATCTTTGAATGGCCAATGAAATGGAGGAAAAAGAAAAGGGAAAGTCATATGTTGCCCAAGTGAAGAGAAATGGTCAACTTTGGTCATCCAGAAAAGGGAATGTCACACGTCATATGCTGCCCAAGAAAAGGGAAGGTCACACGTCACTTTTGGAAACAATGATAATGGAATCATCAGGGGTTACGACGTGTTAACAACAAGAAATTTCTCACTTCAAGCTTACGTAGAAGGTTTCAAGCATAATATTATCAGTGTGGATCAACTTTGCAAAGCAGGTCATCGAGTTAAATTTGATAGTGAATATTGCTACATCATGACAATTGATAGAAGCACCTGCTTGATCAGATCCAAGTCTGAAGAAACAATTTATCATTTGGATATTTCATTGATCATCGGCAGACTGCAATTGTGCTTTCTGTCCAAAGCAGTATCCGAAGTTAGTTGGTTGTGGCATCTCAAGCTAGGTCATTTGTACATTCGGTACATCAACAACCTGGTTACTGAAGAACTCATCCGTGGTCTCCTAATTTTGAAGTACAGTAATGATACATTGTGCCCAGCTTGTGAGTGTGGAAAACAAACAAAGGGAAGTCATCCTCTAATAACTAACTCATTTATCGTTGAACCTTTGGAGCTACTTCATATTGATCTCTGTGGTCCATCTACCATAGCCAATCTTCATAACAAAAAGTACATTCTGGTTATAGTCGATGAAGTTATACGCTTCACATGTTTCTTCTTCTTAAGACTCAAATCTAACACACCACAGATCCTAATCAACTTCATAAAAGAAATAGAGCTTCAGATCAAACTACCAGTCAGAAGGATTAGGAGTGACAATGGAACTGAGTCAGTAATCAAATCTTGAATAGTTTCTTGGTTACCAAACGGATTAGTCACAACTTCTCAGCTCCCTACGCACTACAACAAAATGGGGTAGTAGAGCGAAGAAATCACACATTGGTTGAAGCCGCTAGATCAATGTTAAACTTTGCCAACCTTCCTCTCTACTTTTCGGCCAAAGCAGTGCCAACGGCGTGCTTTGTCCAAAACCGAAGCATTGTTTGCAAAGGTCTTAACAACCGTAAACCAAATGTGAAATTCTTCCACATTTTTGGATGCAGATATTTTGAGATCAATAACAAGGATCATCTTAAAAAAATTTCACTGAACTCAGATGAAGGCATTTTTCTTGGCTACTCAACTAATAAGGTAGCCTACAGGGTTCTCACTAGACGTACAAGACTGATAGTCAAGAGCTTCGATGTCAAATTTGATGACTTCTACGTCCACAACACTACTCCATGAAATGAAACTAAATCTATCCTGGAATGTGATATCCCAGCGTCTTCGGGTCCCCTAAACATAGTTGAAATCAACTATGATGATCTTTTTAACCCCGTAGAGACTGCTCATCTCTCTAAAAATTTTGTGTCTCCGGTAACTCAACAACAACATGCTGAAGTATTTGGTCCAACCTTGTTCGAAGAATTGTCAAACGATACTTCCACCTCGCCGGTTGAGGGGGATAGTTTAACTCCGGTTCAAATGACAACCATCAAGGTTCCAGTGCTTGAAGTCGCAACTCCGGTATCTACCCGCAGAGTCACAACTCAATCAAATGTCTCTTTAGACTCTGTAGAAGAAGAAATAGATAACATAGACACAAGAACAAAGAGGATTATCACTCAATCATCAATCCAGGGGAACCATCCTTGGTCTAGGGAAAACTCCCATCTTCAGTTCAGAGAGACTCTCAATCAAATGTTGATCAAAATCCTACAGTCCAAGACACTTCCGCAAACTGCTAATAGGTCGAGGGGGGACTGCCATCTCCAACCGTAGAGTCCTATGACGTTGAAGATATTCCATCCACCGTAGCCACTGATCACCAACAACCTCGTCTGCATGTTTGGACGAAGGATCACCCACCGGGTAAAATCATTGGAAACCCATCCGCAGGCATACAAAATCGATCCTCTAGTGATTTAACTGATCAATGCCACTATGTAGCTTTCATGTCCTCAGTCGAACCTTGAACCATAAAAGAAGAACTATGGAAACGGATTGGATCATTACAATGCAAGAGGAGTTAGTAGAGTTTGAAAGAAATAAAGTGTAGAAACTTGTACCGAAACCAAATGGCCACACCAGTGTTGGAACAAGATGGGTATATAAAAAAAACTTGATGAATCCGGTACGATTGTAAGAAACAAAGAAATGCTAGTTTCTAAGGGGTACAATCAACTTGAAGGCGTTGACTACGATGAAACATATGCACCGATAGCCAGAATAGAAGCAATACACATTTTCTTAGCGTATGCGGCACATAATATCATCAAAGTACATCAAATGGATGTCAAAGTGCCTTCCTGAATGGTGAACTAAAACAAGAAGCTTACTTGCAACAACCTCCAGGCTTCGTGTGACAAGAGTCAATTTCGGGTCTAGTCAAAGTCAAACAAAGTCAGCGAGTCAAACCGATCAACTCAATTAAACCTTGTATATTAGGGTTTACGTTATGTAATTACTGTATAACTCACTATTTTAATGAGAAAATATCACTTGGAAAATTCGTGTGTTTAATTTTCGTTAGCCTTAGTGCTAAACAATGAACCAAACCGATAAAACAACATTGCATACTCATCTGGAGTGTGTAAGATCCTAAAACATGACTTAATGGGGTTTACGGAACTTGCATTGCGAAGCCAGACACTCAAAAATGTCACAAACGAAACCTCTCTCAATCGTATTCACTCTATCTCTCCCAAATCTCTCTCTGTATGTTAAATCACTCCAAGAATTTCAAATCTCTCTCTATATGTGAAATCTCTCAATGAATGTCAAATCTCTCCCAAATCTCTCTCCATATGTAAAATCTCTCCAAGAATGTCAAATCTCTACCCAAATCTCTCTCCGTATGTGAAATGTCTCCAAGAATGTCAAATCTCTCTAAAATCACTCGGGGCATCCCGACCCTTAATTTAGTCAAAAACCGCTCGAAAACGAAAGTCTACGCGAAAAATAGCCTTAAGGAGCCGAAATCCCTCTTAAGGAGCCGAAACCCCTCTTAGGGTCGAATGTCCTCTTAGGGACCGAACCCTCTTAAACCGAACCCGAAGGCTGCTGAACCGAACCCGAAGGGTGCTCTGGGGCCCGAATCTCGCACAAGGAACCGAAGCCAACTTCGGTCCATTTCGCCTCTTACTCCCCTCGCTCCATTTCGCCTTCGGCCCATGATCAGAAAGGACCAAACCTCGGCCAGGACCGAGAGGTCTCGCAGGGAAGCCCATTTCTTCCCGGTTTTCGATTCCGACTTCGTTTTGGCTTCGTTTTTCATCGTTTTAACACGGGATTTTCACCCAAAACTTTATTTTCTCATTTAAAGTCTCATAATTCATTAATTCTTACGTTTTTTGTGCAAATCTTATCCAAGAAATGAGTGGGGTGAAGTACAAAGATTGAGTGTTAGCTTTTCATTGTATTATGACACAAGCAACCACCATATCTACTCCATGACTAACCCACACTCCTCCCCACCATCCCTAGTCACATCCTTGTACCTCTCCATCAATTGTTAGCCCCTCTCACATTCTAAGAGCTGGAATAAGTCAACCTCTCTCCACATTTTCACTCACTTGCTCTCATTTCACCGAAAGTCACACACAACTTTTCTCTCAAACTTTTTCCTCTAGTTCGAGACTCCAAGGCTAATCATCAAGCTTTAATATACTCTTGGTAAGTATAATTCATACTTATTGTGATTATTAAACTTCATCCTACTCCAATCATCGAGTGCTTACACAAAATCCATCACTTTGATCTTAGATTCTCGAAAATCTTCAAGGCATCTTCAACTGTTCTTGAGTTGAACACTTCCGTTTTTCAACAATCATCAACTGAAATCACATAAGGTGAGTTCATACCCCTGTATTTTCATGTTTTCTTAAGTTTTAAGGGGGGGGGAGGAATACAAGTTAAAACACCAAGGACATAACTAAACTTTTGTAACAGCCTTCATCAGAAAAGTTGGACTCCATTCACGGACTGTTTTGGACAACTTAAACATTTTAGTTTTCAATAATGTATTAGGTGCAAATAGTTCAAGTTCTTAGCTTTAAAATGACTACTTGCAAATCCAGATACGATTTTCCTACAATTTATGGTGATTTTTACAAAACTGCCTATCATTTCAAACATCAATCCGGACCAGTCTGTAATTTTGGACTTATTCACACAAGTTAGAGGTCACTAAAAATCATGAGAAAAATTATAGAGAAACTGGACCCATCCTCCAAACTCTCATAAGTTTTGGATTCTGATTTGGACCTTTGATGATTTTTCTACAAATTTTCTAAGGACAGGGATAGAAAATGTTATCAACAGAAAAATACTATCAATTTCATTTCACTTTGTAACATGTTGACCAATGTGTATATCTTTATGTGATTATATGTTATTGCAATATATGACAATATTGTCTTAGTATGTAGACATGCATCAGTTAACAAATGGATTTTTCTAGACAAAGCATAGAAATAACAATTTGTTATAATCAAAGTACATCTATTACATACAAACATTTGAATAAACTATGTTAAGTATAGTTTATGTACATACCACTTTTACCCTTGTTTTGATAAACTATAATAGGTATAGTTTATGATACATCACATAACACACTCATACAAAAAGGGTACATTCATACAAAAAAGAATTTTCCATTACATTACATGTGAATTCGTTAATGGCTTTTGTGAGACATTCGCTTCACTTTACCAATAAGTCCTGCATAGAAACCAGAGTCTCCTGGAGGGAGAGCGTGATAGTTGTGTATAGATCTATATTGGGATTGACAAACCCACACCTGAGCTGCTTGCAACAACTAGACCGGCAGGTCTGTGGTGATAAATGTCATAACAGTTCTGACACCTGAAGAACACCGTTTCAGGCTAACTAGGTCATAGTATGGTTATAATAGCTCATATTAAGTATTAAAAAACATAGAATTTACGGGGAGTTCATGTAGATGAAACGAGTTTACGTAGATTTAAACTTGCATTATTTCATCATAAGTATAAAAAATTCCTTGTACACCTCAGTCTTTGGGTTTGAAGACTACTTTCACAAGAAAAAGCTTTTCATAAACTGTCTACAAATGCTTATGAACTCACTAACCTTTGTGTTGACACTTTTTCAAAAAACTTTTATTCTCAGGAAATCACTAAACAGGTAACCAAGTGCTTTTGAGGATGGGACGTTAAGGCGTCAAACATTTCAGATTTTGTCAATATATTGTAATTGATTTGGAAACATGTAATTCATACAATGATGTAACTTTTTCAATTATATATATGTTGGTTGTAGTTGCTTAAATCACTATTGCTTTTGTGGTTATGATGCTATACATGAAGTCCTCCACCCCTAGACGTTTCCGCCATCCTTGGTTTGTGGGTGTGACACTTCGAGAGTCAAGAATTCCCGAATCATTGGTACAAGTTAGAAAAAGCGGTATACAGTTTTAAACAAGGTGCAAGGGCATGGTATGAGACTCTTTCAGAGTTTCTTGTCACGTCTGGTTACAATAGAGGAGTGATTGATCCTACGTTATTTAGAAGGGCAAATGGTAATCATCTGATGCTCGTCCAAATATATGTGGATGATATCATTTTTGGGCCAAAAAATTAGGGTATGGTGAATGACTTAGCAAAGCTTATGACAAGAAAATTCCAAATGAGAATGAGTAGAGAGATCAACTTCTTTCTAGGTCTTTAAGTGGAACAAGTTCCTTAAGGGATATTCATTCATCAAGAGAAGTACACCTCTACGCTGCTGAAGAAATACTCAATAGACAATTGTTCTACAGCTAAGGTCCCTATGGTCTTCAGATACAAGATTTTAGCTGATCCTTCAGGAGAATAAGTTGACTACAAAACTTATCATGGACTTATTAGGTCATTGGTGTACCTCACCACAAGCAGACCGGATATTGTCGTTGCAATAGGATTTTATGCTAGGTACCAAGTTGACCCTAAAGTATCTTACTTGACCACATTCAAGAAAATCCCCAGATATTTTTAAGGGAAGTAAAGCATTAGGCCTCTGGTACCTTGCAGGAAAAGACTTTAGCCTTTTAGCCTTCACAAATGCGGATCATGCTTGATGCAGATTAGACCGAAAAAGTACCTCCGGATGCTGTCAATTTCTAGGAGGAAGACTAGTTAGCTGGTCTTCAAGGAAGTAGAATTGTGTCTCATTATCTACCGCAGAAGCAGAATATGTGGCCCCAGCCAGCTACTATTCCAAAGCTCTATGGATGAAAACTCAACTCATGGATTATAGATACAAAATGTTGCAGATATCGAGTTATTGTGATTCATAGAATGCTATAGAGGTTTCTCACAATCCTATTCACCACTCGAAGACAAAAGACATTGAACTCCGGTACCACTTCATCAAGGATCACATCCTTAAAGGTAACATCGGACTAATGTTTGTTCTAACTCATGAGGAAATTGCATATGCTTTAACAAAGGCACTTGACGCAACAAAATTGAATAAGTTTCTTGAAATGCTAGGAATGATGAATCCATACCCACAATTCTTTTTGAATTGATAAGTACCACAGACCATTTCTGGTCTCCGCTGCGGTCCTAGATTAATATATTTATCATATATCATTTCTATGTACTATGTATACTGAAACCATATATCATACATATAATATGTAGGTCTTTAATTTATGTTATTTCTAACCTTTTTTATCAAGTGTTCCTTTCAGATTCCTCCACCACAGTCAGCTGAATCCATCCGCATTCACAATAAATGATCCCGCAATCACTTCATAAATTCCCTGATAACTTTGTGTGCTATTTAGTGAACTTCATAAAATAAAAATCCTCATAAAAATAAAACATTCATTTTGTAGCATACAACATTTCAGTTTCTTTCAAAATCTCTTTTCTATGTCAGGTCTATTTTAGGCTATAAAACAAATAAACTGTTTTTTCTATAAAATAAATCTTTTGAGAAAATCTTTTTTCTTATTTTGTCACATCTCATAGCCTCCAAACAATCTACTCCGTTCCAACTTTTTTTTTATTTTTTTATATATATTTTTTTAATAGCGGGTAAACCCCACTCACCTCACGTTATTCAAACGTGTGATCATGGGTTTGATAGTCATTAAATGCTCCGTTTCAAGTAAATCTTTTCATTTTTATGTATTTTTACTTGTGGTTGATAATGGTTAATACTGAAAGGTTTTTACCATTAATAGTTGTAAATAAGTTAATTTGAATAATATTTGAAATCCGAAAGTATAAAAACCCTTTTTCTCACAAAAATGCGTTACGCTTTCTAAATCCCTGAACAATGATCTTCATCTTCTTCCCTCTTACTCAAACAGTTTTTCTTGCAAGTTCTTAAAACCTTTTCTAAAACAATGGTGAAATCAGGCATCTCCAAGAAACAGTTAAATGCCTCTGGGTCTGCTTGACCAACAGGCTCTGAATCTACAATCAAATATCAATCCCGTTCCATTGCCTCAAGCAATTTTAGAGCTGTATTTGCCGATCATACCTCATATAATGATGCTATCAGGATAATGATCCAGTATCTCACAAATCATCCACTTTTTGGACCATTCAATGCATTCACTGAAGTTGTTCCATTATCCAATCTGTTCAAATGTGCATTCATTGCTTTCTACCCATCTTACAATCTTCAAGAAGTGCATCTTAATCAGGTGGATAACTCTCTTACTATTCTTACCAAATCCAAGTTCTTAAAAGCAATCAACCTGAGGGTGATGTCTACTACAAAGTTATTCTGAACAATCCCTAACGATTTGTTCTCAACCTTGTATCAGATGGGTTATCAGAAGAAATTAAGAGGAATCGGAGAATTCAAAAAGAACTAGCTCCCAGTGGCATGGCAATTTTTGTGCCACTTCATCATTAGAAGCCTCAATGGAAGAACAAGTGGTACAGATAATACAGGTATAAAGCTTTTTGAATTGGTTTGGAGAATATTCATTGGGAATCCCATCAACTATGGTCAGATACTTTGGGATGGTTTTCTTCAATATATCCCCAAAGAGTCTCCTAAAGAAGGTGCTATCGTGCTTGTGTTTGCTCTTTTTTGGTCGATCTACATTTTTTATCTACACAAGCAAGACAATCATGACATGGGAGATGATTCAAGCCTATTTGTCACTCACGATCTTAAAAGGTACGTTGCCTCTAAAGATCAATATGTTTGGGACCCCTTAGGAGATTACTAGGACACATTTTAGAGTCTCTTGGACTCAATACCCGTGAAGTCACAGATCACATCGAGCCTACAGATGGTATTGACCCATACCATTGTTCCCCGCCTCATCCTAGTCAGTCTATCCTAGCCTCTACCGCAACTCTGTTCCCTCCTACTACATACATTTCAGAACAACCAAAATCCAAGAGAGTGAAATCTCTTGCGATAACAAAGAAACATCCTGCAAACATTGTGAAGAAGCGTGCTACCTCTTCGATGAAAAGAAAATCCAAAACCACGGGCTCGTCTGCTGTGGTACCTGGACAATAACCAAACATTGCTGATGAACAAGAACCTGAATCCTCAACTTCTGGACAACTTTTCAGAAGGAATAAACTCAAGCTTAACCCAAGTACTAGCCATATGCATGACCTAACTCATACTGCAGTCTCTCAACAGACTCCGATAGTCTTTCGAGCTACCGCATGCTCAACTGCTCAAACCCTGACTAACCACTCAGATATAGTAAGTGTATCTGTTTTATCTGATCATGGAGACACATCCTCGTCAAATCTGAAGTGGATCCTATTGGATCAAGTCACCATAAGGTCTCCAGGGCATCATGTATTCACTATTTGGAGCCTGAGGAGTTGCGCTCCATTCTCCTTCATGTCACACAAATAATAGAAACACAAGTTGCATCGCAAGGCATCCCTTCTACCTTAGCTAGAACTGAGCCAAGGCCATCATTGACTATAGGACAAGGAGACCGAGGAAGCTCAGGAAACCCTATTCTACCAACATTACTCTCAAGAGGTCTGGGCGTGGGGAGCACAATGGTGCAAGGAACCACGAACCCGAGGGACACCTCTGTGCGAACCAAAGGATTTGATAGATATCGATCAGATGATTCGTGGACATAGGATCGACCAACTATTGAGTCTGGAATTATAAAATTTGTTGCAATCCAAAGGGAATTCAAGGCAAGGAAACAACAAGTTCAACAGCAACATCAAAAAGAAAAAGACCTTCAAATGGTTTCCAAGTATTGGGCGGATGCTTTCAGTAATGCAAAGACAACACATGATATCTTGCAATTTCAGGATTGGGTGCTGAAAATTTAATCCACCGTTCAACAAGTTCAAAACCTTCCAATTGGTGCTGGTCCATCTAAGCCTCCTCCAACTGTTGAAATCCATGATTCAAAAGGTGAAGGAACCGCAGTTGAAATCAACTCAGGTCCAGTCTTTGGACTTGATGACCTTGATTTTGAAGATGTTCAGCAACCCCGCAATTCAGATGAGTTTATGATGTTGTCTGATGAAGAAGAATCCAATGGATCCTAACACTCCACTTCAAAGCTTAAATCCAAAAAGAAGAAGAAACTAGTTGTGTCAAGGAAAGAATTTCTAACTCTTTAGTCCAAGGTCGACCAAATATTGGTCATATTCACTATCAACCAACCGGAGCAGCCTGATGTGGATGGACCACAATCCTTGGCAGAAAGAGTTGAAAGGTTGGAAACTAGAGAAAGAATGGCTGTTGATCAAATCTCAATGAAAGTTGAAATGGGTATTCGAGCCCTAGACAATAATCGCACTAATGATCATAAAGAACTTATGGCAACTGATGACCGCCTAATCCAAGAGGTCACCTCAATAAAAGATGATATCAAACTACTCATGCTAATCAAGCAGTCCATTCGAAACAACTAGTTGATGAAACCTATAACTCGTATGAATCCGTAATCACTATTCTTCAATCGATAATCAATGGCCTGAGGCATTCCCTCACGACAAATTCAAGTGTGGACGAGATTTTACGATTAACAAAGGAAATTTACAACCTGTTGTTCAACACCGAAATTACCAAAAATGTTCAAATCTCCGAGTTAATCAAGTCTCAGTTCGACAAGGCTTTTTCAAATAATGAAGGCCTCAGATAGTGGTTCGAGGAGCAACAAATTGTTTCTTCCTCAAAAGGGCGAAGTAAACACTCTCATCAATCTCCCCCAATAATCTCGACTTATGGTCCATCCCATCAAAGAATCGTGAACCAGCACTGCAACCATCTCCCAACCAGACAACTCCGGTTCATGCTCCACTTCAAAATCTGGATCACTCTTCAAACCAATCTCCACTGTAACATGAAGATCAACATTAATATCCACCGTAACATGAAGATCAACATCAATCTCCACCGCAACAAGATCCAATCCAACAAGAAGTTCAACATCAATCTCTTCCACGCCACGAAAATCCTCCTCATCTCAAAAACTTGGCATCAACAATGTCTTCAGATCACTCCAATGACTCCCCTGCC
Organism: Lactuca saligna; assembly: GCF_052625555.1. Taxonomy (NCBI): domain Eukaryota; kingdom Viridiplantae; phylum Streptophyta; class Magnoliopsida; order Asterales; family Asteraceae; genus Lactuca; species Lactuca saligna. The sequence goes on along the minus strand of NC_136421.1, from coordinate 110,241,657 downwards.
ACTCGTCAAAGGAAAAAAATTTGGTAGGCAGCAAACTTCGCTGAACAAGGTTGGATAGATCACAGCTTCGATACAACCATGGATGAAACCTTGATCAATTCCTGGGTTAATCCCATTGGAAGGCTACTTGATCATGACTATCGACCAGTTCTAACATATGCTGAACCACCATCCGATGGATACTGGGATGTTCCAATTTCTCCTAACTCCAAATGCTTCCCTGTTCTTGAACTATTTGACCTTAGTGTTCCGGATTATCAAAGGCTACCTCTCGAATTCGAACGACTAAACTAGTTCCATGCCAAGCATGGATCTACCTTTGAGAGTATCTGGTCTAATGACATACCAGCTATGGTGAAAAGTTATAAAGTAGGGAAGTTTATGAAGACGGATTTTTTTTCAATACACTCTAACAAGAAGAGGAGATGATTATATCCAAACTCAAGTTAATTTGTCTTGCATGAATCTTGAGGAAGTATTTTTTATTAGAAGAGTTTTTCAAATCAAGGCCGAGAAGCACCCGAAGATGATAATTGCTCATGAGAAAGCTTGCGAATTTCTCAAGTCATTGGTGTGTGACTTTTCCATGTTTGATGCGAACATACATCCACCCAAAAGTTCAATCTTCCAACTCTTGAGCCTGCTCCAGTTTTCACCGAAGGATATCAAGAAAGATCCTTAGGAGTAACCAACTTCCATGAAATTGGAGTTTTGTATAAAAGAAATAACAGTGATCTCAAGTACTTCATTTTGATCATCACAATACATCGCCTGGCCCGTAAACAACTAGATTTAACTCAAACTTCGGTTTGGAGATCTAATCATACAACATATGAAGTGAAGTTTGAGATTACAAGAAGTATTCATTGGCTTGGCGAAGTTAGGAAGTTTTGGTGGCTTCTCATTAAATTCCTAAAACTTGATAAGCAAGGAAGAAAAGTTGAAGAGGTCACTTTGGGGGAGAATGTTGATACATAAAGTGACCCTCTTAAACTTGATGATAAGTAGCCGTTTCTCCTACCACAATTTTCTCTCTCTACCGCAATCATTCTTTTGCTACCGCAACTGCAGTATGAGGATGTCTTCCGCAACTACCTCATCCATAATGAATATTTACATTACGTCATCTGACTTGTCTTTTATTCATTATTTTATCGAATGGACCTTGCATGGTCACGTTAAGTTAGAAGTTTATTACTTGTTTATTTCCAATGTAACTTTTTGAGTCTATAAATAGAGACTTCATCTTCATGTAACTTATACCTTTGAACATCTGAGAATACACATCTCGTTATCTCTTCTTCTCATATATCTTATTGTTCTTTCTGAACATTCACTACAAATATTAAGATCATGTTCTTATCTAGTCTTCGAGACTCCTTTCACTTTAAGCTTATCACATATACTAACGTGTTTTTGATTGAAAAACCTCATTATGAATCAGTTTGGTGTATACTTGATATAACTTATTGTCATTTACATTTCCTTTACTTTCTAGCACTTTTAATTTTGCAACAAACTATCTAACAATCTAACTTCTTATTATTGTTGAGCTTTTATGATCCTTTGAGATTAACTTATTCCGCAAATATAATCTTGTACTACCGTTTGTTCAAGTGTTTATTCCAAAGTTTTTCTCTCAACATATGCAATCAAGTCTAGGTTGCAAACTATAGGGCAATTGTTTTGTGACTACTCAAGATTTGGCTTTTGATGTCATTCTTAACTCTTTAACTGGTGCATACAAGCAGTTCACTATGAACTACTATATGAATTCTTTTGAAAAGAGTATTATGGAGCTACATGAGATGCCAAAGATAGTTGAAGAAATCATTGTTCCACCTAGGAACACAAGTTCAACCACTCCTATTGTGGCTATTAGGGAAGGCAATGTCAAGAGAAAGAGGCCCTCACACCCTAATGTTAAGGGAAATGGAAAAGGAAAGTGGTGCTCCTAATTCCAATCCTAAAAAGTATGTTTCTGACATACCACCATTGAATGAGCCTAAATAATCCATTTTCTACTACTACCAAGAAAAAGCCCAGTGGAAACATAGCTTCCCTATGTATCTGGATGATCGTAGGAAGAAAAAGACCAATTGTTTTATCACTTCAAGTATGTTTACAATTGATTACATCCGGCCTCTACTTCTAACAATTTGATTCATCACACATGATGTGGAATCCATATTTTTTCTAATGTGGAGGGACTAATACAAAGTATGAAGCTAAGGCATGGAGAGCTTGATTTGATCACGGGGAACAAGAGCAAAGTAGTTGTTACCAAGATTAGAGATTACGAGCTTTCATTACCTTCTAGTTTTTTTGTTATTTTAAAAGATTGTTGCTATTCTCCTTATTTTTCAAGAAACACCATTTCAGTTTATGCATTATGTTGTGATGATTTTACTTTTGGATTTGATATAAATAATGATAGTATTTTGGTTTACAAAGATAATATTCTTTATTTTAAAGCAAATCCTTACAATAGCATACATGAAGTTGTGATTGGTGCTAGTAGAAACAATAATTTAATCTTAAAAATTAGTTCATATACTTCACATAAATCATGTCTACAACATTGTAGTCTTGGTTATATAAACAAGAAGAGAATCTCCAAACTCGAATTAGATGGAATCCTAGAACCATTTAACCTAGATTTCAATGGAGATTATGAATATTGTTTGCTTAGGAAAATGACTAAGTTCCATTTTACATGCAACTTTAAGAGAGGGACAGATCTGCTGGACACCATTCATTCAAATGTATGTGGTCCATTCAGACACATCACTAGACGTGATGAACGATACTTTGTTACATTTACTGATCATTTTAGTAGATATTTATATATTTATTGATTAAACATAATTCTGAGACATTTGATGTATTTAAAAAGTTCTAGAGACAAGTATAGAACTTGTTGGGCAAGAAAATAAAGATACTTCATTTTCATAGAGGTGGAGATTATCTTCATGATGAATTCCATAATTATCTTAGAAACTGTGAGATAGTCTCAGAACTAGCTCCACCAAGAATACCATAACACAATGGTTTTTGTTTGAGAGGAGAAATCTAATCTTCCTAGACATGGTTCACTCTATGATAATTTGTGGTACACTTCCAATAAGTTTTTGGAATTATGATCTAGATACTGCCATTTACATTGTAAACCTTCTACTAATTAACAAGGTTGTGAAAATACCATTCAAAATATGGAAATGGACTCGTCCTTATCTTTTACGAATTAAAGTTTGGGGTTGAGAGGCTTTCGTTCGTGGAGAAGTTCTCGTCAAAATTCAAACCATATCAGAAATGGTGTTACTTCATTGGTTATGCTAAAGATTCTTTTGGATACTAGTTCTACAAGCCTACTGAGAACAAGATATTTTTTTATCGTAGGTTAGCCTTTCATGAGATACTTATTTGTCAAGAAAATAGTAGGAGCCCAATTGATGTTGATGAGATTGAAGAACCAACAAATGAAGAACCTAAAGTTAAGACTAGACCCCAACAAGAGGTTGAACAACCTAGAGTTCTATGGATTTCATATCACTCAATAGAATGACAACTTTCTAGGTGATAATGAGCCGCACAGCTACCGGGAAGCCATAACTATCCTAGTGGCTGCAAAATGGAAAGAAGCGATGGACAGTGATATTCAGTTTATGTATGATAACAAGGTATGGAAACTGGTTGATCCTACACTTTGCCTTAAAACTAGTAGGTGTAGATGGATCCTTAAGAAGAAGACTGCCATCGATAGGAACAAATAGACTCATAAAGCTTGACTGGTTGCAAAGGTTGTACTTGGACTCAAGGAATTGACTATGAAATATAGATATAGATGTAAAAAATGCTTTCTTTAATGGGAATCATTTTGAGGATGTTTACATGGCTCATCAAGATTTTTTTTTGTATAGTCCAAGTCTCCTAATGTGTTACGCAAGCTTGAAACGTCCATTTATGCACTCAAACAAGCACCTTATAGTAAGAAAATCTATTTCGATAAGAAGTTCAAAGAGTTTGGTTTCTTAGGAAATGAAGATGAACGATGTGTGTATGTTAGATTAAGTGGGATGGTAATTGTCTCCCTTTTTTTATATGGCAATGACATTCTTCCCATAGAAACAACATCTCTACACTGAATAGTACAAAAGCATGGCTTGGGACAAGTTTTGCTATGAAGGACTTGGGATTAGCTTCATATATACTTAGTATTAAGATCTATAAGGATAGATCCATGTGACTAAAAGGACTTTACCAAACTACATACTTAGATAAAATGTTGATGAAATTCAAGATAAAATAATTTAAGAAGGGATTTGTACCTATGAAATCTGGCATGATTTTAAGTAAAAGCCAATGTCCCAATACTGGTGAAGAACTGGACATAATGAGTCGAGTCACATATACCTCAACTACAGGATCGAGCATGTGCGCTATTATATGTACAAGGTCAGACATCCCATACACCATTAGTATGAGTAGTCATTAGGAAGCCAATCCTGGCGAAATTTATTGGACCGCGGTCGAGAACATTTTGAAGTATCTTAGGGGGACTAATGATATGTTCTTCATTTATGGTACTAAGGAAGAGGTAAGCATCAAATAATATGTGGATGAAAGTTTCCAAATTGATAGGGATAATTTTATATCACAATCTGGTTTTGTGTACATGTTGAATGCCGACTCTAGTATAGACTCAAAGTATATTGCAGCTAATAAAGTAGCGAAGGAAGGAGTGTGGTTAAATAAGTTTATCAATGATTTCAGTGTTGTTTCCAACATATCCAAATGAATTGAGATCTTCTGTGATAACAAGGGTGAAATTGTCTTAGATAGAAAACCTCAAGATCACAAGCGCACAAGACATATGTTGAGAAAGTTCCATTATATACAAAATCTAGTTGAAGATGGATACCTCACTACGAGAATAGTACCATCAGAAGATAATCCAGATGATCTGCTCACTAAACCAATATCACAGATCAAGGATCATGCGCATACCGGTTTTATTAGCATTATATTTTCTAGTGAATTGGTTTCATTACACAATTTGTAGTTTGATCATTTGGAAAACTTTTAGATATTATGCTTTTGGTGAGTATTAATAATAAGTTACTATGTTTGCTCATATTATCTGTGTCCCTATGTTTTCATGTTTAGAACCACTTCTAGAATAATATTTTATTCAAAGTTCCAGAATCAGTAATATTATTAGGAGATACTAGTGAATTAATATTCTCATGGTATTTGTAGATTCACAGGGATGAACATAGCAAAGCCCTGCGACCAATACTGACGAGTACATAAAAATAGAGATTCTAAGTATTAGAGTAACCACACTTATAGCTTACTCCATGCATCATGTCATGAGTAAATTAAGACGATTGTATTTCTTATTCCTCCAATCGATATACATGAGGTTTTGTTTGAATTTTCCCCAACGATGTCCGTAACTGGTAGCCACAGTGGTTTTGACTAGATATTGGATGAGAATAATATTGACCTATGTAATGAAAGTTCATTTGATCCTTCTACCAGGAATGGACAAGTAGATATATTCGTGCCCCTCATTTATTTGGTGTTGACAACAAATTCGTGGCCAAGCTGAGACTGAATTGACTAAATTTTACACTTAGTCTTAAAGTCACCACAAGTTGGTATCGAGCAATATAATATTTGTCACACCCCAAAACCGAGAATAGCAGAAACGTTCTGGGGCGGAGGACATCATGTAGAGTATCACAACATAGTATAATAGTAAACAAGTAAACAACATCATCCATTTCATTAAATATATAATTGCAATACAAGTGTGTTCTGTAGTATATAAGACACCAAAACATAAATCAAAATATAAGATGAGTCTTGTATGTGCTCCATCTTCTCAAAACCTCGCATCGGTACCTGTCTACTGATGACCTGAGAATACAAGTTATTTCGAAAGCAACTATCAACATTAAAGATGATGAGTTCTTAAGTATTTAGTGTCTATGTTTGTATCAAAATGTTTGAACTGTTGTTGGAAGTACGAGTTTGTAAAATCTTCTGGTAAAAGTATGTGAATATTTGTAAGTGTTTGTAAAAGTTTGTAATTCCTAGAAAATCCTATATTTTCTACTAAAAGTAGCCTTCTACCAAGGCACAACTGTTTTGTATGTTTGTGTCTTATAAAAGTGTGTAATTTTCCCACGTGTAATTATCATTATCAGAATATATTTTGTACATTAATGTTTAAGTGAAATGATCACCAAATAAATGTAAAGGGTAAATTAATGTACTACTGTAGTGTTGTATTATAGGAACTACTGTTATACTAACTACCTTAAACCGGATTTATATCAAGGTATTATGTGATTAATTGTACCATACTATCGACTGGAAAACACAACAGTGTAAGTCGTCAATAGGTATGACATTTGGCACCCGAAGACTTGCAGGTCCCGCTATAGCTAGCAGCAAGGTGTAGGATAGTCAATCCAGTATAGATCTATACACAAACTCACCCTCTCCCTCCAGGAGACTCTAGTTACAACTCGGGCCATGACAATGAAGGCATGATCTGATATAGTGGATCACATTTATGTCAAAGTATACTTGTATATGTAATGTATTGTTTCTCATCATAGTATCGTTGTATATGTTCTCATCATAGTATCGTTGTATATGTTCTCATCATAGTATAGTTGTATATGTTCACATCCTTGTATAGTTGTATATGCTTTCATCCTAGTATAGTTGTATATGTTCTCATAGTAATAAGTAATGACTCATGAATGAACTGACTCTTGTATGTTTCATTGGACTAGAAGTATTAAGTAGTATAACCCTAAACTATACCTATTATAGTTTATTAGTAAACTTGTTTGTATGACTGAATGTACTGAACTGAGATAAAAGTCTTTATATCTATACATAAATACATAATATATACCTAAGGATTCAACGACATTCGGACAAACAACCGGGTACTTTAAGACCATAACCAAATGAAGATAGGAAGTAAATTGGGTTATCTCTCCTAAGTCCTTAAAACCTTATTTATATAACTACATATGTAGTATACATGGTTTTAAAAATATATAAGTTTGAAAGTTGTAAAAGAAAGGTTTAGTATAAAAAAGTGAATTTGGTAACGAGTTTAACATGTAAAATAGTTTGATAAACAGTTTGAAGTAATTTATTTGGTAAAACAGTTTAAAGTATGAAAAATCCATTTGTATGCTAGTTATTAATCACATGTGATTGATCTAATAACTAACATGGTTCAACTTGTATTCCCCCCCCCCCCCATAAAGCATTTAAAAACAATTAAAAGAATTTCAAAGGTAATTAAGGGGTATGAACTCACCTGTAGCAAGTGGTTTGAACGGAAGTGTCGGACAAGGTGCTAGGTGTCAAGTGAAGACTTGAGCACACACAATGTTCCTAGTTAGCATATAATAAACATATATGTATCTAATTGATCAATTAAAAACTAATTAATCAAGTTAAGACACCCTAGGACATGGAAACACTTTGATTCAAGTGCTATAGGTACCAAAGGGTTGCATCTAAGGGTTGCATGGCATGGCATTGGAGTTTATTGACCATGAACCACTCCTTATGGAGTTTATGGCCCATGACCATTTCTCCATGAGTTTATGGCCGTAAACAAATGGTACTAAGCGGTATTTTGTGTTTTGAGGTCTTATAATTCATGATTGCACATCCAATGATCAAGTCCAAGCCTTAGGAAAGCATTAGGGGCACATTAAGACTACCTTGTGGAGTTTACGACCAAAGGACCATATCCTTAGGTTTTCATAGTTGTAAACTCTCCCGGGGAATTGTTTTGATTGTTATTTAAGGTCTTAAACACTTCTAGGAAGGATCACGGTTGGTATCCAAGGCTGAGGAAGGGACTAAGGTCCATTTTGATGGGTTTTAGTGTAACAACCCGAAATTTCCGTATCATTTTATTGTAACTCTTTCATAGTACAATTCGCGCAACCAATCGTCGATTCCGATTTCGATTTTCGATCTTCCGTTTAATTAAGTCATTATCGGGTGCACATTTAAAATGACTTAACGGGTGTCTTAATACATTTAGAAATCATTCTAACACTCAGCTTTAGTGATCGGAATATTTCTAGAAGTTACTGTATCGGGTTACGGTAAATCAATCGGGTACGACCAAAAACCTCGACTAAAGCCGGTATCGGGTAGAATTCCACCATATCCGAAACTTAAACACTATATAAACGTGTTTAAGACTCCATTTGAAGCCTTTGGTCAATTTACCACTAAACACTACCAACCTCTCTCCTCATCCAAGTTTAAGAGATCAAAACTCAAATTTAAGGCTTCAAATCTCTAAGGTACTTCCCCTAGCTTGTATTGTAACCTTCTTAGCCTTCAAATTCGAGTTCAAAGCATGATTTAGGACAACATTCATGAGTTTACGGCCATCGAACCTTCATGGGCCGTAAAATCATATATCAAGGGTTTTTAAGCCCTAAAACCCTTCCCTAGCATGGTTGGACACTAGATATGACTTAATGGCTTAATGGAAAGAACTTATAACATGTAAAACATTGATTTAGAGGGACAAAAGTGAGTTTACGGCCAAGACACACTCTTGGGCCGTAAAGTCATATTCAAAGGGTTTTTGAGCCAATTAACCCTTCCAAATGATAGTTGGCACTTAGATATGACATTTGGGCTTGCTAATCTAGGCTTGGAACACTTTAAACATAAATTTAGAGTAATAAAAGTGAGTTTACGGCCAAGACATACTCTTGGGCCGTAAACTCATCTTAAATGGTGATTTAGTGCCTTTAAACATGTCAAAATGCTTTCAAACTCAACCAATGGCCTTGTGGGAAAACCTAGATGCATCTAAAAATGGTTTAAAGGTTTGAAACATATCAAAAGTGTCATTTATAGGAGTTTACGGCCTAGGAGCATACCCTTTGCCGTAAACTCATAAAACTATGTTAATGATGCATCAAATACACCCAAATGGCTTGTATGAATTTCTAGAATCACATGTGATTGTTTTAAGCATCAAAAACTATCTTTTTCAATGGTAAAGGAGAGTTTACGGCCTTAGAACATACCTCTAGGCCTTAAACTCCTATAAGTGTCTTAATTGATGTTCTAAATTCATAACAATGCTTAGAAAATTAGTTAGAATCACATGTGATTGTCCTTTATAGTTCAAATTAACCATTCTTAGCCATGGGTGAGTTTACGGCCATAAACTCTATTAGTGTGGCCGTAAACTCATGTTTTAAATGATGTAAATTCATTTCCAAGTGTTCCAAGGCATTTTAGATAATCCATTCTAGCAATCCCTATGTCCATTTGAGCCCTTAAACCATGAAAACCACACCCACATAAGTTTACGGTCGTAAACTCATGTATGTGTGTGTTCCATAGTTGTAAACTCTTTAAAATGTTTACTCTTGGGGAGTAAACTGAAGTCCCAAATCCCTAGTGCCATTACACGTCCAAAGATGTCACCCGGGTCACTCCAAACGCTCGTTTTGAGGTGTCTAACCTCATTGGAGTGTAATGTTCCATATGATTAGTGAATGTATCCCTAATTGTATATATATGGACATTATTTCATTTTACTTAGGGACTTCGCGAGTAATCAAACCCCGAACCAACGTCTAGCATTCAAAACCGACACGTTTCCGAGTCCGGTGAGTTCATACCCCTACCCTTTTTCACTGTTTTTCACTATTTTCAGGGGGGAACACAAGCAAAGTACAAGGGAATTCTTGTACTCAAAACATGTTTTCAAATGTGTGTTTCATATTCTTATGCTTTTATAACTGATTACAACAACTGATAACAGATTGAACATACAGATCACGTAAAATATATTTGTGAAATAGGTCTTTAAACTAGTATGTTTTACATATATTTCACAAATGGCTTTCCACATTTCATCAGTTAAAAGCATGACATTAAAACATTTGAACATAATACCTGTACACTGTTTTGTCCTCGGTAACACTCCACACACATATACGAGTGGAGGACTATCATATTATTACTAGTAAATTTGTTATTCTTGTATGATTTTAGACACGTCCTCGGAGAACACTCCACCCAGATTACGCGAGTGGAGGACTACACCCATAACCAGAATCTCTGGTATTTAGAGAGCGTGACTTGAGTGTATAGATCTATACAGGGCTGACTACCCCACACCTGGCTGCTAGCTACAGCCGAACCGAAATGGTTCAAGGGTGACGAAAGTCATAAGTATGTGGACGACTTATTGCCACATGTGGACTACTTATTGCCACAGGTTTTAGTCTATTGTATGGTTATGGAACTCGTAATTAGGATAACAGAGATTTACTTATAGTAATAATGAACCACTTTATACATCTTTTACATCTTTCACGTTTTGTAACTAACAATCAGAAAAGTACGGGACCTTCCTGGGGAAAACATGGAACCTAATCACGATTACATCTTTTACATCTTTAACATCGTTTACATTAGAAACCTACATGCAGGAAAGCATGGGGCTTTCCTGGGTAACACTTACATAACTAGAAAGAGTAACAAACTGGATAACATTACATCTTTTACAATTTGTAACATACAATAAGGAAAGTATGGGACTTTCCTGGTAACACATGATAAGTAAACAGAACAGTTTAACCAGTCAGATAACCAACTATACATTTTCCATTAGTAGACATGTTTTCAGTATACAAACTTACTATACTTTACATTTGTGAAACAATAACCAACTTTTAAGAAAATACGGGATTTTTCTTGGTGTTCGTAACTTTTCAGAAACAGAAAGGAAACTCGGAACATATTTCATAAAACAAAAACCACATATGAACTCACCAGCTTTATGCTGATTTTTAAACCGCTTGTGTTCTCAGGTCAGCGTTAGAAAAGGTACCCGAAGATTTCTTTTTGATCAGAAGACGGAGTACATGAAGATCCGTTTCATTTTGTCTATATATACTATGTATCACAACTGTACAAACTTTACTTTTGAAATAACTGTAAAACTTTATTATGTAATGTAATGGTTGTTTTACTTTACTTACTATGTGCATTGGTTTTGATACTCAACGTGGTAGTCAACCCCGGAAATGTTTTCCGCCTTTCGTTTTCGGGGTGTGACAGATTGGTATCAGAGCCCTTGTTTATAGTGAATGAAGTATACCAAACCTTACATGGTATAAAACTATAAACACTAAAGGGCCTAAGTGCTCTGAATTAAAAGTATCTTCAAACTACAAGTATTTTCAAAAGTATACAAGTATACCGAACCGTCGTCATCCGTAACCACAAGTAGAATAGAACATAAGTAATTGGGTGTTGTGTACTACGGTTAAACCTGGGCAGTTATGTAGTCGTGTCTAGGGTCAATATAGCCTGGCCAACTATATTCATTCGAGACACGGCCAACATGTGCTTGGGAGTGACTGTGGTATGTGGCATGCCTAAAACTTACCAAAAAAAAAAAATCCCAAACGTCGAATCATTATCGTAAACAATTCATGAAATATTATGGGAGTATTTCTCGATTCCGATTATCTGTAGTAATCCTCATTCGAGTGGTTTTCTGTGATTACTCTTAGCGATAAATTATCTGTTCGATAACTCTTTCCTGCCTTATCGCTTACTCGAATCATATAACTGTCATATCTATCGATTCAATGTAGAGGACTTACCATCCTCTTTTCCTTGATCTTATTAGATCAAGATGCCTCCCCGAAAGAGACCTATCTCAAAGAACGACAACAATCCTTCTTTGCTGCCACCTCCTCCTCAGTTCGATCTAGCATCGCTCCAGACAATGATGACATCTGCAATGATAGCAGCTATGTCACAAATGAACCCTAGTGGTTTCAAGTGGTGATCCTCAATCTCAAAACCCTGAAGGTAGCCAGGGACACCAAAGAGGGGGTTCCTACAAGGATTTCATGAACGCAAAACCAACATCCTTTAATGGCGCTGGAGGTGTCATTTCCTTATCTCGATGGTTCGAGAAAATAGAGTCCATCTTTGAAATCTGTGCTTGTGCGGATTCCGATAAAGTCAAGTTCGCAGCTTGTACCTTCGTTGATAAAGCCTTGACTTGTGGAATGGCCGAGTCAAATCTCTGACCTTACCCGTAGCCAATGCCATGGGCTGGGAGGCCATGAAAGAACTTCTCATTGCCGAGTACTTCCCCCGTGGTGAAATGCAGAAATTAGAGCACGAGTTCTGGAACCTGAAGATGAAAGGTTCCGACATTGCTGCATATACTTCCCGATTTGATGATCTCGCACTTCTTTGCCCGGGACTAGTCACTCCTGAAAACAATAAGATCGAAAGGTTCGTTTGGGGGTTATCTCAACCAATAAAGAGTCACGTTTTGGCTGCTCGTCCGGATACCTATGATAGTGCCAAGACTTTAGCTCAAATTCTGATTGATCACATTGACGATGTTAAGGAAATCACTACCACTTCTGAGCCGACTCAAAGGAGTGGTGAAAAGAGGAAATTCTGGAAGAAGAAGAAGGGTCAATCTTCTCAAGGATCATCCAAGAAACAACAGACGGTAGCAGTCCATGCTGCTACTACTACCCCTATTGTTGCTGTTTCTGCCATGGGATCCACAGCCTCAACTCCTACCAGTAAATATGCTGGTAACCTCCCTCTGTGTGACAAGTGTAAATACCATCATCATCCTGGTCCCTGTCGATAATTGTCTTACACCAACTGTGGTAAGAAAGGGCACACAGTTCGATACTGCAGAACTCCTACCCAATCAGCCAACCAATCATCGGGAGTAGGTGTTAGTCATGCCTGCTACAACTGTGGAGAAGTTGGGCACTTTAAAAGGAACTGTCCCAAGAAGTCAACTGCTGATAACACTAGAAGGGTTCTAACCATGGGACGGGAGGAAGCAGTTGTTGATCCCACTGTTGTTTCGGGTACGTTCCTTCTCGACAACTCATATGCTAGTATTCTTTTTGATTCGGGTGCTAAAAGGAGTTTTGTTAGTCATGCATTCAAACATAATCTAAAACCAAATCCTCAACCACTAACTGAAATGTTTACCGTCGAGATAGCTAACGGTGAGAAAGAAAGCGCTAACGATATATTCATAGGTTGTGCACTTACCATAAACGATCACTCATTTCCTATAGATCTCATGCCCGTTTCCATTAAGAGCTTTGATGTTATCATTGGCATGGATTGGTTGAGTCCCAATCATGCTGACATTCTTTGTTACGAAAAAGCTATACGTCTCAATCTTCCTTCGGATCAAACTCTCGTAATCTATGGCGATAAACCCAGTTCCAATCTTCATATCATTTCTTGCATCAAAGCTCGAAAGCTCCTTCGAAAGGAGTGCATTGCATTCTTAGCTCATGTGACCAACGAGAAACAAGAAGTTAGAGACCTCGCGAGCATCCCTGAAGTCTGTAACTTTCCCGATGTGTTTCCCGAAGAACTTCCAGGAATTCCTCCCGAACGTTAGGTCGAGTTCCGTATTGACCTAATTCCTGGAGCTACTCCTGTAGCAAAATCTCCGTATCGCTTAGCTCCGGCAGAAATGCAGGAGTTATCCAGTCAACTCAATGAGTTGCTCAGTAAAGGATTCATTAGACCAAGTTCCTCACCCTGGGGAGCTCCGGTTCTGTTTGTTAAGAAGAAAGATGGATCCTTTCGGATGTGTATTGACTATCGTGAACTGAACAAGTTAACTGTTAAGAACTGATATCCTCTTCCAAGAATAGACGACCTCTTCGATCAACTCTAGGGAGCCAGCTAGTTTTCCAAGATAGACCTTCGGTCAGGGTACCATCAGTTACGGGTCCAGGAGAATGATGTTCCTAAGACAGCCTTTAGGACTCGGTATGGACACTACGAGTTCGTAGTGATGCCCTTCGGTCTAACCAATGCACCGGCTGTGTTCATGGACCTGATGAACCGGGTGTGTCGTCCCTTCTTAGACAAATTTGTCATCGTGTTCATTGACGACATCCTCGTATACTCCAAAAGCGAAGAAGACCACAAGCAACACTTGAGACTAGTGTTGGAGACCCTTAGATCCGAAAAGCTATACACGAAATTTTCCAAATGTGAATTCTGGATACGGAAGGTAACTTTCCTCGGTCACGTGGTAAGCGAGGAGGGTATTCATGTCGATCCTTCCAAGATTAAAGCGATAGAGAATTAGTCGGCACCGAAAACACCCACAGAAATTCATCAATTCTTGGGTCTCGCCGGCTACTATCGACGATTCATTCAGAACTTTTCCAAAATCGCCAAACCTTTAACCACTCTAACACAGAAAGGTGTACCCTTTTATTGGAGTGATAAACAAGAAACCGCATTCCAAACGTTGAAGAAAGCCTTATGCAGCGCGCCTGTTCTATCTCTGCCTGAAGGGACAAAGGATTTCGTTGTCTACTGCGATGCGTCTAATCAAGGTTTAGGCTGTGTGCTTATGCAAAGAGGAAAGTTGATTGCCTATGCCTCAAGACAGTTGAAAGCACACGAGGTCAACTATACCACACATGACTTGGAACTAGGAGTCATAGTCTTTGCATTGAAGATTTGGAGACATTATCTCTACGGAACCAAGTGCATAATCTTCACTGATCACAAGAGTCTGCAACATATCTTTAATCAGAAAGACTTAAACATGAGGCAACGACGATGGGTAGAATTACTCAGTGATTATGAGTGTGAAATCCATTACCACCCCGGCAAAGCCAATGTGGTAGCAGATGCCCTTAGCCGAAAGGATAATGCAGGCCACAAAGTGAAGAACCAGACAATGACCATCCATTCCAACTTACCCATGCAAATCCGAGAAGTTCAGTTAACAGCCCTCAAACCCGAGAACATGTCGAATGAAGTCTTAAGAGGAATGGAAAAGAAACTTGAGATCAGAGGTGACGGAGTTCACTATTTTATGAATCGAATCTGGATTCCCAGGTCCGGTGGATTCAGGGAAATAGTCATGGAAGAAGCACACAGAACCAAATACTCTGTTCACCCGGGTTCGGACAAGATGTACCTAGATCTCAAGAAACAATACTGGTAGCCAAACATGAAAGCTGAGATAGCTACGTTTGTGGGCAAGTGTCTGACTTGCGCTAAAGTCAAAGTCGAACATCAGAAGCCTTCAGGTCTACTCCAACAACCCGAGATTCCCGAGTGGAAATGGGAGATGATTACCATGGACTTCATCACCAAACTACCCAAGTGTTCTAGTGGGTACGATACCATTTGGGTAATTGTCGATCGTTTGACAAAATCCGCTCAATTCATCCCGATCAAAGAATCATACAAGATGGAGACACTCACGCGAATCTACATCCAGGAGGTAGTACGTCTACACGGTGTGCCTGTATCCATTATCTCTGATCGAGATAGTAGGTTTACCTCCAGATTCTGGCAATCCCTTTAGAAAGCCCTTGGAACCAAACTAGATATGAGCACGACATATCATCCTCAGACCGATGGACAGAGTGAGAGAACAATTCAAACCCTGGAGGACATGCTTAGGGCATATGTCATTGACTTTGGAAAGTCGTGGGATACACATCTATCCTTGATCAGATTCTTATATAACAACAGCTACCACACCAACATTAGGGCTACTCCGTTCGAAGCCCTATACGGTCATAAGTGCAGATCCCCTCTATGCTGGGCCGAGGTGGGGGATACACAGTTAGCCAGGAGTCGAGTCCCCGATTGTGCTCTCACTAGTCCTGAAATCATCCGCGAAACCACCGAAAAGATCATTCAAATTCATAACCGACTGAAAGTCGTCGGAAACCACTAGAATTCCAGGTTGGAGACCGTGTCCTGTTAAAAGTCTCACCCTGGAAAGGCACTGTACACTTTGGTAAGCATGGGAAACTTAATATGAGGTACATTGGACCCTTTGAGATCCTCTCCAGGATCGGTCCAGTTTCCTATAAACTTCATTTACCTCACGAACTCAGTAACATTCATCCTGTCTTCCATGTTTCAAATCTCAAAAAGTGCCTATCCGATGAAACCCTAACAATTCCCTTAGACGAGATCGAGATCAATGAAAACCTCAACTTTGTGGAGGAGCCGATTGAAATCATGGATCGAGAAGTCAAACGTACAAAACAAAGTCACATCCCGTTAGTGAAGGTTCGCTGGAATGCCAAGCGGGGACCGGAATTCACTTGGGAACGGGAAGATTCAATGAAACAGAAGTATCCACAACTCTTTTCTGATCCATGATTTGTATCTTGTCTTATGTTCTAAACTTGAATTTCCGGATGAAATTCCCTTTAATGGGGGGATAATGTAACAACCCGAAATTTCTGTATCATTTTATTGTAACTCTTTCGTAGTACAATTCGCGCAACCAATCGTCGTTTCCGATTTCGATTTCCGATCTTCCGTTTAATTAAGTCATTATCTGGTGAACATTTAAAATGACTTAATGGGTGTCTTAATACATTTAGAAATCATTCTAACACTCAACTTTAGTGATCGGAATATTTCTAGAAATTACCGTATCGGGTTACGGTAAATCAATCGGGTACGACCAAAAACCTCGACTAAAGCCGGTATCGGGTAGAATTCCACCGTGTCCGAAACTTAAACACTATATAAACGTGTTTAAGACTCCATTTGAAGCCTTTGGTCAATTTACCACTAAACACTACCAACCTCTCTCCTCATCCAAGTTTAAGGGATCAAAACTCAAATTTAAGGCTTCAAATCTCTGAGGTACTTCCCCTAGCTTGTATTGTAACCTTCTTAGCCTTCAAATTCGAGTTCAAAGCATGATTTAGGACAACATTCATGATTTTACGGCCATGGAACCTTCATAGGCCGTAAACTCATATATCAAGGGTTTTTAAGCCCTAAAACCCTTCCCTATCATGGTTGGACACTAGATATGACTTAATGGCTTAATGGAAAGAACTTATAACATGTAAAACATTGATTTAGAGGGACAAAAGTGAGTTTACGGCCAAGACACATTCTTGGGCCATAAACTCATATTCAAAGGGTTTTTGAGCCAATTAACGCTTCCAAATGATAGTTGGGACTTAGATATGACATTTGGGCTTGCTAATCTAGGCTTGGAACACTTTAAACATAAATTTTGAGTAATAAAAGTGAGTTTATGGCCAAGACATACTCTTGGGCTGTAAACTCATCTTAAATGGTGATTTAGTGCCTTTAAACATGTCAAAATGCTTTCAAACTCAACCAATGGCCTTGTGGGAAAACCTAGATGCATCTAAAAATGGTTTAAAGGTTTGAAACATATCAAAAGTGTCATTTATAGGAGTTAACGGCCTAGGAGCATACCCTTGGCCGTAAACTCATAAAACTATGTTAATGATGCATCAAATACACCCAAATGGCTTGTATGAATTTCTAGAATCACATGTGATTGTTTTAAGCATCAAAAACTATCTTTTTCAATGGTAAAGGAGAGTTTACGGCCTTCGAACATACCTCTAGGCCGTAAACTCCAATAAGTGTCTTAATTGATGTTCTAAATTCATAACATTGCTTAGAAAATTAGTTAGAATCACATGTGATTGTCCTTTATAGCTCAAATTAACCATTCTTAGCCATGGGTGAGTTTACGGCTGTAAACTCTATGAGTGTGGCCGTAAACTCATGTTTTAAATGATGTAAATTCATTTCCAAGTGTTCCAAGGCATTTTAGATAATCCATTCTAGCAATCCCTATGTCCATTTGAGCCCTTAAACCATCAAAACCACACCCACATGAGTTTACGGCCGTAAACTCATGTATGTGTGTGTTCCATAGTTGTAAAATCTTTAAAATGTTTACTCTTGGGGAGTAAACTCAAGTCCCAAATCCCTAGTGCCATTACACGTCCGAAGATGTCACCCGGGTCACTCCAAACGCTCGTTTTGAGGTGTCTAACCTCATTGGAGTGTAATGTTCCATATGATTAGTGAATGTATCCCTAATTGTATATATATGGACATTATTTCATTTTACTTAGGGAGTTAGCGAGTAATCAAACCCCGAACCAACGTCTAGCATTCAAAACCGACACGTTTCCGAGTCCGGTGAGTTCATACCCCTACCCTTTTTCACTGTTTTTCACTGTTTTCAGGGGGGAACACAAGCAAAGTACAAGGGAATTCTTGTACTCAAAACATGTTTTCAAATGTGTGTTTCATATTCTTATGCTTTTATAACTGATTACTAGAACTGATAACAGATTGAACATACAGATCACGTAAAATATATTTGTGAAATAGGTCTTTAAACTAGTATGTTTTACATATATTTCACAAATGGCTTTCCACATTTTATCAGTTAAAAGCATGACATTAAAACATTTGAACATAATACCTGTACACTGTTTTGTCCTCGGTAACACTCCACACACATATACAAGTGGAGGACTATCATATTATTACTAGTAAATTTGTTATTCATGTATGATTGGAGACACGTCCTCGGAGAACACTCCACCCAGATTACGCGAGTGGAGGACTACACCCATAACCAGAATCTCTGGTATTTAGAGAGCGTGACTTGAGTGTATAGATCTATACGGGGCTGACTACCCCACACCTGGTTGCTAGCTACAGCCGAACCGAAATGGTTCAAGGGTGACGAAAGTCATAAGTATGTGGACGACTTATTGCCACAGGTTTTAGTCTATTGTATGGTTATGGAACTCGCAATTAGGATAACAGAGATTTACTTATAGTAATAATGAACCACTTTATACATCTTTTACATCTTTTACATCTTTCACGTTTTGTAACTAACAATCAGGAAAGTACGGGACCTTCCTGGGGAAAACATGGAACCTAATCACGATTACATCTTTTACATCTTTAACATCGTTTACATTAGAAACCTACATGCAGGAAAGCATGGGGCTTTCCTGGGTAACACTTACATAACTAGAAAGAGTAACAAACTGGATAACATTACATCTTTTACAATTTGTAACATACAATAATGAAAGTATGGGACTTTCCTGGTAACACATGATAAGTAAACAGAACAGTTTAACCAGTCAGATAACCAACTATACATTTTCCATTAGTAGACATGTTTCCAGTATACAAACTTACTATACTTTACATTTGTGAAACAATAACCAACTTTTAAGAAAATACGGGATTTTTCTTGGTGTTCATAATTTTTTCATAAACAGAAAGGAAACTCGGAACATATTTCATAAAACAAAAACCACATATGAACTCACCAACTTTATGCTGATTTTTAAACCACTTGTGTTCTCAGGTCAGCGTTAGAAAAGGTACCCGAAGATTTCTTTTTGATCAGAAGACGGAGTACATGAAGATCCGTTTCATTTTGTCTATATATACTATGTATCACAACTGTACAAACTTTACTTTTGAAATAACTGTAAAACTTTATTATGTAATGTAATGGTTGTTTTACTTTACTTACTATGTGCATTGGATTTGATACTCAACGTGGTAGTCAACCCCGGAAATGTTTTCCGCCTTCGGTTTTCGGGGTGTGACATTTAGCCATAAGAACTTTCCTATGTGCGCA
Source organism: Lactuca saligna (assembly GCF_052625555.1). Taxonomy (NCBI): domain Eukaryota; kingdom Viridiplantae; phylum Streptophyta; class Magnoliopsida; order Asterales; family Asteraceae; genus Lactuca; species Lactuca saligna. The sequence goes on along the minus strand of NC_136421.1, from coordinate 110,222,096 downwards.
TGTAAAACCCTAATCCTTGGATCTAGGCTTTCTAATTAAACATGCTTTGAATCCAAGACTTCTAATGCCTAATTAGGTTAAATAACAACATTGAAATAGATCTAGAACCATACCTTTGAATTCCTTGTTGATCTTGTTGTCTTGGAGCTTCTAGAGTCACAAATGTCACTCCTCTAATGGCTTACAAACACCAATAGCAAGTAAGATGATTTAGGAGAAAGGAGAGGGGAGGAAATCGGCCAGAGTTCTCTTACTTTAGATGAGATTACGATTTCCCTTACCCATAGGGTCTATTTATAATTGTAGACTCCTTAAGGGTTACAGTCTAAACCCTAATTGGATAATCTTCTCTTAAGGCTATCCAAATCCATTCCCAGATGACATCATGGACGATTTTGAGCTATCCTTTAGCTCCTAGAATTCGTCCAATCCATATCTGTATCGATTTACAGTCTCAAGTTTAACTATCAAACAATTGACAGTTTATACCCTCTTATTTAATTAATCTCTTTGAGTCACCAAATTAATTCCAATTAATCTATGACTGATATTAATTAAATAACTATATATTATTCCTTATAATATTTACTCTCTTTTAACAAATCATCCATCAAGTTGCTATGGTGAAGGCAACCCAAAAGGACCATGCACAACTGGGTCAAATACTTGCCTAATATAGTTGCAGCCTTAGACACTATTCCAACAGTCTCCCACTTGGATAAGTCTAGTAACTATACAAGTACAATTCGGTTTGCAATCGTAGCTCTCAAAGACGCTGTCAAACTCTGATCTTATCAATCTTGTCCTTTAGATAAGGGATCTACAGTCCTCTGTTAGATATCTTGCTGACAATCCTATGGAATGGTTAGTCTAGCATTTGATTTCTCGATCTACGATTTATTCGACATAGAACTTAATCAAACACATCAATTCAGTTCTGACTGGGCCCGACACATAAGTCAAATCAAATCGTCGAGCGGCCGAGATATCGCTTTTACCTTTTGATAAAAGTTACAGATAAACTTCGACTTATATGCATTTACTTATTCATTAACCAACTATACACAACAATGCGTTTTATAACACCGAGTTACTGATGCGTTTTCGCATTATCAATGTACAATCAATTAACAAATAATAAACCATATATCTAGGTTTTAAGACTATATGATATTATCGTCTTGCGATCACCTTTTATATCGTATTCCATAAAGTGATTCCAGCAAGCGCGGGTTTGTTCCAATGCTCAAAACCAGTTCATAAGTAGTCATGAACGTTGCAACAACCCTTTGATATGTCTAACACCATTTAGACAATCTACACACCAATTCATGACAATCTTCATTCATATCTACTTCCAACATATGAACGATTGTGGACAATTTGAACAATTCGATTATTCCTAATAAATTCAATTATTCTGGAAGTCACAACATGCAAAGTGAAACAATAGTTAAACGATTAACATAAGACAGTAACATTACTCATAAATTAAACTCCTTTATTTAATCGCCAAATGTTAATTACATTTATCTATTATACGTTTCTAATACTATCTAATCTATACTAATATCATCCTTCAACCCAATACTCCTAGCATGCTGCAAGTGCTTAACCCTACTCAGTCCCTTCATAAGTGGATCTGCTGGGTTATCTTCTGATGATATCCTCTTAACTATGAGTTGTCCTTCTTCTACATGATGTCTAATGAAGTGATATTTTCTGTCGATATGTCTTGATCTACCATGATCCCTCGGTTCCTTGGTCAAGGCAACCGCACCTTCGTTATCACAGAAAATCTCCATGGGCTCCTTTATGGCAGGCACAACTCCAAGATCACCGATGAAGTTCTTTAGCCATATTGCCTCCATCGACACTTCACTCGCTGCGATGTACTCTGATTCGCACGTTGAATCAGCTACGGTTTCTTGCTTGGAACTCTTCCAAGTTACTGCTCCTCCATTTAGGGTAAAGACCCAACCCGACTGCGAACGGTAGTTGTCCCTGTCGGTCTGAAAACTGGCATCACTATACCCTCGCACCTTCAAGTCATCACTCCCTCCAAGGACTAAGAACCATTCCTTCGTCCTCCGAAGGTACTTAAGGATGTTCTTTACCGCAATCCAATGTGCTTTGCCAGGGTTCCCTTGATATCTGCTAATTATGCTCAAAGCGAAGGCTACATCAGGGCGAGTACAAGTCATAGCATACATGATTGAGCCAACTGCGGAAGCGTATGGTACTCGGCTCATTTCTTCTATTTCAGCTTCGGTACTCGGACATTGAGTCTTACTCAACTTGGCATTTCCTTGTATCGGTAGTTCTCCCTTCTTTGAGTTTTCCATACTAAAACGTTTTAGTACCTTCTCTAAGTAAGTATTCTAACTAAGTCCAATTAGTCTCTTACTGCTTTCTCTTACTATCCTTATTCCCAAAATGTAAGAAGCCTCTCCGAGGTCCTTCATAGCGAAACACTTCCCGAGCCAGGACTTGACTTCCTGCAGAGTCGGGATGTCGTTTCCTATGAGTAATATGTCATCGACATATAGAACAAGGAAGCTTACTATACTCCCACTGGCTTTGACATATACACAAGATTCGTCTTCGCTTCGTACAAATCCAAACTCTTTGACTTTCTCATCGAAGCAAAGATTCCATCTGTGAGACGCTTGCTTAAGTCCATAAATTGACTTCTCAAGCTTACACACTCTATTTGGATACTTCGGATCCACAAACCCCTCTGGCTGAGCCATGTAAACATCCTCAGCCAACTTTCTGTTAAGGAAGGCGGTCTTGACATCCATTTGCCAAATTTCATAATCATGAAATGCGGCAATTGCTAGCATCACTCTAATAGATTTAATCTTCGCAACTGGTGAGAAGGTCTCATCATAGTCAACTCCTGGAGTTTGAGTAAAGCCCTTCGCAACCAATCACGCTTTATACGTGTGTACGTTCCCATCCACATCGGTCTTCTTCTTGAAGATCCATTTGCACCCAACGGTCTTACGTCCGGGCACATAATCAACCAAATTCCAAACTTGGTTATCGTACATGGATTGGATCTCGCTATCCATTTCCTCTTTCCATTTCGCACACTCCGAGCCTGCCATGGCATCCTTATAGCTATTAGGTTCATCAAGATTTACTAGTGTACCATCACTAATATATGTGTCCCCTTCGGTAGTAATATTAAAACCATAAAATTGGGGATGAACTCTAACTCTATCGGAACGTCTATGAGGTAAGGACTCGTCAATCGGTTCAACCGGAGTTTCCTCCTCGGGTTGAGTGCCAGCGGTAGAGGTTCCTTCGTCTATCGACTCTTGAATCTCTTCAAGTTCGATTTGCCTCCCACTGTCTCCTTGGCTTATGAGTTCTCGCTCTCGGAAAACTCCTCTCCTCGCAACAAAGACAACGTTGTCCTTCGGTCTATAGAAGAGATATCCAAAGGATGTCTGTGGGTAGCCGATGAAAATACATCGCTCACTTCGAGGTTGAAGCTTATCGTGAGTATCTCGTCTTACGAAAGCCTCGCAACCCCAAACCTTGATGTGTGCCAACAACGGAGCTTTCCCTGTCCACATCTTGTGAGGTGTTTTGGCAACCTTCTTAGTAGGGACTCGGTTAAGGATATGGGCGGCAGTCTCTAAGGCATACCCCCAAAAGAAGATAGGTAGTGAAGCACGACTTATCATAGAGGGAACCATATACAATAAGGTTCGATTTCGCCTTTTCGCCACACCATTCAACTGCGGTGTCCTAGGAGGCGTCAATTGCAAAACTATTCCACACTCCTTGAGATAATCGTGGAATTCAAGACTTAGGTACTCTCCTCCTCGATCGGATCGAAGCATCTTGATTTTCCTGCCCAATTGATTCTCCACTTCATTCTTGAACTCTTTGAACTTTTCAAAGGTTTCTGACTTTTGCTTGCTTAAATAGATATACCCATATCTACTATAATCATCGGTAAAAGTCACATAGAAGGGGTTCCCATCCTTCGTGGTTGATCTAAAGGCTCCACATACATCGGTATGTATTAGGTACAATAGCCCCTCACCCCTTTCACAAGTACTCGTGAAGGGTGACTTAGTCATCTTTCCAAGTAAACAAGACTCGCATGTGTCATCTTCCTTAAGGCCGAATGACTCCAACACTCCATCCTTTTGGAGTTGGGCTATGCGTTTCTTGTTGACATGTCCAAGACGACAATGCCACAAGGATGCTTTATCCATACTAGTGGAAGAATCAATATTCAGAACATCATTTCCTAAGTTATCAAAAATCATAACAGTTTCATATATTCCATTACATAGTATAGCTTCAAAGTAAAAGACACTATTTAGATAAGCCAAAATAGAACCATTCTCATTATTAAAAGAAAATCTAAATCCTTGTTTATATAAATCATGAAATGAAATGATGTTTCTAGCCATTTCTAGCGAATAGCAATAATTGTTCAAATCTAAGCATAAATTATTCCTAAGCACTAAAGAATACACTCCAATCTTGGTCACAGGCGACGATCTTCTGTTCCCCATGATTAGATTGATCCTTCCTTGCTCCACATCCATACTTCTTCTTAGTCCCTGCACATTTGAACAAATGTGATAACCACAACCGGTGTCAAGAACCCAAGAAATAGCATGATTAGAATCGTTAGATTTAATTGTGTATATACCTGCGAAAGATGGCTTGATCTTTCCTTCTTTGATCGCTTGCAGGTATTCTGGGCAGCTTCTCTTCCAATGTCCTATCTTGTGGCAGTGGTGGCACTCTGCCTCCTTCGGGTTAGGACAGGGCTTAGTGGGATCAACTTTGGTCCCACTAGAAGAGGCACCATCTCGAGCTTTAACCTTGCGATAGTTCTTCGATGAAGCCTTCGTCTTCTTTCCCTTTCCTTGACCAATTGCCAAGATAGGAGCAGCAGACGGATTGGGAGTAGGTGCAACAGACTTGTCTTTGAAGTTGCTCTCAGCGACCCTCAAAAGACCTTGGAGTTTGCTTAGGGTGACCTCCTCTTTGTTCATGTGGTATGTAATCCTAAATTGGTTGTACATCGGAGGCAAAGAGTGAAGCACCATGTCGATCGCCAAGTCTTCCCCAAAGTCAACATTTAACTTGCGAAGGCGGTCGACATACCTTTGCATCTTTTTCAGGTGCACGGTAAGAGATTCTCCATGACCCATCTTAGCGGAAATCATGTTAGTGAAAATCTCATAACGCTCTTGTCTCATGTTTTGGTGGTATCTCTCCAATAAGTCTTGATGCATCTCGTATGGGTACATGCCCTCGTAGGACTTTTGGAATTCAGAGTTCATGGTGGCAATCATGATGCAATGTACCTTCGTTGCATCTCGCTCATGAGTCTCAAAAGCGGTGATTTCGGCCGGAGTAGCAATTACGGGGTTGATCTTCTCAAGCTTTTCATCAAGGACATACTCCTTATCCTCATAGCGAGCAATGGTGCGAATGTATCTTATCCATTCGCTAAAGTTTGTTCCATCAAAGGTGACCTTTTGGCAAAGGCTCATCAACGTGAAAGAACTAGCAGCAGCGTTGTTTGCGTTTGACATCTATAGAAAGGACAATGATAGATTAGAATAAGAATCCCTAATTATCACCCAATAAGAAAAATTAGGGTTAGGATCAAACAATAACATTTACATGCTAGAAAAGGGATGCCGTAATCTAACATGCAAATAAATTGAAGGTAAGTGAATGACGATTCACTAATTCTCCATTACAAAACCTAAACTATTAGTCCTAAGTGTATTGAGAATTCCTAGGTTCGGATGAGATTCATTGAAACTATTCAATGGCATGTTTAAATCTCGATATGCCCCACTTGTTTGTGACTGGGATACCGAAGATCACAAAGCGGGTGTAAATTACCATGCAAATTCACATGGTGCCTTCATTGTAACGATCACCTATTCGATGTGACGGTAAACCACACACGCTCCATCGAACTATGATAAACAATGAATCACCCTTTGCCACCTTTGCTTAGAACCAATTAATGTGCTGGTAAACCACACACGCTCCACTAACTTCTTAGCAAGGGTGCAAAGTGTAATTTCATGGGATTGCATCAATTCACTTTTCCTAAAGTAACTAAGATTAGGAAATTTTTAAAACGTGTAGTTACTTTGTATTACTTATTATACTTTCAATGAGAGGATGAGGTTGCCCTATCCTACCCGTTCGGCTAACGACCCTCCACCAATCAAGCAAGCGGTGGGTGTGAGTGTACACCCATTAAGCGCCATTTTATAGGCCGCAACCTTATACCCACCTTATAGATCGGCTTCGTGAATGAGGCCTACTAACGGTAAGACTAGCATTTAGTTATACATATATATATATATATATATATATATATATATATATATATATATATATATATATATATATATATATTATTCTAGTAATATCATATTAGTATAGGGTTGTGTTTTAAACCTTTTAAAACGTTGGGTTTGAAATTTAAGTTGTCTAAATTAAAACTTTCAATCACAAATATAAATTTCAAAACGTGAGGGCAAGTTTTAAACATTTAAAACATGGATGATCAAATAACAAATAATTCCAATTAACAATTAATATCCTAATTATCTATATTTGATTTATCCAAGATTTCTTTTAAGATAATTACCAAAATAATCAAAATAATTAATTAATTATCATATAAGGAAATTAAATATTTTATTAGATGATAAATATCTTTAATTAGATCAAGATTATAGTCATATATATCAAAAAAACGGATTATGGTTGATCTAATATGATTAAGGTAAGTTTCCAGAAGATAAACATGAAAAAATCCCGGTTTTAGCTAATCCTGACGCCCGAACTCGCCGAGTACACAAAGGGACTCGCCGAGTCAGGCCTACTCGCCAAGTCCACTTTAGAACTCGCCGAGTCCATGACTCAGAACCCAAAAAATTGAATTTTGCAGGTTTGTTTCACTTAATCAAACAACAATTTAAAGAAAACCAAGCTAGGCTCTGATACCACTGATGGGTTTTAGCCATAAGAACTTTCCTATGTGCGCATGCAAAACCCTAATGCTTGGATCTAGGATTTCAAATTAAACATGCTTTGAATCCAAGACATCTAATGCCTAATCAGGTTAAATAACAACATTGAAATAGATCTAGAACCATACCTTTGAATTCCTTGTTGATCTTGTTGTCTTGGAGCTTCTAGAGTCACAAATGTCACTCCTCTAATGGCTTACAAACACCAATAGCAAGTAAGATGATTTAGGAGAGAGGAGAGGGGAGGAAATCGGCCAGAGTTCTCTTACTTTAGATGAGATTACGATTTCCCTTACCCATAGGGTCTATTTATACTTGCAGACCCCTTAAGGGTTACAGTCTAAACCCTAATTGGATAATCTTCTCTTAAGGCTATCCAAATCCATTCCCAGATAACATCATGGACGATTTTGAGCTATCCTTTAGCTCCTAGAATTTATCCAATCCATATCTATATGGATTTACAGTCTCAAGTTTAACTATCAAACAATTGACAGTTTATACCCTCTTATTTAATTAATCTCTTTAAGTCACCAAATTAATTCCAATTAATCTATGACCTATATTAATCAAATAACTATATATTATTCCTTATAATATTTACTCTCTCTTAACAAATCATCCATCAAGTTGCTATGGTGCAGGCAACCCAAAAGGACCATGCACAACCGGGTCAAATACTTGCCTAATATAGTTGCAGCCTTAGACACTATTCCAACACATTTAACCACCTTAAGAGGGGTTTACGGCCCAAGAACATCCTTGGCCGGAAACTCCTTTGTTATTTTGATCTTTGATGATTTTCAAGTGTTATCAGGTTCATATTAGGCACACAAGAAGCTAGGGAAAGTGTACTTACAAGATAGAAGCTTGATTTGGTGTTTAAGGTCCAAGAACACTAGTATGTGTTCTAGGTGTTTTGAAGAACACTTGAAGATCTAAGTGAAAATCAAATATGAATCGATGAAATGATGTATAACTACTAGATGTTAGGTTATAACAACAAATCAAGTCAAGAAACACTTACGTTTTCAGAAGATCGGGTGAAGAACGGGATGATAGTTGAGAGAGAATGGAGTGTGTTCTTAAGAATGGAAGTGAAAAATGAGGAGTTTGGGGAGTAAAATCGTGCCTAAGGCATGAGTTCACGGTCACACAAGAGTTTACAGCCCAAACTCTAAAAGTTTGTCGATGAACTCTTTATTAGGGTGCATTTGGTGGGTTTGCTACTTCAAGACCCGAGACGGTACTTCCTTTCCTTCGTTCATTTGAAGAATAAACACTAAAAACACTCAAACAAACTTTTAAATTGGGTAACAATTATTAGAAATGTAATTAACTTTTAATTGAAGTGATTGACTTTAGAGTTTGGCAGAATGAAAATTTCGGGTTATCACATCATCCCCCTATTAAAGGGAATTTCATCCCGAAATTAGAGTTTAAGAAAATAAAATAGTTACAAATAACTAAACGAATAGATGAGGATATTTCTATTTCATTTGACCCTCGTGCTCCCATGTGAATTCTGGTCCTCGCTTAGCGTTCCAGCGAACCTTCACTATTGGGATGTGGATTTTCTTCGTCTGCTTGACCTCACGGTCCATGATCTCTACAGGTTCTTCCACGAAGTTGAGGCTCTCGTTGATCTCGATCTCGTCGAGTGGGATTACAAGTGTCTCATCGGACAGACACTTTTTCATGTTAGAAACGTGGAATGTAGAATGTATGCTACTAAGTTCGTTGGGTAGATTCAGTTTGTAAGCTACAGGGCCGATTCTAGCGAGAATCTCGAAAGGCCCTATGTATCTTGGATTGAGCTTCCCACGCTTAACGAAGCGTATCAAGCCCTTCCATGGTGAGACTTTCAAAAGGACTCGGTCTCCCACCTGGAATTCTAAAGGTTTCCTTCGCTTGTTTGTGTAGCTTTTCTGCCGATCTCTAGAGGCTTTCAATCATTCACGAATATGAACGATCTTCTCTGTCGTTTCCCGAATGATTTCCGGACCTGTGAGAATGCTCTCAGGAACTCGTCCTTTAGCTAACTGGGTGTCACCCACCTCAACCCAACACATAGGAGATCTGCACTTTCGGCCATAGAGGGATTCGAATGGGGCAACCTTGATGCTCGTGTGATAACTGCTATTGTAGGAAAATTCGACAAGGTGTAAGTGAGTATCCCATGCCTTCCCAAAATCGATCACACAGGCTCTCAACATATCTTCCAGTGTTTGGATGGTTCTCTCACTTTGTCCGTTGGTCTGAGGATGGTAGGTTGTACTTATGTCCAGCCTCGTTCTTAGGGAACTTTGTAGTGACTGCCAGAACCTCGAAGTGAACCTATTATCTCTATCGGAGATAATGGATATAGGAACACCATGCATTCGTACGATTTCCTTAATGTATGTTATCGTAAGCTTCTCCATCTTGTCAGTTTCTTTGATAGGAAGGAAGTGTGCAGACTTGGTCAATCTATCGACGATGAGCCATATGGTATCAAGTCCACTCGTTGTCTTTGGCAACTTAGTTATGAAATCCATAGTGATCCGCTCCCACTTCCATTATGGTATCTCTGGTTGTTGCAGAAAACCGGAGGGTTTCTGGTATTCAACCTTAACCGTTGTCCAAGTAAGGCATTTACTCACGAAGGTGGCAATCTCTACTTTCATGTTAGGCCACCAGTATAACTTTTTAAGATCCAAATACATCTTATCTGAACCTGGGTGGACGGAATACCGAGTGTTGTGCGTCTCCATCATGACCAAGTCTTGGAAGCCACCGTGTTTCAGTGTCTACATCCGGTCCGTGAAATATAAGACCCCGCCACCCTTGGCTTCTAAATTCTTATCCATTCCTCTATGGGATTCACCCGCTACGTTTTTAGGTTTCAAGGCTTAATGTTGAGCCTCCTGAATTTGTGTAGACAAGTGTGAATGGATAGTCATTGTCAAGGATTTGACCCTTCGACCAGAATATTCGTTCCGACTTAGGGCGTCTACTACCACGTTGGCTTTACCCAGATGATAACAAATTTCGCATTCGTAATCATTGAGTAGCTCAACCCACCGTTGTTGTATCATGTTGAGCTCCTTCTGATCGAATATGTACTGTAAACGCTTGTGGTCTGTAAAGATCGTTCTTTTTGTACCATACATGTAGTGTCTCCAGATCTTTAGGGCAAACACAACTGCTTCTAATTCAATATCGTATGTGGTGTAGTTGACTTCATGTGTCTTCAGCTGTCTCGAGGCATAGGCGATGACCTTAGCTGATTGTATCAGAACACAACCGAGCCCTTGGTTGGATGCATCACAATATACAACGTAGTCTTCTATGTTGGATATAGTGTCTAGGTCCATAACTTTATTTTGTATGTACTTGAACCGACTCGACATGGTCCATTTGGGTTGCATGACATTGCAATAATTGGATAGACAAAATGAGAGAAAGTACGCTTGTGATTATTAATATATTATAAGTTCTAATATATTAATAATAGTATTATTTAATTAGTATTGATCAAGTATTAATCTAGTATTAATTTGGTGATCAAAGTGAGACTAATTAAATATATAGGGTTGATTATGACAATCATCAATTCTTGTATGGTGGATTAATGATCCATGGTTTATGGGTTTGGTTGTAACCATATGGAGCTCCATGGATAGTCCATGGGAGTTACAAACCCATTGGTCATGTGAAATGAAGAGTCATGACAATTAGGGTTTACACTTGTAACTCCGAATTATGACACACTATAAAAGAAACCCTATAACATGCAAAATCAGCACTAGAGTATTTCTAGAGAGGGCATAATCGATTTTCAAGTGTAAGAAGTATTCTATCAAGTTATTCCAAGTTTTGTAGTGTTGTGTGAAGCATTTGAGGCACAACATTTGGGGTGCTAGGCTCACAAAGTCTTGAAGGAATCCGAGCAACAACAAGGTATGTAATTCTACTAGTTTTATGTTTTATATATTCCCCATGCCATGCTAGTTAGGAAATAACCTTGAAATGGAATTTTCATTTATATAGAGAAAACATAGATGCAAGATTATTAGGGTTGCATGTACACTTAGGAAGTGTTAGAATGCTCAAGACCTATCAGTGGTATCAGAGCCTAGGATTGTTTTCTATATACTTGATGCAAAACTGCTTAAAAATCAAAAATTCTGCACTCTGACGACTGGACTCGCCGAGTCCATGAACAAATTCATCCTACTCGAAGAGTAGAATCATGCACTCAACGAGTACGAGCATGTTGGGCAGTTTTTTTTTTCGTGTTTTGTTGCTGGAAATGGATTAAAATCATTATCCCAAACTGTTTTGGACTTGTAAAAAAATTGTTTTTCAATGTGGTAATGATTATGTTAACCCATTTTAAATGACTATTATCAATTTTCAAGTTTTATATGTGTTAATATGATTTCTTGAAATTGTTTGATATTAATATTTGTTTTTTGAGTTTTAGAAGATCATGGGAATTGTGTGTAACCAACATGCTTGTTTAATTCATGATCTTAATGTTAATGATGGTGTTCATAACTTGTCCTCAAGTCATGGATAACCAAAAGTCACTTCTTTAAAAGTTGTCATTAAAGAATAGTAGGTTTCATAAAATTGGAGCCTGTACGTGAAAGATACGAATTTTAGAAGTCAAGAATGCAATTTGCGAAACTGATGCGAAATCGATGATGTGGCCGAATCCTAGACGTTGCTTGCTGATCACGGTCTTGCACAACATGCTGCCACGTATCGCCTCAGACGCCCGACGTTTGCATCCGACGGCCCGCGTACATGTACACCTCGCGTACGAAGCTTAGAACGCCCAACGTAATTCTGTCTTCTGCGGTCGAAAGAAGCCTACATCGCCCCACCCGAAGCGAGACACCTTTCCTTACGCGCAACGTACCACCGAGGGTACACCTAACGTTCGTCCGAGGCTTGCGCCTATAAAAAGGGTATGAAGTTGCTTGGATTTCCACACCATTCTCACTTCCCTCTCTCACTACTTTCTCTCTCTAACCCATTCCAACCTCCCTAAATCCTAGGGAACCCCCTAGCACCAGAAGGAAGCCCTGAGGCTCCCATTGTCCCGAGAAAAAGGGTCTTTCGGTTTGGAAATGCTGCTCCAAGCAAGCCTGGTTTTATATAAAACCCGTTGTAAGTGAACTACGTATACGCTATTTTTAATATAGCTTTTATTTAATAATAGTAACGTTATTAGGAAAATATAATAAGTGTTTGGGCTAGTATTACAGGTTATGTAAGTATTGCTTAACGCTTATATAATAGTAATAATAGCTAGACTACTAATTAGTCTTGGCGAATATTAGACTAAAGTCTAGTGGAAATGATACAAGGTTTTGTCCGAGGAAAATTGTGTTGAGAGTAACGAAGTGCTGTTCGAGTGTCGAGTCACCACCTTCTCAGGTGAGTGCATAGTTACTTTCATCTTACACATAGATATGAAGTATTTTATATAAACTACGTGTTGTGTGTTCGTATTATTTGAATACTTACTGTCTATGTTGGATGAATGTTTTTATACATGTTTTAAACCGTATACGTATTTTATAGCTACAAATATGTTGGGTATAACATGGATAGATGAATGATGAGTGATAAAAGATTATGTGAGTAAACATTGGCACCTGTAGATAGAGTGCCTAATAAAGAATATTGGCAGCTATGGACTTAGTGCCTATTGAATAAACGTTGGTAGCTATGGACTTAGTACCTGATGGATAAACGTTGGTGGTAGCTATGGACTTGGTACCTAATAGATAAACATTGGTAGCTATGGCCTTAGTACCTACATTGGTAGCTATGGATTTAGTACCCGATGAATGAACTTTAACAACTATGAAATTAGTTATTTACATACGAGCATTGGCAGCTATGGACTTAGTGCCTGTCATATGAACCCTGGAAGCGATGGACTTCAGAATGAATGAATTCATGATAGATGATTCTTAGGGTAGACGGTTAAGAATAATGAAGATAATGGGGATCGGTAATTGGGTTAATTGTTTGATGATAAACATAATAATTATATTATTGTCGGTTGAAAATCATATGTACTCACCATGTTTCCCAACTTGACCCACTCGGTTTATTTATATTACAAGTGTTGATATGAAGTCACATTGACTGAGAGATTAAGGAGATATAAGTCACTAGTGATAATGAATGTAAGTTCTGTTTACGCTTATGTTTCTGTAATTACCATGACATCCCATATGTTTTAAAATGAGTAAAAAATACTTTTTCTTCGGAAATGCCTTGATAACGTACTTATCATGTTTTACTGGGAACAAATTCAGCAACATTTTTATTAAACGAAGTACTCTGATTTTTATAAAGCATAAACAAAATCGGTCTTTTGTGGCCGTGAAAATGGGGATGTCATAGTTGGTATCAGAGCATTAGTTTTAGTGAACTAGGAATATGGATTTATTTCTAGACTTCAACTTACAATTCTAAGCAATGATTGTGAGGAGTGTGTCTTAGGTAATACACCAGAATATACACAAGCACTAGCATCTTTACGGATAATGCCTATCATGCTAAATGATTTATGATGTGTATTATATGATCGGATCTATGGTCTGTTGCCGACCGGATCCGGAAACTTTACGTATTCAGACTTATAAATGTTTAATTACGGTATTAGAACTAGCATGTAACTTTTTAGGGTGATAGGGAAATTTACACGTCAATCGTAAATAAAATCTGTCCCATCTTGAATCTCGTCATTACAAAACGAAAGTATAAATTGGTGTATAGATCGAAATGGAAAGAACCCGAAGTGGAGTCGGGAATGCAAATGGAAATAGGAATTAACAGCCCCTAGTGATTGAACAAACACCAGTTGTAGTATAAGTTGCACCTGAACAAATCACCATGGCTGGAGTACAAGCCATGATTTGGGCTATGTTAGCTGAACAAAGGGAAGAAGTAAGGAGGATGTTGCATGAAAATAGGGACAAACCTACCATGCCCATTAAGCAACCTGAGCTGATTCCCGACCAATCAAAGGAAGGAAACTATAGCCGCCCTGTGACTCAAGTTGGGACTCAAGGAGAACAAAGGAATGGCCTGGAGAGGGGAAACGACAATGATGGATGGATATATAAGAACTTCTTAGGTGCCAAGCCACCAAGCCTTTTTGGAAGCCCGAATCCGGTTGAGATTATGGACTAGATCTCCAAAATGGAGATGGTGTTTGAGAGTTGTGACTGTAGTGATAGGAAAAAGACCGTCTTTGCAGTCAGACAACTAAAGACTGAAGTGCTAAGTTGGTGAAAGTTGTTGGCAGATACAATGCCAATAGGAGAAGCCATGTGAATGTCTTGGGAAGTATTCGTGGACCAGTTGAAAATGTAGTACTACTAAGAGATAGATCTGATAGACCTAAACAACGAATTTCAGAACCTGAAGAAACCAAAGATGAGTGTGGATGAGTATGCCACCACATTCACCAAAAGGATGAAGTTGTTCCTCTACTTGGTGCCTACTGAGCTCTCCAAGACTGATAGGTTTTCTAACTGACTGTCCACATACTTTGGCCCAACGGTAAAAATGGCAACTACTTTGAAAACAGCTATTAGAGCAGCTAAGAACGTAGAGACCCAAATAAGAGAAAAGGGTCAAGAAAAAGATAAGGCAGGAGAAAATTGGAAGTTTGAAGGATCTCAAGGTCCAACAAGGAGAGCAAATTCTACAAGCTTGGAGGAGGAGAAAGAGGTGAAGCGAGAAGGTGTGATAAGTACAAGAAGAAGCATTGTGGGAGATCCAATGTGACATCCCCAAAATCACAGCCAGAAAAGACCGATTTTGTTTATACTTTATTTCAAAATCAGAGTTATCTTTTAATAAAAGGGTTGCGGAATTTTTCCCAAAACAATAATATGATAAAGATTTATCAAAAGCATTTCCATAGAAATGTATTTCATTAAAAGACTCGGGATGTCATGTTTGATGGGTTTTGAGCATTCTAACACTTCCTAAGTGTACATGCAACCCTAATAACCTTGGATCTATGTTTGTCTAATTTGTCATGCAAAGTTGATTTCCAAGGTTATATTCCTATCTAGCATACATGGGGAACAATTTAAACATAAAGTATAGATAGAATAACTTACCTTGTTGTTGCTTGTGTTCCTTGAAACCTTGTGAGCCTAGCACCTCAAGTGGTGATGCCTCAAATGCTTCACACAACACCAAATGCTCTTGGAAGAACTTATGAGAGTATACTCACTTCTTCAAATCGGTCAAGCCCTCTTTTCTTTGTGTCACCGATTTGGGAGGAGATCATATTCCTTATATAGTGTTGACACATCTAGGGTTAAACCCTAATGTGTCATGACTCTTCATTTCCATGACCCATGGGTTTGTAACTCCCATGGAGCATCCTATGGGTGGAACCCAACTTGATGATCCATGGAGCCTTTTAGCCCACTATACAAGATATGGATGATTTACTTAATCAACCCATATATTTAATTAGTTATCTTTTGATCACTTAATTAATTCTAAATTAATTCTTGATCAAACTAATCAAATAATATTATTAATATATTAGAACTTATAATATATTAATAATCTCCAAGCGTTATTTCTCTCATTTAGTTTATCCAATTGCATGGTGCCATGCAACCCAAATGGACCATGCCGGGTCGGGTCAAGTACATACCAGAAATAGTTATGGACTTAGACACCTTATCCAACAGTCTCCCACTTGGATAAGTCTAGTAACTATTACTGCAAGTATGACTTCAGGAACCGATCGGCAATCGTAGCTCTTTACAAGGTTTCTCGAAACTTGAGAAGATGATGGTACGCCATTTAAGATAAGTGATCATATAATCCTCTGTTCTAGATATCAGTCGGACAAATACATGGAACAATGTCTTACTTATTGTCCAACATTTGTTTCCCGATTTCCGATTTGTTTGACAAAGAACTTTATTGAACACATCAATTTAGTTCTGACCGGGCCCGGTACATAGGTCAAAACAAAATCATCGAGGGGCCCAGATATCAGCTTCTAATCCAAGAAGGAACAGATAAACTTCGACTCATATGTTTGTTCTACTACTCATTGCATTACACATAAGAGCACGATTTTATAACATCGAGTTACCAATGTGTTTTTCATACAATTAATGCATAACCAACTCGTAAGTAACAAATCATATCTCTAGGTTTAAAGACTTATATGATATTACCGTCTCACGATCACTCGAGATAGAATTCCATGAAGTGATTCCAGTGAGCGTGGGTTGAGTCCAATGCTCAGAACTTATGAGCACTCATGATTGTTGTAGCCTTGTCCCAGACCTCTACAATCAAACATGACAGTCTTGATTCATACCTACTTCCGACATATGACCGACTGTGGAGGTTTGAATAATATGTTAAACCAAACAAAATTATTCTGGAAGTCAAAACATGCAAAAGAAATATAGTAAACGATCGACAAGAGATAGCAACACTTTACTCATAAATAAAACACTTTTATTCATCATCAAATGTCAATTACACTTTACAAATTTCGAGATTATCTAACTACTAAATCTAATATCATCCTTCAGCCCTATGCTCCGAGCATGCTGGAGATGCTTAACCCGAGTCAGTCCCTTCGTGAGGGGATCTCCTGGGTTCTCATCCGATGATACCCTCTTTGCCACGAGGAGTCCTTCTTCGATCCGATGTCTGATGAAATGGTATTTTCTGTCGATGTGTCTGGATCTCCCTTGATCCCTTGGTTCCTTGGCTAAGGCAACAGCACTTTCACTATCACAGAAAATTTCCATCGGCTCTTTAATAGCTGGTACAACTCCAAGGTCTCCAATGAAGTTCCTCAGCCATAACGCCTCCTTTGCTGCTTCGCTAGCTGCAATATACTCTGATTCACAAGTAGAATCTGCCACTGTCTCTTGCTTGGAACTCTTCCAAGAAATTGCTCCTCCATTTAGGGTAAAGACCCAGCCCGACTGAGAGCGGAAGTTATCCCTATCAGTCTGGAAGCTAGCATCACTATACCCTACAACTCTCAAGTCATCACTCCCACCGAGGGTAAGGACCCAGTCCTTAGTCCTTCGTAGGTACTTGAGAATATTCTTTACCGCAATCCAGTGTGCCTTGCCAGGGTTCCCCTGAAACCTGCTAACCATGCTCAAGGCAAAGGCTACATCAGGTCGAGTACACGTCATAGCATACATGATCGAACCTACAGCCGAAGCATAAGGTAATCGACTCATTTCTGCTATCTCAGCCTCAGTGCTAGGGCTTTGTGTCTTACTCAGCTTGGCGCTACTCTGGATGGGCAACTCTCCTTTCTTGGAGTTTTGCATTCTGAATCTCTTCAGAATCTTCTCCAAGTAGGTACTTTGACTAAGTCCAATTAGTCTTTTACTCCGATCTCTCAAGATTCTTATCCCCAAAATATAGGCAGCTTCACCAAGGTCCTTCATAGCGAAACACTTTCCAAGCCAGGACTTTACTTCCTGCAGGGTTGGAATGTCGTTTCCTATGAGTAGTATGTCATCCACATACAATACCAAAAAGCTAACTATACTCCCACTAGCCTTGACATATACACAAGATTCATCTTCACTCCTAGAAAAGCCAAATTCCTTGACCTTTTCATCAAAGCAAAGATTCCATCTGCGAGGTGCTTGCTTTAATCCATAAATGGATTTCTCAAGCTTACACACTCTAATAGGGTACTCGTTACTGACAAAACCCTCTGGTTGACTCATGTAAACATCTTCAGCCAACTTTCCATTAAGGAAAGCGGTTTTGACATCCATTTGCCAAATTTCATAGTCATGAAATGCGGCTATGGCTAACAGAACCCGAATAGACTTAATCTTGGCTACCGGAGAAAAGGTCTCATCATAGTCCACTCCAGGAATTTGAGAGAAGCCCTTTGCAACCAGTCTAGCCTTATAAGTGTGTACTTTACCATCCATGTCGGTCTTCTTCTTGAAGACCCATTTGCACCCTACAGTCTTTCGACCTGGTACATTCTCAACCAAGTTCCAAACTTGATTGTCATACATGGATTGTATCTCGCTATCCATAGCCTCTTTCCATTTGGCAGACTCGGGGCCCGCCATGGCTTCCTCGTAGCTGTTAGGGTCATCTTGACTTACTAGTGTCTCATCACTAATAAGTGTCTCACCTTCTGCAGTAATATGGAATCCATAGTAATGCTCAGGTGCACTCCTAACTCTCGTGGAACGCCTCAGAGGTACAGATTCGTCAATTGGCTCAACAGGAGTTTCCTCCTCAAGTTGAGGGCTAGAGTTTGAAGTTCCTTCACCACTTGACTCTTGAATTTCTTCAAGATCAACTTGCCTCCCACTGTCTCCTTGGCTTATAAACTCTCTTTCTCGAAAGACTCCTCTTCTTGCTACAAAGACCACGTTGTCACTAGGTCTGTAGAAGAGGTAACCAAAGGATTTCTGTGGGTAGCCGATGAAAATACACCTCTCGCTTCGGGGTTCGAGCTTATCATGAGTCTCGCGTCTCACGAAAGCCTCGCATCCCCAAATCTTGATGTGGTCTAGTTTAGGTACTTTACCAGTCCACATCTCGTGAGGAGTTTTGGCAACTTTCTTTGTAGGGACTAGATTAAGGATATGGGCGGCAGTCTCTAAGGCATACCCCCAGAATGATATTGGTAGCGAAGCTCGACTCATCATGGAACGAACCATGTCCAACAAGGTTCGATTACGCCTCTCAGCCACACCATTCAACTGCGGTGTCCTGGGAGGTGTCAATTGTGATACAATCCCACATTCCTTTAGATAGTCGAGGAACTCTGAACTAAGATACTCACCACCTCGATCGGATCGAAGCATCTTAATGTTCCTGCCCAATTGATTCTCGACTTCCTGTTTAAATTCCTTAAACTTCTCGAAAGTCTCTGACTTATGCTTGATTAAGTAGACATATCCATATCTACTGTAATCATCGGTAAAAGTCAAATAATAACGATTAGCATCTCTAGTGGCATGTTTGAATGGTCCACACACATCCGTGTGTATAAGGTCCAACAAACCTTCACCACTTTCACATGAGCCTGTGAAGGGTGACTTTGTCATTTTTCCAAGTAAGCATGATTCGCAACTATCATTTGACTTTAGGTCAAACGACTCCAAGACTCCATCCTTTTGAAGTTGGCCTATGCATTTCTTGCTTATATGTCCAAGACGACAATGCCATAATGATGCTTTATCCAAGTTATTATTATTAGTAGAATCAATACACAAAACATTATTTCCTAAGTTATCTACAATAGATACAGCTTCATACACACCATCACAAGGTAATGCTTTAAAATAAAGTACATTATTAAAGAAAGCATTAATCGAACCAACTTCATTATCAAACGAAAAGGTGAAACCTTGTTTGTACAATGCATGAAAGGAAATAATATTTCTTGCCATTTCTGGCGAATAACAACACTTATTCAAATCTAAATTTAACCCACTACTTAGCGATAAAGTATAAACTCCAATCTTGGTGACAGGTGTAACTTTCCTATTCCCCATGATTAAGTTTATTCTTCCTTGCTCCACATTCTCACTTCTTCCTAGTCCCTGCAAGTCACAGCAAATATGAATTCCGCAACCTGTATCAAGGACCCAAGATTTCGAATGGGGTGAGTTATTAGAAATGATTGTGTAAATACCTGCATGGTTGGGTTTGACTTTCCCATCCTTTACATCTTGTTGATACTTTGGGCAGTTTCGCTTCCAATGAGCTTTTTCGTGGCAATAGAAGCATTCAGCCTCTTTTGGGTCAGAAGAAGGAGTAATGAAACCTTTCTTGGTTCCACTTGAAGAAGAGCCATCAAGGGTCCGAGCCTTGGTACCCTTTGAAGATCTCTTTCTCTTTCTCCTTCGACTTTGCCCGATTGCCAAGACCGGATTTGTTTCTGGAGTAGGAGTGATAGCAACCGACTTCCCCTTAAGACCTGTTTCTGCGGTCTTGAGAAGTCCCTGAAGTTTGCTGAGGGTGACCTCTTCCTTGTTCATGTGATATGTCATGCGGAATTGATCATAGCACGATGGTAAGGAGTGCAAAATGATATCTATTGCAAGCTCCTCAGGGAAGTTCACATTGAGCTTCAGCAACCGATCCACATACCTTTGCATTTTCTGCATGTGGCTCGTGACAGACTCTCCGTCCTTCATCATGGTTGTTATCATGGAGCAGATGACTTCGTACCTCTCTTGTCGTGCACTTTGATGGTATCTTTCCATCAAATCTTGGTGCATTTCATAAGGGTAGAAGTCTTCGTAAGACTTTTGGAGTTCAGCTGTCATGGTGGCTAACATGATGCAAGCCACCTTGGTTGCATCTCTTTCATGAGTATGAAAGTCAGCGATCTCCTGGGGAGTTGCAGTGGACTCGTCAATTTCCTTAAGCTCCTTGTCAAGGACATATTCTTTGTCCTCGTAGCGAGTAATCATCCTAATGTTTCTGATCCACTTATTGAAGTTGGATCCATCAAAGGTGACTTTCCCACATAGACTCATAAGAGTAAAGGAGCCATTAGGATTCGAGCCAGAAGCATTAGTTGAAGACATCTGAAGAAGAAGAACAAGTTTAGTTTAGATTTAAGAGAGTCCTTAATAAAACACCCAAATGTAATATTAAGGCTAGGATCCAATCACAATATAGTATAACTTAGAAGAGGTATGCCGTAATCTAAGCTATACCATATTTGAAAGGTAGGTGAATGACGATTCACCAATTTCCACCACGAAAACCGAAATATTAAATATTTAGTTTTTATTGGTTTTAGAAATTCCTAGATTCTTTGAGATCCAATGAACTTTTCAAAGGCATGTTTCGATCTCGGGAGTGCCCTCCAGGTTTTGTGACTGGGATGCCGAGGATCACAAAACGAGGTGTGAAGTAACCATGCAAATCACTTGGTACCTTTAAAGTTTATCACTCAATCGATGTGCCGGTAAACCACACACGCTCCACCGATACTATAATAAACCTTTAAGTCACCCTTTACCTACCTTGTTAAGTCCAAGTTAGTGTGCCGGTTAACCACACACGCTCCACCAACGACTCAGACAAAGTGTAAAGTGTAATTTCATGGATTAGCACCTTATTCACATTTTTCCTAAAGTAACTAAGATTGGGAATTTAATAAAACGTTTAGTTACTTTATATATTCATCATACTTTGAATGAGAATTTATAAGTCCTTGTCTTACCCGTTCGGCTAACGACCCTCCACCAGTCAAGCAAGCGGTGGGTGAGAATATACACCCATTAAGTCACCATTTTATAGGCAACAACCTTATACCCACCTTATAGACCGGCTTCGTGAATGAGGCGTACTAGCGGTAAGATGACTTGTTCTTATACATATATATAATTATTAAATTATCATAATATAAGTATAAGGGTTGAATTTTAACTTTTAAAATTCTAGGGATTGGAACTAAAGTTTTATCTTAACTTTACTTGTTCCAAAACTTGAGGGCAAGTTTTGTAACTTTCAAAACTTTTCATTTCTTGTAACTTATGAGTTTAATAGAATCATAAAATGAAGACTCTTCATTTTTATAACTCTTGTGTTTTCTTAATGGTTTTTAACTCAAGTGACTCTTGGTTTTCCATAACTTAAGGATAAGTTATGGACTCCATTAAAACACATTATGATCAAGAATTAAACTACCAAATAGGTTACAAATAATTCCTATGATCATCTAAAACATCATAAGAACAAGAACATGAATATGAACATAATCAAAAATTACATAAAACTTTGTAATTTTGATAACTAGTTGTTGTAAATGAATTAGCAAAAAATTACACCACCAAAAACAAGTTTACAATTACCAAAACAGTTTAGGGTAATGTTTCTAATTCATTTTCCAGCAACTGAATCGAAATTCTGTACTCATTCGACCCTACTCGCCGAGTGCATGAACATGACTCGCCGAGTTGGTTGAAGATACACATGGACTCGGCGAGTCCCCCCTATGGACTCGGCGAGTCCGATCGCAGACAGCAAATTTTCGATTCTGTTTTTTCAACTTTTAAGAACAAATAAGAACAAACAAGCCTAGGCTCTGATACCACTGATGGGTTTTGAGCATTCTAACACTTCCTAAGTGTACATGCAACCCTAATAACCTTGGATCTATGTTTGTCTAATTTGTCATGCAAAGTTGATTTCCAAGGTTATATTCCTATCTAGCATACATGGGGAACAATTTAAACATAAAGTATAGATAGAATAACTTACCTTGTTGTTGCTTGTGTTCCTTGAAACCTTGTGAGCCTAGCACCTCAAGTGGTGATGCCTCAAATGCTTCACACAACACCAAATGCTCTTGGAAGAACTTATGAGAGTATACTCACTTCTTCAAATCGGTCAAGCCCTCTTTTCTTTGTGTCACCGATTTGGGAGGAGATCATATTCCTTATATAGTGTTGACACATCTAGGGTTAAACCCTAATGTGTCATGACTCTTCATTTCCATGACCCATGGGTTTGTAACTCCCATGGAGCATCCTATGGGTGGAACCCAACTTGATGATCCATGGAGCCTTTTAGCCCACTATACAAGATATGGATGATTTACTTAATCAACCCATATATTTAATTAGTTATCTTTTGATCACTTAATTAATTCTAAATTAATTCTTGATCAAACTAATCAAATAATATTATTAATATATTAGAACTTATAATATATTAATAATCTCCAAGCGTTATTTCTCTCATTTAGTTTATCCAATTGCATGGTGCCATGCAACCCAAATGGACCATGCCGGGTCGGGTCAAGTACATACCAGAAATAGTTATGGACTTAGACACCTTATCCAACAATGTTCGTATAGATCAAAAGTATAAACAGTACAATATAAGCCTTACTACATTATTTCATATCTACATGCCTATATCCGTAATCCCTCGTCCAAAACATCACACCTATGATCATGCGCCACTACATGTAATACATAAAACTGAGTGGGTCAGGCTTGGGAGCCTGGTGAACACATAGGGTTTTCAACCCACAATAAATAAGTTTATTAATTTCATCAATCAACAATAACCCAATTACCCGTTCCCGTTATCCTCACTTTACGTCCCTAAACACCTATCATAAGGGACCTAGTCTAAGGATCATCATCGGGACGGACACTACTGCTAAGGGGGGTCCTCAACAATAAATGTCCTAAAGGCAACCATGTGGGGGATGGAGTACACTGGTGAACACATCGTTCACAACACCTACAGGTTGCAAGCTTGCTAGTGTTCCACGGACTGTCTAGAAGAGTCTGTGGTCGTCATCTATACTCCGCTAGATGACTGGATCAACAACAACAACATTGAGGCCTCTCATAATTTTATCACACATCACCTATTACATCTACCCATGTTTTACCCCAACATTTTCGTAGATATAAAATACATGTACAGTTTAAATCATTGTAAACATGTATAACAACGTTCATCCAACATAGATAGCAAGTATTCAGATAATATGCACACATAGCACGTAATTTATATAAAATACTTCATATCTATGTGTAAGCTGAAGGTAACTATGCACTCATCTGATTAGGTGGTGACTCAGCACACGGACAGCGCTTCGATACTCTCAAAATGATATTCCTTCGATAAAACCTGGTATTGATACCACTACGGTTTAATCTAATGATAACCGCGACAAATTAATTGTCTGACTATTATTATTATTATTATTATATAAGCGTTAATAACACTCAATATAACTCATAATAATAGCCCAAATAATTATTTTAAGGACCTAATAACATTCCTATATTAAAACATAAGCTAAACTAAAGATAAGTTAGGCGTAGCTCACTTACAGTGGGTTTTCTCGAAAACCGGGCTTCGCTGGAGCAGCGTTCCCAAGCCGAAAGGCTCTTTTCTCGGGACTCTGGGATCCTCGGGGCTTCCTTCGGGTGCTAGGGGGTTTACCTAGGCTTTTAGGGGAGTTAGGGAGCTTAGAGAGAGAGTTTAGAGAGAGAAAGAAGAGGGTTGAGGTGTGAAGAGAAGTGAATGCCCAACACCTCTATTTATAGGAGGCCTGACTGGTGGACTCGTCGAGTTGGTCCATGTGGTGGCCTTCTGGTGGTGCCACGTGTCCAATTCTGGTGGTTTCATGTCACCCCCTATCGCGTATCAGCCTTCAAAATTTAGAAAAATCATAACTTTTGCATACGAGCTCCGTTTTCGACGTTCTTTATATCCACACGTAGGTAAAA
Organism: Lactuca saligna; assembly: GCF_052625555.1. Taxonomy (NCBI): domain Eukaryota; kingdom Viridiplantae; phylum Streptophyta; class Magnoliopsida; order Asterales; family Asteraceae; genus Lactuca; species Lactuca saligna. The sequence continues at coordinate 110,197,765 of NC_136421.1, read as the reverse complement.
TTAAGATCTACAAATTTGGTTTAGACTCCGTCAGCTAATTCTCGACCGATCTCAAATTTAACAGTAGGAGGTGTTTAGACTGTTAAATGACCGCGAAGAATTCATAAATCCTTCATACGGACTCCGTTTTCGTCTGTCTTTTTACCGTTGAGTTCCTATTAATCAGATCTTCAACTCTCATTTAGGTTGAGTAAGCCAAAAACCGCTCGAATTAAAATTCGAGTTTCAGGTCGTGCACTGCTAAGCAGAATCTTAGAAAAATCATAACTTCTTCATACGAAGTCAGATTTGGGCGTTCTTTTTATCGATGTTCTTAGTTTAACATATTCTATGACTTTTGTTTAGATTGCTAAGGCTAAAAAGTCTCATATAATAAATTCACTATTTATGTCTCCCGGTGTCGTGCCAGTTTTGCCGTAAAACTTCGGCGGTCCATAACTTCTTCGTTATAGCTCGGATTTCGGCATTCTTTATATGTACGGAAACCTTGAGACATATTCTACAACTTTATATAGAGATATCGGGATTATCTCACACTTTAATTTTGATACTCATTTTTATTCTTTATTAATTATACATTTATACTTAAATAATAAACAATTAATCACAGATAATGTAACAACCCGAAATTTGTTCATCGCCAAAACCTGTTCTACCCGAAAGGTTGCCGTTATCAGATTCTTTCCCTTTTCTCTTTGGAGTAAATTATATAAACTTATATGTTTATTTTATTTTAATGAGTGTCTAAATCACTCAGGAATTCTCGTAATTAGCCCGAATGTAATTATTTCATAAGTTTTAAAAATGTTCCCGTCGGGTGACGGTAACTTAATCGGGTGCGACCAAAATTCGCGTTTAACGTCGGTATCGGGTAGAATTCCACCGCGTACAACTTTTAGGAACTATATAAACGTGTTTAACCCATCATTTGAAGCTTTTTCCTTCTCTCTCTACTCTCTCTCTAACCTCTCTCCTAAATCCAAGTTTAAGGACCCAAAACTCAAATTTAAGGCTTCAAATCTCTAAGGTACCTTCCTAGCCTTAATCTATAGCATATTTGCTTCCAAATTCGACATTTAATCATGAAATGGGACAACATATATGAGTTTACGGCCCAGGAGGTTGCCTAGGCCGTAAACACCATTTTGAAGGGTTTTAAGCCCTTAAACTCCTTCCTAAACTCATTTGGACTTTAGTTATGGCCAAGGGACTTCAAGATATGGACTCTAAACAATTAAAACATGAATTTTGTGATGTTTGAAGGAGTTTACGGACAAGGATCATTCTTGGGCCGTAAACTCATATAATTAGGGTTTTCATGCCCTTAAACCCTTCCAAATCACTTGTATGGCTTAGATATGAATTATAGAACATTGGTTTTAGCATTTGGACACTTGAAACATGGTTTTTGGGGGACTTATGTGAGCTTATGGCCAAGGCATGTGCTTGTGCCGTAAACTCCATGATTCATGGTGTTAGAATGCAAACCAAACACCCCTAAGGCCCTTAGATGAATTTTAGAAGTCCTCCCATGCAAGTTTTAGGCCTTGAAATACCTTGAAGCACTCTATAGAAGAGTTTACGGCCATGAGGGGGTCTCATGGGCCGTAAACTCCATAAACCCCTCAAATGTCCCATGTAAACTCATGTTAGGCCTTGGAATAATTCTATTAATCACATGTGATTTGTTTTGGAACCATTTAACATCATTTTCTTGGAAAAATAGGGGTTTACGGCCATGGAGCCATGCTAGGCCGTAAACTCCCATAAGTGGGTCTAATTGATGTTTTAAAATCATTTCAAGTCCTTAAACCAAGTCTAGAAATTATCCCCTAAGTGTTTGAAGTCATTTTTGCCCACAAATCACCCATCATGAGTTTACGGCCGTAAACTCATGGGGAATGGGTGTTTTGGCCATAAAATCCCTAAAGGGGATGTTCCTTTGATGTCCCAACTCATTTTCCAAGTCCCTTGCATCATTCATGTCCCTAAACACCACCCGGGTCACTCCAAACACTTGTATCAGAGTGTTTTCGCGACTTGAAGCAATTGTCCCTATCCAACTATCAATCTAAGTCCTAATTAGATACACATGTGCATCTTTACATCATAATTAGGAACCTCGTGTGTTTACAAGTCTCGGATCAACTCTTAGCATCCAAACCGTCCCATATCTCGTCCGGTGAGTTCATACCCCTACAACTTTTTCACTGTTTTCAATGTTTTCAGGGGGGGAATACAAGCAAACTATAATTGTGTTAAAATCATAACATTGATATGTTTCAAACAATTTCTGACAAACTTATAAACTCTTTTACTCCTTATGTATTTTGCTGAGCATAAGGAATGATTTATCAATTACAACTAAATGGATTTTAGTTAAGGAAATATCAAAACTAATCAAATTATTAAGGGAATAATTTGGGGTCTTTACTGTTCTTTCCATCATGTACTGATATCTATGTAAAGTTATTAGATAAACTATGTCTGATTCAGTTTATCTCCGTATCATTTGAATGTATTGTCAGATAATTTCATTGTATGTATCTATATTTACTGTACTATGTTTCATAATCTTCTGTATGTCGATATCTTATGAGAACCCTATGAATAGTTTAGTACTAGTTTGTGAGATAGTCACTACCCTTTATGGATGATCAGTAAATCCTCCTCGGAAGTGTAACCAGAGTCTCCTGGAGGGAGAGCGCGAAATTTGTGAATAGATCTATTCGGGACCGACAATCCCACACCTTAACTGCTAGCTACAGTTAGGCGGGCACGCCTGGGGTGACAAATTTCTGGATATCGTTTCGACGTCTGACAAACGTCAAGGAGGTCACGTTGTCGTATTAGTATGGTTACCCGACTCACAACATGTATTAATATTAGTTTATTCACAGTTTAGGTTTTTAAATCTATATCTCTTTCAGGATAGTGATCCCATGGTTTTGGTTCTATATCTATTTCGGGATAGTGATCCCATGGTATTATCAAACTATTTTGTATCTAGTTCGGGATAGTGATCCCATGGTTTTATACCTGTAACTTGTACGGGATGTCTTTCCCCATGGTCTTTAAGTATATCTTATACGGGATAATGATCCCATGGTTTTGTATCTATATCTTATACGGGATAGTGATCCCATGGTTTTGTATCTATATCTTATACGGGATAGTGATCCCATGGTTTTCCAAATTTGTATCTTATTCGGGATAGTGATCCCATGGTTTCAATCTATATTTCCATATATACATCAACTTATCTCGTGTTTAGTTCGGGATGATAGTCCTATGATCTTAAATCTGTACTTTCAAATGTGTCAAACTATCTTATATCTCTTTCGGGATAGTGATCCCAAGATTTTCATTATATAGTTTTGTGTGTTAAAATATACTTTGTGATATACAATTGATCTTAGAATTAGGAAAATATGGGATTTTTCTGGGGTAAAATACAACACATAATCAAATTTGTAACAAATGATAACTAAACCAACTTCACATAAGAAAATATGGGATTTTCTTGGATAACAAATCTTTTTGGAAACTAAAGGAAATCGATACATTTTCATAAAACAAAACCGCTTATGAACTCACCAGCTTTATGCTGATTTTCAAACCGCTTGTATTCTCAGGTCCAAGTTAGACAGGTACTCGGTGATCTCTTTTGATGAAGACGGAGTGCGTGGAAGACTCGTCTCAACTTTTGTTAATATGATGCAATATGTATATGTTGTATAACTTTACTTTTGAAACAAATGTAAACTTTCATATATATGTAATGTAATGGTTGTTTACTGTGATTACTATGTACATTGGATTTGATACACAACGTGGTAGTCCACCTCGGAAATGTTTCCGCCTTTGATTTTCGGGGTGTGACACATAAATCACATAATACTCAACTATTTCGTCTTTATTACTTCAAAAAGAGTTACAAGAGTTGACCTAGACTATTAAATTGACAAAAATGCTTAGCCCTGAAACTCGGGCGTTACAATTCTCTCCCCCTTAGGATGATTCCATCCCGGAATCATGCATCAGCAAACAGATGTGGATAGCGACTCATCATGTCATCCTCTGTTTCCCAAGTGAGATTCGGCCCATTCGAATGTTTCCATCGGACTAGCACTAAGTCGACCATCTTGCGTCGTAAGTTCTTAGTCTTACGGTCAACAATTGCCTCGGGCTCTTCGATCAGCCTTTTATTCTCATCCATCCTTAAATCTGAAATTGGAATTATGTCGGGAACATCTCCCATGAATTTCCTCAAATAACACACATGGAAGGTGTTATGAATACCATTGAGTTCTTCGGGCAATTCCAGCTTGTAAGCTTGGTTCCCAATCCTCTGAAGAACTTTGAACGGTCCAATAAACCTTGGACTCAATTTTCCTCGTTTCCCAAATCGTATAAGTCCCTTCCACGGTGAGACTTTAAGCAAAACAGAATCCCTAACTTCAAAGGTTATCGGTCGTCTTTTCTTGTCAGCATAGCTCTTCTGACGATCCTGAGCTGCTAACATTCTTTCCCTAATCACCTTTAATTTCTCAGCAGTCTCATGGACTATCTCGGGGCCCATAAACTGCTTCTCTCCGGCCTCAAGCCAACAAGACGGCGTACGACACTTCTGTCCATACAAGGCTTGATAAGGTGCCATCTTGATGCTCGAGTGAAGACTATTGTTGTAGGAAAATTCTACTAGAGGTAAGTGCTCATCCCAATTCCCTTGGAATTCGAACGTCTGAATCGTTCTTTCGCTCTGACCATCAGTTTGTGGATGGTAAGCAGTACTCAAACACAACTTTGTACCCAACTCCTCTTGTAGACTCCTCCAAAACCTTGACGTGAAACGACTATCACGATCTGACACAATCGTAAGAGGGACACCGTGAAGTCTTACAATTTCCTTCACGTAAGCATTTGCGAGCTTATCCATAGACGACTTCTCGTTGGCGGCTATGAAGTGTGCACTCTTGGTGAAACGATCCACGACTACCCAAATCATGTCGTGTCCGTTCTTCGTTCTGGGCAGTTTAGTCACAAAATCCATAGTGATGTCTTCCCATATACCCATGGGTACAGGTAAGGGTTCTAAACTCCCATACGGTTTCTGATGTTGTGCCTTAACGCTCGCACATGTTACGCACTCGGCCACATACTTTGCAACATCGAGCTTCATCGTTGGCCACCAGTAGTAGGGTTTTAGGTCCCTATACATTTTAGTGCTACCAGGATGAATCGAGTACATGGTCTTGTGTGCTTCTTCAATTAGAAGACCTCTTATTCCTCCCGTCTTAGGTACACAGATTCGATCTTGGAATTCCTTCAGTCCTCGATTGTTTGTACCGAACACTAACATTTTTCCCAAACGTTCTTCCTTTCGGTCATTCTTCTGTAAGGCTTCTTCTTGAGCTTTCCTGATACTTTCCACAATCGTCGAGACGACTTCAATTCTTAACGCTCTTGGCCTTTTCCTTTCAAGATTGACTTTCCGACTGAGAGCATCAGCAATAATATTTGCTTTACCTGGGTGGTAAAGTATCTCACAGTCGTAGTCCTTGAGAAGTTCTAGCCAACATCGTTGCCTCATGTTCAACTCCTTTTGATTAAAGAGATACTGGAGACTCTTATGATCAGTGAAGAGCTTGCACTTCCTGCCGTAGAGGTAATGCCTCCATATTTTTAAGGCAAATACTACCGCTGCCAACTCCAGATCATGAGTGAGGTAGTTCTTTTCGTGCTCTTTCAATTGTTGGGATGCGTATGCTATCACCTTTTCTTTTTGGGTCAGAACACAACCCAACTCGACTCCAGATGCATCACTATAAACCGCGAAATCTTCGACTCCATCGGGTAGAGAAAGTATTGGTGCTTCACATAACTTCTTCTTTAGCTTCTCGAATGCCTCATCGTGTTTCTCACTCCATGTATACGTAGCTCCTTTATGGGTCAAAGCTGTTAATGGAGCAGCTATCGAAGAAAAGCCTTGGATAAATCGTCGGTAATATCCGGCTAATCCTAGAAAGCTTCGAACCTCCGTGGGACTCTTTGGACGTTCCCACTTCATTACAGCCTCGATCTTGGCGGGGTCAACCATTATTCCCTCTTGGTTAACAATGTGGCCCAAGAATTGGACTTCCCGTATCCAAAAGTCGCATTTGGAGAACTTTGCAAAAAGCTTCTCCTTCTTTAACACCTCCAACACTTCTCATAGATGCTTGCCATGCTCCTCCTGGCTTTTTGAGTAGATGAGAATGTTATCGATGAACACTATCACAGATTTATCGAGGAATGGTTTACAAACCCTATTCATCAAATCCATGAATGTTGCGGGAGCATTGGTTAGTCCGAATGACATAACCAAGAACTCATAGTGTCACAACTAGAAATTCTATGTCTTGTAATCACTATACTCAATTAAATGTTGAAATCAAAAACTCAAAAACAAGTATGATGCTTACTCAATGGGAAACTAAACCCCCAATTCACTACATCAAACAATTGGAAAACCCTGAAAGTTCTTGTTATGTCCATTTTTGGACTAGAACTTCCTTATTGGATCCAAATGGACCAATAAGCTTCCAATTGGACTATCATGGGCTTAGAACCCTAATTGGGCCATGTTGAACCTAGAATGAAATAAACACAAAATTTTGAACCATGATTAACCTAAACTAGCCCAACAAAGTGTAAAAATCATACTATATTTCTTTTGGGACTAAAAACCATCCAACTTAACATCTACATGGGTTAGGACATTAAAGCCCAATTTTTTTTTCCTTTCCATTTACAATTCTAGGCCCAAAAGCCCAAAACCAAGAAGGAAGAGTGACTTAAGCCTTGCCACCTCACTTATATCCCACATATCTCCATGCATGGACCAACATGCATCTAGGATTGTCAACTCAACTCTCTCTCTTCTCTTCTTCTTGAACTCAGCCGAGAGCAACACCCACACACACACAAAACACTCACAAACTCTCTCTAAATCACTCAAGGCTACTCTCTTCTTCTCCATCCAAAATCTCGAAATTTTGGAAGCATTCAAGGAAGTTCTTCCACAAAATCATCATCTAAGGTAAGGTTTTGCTTGGATCTATGACTTGTATTCCTTGTTTATCAAAAATCTCTTCCTAATCCATGCAAAAATCGTGATCTTGCACTCTAGAAACCCCATAAACTCGAAAACTTCATCAAGGAGTGCAAAGGCCAAAAATCACTTCATTTCTTCCATTCTTTCTTCAAAAACCGAATCAACATCCAAGGTGAGTTTCATATCCCCTTATTTTCGGTTTTTATGAGTTTTTGTGGGGGAGAATACAAGCAAAAGTGTAGATCCATCATTATGTGTATGTTGTGGTTGATTTCTATGCTTATATGTATGTTTTGTATGATTTTGATGATAGATCTAGTATGAAATGCTAAAAAACGAGACATATATTTTATTATAGCATAAAATATACTATTACATGCAAAGTATACTAAGAAAATGGCCAAATGGCTTGACAACACTTAATTTGGGCTAAAAACTCATTTTTTTGACATAAAATGTTGAAAATACAAAGTTAAAGGGCCTAAAGTGAAATATTTCGAAATCTGATGGGTGAGATGAGTCAAAACAGTTTACACAATGTATTTTCTGAAAATATACTATTTAGAGGGTTAAAAACATAAATTCCAAGCTTATTGGGCTAAATATGACATTTTCGGCCCAATGAGGCCCAATATGCGAAATTTTCTAATTTGGAGGACCAAAACTGCATTTTTCTGTAAAACAGTGGACTATAAGTGTTCCATGTACTTTTCAAAGGTTTAAAATGCTTTTCAAATTTAAAAAGGACCAAAGCTGTAAAATTTTTCCAAATTGGGTCAAAAATGTAAAAGTTGCGAAAAATAGGGGCTATAACCGAGAAAACTGAAATCTCAAGGACTTAAACTGTTTTCTATGATAAATATGCTGGAAAATACTTAATTAAATAATTTTTGGTATAAAAATGTCACGAAAATTGATTTAAGGACCAAACCGGAAAGTTTTTAAATAAAGGGGTAAAAAGGGTAAATTCTACAATTAAGGAGGGGCTGAAAACAGAAAATCTTCAAGGCTAGTTAATACATGCAATTTGACCAATTGATGGTACCACGCTTGTCGAAGAAATACAATACATTACAATACCAAAAGTCGTTAAACGAATTGGTTCGGTCTCGAACCAATAAAAATCCAAAACCACTAACACGACGACGTTACGACATTACGATTCATAACCAATAACGATGGAGAATTCACTATACATACGAGTGTGCGCAGACGTCTATGCACCATCTTTGGGCCCCAAAAGTGTAAAATCTTGTTCGTTAAGCCTAGCTAGCCCAATGACCTGATCTTAAGGCCCGAAGATCTCTCTCTCTTACGAAGTGTTGGGTTTTACCGATCCGACATAACGTAACAGGACTTTCAATGGCAAACGTGCTGCTGGTCCCCAAGGGTCCTTCAGTGCTACTAGTAAAGTCGGTAACTCACGATTGCGGGTTGGGCTTCGGGCCCTTCGCAATTGCATTTGTCTTGAACGACGCGGGAAAATACCGAGGGTTTCGCACCTTCTCTCCTTCCCTCCGGTCATGGGACTACACAAGTCCGGGAGGATCGAGTTGTGTGAAGAATTACGAGTGGTGCCTAAGGGATCACTTGTAAGGTTGTCGATTGGATGTTTTCGTTAACGTACGTCACAACACTTCATCACCCATTGTATTCTCAATGCCTCCGGAGCTCAACGATTCCCTCTAACGAAACGAAACAACGGTATACAAACTAAGTAATACAAAGTGATAGGAAAACGTCGGGTTTTCCTAGGGTTTTCAACAACTACAAATTACCGGTTGAATTTTCACAACTTTTACGCCTACATCTATAGAATTCAAACATGCATACTCACGGATCAACACATATTTTTACACTATTCTATTTTTAGAAAATATCGGATTTTCTGATGGGTTTCAAACATTACATTGGATTTCAAACACTACTTATGAACTCACCAACATTTCGTATGTTGACGTTTTTCAAAATACTTGTATTCTCAGGTAACAGATAAGGTGACGGATGATTTATACTCTACGATGTTTGCTGTGGTTTAAGTGATGTTGAATAGTTATTTTGAGAATGTAACGTTTGAACAATGAAACGAATGTAAACACTATCGGTTGTATTATTCCAAATGTTGGTGATGTTTTATGTTATGTTTCATGTATATGCATTGTGATGGTATTCAATGAGTCACAATAGCCCTCAGACGTTTCCGCCGTCTGGTTCGGGGGTGTGACAGGTTGGTATCAGAGCATTGTTTATAGTGAACTAGCATATCTAGCCACACACGGATATGCAACTATAAACCAAAAAGAGGGACTAACATAACTCTGAACAAAACAAGTAAATAAAATACGCTTGCTTGTATTAGGAATAAGAACATAACACAATAATGCTGGCGTCTCGGTTAAATTGTGACTGTTCTTAGTAATAGCAAGGAGTGAATGTAGCCTGATCAACTACATTCTCTCCAAAGTAAAACTAATACACGTCTCGATGAGATCGGGATAGCTAGGGAACCTAAAACTATACCCCTACCACCGAGAAGAGGATGTCGGTTTAGCTTGTGCCATAGTATTAGAATCATAGGAAAGTGATAGCTTATTCGCATATTTTCTCTCAGTCGTCATGGAGGGAGAGCATCAGGGCATTCAGTTCTTCCAAGCCCCTGAGGCACACGGGGTACTCGAAGGTGAACCAGAAGGGAATCAAGAGGGAGCCCACGGCATTGAACCAGACGAGTACATGGACACCGACTACGAGTTCAAGGAGACCGACGATGACATGAAGGAGGATCAGGCCCCGGGCATGGGTCACATCGCATCTCCTGTTAGCGAAGTGCAACAGGATCACCACGTCCCACCAGTGAATCCCGCGAGGGAGAATCGCTCCCCAGAAGCCGTGATTGCCGACTTACGACAACAACTGTTCGTCATGGAAGCGCGAGCTGTGCGAGCAGAGCTTGAGAGGGATGAGGTCATTGTAGACATGACAGAGATGGCGCAGCTGCTAGCTCAGCACTTCGGCATATGATTTCACCATTATAGTAGGACGCGGCTCATCGCGGTTAGGGATAGACTTATCGTAGTAGTTCGTTAGGAAATATGCTATGTACTCTGACTCTATGTTTAAGTGACTACACTACTCATAGAGTCGTTATGCTGTCGAACTAGTATCACTCATGTATGCTCCTATGAGCAAATTTTCATGTATCAAATGCGGATAATATTAGTAAATTTTTATGTGTTTTATTACGATATTGCAAATTGCTATGTGTTGAGATATTATTGATTGGTAAATGGTAGTAGTGGTTAAGTTCGTACTATGCACCTAGTCAATAGGATCACGACCTCACCGAAACCACATACCCTCAACAGCTTTCCGTTTTGTCACAGAAAGATGCCTCTCCGACCTACTCGCGGAAACCCAGGACCAACCCCACCTGAAGTTGACTCAGCCGCCTTCTAGGCAGCTGTATCTGCAGCAGTCACTGCAGCGATTGCGCAAATTCAACAAGGGAACAATGGAGGAGTCAATGGGCAAGGAGCCGGAAGTTCAAACAATGGAATGAATCAAGGACCCACCAAGGCATGTACCTACAAGGACTTCACAAACGCCAAACCACGAACTTTTAATGGCACTGGAGGAGTGATCACTCTGAAGCGATGGATCGAAAAAGTGGAGTCGGTATTCGAGATATGCGACTGCCCTGAGCACATGAAGGTGAAGTTTGCAGCCTGCACTTTTGTGGATCAAGCACTCACCTGGTGGAACGGACATGTAGAATCCATGACACTCCCTGTAGCCAACTCTATGTCGTGGGCGGAGATGAAAGAAATGTTAATGGCAGAGTACTGCCCACGAGGCGAAATACAGAAGATGGAACAAGAGCTATGGAACCTCACTGTGCAGAACGCGAATATCGATGCCTACATATCGAGATTTAGCGAACTATCTCTGCTGTGCCCGGGTATGATCACCTCGGAAGGAAAGAAGATTGAACGATTCATCTGGGGACTCACATCACCAATTCAAGGGAATGTGATAGCTGCAAACCCCGAAACATTTGACAGTGCAAAGAGACTGGCAAAAAGGTTGTACGACCATAATAACAAAAAGGGAGAGAAGCCATTGGAGGCTGAGAAGAAGAAGGAAGGAGATGACAAGATGGGAAAGAACAATAAGAGGAAGGGGCGCCAGGGCCCCGACACCTCCAGGAAGCAGCAGACAGTGGTGGTTAATGCCGTTACTGTTGGATAAGGTGTCTAAGTCCATAACTTATTTGGTATATACTTGACCCGACCGGCATGGTCCATTTGGGTTGCATCTCATCCAAACTATTATGGATAATTTTATGAGAGTTATACACATATGTTTATTAATATATTATGAGTTATAATATATTAATATGAAGTTACGTTATTTAATTAGTTTTAGTCTTAAATTAATCATGGATTAATTTAGAGATTAAAAGGAATACTAATTAAATTATGGGCTATTTGTTTTATATAGTGTGGGCTAATACTCATTTGTTAATGGGCTAGGCTTATGTGGAAGTCCATGGATAATCCATGGAGCTTTTAACCCATGGATTCTTGGAAAAGGAAAAGACATGGGTTATTAGGGTTTCACCCTAACCATGCATACTATATAAGCATGCTTATGGAGCATGAAATGAAGCCTAAGATACACTAAGAGAAAGCTAGTGATCTAGTGTGTGTGTGCATGTGTGTGGCCGATTTATACAAGGTGTATATACTCTCTCAAAGTTTTCCAAGAGTTTGTGGTGTTTGTGATTCCATTTGAGGCATTCACACTATTGGTGCTTGGCCCTCAAACTCCTAAGAACCCAACACACCAAAAGGTATGTAATCTCTTCTAACTCTTTTATGTTGAAATGTTCCCCATGCCATGTTAGATAGGTTATAAACCTTGGAAAATTATTATTTTGCATGTATTTAGACAAACATAGATCCAAGGTTTATTAGGGTTGCATGCACACTTAGGAAGTGTTAGATTGCTCAAAACCCAACAGTGGTATCAGAGCCTAGGCTTGCTTGTTTGATACTTGATGCAAAATAGTGAAAAAAAGTCGAAATCGTTGCTGTCTGCATGCTAGACTCGCCGAGTCCATTGGGGGGACTCGCCGAGTCCAAGGCAAACTTCAACCTACTCGACGAGTCCGTTCGTGCACTCGGCGAGTAGGATCGAAAGAATGCAGAATCTCGACTTTTGCTGCTGGAAATGGACTAGAAACGTTACCCTAAATTGTTTTGGTGTTGTAAAACTTATTTAGTTGGTGTAATGGTTGTTCTAATCCATTTACAATAGCATATATCAAAATTCCATGATTTTATGTGTTCATATATTTCTTGAATTTTGATGATCATGTTCATGTTCTTATGAATTTAGAAAATGATAGGAATTATTTGCTGAATTGTTTAGGATTAATTCTTTCTCATTTATGTGTTTTAATGGAGTCCATAATTTGTCCTCAAGTTATGGATTACCAAAGGTCACTTTCATTTAACACACACTTAAAACACATAAGTTACATGAAAATGAAGAGTCTTCATTTTTATGAACCTTTAATTCATAAGTTATGAAATGAAGAGTTTTGCAAAGTTACAAAACTTGCCCTCAAGTTTTGGAATTTGTAAAGTTTCACACACTTTAATAAACTTTAATTCCAAACCTTAGAGTTTTAATAGTTAAAATTCAACCCTTATACTATTTATAACATTAATCGTTAATTATTATATATATGTATAAGAATAAGTCGTTTTACCGTTAGTAGGCCTCATTCACGAAGCCGGTCTATAAGGTGGGTATAAGGTTGTTGCCTATAAAATGGCGACTTAATGGGTGTATACTCTCACCCACCGCTTGCTTGACTGGTGGAGGGTCGTTAGCCGAACGGGTAGGACAATGACTTTAAATTCTCCCTTCATTAAAAGTATTAATGATAAATACTAAAGTAACTAAAATCTTAATAATTCCCAATCTTAGTTACTTTAGGAAAAATGTGAATTTGGTGCTAACCCATGGAATTCACACTTTGTACCTTACCAAGTCGTTGGTGGAGCGTGTGTGGTTAACCGGCACACTAACATGGACTAGTAAGGACCACGAAGGGTGACTTAATGTTTTTCATAGATCAATGGAGCGTGTGTGGTTAACCGGCACATTGATTAGGTGATAATATTAAGGGTACCAAGTGAATTGGTATGGTTATTCACACCTTGTTTTGTGATCCTCGGCATCCCAGTCACAAAATTTGAGTGGGCACACTCAAGATTGAAACATGCCATTGAAAAGTTCAATGAATCTCAAAAGATCTAGGAATTTCAAATCCAATTAAAACCTAATAAATTATTTCGTTTTTCATGGTGGAAATTGGTGAATTGTCATTCACCTACCTTCAAATATTTTATAGCTTGGATTACGGCATCCCTCTTCTAAGTTATAAAATAGTTTGTTGGGTCCTAGCCTTAATATTTCATATTGGGTGTCATATTAAGGACTTTAAATCAACTATCTTGAATATCTCCCAAAACATGTCTGGTTTAGACATTTATGATCTTCCCAAATCTCTTGAAGATGATGTTCCTCAACATCATGCTTCACTTCCTTTATCTCCTCCAATTATTCTCCCTCACCCACAAGTTCTTGAAAAGTTTAAAGTCACTCAAGCCCTATTGGCAAGTTAAGGTCTTGGTGTGGTCACATCTTGGAGATGTAGTCACATATTGACAAGACGGGAGAGTTGGGTGTCAAAGTCTCGTGAAAGTTGGATGTTCAATCACTTTCTTAGTAACATAGCGGGTCACTTTGGGACTACTATGAGACAGAGTATGACACGAGCCTTAATGATCTTATCTATTTGCTTTGTGCTGTGGAATCAGTAATGATTTGGAGCACTAGTAAAGCAAATTTTGTTAGAAGATCAACTTCCCAAACCTTAAATGGACATTGGCAATGGTAGCATTGGATATCTAGAAAAGCATTTCTCTTCCCAATGGAAAGGGATCGGCCATAGTCAACTCGGTTGACCAAATGGTAAAGAGAAAGGCTAAGTCTGAGATAGTCTCATGTGCCATTATCAAAGGGTCTACATGTGTTTTGTTGCCAAAGGAAGGGGCATTGGTTGCAAAGCCGCCATAATTTACCTAAGGATGTTAAAGTCGATAAGTTTGACTCTACTTCAGGTAAAGTCCACTGTCTAACTCTATTAAGTTTCTATTATGAGATTCTTGATACATGATGTGACTGGGTCACATGGTGATGTCTTTTAAGAATCAAAGAAAGGATAGGAAGCTTAAAGTAAGTATATGCTGATTCTGATTGCAAAGATGGGTTTCGATCGCATGGTTCGGTAATCAGAATTTTGAGCTGTTGCTTAAGAGTTATAATATATTGCTTATGAATAGATAACAACAAGTTTTTCATGTGGATTGTAAGGATAAGTTTTTCCGCAAAGTTTTAAAATAAAAGAAAAAAAAAGGTTTTAATTTTATTTATTTTAAAAATATCCTTACAATGGCATCGGTGGAAAATTGTTGCTTATATGTTTCCAGTAATAGCAATATTGGAAAATGGATTTGATTCTTTCATTTGTGGTAGTGTCTGAATTTACCAAATGAAGAAAGTTTTTCATCACCCAAGTTTCAATTGGACAGAAACTTGGAATCATACAAGTTGTATTGTATGATGAATGAGAATTTTCATCTTTGAAAAATTAAGACTAATTCTTTGATCACATGTATATGTGAGTCAATTGAAGGACTAAGGAATTAGGTACACTGGGTGTGCGCTGGTCAAGGTCCACCACAAAGATTGATTTGTCATGAGTTACTAAAGATTAGTAAATATGATTATACTTATAAGGTTAGGTATAATTCTGTAACATTGAAAAGGTTCCAATGTATGACAAAACAAATGAGAAGAATCAAATTAGGCAGAAGGATAAAAGTTTCTCAAATCTGAAAAGATGGGAGAGTACTTTAGTATCAGCTTTGTGATCATCTTAATGATTAAGAAACCATATCAAAATTTGTTCTCTAAGAAAGTCTTAGTGCATTCTTATGACTAAGAAGAAGGGATCTTGTAATTGTTGAAATGGTTAAATCAAGAAGATGAATCATACTTCGTTCCAATACAAGTCTTGGAGTCATACTCCAAGATTGTAATTTGAGTGACATGACATAAAGTAAGGTATAAAACACTTATCAAATGTAAGAGTAAAATGTTTTCTACTCTTGTACATTTGAGATTGGTAAGATGTGATGTCTTGGATGAGACAAAGACCAACTAAGACCAATTGTGTGAAGTGTTAGTCTTGATAAGAATCCGCACTATCCCTTGAATATTTGTTTTGTCAAGGAATGGTTCTTGACTAGAAAAACTTATATGTCAAGAGGACAGTGGGAGCCTTAAAGATCCTGAAAGAGTTTTAAGATTTAATCAAGAGTGAAACCTGTAATTTATCACTAGCACACGACTTAAGGTTTGCAACCTATCGTGTTGACATAATTCTTATTTCTGTACCTACTTCAAATAAGTTGAATTTGCATGTGAGTTATCAGAGTTCAACTTGGAAGCATTGGTGGGCCTTGTGTTACCAAGGTGACAAGAAACTAAGATTGAATAAGTTTAATCCATGTAGGGCTGAATTTGTCACTAACCTTATCTTGTGATTATGGTTTTGGAAAATTCGCATGGATAGGAATTCATACACTATAAAATCTAAGTGTCATAAGGTTTCTCTCTGATTCATGAAAATGATGGTGAGGAAACGCTTTCACTAAATAGATTTTAAGTAGATATCAATTGTGTCATTTGCATTTTCAAAAGTCATTAGTGGAGCGCGTGTGGTTAACCGGCACACTAACATGGACTTGTGAGAAATGGCAAATGCCTAAGCAATTGAGACTATGATTACGGCATCCCTTTTCATAGTTCTGAAAAATTGTTTAGACACACATGTGAGCTATCTAAGAAAGGATGTATGAATCTAAATTTCAGAAGTCCAGCAGATTTCTGGAAATATGTCAAAGCTAGTGGGAGCATAAGTGTTATGCTGATAATCATCATGTTAGTGGGAGCATGATTATTATGATTAGTATTGCAAGCTAGCAATGTTAATTATAGAAAACAAAATTTCAATTCGTGAAGTTGCAGGGGTTGAAAAGTTGTTTTGCTATAATTAAGGGAGAGGAAATTATACTTCATTTCAATTCTAAAGCTTAGATTGAGATTTTAATCATCTTTAGTCAAGAATATATATATATGAATTTTATGTCTGAATGGTTCGACTTAAGGAAATTCTGTTCTAAAGCTTAGATTGAGATTTTAATCATCTTTAGTCAAGAATATATATATGAATTTTATGTCTGAATGGTTCGACTTAAGGAAATTCTGTATATATTGCGTTTTCAAAATTCGATTATGATTACGGCATCCCTCTTCATAGTTAAATTTTGAAAACATGGCAAATGAAAAATATTGTAGCAAAAGACTGGTCTAGTATCATGTCTTTATGTCAAACATCATGAATCGTGTCCCATATGCTTCGGATATAGGATCGATTCCACGTGCTATAATATTCATCCTTTCTAAATTTTCCAAATTCTTAAGGCATATAGAAGGGAAAAGTCTAGAACTGGATATGACTAAAGTGATTAAGCAATTGTCGAGGACAATCTGAGGTTCGCCAAAGGTTGGTTGCTCAGGGACATTTGGAAGTCTAGTGTTAATTTTGGTAGGACCATATTGACATTTTCTGAAAAGAGGTAACTCTTGTTCGGAAGTGATAGTCAAATGGGACTATGGAAATGTCTCCATAGGTGGAAGTTATTCAATCTATGTAAGATTAGGAAACTTAATGCAAGAAGGATGTTCCCAAGGAGCTGATCTCCTTTGGAATGCTCTGTAGTGGTTGTTGTCAAGTCTTTCTGACTTCGTGCATAATCATTACAAGAGGATCAATGCATATAAGTTTAGAATCTAACAGATTTCAGTAAATGACATAAATTTGGAATTCTTGCATTTACAATAAGGATTTGGGATTGTAAAATGAGCATCATTGGAATCATGTTCAATTGATCTACATCACAATGTAAGGATCATAGACAAACATAGTGTGCATACTTGGGGTATGGCATAACTATTGTTTAGAAAACAAAGTGTACATGCTAGGAGCATGGGACGACTGTTGTTTTTTATTCAAGTCTTAAGTTGATATTTGAAACATTGAATAATGTGTAATCAATATGGTGATAAATAAAAGGTGGTTTTATTTATATTCAAAAGGGTTCTGAGACCATATTAGATTCGATTATTATTGTGTTTCACTTTGCATGTTTTGACTTCCAAAATAGCTAGGTTATTCTTTTCGAATGACTAAGTTATTTAAACACTCCACAGTCGTTCATATGTTGGAAGTAGGTATGAATCAAGACTGTCATGAATCGGGTTTGTAGATGGCTAAATGAGTTTAGACATGGCAATGGTTGCTGCAACATTCATGAGTACTCATAAGTTATGAGTATTGGTATAAACCCACGCTCACTTGTATCACTTCATGGAATTTATCTCGAGTGATCGTGAGACGATAACATCATATAAATCTTTAAACCTAGAGATATGAGTTGTTACCTATGAGTTGGTTGTGCATTGATTGCACGTAAACGCATCAGTAACTTGATGTTATAAAACGTGCCTTTGTGTACAATTCAATAAGTAGTAGAACAAGCATATCAGTCGAAGTTTATCTGTTCCTTCTAGAAATAGAAGCGATATCCGGGCCCCTCGATGATTTTGTTGTGACCTATGTACCGGCCGGTCAGAACTGAATTGGTGTGTTCGATTAAGTTCTTTGTCAAACAAATCGAAAATCGGGAAACAAACTGCTGGACAATAAGTACGACGTTGTTCCATGTATTTGTCCGGCTGATATCATGAGAACAGAGGATTATGTGATCACTTATATAAAATGGCGCTTCATAGTTCGACAGAGTCTTCACTGTTCGAGGGAGTTTTCGAGAGCTACGATTGTTGGTTGGTTCCTGAAGTTATATGCAAATATAGTTATTAGACTTATCCAAGTGGGAGTCTATTGGATAAGGTGTCTAAGTCCATAACTTATTTGGTATATACTTGACCCGACCGGCATGGTCCATTTGGGTTGCATCTCATCCAAACTATTATGGATAATTTTATGAGAGTTATACACATATGTTTATTAATATATTATGAGTTATAATATATTAATATGAAGTTACGTTATTTAATTAGTTTTAGTCTTAAATTAATCATGGATTAATTTAGAGATTAAAAGGAATACTAATTAAATTATGGGCTATTTGTTTTATATAGTGTGGGCTAATACTCATTTGTTAATGGGCTAGGCTTATGTGGAAGTCCATGGATAATCCATGGAGCTTTTAACCCATGGATTCTTGGAAAAGGAAAAGACATGGGTTATTAGGGTTTCACCCTAACCATGCATACTATATAAGCATGCTTATGGAGCATGAAATGAAGCCTAAGATACACTAAGAGAAAGCTAGTGATCTAGTGTGTGTGTGCATGTGTGTGGCCGATTTATACAAGGTGTATATACTCTCTCAAAGTTTTCCAAGAGTTTGTGGTGTTTGTGATTCCATTTGAGGCATTCACACTATTGGTGCTTGGCCCTCAAACTCCTAAGAACCCAACACACCAAAAGGTATGTAATCTCTTCTAACTCTTTTATGTTGAAATGTTCCCCATGCCATGTTAGATAGGTTATAAACCTTGGAAAATTATTATTTTGCATGTATTTAGACAAACATAGATCCAAGGTTTATTAGGGTTGCATGCACACTTAGGAAGTGTTAGATTGCTCAAAACCCAACAGTTACCACATCGGCTCCAGCCGTACCACATGCTCCAACCTCAGCCACTTCAAATGCTTCCAAACCTTATTCCAGTAATCTTCCCAAATGCAACAAGTGCGGTTTCCATTACTATGGAGAATGAAAGGATTTTCAGTGCACCAGTTGCAACCGAAGGGGTCACACCGCAAAGTACTGCAAGGCTTACCCTCCCCATAACCAAAATCAGGGAATCAACAACAACAACCCTCGCAACAACAACAACGCCCATGCCAGCGGCAACAGCGCAGGGCCTAGCTACACTTGCTACGGATGCGGGAAGACTGGACACGTCCGCCGAGACTGTCCCAACAACAACAATTTAAGAAATGGAGGAACAGGAAGGATGTTGACCATGGGTCAGAGTGAGGCTATTCAAGAGCCCTCTGTTGTTACCGGTACGTTTCCCTTAAACCACGCTTATGCATGCATCTTATTTGACACCGGAGCGGAACGAAGTTTCGTAAGCAATAAGTTTAAACACTTATTAAAACAACTCCCCCAAAAGCTAAAAGAAGCCTATACGGTGGAAATGGCCAATGGGAAAACCGAGTCCACTGGGGAAATCTACACCGGATGTACCC
Source organism: Lactuca saligna (assembly GCF_052625555.1). Lineage (NCBI taxonomy): Eukaryota > Viridiplantae > Streptophyta > Magnoliopsida > Asterales > Asteraceae > Lactuca > Lactuca saligna. The sequence goes on along the minus strand of NC_136421.1, from coordinate 110,178,182 downwards.
TAACTCTTAATCAACACGTTTTTCGAATAGACCTAATGCCAATGTCAATTAGGAGTTTCGACGTGATCATCGGTATGGACTGGTTAAGCCCCCACCATGCCGAAATTATGTGTCATGAAAAGGCCGTCCGTCTTCACCTTCCAAGTCACGAAACCCTAGTAATTTACGGGGACAAATCTAGCATGAACCTTTGCCTCGTTTCGTGTGTCAAGGCACAAAAATATCTACGAAGGAACAATCTGGCGTTCCTGGCTCATGTGGTGGACAAAACCAAGGAGGAGATTAACGTTCGAGACATTCCCGTAGTGTGTGAATTTCCGGATGTGTTTCCTGAAGATCTTCTGGGAGTACCCCCAGAGAGACAGGTTGAATTTCGAATTGACCTTATCCCAGGAGCAACCCCTCTTGCTAAATCACCCTATCGGTTGGCTCCTGCCGAGATGCAGGAATTATCCAGCCAACTCAGCGAACTTTTGGACAAGGGATTTATTCAACCTAGTTACTCGCCATGGGGAGCTCCGGTGCTCTTTGTTAAAAAGAAAGACGGATCTTTTACAATGTGTATCGATTACAGAGAGTTAAACAAACTCACAATCAAGAACCGCTACCCACTCCCACGAATCGATGACCTATTTGACCAGCTCCAAGGGGCTAGTTATTTTTCTAAAATAGATCTACGGTCCGGATACCACCAACTCAAAGTTCGGGAAGAGGATATTCCAAAAACCGCTTTCCGAACTCGCTATGGACATTATGAATTTGTCGTAATGCCCTTCGGTCTAACGAATGCCCCTGCCGCATTTATGGACCTAATGAATCGAATCTGCCGACCGTTTCTTGACAACTTTGTCATTGTTTTTATCGATGACATCCTCGTCTATTCTCGAAGCAAGGAAGAGCATGGCCAACATCTCCGACAAGTCTTAGAAACTCTACGATCAGAAAAGCTTTACGCCAAACTCTCCAAGTGTGAGTTCTGGCTGCGGAGCGTGAACTTCCTAGGTCATGTGGTCAGCCAAGATGGAATCCATGTGGATCCCTCTAAGGTCAAAGCTGTAGAAGGTTGGGCAATCCCGACAACGCCCACGGAAATTCGTCAATTCTTGGGATTAGCAGGCTACTATAGGAGGTTCATTCAAAACTTCTCTAAGATCGCCAAGCCACTTACCTCGCTTACGCAAAAGGGCGTACCATTCAAATGGGCAGACAAACAAGAAATCGCATTTCGAACCTTGAAGCAAGCTCTCTGTAGCGCACCTGTACTATCTCTGCCTGAAGGAACGGAAGACTTTGTAGTCTATTGCGACGCATCAAATCAGGGTTTAGGTTGCGTTCTCATGCAACGTGGGAGAGTGATAGCCTATGCATCCCGCCAGCTAAAGACGCATGAAGTAAACTACACAACCCATGACCTAGAGTTGGGAGCTGTAGTCTTTGCCCTAAAAATTTGGAGGCATTACCTTTACGGTACAAAGTGCACCGTCTTCACAGATCACAAGAGCCTCCAACACATCTTAAACCAGAAGGAGTTAAACATGAGGCAACGAAGATGGGTTGAGTTGCTAAACGATTATGAGTGCGAGATTAAGTACCACCCAGGCAAGGCCAACGTGGTAGCTGACGCATTAAGTCGAAAGGAGTACTCTAATCGTTGTATAAAAACTCTCTCGATAACCATTCAGTCACACCTGACCACTCAACTTGCAGTAGCCCAGTCAGAGGCCATGAAGACGGAAAATAGAGCAAGCGAAGTATTGCACGGAATGGAAAAGAACCTGGAGGCAAAGGGGAATGGAGTATACTATTTCATGAACCGTATTTGGGTCCCTAAATTTGGAGGGTTTAGAGATGTTGTTATGAAGGAAGCCCACAAGACGCGATACTCCATTCACCCCGGTTCTGATAAGATGTATTTGGATATTAAACAACACTATTGGTGGCCTAACATGAAGGCGGAAATCGCGACCTACGTCAGTAAGTGCCTTACATGCGCCAAAGTAAAGGTGGAATACCATAAACCTTCAGGATTGTTGCAGCAACCGGAAATTCCCGAGTGGAAATGGGAGGGGATTTCTATGGATTTCGTTACCAAGCTACCCAAGACGTCGGACGGACTGGATACCATATGGGTAATAATCGATCGACTAACGAAATCTGCCCATTTCTTGCCAATCAAGGAATCCTACAAGATGGAGAGACTGACGCGATTGTACCTACGAGAAATCGTGAGACTCCATGGAGTGCCAAAATCTATTATCTCGGATAGGGACAGTAGGTTTACGTCCTGATTTTGGCAATCACTCCATAAGGCGATGGGAACAAACCTCGATATGAGCACCGCTTATCATCCACAAACGGATGGTCAAAGCGAGCGAACTATCCAAAAGCTCGAAGATATGCTCCGTGCATGCGTGATAGACTTTGGAAAGTCTTGGGATACCCACCTACCCTTAATAGAGTTCTCATACAACAATAGTTACCATTCAAGCATCAAGGTGGCTCCTTTCGAAGCACTTTACGGACGTAAATGTAGATCACCGTTATGTTGGGCTGAAGTAGGTGACACCCAGCTAGCAAAAATGCATGCGTCGGACAAAGCACTAACGGGACCGGAGATCATCCGTGAAACCACGGAAAAGATCGTTCAAATCAGAGCTCGATTGCAAGCATCGCGTGACTGACAAAAGAGCTACGCTGACAAACGACGGAAGCCCTTAGAATTTCAGGTCGGTGATCGAGTACTGTTAAAAGTCTCGCCCTGGAAAGGGGTTATACGTTTCGGAAAACGGGGAAAGCTGAACCCGCGATACATTGGACCTTTCGAAATCGTCGCTCGAATTGGTCTAGTAGCATACAGACTGCAACTACCCGAAGAGCTAAACGGTGTACACCCCGTGTTTCACGTATCTAATCTGAAGAAGTGTCTCTCAGATGAAACACTCGTCACTCCTCTTGACGAAATCGAAATCAATGAGAAACTCCTGTTCGTTGAAGAACCAATCGAAATCATGGATAGGGAGGTGAAGCGTACTAAGCAGAGTCGCATCCCGATCGTGAAAGTACGGTGGAACGCAAAGCGTGGGCCAGAATTCACTTGGGAGCGCGAAGACCAAATGAAGCAAAAGTACCCTCACCTATTCTAGCTTTCTCAAATCTAGCTTTCAAACAGAATTTCGGGATGAAATTCCCTCTAACGGGGGGATGATGTCACAACTAGAAATTGTATGTCTTGTAATCACTATACTCAATTAAATGTTGAAATCAAAAACTCAAAAACAAGTATGATGCTTACTCAATGGGAAACTAAACCCCCAATTCACTACATCAAACAATTGGAAAACCCTGAAAGTTCTTGTTAAGTCCATTTTTGGACTAGAACTTCCTTATTGGATCTAAATGGATCAATAAGCTTCCAATTGGACTATCATGGGCTTAGAACCCTAATTGGGCTCTAATTTGGACCCACGTCTATTTAATTCAACATTTTGAGCCATGTTGAACCTAGAATGAAATAAACACAAAATTTTGAACCATGATTAACCTAAACTAGCCCAACAAAGTGTAAAAATCATACTATATTTCTTTTGGGACTAAAAACCATCCAACTTAACATCTACATGGGTTAGGACATTAAAGCCCAATTTTTTTTCCTTTCCATTTACAATTCTCGGCCCAAAAGCCCAAAACCAAGAAGGAAGAGTGACTTAAGCCTTGCCACCTCACTTATATCCCACATATCTCCATGCATGGACCAACATGCATCTAGGATTGTCAACTCAACTCTCTCTCTTCTCTTCTTCTTGAACTCGGCCGAGAGCAACACCCACACACACACACAAAACACTCACAAACTCTCTCTAAATCACTCAAGGCTACTCTCTTTTTCTCCATCCAAAATCTCGAAATTTTGGAAGCATTCATGGAAGTTCTTCCACAAAATCATCATCTAAGGTAAGGTTTTGCTTGGATCTATGACTTGTATTCCTTGTTTATCAAAAATCTCTTCCTAATCCATGCAAAAATCGTGATCTTGCACTCTAGAAACCCCATAAACTCGAAAACTTCATCAAGGAGTGCAAAGGCCAAAAATCACTTCATTTCTTCCATTCTTTCTTCAAAAACCGAATCAACATCCAAGGTGAGTTTCATATCCCCTTATTTTCGGTTTTTATGAGTTTTTGTGGGGGAGAATACAAGCAAAAGTGTAGATCCATCATTATGTGTATGTTGTGGTTGATTTCTATGCTTATATGTATGTTTTGTATGATTTTGATGATAGATCTAGTATGAAATGCTAAAAAACGAGACATATATTTTATTATAGCATAAAATATACTATTACATGCAAAGTATACTAAGAAAATGGCCAAATGGCTTGACAACACTTAATTTGGGCTAAAAACTCATTTTTTTGACATAAAATGTTGAAAATACAAAGTTAAAGGGCCTAAAGTGAAATATTTCGAAATCTGATGGGTGAGATGAGTCAAAACAGTTTACACAATGTATTTTCTGAAAATATACTATTTAGAGGGTTAAAAACATAAATTCCAAGCTTATTGGGCTAAATATGACATTTTCGGCCCAATGAGGCCCAATATGCGAAATTTTCTAATTTGGAGGACCAAAACTGCATTTTTCTGTAAAACAGTGGACTATAAGTGTTCCATGTACTTTTCAAAGGTTTAAAATGCTTTTCAAATTTAAAAAGGACCAAAGTTGTAAAATTTTTCCAAATTGGGTCAAAAATGTAAAAGTTGCGAAAAATAGGGGCTATAACCGAGAAAACTGAAATCTCAAGGACTTAAACTGTTTTCTATGATAAATATGCTGGAAAATACTTAATTAAATAATTTTTGGTATAAAAATGTCACGGAAATTGATTTAAGGACCAAACCGGAAAGTTTTTAAATAAAGGGGTAAAAAGGGTAAATTCTACAATTAAGGAGGGGCTGAAAACAGAAAATCTTCAAGGCTAGTTAATACATGCAATTTGACCAATTGATGGTACCACGCTTGTCGAAGAAATACAATACATTACAATACCAAAAGTCGTTGTTAAACGAATTGGTTCGGTCTCGAACCAATAAAAATCCAAAACCACTAACACGACGACGTTACGACATTACGATTCATAACCAATAACGATGGAGAATTCACTATACATACGAGTGTGCGCAGACGTCTATACACCATCTTTGGGCCCCAAAAGTGTAAAATCTTGTTCGTTGAGCCTAGCTAACCCAATGACCTGATCTTAAGGCCCAAAGATCTCTCTCTCTTACGAAGTGTTGGGTTTTACCGATCCGACATAACGTAACAGGACTTTCAATGGCAAACGTGCTGCTGGTCCCCAAGGGTCCTTCAGTGCTGCTAGTAAAGTCGGTAACTCACGATTGCGGGTTGGGCTTCGGGCCCTTCGCAATTGCATTTGTCTTGAACGACGCGGGGAAATACCGAGGGTTTCGCACCTTCTCTCCTTCCCTCCGGTCGTGGGACTACACAAGTCCGGGAAGATCGAGTTGTGTGAAGAATTACGAGTGGTGCCTAAGGGATCGCTTGTAAGGTTGTCGATTGGACGTTTTCGTTAACGTACGTCACAACACTTCGCCACCCATTGTATTCTCAATGCCTCCGGAGCTCAACGATTCCCTCTAACGAAACGAAACAACGGTATACAAACTAAGTAATACAAAGTGATAGGAAAACGTCGGGTTTTCCTAGGGTTTTCAACAACTACAAATTACCGGTTGAATTTTCACAACTTTTACGCCTACATCTATAGAATTCAAACATGCATACTCACGGATCAACACATATTTTTACACTATTCTATTTTTAGAAAATATCGGATTTTATGATGGGTTTCAAACATTATATTGGATTTCAAACACTACTTATGAACTCACCAACATTTCGTATGTTGACGTTTTTCAAAATACTTGTATTCTCAGGTAACAGATAAGGTGACGGATGATTTATACTCTACGATGTTTGCTGTGGTTTAAGTGATGTTGAATAGTTATTTTGAGAATGTAACGTTTGAACAATGTAACGAATGTAAACACTATCGGTTGTATTATTCCAAATGTTGGTGATGTTTTATGTTATGTTTCATGTATATGCATTGTGATGGTATTCAATGAGTCACAATAGCCCTCGGACGTTTCCGCCGTCTGGTTCGGGGGTGTGACACGTAGTGTCCATATCTTGTTATGAATGCAGTCTTCTCAATATCTTGCTCTCTCACCTTCAGCTGATGATATCCTGACCTAAGATCGTGTTGGAATAGTGTCTAAGGCTATAACTATATTCGGTGGTGCATGGTCCTTTTGGGTTGCCTTCACCATAGCAACTTGAAGGATGATTTATTAAGAGAGAGTAAATATTATAAGTAATAATATTTAGCTATTTGATTAATATAAGTCATAAATTAATTGGTATTAATTTGGTGACTTAAAGAGATTAATTAAATAAGAGGGTATAAACTGTCGATTGTTTGATAGTTAGACTTTAGACTATAAATCCATTAGGATGCACCTTGGACGGATTCTAAGAGCTTTAGGATAGCTCAAAATCGTCCATAGGGTTATCTATGGAATGGATTTGGATAGCCTTAAGAGAAGATTATCCAATTAGGGTTTAGGGTGAAACCCTTAAGGAGTCTAATATTATAAATAGACCCTATGGATGAGGGAATTCGACACATAACCTTAAGCAAGGAACCTCTGGTCGAATTCCTCCCCTCTCCTCTCTCCTAAATCATCTTGCTTGCTATTGGTGTTTGTAAGCCATTAGAGGAGTGACAATTGTGACTCTAGAAGCTCCAAGACAAAGAAGATCAACAAGGGATTCAAAGGTATGATTCTAGATCTGTTTCTACATTGTTATTTAACCTAATTAGCTATTAGAAGTCTTGGATTCAAAGCATGTTTAATTAGAAAGCCTAGATCCAAGCATTAGGGTTTTGCATGCGCACATAGGAAAGTTCTTATGGCTAAAACCCATCAGTGGTATCAGAGCCTAGATTGGTTTTCTTTAAATTGTTGCTTGATTAACTGTAACAAACCTGCAAAATTCGATTTTTGGGTTTTTGAGTCACTGACTCGGCGAGTTCCAAGGTGGACTCGTCGAGTAGGCCTGACTCGGCGAGTCCTCTTGTGCACTCGGCGAGTCCAGGCGTCAGGAATGGCCATATTCGGGATTTTTTCATAATTATCTTATGGAAACTTACCTTAATCATATTAGATCAATGTAAATCCGATTTTTTGATAAATATGACTATTATCTTGATCTAATTAAAGATATTTATCATCCAATAAAATATTTAATTTCCTTATATGATAATGATTAATTATTTTGGTAATTATCTTCAAAGAAATCAAGAAAAATCAAATAAAGATAATTAGAATATTAATTGTTAATTGGAATTATTTGTTATTTGATCCTTCATGTTTTAAATGTTTAAAATCTACCCTAAAGTTTTGAAATTTATATTTGTGATTAAAAGTTTTAATTTAGACAACTTAAATTTCAAACCTAGATTTTGAAAAGTTTAAAATGCAGCCCTATACTTATATGATATTACTAGAATAATATATATATGTATAACTAAATGCTAGTCTTACCACTAGTAGGCCTCATTCACGAAGCCGATCTATAAGGTGGGTATAAGGTTGCGGCCTATAAAATGGCGCTTAATGGGTGTACACTCACACCCACCGCTTGCTTGATTGGTGGAGGGTCGTTAGCCGAACGGGTAGGATAGGGCAACCTCATCCTCGCATTAAAAGTATAATAAGAAATACGAAGTAACTAAAATTTTTTAAAATTTCCCAATCTTAGTTACTTTAGGAAAAGTGAATTGATGCAATCCCATGAAATTACACTTTGCACCTTGCTAAGATGTTAGTGGAGCGTGTGTGGTTTACCGGCACACTAATTGGTTCTAAGCGAAGGTGGCAAAGGGTGATTCATTGTTCATCATAGTTCGATGGAGCGTGTGTGGTTTACCGGCACATCGAATAGGTGATCGTTACAATGAAGGCACCATGTGAATTTGCATGGTAATTCACACCCGCTTTGTGATACTCGGCATCCCAGTCACAAACAAGAGGGGCATATCGAGATTTAAACATGCCATTGAATAGTTCAATGAATCTCATCCGAACCTAAGAATTCTCGAAAACACTTAGGACTAATAGTTTAAGTTTTGTGATGGAGAATTAGTGAATCATCATTCACTTACCTTCAATTTATTTGCATATTAGATTACGGCATCCCTTTTCTAGTATGTAAATGTTATTGTTGGATCCTAGCCCTAATTTTTCTTATTGGGTGATAATTAGGGATTCTTATTCTAATCAATCTTTGTCCTTTCTATAGATGTCAAATGCAAACAACGCTGCTGCTAGTTCTTTCACGTTGATGAGCCTTTGCCAAAAGGTCACCTTCGATGGAACGAACTTTGGCGAATGGATAAGATACATTCGCACCATTGCTCGCTATGAGGATAAAGAGTATGTCCTCGACGAGAAGCTCGAGAAAATCAACCCCGAAGTTGCTACTCCCGAAGAAATCACCGCCTTTGAAACTCATGAGCGAGATGCAACGAAGGTACATTGCATCATGATCGCCACCATGAACTCCGAATTCCAAAAGTCCTACGAGGACATGTATCCATACGAGATGCATCAAGACTTGTTGGAGAGGTACCACCAAAACGTGAGACAAGAGCGTTACGAGATTTTCACTAACATGATTTCCGCTAAGATGGGTCATGGAGAATCTCTTACCGTGCACTTGCAAAAGATGCAAAGCTATGTCGACCGCCTTCGCAAGTTAAATGTTGACTTCGGCGAAGACTTGGCGATCGACATGGTGCTTCACTCTTTGCCTCCGATGTACAATCAATTTAGGATGACCTACCACATGAACAAAGAGGAGGTCACTCTAAGTAAACTCCAAGGTCTCTTGAGGGTTGCTGAGAGCAATTTCAAGGACAAGTCTGTTGCACCAACTCCCAATCCATCCGCTGCTCCTGTCTTGGCTATTGGTCAAGGGAAGGGAAAGAAGAGGAAAGCTTCTTCAAATAACTATCGAAAGGTGAAAGCCCGAGATGGTTCCTCTTCTAGTGGGACCAAAGTTGATCCCTCTAAGCCCTGCTCTAACCCGAAGGAGGCAGAGTGCCACCACTGCCACAAGATAGGACATTGGAAGAGAAGCTGCCCGGATTACCTGCAAGCCATCAAGGAAGGAAAGATCAAGCCATCTTTCGCAGGTATATATGCAATCAAATCTAACGATTCTAATCATGCTATTTCTTGGGTTCTTGACACCGGTTGTGGTTATCACATTTGCTCTAATGTGCAGGGACTAAGAAGAAGTAGGGATGTGGAGCAAGGAAGGATCAATCTAATCATGGGGAACAGAAGATCGTCGCCTGTGACCAAGATTGGAGTGTATTCTTTAGTGCTTAAGAATAGTTTATTTTTAGATTTGAACAATTGTTGCTATTCGCCAGAAATGGCTAGAAACATCATTTCATTTCATGGTTTATATAGACAAGGATTTAGATTTTCTTTTAATAATGAGAATGGTTCTATTTTGGCTTATCTAAATGGTGTCTTTTACTTTGAAGCTATACCATGTAATAGAATATATGAAACTGTTATGATTGTTGATAACTTAGGAAATGATGTTTTGAATATTGATTCTTCCACTAGTATGGATAAAGCATCCTTGTGGCATTGTCGTCTTGGACATGTCAACAAGAAACGCATAGCCCAACTCCAAAAGGATGGAGTGTTGGAGTCATTCGACCTTAGGGAAGATGACACATGCGAGTCTTGTTTACTTGGAAAGATGACTAAGTCACCCTTCACGAGTACTTGTGAAAGGGGTGAGGGGCTATTGGACCTAATACATACCGATGTATGTGGACCCTTTAGATCAACCACGAAGGATGGGAACCGCTTCTCTGTGACCTTTACCGATGATTATAGTAGATATGGGTATATCTATTTAATCAAGCAAAAGTCAGAAACCTTTGAAAAGTTCAAAGAGTTCAAGAATGAAGTGGAGAATCAATTGGGCAGGAAAATCAAGATGCTTCGATCCGATCGAGGAGGAGAGTACCTAAGTCTTGAATTCCACGATTATCTCAAGGGGTGTGGAATAGTTTCGCAATTGACGCCTCCTAGGACACCGCAGTTGAATGGTGTGGCAGAAAGGTGTAATCGAACCTTATTGGATATGATGCGCTCTATGATGAGTCGTGCTTCACTACCTATCTTCTTTTGGGGGTATGCCTTAGAGACTGCCGCCCATATCCTTAACCGAGTCCCTACTAAGAAGGTTGCCAAAACACCTCACGAGATGTGGACGGGGAAAGCTCCCTCGTTGGCACATATCAAGGTTTGGGGTTGCGAGGCTTTCGTAAGACGAGATACTCACGACAAGCTTGAACCTCGAAGTGAGCGATGTATTTTCATCGGCTACCCGCAAACTTCCTTTGGATATCTCTTCTATAGACCGAAAGATAATGTTATCTTTGTTGCAAGGAGAGGAGTTTTCCGAGAGCGAGAACTCATAAGCCAAGGAGACAGTGGGAGGAAAATCGAACTTGAAGAGATTCAAGAATCGATAGATGAAGGAACCTCTACCGCTGGCATTCAACCCGAGGAGGAAACTCCGGTTGAACCGATTGACGAATCCTTACCTCTTAGACGTTCCGATAGAGTTAGAGTTCATCCCTAGTTTTATGGTTTTCATATTACTACCGAAGGGGACACGTATATTAGTGATGGTACACTAGTAAATCTTGATGAACCTAATAGCTATAAGGAAGCCATGGCAGGCCCGGAGTCTGCGAAATGGAAAGAGGCAATGGATAGCGAGATCCAATCCATGTACAATAACGAAGTTTGGAATTTGGTTGATTACGTGCCCGAACGTAAGACCGTAGGGTGCAAGTGGATCTTCAAGAAGAAGACCGAAGTGGATGGGAACGTACACACATATAAAGCGCGATTGGTTGCGAAGGGCTTTACTCAAACTCCCGGAGTTGACTATGATGAGACCTTCTCACCAGTTGCGAAGATTAAATCTATGAGAGTGATGCTAGCAATTGCCGCATTTCATGATTATGAGATTTGGCAAATGGATGTCAAGACCGCTTTCCTTAACGGAAAGTTGGCTGAGGATGTTTACATGGCTCAGCCAGAGGGGTTTGTGGATCTAAAGCATCCGAATAGAGTGTGTAAGCTTGAGAAGTCCATTTATGGACTTAAGCAAGTGTCTCGCAGATGGAATCTTTGCTTCGATGAGAAAGTCAAAGAGTTTGGATTTGTACGAAGCGAAGACGAATCTTGTGTATATGTCAAAGCCAGTGGGAGTATAGTAAGCTTCCTCGTTCTATATGTCGATGACATATTACTCATAGGAAACGACATCCCGACTCTGCAGGAGGTTAAGTCCTGGCTCGGGAAGTGCTTCGCTATGAAGGACCTCGGAGAGGCTTCTTACATTTTGGGAATAAGGATAGTAAGAGAAAGAAGTAAGAAACTAATTGGACTTAGTCAGAATACTTACTTGGAGAAGGTACTAAAACGTTTTAGTATGGAAAACTCAAAGAAGGGAGAACTACCAATACAAGGAAATGCCAAGTTGAGTAAGACTCAAAGTCCGAGTACCGAAGCTGAGATAGCAGAAATGAGCCGAGTACCATACGCTTCCGCAGTTGGCTCAATCATGTACGCTATGACTTGTACTCGCCTTGATGTAGCCTTCGCTTTGAGCATGGTTAGCAGATATCAAGGGAACCCTGGCAAAGTACATTGGATTGCGGTGAAGAACATCCTTAAGTACCTTCGGAGGACGAAAAAATGGTTCTTAGTCCTTGGAGGGAGTGATGACTTGAAGGTGCGAGGGTATAGTGACGCCAGCTTTCAGACGGACAGGGACAACTACCGTTCGCAGTCGGGCTCGGTCTTTACCCTAAATGGAGGAGCAGTGACATGGAAAAGTTCCAAGCAAGAAACCGTAGCTGATTCAACGTGCGAATCAGAGTACATCGCAGCGAGCGAAGCGTCGAAGGAGGCAATATGGCTGAAGAACTTCATCGGTGATCTTGGAGTTGTGCCGGCCATAAAGGAGCCCATGGAGATTTTCTTTGATAACAAAGGTGCGGTTGCCTTGACCAAGGAACCGAGGGATCATGGTAGATCTCGACATATCGACAGAAAATATCACTTCATTAGACATCATGTAGAAGAAGGACAACTCGTAGTGAAGAGGATATCATCAGAAGATAACCCAGCAGATCCGCTTACGAAGGGACTGAGTGGGGTTAAACACTTGCAGCATGCTAGGAGTATTGGGCTGAAGGATGATATTAGCATAGATTAGATAGTATTAGAAACGTATAATAGATAAATGTAATTGACATTTGATGATTAAATAAAGGAGTTTTATTTATGAGTAAAGTTATTGTCACATGTTAATTGTTTAACTATTGTTTCACTTTGCATGTTTTGACTTCCAGAATAATTGAGTTTATTAGGAATAATCGAATTATTCAAATGGTCCAGAATCGTTCATATGTTGGGAGTAGATATGAATGAAGATTGTCATGAATTGGTGTGTAGAGTGTCTAAATGGTGTTAGACATAGCAAGGGTTGCTGCAACGTTCATGAGTGCTTATGAACTGGTTTTGAGCATTGGAATAAACCCGCGCTTGCTGGAATCACCTTATGGAATACGATATAAAAGGTGATCGCGAGACGATAATATCATATAGTCTTAAAACCTAGATATATGGTTTATTATTTGTTAATTGATTGTGCATTGATAATGCGAAAACGCATCAGTAACTTGATGTTATAAAACGCATTGTTGTGTATAGTTGGTTAATGAATAAGTAAATGCATATAAGTCGAAGTTTATCTGTAAATTTTATCCTAAGAGGGTAGAAGAGATATCTTGGCCACTCGATGATTTGATTTGACTTATGTGCCGGGCCCGGTCAGAACTGAATTGATGTGTTCGATTAAGTTCTATGTCAAATAAATCGAAGATCGAGAAATCTAAATGCTAGACTAACCATTCCATAGGATTGTCAGCATGATATCTAACAGAGGACTGTACGATCCCTTATCTAAAGGACAAGATTAATTAGATCAGAGTTGACAGCGTCTTTGAGAGCTACGATTGCAAACCGTATTGTACTTGTATAGTTACTAGACTTATCCAAGTGGGAGACTGTTGGAATAGTGTCTAAGGCTATAACTATATTCGGTGGTGCATGGTCCTTTTGGGTTGCCTTCACCATAGAAACTTGAAGGATGATTTATTAAGAGAGAGTAAATATTATAAGGAATAATATTTAGCTATTTGATTAATATAAGTCATAAATTAATTGGAATTAATTTGGTGACTTAAAGAGATTAATTAAATAAGAGGGTATAAATTGTCGATTGTTTGATAGTTAGACTTTAGACTATAAATCCATTAGGATACACCTTAGACGGATTCTAAGAGCTTTAGGATAGCTCAAAATCGTCCATAGGGTTATCTATGGAATGGATTTGGATAGCCTTAAGAGAAGATTATCCAATTAGGGTTTAGGGTGAAACCCTTAAGGAGTCTAATAGTATAAATAGACCCTATGGATGAGGGAATTCGACACATAACCTTAAGCAAGGAACCTCTAGTCGAATTCCTCCCCTCTCCTCTCTCCTAAATCATCTTGCTTGCTATTGGTGTTTGTAAGCCATTAGAGGAGTGACAATTGTGACTCTAGAAGCTCCAAGACAAACAATATCAACAAGGGATTCAAAGGTATGATTCTAGATCTGTTTCAACATTGTTATTTAACCTAATTAGCTATTAGAACTCTTGGATTCAAAGCATGTTTAATTAGAAAGCCTAGATCCAAGCATTAGGGTTTTGCATGCGCACATAGGAAAGTTCTTATGGCTAAAACCCATCAGATCGATCTTTGAGAAGTAACTCGAACCTTGCAGCTGATCGAATAGGTCATCAATCCTCGACAATGGATACTTGTTCTTCACCGTTGCCTTATTCAGCTCTCGGTAGTCTATGCACATCCTCATGCTTCCGTCCTTCTTCTTCACGAATAACACCGGAGCTCCCCAGGGTGATGAACTAGGTCGAATGAAACCGCTGTCCAACAGCTCCTAAAGTTGCGTCATGAGCTCCTTCATCTCCGTCGGTGCTAATCGGTAAGGTGCCTTTGCTATCGGTGTTGTTCCTGGTAACAAGTCTATACGAAACTCCACTTGCCTATCAGGTGGCAATCCGGGAAGATCTTCGGGAAAGACTTTCGGATAATCGCACACAACCGGTATATTCTGCACCTCTTTCTTTTCTTTCTTAGCATCGATTACGAATGCCAAGTACGATGCACATCCCTTGGACAAACATTTCCTGGCTTTCATCAGGGATATGATTCCAGAATTCACTCTGCGTTTGTCCCCGTACACCATAAATGATTCCTTTCCGGGTGGGTTTATCCTAACTATCTTCTTTCGGCATAATATCTTAGCATCTGGCACTAAGCCAATCCATACCCAAAACAATGTCGAAACTGTTTAAATCTATGGGTAATAGTTCCTCATGGAATTCGTTTCTGTTTAGGTCAATGACGATGTTCCTAATCTGATTACTAACAGGTACGAATTTGCCACTGGTAACTTCTACAATCAGGGCATTATCAAGTTTTTCTACAGGTAATGCTAATTTGGCACTAAATTTATGCGACACAAAGGGGTAGTTGGCTCCGGAATCCAAATAGTATATTTGCAGGCAAACCATTTACAAGAAAGGTATTTGAAGCGACGTTTGCTGCCTCCTTTGCAGCCTCGAGCGTCATCTGGAAGGCTCTCGCCTTCGGCTTTGGTGGTATGTTGGGTCTTCCTGCCTCCTTCTTCTTCGGGCAGTCCTTCAAAATGTGCCCTTCTTCATTACACCCATAACAGGCCTTCTGGTTGAGGGTGCATTCATTGGCATAGTGCCCAGGATTTCCGCATTTGTAACAAGTGACCCCTCCATCACACTTCCCAGAGTGCTTTTTCTTGCACTTGTCGCACCACTTTGCTTCTGATCCTCCTCCTCTTGAACCAGACATCGAGAATTTACCTTTCTTACTGGACCTCGAGGATCCGTCAAATTTCCTTTTCTCTCCCACTTCTGCTCTCTTCAGACCCTTCTCTTGTATCTGGGTCTCCACATTCTTAGCAGCCCATATGGCGGCTTTCAGATAAGTAGTTTGCTTGACCATTGGGCCGAAGTCCGCTGGTAATTCGAGGGCAAATTTGTTAACCTTGGAGAGTTCAGTTGGGACGAGGTGAGGAACAAGCTTCATTTTCTCAGTAAAGCTTGCAGCGTATTCAGTAACGCTCATTCTTCCCTTCTTCAGATTCTGGAATTCGTTGTTGATCTCCAGAAGATACTGCTAAGAGCAGTATTGCATCTTCAACTGTACCAGAAAATCCTCCGACGACATTTTGCTTGCTTCACCTTTGGGCATCGAATCAGCTAATAGCTTCCACCAGCTTAGTACTCCAGATTTCAATAGAGGAACTGCGAGAGCGGTCTTCTGCCTATTGCTACACTCGCAACTCTCAAACATTGTCTCCATCTCAGAGATCCAGTTCATGACTTCCACCGGCGTCGGGCTTCCGGATAGACTCGGTGGCTTGGATGCCATGAAATCCTTGTATTTGGATCCACGTCCATCATTTCCTCCATCCTGGTGGTTTTGCCTAACTATCGGTGGGTTGGCTTGACCAATAGTCCCACTGTAGTTTCCTTCATCAGTCTGCCCTTCGTTCAACTCGGGCTGTTTGATCTGAATTGTCGCTTCCTCTCGATTTTGCTGGAGCAAACGCCTAGTTTCCTCCATTTGACGATCCAACATTGCCTGGATCATCGCTTGCACTCCGGCCATCATTATTGGTCCGGTAGCGGCTTCCACAACTGGTATTTGCTCAATCACTGGGGGTTGGTTCCTACCTCCATTCGCGTTCACGTTTCCGCTACGGGTCCTTGCCATCTTGATCTATACACCAAATAAGGTGAATTTAGATCTTTACTTAGGAGAGACGTTTTAAATCGTCCTTATCACTCCAACACGTTTGCATGCTAGTTCTAATATCGTAGTCGTACGTTTAGAATCCTAAACACATAAGGCTTCCAGATCCGGTCGGCAATAGACCATAGATCCGAACAATTAACAGCATATCAGGCACAAAGCATTTAGCACATAAAAGCTTTTTAGGCATAACTCCTAAAATAAGCTAGTGCTCACACCTCACAATCATCTCTTAGCATTCTAAGTTTAAGTCTAGAAATCCTACAAATTCGTACTTCGCTTAAACTAATGCTCTGATACCAACTGTGACATCCCCAAAATCACGGCCAGAAAAGACCGGTTTTGTTTATACTTTATTTCAAAATCAGAGTTATCTTTTAATAAAAGGGTTGCGGAATTTGTCCCAAAACAATAATATGATAAAGATTTATCAAAAGCATTTCCATTGAAATGTATTTCATTAAAGGACTCGGGATGTCATGTTCGTACAGATCAAAAGTATAAACAGTACAATATAAGCGTTACTACATTATTTCATATCTACAGGCCTATATCCGTAATCCCTCGTCCAAAACATCACACCTATGCACATGCGCCACTAACTGTAATACATAAAACTGAGTGGGTCAAGCATGGGAGCCTGGTGAGCACATAGGGTTTTCAACCCACAATAAATAAGTTTATTAATTTCATCAATCAACAATAACCCAATTACCCGTTCCCGTTATCCTCACATTACGTCCCTAAACACCTATCATAAGGGACCTAGCCTAAGGATCATCATCGGGACGGACACTACTGCTAAGGGGGTTCCTCAGAAATAAATGTCCTAAAGGCAACCATGTGGGGGATGGAGTACACCGGTGAACACATCGTTCACAACACCTACAGGTTGCGAGCCTGCTAGTGTTCCACGGGACTGTCTAGAAGAGTCTGTGGTCGTCATCTATACTCCACTAGATGACTGGATCAACAACAACAACATTGAGGCCTCTCATCATTTTATCACACATCACCTATTACATCTACCCATGTTTTACCTCAACATTTTCGTAGATATAAAATACATATACAGTTTAAATCATTGTAAACATGTATAACAACGCTCATCCAACATAGATAGAAAGTATTCAGATAATATGCACACATAGCACGTAATTTACATAAAATACATCATATTTATGTGTAAGTTGAAGGTAACTATGCACTCACCTGATTAGGTGGTGAATCAGCACTCGGACAGCGCTTCGATACTCTCAAAATGATATTCCTTCGATAAAACCTAGTATTGATACCATTAGGGTTTAGTCCAATGATAACCGCGACAAATTAATTGTCTGGCTATTATTATTATTATATAAGCATTAATAACACTCAATATAACTCATAATAATAGCCCAAATAATTATTTTAAGGACCTAATAACATTCGTATATTAAAACATAAGCTAAACTAAAGATAGGTTAGGCGTAGCTCACTTACAGCAGGTTTTCTCGAATACCGGGCTTTGCTGGAGCAGCGTTCCCGAGCCAAAAGGCTCTTTTCTCGGGACTGCGGGAGCCTCGGGGCTTCCTTCGGGTGCTAGGGGGTTTACCTAGGCTTTTAGGGGGGTTAGGGAGCTTAGAGTGAGAGTTTAGAGAGAGAAAGAAGAGGGTTGAGGTGTGAAGAGAAGTGAATGCCCGACACCTCTATTTATAGGAGGCCTGACTGGTGGACTCATCGAGTCTGACTCAAGACTCGCCGAGTTGGTCCATGTGGTGGCCTTCTGGTGGTGCCACGTGTCCAATTCTGGTGGTGCCATGTCACCCCCTATCGCGTATCAGCCTTCAAACTTAGAAAAATCATAACTTTCGCATACAAGCTCCGTTTTCGACATTCTTTATATCCACGCGTAGGTTAAATCGAGATCTACAAATTTTGTTTAGACTCCGTCAGCTAATTCTCGTTTGATCTCAAATTTAACAGTAGGAGGCGTTTAGACTGTTAAATGACCGCAAAGAATTCATAAATCCTTCATACGGACTCTGTTTTCGTCTGTCTTTTACCGTTGAGTTCCTATTAATGAGATCTTCAACTCTCATTTAGGCCGCGTAAGCCAAAAACCGCTCAAACTAAAATTCGAGTTTCGGGCCGTGCTCTGCTAAGCCGAATCTTAGAAAAATCATAACTTATTCATACGAAGTCAAATTTGGCCGTTCTTTTTATCGATGTTCTTAGTTTAACATATTGTATGACTTGTTTTTAGATTGCTAAGGCTAAAAAGTCTTCTATCGTAAATTCACTATTTACGTCTCCCGGTGCCGTGCCGGTTTTGCCATAAAAATTTGGCGGGCCATAACTTCTTCGTTATAGCTCGGATTTCGGCATTCTTTATATGTACGGAAACCTTGAGACATATTCTACAACTTTGTGCAGAGATATCGGGATTATCTAACACTTTAATTTTGACGCTCATTTTTATTCTTTATTAATTATACATTTATACTTAAATAATAAACACTTAATCACACATAAATCACATAATACTCAACTATTTCATATTTATTACTTCAAAAAGAGTTACAAGAGTTGACCTAGACTATTACATTGACAAAAATGCTTAGCCCTGAAACCCGGGCGTTACATGCAACGAAGAAGTGACTTCTAACAAGTGTGGGAGGATCGGTCACTATTCCAAGGATTGTACATATAATGATAAGGTATGCTACGGATGTGGAGGCAAGGGGCACATGTCTAGAGAGTGCCCAAGGAATGATAAAGTAGCAAGGCCAAACACAACACCAAAGCCAAGGGCATTCCACATGATCCTCAACGAAGCAGAAAACAATGTGAGGAATCAAGAATGAGGACATCATCAAGTTATGCCACAGCCATATGGATAGTGTCGTATGGTGTAGCCTATTAGAGGCATAGTCTAGGCTAAACTTGAACCCATATGTAATCATTTCAAGGAGTAATATAAAATCTTCGTTTTGTTATCTGGTGTGTTAAGTTGTTATGTGATCTTCTTGTATGGTGACTTGGAAAACTGTGAGACAATACTTGGGATGACTATGAGTAGGTGTGAATGGTAGTAGAGGCCTATACTACTGGAAGCACTAGAGTCACGCTTGGATCAGTGAAAGTAATTGATACCGTTTTATTCAAATATGTCGTTACCATCGTTTCGGTAATGACTAAGCAGATGATTGTTATTCCGACCCTAGTGGTCATATCGAATTGAGTCCCACTACGATGAGTATGCTATGTGGTTCAGAGAACCAAGTTTGATGTAGCATCAAAATTAAGCTGGAAGATTGAAATAAAATATAATTAAAACGATCGGTAGAGATATCGTGACGGTTTCTTGTAGCTAGAAATACTACCTTTTAAGATGAGATTAGAACATGAAGTAAAGTATAGTCTGTTCCGGAAGACTCTAAGAGACCTAAGTATAAGCATTACAATATACGATGATAGGTCATTAAAATATGACACATCGTTCCATTGTAGTAATAAAAGAACATATCTTAAGCTCATATCCAGTGAGGATCGAGATTGTGACTTGAAGGTCATAATTTGGAGTCTAACGTGAGATAGTAAGCAAGTGCAAGATCGAGCATCACTTGCAGTCAGGAAGTCTTAGAGTTAGATACTTGTTCGAAGAAACATCAAAGTTACGATTATTACTTATGATGAAGAGATAACTTATGGATTCATCATGTGAGCCCTATTTCGTTGATGATTCCGGGACGTAATCATCCTAAGGGGGAGATAATTGTAACGACCGTAGATCTGGGCTAGTCAATGTAGAGATAAGAGGGGTGGAAAATGACTTTTCGACAAAATATTATTTAGAATAAATAATCTTAACCAAATTGTATAATACGTCTCAAGAGTTTCATACATATAAAGAACGCCGAAATCCGAGTAATAACGAAGAAGTTAAGGCCCATCGAAGTTTCGCGACCAGGAAGTGTAAATAGTGAATTTACGATAGAGTGACTTTAGCTTTAGAGATCTAAATGAAATTCGTAGAACACGTTAAACCAAGAGTGTCCATTAAAAGAACGCCCAAATCTGACTTTGTATGAGGAAGTTATGATTTTTCGAATTTTCAACTTAGCAGCATACAACCCGGAGTTCGAATATTAGATCAAGCGGTTTCTAGCCTACACAACCTAAACGAGAATCGAAGATCTCATTAATAATAGCGTAATGATAAAAATCCAGATGAAAACGGAAGTCGGATGAAGAAGTTATGGACTTTTAACGGACCAATCTTGTCCCGACCTGATAAAAATATAACTTTAAAAATAAAGTCAAAATTAGCCAATGGAGTCTAAACGACAGTTGTAGAGTACGTTCCCGCCTACATGTGGATATAAAGAGCATCAAAAACGAAGCCCTTACGTGAAAGATACAAACTTTAGAAGTAGAGAATGGAATTTGCAAAACTCATGTGAAATCGATGACGTAGCCGAATCCTAGCCGTCACTTGCTGATCACGGTCTCGCATAAGATGCTGTCACATATCACCTCGGACGCCCGAGGTTCGCATCCGATGCCCCGCATACAAGTACTCCTCGCGTACGATGCTCGGAACGCCCAACATACTTCTGTCTTCTCCGGTCCGAAAGAAGGCCACATCGCCCGATCCAAAGCGAGACACCTGTCCTTACGTGCAGTGTACCACCGAGGGTATGCCCATCGTTCATCCGAGGGTTGCGCCTATAAAAAGGGTGCGAAGTTGCTCAGATTTCCACACCGTTCTCACTTCTCTCTCTCTCTCTCTCTCACCACTTTCTCTCTCTAATGCACTCCAACCCCCCTTAAACCCTAGAGAACCCCCTAGCACCCGAATGAAGCCCTGAGGCTCCCGGAGTCCCAAGAAAAAAGGTCTTTCGGTTTGGAAACGCTGCTCCAAGCATGCCTGATTTTCTATAAAACCTGCTGTAAGTAAGCTATGCCTAAACTATTTATAATATAGATTTTATTTAATTATAATAATGTTATTAGGAAATTATAATAAGTGCTTGGGCTAGTATTATGGGTTATGTAAGTATTTTTTAATGCTTATATAATAGTAATAATAGCTAGACTATTAATTCGTCTTGGCGAATATTAGACTTAACTCTAGTGGTAATGATAGTAGGTTTTGTATAAGGAAAATTGTGTTGAAAGTAACAAAGTGTTGTTCAAGTACCGAGTCACCACCTTCTCAGGTGAGTGCATAGTTACTTTCATCTTACACATAGATATGAAGTATTTTATAAAAACTACATGTTGTGTGTGCATATTATTTGAATACTTGCTATCTATGTTGGATGAATGTTTTTATACATGTTTTAAACCGTATACGTATTTTATATCTACAAATATGTTGGGTATAACATGGATAGATGAATGATGAGTGATAAAAGATGATGTGAGTAAACATTGACACCTATAGACAGAGTGCCTAATAAAGAATATTGGCAGCTATAGACTTAGTGCCTATTGAATAAACGTTGGTAGCTATGGACTTAGTACCTGATGGATAAACGCTGGTGGTAGCTATGGACTTAGTACCTAATAGATAAATGTTGGTAGCTATGGCCTTAGTACCTACATTGGTAGCTATGGATTTAGTACCCGATGAATGAACTTTAACAACTATGAAATTAGTTCTTTACATACGAGCATTGGCAGCTATGGACTTAGTGCCTATCATATGAACCCTGGAAGCGATGGACTTCAGAATGAATGAATGCATGATAGATGATTCTTAGGGTAGACCCTTAAGAATAAAAAAGATAATGGGGATGGGTAATTTGGTTAATTGTTTGATGATTAAACATAATAATTATATTATTGTGGGTTGAAAACCCTATGTACTAACTAGGTTTCCCAACCTGACCCACTCAGTTTATTTATATCACAGGTGTTGATATGAAGTCACATTACATTGAGAGATTAAGAAGTAATAAATCACTAGTGATAATGAATGTAAGTTCGGTTTATGCTTATGTTTATGTGTTGACGATGACATCCCAAATGTTTTAAAATGAATAAAAAATAATTTTTTTCGGAAATGCCTTGATAACATATTTATCATGTTTTACTGAGAACAAATTCTGCAACATTTTTATTAAAACAAGTACTCTGATTTTTATAAAGCATAAACAAAATCGGTCTTTTCTGGTCGTGAAAATGGGGATGTCACAGGTTAGTGCTTCGGGTTTTTACCAGTTATTCAGTGGGATTGATTAGGTTGGGATCAGATGTGATAGAGTGTAGGGTCTGAGGGCCATGTTGGACGAGTCTCAATAGAGCATACCTTGAGAGGGAAATTGAGTCAGTTTCCGAGAAATTTTTTGTGAGATGCTAGTTTGAGTCAGAAGACTCAGGGATGAGTAGAGATGGTGCTTTATGGAGGAGTACAGTCTGACTTGAGCAATCGGCCGATAGTGGAGATGTTACTTTTTGTGATCAGAGTTGTGATATTTCCATTTTGCTGTGAGAAGCAGAAGAGATATTGAGCTTCCGGTTTCTGAGCTTGGAGGTTAACCCTGTGGGGTAGCATTGGTTGCAATCTTTCACCAAAGTGTCTTGGCAGTAGGCCTGCCGCAAGGTAATATTATCACATGAGAGGGTCGTCATTGGGGACTGAGATGGTTAAGGACAAGGATACACCATATTTGAGTATAGTAGGGCATATATGTTAGCAGTAGTATCAGGTGATCAAGAGGAGTACAATGGGAGGTGGCTCTCATTGTCTATGATGGATATCAAGTGTGGGAGTGAGATCTCTAATCCCTTGATAATTCTTATGATGGGGCGTGATAGTTCATTATTTTCAGTCTGGGAGTCATGGCTACTACGGGACAATTGAGATGTCTTGTAGTGTGTCAGTGTGAAATTTTGGATGACACGATGGGAAGTTTTGAGGATTCTATCCGAGATTCTTGATGTTTGGAGTTCCTTGGTCTTTATCGGGAAGATCATCAAGTGTTATGTGGTATTTTCCAAGAGTAAGTGTGATTTACCTAGTAAAATAGTTTGTGGAATAGATTGTTGGTGTGCCAAATGGTGATGGTTTAAACCCTGAGTGGGGGAGAACCATGTATTAATTGAGAGTATCAAAGATTTTTTCAAGAGTGGTTAGAGAACTAGATATAGAGACCTACGTTACGGAAACATGAGACCAAGGTTATTGGTGGTCAAGGCGAGGTGCAAAGCAAGATAATGCATGTTGTACGTGTTGAGGAAAGGATGAGTGTATCCACGGCAGGTGGCTGTTGGTCGGAGACCATGTGGTGGTTAGGAATTCTTCGAGTTTGTAATGGTAAATTCAATGTGGTTGGCCTGTAAGGATAGTTTCAGCGGTTGAGAATTTTCGGTTCAATGTATGGGTTGTTATATGCACTTTGGGAAGGGTAGAAGCTGATTAGGCAACCAACTTTAGGGTCAGTATCAATATTCTTGCATGAGTTTTGAGCAATAGAGGAGAGAGTTTCAGATTATCTTCAATGTGTTCCGAGTGATTGACGGTTCCCCTATGTTTCAATTGAGAGTTGGAATATTCCGAAGATACGAGTTGTGTGAGAGGAAGATCACCTGTGGAATTTTGAAATGGATTCATTGCAGTATCTGAGTACGATGCCGTAACTAGAGATCAGTGGTTGAAACAAGACATCGTGAGGTTATGTGATAGTGTACCGAGGTATCCAATTATGATTCCCTGAATTCCGGATTATGATATGGCAAGTGGAGTAGCAAGTGACTATGGTTCCAGCGGGAGCTGTTCAGCTAATTCTCATTAAACGGGAGTATCCAAGAATGTGAATTGCAGCAAGAAAAAGTGTTGGTCATGATGGTTGTCGTCAGGAGTGGTGATGCTTAACCTGGGTGGGTGTGTATACTGATATATGTTGAGGCTTGGAGTATTTGATAGCGAGCTCAGTGGAGGTGATGACTCGAGGAGGAGACTATGGGGTGATAAAAGGGTGAGTGGATTAGAGTGGGAGTAATCACTTCAGATTATAAGGGGAAAACCATGGAGTGAGCCCATGGTGAGCCAATAAAAGAGAGTGTTGTGATACGGCGGGGAGCCGTAGTATTCACGAGTCAGCGAGAGATTGTTTTGATACTACGAGGAGCCGTAGTATTCATGAGTCAGTGTGAGAGTGTCGTAGCCTTCATGGGTTAGTGAGAGGGAATGTTATAGCCTTCATGGGTTAGTGAGAGGGAATGTTATGATGTTACGGGGAGCCGTAGTATTCGCTAGTTAGTGCGTGACGTAGAAGAGGTTTTTTTGGGATTGGGTAAACTTATTATTTGAGTTTCGGGAACCTGGTGGTCGGACTAGGGGCGAGACTAGGGTCTCCATATTTGTTGGGAATCATTATATTCTGAATTAAGTTGTTGTTATCGCAATCGAAAGGAATTGGAGAAGTGGTTCATGTGTGGGTTGCGAGTCATGGGTCATGAGTTGAGTGCTTCCTTGGGACAACTGGTTCCACTTCTATGTCGGACCAGAATCTCGAGTTTGAGTTTGGCTCTAATGGTGTATTGAGAAGTCGAGAGGAGATTCCAGACTTAGAGGTATGTAAATAACTGCAAGACGTATGGGGCTAATATGCAACAAATGATAGAGGTCGAGGGTGAGACAATTTCAGTTTGGGTTATGGTATTCAGGTGGGGTAAAGCGAACTCTGTGACTTGTGTGTCACACTGGGCCGAGGTAGTGAGTGTGAGAAGGGAGTCAGTGATACGTTTTGAGGTATGCAATGGGTAACCTTTGGAGATTCAACTATGGGGTCAGGGGTTGATCTAGTGCTCAGTGTTGAAAGGAATATTTGAGAAGGGAGCTGGGGCTTCTGAATGTTAGCTGTCAGCGGACACTTCTGAGCAAGCGTGACCATTTTCTTGTATTTGAGATAGGGTGTTGAGAGTGCACTATTCAGATGGGTTTTGATTGCAGTTGGTGAGTTCCCTGGTGTGATGTGATCCATTCATTCCTTGGAGTAGGATCTGGATTGTATATTATATCTGGTATAAGTGATCGGTAGCCAATTTTCAGGCATTTGACTTGTTTTATCAGTTGCAACGAGAGAATTAGAGGGGCAGTGAGTTATTGAGGTCTGTTATTCGAGGAGCAAATAACATGGTGATATCTTGAGAGGGTGGTATGGAAGTGAGACAGGCCACTAGGGATTCCAGTTTTTGAAGAGTCAGAAGGGGGATCGTGTCGGCAAAGGGATATAACCTTTTCTGGGTTTGGAAGTTCCTGTTTGGATTCAGGTGTCCAGGGAGAAAGATAGTTGTATGGTATGAGATTCTTTCGGGGATGCTTCTTGAGTTATTGGGTTCGTTCTATGTGTTTTTGAGAAGCTGTTTCGAGGGAGAAATCTAATTCAATTGGGGGAGAATTGTAACATCCAGAATATCAGGTGCATTAAAGTGTTTAACTCAAGATTTGTGGAGTGACTCGGCAAGTCGTGAGTCCAACTTGTCGAGTACAGTTTAGTTGTCCATGTGACATTAATGAATGGAGTCAACGAGTCAGTGAGTCGACTCGTCAAGTAGGTTCTGGGCAAAGAAACCCTTATTTCTCGGGCTTGGGTCCTATTTAAAGGTCCTTAAGCTGCCTCATCAGACTCCTTACTTCTAGAGAGAAACGCTAATTGCTTAGAGGGAGCTAAAAGAGAGAAGAGACATAATTTTGGGCATGTTGTGATCATTTGGAAGAAGAAGTGGAGACTATCAAAGCTTGGATCAAGAGGAGGCTTTTAGATCGAAAGATTCTTCAGAGTTTTTCTTCATTCGGTGGTAAAAAGATGCTAGCTTTATCATTTCCTTATGATATCTCTTTTTAGGGACATTTTAGGGCTTTCTTCCATTTATCTTGTGTTATGGAGTGATTTGTGCATGGCTTGAGGTTGGAACCTCAAATCTCGACTATAAGTGGCCGTGTAAGTCCATAGACTCGAGCATTATTGAGCTGGAGGCAAGATTTTGTGCATCTAGCCATTATTGGTGCATGTATTGGCACAATGAGCCTTATATTCCATGTATGAATGTAAAGCTTGTAGCTTTACGTGCTATTCGAGCCTTAGGAGAATAGATCTGGAGTGTGGGGTTGTAGATCTGCTTAAAATCGTCTGAATGAGGATTGAGTTTGAATTGACTCACTGAGTCAATGAGATGACTCGACCAGTCTGTGAGGGTTTGTCCCGATGAGTTTGATCATGCGATAACTCGGCGAGTTGGGGGTAAACTCGACAAGCTAACTGGACCTTCGCGAGAATTCTGAATAAACGAGTGGAATCGACGAATCACATAGGTGCACTCGGTGACTCGGGTCAAACATGGACTGTTGACTCGAGTTTGAATTCTATTGACTTTAGGGTTCGGTCAATCATGAGTAATGGAGACTGTGGAGGGTTAAAATGGTATTTTATCCACTTCAAGAGTTAGAGAGAGAAAGAAAAGCCTTTGGTTATTAGAGTCGTGAAAAGATTATTAATTAGAGATACTCATCCTTTGTGTTAAGG
Organism: Lactuca saligna; assembly: GCF_052625555.1. Lineage (NCBI taxonomy): Eukaryota > Viridiplantae > Streptophyta > Magnoliopsida > Asterales > Asteraceae > Lactuca > Lactuca saligna. The sequence continues at coordinate 110,151,550 of NC_136421.1, read as the reverse complement.
CTAGATCGAGATTCGAGTACGAGGTGTAATTGCTTGCTTGTTTCAAGGTGAGTCTTCTCACTATACTTTACCTAAAGTGGTATTTATGTGTGACCAGAGGCTCTTATGTGCTTACTTTAGTTATGTATTTGTCTATGTGATATATATTCCATATTATGTGTTGCTGAGACATGACCAAAGGGTCCAACGAGCTATAAGACCGGAGGGACCTCAAAGAGACCGGACCAGAGGGTCCAACGAACAGTGGGACTGGAGGGTCCCACTAGGACACATAGACCGGCGGGTCTTACAGAGTTATAGCCTCAAGTGGCTAATGTGTTGTATGTGGAATTATGGGGAACTCACTAAGCTCTGTGCTTACCGTGTTATGTGTTATGTGTTTCAGGTTTTTCTCAGGATCATGGGAAGGCACCGACTTGATTGTACACACCAGCAAAAGAGTTTGTTTTGAGGATCCTGGATTTTTAATCAAACAATTATAGATTTTCGATTGTAAATTAAATAATTGAGATTTTGTGCAATGTGTATTGAGACAAATGTGGTTTTAAATGGAAATTTTTGGGTTGAAAATTTACGGTGTTACAATTCCCATTTAACTCCTAAGGTGGGATCCTCCCCAGTTTACTAAGCAATATTCTAATAAGGATCTTCCATGATGAACTTCTAAAGCAAGGATTCTTTCATACGCAAACTTCAGGATCATACTAAAGGAATCACGACTCCATACTTCTCCTCGCTCGAAAGGTTATGAACCCTAAAGAGCACCAGGTTCAATCTATCCTTTAAAATTATTTTTTCGTACGTAATGTTTGAAGGTTTGTTATCTTAAAATATATTCATTATTTTAAGATCCCAAATTGATTACTACTCATTTTAGGTTACTCAGATCTTAAAAAGTTCTTATAAGGTTTGAAGGACTCTTAGATAACCTGTTGCTACAACCACACTAGCAAGGAAATAAAAAACGACCATGGATTAAAAAAAGGAGTTTTACACCAACTCCGCAAACAGGAAAAATAATTGTATTATACAAAACTATGCAAAATATTTCTATCAATTAGGGGTAAACCATAGTTTGGCCATCACCGCCTGGGGTCTTCTCCTCTTCATCCGCCATTTGTTGTGGCCCTTTACAATCCAGACTAATGTTAATAGGCTTATCAATTAATTTGGCTAAGGTCGCACGCCACCTTGCAAGATTCTAGGATCCTGTGTTGGCCACACTTTTAGCTAATTTGATAGTGTTGACCTTTAGCTAAACAACCATGACAGTGTTGACTTTTACCTCGGTGATCACCTCCTCCATCTCTGCAATGTGTTGCTCCTCTTTCTCGGCCTTCTCTTTGCACAAGATCTACACCCGATTCAAGAGATTCCCGTTGGTTGTGTTCCACATTATCTCTTACTCTTTGAAGGCTTGCTTAACCCTCTCAGTCAAGATCCTTAAGTCAGTTGAAACATGGTCAGAGACCTGGAAAAAAAAAGACATCAAAAAATGGAAAAAAAATGCAAAAAGCAAAACTCTATCGGTACTTACAGCTTAAGAAAAAGAAAGTAACTTCTGGAGTGGATCCTCTACTCCGAGATTCTCAGAGTATTCACTATAAGATCTATAGAAGTCCTTTCGATGGGCAAACAGGATGAAGCCTTCTCCTTCTTTACTACTAGTTGACCATTGGACACCGACGTGTCAATATTGGCAAGAATAAGGTGAACACATGAGAGTCTAACCTTGGATCCTGAGCGTTACAGTAAAAACCATTAGAAGACATGATCCTTTATGAAAATGAAGGATGAAATAGGGATCCTTAGCTTTTGACATAGAGATAGTGGGAGAGGAACTTCCGTGATGGCTGAGCCTGAATGATCCTTCTAACTTGGACATGGCGAAAAAGCTCTCAATTCTATCCTTGGTATCTTCGGTAGGAGGGATAATCTCTTCAAATTTAAAAGCTGCAAAAAACCAAGCAAAATAAGAAATGTGAATATCAAGATCCTTAGTGAAGAGATATGAACCCAAATCTTTTTAATATGGGAAAAGTTTTTCGTTAGGAAGGGAGTTACATATCACAAAAAAGTATTTTCCATTCCAAGCACGATCATTATGCTTGGATTTCAAAACAAGAGGTGATATATTAGTTTTGACTTTCAATAGGAAACTAGAATTTCCAAAGGTCGAAAGGTTATAAATGTAAGCTAACTCGTTTAAACCAATGTTGAGAGCCATGGAGCAGTTCAGACGATCGATCTAGTAATGGATCCTCCAAAACGTTGGCATCGCCTGAATATACGAAATTTTAGTAATATCAAAGAATTCGGAGACAATCCCGGGAAAGGGATAAGTAAGACCTAAGAAAAAAGGATATTTAGGAAAACAAATCCAGGAAGATGAAACAAAGTACGACTGGATCCTCAAATAAAAAGCTCTAAAAATAGTATTGGCATGGAATGTTTCCGCTGCTCTCAAGGCTTGAATATCATCGTCATCGAAGGTACAAGTTTCATCATAAGATAAGGATTTTTGGTCATTGAAATCGTCATCGGGAACGATGATAACACTTGTACGAGAGTGAGTTGCACTTTTGACCATATTTAAAAATCAAAGAAGAAAAAGAGACAAAGATAGTACCTTCGATGATATTCAGTGAACGTCTGGAAGAAGAGCTAAAAGAGTAAGACAAAATTGAAAGATTGAATACCCTATTTATACAAGAATCATGGAAAGGTAAAGGGTGATATGACCTATTCCCACGGCTAGAAAATCTATCTGCTGAAGTTTAAATTGTCATATCTGTTAGAATTTCTTACTTCATTTTTTTATTTTAAAATTATACATCAAAATATTTGGAAAGTAACGATAATATTTCGCAAGAATAATTTGGGGTCAATTGTTAGGGGTAGTATCCTAGAATCATAATCAGGATCCTTAATATTCCTGAGGTCTCGGGATCCTTAATATTCCTGAGGTCTCAGGATCCTTAAGCATTTCTCAAGATCCTGATTATTATCACTAATATTTCCTAACACTTATAATGACTATATTCTTCTTTGTTTTTCTCACATGTGTAGAATTAGTCAACACGAGACTCATTGTCAATGGAGACTGACTTCAATCAACCTTAAGATCCAGGACTATTAAGTCAAACAACATGCAAATACTTTTTCAATGAGAATCCCTAAAATCTCGGATTTTTTTTGTTTAGCTTAGACTATAAATAACACCTATAAATTGCACACTACACACACGATTAGCTCTACTACTGCACTTGTACTCATATTATCTTCATCATCTCTCTAATCTCATATTGAAATCAATAAAAAACAACAAGGCATGTGATCATTATCACCTTCCAAGGTTTTATGTCGGAGATTTTATAAGGGATTATGGGCTTTCCTTTTAAATCACTTGTCTCACTTTGATTATTATTCTACACTTGCATTATCCTAACACCACAACCTCACATAAAATTTAGTTGAATTACACTTGATCAATTTTAGTCAAAAACAACATATTAGTATCTTCACATAATAATCCCCGAATTTGATAATGACTTATATTGTTTTAGTTTTTAAATATAAATGAAACTATATTTAATGTGTTCAAGCGAACTCATTTTCAAATCTAATGCCTTACCATGTTTGACTATTAAACTTGGTCATTGATATTTGCTTCGAGAATGGATCGAAAAGTTCTTCTGATATGACTCAGTTCACAATGATGTCTTCATATTTAACTAGCAATCAAATGTCATGGTACTTAGTAAGTATACACCATGTAAACTTGTGTGGCATGGGATCCTTACATAAAGTAATTCACACTTATAGTGACAAATAAACTTCAAAGGACCATCAATGATAAAAATTTCAACACGGATGTCACCAATGAATCTTTTTTAGTTAAATAGTGTTTCTTTTCACTATAACTAATTGAAATATACTATAATTTTGGTGTTAAATCTAGTATGGTGTATTACTTGATACTCTTCCAAGCTAATAATTCACCATTTAGTACACAAATGAATTCTGTCTACAAACAAAGACATCTTTATTAGTGTGTAACTTAGCATCAGTGTAACTTTTACATTGACCTCTTCCATACTAATAAAACCATATCCTTTTTCCTCCTAGAACACGTAGGAATATAATTGATTTAGATTTGTGGATTATTTTCAAACCGAATAGATATGACCTATCATGATGAAGGCATATGAGTCATCAAATCTAATAGATGTCATGGCATATAAGATTGATCTCACAGCAGGAGCATGTGGGAATCAACCTATTCCTTCTAGCTCAATAATCGAACTAGGAAATTAGCATTGATCAATGTTATGTAATGTATTATTAGTTATGAACTCTTTTGGAATATTGCATGCCGAGTTTCCTAAAAACTCTATGTACTTTGGCTTAAACTAGTGAATCATTCATATCTATCTCCAGAGATCCTTATATTTTATAAATGTGTTTCTTCTCCCATGTGTAGTGAAACAATTCCCAAATTAAGCCATGTTGTATAGTTGATAAGTTAGAACATCATTTACTATGAATTATATATTATCCATATACAATACAACGATGATAACAGTCCTCCACTAGCATTAACATATATATATATATATATATATATATATATATATATATATATATACATATATACATATATATATATATATAATATATATATATATATATATATATATATATATATATATATATATATATATATATATATATATGGCTCATCTATGTTTCTTGAAATTCAAACTCTTACTCTTTCTTATTGAATTAAAGAATTGTTCTCACTAATATTCACATATATATGAGTGATATTCATTTCCTGAAATTCAAACTCTTGAGTTCTCTCGTTGAAAAAAAGATTTTAATTCCGAGATACTTATTTCAGTCCATAAATAAACATTATAATCTTACATTTCCTTCAAGACACATCTTGCTTTAAACGTGGGTTTATTCCTATATGTTCTTGTTGATGAGTTTTGAGCATTCTAACACTTCCTAAGTGTACATGCAACCCTAATAACCTTGGATCTATGTTTGTCTAATTTGTCATGCAAAGTTGAATTCCAAGGTTATATTCCTATCTAGCATACATGGGGAACAATTTTAACATAAAGTATAGATAGAATAACTTACCTTGTTGTTGCTTGTGTTCCTTGAAACCTTGTGAGCCTAGCACCTCAAGTGGTGATGCCTCAAATGCTTTACACAACACCAAATGCTCTTGGAAGAACTTATGAGAGTATACTCACTTCTTCAAATCGGCCAAGCCCTCTATTTCTTTGTTGCAACCGATTTTGGTGGAGATTATGTTTCTTATATAGTGTTGACACATCCAGGGTTAAACCCTAATGTGTCATGACTCTTCATTTCCATGACCCATGGGTTTGTAACTCCCATGGAGCATCCATGGAGCATCCTATGGGTGGAACCCAACTTGATGATCCATGGAGCCTTTTAGCCCACTATACAAGATATGGATGATTTACTTAATCAACCCATATATTTAATTAGTTATCTTTTGATCACTTAATTAATTCTAAATTAATTCTTGATCAAACTAATCAAATAATATTATTAATATGTTAGAACTTATAATATATTAATAATCTCCAAGCGTTATTTCTCTCATTTAGTTTATCCAATTGCATGGTGCCATGCAACCCAAATGGACCATGCCGGGTCGGGTCAAGTACATACCAGAAATAGTTATGGACTTAGACACCTTATCCAACAGTCTCCCACTTGGATAAGTCTAGTAACTATTACTGCAAGTATGACTTCAGGAACCGATCGACAATCGTAGCTCTTTACAAGGTTTCTTGAAACTTGAGAAGATGATGGTACGCCATTTAAGATAAGTGATCATATAATCCTCTGTTCTAGATATCAGTCGGACAAATACATGGAACAATGTCTTACTTATTGTCCAACATTTGTTTCCCGATTTCCGATTTGTTTGACAAAGAACTTTATTGAACACATCAATCTAGTTCTGACCGGGCCCGGTACATAGGTCAAAACAAAATCATCGAGGGGCCCAGATATCAGCTTCTAATCCAAGAAGGAACAGATAAACTTCGACTCATATGTTTGTTCTACTACTCATTGAATTACACATAAGAGCACGATTTTATAACATCGAGTTACCAATGCGTTTTTCGTACAATCAATGCATAACCAACTCGTAAGTAACAAATCATATCTCTAGGTTTAAAGACTTATATGATATTACCGTCTCACGATCACTCGAGATAGAATTCCATGAAGTGATTCCAGTGAGCGTGGGTTGAGTCCAATGCTCAGAACTTATGAGCACTCATGATTGTTGTAGCCTTGTCCCAGACCTCTACAATCAAACATGACAGTCTTGATTCATACCTACTTCCGACATATGACCGACTGTGGAGGTTTGAATAATATGTTATACCAAACAAAATTATTCTGGAAGTCAAAACATACAAAAGAAATATAGTAAACGATCGACAAGAGATAGCAACACTTTACTCATAAATAAAACACTTTTATTCATCATCAAATGTCAATTACACTTTACAAATTTCAAGATTATCTAACTACTAAATCTAATATCATCCTTCAGCCCTATGCTCCGAGCATGCTGGAGATGCTTAACCCGAGTCAGTCCCTTCGTGAGAGGATCTGCCAGATTCTCATCTGATGATACCCTCTTTGCCACGAGGAGTCCTTCTTCGATTCGATGTCTGATGAAATGGTATTTTCTGTCGATGTGTCTGGATCTCCCGTGATCCCTTGGTTCCTTGGCTAAGGCAACAGCACTTTCACTATCACAGAAAATTTCCATCGGCTCTTTAATAGCTGGTACAACTCCAAGGTCTCCAATGAAGTTCCTCAGCCATAAAGCCTCCTTTGCCGCATCGCTAGCTGCAATATACTCTGATTCACAAGTAGAATTTGCCACTGTCTCTTGCTTGGAACTCTTCCAAGAAATTGCTCCTCCATTTAGGGTAAAGACCCAGCCCGACTGAGAGCGGAAGTTATCCCTATCAGTCTGGAAGCTAGCATCACTATACCCTACAACTCTCAAGTCATCACTCCCACCGAGGGTAAGGACCCAGTCCTTAGTCCTTCGTAGGTACTTGAGAATATTCTTTACCGCAGTCCAGTGTGCCTTGCCAGGATTCCCTTGAAACCTGCTAACCATGCTCAAGGCAAAGGCTATATCAGGTCGAGTACACGTCATAGCATACATGATCGAACCTACAGCCGAAGCATAAGGTACTCGACTCATTTCTGCTATCTCAGCCTCAGTGCTAGGGCTTTGTGTCTTACTCAGCTTGGCGCTACTCTGGATGGGTAACTCTCCTTTCTTGGAGTTTTGCATTCTGAATCTCTTCAGAATCTTCTCCAAGTAGGTACTTTGACTAAGTCCAATTAGTCTTTTACTCCGATCTCTCAAGATTCTTATCCCCAAAATATAGGCAGCTTCACCGAGGTCCTTCATAGCGAAACACTTTCCAAGCCAGGACTTTACTTCCTGCAAGGTTGGAATGTCGTTTCCTATGAGTAGTATGTCATCCACATACAATACCAAAAAGCTAACTATACTCCCACTAGCCTTGACATATACACAAGATTCATCTTCACTCCTAGAAAAGCCAAATTCCTTGACCTTTTCATCAAAGCAAAGATTCCATCTGCGAGGTGCTTGCTTTAATCCATAAATGGATTTCTCAAGCTTACACACTCTATTAGGGTACTCGTTACTGACAAAACCCTCTGGCTGACTCATGTAAACATCTTCAGCCAACTTTCCATTAAGGAAAGCGGTTTTGACATCCATTTGCCAAATCTCATAGTCATGAAATGCGGCTATGGCTAACAGAACCCGAATAGACTTAATCTTGGCTACTGGAGAAAAGGTCTCATCATAGTCCACTCCAGGAATTTGAGAGAAGCCCTTTGCAACCAGTCTAGCCTTATAAGTGTGTACTTTACCATCCATGTCGGTCTTCTTTTTGAAGACCCATTTGCACCCTACAGTCTTTCGACCTGGTACATTCTCAACCAAGTTCCAAACTTGATTGTCATACATGGATTGTATCTCGCTATCCATAGCCTCTTTCCATTTAGCAGACTCGGGGCCCGCCATGGCTTCCTCGTAGCTGTTAGGGTCATCATGACTTACTAGTGTCTCATCACTAATAAGTGTCTCACCTTCTGCAGTAATATTGAATCCATAGTAATGCTCAGGTGCACTCCTAACTCTCGTGGAACGCCTCAGAGGTACAGATTCGTCAATTGGCTCAACAGGAGTTTCCTCCTCAAGTTGAGGGCTAGAGTTTGAAGTTCCTTCACCACTTGACTCTTGAATTTCTTCAAGATCAACTTGCCTCCCACTGTCTCCTTGGCTTATAAACTCTCTTTCTCGAAAGACTCCTCTTCTTGCTACAAAGACCACGTTGTCACTAGGTCTGTAGAAGAGGTAACCAAAGGATTGCTGTGGGTAGCCGATGAAAATACACCTCTCGCTTCGGGGTTCGAGCTTATCATGAGTCTCGCGTCTCACGAAAGCCTCGCAGCCCCAAATCTTGATGTGGTATAGTTTAGGTACTTTACCAGTCCACATCTCGTGAGGAGTTTTGGCAACTTTCTTTGTAGGGACTAGATTAAGGATATGGGCGGCAGTCTCTAAGGCATACCCCCAGAATGATATTGGTAGCGAAGCTCGACTCATCATGGAACGAACCATGTCCAACAAGGTTCGATTACGCCTCTCAGCCACACCATTCAACTGCGGTGTCCTGGGTGGTGTCAATTGTGAGACAATCCCACATTCCTTTAGATAGTCGAGGAACTCTGAACTAAGATACTCACCACCTCGATCGGATCGAAGCATCTTAATGTTCCTGCCCAATTGATTCTCGACTTCCTGTTTAAATTCCTTAAACTTCTCGAAAGTCTCTGACTTATGCTTGATTAAGTAGACATATCCATATCTACTGTAATCGTCGGTAAAAGTCAAATAATAACGATTAGCATCCCTTGTGGCATGTTTGAATGGTCCACACACATCCGTGTGTATAAGGTCCAACAAACCTTCACCCCTTTCACACGTGCCTGTGAAGGGTGACTTTGTCATTTTTCCAAGTAAGCATGATTCACAACTATCATTTGACTTTAGGTCAAACGACTCCAAGACTCCATCCTTTTGGAGTTGGCCTATGCGTTTCTTGCTTATATGTCCAAGACGACAATGCCATAATGATGCTTTATCCAAGTTATTATTATTAGAATCAATACACAAAACATTATTTCCTAAGTTATCTACAATAGATACAGCTTCATACACACCATCACAAGGTAATGCTTTAAAATAAAGTACATTATTAAAGAAAGCATTAATCGAACCAACTTCATTATCAAACGAAAAGGTGAAACCTTTTTTGTACAATGCATGAAAGGAAATAATATTTCTTGCCATTTCTGGCGAATAACAACATTTATTCAAATCTAAATTTAACCCACTACTTAGCGATAAAGTATAAACTCCAATCTTGGTGACAGGTGTAACTTTCCTATTCCCCATGATTAAGTTTATTCTTCCTTGCTCCACATTCTCACTTCTTCCTAGTCCCTGCAAGTCACAACAAATATGAATTCCGCAACCTGTATCAAGGACCCAAGATTTCGAATGGGGTGAGTTATTAGAAATGATAGTGTAAATACCTGCATGGTTGGGTTTGACTTTCCCATCCTTTACATCTTGCTGGTACTTTGGGCAGTTCCACTTCCAATGAGCTTTTTCATGGCAATAGAAGCATTCAGCCTCTTTTGGGTCAGAAGAAGGAGTAATGAAACCTTTCTTGGTTCCACTTGAAGAAGAGCCATCAAGGGTCCGAGCCTTGGTACCCTTTGAAGATCTCTTTCTCTTCCTCCCTCGACTTTGCCCGATTGCCAAGACCGGAGTTGTTTCTGGAGTAGGAGTGATAGCAACCGACTTCCCCTTAAGACCTGTTTCTGCGGTCTTGAGAAGTCCCTGAAGTTTGCTGAGGGTGACCTCTTCCTTGTTCATGTGATATGTCATGCGGAATTGATCATAGCACGATGGTAAGGAGTGCAAAATGATATCTATTGCAAGCTCCTCAGGGAAGTTCACATTGAGCTTCAGCAACCGATCCACATACCTTTGCATTTTCTGCATGTGGCTCGTGACGGACTCTCCGTCCTTCATCATGGTTGTTATCATGGAGCAGATGACTTCGTACCTCTCTTGTCGTGCACTTTGATGGTATCTTTCCATCAAATCTTGGTGCATTTCATAAGGGTAGAAGTCTTCATAAGACTTTTGGAGTTCAGCTGTCATGGTGGCTAACATGATGCAAGCCACCTTGGTTGCATCTCTTTCATGAGTATGAAAGTCAGCGATCTCCTGGGGAGTTGCAGTGGACTCGTCAATTTCCTTAAGCTCCTTGTCAAGGACATATTCTTTGTCCTCGTAGCAGGTAATCATCCTGATGTTTCTGATCCACTTATTGAAGTTGGATCCATCAAAGGTGACTTTCCCACATAGACTCATAAGAGTAAAGGAGCCATTAGGATTCGAGCCAGAAGCATTAGTTGAAGACATCTGAAATGGAAGAACAAGTTTAGTTTAGATTTAAGAGAGTCCTTAATAAAACACCCAAATGTAATATTAAGGCTAGGACCCAATCACAATATAATATAACTTAGAAGAGGTATGCCGTAATCTAAGCTATACCATATTTGAAAGGTAGGTGAATGACGATTCACCAATTTCCACCACGAAAACCGAAATAATAAATATTTAGTTTTTATTGGTTTTAGAAATTCCTAGATTCTTTGAGATCCAATGAACTTTTCAAAGGCATGTTTCGATCTCGGGAGTGCCCTCCAGGTTTTGTGACTGGGATGCCGAGGATCACAAAACGAGGTGTGAAGTAACCATGCAAATCACTTGGTACCCTTAAAGTTTATCACTCAATCGATGTGCCGGTAAACCACACACGCTCCACCGATACTATAATAAACTTTAAGTCACCCTTTACCTACCTTGTTAAGTCCAAGTTAGTGTGCCGGTTAACCACACACGCTCCACCAACGACTCAGACAAAGTGTAAAGTGTAATTTCATGGATTAGCACCTTATTCACATTTTTCCTAAATTAACTAAGATTGGGAATTTAATAAACATTTAGTTACTTTATATATTCATCATACTTTGAATGAGAATTTATAAGTCCTTGTCTTACCCGTTCGGCTAACGACCCTCCACCAGTCAAGCAAGCGGTGGGTGAGAATATTCACCCATTAAGTCACCATTTTATAGGCAACAACCTTATACCCACCTTATAGACCGGCTTCGTGAATGAGGCGTACTAGCGGTAAGACGACTTGTTCTTATACATATATATATAATTATTAAATCATCATAATATAAGTATAAGGGTTGAATTTTAACTTTTAAAATTCTAGGGGTTGGAACTAAAGTTTTAACTTAACTTTACTTGTTCCAAAACTTGAGGGCAAGTTTTGTAACTTTCAAAACTTTTCATTTCTTGTAACTTATGAGTTTAATAGAGTCATAAAATGAAGACTCTTCATTTTTATAACTCTTGTGTTTTCTTAATGGTTTTAACTCAAGTGTGACTCTTGGTTTTCCATAACTTAAGGATAAGTTATGGACTCCATTAAAACACATTATGATCAAGAATTAAACTACCAAATAGGTTACAAATAATTCCTATGATCATCTAAAACATCATAAGAACAAGAACATGAATATGAACATAATCAAAAATTACATAAAACTTTGTAATTTTGATAACTAGTTGTTGTAAATGAATTAGCAAAACATTACACCACCAAAAACAAGTTTATATTTACTAAAACAGTTTAGGGTAATGTTTCTAATTCATTTTTCCAGCAACTGAATCGAAATTCTGCACTCATTCGACCCTACTCGCCGAGTGCATGAACATGACTCGCCGAGTTGGTTGAAGATACTCATGGACTCGACGAGTCCCCCCTATGGACTCGACGAGTCCGATCGCAGACAGCAAATTTTCGATTCTGTTTTCAACTTTTAAGAACAAATAAGAACAAACAAGCCTAGGCTCTGATACCACTGATGAGTTTTGAGCATTCTAACACTTCCTAAGTGTACATGCAACCCTAATAACCTTGGATCTATGTTTGTCTAATTTGTCATGCAAAGTTGAATTCCAAGGTTATATTCCTATCTAGCATACATGGGGAACAATTTTAACATAAAGTATAGATAAAATAACTTACCTTGTTGTTGCTTGTGTTCCTTGAAACCTTGTGAGCCTAGCACCTCAAGTGGTGATGCCTCAAATGCTTCACACAACACCAAATGCTCTTGGAAGAACTTATGAGAGTATACTCACTTCTTCAAATCGGCCAAGCCCTCTATTTCTTTGTTGCAACCGATTTTGGTGGAGATTATGTTTCTTATATAGTGTTGACACATCTAGGGTTAAACCCTAATGTGTCATGACTCTTCATTTCCATGACCCATGGGTTTGTAACTCCCATGGAGCATCCATGGAGCATCCTATGGGTGGAACCCAACTTGATGATCCATGGAGCCTTTTAGCCCACTATACAAGATATGGATGATTTACTTAATCAACCCATATATTTAATTAGTTATCTTTTGATCACTTAATTAATTCTAAATTAATTCTTGATCAAACTAATCAAATAATATTATTAATATATTAGAACTTATAATATATTAATAATCTCCAAGCGTTATTTCTCTCATTTAGTTTATCCAATTGCATGGTGCCATGCAACCCAAATGGACCATGCCGGGTTGGGTCAAGTACATACCAGAAATAGTTATGGACTTAGACACCTTATCCAACACTTGTTTCTTCGTGAAGATCTACTTACATGTCTTATTTCCATCTTGCAACATTTAGGGTCTATCATAGCTTCCGATGGCAATTATATTCTGATTTCTATCTATAAATTATTTAATAACCTTAGTGATATATTAACTATACAACTAGGTGTATGGCATCAGCTATCAGATATTTAAGGAAGAGGTGGACATATGTCAGTTTCCACAATTTTTTTCAACCTTGAATTAAATGCTAGGTGGAACTTTAGGTTCTTCATTGGTTTGACTCTTGATATCACTTTTTTGATATGAGCTCTCCCTTTTGGAAGAATGACCTTCAATAAAGAAACATTTTGTTCTCATAGGGTTTGTTAAACAACCACCCGAAAGGCTTATTAAGACAACCAACCTGAGAACACATCTCTCTTCAAGGTTCCCGATTGTCGAATTCTTTACGACAAGTCTAAGCCTCATAATCATAGACTTCTTTATGCACTTGTAATGCCCCAATTCTCAGGTATTGTTAAATAAACAATTCTTTTGTTTTAAGTCCTACTCGCTAAGTTGGTTGCCCTACTCGTCGAGTAGCAGCGGGGTGGGATCGCGTGTTTAGTGACCTAATCTCCGAGTCCAAGAAGGGACTAGACGAGTAAGAGCTAGTAGAGAAAACCTTAAATCTCCGAGATTTGCACCCTATTTAAAGGAGCCTCAGCCTCCTTTGGCCTCTTACTGTCTTTGAGAAGCTTAATGAAACCCTAATTCGTGTGGTACTCTTCTTGGTGTGATTTAAGCCTTGGAAACAAGGTTGGCTAGGAGGGAAAAGCTTGAAGAGCAAAGGAGTTGAAGGAAGGAAGGTGTGGGAAGCATAACTTACCTCAGCTAGCATCTGCTAGAGGTATCAAGTTACAATCATTACTTCCTTTTCCTTCTAGATCTCTTTTCTTGTGGTTAAGTTTTAGGCTTTTATGGATTTTGAGTTGATATGGGGAACTATGGGCTAGATCCGAAGTTGTAACTTCAGATCTGGACACTTCCTAAGTCCTAGAGTCATAAAGTTGCAGGTATGGAGTGATTGAAACCCTCCTTGTACATGAAACCCTATTAAGAGCTTAGAACTGCCATTATGATCCTTTTTAGCCATGCACACATGTAAAGTTTCCAACTTTACGTGAAAAGCATGCTCTAGAAGCTGGCATCTATAATTTGGAGCCATTGCATGGCTTAAATAACTCTGTATGGCTTAAGGGCTGAAGGAACTCGGCGAGTCGTATGAAGATGGCCTTGAACTCAACGAGTTGGATGAGGAACTCAGCGAGTCCGATGAAGATTGTCATAGACTCGATGAGTTGTATGAACAACTCGTCGAGTCGGATGAGCTTTCTCAGGATTATATGCGTGTGTATCCATCGAGTTACAAAAAGGAAATTCGATGGATGGCTTAGAAGTGTGATCAAGAATCGGAGGTACTCGACGAGTCACCTCGATGACTCGGCGAGTTGGATAATGCTTCAAGGAATTCGGCGAGTAGCCGAGGGTGCTCGACAAGGTAAGATCAACATGGATTGTTGACCTTGACTGAGGACTTTGAATTTGACCTGGGGTTGACTGGTTGGGTTATGGAGTACTTGTGAGGTTGAGGATTTATGAGTATGCTTGTACTATGGTAATAGGTGGAGGAGTCTTTGGCGAGTGATCTGAGAGTTGGGATTTGTCTACCAATTCGACATCTGCGAGGTGAGTTATCCTCATTATATCAAAAGGGTCTAAGGCACCAAGGCCGACCCTTTAGTTGTTATCATTATGATATATATATATATATATATATATATATATATATATATATATGTATGTATATATATGTATATATATATATATATATATATATATATATATATATATATATGGTTATGATTTGAGTGATTGGAATCTGGATAGACAATATGTTATGCTTCGGTTGATTAAGACCACGATGGTCGAGTACTTTGATGAGCAATATGCAGCTCTAGTAGTGACAGCTTTCGCTGCAGCCACTTCGGCTGTAACTGCGGCAGGGGTTGGAGGAGGAGCCAGTAGGACTTTCCAGTACCGGGACTTTGATAATACAAAGCCCCCGACGTTTGATGTTACACGGGATGCTATCAGGGCTATGAGGTGGTTATTTGACGTGGAAAGATGTTTCTTCACGTGTTCATGTCTTGCTGACCAGAAGGTCAGGTGTGCCCTGAACCTGTTGAGGCTTGGGGCAAAGGACTGGTGGATATTGACGACACGGTCGTATACTGATGATTAGCAAGCTGCTGTTACTTGGTAGAAGTTTTCGGGATATGTTCTGCACCCACTACGTTCCACGTGTGGAGCGGGAGCGGCTTGCTCAGTAGTTCTTGACTTTGAGGTAGGATGGGGAGTCTGTGATGAAGATTACCCATATGTTAACAGAGAGGGCAATGTTTTGGCCGGAGTTTGCTTCAGAGCAGTCTCAGATGACCCATTATCAGAGTATGCTCAAGACTGATATTCGGCAGTTCGTGTCTACACAACGTTGTGATACCCTTTTGGATCTTGAGGAAGCCGTGAGGTGGCGTGAGTTGGAGTTAGAGCTACAGCGGAAGGAGTAGCGTCAAACACCGGCACAGTCTCAGTCGGCGCCTAAGCGGCTTAAGACCGCTGATACTTGGGCTGGGAGTCAGCAAAGTCGCACGTGTGGAAAGTGTGGCAAGGGTCACTCTGGGGCTTGTCGAGCATGAGGTGGGTGCCACAAATGTGGCAAGGAGGGGCATTACACCAAGGACTATCGTCAGTCCGCCCCTCCAGCATATATGAGGATTTGTTACCATTATCATTAGGTTGGTCATGTGAAGATCAACTATCCGCAGCTCGCCGCCAAGCCAACGCAGGGTCCTTCGTCAGCTACTGTGAGAATTGGAGATGGGAGACAAGTCAAGGTGGAGCCTCCGAAGGCTCAGGTCGCACCTTCCAACTCACGGCCGAGGAGGCCAAGGTAGCACCAGATGTGGTTGCTGGTACGTTTCTATTCTCTGTCTCAGTTATTGTATTTGTGATGTGCTTATTGGTTGTACTTGTGATTAGGTACGTTTTTAGTGAATTCTTTGCCTGCTTTGGTTTTATTTGACTCGGGGGTGAGTCATTCGTTCGTATCTCAGACATTCAGTAGAGGGTTTAGTGTGCTGATAGATGAGTTTAAGTGCCCGTTGTGAGTTTCGATCGCTAGTGAGCATGGGGTTTCTGCTTCTTCGGTCTACCGGGGTGCGAGTTAGAGATTTTCGGAGTACCCTTCCCAATATATTTGATTCTGATTCCCATGGGGGAAGTGTGCGTGATTGTAGGGATGGATTAGCTCAGTTGATTTGGCGGCACGATCGACTGTGAGGGGCAGCGAGTGGTAGTTCGAACCCCAAGTGGGGGAGAACTGGTGGTATATGGAGAGGGCACCGGGACGGGATCAAGGTTTTGTTCGGAGGCCAGGGCTCGACAGTATATACAGTATGGGTGTGTCAGTTATTTAGCATACATGGTGGATACGTGGGTTAAGGATCAGCCCTTAGTTTCGGAGGTCCGTGTAGTTAGAGAGTTTGTTGATGTGTTTCCGAAGGAGTTACCCGAAGTGCCTCCGGAGAGACAGGTTGAGTTCAGAATTGATCTAGTGTTAGGTGCGGTCCCTATCGCTAGGGTGCCATACCGTCTGGCACCGCTTGAGATGCAGGAGCTATCATCTCAATTGCAGGAGCTGCTAGGTAAGCAGTTAATTCGTCAGAGTAGTTCACCATGGGGAGCACCAATCCTTTTCGTTAAGAAGAAGGATGGTTCGCACATGATGTGCATTGACTATAAGGAGCTGAACAAGCTAACGGTGAAGAACCGTTATCCACTCCCGATGATAGATGATCTTTTCGATCAGTTGCACGGTGCATCTTGATTTTCCACGACTGATTTGAGGTCAGGGTGAGGGAGGAAGACGTAGAGATGACTGCTTTTCAGACTCATTATGGTCATTATGAGTTCGTGTTGATGCCGTTTGGGCTCACCAATGCGCCAGCAGTGTTCATGGATTTGATGAACCGGGACTGCAAACTGATGCTCGATCGCTCGGTTATTGTGTTCATAGATGATATCTTGGTCTATTCCAAGACCCGATAGCAGCACGAGGAGCATCTCAGGGAGGTGCTAGAGGTCCTGCGGCGAGAATGGTTGTATGGAAAGTTCTCGAAGTGTGAGTTTTGGTTATGAGAGGTTTAGTTCCTCGGACATCTCATTAATCAGGAGGGGATTTTGGTTGATCCGGCCAAGGTGGATGTGGTTATGCAGTGGGAGACCCCGAGATCTCCCTTAGAGATCAGGAGTTTCTTGGGTTTAGCAGGTTACTACTGGAGATTTATTCGAGATTTCTCAAAGATCGTTGTACCCCTCACTCGTCTTATGAGGAAGGGGGTGGATTTCCGATGGGGCCCTAAACAGCAGAGGGCATTTGAGACCCTCCGGCGGTGTTTGTGTGAGGCTCCAGTGTTGACGCTCCCCGAGGGAGTCGAGGATTTTGTGGTATTTTGTGATGCATCCATCACATGTCAAGGGGCGGTCCTCATGCAGAGGGGACGGGTGATAGCCTATGCATCGCAGCAACTGAAGCCGCATGAGACAAGATATCCCACGCACGATCTTGAGTTGGGAGCAGTGGTTTTCGCTCTCAAGATTTGGAGGCATTATCTGTACGAGGTCCGATGTACTATATATATGGATCACAAGAGTTTGAGACACATCATGGATCAGGCGAACTTGAATATGAGGCAGCGCAGGTGGCTGGATGTGGTCAAGGACTATGATTGTGAGATCCCTTACCATCCTGGTAAAGCAAATGTGGTTGTAGATGCTTTGAGTCGCAGGTCAGCTGGGTTTTCTAACCCAGCAAGGTGTATGAGGATAGTGGTGGATTCCCCGCTTGTGAGCTTGATTAAGGATGCTCAGGTTGAGGGCATGAGACCGGAGAACTGGAAGTTGGAGAGATTTAAGGGTGAGAGCGCCCGGTTTGTTTAGGATAGCCGCAGGTTATTGACCAGATAGCATATGGGTGTGGGTTCCGATGTCTGGAGGGGTTCGGAAGACAGTGATGGAGGAGGCTCATAAGTCGCATTTCTTTATTCATCCGGGGGACACCAAGATGTATCGTGATTTGAGTTTGAGTTATTGGTGGCCCGGAATGAAGCGAGAAATCGCCGGGTATGTTGAGAGGTGCTTGACCCGTAGGAAGGTCAAGGTTGAGCATCAGAAGCCACATGGCAAGCTGCATCCTTTGGAGATTCCCATGTGGAAATGGTAGCAGATCACGATGGATTTCATTACAAAGTTGCCGAGGATGGTGAAGGGGTTTGATGCTATTTGGGTCATCGTGGATCGGTTGACCAAAAATACCCATTTCTTGGCCATACGAGAGAGTTCGTCGGCAGAGAAATTGGCCGACATGTATGTCAGCGAGATTGTCTCTCGCCATGGTGTTCCAGTTTCTATCATTTCCGATCGGGATGTCAGGTTTACTTCCCGTTTTTGGCAGAAGTTCCATGAGGAACTGGGTACGCAACTGCATTTTAGTACAGCTTTCCATCCACAGATAGATGGGCAGAGTGAGCGGACCATCCAGACCCTCGACGATATGTTGAGGGCGTGCATTATTGATTTTGGTGGGAGTTGGGATTCCCACCTACCGCTTACAAAATTCGCCTACAACAATAGCTATCATTCCAGTATTGGCGCCCCGCTTTTCGAGTTGTTGTATGGTCGGAAGTGTAGAACCCCAGTGTGCTAGGTGAGATTGGGCACAGGGTAATAGGGCGGGCAGAGGTAGTTCTCCAGACTACCGAAAAGATACAACAGATTAGACATCGTTTGCAGACCACTCAGAGTCGGCAGAAGTGTTATGCTGACAGACGCCGATCCGAGTTGGAATTTCAGGTGGGTGACATGGTACTCTTGAAAGTCTCACCCTGGAAGGGTGTGATCCATTTCAGGAAGAGGGTAAAATTGGGTCCCCGCTTCATTAGGCTGTTAAGGATCATTGCCAGGGTTGGCAAGGTGGCTTACAGGTTGGAGCTCCCGGAGAAGCTTAGCCGGATCCATAGCACGTTCCATGTTCGCAATTACAGAAGTGTATTATGGACCAGGAGGCAGTGGTATCGCTGGATGATATTCAGGTCAACTCGCACCTGAACTATGTGGAGAGGCCTGTGGCCATCTTGGAAAAGAAGAAGAATATTTTGCGGAACAAAGAAATACCTTTGGTGAAAGTGCAGTGGGAAAATCGGAAGGGATCCGAGTGGACATGGGAGCCGGAGGGGGAGATGCGCGAGCATTACCCGACATTGTTTATCCCAGCAGACTTCGAGGGAGAAGTTTAATTCAAGTTGGGGAGAACAATAATGCCCCGATTCTCAGGTATTATTAAATAAAAGGTTCTTTGGTTTTAAGTCCTACTCGACGATTTGGTTGCCCTATTTGTTGAGTAGCAGCGGGGTGGGATCGCGTGTTTAGTGACCTACTCGCCGTGTCCAAGAAGGGACTTGACGAGTAGGATCTGGCAGATGAAACCCTAAATCATGGGGTTTTGCACCCTATTTAAAGGAGCCTCAGCCTCCTTTGGCCTTTTTACAGTCTTTTAGAAGCTCAGTGAAACCCTAATTCTTGTGGTACTCTTCTTGGTGTGATTTAAGCCTTGGATAGAAGGTTGTCTAGGAGGGAAAATCTTGAAGACAAAAGGAGTTGAACCAAGGATGGTGTGGGAAGCAGAACTTACCTCAGCTAACATCTTCTGGAGGTATCAAGTTGCAATCTTTACTTCCCTTTCCTTCTAGATCTCTTTTCTTATGGTTGAGTTTTAGGGTTTTATGGATTTTGAGTTGATATGGGGAGCTATGGGCTAGATCTGAAGTTGTAACTTCAGATCTGGACCCTTCCTAAGTCCTAGGGCCATAAAGTTGTGGGTATGGGGGTGATTGAAACCCTCCTTGTGCATGAAACCCCATTAAGAGCTTAGAATTGCCATTAAGAGCCTTTTTAGCTATGAATACACGTAAAGTTTGCAACTTTACATGAAAAGCATGCTCTAGAAGCTTGGATCTGTAATTTGGAGCCATTGCATGGCTTAAATGGGTATATATGGATTAAGTGCTGAAGGAACTCGACGATTCGCAAGGTTGACTCGGCGAGTCGTATGAAGATGGCCTTGAACTCGACTAGCTTAGAAGTTTGATCAAGAATCGGAGGAACTCGACGAGTCACCTCAATGACTCGGCGATTGGGATATTGCTTTAAGGAACTCGGCGAGTAGCCGAGGGTGCTCGACAAGTTAAGATCAACATGGATTGTTGACCTTGACTGAGGACTTTGACTTTGACCTGGGGTTAACTGGTTGGGTTATGGAGTACTTGTGAGGTTTAGGATTTATAAGTATGCTTGTACTATGGTAATAGGTGGAGGGGTCTTTGGTGAGTGATCTGAGAGTTGGGATTTATCTACCGATTCAACATCTACGAGGTGAGTTATCCTCATTATATCAAAAGGGTCTAAGGCACCAAGGCTGGCCCTTTAGTTGTTATCGTTATGATATATATATGGTTATGATTTGAGAGATTGGAATCTGGATAGACAGTTTGTTATGCTTCTATGATCCTTAAGGATCAGGATGTTATTGGCTTGTTAGGTCTGTATTCTAGTCATGAGAGATTGCCGTGATTGTTGATCAGTGAGTTAGCTATGTTTGATGCTTATATATGCCAATATATATTAGTTTTGCGCACATGATTGTTTGCTCGTTGATTTGGGTTGAGGCGGTCCTGCTTTATGTTGAAGGCCAACATACCTTATGAGTGGTCTGGGAAGACTATAGGCCCACGTGGCAGTCCAGTCATGTCGAAGGCTCAGTGAAGATTCGGTAGACTGTAGGCCCTGTAGGGCGGTCCAGTCAGGCCAACGACCCAGTATGCATGTTGTTGAATTATGGCTACAGATTTGGTATTTAAGTGTGGTATTTGTATTTGGGGGGTAATTCACTAAGCCCTCGGGTTTACAATTTGCAGTTTATTGTTTTAGGTACTTCAGGAGGAGATCATGGCAACTAGCTTTTGGGACACTCTGATTGATTAATGAGCTGAAAACACTTTTTTAAACAATTACTATTTGGTTTTATGCATGCTTGAAAAGTTTAAATTTGGCATAAAAATTTTGGGTGTTACAACACTAGTGAAGAATTAACGCTAATCCATATATCTGATATTGTCTCATAAATCCTCTTAGTTGGTGCAAGACCAAGGAATATTGTAACACTATTCATGGTACAATCCATGAACTATTAGTAAGCATACTACTAATCATATAATACAATACAATGATTTGTTTCTCATCCTAACTAACATTGTTTGTGGCAGTATTTTAGGTGAAACTAACTCATGGAACGCTTTCATAATTCCTTATATAATCGATAAAGTTTTGGCCGAGATGCTTACTATCCCTACTGGATTTGGGTATCTCATGCTGTTTCACAATTGATTATTAACTTCATTTTAAAGAGCTCCAAACACCTGAAAGGTTACAAACTTATGTTGATTCATATAAACACATTCGTAACTTTTAAATCTAATGATGTTAGTGCTACACTCTTACCATGTATTCTAAGTTAATCAGAACGGTCAATTTGATGTGAACTAATTCCAACATTTATACACATCACCAAGTGATTTGTCCATCATCTATGTTAATAAACAAGATTTACATTTTTCATAAGACTTGTGGTTGAATCATTTCCAAAATCATATCCACCAAGATACTTGGTAATTTATTCTCATTTATATGTCCAATACTATGATTCCATAAATACATTTCATCGAACTTTTGGATGTGTTCAAATTAGCATGTATTATGGCTCATTTGAATGTTCCATCAGTAAAATGACTCCAAAACTCGTATCCAAATGGATATTTGGTAATGCATGTTTCATTTAAATGTCTAAGAAGATGATTCCACAATAAGACATCTCATTCAAATATTCGAATCAACTTTGAACTATTGTTATGATACTAATTTCATATATTTCATGACTTGTTTTAAGCATGTTAAAAATGTTCTACATTTAAATATGTACGAACAATCTCATGAAAATTTGTACAAATTTATTGAGTTATTAGACCATTACTGGACATTTGGGGAGAACAAACTGTATTTTGATCTTATAAATAGCAAGCAAGGGCTTAGTATTCATGTTTAAATTATCATCTTTGTGTTTCAAGCTTCTTACTACATTTTAGTCGTGACATATTCTTGCAAATGTTAGTACTTCACCCTTAGTAAAATATTCAAGGATTAGAAATAATACTACAATGATATTATGAATTCATATATTTGATTATAGACTAAACATTTTTGGAAAACAGGCTGCCTTTTGATCTTAGGGATAGTAATACGGAATCGTCACCCATATCACATTATATTATCTATGTTTCAATATTTTATTTACCTTCAAATATATTTTGCATGCATGCTTTCTTGTCTCAGAATAAGCCTTCTGATTGTCCTTGGCGTTTGGGGCTTGATTAGGTACACCAACCCTAAATGTATAAAAACCATGTACTCACATCATGAAACTAATAAAAATCATGCGTTTACAACTTAAAAAGTTATAAAGAAAAAATTAGAGAGATCGAGAGTAAAGGAGGGAGGTGGTGGTGGTGGTTTCATCATCTTAATCACTTCTTTTCAAATCTAGGTATTGATGGTAGTGTAGTCCTGATTTTGCATCAAATCTAGTTGTTGGAGGAGGGAGGTGGATAGTAGTAGGGGACCATAATCCTTGATCAAATTATATTCTCTATGTTTAAGTCTTCTATTTCCATTAAAATATATTGGACATGTATGCTTTCTTGGCCATTTTCTTGTTATGGACACGAATAGCTTATCATAACTTGTCTTAGAATATGCCTTTTTATTGTCCTTGGCATTTGGGTTTGGATTAGGTACCTCAAAACTAACTCTATAAACACCATGTACTCACAACATGACACTTATAAAAATCATGGATTTACAACTTAAAAACTTATAGAGAAAAATATTAGAAAGATAGAGAGGAAGGGAGGGAGGAAGTTGTCGTTTCATCAAAGGAGCAGCGACGGAGACAAAGAAGCGGTGGTGGCTATCTACGTTGGTGGTGGCGATCGTCGGTGGTAGTAGGTAGAGGTGGTTTTGTTACGGTTTGAGTGTTCTTGAGATGGTTTGAAACTTTTAGATATCATATATTATTTTGCAAGTGTTTAAGATTTGATTAAATAATAAATTTTTTGTACATCTTTGGTGACCTGTAGGAATTCCTATTGATCTTTTACTCATATCGATATGCATCTTTAGTTAGAAAGATATTTCCAATTTTATGTTATCTTCCTTATTTTTTTTACCCTTTACTTATGTTCTGACGTTGAAAAATGATCAAAGTTTTGTTAGAATTAAGCTAGAACTTCGTAAATATTATCTAACACTAGTTAGTTAGTTGGTGGTTATAGTAAAAAGTTAGTATCAGTTATGTAACCGTCCTAATGAATGGACATGATGGTTAGGGATGTATAAATATGTAAACTCTGTGAATTAATAATATTTGATGGAAATTTTATGTGTGTAAACCATCTTTTTCTTGTTTATCTAAAGTTTCTTCCAACAAATTTGAATCATAGCCAATCTTCATGGCATCAACTTCTTGGAACAAATTACAATCTCAACCACAGTTACCAAAACTAAATGGAAAGAATTACTTACACTGGAATATCCAAATGAATGTTTTGTTCAAATCTCAAGATCTTTGGGATGTCTTTGAACACTGTGACAACCCGATATTTCGAGACAATGTAATGTAAAACCAATCAAATTTAGGTCAAAATATAAATTTCCTAAAATCTTATTTCGGTTAAATAAAGTAGTAAAACTGGCCAACCGAAGATTCTCGGCAAAACTGGCAACAACGATTAAACGAAAAACGCGAAGTTTCAATACAATAGTTTTTAGCCTTAAGTATCTAAATTAAAGTTATAGATAACCTCAAACCGTGAGCGTACATAAAAAGAACGTCCAAATCTGACTTCGTATGAGAAAGTTATGATTTTTCCAAGATTCGGGTATAGCAGTAGACAGCTAAAACTCGAAATAGAGCTCAAGATACTTTTGACCAAAACAACCTAAATGAGAATCTAAGGTCTCAACATTAGTAGCGCAACGATGAAAAGTCTGACGAAAACGGACATCGGATGAAGAAGTTATGGATTTCTAACGGAATTATCGCGTCCCGGCCCGTTAAAAATAAATAATTAAAAATAATGTCATAATTTGCCGATGAAGTCTAAACGAGAGTTGTAGATCATGTTTTTAGCTACGCGTGCATATAAAGAACGTCGAAAACGGAGCTCGTACGCGAAAGTTACGGATTTTACAAGTTCGAGGTCCGAAATCCGAGGCTGTCAGGCTTGCCACTACGTGGCACAAGCTTGCCGCGACCCGGAAAGTGACTGAGGGCATCCAATCAATGGAAGAGGATAAGCTTGACTCCCCACGACGTGTCCATCACTTTCCACGACGTGGCACACCCCAAAAATGCCCCTATAAGTAGATTTCAAGGGTTCCGAGCTCCATTGCTCAGTTCCTTTCTTTCTCGCGCCAAAACTCTGCGTTTAAGCCCCCGAGACCCTCCCGAAGCCCCGGTTTTCACCTTCAAGTCCCGAAGGATGGTTTTGTGTTCCCGAGATTCCCGAGATTCCCGAGAATCTCGACATTTCCCGCGTTTTCAACTCTTCCTGTCGAAGTTCTGCTCGATTCTTCTCTCGACTACTTCAAATCAACCACTTCAATCAAGTGAGTTCATACCCCTTTCAAACACACTTTAAATACATTTTAAATGCTTTTATACTCTTTTAGGGGGGGAATACAAGTAAACATACGGTTATTATCGTGTATTTTATAAAGTTTCACTTCACTTGTTTTACCGAATAAATCACTTGGAACTCATTACTATTATGGAAAACTCCTGTCATACTTTGTGTGCATTAGACTTATGCAAAGTATATAATGATTTCAAAGTACCTTTCATTTTTATGTCGTTTTATACATTCTAAAAACTTATGATTCATGTTTCGTCAAACATTGTGAAAAAGGATAAACTTTGCATACAAAAACTATCACTTTAATACAGGCTTAGTTGAGAATCCATGAGACATGTATATCTTCAAACGTTACTTTTCTTTATTAGAAAGTAATGTTGCAAGTCCTATCTATAACCAGAGTCTCCCATTCAGAGAACGTGTAAAATGTGTATAGATCTATACGGGAAGTCATGATCCCGCGCCGTAACTGTTAGCTACAGTCCGTCCTTTGGGGTGACAGTTGTCATAACGCTGCGACGCCTGAAGAACGTCGTTACAGGCATATTATGTTTAGTATGGTTATAAAACTCATCGGATATACAATTATTATGGTATTATGCTTTTATGAATGGGTGACTGTTAAAACTATTCTTCAGCTAACAAACGCGATCTTCATATAGCTTTATTTTATAAAATTATGACACAACTTTTAAGAACGTCGTTTTCTTGAGATTTTCGGTCTTAGAGACTGCCAGCCATGTTAGGAAAATAAGGGTTTTTCCTGTATACAAACCAAACAACTAATAGGAAGATAAGGGATTTTCCTGGTGCAATTATTTACAACTTATGATACGAACATTCATATGCATTTCATACTTTTATAAGAAAATAAGGTTTTTTCTTGGAAGATACAACAAATCATATCTCATCCATTAGGGAAAATATGGGATTTTCTGGATCTAATACATTCATTTTCAATACAAAAAGTTACAACTCTGCACACTTGAAATACTGAGTTTTTCTGGAAAACATACACCCATTTTGGAATGGCATCCAATTTTTCTAAACTACTTATGAACTCACCAACATAATTGTTGACACTTTTTCTTTGAAATAACTTATATTCTCAGGGAACCGCTAAGCAGGTTTGGGAATCAACTTTTGGGATTAACGCGCTGGTGTTAATTACTTCTTTTGAATGATGTTTATGTATTTATCTTTTCAACATGTAATGAATACAATTATGTAAACATCTTGGAAACTTTAATATATATGGTGGTGTGTACTTTCCTTTATATGAACTGTTATGATACTGAATATGACGTCCTCCGCCCCCGAACGTTTCCGCCGTTCTGGTTTGGGGGTGTGACAGATTGGTATCAGAGCATTGTTTATAGTGAATTGAGTATATCAACCCATAAAAGATATACTAAGTATAAATACAATGGGATTAAAAATACTCTGATTTAGAGTTTATACTTTAAATAGTAAAATATTTAAGTAAGTATACGTGCCTGCATTCATACTAAAATCAGTGTCACTAAGACAATACAAAAGAATTACGATTGTTGGACAACACAAGTGGGCTTAGAGACATATGGTCAAAACTGGGAAGATATAGCCTGATCACGTATATTATCCGAGGGTTGACTAGCATGTGCCTAAGCTTAAGTGTGTGGTTGCAACAATGCTAAAATCTTACCAACCCTACCACAATGAGAACAATAGAACATAACAATAAATTTTAAAATACTATAGGAGTATTTGGTGTTACTAGAAGTACTTTATGTTGGGTTTAATACAAACAATCCTATGTGTGCATGCAACCCTAGTATTGGATCTATGTTTTCACTATTAGTTATACAACTTTATGAACACAAAAAGAAACCTGGCATGCTACTATAATTTTCTAAATTCATATATAAAACTAGAATACATACCTTTTCTTGTTATATAGCAATAACAACTAGTTCCTTGAATTTCCTTAGCTCTTGAAAGCAAGTACCACAAGTGTAGTACCTCTAATGGAGTCACAAACACCATATGCAACTTGGATGAAGAGGAGAAGTAAAGGAGGCACCAAAAACGGCTGGAAACCCTAATGGAAGTGTTCTCTACGTTTTTGGGGCTTAAGGGTCCCTTTTATACATGTAGGCTATTAGGGTTTACAACTAGGAAACCCTAATCTGACTGCTTAGGCCCTAAGCAACCCATGGACTCCTTAAACATATCCCTTGGACGATTTCTAATGGGCTTCCCATAGAATTCGTTCAACCTATATATTATTAGGTGATCCATAGCGCAATTATAATTATCTTATAATTACAACTTCAGTCCCTTAAGTTTAATTAATCTCTTTTAACCACAAAATTAATTCTTAATTAATTCTTGACCAATATTAATTAAACAATATGATTTCTCCTTTAATATATTATTCTCATAATATATTAATAAATCATATTTAAACTTTTCTCTCCATAAATCATCCTACATATTGCTATGGTGAAGGCAACCCAAAAGGACCATGCTCATAATCGGGTCAAGTACATACCAAAACAGTTATGGACTTGGACACTAATCCAACAGTCTCCCACTTGGATAAGTCTAATAACTATTTTCCGTATAACTTCAGAACCTGATCAGCAATCGTAGCTTTCAAAAGCCGCTATCAACTCTGATCTTATCAGATAGCGTGTCCTCTAGATAAGGGATTATACATTCCTCCATTCTCAAGATATCGTATAGACATAAGACATGAATTTCAATCATTCTCTCTATACTGTTTCCCGACTTCCGATTCATGATGACTGATAACAGACTACAATTGAATACATCAACTTAGTCCCGGCTTGGCCAAGCGCTTAGGTGTCATCACTAAATCATCGAGAGGCCCACATATATCGCTTTTATCCCACTTTGGGTAAAAGGAATGGATAAACTTCGAATCAAATGCTCGCTTGCATTTACTGATCGAATCACACACAACAATAAGTTTTATAACACCAAGTTACTGGTGCGTTTACTTATTATCAATGTGCAACCGACCAACAAATAACAACTCACATGTCTCGGTTTCAAGAATATACAATATTATCGTCTCACTAATCACTCGTGATAAAACCATGAAGTGATCCAAGTGAGCGTGGGTTTAATCCAATACTTTAATCTTATCAAAGCACTCACGAACTCTGCAGCAAACTTGTGCCATGTCTAAACACTTCAGACAATCTACAGACAGATTCATGACAGTCTTTATTCATACCTACTCCCAACGTATGACCAACTGTGGATGTTTGAATAACCTAGTTATTCTGGAAGTCAAAACATGCAAATTGAAACATGACAACAATACTTAATCCTATATGGCCCCAAACTTGTGAGAGTAAATAAAACCCTTCTATTTATCCACCATATTGATTACTCATTATTTATCATTTAATGTTTCGGATAATCAACTCATTGCTTGAATTACAACAACAATTGTCCCATGCTCTAAGCATGCACACCGTGTTTCCTATGGTCCATGCTTTGTGAAATAGATCACCTGAAAACTTTTCCAATGATGCTCATTTCACAATTCCTTAATCCTAATTATTAGTGTAAGAACACAAGGTTCTTGCCACTACTAGAATATGCTAGATTCTAACATTTTATGCAACGATCCCTTTGCAAAATCATAGCACAAAAGTCACCAAGACGTAGCTAATGAAATTACAAAGTACTTTCTTAGAAGACAATTCCATAGATGTGAAGTCTCACATTCAAAGTACATTCCTTTGAACATCCTTCTTGCATAAAAGTTCCTAATCTAGGCACAGACTCTCAATATCCAACTCCCAATATGAAAACATTTCCACATTTGCCATATGACAACTCATTCTTAATAGAATCTTATCTATTCATAATAATGTCGATATGGTCCATCCAATACCATACTTCCAACTACTTACAAGCGATCAATCCTCAGCGAACTTTGGATCGTCCTTTGATAGTTGTTAAATTCTTTCAGTCAAAACCAATTCTATTCCTTTTTCCCTCTTAATGCGCTAGACATTTGGAAAATTTTAGAATGGTAAAATACTATAGCATTTACAATCGATCCTATACCCGAAGCGTATGGGACACGATGCATAATGTCTTACATAAAGATATGATACTTTATCAATCTTTTGCCATAATATTTTATGTGTCATGTTCTCACAATTCGAACTATGAAGAGGGATGCCGTAATCATAATTGAATTTTAAGAACACACAATGTATCCTTTGACTGAAAATATTAAAATTTCTTAATCTAAGCTTTAGATTTTGAAACGGAGTATAATATTCTCTCCCTTAATTATAGCAAAACAACTTTTCAACCCATGCAACTTTGCAAATGGAATCTTTGTTTTTCTATAATTAATATTGCTAACTTGCAATACTCGCCATAACAATCATACAAGCATAACACTTATGCTCCCACTATCATGATGATTATCATATAAGCATAACATTTATGCTCCCACTAGCTTTAACATGTATTCAGAAAACAAATGAACTTCCAGAAAACAATGCCTATTGAACTTCTGAAATTCATATTTCTACTACCAGATGCTTCGATAAGCCTTTATCTAAGCTTCTTAACCTTATACACCTTTGCCTTAGATAGCTCATATGTGTGTTTAAACAATTCATAACTTATGTTACTAAGTTCCAAATGTTGAAACTAATTGCCAAATCTCACAATTCGAACTATGGAAAGGGATGCCATAACCATAATCGAATTTGAGAATGCAATTTTCACAATTGCTATCTTCTTAAAATCTCTCTTAGTGAAAGCATTTCCTCACAGTCATTTTCATGAAGGAGGGAATCTTATGACGCTTAGATTTTATGGTGTATGAGTTCCTATCCATGTGAATTTGCCAAAACCAAGGTTTGCGACCAATCCAAACTCATATGGACTGAACTTTCTTAATCTTGATTTCTTGCCCTATGGTAACACGAGTGCCCACCATGCCTTCCAAGTAGTTTAGTAACTTGTCCTTACATATCAATTTACTTTCCATCGACTAAGGCTTTAGTGTGTATTCAAATGAGAACTCATAGAACTCATATACACAATTAACTCAATTGGAATGGCACAGAAACAAAACAATGTCAGCACGATAGGTTGTAAACCTCAAGTCGTGTGCTAGTGATGATCGATAAGGTTTATTCTTGATTTGTTCTTGAAACTTTTTAAGACCATTAAGACTCCCACTGACGTCTTGACATATAAGATTCTCTTGTCAAGAAACATTTCTTGACAAACAAATATTCAAGAGTTAGTGAAGCATTTATCAAGACAAAACACTTCACACAATTGGTCCTAGTTGGTCTTTGTCTTATCCAAGACAGCACAACTTACCAATTTCAAATGTGCAAGAATAAGAAAACTTTTCCAAATTCCACATTTGATGAGTGTTATAAACCTACTTAAGACTTTTCACTCAATGTCACAATCTTGACTTTAAGACTTGATATTGGAACGAAGTATGATTGACTTATTGATATATCCATTTCTACAATACTTGATACCTCTTCTTAGACATGCAAATGCACTAAGACTCACTTAGAGGATCAATTGAGATATGGTTCTTAATCATTAAGACTTATCATAAAACACAATAAAAGGTACTCTCCCTTCTTCTTAGAATAGAGAAACTTTTATCTTTCTGCCTACTTGATTCTTCTTTATTCGTTCTACTATTCATTGAAACCTTTTCAATCAACTCAGAATTATACTTAATCTTATAAGTATAATCATATTTACTAAGCTTTAGTAAATCATGACGAATATCTTTGTCACTCTTGTGGTGGACTTGATCAACACACAACCTTGTGTACTTGATCTCCTTGTCCTTTAATTGACACTTTGCCAAAGAATTAGTCTAAGTTTCCCAAATGTGAAAGTTTTCCATTCATCATACAATACACATTGCATGATTCCAAGTTTCTGTCCAATTAAAACTTGGGCGATGAGAAAGTCTCCCTATTTGGTACACTTTTGACATTTCCATAATTAAGAATCAAATTCATTTTGCTAATAATAGAAGTACATGAACATCAATTTTTCATATATTTCATTGTAAGGATAAATAAATAAGACAAAATCAAAATTTATTTTATTGCGGAAAAAACTTGTCCTTACAATGCAATTCAACTAAATTCAACTGAAAAACTATGTTAACAATCTATTCTAACTCCAAGTTGTAGCTCAAGAATCCATTCTTCAAGTAATGCGATCGAAATCCATTTCTTCATGATCAGATTCAGCTCACTTCTTTTCTCAAGCTTCCTCTCTTTTCTTCGATCCTACAAAACATCAAAATGTAATCTTATCACATCATGTATTAAGAATCTAGAATAGGAACTTAAAAGAGTTAGTTAATGGATTTTACCTGAAGCAGAGGCATACGTCTTGACTCTCCCATCTCTTAGATCTCTTAGGTAATTAGGGCAGCTTCGTCTCCAATGCCCCTTCTTTTGGCAATAAAAGCAAATAGACTCCTTTGGCACAACACATCGGACAATCACAGACTTAGTTCTTTCTGGACTTCCAATGTTGCCAGTGTCCATTGAAGTTTGGGAGTTTGATTCACTAGACAAATTTGCTTGACCAGCACGCCAAATCATTGCTGATTCAGCAGCTATAAGCAAATAGGTGAGATCAATTAGGGTCACATCGTGGTCCATCATATAGTACTCTCTAACGAACTCACTATATGATTCAGGAAGTGACTGAAGAACCCAGTCAACAGCCAACTCACTTGAAATCTCGACACCCAACATGTTTAACCTATCAATGTATGACTTCATCTCTAAGACGTGCGCACACATAGGTTTCCCATCTTCGTGTTTACTTGCCAAAAGGGCTTGAGTGAGCTTGAACTTTTCAAGCCTTTGAACTTGTGGGTCAGGTAGAATAAATGGAGGAGGTGGAGGAAGTGAAGCATGACTCTCATTTCCTTGATCGTATCTCGGAACGTCATCTTCATTTGGAAAGCTTGTTCCAAAGGATTTGGGAAGACCATTGTAAGATTCAGACATCTACAAAACGGAAGAAAATTCAAGTTGAGTTGATTAGAATTCTTGATGCAACACCCAAATGAAACATCAAGCTAGGATCCAACACAATACTCTACAACCTAGAAGAGGGTTGCCGTAATCTAGTTGCAGAATATCTGAAGGTAGGTAAATGACGATTTACCAATTTCAACCATGAAAAACGAAAAAGAAGTTTAAGTTTTAAATGAATTGAAACTCCTAGATCTTTTGAGACTCATTGAACTCTTCAATGGCATGTTTAATCTCGATTATGCCCTACTATTCGTGACTGGGATGCCAAGGATCACAAACAAGGTGTAAATAACCATACGAATCACGTGGTGCACCCAATGCTACTATCACCTAATCAATGTGCCGGTTAGCCACACACGCTCCATTGATCTATGATAAGCATCGAGCCACCCTTTGCCACCAATGTCATCCCCAAATTAGTGTGCCGGTTAACCACACACGCTCCACTAACGTTTGACAAGGGTACGAAGTGTAATTCCATGGGTTAGCATACAATTTCACATTTTGCCTAAAGTAACTATGATTTGGGAATTTGAAAAAGCATTCAGTTACTTTGTACTTCATTATACTTATAATGGAAGGTTTCTGTCCTATCCTACCCGTTCGGCTAACGACCCTCCACTAGTCAAGAGTGCGGTGGGTAAGAGTGGATACCCATTCAATCGCCATTTTATAGGCAATTTCCTTAAACACCCCTTATAGACTAGCTTCGTGAATGAGGCCTACTAACGGTACGACTGACTTTATAGTTATACATAAATAATATTAAACTTTTAATGTTATATATAGTATAAGGGTGTATTTTACACTTTTAAAATACCAGGTGGTTTAAATTATACTTTTAATTAACCAAAATCATTATGGATTTATTAAATCTCTTTTAATTATACACTTAATTAATTTAATAAAACCATAAGGGTTTAATTTGAACTTTTCAAAATCAGGGTTTTCGATTTTAGACTTTCAAAATTAACTTTTAATCAACAATTTAAATTCCAAAACTTGAGGGCAAGTTTTGAAACTCTTCAAAACAATTAGGTTTTAATCTCACTTAAATTTTTTTTTTTTTTTAATTTAAGACATTTAAATTAAAATTTTAAATATTAAAACTCTTGATTTAATAATTACCATAAATTAAACAATTAATTTAAATTATTAAATCACAAGGGATTATCTAGATCATGAGGATAATTACCAATTATACATCTAAGATATCCTAATCCCTTGAATCCCTCTCTAAATCTCGAAAATAAGGGATGGGATAATTCAAGATCTTTAATTACCATATTTAACAATTAAAAGATAATTACAAGATATGGGATTATCCAAATCCCTAAAATTTAGGATCTAACCTTGGGGAAGGAGGTAATTTCGAAATCCAAGGGTTGGATAACCCTAGATTTCAAAATCTTGGAGGCTAAGGAAAGGATTTGGGAAACCCTAGCAAAAATCGCCATCTAGGGTTTTGCAACCCTAATTGCGAAAATTACCTAGCCTTTAGGGTTTATTAGCCATAAACCCTAATATGTCAAGTTCACAAATTTGAATAAAAGCTAATTGAAAACAAAAACCAATGGCTCTGATACCACTGTTGGGTTTAATACAAACAATCCTATGTGTGCATGCAACCCTAGTATTGGATCTATGTTTTCACTATTAGTTATACAACTTTATGAACACAAAAAGAAACCTGGCATGCTACTATAATTTTCGAAATTCATATATAAAACTAGAATACATACCTTTTCTTGTTATATAGCAATAACAACTAGTTCCTTGAATTTCCTTAGCTCTTGAAAGCAAGTACCACAAGTGTAGTACCTCTAATGGAGTCACAAACACCATATGCAACTTGGATGAAGAGGAGAAGTAAAGGAGGCACCAAAAACGGCTGGAAACCCTAATGGAAGTGTTCTCTACGTTTTTGGGGCTTAAGGGTCCCTTTTATACATGTAGGCTATTAGGGTTTACAACTAGGAAACCCTAATCTGACTGCTTAGGCCCTAAGCAGCCCATGGACTCCTTAAACATATCCCTTGGACGATTTCTAATGGGCTTCCCATAGAATTCGTTCAACCTATATATTATTAGGTGATCCATAGCCCAATTATAATTATCTTATAATTACAACTTCAGTCCCTTAAGTTTAATTAATCTCTTTTAACCACAAAATTAATTCTTAATTAATTCTTGACCAATATTAATTAAACAATATGATTTCTCCTTTAATATATTATTCTCATAATATATTAATAAATCATATTTAAACTTTTCTCTCCTTAAATCATCCTACATATTGCTATGGTGAAGGCAACCCAAAAGGACTATGCTCATAATCGGGTCAAGTACATACCAAAACAGTTATGGACTTAGACACTAATCCAACACTTTATACTTGAGAACTAAAACGGGATCTTCATTTTTAAGTTGATAGTTGCTAAGTGGATACACTGAGGCTACATGTAATTAGGATGTTATAGACTTAGAATCTGTGATAATTTTGCCTTGCCCCTATTCTGTGTGAATTTGGAATTAAGGTCACTTATTCGAAGGTCTATCATGTTTAGATTACACATAGCTGGTATGCACTTCACAAATAGCGATGTAACTAATGAAGGTTTTCTAAATAGTTATCTAGATAGCTCGTCTAATAATTATTATCTTACCCTTAAATTCTCGCATAGAAAACATAACTGGACTTCATCCCCTCGACAACCAGTACCTTCCAAATGAAGTCATAGCTGGTTGGTTTGGAGAATAACCAGAGAATGATCATCCTTTTCCTCTTGAATGATCACCATGATGAAGACTTTTCGTATGATGCTAACTCCGAAGTAGAGGTTGAAAACCTACTCCGAGCAGCTCCCTTTCCAATTCCTAACCCTCGTCCGACTTTTTCATGGCCCGACCCTGAGTGAGTGGAATGCTTGGAAATATGGAGCCAAGGACAAGATTAATCTATGCTATTTGATGGCGACCGAAGCTTTTCCGACTTGAGCAATGGGGGCTCAGCAGATAGAGTCTTGCCAATCTTGGTTCGCAGAATGGCCCGAAAGGAGATTCAAGGCAGGACAGCCCTAAGTCAGATTTTAGAAGTAGTCGCCTATGCTAGAATGCATACCCTCTGCACCGTTCGTCTAAGAAGATGCTCACGAGAGGTCAGAGAGAAACCATGAAACCCTGCTGCAAGCACTGGCTGAATCACGAGCTGAAGTCATAGGGCTCTGAGTACGCCAGATGGTGTACGAAAGACACCTACTTGACATGGAACGTCAATTGGCTGAACTAAGAGTTCACCAGAGTGATGACCGTCGCTAGTAGTAGACGCTTTACTTTATTTCCTTATAAAGAAGAATCATAATTTTCTGTCTATACCTGATGTGGCATTTTCTAGGAAATTTTCTTGTTCCATAAGTACTTTCGCTAGGTCTTTAGGCTGTCAGGAACTATCTTCTGCGGATATGATGTAAGACCTTTACAAGGTCATTTTCCAGAATCCTTACATCGTGAATATCAAAGATATTGACAGCCGGCTAACTTTTGTGTGATTCTTCATTCAAGTACTCTTATCATACTTTCATTGGAGTCTATATGAAACATGCTTTAGTCAAGTCATTGGACTATAACGATTTATCTCCGGAGACACTTCCAAGCCTCTTTCCGTGGTTGGATCTGGTTATTCACCAACCCATGATACCTCAGCTCGAACGACAAACGTCTTGCGACCATTCTACGAACATACTCCCATTCCGTACTAGGACTGCATCATAGGGATGTAGGTCAAACCTTCGCGAACATACTTTCATTCTTTACTAGGACTGCATCATAGGGATGTAGGTCAAACTTTCGAGATCATACTCTTACTCTTTTCAAGGACAATCTAAGTACATTAAGGGTCAACCAGAATCGCGCACAAAACCTTTATTCGTTCGTATTAACAAAATCATGTCGTCATCCGGAAACAAACAGCCAAGCAACGAGACCTCTACTTTTCCTATGGACGCCACTACCTTTCAAATGGCAGTTACAACTGCCGCAGTGGTTGCCGTAACCGCGGTTCCTACGCATCGTAGCGCTAACAGCACAGTCAATGCTACTGATGGGAATGAAGTTCCCAATCGTGGTATCCATCCAGGAAGTCACCAAACGGTAACGGCCTCAGGCCCGCAAAGACAAAAACCAAAGAACAAGAAACAGAAGCGTCAAACTCAGACAGAACGCGAGAAACCCCGAAAACTTTCCATGCAACAACAGCAAGCGGAAACCTCTGCCATCCCAGTACCGAGCAGACCATACAAGGGAACACTCCCGAAGTGCGACCGGTGCAATTACCACCACGAGGGAATCTGTCGAGCCTTGCAATGCAAAAATTGCAACAAAAAGGGGCACACAAAACGTTACTGCAAGAGCCTAACAAAACCGATCAACAATTCGCCCAACGCCGATGGGAACCAGACTTGTTATCATTGTGGAGAGTTTGGGCACTATAAGAGAGATTGCCCGAAAAAGGAAAGAACCCGCGTCCCCATAACTCCTACTCGACGTTTCACTTCCACCACAAATGTGGGTGCTGTCCATATATGTTACCAATGCGGTGAAATTGGACACCTCCAGAAGGATTGACTGATAACACAAAACTTTGGCGCAGACGGGAAGATTCTCAGGATCACAGTCGTAGGAGAGCCTGCTCCGGAACCACGTTAAATGTAATTTAGGCGTTTTGTTGTAACAGACTTATAAACCATCTAAAACTAGTGCAACTAGAGTCTTACCTTTTGCAAGATCCTATCTGTATAGGAATTCTCGTGCTGCGTATACTTGTCTTTTGTAGTATATCTTACTCGTAGCAATAGTCTTATGGTAAATCTAAAGTACTGTAACTCTGTTCATGGTTGCACGGTTGTGCTTTGTCTGTAAACGTCTTATGTTCAAATCCAATGTCTTTAAGTTTCAATATGATTTCGACATTATCATACGAATTGATTTAGTTTGATCCTCACGAAAACAGCTTCATACGTACATCTCTTTCTTCTGGATCACTTTTCCAGCGAAACCGTCACATCAGAACACCGAAGTACTCATTCCAGGAGTACCTATTAGTTATTTTCTTTCCGAAGAAATCCCCGAAGTACCACTCGTGCAGTACGTCAACTTTAATCCAGGGATTCACGCGGTTGATCTATCACTGAAGAATGTATGCATAAGAGTGATATATAATCAAGGTTCTACAGGTTTAGAATTGATGATTCCACTTTAAATTCTTTTTTCCCCGATGGGATGTGAACTTAAAGAAGAACCAGTTATTCGACTACCTTTTCAACCTTAATTATATATGACTCGTATACGTGAAAGGGTGATTGTGAAACTAGGTATGAATT
Organism: Lactuca saligna; assembly: GCF_052625555.1. Taxonomy (NCBI): domain Eukaryota; kingdom Viridiplantae; phylum Streptophyta; class Magnoliopsida; order Asterales; family Asteraceae; genus Lactuca; species Lactuca saligna. Next base: position 110,114,293 of record NC_136421.1, on the reverse strand, counting down.
CTAATATGAACTTCAGGACGGAGAACTGCCTAAGTACGAGTAATCACATCGTCATGAGAACAAGCATAGAACCCAGTACGACTCCCGTAAATAGATCACCTTATAGTTTAAACACCCACGGAGATACAAGAACAGTTTGAACAACTTAGCGAACTACACATAAATAGAATTAGAAGACTAGGTTTCTCACCCTAGAGAACCTCGGTCATATTCTTCCAGAGATCGACAGATCGCATTGCATGTACCTCGGTTATCGAAGACTTCGTCAAGATTTTCATAGAAATCGTTATCTCTGCCTCGCATAGATAAAATAGTTGAGCAAACGCAAGGAAAGAAACTACTTCCAGGAATGGATCTGGAATCCGAATATCACCAGTTCGAGTGTTAGGGGAGGATGTCCGGAAGACTATCTCCTAAACTCGATGCGGACACTTCGATTTCGTAGTGATACCTTTCGGATAGGACCAATACACCCATAGTTTTCATGAGCTAAATAAATAGAGTTACGTCTTTCTTACTAGGACCAGTCATCATTTCTCCATGTAATGACTTACTTATCTACCCTCGTAGTAAGAAGAAAGCCCATGGTAACATTTCTATAGAGGAACTCTTAGCAAAGTTCTCTAGGCGCGAGTTTTGAAATTGAAGAGTCAAATTTCTAGAACACACTGTTAGTAATGTGAGAAATTATGAGTACTCTTGCAATTTGTCAAAACCGTTGAGCATTTATCGACATCAAAGACGCCGACAATCTTTCGCCAGATTCTAGGTCTTACCGACCTACCGCCTTAGTTCATTCAGAACTCCTCGCAAGCTACAGAAACTCGTACGACTTTGACCCAGCAAGGGATGGCCTTTGACTGGGAGGTTACGCAAGAAAAGGAACCTTAGAGATTCCAAGTGAGTGACCAAGTTCTTTAGGATAACTCACTCTGGGAATGGCTTAATACGCTTCGTAAAGAATGGAAAGCTAAATCCAAGGTAGATAGGACCTCCGAGATTCTTATCAGAATCGGTCATGTGCCTCACACAAACTAGACCTACTCCGCGAACTCAGTAACGTACTTTCTACTCTTCGCATCTCGATCGTGAAACCATACCTTTCCGTTAGGACTCTTGCAAGTCCACTCATTGAGATCCTTGCCTTTATATTAGAACTGTAGTGACCCTCGACCGAGAGGTCAAGCAGACGAAGAAACGTCATCGCCAGTTAGTGAAGGTTCGTTGGAATGCCAACCGAGAACCCGTTATCACTTAGTTGCACTAGAATCAATCGATTAGGAAGTTTCCTACTCACGACTCGATCATTCGTGCATACTTGCTTGCTTAAATTCTAATTTCGGGACGGAATTCCTTCTAACGGGGGGATAATGTGACAACCCAATATTTCGAGACAATGTAATGTAAAACCAATCAAATTTAGGTCAAAATATAAATTTCCTAAAATCTTATTTCGGTTAAATAAAGTAGTAGGAATCGTATCAAGGTTTTTGTACATATAAAGAACCCTAAAATCCGAGTTATAACGAAGAAGTTATGACCAACCGAAGATTCTCGGCAAAACTGGCAACACCGATTAAACGAAAAATGTGAAGTTTCAATACAATAGTTTTTAGCCTTAATTATCTAAATTAAAGTTATATATAACCTCAAACCGTGAGCGTACATAAAAAGAACGTCCAAATCTGAATTCGTATGAGAAAGTTATGATTTTTCCAAGATTCGGGTATATCAGTAGACAGCTAAAACTCGAAATAGAGCTCAAGATACTTTTGACCAAAACAACCTAAATGAGAATCTAAGGTCTCAACATTAGTAGCGCAACGATGAAAAGTTGGACGAAAACGGACATCGGATGAAGAAGTTATGGATTTCTAACAGAATTATCGCGTCCCGGCCCGTTAAAAATAAATAATTAAAAATAAGGTCAGAATTCGCCGATTAAGTCTAAACAAGAATTGTAGATCATGTTTCTAGCTACGCGTGCATATAAAGAACGTCAAAAACAGAGCTCGTACGCAAAAGTTACGTATTTTACAAGTTCGAGGTCCGAAATCCGAGGCTGTCAGGCTTGCCACGACGTGGCACAAGCTTGCCGCGACCCGGAAAGTGACTGAGGGCGTCCAATCAATGGAAGAGGATAAGCTTGACTCCCCACGACGTGGCCATCACTTGCCATGACGTGGCACACCCCAAAAATGCCCCTATAAGTAGATTTCAAGGGTTCCGAGCTCCATTGCTCAGTTCCTTTCTTTCTCGCGCCAAAACTCCGCGTTTAAGCCCCCGAGACCCTCCCGAAGCCCCGATTTTCACCTTCAAGTCCCGAATGAAGGTTTTGTGTTCCCGAGATTCCCGAGATTCCTGAGAATCTCGACATTACCCGCGTTTTCAACTCTTCCTGTCGAAGTTCTGCTCGATTCTTCTCTCGACTACTTCAAATCAACCACTTCAATCAAGTGAGTTCATACCCCTTTCAAACACACTTTAAATACATTTTAAATGCTTTTATACTCTTTTAGGGGGGGAATACAAGTAAACATACGGTTATTATCGTGTATTCTATAAAGTTTCACTCCACTTGTTTTACCGAATAAATCACTTGGAACTCATTACTATTATGTAAAACTCCTGTCATACTTTGTGTGCATTAGACTTATGCAAAGTATATAATGATTTCAAAGTACCTTTCATTGTTAAGTCGTTTTGTACATTCTAAAAACTTATAATTCATGTTTCGTCAAACATTGTGAAAAAGGATAAACTTTGCATACAAAAACTATCACTTTAATACAGGCTTAGTTGAGAATCCATGAGACATGTATATCTTCAAACGTTACTTTTCCTTATTAGAAAGTAATGTTGCAAGTCCTGTCTATAACCAGAGTCTCCCGTTCGGAGAACGTGTAACATGTGTATAGATCTATACGGGAAGTCATGATCCCGCGCCCTAACTGTTAGCTACAGTCCGTCCTTTGGGGTGACAGTTGTCATAACACTGCGACGCCTGAAGAACGTCGTTACAGGCATATTATGTTTAGTATGGTTATAAAACTCATCGGATATACAATTATTATGATATTATGCTTTTATGAACGGGTGACTGTTAAAACTATTCGTCAGCTAACAAACGCGATCTTCGTATAGCTTTATTTTATAAAACTATGACACAACTTTTAAGAACGTCGTTTTCTTGCGATTTTCGGTCTTAGAGACTACCAGCCATGTTAGGAAAATAAGGGTTTTTCCTATATACAAACCAAACAACTAATAGGAAGATAAGGGATTTTCCTGGTGCAATTATTTACAACTTATGACACGAACATTGATATGCATTTCATACTTTTATAAGAAAATAAGGGTTTTTCTTGGAAGATACAACAAATCATATCTCATCCATTAGGGAAAATATGGGATTTTCTGGATCTAATACATTCATTTTCAATACAACAAATCACAACTCTGCACACTTGAAATACTGAGTTTTTTCTGGAAAACATACACCCATTTTGGAATGGCATCCAATTTTTCTAAACTACTTATGAACTCACCAACATAATTGTTGACACTTTTTCTTTGAAATAATTTGTATTCTTAGGGTACCACTAAGTAGGTTTGGGAATCAACTTTTGGGATTAACGCGCTGGCGTTAATTACTTCTTTTGAATGATGTTTATGTATATATCTTTTGAACATGTAATGAATACAATTATGTAAACATCTTGGAAACTTTAATATATATGGTGGTGTGTACTTTCCTTTCTATGAACTGTTATGATACTAAATATGATGTCCTCCGCCCCCGAACGTTTCCGCCATTCTGGTTTGGGGATGTGACAAACACGAAATCGATGAACCCACAGACCATACCGTATTGACTATGCTTGAGACCTTAGAGTTGAAAGATTTGAGGAAGAAAAATAGAAATGCCTTATTTCTATTATACCAAGCAATCGATGTAAACATATTTAAAATAATTTCATCATTTGACGTTTTGAAGGAGGCCTGGGATATTTTACACAAATCATATAGAGGAGACGATAAGGTTAAGGTTGTTAGATTGCAAACGCTTCGTTGTGAATTCGATGGTTTAAGAATGAAGGAAAATGATTCCGAAAAACACTTTTACAATCGCATAATAATCCTAGTAAATCAAATGCGTTTGAATGGAGAAATCCTTGAAGATAAGAGGGTTGTTGAGAAAATCTTGCAAAGCCTCACAAAAAAATTTTGAATATGTCATTGTTGCTATAGAAAATCTTGGAGGAATTTTCATTTGAAAATCTTCTAGGTATGCTTCAATCCCATGAACTTAGGATGAAGCAGTTTGAACCCCTATATTGGAAAATGCACTTTAAGCTAAAGATAATCAACCCAAAAACACCAATAAAGGCAAGAATCAAAGAAAACCACAAATACAGTGCCATTATTGCCATAAGTATGTCACGTTATGAAAGCCTACATGAAAAGAATTGCAGAAGAAAGGAACGAAGTCCAGTTTTATTCACAACAAAGAGAGCAATGATGATAACACCATGTTCATGATGCTTAGTGTTCAAGATTCAGTGCAAGATACCTCGTGGTATCTAGAAAGTGGTTGCAGTAACCATATGATGGGCAATAAAGACCTGTATGTTAGTCTAGAAGAGTCAAAGAAATGGGAAGTCCGAATCGAGGATGATAACAAGCTTAGTGTGGCAGGGAATGGAATGATATCCATTAAGATTAGAGATAGTGAAAATAAGATCTCTAATATGTTATACGTACCAGGTTTGAAACATAACCTATTGAGTGTGAGACAACTTATTTTAAAGGGTATGGTTTACGGTTTAAAAATGGCTTTTGTGAGATAAAAGACTGGAATAATGTTTTGATCGGGAGGGTAGAGATGACTGTGAACAAGATGTTTCCTCTCAAGTTTGATGGGGAAAATCTTTTCTCTCTCTACACAAACACAAAATATGTGTTATGTATGTGGCATCATAGGTTTGGCCATACAAACATTGGTGCCCTTACTTACATACATAAACAACAACTGGTACATAAGCTACCCTCTATCATTGATACAAATGATATATGTGAAGCATGTGCATTGGGTAAACATTCGAAGAAATCATTTCCTCAAGACAAGACCTAGAGGGCATCAAAGCCCCTCGAATTGGTCCACTCAGATATTTGGGGTCCGATGAAAACATTTTCAATCGGAGGAAGCAGGTATGTATTAAGCTTTATAGATGACTTTAGCAGAAAAATCTGGATTTACTTTCTTAAAGAAAAATTAGAGACCTAAAATTACTTTGTGATCTTTAAAGCTTTGGTTGAAAATCAAAGTGAACACAAAATCAAATGTTTAAGGTGTGATCGTGGTGGGGAATACATTGCTCTTTGTCTTCAAATCTTCTTGAAAGATAAGTGCATGCATCATCATCTAACTGCAAGTTACACACCTCAAGAAAATAGGGTTGCTAAAATAAAAAGCAGGGCTCTTGGTGAGATGGCAAGGTGCATGTTATAAGAAAAGAGATTACCAGAGGAATTTTGGGTTGAAGCGATAGCATATGCAACATATCTGATCAACAGAACATCAACAAAAAGTGTAGATAACATGACACCATAGCAAGCTTGGAGTGGTCTTAAATTGGGTGTAAGACATCTAAAGATTTTTGGGTGCATTGCCTATGCACATGTACCTAACCAAAGAACAGGAAAACTCGATCATCAATCTGAAAAAACTGTGTTTGTGGGTTACAATGAAAACACAAAAGCATACAAACTTTATAATCCTATAACAAAAAAGGTAATCATAAGCAAAGATGTTATTTTTGATAAAGCAAAAGCTTAGAATGAACCTTTAAGAAGTGAAGAGAACTGTTCATACATCTGCTGAGCATTTGTTCAGAAAAAGAAAACGATGAAGAGGAAAATGAGATGAATACACACACAAACCTGTCAATGACAACTCAGTACAATCCATTGATGACTCTTCAAGTTCATCTAAAGAACCAACTTTTTTAAGAAAGACCAAGAAAAAACGAAGCATGGCAGACCTATACGAAAACACTCAAATACTGGACTTCGAAGACATGGCCGACTATGCTCTTTTTGTTGATGCTGATGCAGCAACTTTTGAAGATGCATTTCAAGATAAGAAATGGGGAGATGCAATGGATGCAAAAATAAGATCAATTTTGAAGAATGACACATGGGAACTAGTTGATCCACCCAAAGATCATAAATCTATTGGTGTCAAATGGGTGTATAAAACTAAACTTAATGAAGGAGGAGAGGTTCAAAAGTATAAGGCACGTTTAGTCGCCAAGGGATACAAACAAAAGTTGGGATTTGATTACCACGAAGTGTTTGCTCTAGTAATCAGACTAGAAACTATCTGTTTGGTTCTTGCTTTAGTATAACAAAATGAATGGGATGTGAATCAGATGGATGTGAAATCCGCTTTCCTAAATGGCACCCTTGAGGAACATGTGTACATTGATCAACCAACTAGATATGTGAAGAAGGGATGAGAGTATAAAGTTTGTCACTTGAAAAAGGCATTGTATGGTTTAAGGCAGGCACCTCGTGCCTGGTCCAGTATAATTGACAAGTACTTCTTGGAAAATGGCGTCAAGAAGTGCCCCTTCGAGCATACCCTATTTTCCAAAGAGGCTACTAACAAAATTTTAATTGTTTGTTTGTATGTGGATGATTTGGTTTTTACACGAAACTCAGAAAAAATGGTTCAAGAATTTAAGGAATCTATGAAAACAGAATTTAAAATGACTGACATGGGAGTATTGTATTACTTCTTAGGAATAGAGGTAAAGCAAGATCAAAAGAGGGTCTTAATTTCCCAACACAGGCACGCTAAGGAACTGCTTAAACGCTTTAACATGGTGGGTTCTTCACCTGTCTCTACCCCAATGGAGTTTGGATCAAAATTATTAAAAAAATACTTCAAAAGATGATGTGATTCCCAGTCTATATAGGAGTCTGGTAGGCAGCCTTATGTGTTTAACTACAACAAGACCCAACATCATGTTTTCTGTCAGTGTTATTAGTCGCTTCATGGAGAATCCCAAGAAAAGTCATTGGGAAGCTGGTAAGCATATATTGTGTTACATAAATAGTACTCTCAATCAAGGGCTTATCTATACTAGAACTGAAGATGCAAATTTGAGAGGCTTCAGGGACAATGATTATGGTGGGTATATAGATGATAGTAGAAGCACCACATGCTACCTTTCTAACCTTGGCTCTAGAGCCAAATCATGGCAAACGAAGAAGCCAAACGTAGTTGTCTTATCTTCTGCTGAGGCAGAGTACATTTCACTTTCAATGGCCAACTGCCAAGCCTTGTGGCTCAATGGTATTTTGGTTACATTGGGAAAATACCAAATCAATGCATCAAAGCATTTATGTGATAGCAAATATGCCATAGCTTTGTCAAAAAAAGAAAAAGCCATGCTCCATGGTAAAAGTAAGCATATTCGGATTAAATATCACTTCTGTGAACTTGTTGCAAACAAAGATATGGAAGTTTGTTTTTGTGAAACAAAGGATCAGTTGGCAGATATATTTATTAAGGCTTTGCAAGTAGGTAACTTCAATCGTTTGAAGAAGAATCTTGGAGTATCTGAAATCTAGCATAAGAGGGGAATGTTAGAATTAAGCAAGAACTTTGTATATATTATCTAACGGTAGTTAGTTAGTTGGTGGTTATAGTAAAAAGTTATTATCAGTTATGTAACCGTCCTAATGAATTGATGTAATGGTTAGGGATGTATAAATATGTAAACTCTGTGAATTAATAAAGTTTGTTGAAAATTTTAGGTGTGTACACCATCTTCTTCTTGTTTATAAAATTTTTCTTCCAACAAGTTTAGTCATCCGTGTTAGAATGACATTGTCTAAGGCTCTTGTGTGAATTTGGCATCCTTATTTCATAACACATTGTTCACATCTCTTAGAATGACACTAACTAAGGCTTTTGTATGACAGAGTTATCAAAAGCAATTTTTTGTGATATTCCTAAACAAAATGGGCACAATGAAAAATACAAATAGACAGTATTTTTATGACATAGAAACTTGTAGAAGTGAACATCTTAAGTGTTGATTGAACTATCGTCTTGTGGTCTTCTTGTAAAGCATGTGAGTGGAGAACAGAACCAGTAGTAGAATTGTTATGGAGGATATGAGCGATAGAAGAATAGAGGCTGCAGCACGGAAGCAGAATGAATCATACGTAGTACACATCTTGTTCCATCCGGTATGAGAATTCCCTTTAATTCCAGTGTATGAGACTCCTGATGCTGCTCCTGTTGCTGAAGCCATAATACCCAATAGCAACTGCACCATACCAATTGATTTTATGTTACTTCAAAATATAAAACCTGCGACATTTGAGTTCCCAGCTATATAAATTTAACTCCAAAACAAATTCATTCTTATAAGAATAGAACTCAAAACCTCTCGCTTCATTCAGCAAAATCTGGCCTGTTATGAACTAATAATTCTTGGAAAGATAGAAAATATTGCATTTACTTTGTATTGTTACAATAAAAAATGTTTTCTTTTTATGTGAGAAGTAGGTTTTCAAGTTATAATTAAAAGGTTACACAATTGTATTTAGTGTATCAACTTACAGCATCAAACATCACGAAATGAAACTGCAATTTTGTGGAGATTCCTCCCGGCTTCATAAGTGCCAAAACCGATAATGCCCCAGTGACAATGCTGTACAAGCAAACCACCGAGAGTGCTGTAATCAAGTATCTGCACCATAACATCACATTCGTTAATAGAAACTCTCGAACTCATATACAATGGTTACAAGAACACAGGTTAATTATTATGATTTTGGTTGAAGTAATGAAACTTACATGAACGATGGGATATAACTGAATTTTCCAGTCAATAGTACTGCGTGGTTTGGGGTAACTTGAATCAGCTTGGTTTGTTTAGAAATTAACATAACAATGATTGCAACCAATGATGTTATGAATAGAAACACCCTTAAGGCCAAATCAACCACCGGATGTGAATTATTCTTGTATTGTGATAACGACTGCTTCTCTGGTTGCTCGGCGGCGGCAGGTGGAGGAGATGTGGTGACACTGACATGGGATCCCATGGCCACCAGAATTTGGACAGGAGAAAATGGAAACTTTTATTTTTTTAGTTTTGTGAAAGTGTGGTTGGATGTTAGCTAGAAAGTGCAGTTTTATACTACGTAAGTACGTATATCTTTTTGTCAACTGATTTGTGTCGATGTTAGTAGGATGCTCATGGCACATGTTTATGTGAAGTTGACATTGCTTAATTTGATTTGACAACCCAAAAACGGGAACATTCTACAATAATGGAATATTTCACATGACCATTTTGCGAAAGGATTTCCATGGCTGATTGTGTAGCAAAGATTTTAGTTGCAAATGCAATCTTTATTTATTGGTCGACAGATAGTTAATCTCATCATCACTAATGCGTAGGTTTCATCGTAATTTCTAATTTCTAATACGAGGTATATGCGCCGTTACCTTTTTCTACAATTTACACGTATTACGAATATGTAATATGTAATATCTAATAAATCAATAAAGTACATAGACTAAAAATTCGAAAGATTAATCTATTTATTTCTTTTTAGTATGCTAATACTATATAATTTATCAACATAAGAAGTAAGAAGGTTTAAATATATTTGTCGTGGCTTCCTTTAGTAGTAGGAGAATAATAATTTGTAAAGCTTTTTTATTTAAACTAGATATTATCAGGCTCGTCATTCTGGGAAGGGTATAATTACCTCTTGTACTGATATTGATGAAAATGTTGAGGATATATATTTATGACGAAAATTCGAATATTTTTTATCTAATAAAAATAATTCTTCTGTTGAAATTTAATTGGTCTGCGGATATTATCGCAATATTGAAATAGTTGACTATTTTATCATTTAATTAACGAAATGACGAATATTTGCTAACTGTATATTACTTTGTTGATCTTGTATTTCAATAAAAAAAATGTAAATACTACGTGTCCACAATCTTATGCACAGCGTGGATTGGTAATCTGTGTAAACTTTATAAAGTTATATTGGACTAATTACCGTAGTAGTTTTACCCATCGACAACGATAACCTCAATTTTTTTTCTTATGTTTTGAAAAAAAAATCGTGTAAATCTATGATAAACACGTATGAACGACTAAACTACTAACATTCTGCAGAATATGAATAAAAAATAGTTTTGTGGATCAAGCAGTGACTAAATCAGTTGGCTTCTATGGAGTCGGGTGCTAATTAAAGATATAAAGTAGTTTGCATGGTTTATTATGCAATATTCTCTTTGCATATTTTTCTTTTTTGATATTTTTATCTACATCGGATAATTTTTAGTTTTTGTGCGTATATTCGGATTTTTAAAAGTCTACCGCACATCCAGGAAGATTATGTGGAAGTGAGAGAGACCATGTGGTTATGAAGATTTGAGGGAAGGAACTTGTGTCAATGGAGATCTTGGAAGCGATTGAATTTTAATCTTGAGTGGAACTTGAAGCTAGAAGGACTTTTGGACTACTTTTGGAAGCAAACATAAGAAAAATGGGATAGTTAATCGTGAAAAGAAGATGGAAATGACATTAGGCATATGGATTTGAATGGTTAACCACATATGTGGGCTTTGCATGATTTAAAGCCATGAAGCATAATAGTTGGCAAGCCGCTCTACACAACCCGCGGAGAAATTGGCCTCCAGGCCACGCTGCCCACATGGCAATCAAGAGACGAGAGTCATAATTTCGCATTTAGTTGCTATTTGTGGATGATTGGTAGGTCTCTTTTGGAAAATATTGGTTGACATGGAAGTAATTTTTGAATTTTTCCTTCCTTTTGAAGATCTACTTGAACTTATGATGAATTTGTATGGAAGTATTTTGTGGTAAACATCTTTTTATGTTCACATATATTCAGTCATGAGTTTTATGTAAATGTTTTGTTAGTTGGTTAATTTTTTGATTAAGTAATAGTTCTCCAAATTAACAAGCAACTATTGATTTATGTGTTTATTTTTATTTCACCTAAGTCAAGAAAGTATTTCCTCCGTAATGTTAATGAAAGCATGTTGATTTTCTTTTGAATTTGATTGATGAGTCTTAAACCTTAATGCTAATGCTAGTTGATTTTCAAATTAAAAGGTATATGCTTTATTGATCTGTGACTTTAATTAAAGAAAATGTGTTACTCTCTAGCCATTATATTAATTAAGAAGAGTGAAGGTAATTCAAACATATTGGGGTTACTGTATCCAAATTAAAAATTCATTACAAGTAAACTTGACATCGATTAGTTTGATTGACAACCTCAAAACTGAAAGATTCTAATTAATAGAATATTTTAGGAGTTCCAAGGGTGATTCTATACTAACGATTTTGCAACCATTGTTTACCAATGAAATCTCTCTTGTTGGTCAAAAAGTCATTAGGCGATGCGATACTTGTAATCTATTCATGTTGCATAACGACACCAGTTCTTATAAAATTCACACTACAAAGTCTTTAAGTCTTTCTCTTCTCGCAATGCGAGATGAATCGTGGCCTCAACCATGTCCTTCCACACCTTTGGGGTGTTATTTGTGGGTCGTTATTAGCCCCAACTCAACACCACACTTGATATATATATATATATATATATATATATATATATATATATATATATATATATATATATATATATATATATATATATATATATATATATATATATATATATATATAGGGTTGAGATCTAAAAGTTTTTCGAGAACTTGAAAACTAAAAATTAAACGTTAGATCAAAATCAATTCGTTAAGGATATGATCGTCATCTTACCAATCTTATTTAATGTTTAACTTTTTTTTGTTATTGAATATATTAATATAAATGTCTAAAAATTAACAAAATAACTCAAAATTTCGGATTTATTTAAAAAAAAATATTGATTTTTTAAAAAAATGGAGATTTTTTTCAAAAAACATGAGTTTAAAAAAAAAATTAAAAAAAGTATTTTTTTTTTTAAAACTGCATCTTTTAAAAAAAAAAAAAAAAATACTCCATTTTTTTTCCAAAAAAACTGTAAAAAAAAAAAAAAAAAAAAAAACCCTGCAATTTTTATAAAAAAAATCTGCATTTTTTTTTCAAAACTACTTTTTATAACAAAAAAAATCAACGTTTTAGATGCATATATAAATATTTCTTATACTATAATATTTGTAAGTAATTATAAAAATCTAATTTTTATTAATCAATCTGTAAACATAATATAAGTATTTTATTCGATACAAACTAAAATATAAAAAAAATACAAAGATTCATAGTGTTATCATTTCTTCATATAAACATTTCTATATTTTCTTCAATTTATCACTTTTCACATCTTCAATATTTTCAACAAATTCTTCAAAACCTACAAGAAAATTAAAAAAAATTGATTTATGCAAGAACAATAAAAAAAATGCAAAGTATATATCATGTAAGATTCAAATGTGATATTCACATTTGATTGTATATTTTAAGATTCAAATGTGAAATTCACAAGAAAATTAAAAAAAAAAAAAATTAATTAACAAAAACCACTCACACAAAATTCATGTGTGCAAATTGACGTAATTCATATGTGATTCACTAGTGATTTACATATGAATCACATGTAATTCATATGTTATTCACTTGTGATTTACTTGTGAATCATATGTAATTGATTTGTGATTCACTTGTGATTTACGTGTGAATTACATGTGATTAATATGTGAATTACATGCAATTTATATGTAAATCATTTATGAATTACATGTGAATCACATATGAATTACATGTGATTCACATATAAGTCATATATGAATTAGATGTGATTCACATGTAAATCGCATGTTATTCACATGTAATTTATATATGAATCACATCTAATTCATATATGATTTACATGTGAATCACATGTAATTCATATGTGATTTACATGTGAATCACATGTGAATAACATGTGATTTACATATGAATCACATCTAATTCATATATGATTTATATGTAATTCATATGTGTATAACATGTATTTATATATGAATAACATGTGATTCATATGTGAATCACATGTAAATAAGAACAAAAATTGCAACATAAAAGTTTTTGGGAACAAAATTAAAAAAAACCCAGCAACACTCAAGGACCAAAATTGTAATTTACTCTAAAAAAATTGAATCTCATTTTCACCACTTCAAATATGTCAAGTAATCTACCAAACTGGTGGGCATGCTGCTCCTCATCATTCACACCATCCGATATTATGTACTCAATGAAAATTTTTTGTTGACTGTAAAGTCAATACCATCGGGGTATTTTAGTAATTTTGCACTTTGAGGAAATTAAAAAAAGAAACAAAAAAAGAGCTACCTTTTCTTTTGATATTCTGCTAAAGCATTCATAAGTTTCTCTAAAGGAAAAGCGCGAGCTGCATGCATTATTTGACACCTAATATCTTGAACTGGTTGATGAAGAGACATTGTTAGGTTTATATTTTGTAAGTCACAATGAAGCTTGTTTATTGCATGAATTATTCCAACCTACAAGAAATTATGAGAATGATAGATATGACTCCAGAAATGTTCTTAAAAAGACTAATATTAAGGATGTAAAATGGAGCAAACAAAACAAATCGTTGAGACAGTAATATTCTTAGGTGAAAGCTGAAGAGGGAATGTTGTCATTACTCGAATAGCTTCAACTAAAGCATTGTAGTTGGTCAATGGCTCTCCCATTACCTGAATACAAGATGATGGTATCAGTTGTAGTGTCATAAATATCACACCCCAAAACCAAGAACGGCGGAAACGTTCTGGGGAGGAGGACGTCATGTAAAGTATCACAACACAGTAAATGTAAATAAGCAAACAATATCATCCATTGCATTAAATATATAATTTTAAAACAAGCGTGTTCTATACAGTTATAGACACCAAAAATAATGTAAATCAAAATAATAAGATGAGTCTTGGATGTACTCCATCTTTTCAAAAGATGGCCTCGATACCTATCTACTGGTGACCTGAGAATACAAGTTATTTTGAAAGAGTTTATCAGCATTAAGCTGGTGAGTACATAAGTATTTTAGTGTCGGTATTTGTCATCCAAAAATGTTTGAACATGTCTCAAGTGTAAGTTTGTAAAATGTAAGTAAATGTTTGTAAGTGTTTGTACAAGTTTGAATCTCTCAGAAAAACCTATATTTTCTATTAAAGTATCCTTCTACCAAGGCCTAACTGTTTTGTATGCTCGTTTGTTGTAAAATTGTGTAATTTCCCAAGTGTAACTATCATTTAACAAAATATAGTTTGTACATTAAAGTTTAAGTGAAACAATCACTGAAAGTATGTAATGGGTAAATTATTGTAGTACTGCAGTGTTGTATTATAGGAACTACTGCTATACTAACTACCTTAAACCGGATTTATATTAAGGTATCATCTGATAAATTGTACCATAATATCGACTGGTAACAACGACATACGAATGGTCGTAATAACGGAATGACGTTTGGCACCTGTAGACCTGCAGGTCCGGCTGTAGCTAGCAGCAAGGTGTAGGATAGTCAATCCAGTATAGATCTATACACAAACTCACACTCTCCCTCCAAGAGAATTTTGGCTACAACTCGGGCCATGACATTTAAGGCATGCTCTGATACAGTGGATCACAATTGTTAACTTATTCTTGTATATGTAATGTAATGAATTGTTCTAGTATAGTTGTATATGTTCTTCCTCTAGTATATAGTTGTATATGTTCTCTGTTTAGTATAGTTGTATATGTTCTCTTTCTAGTATAATTGTATAAGTACTCGTAGTAATAAGTATTGACTCGTGAATGAACTAACTCATTTATCTAGAAATTGTAGTAGTATGATCCTATGTTACCCTGATGGTAACTTACTGATGATGTACTGATAAGTATGAATATGGAAGTACTTTTATTTCTATACATGTATATTTGATATATAACTAATATTGAAACGACCTTCGAACGGTTACCCGAAATCCCACCAGACCACATCCAAATCGAGAAAAAGGAAATAGGGCGGATGGCCTTCCTAAGCCCTTTAAACATTTCTTATATATCTATACATATATGGGCATGCAATTTATAAGAATTAAAACAAATTTAAAAAAATCATTTGATAAGTAAAAGATTTTGTAAAACATTTTGAAGTAAAACAGTTTAATAAACAGTTTGAACAGTGATAAAATCATTGGTTTTCTAGTTATTAATCGGATGTGATTAATGTAATCACATGTGATTGATGCAATAACTATAAGCATTTAACTTGTATTCCCCCCCCCCCCCCCCCCCCATAAAAGTATTTAAAACATTTAAAAGTATTTCAAAGGTTAATTAAAGGGGTATAAACTCACTTGTGGTGAGTAGATTGGATTGAAGTGTCGGATACCGTGCTAGGTGGCAAACGGAGACTTGTTCACATGCACGAGCCTAGTTATCATATAATGAGCATATATATAACTAATTAGCCAAATAATAACTTAATGAAATAAGTTCGGACACTCGGTAACATGTAAACACTTTGTATAAGTGTTATAGGTCCTAATGGTTGCATCTAAGTTGCTATGGGACAAGGCTAAAGGGGTTTAATGTACCAAAGGGCTTTATATAAGAGTTTATTACCCAATAAACCCCACACAAGGAGTTTACGGTCGTAAACCCTTGAGTTTACGGCCGTGAACTCCAATCTTGGTGGTAATGTGTGTTTTGAAGTGCTAAATGATTTCTAGAATAAGCCTAGCTTGGTGGTTTAATCCTTTGGGTAGTTTACGGCATAGATAATACTCCTTTGAGGAGTTTACAGCCAAAAAACCATATCCCTTAGAGTTTACAGCCGTAAACTCTCATGGGATGGGTGTGTTAATTCTTTCAAGTCCCAAACACAAGTAGGATAATTTCTAGGCATTTGTTTAAGGCTATGGAGGACCGTAGGCACACTTTGGTGCCCTTATTTGGAGTTACGGACCAAGAGTATTCCTTGGCCGTAAACTCCATTTAAGGGGTGTTTTTGATGTGTTAATGTCTCCAAATTATCTAGAATTAATAGAGGATTAAGGTCTAGGGCCTTTAGGAGTGATTAGGGCACATTTAAGCCCTTGAATTTGGTGTTTACGGTCCAAGAAACTCTTGGGCCGTAAACACCTAAAGCTATGTGTTCTTGATTGTTTTCTGGCCTTAAATGTACATACATATCATCCTAAGCTAGTTACCTAACAAGGAAATGGGACTAGATGGCCTTTAAGCTTCATTTTGGAGTTTACTCCCCAAGAACGTTCTTGTGCGGTAAACTCCCGAATCTCATACATTTGACATACAATCTATGTTATTAAGCATAAAACAAGCATTAAAACACAACTAGGGAAGTGTACTCACAATTTGGGATGAAAACCCGAAGATCCGTGAGAGAGAAAATGGCTTTTCTCTAGTTGGAAATGTGAATAATGAATGAATTTAGTTCAGAAATCTATTTATCGTCCTGAAATATTTTTGGCAGAAAATATTTTTATTCCGGAATTGGACTCTAACATTATGAAGTTTTGGAATGCTCAAGTTTCATAAACCCATGAGCATCCACTCTCCTGATATCTCCTTAAACGTAAACCCTAATGTACACAAACTTATTCGGAAAAGTCTGAAATTCATTGAAACTGGACTAGCTTCTACTGAATAGTTAATGTTCGTACAAAATGGAAATTTCAGGTTGTCACAATAAATTTCAAGGAAAACAAGTTTTTTTAAGGTATTTACCATGGAAACAACATTGCAAATGGGTGATAATCGATGAGCATGTACTAATTATTCTACAATCTCTCCTATTGAGAGGTTGCTCTTGAATCCCATATTTCCAGTTGCACAGAATGTGCAACCCATTTTGCATCCAACATTTTGAAGAGAATGATTCACATATGTGTGTTGTGATATAGATCAAAATGTCAATTGAATCTATCAACTGAAGAACTCAAATCAGGAAAGAATTTCGGTTTGGAAGGAATGGATAGGGTAATGGTTTACCTGTGAGCATATGCATAAGGTAGATCTTGGACCACCAGGACGAGGTTTGCTTCCATATTTCCCTAAAAAAAGCAAAAACAATAACAGCAAGAGTACCTGAAGTTGAGGTAGATTAGATTGCATGAATGGAGTAGTTTTTAATTCTTAGATTCCATGTGTAACCCCCTGATTCTCAGGTATGGGTTTAAATGAAAGCTATTTGGTTTCGAGACCTAGGCGAAGACTTTTTTGCCTTACTCGTCGAGTAGCAGCGAGATGGGATCGCGTATTTAGTGGCCTACTCGCTGAGTCCATAAAGGTACTCGACGAGTAGGAGCTGGCAGATGAAACCTTAAATCCCATGGTTCTGCAGTCCATTGAGAGCTCAGAAAACCCTAATTTGTTGGTGCTTCATCCTTGTTGTAACACCTAAAGTGTCACACCCCAAAACCAGGAACGGCGGAAACTTTCTGGGGCAGAGGACGTCATGTATAATATCAACAACAATGTAAAGTAGTAAACAAGCAACAACATCATCCATTACATTAATAACATAATTATTATACAAAGTGCTCTGTCAAATTTTGATAAACACTAAAGCATAAATCAAAATGAAAGATAAGTCTTGAACAAGCTCCATCTTCCTTTCTCCTTGCATCGGTACCTGTCTATGATGACCTGAGGATACAAGTAATTTTGAAAGCGAGTATCAGCTTTGAAGCTGGTGAGATCATAAGTATTTTAGTGTCTTAATTTGTATGTAAATTCTTGTATGTCTTTGAAATGTAAGTATTTGCATGTATACGAATTGTAAGTATTGAAAATGTATATGAACTGTAAGTTTTGAAAATGTATATGAAGCAACTGTAAACGTTTGAAAAACCCTATAAATCCATATGATTCCTACTAGTATGTGAAGGTGTATTCTACCAAGACCTAACTGTTCTGAATGTAGTCTTCTACCAAGACCTAACTGTTCTGAATGTATGTCTCTTGTAAGAGTATGTATTTTCCCAAGCATAACTATCATTATCCAAAAATATAGTTTCTACATTAATGTGCGTCATGTGAATGTTCACGAAGTGAATGTAATGAGAAAATGAAATAGTACTATGGTGTAGTGCTATAAGAACTACCGCCGTACTAATTACCTTAAACCGGATTTTATATTAAGCATTATGTGATAAATTGCACCATACTATCGACTAGTAACAATGACATAATGAATGGTCGTAATAACGGAATGACGTTTGGCACCCGCAGACCTGCAGGTCCCGCTGTAGCTAGCAGCAAGGTGTAGGATTATCAATCCAGTATAGATCTATACGCAAACTCACGCTCTCCCTCCAAGAGAATTCTGGCTACAACTCGAGCCATGACATTTAATTCATGCTCCGATTTAAATCACAATAATTAACGTATTCTTGTATATGTGCTTTAATGAACTGTTCTAGCTGTAATGTGATGAACTGTTCTAGCTGTAATGTGATGAACTGTTCTAGCTGTAATGTGATGAACTGTTCTAGCTGTAATGTACGTGCTCTCTACCTAGCAAGTATAGTAATGTAATCGTTCTAGTATAGTTGTATATGTTCTCGTCCTAGTATAGTTGTATATGTAATGTACTGTAATGTTTTAGAAAGTACTGACTCATGAATGAACTGACTCATTGTAAGATATCGCGTTCTAGTAATGGTTCTAGGATCTTCCTGAGCTACCCATATGGTAGCTTTCTAGTAATCTAAGTGGTACGTATGGACATGGATGTATACCCTTGCTACCCAAGGGCATATGTTGAACTGGAAAGACCTTTTATGATATAACTATACATATAGAGGCATGCAATTTATAATATAAAAGCATAAATAAGTTTTGTAAGACATTTGAAACATAAATATTATTTTAAGAAAAGATCGACTTGATGTCAATCTATAAAACAAATTGAAGGCATAAGTTTAATAAAACAGTTTAAGTATAAGGAAACATTTGTTTGAAACACAGTTGTAAAGAAGTTTGAAAGGTAATGTACGGAGTAAGCTGTACAGTGTAAAAAGGAGTTTAAAACATATAAAATGTTTTTAAAAAGTCATTTGAAGGAAACTGTTTGGTAAAACGGCTAATGAGTAGCCAAATCATTTGAATGATGTATATTAATCACATGTGTTTGATGTAATAAGTAATATAATCCTACTTACTAATCACATGTGATTGACATAATAAGTAGCATGATTCTACTTGTATCCCCCACCCCCCCCCCATAAAACATTTAAAAATAGTTTAAAACATTAGTTAAGGGGTATGAACTCACCTGCAATAAGTGACTGGAATTGAACGGACTGTTATCGTACGGAAGGATCGGACAATTGTTTGGTGTCAAGTGGACACTTAGACACACACAATGATCCTAATTACATATGAAAACATATGTATATAAATAATTAGTGATTATAACACTAATTATACAAGTAATAATATTTAAGCGCGAGCATAACACTTTTGGTCAAGTGCTAGGAGGCTAAAGGGTTGCAACAAAGGAGTGCAATGCTCCTAATGTGAGTTTAAGGTCAAAAGACCATATTCTTTGGAGTTTACGGCCCAAGAGAGTAAGCTCATGGCCGTAAACTCTGAACCAAGGCTTGGAATGGTACTTTCAATTACTACAACCTTAGTGGGAATTGTTTCAAGGCCTATACAAGTGTTTAGGCACCATATTGACTCCTTTGGGGAGTTTACGGCCCAAAGACCCTTTTCCCTTGGAGTTTACGGCTGCAAACTCCCTTGGGAGGGTGATTATGGTGCTTTCAAGTCTCAAACATTTCTACGAACAAGTCTAGGCTTTAGTACTTGGCTTTAGGAGGGTTTATGGCACCATTTGGTACCATTTCTTGGAGTTTATGGCCATAGAACAATTTGGGATATAAACTCCCTCACAAATGGGGTTCTAAATGTTTTAGCTAGTCCATAACTCATCTAGGTACTTGACCAAATTGTCCCTTGGCCTAAGGAAGTGTTTAGGGTGTCCTTTGACCCCTTTATGGGAGTTTACAGCCCAAGAACCATTCTTGGTCGTAAACTCTTCAATAGTTGTTCTTTTCTTATGTTTCCTAGGTCCTAAACACATTAAGGTAATTGCCAAAAATAGAGTCCAAGCCTTTGGGGGTGATTAGGGCACTTTTAGCCCTTGAAAAAGGGGTTTACGGCCCAAGAACATATCCTTGGCCGTAAACTCCTAAAACTATATGGTTTTTATTTATTTCTAGCCTCTAATGTTCATACATAAAGTCCTTAACTAGTTGCCTAACAAGGAATTGGGACTAGATGGCCTTTAGGCCTTGTTTTGGAGTTTACACCCCAAGAACGTTCTTGGGCCGTAAGCTCCCGGATCTTGTGTTTTGGACATGTAAATAATGTTATTAAGTATATAACAAGTATTAAAACACATCTAGGGAAGTAGACTCACAATCTGGGATGAAAACCAGAAGATCCGTGAGAGAGAAATTGGCTTTTCTCTAAATGGAATTCAACTAATGAACCAATTTGGTTCAGAATTCTATTTATAGTCCTGAGATTTTTGGCAGAAAATATTTCTATTCTCGGAATGGATTCTAATGATCTAGGGTAATGGAATTTACAGTGTTGCACAAAATCCTAGTGTAACTACTCTCTGAATACCCCATTTTGATGTAAAACCATGAAACTGCCAAACTTATATTCTAAGTCTGAATTTTCACTATAACTGATCTACATCTATTGGCTTGATATGGTTTTTTTAGAATGGAAATTTCGGGTTGTCACATCATCCCCCTGTTAAAGGGAATTTCATCCCGAAATTAAAATTTAGGCAAGGAAGTATGCACGAATGATCGAGTCGTGAGGAGAAAACTTCCTAATCGATTGGTTATGGCGCGCTTAAGTGAAATTGGGCTCTCGGTTGGTATTCCAACGAACCTTCACTAACTGGCGACGGTGTTGCTTCGTCTGCTTGACCTCTCGGTCGAGGGTCACTACGGTTCTAATACGAAGGTGAGGATCTCGACGAGTGGACTTGCAAGAGTCCTAACGGAAAGGTATGGTTTTACCATCGAGATGCGAAGAGTAGAAAGTATGTTACCGAGTTCGCGGAGTAGGTCTAGTTTGTGCGAGGCACAGGATCGATTCTGATAAGAATCTCGGAGGTCCTGTCTAACTTGCATTTAGCTTTCCACGCTTTACGAAGCGTATTAAGCCATTCCCAGAGTGAGTTATTCTAAAGAACTTGGTCACTCACTTGGAATCTCAAAAGTTCCTTTTCTTGCGTAACTTCCCAGTCAAAGGCCACCCCCTTGCTGGATCAACGTCGTACGAGTTTCTGTAGCTTGCGAGGAGTTCTAAATGAACTAAGGCGGTAGGTCGGTAAGACCTATAATTTGGTGAATGACTGTCGGCGTCTCTGGTTTCGATAAATGCTCAACGGTTTTGACAAATCGAAAGAGTACTCAAAATTTCCCACACTAATAATAGTGGGTCTTTAGAAATTTGACTCTTCAATTTCAAAACTCGTGCTTTGAGAACATCGTTAAAAGTTCCTCTGAAGGAGATGTTTTCCCATGGGTTCCTTCTTACTACAAGGGTACATAAGTAAGTCATTTCCTGGAGAAATGACGAACTGATCCAGGTAAGAAAGACGTACCCTACTCGTTTATGTCACAACTGGAAATTTTGTGTCATGTAATCTATACATTAGACCTAATGTGAATCAAAAACTTCAATCAAATACAATATACAAGCACTACAAGTAGTCATCAAACAATTGGAGACCCTAGAAGTTCTTGTTAAGTCCATTTTGGACTAGGACTTCCTATTTGGATCCAAATGGACCAATAAGCTTCCAATTGGACTATCATGGGCTTAGGACCCTAATTGGGCTCTAATTGGACCCACACTAATTTATTTCAACATTTTAGGTCATATTGGGCCTAGAATGAAATAAATCACAAGCTTTGATCCATAATTTAACCTAACCTAGCTTAATAAAGCATAAAAATCACAATTTTATTTTATAAGGCCAATAAATACCCTAAACTACCTCTAATGTTGGGCTTAGGGGCAAAAAGCCCAATTTTTCCTTCTTCTCTCCCCATTCTCGGCCCAAGCCCAAGGAAAAGGGAGAGTTGACCTTGGGTTGCCACCTCACCTTTATATGTTGGACTTCCATGCATATAATTCATGTTTCCAAGCAAACATCATATCAAGATCACTTCTTTTTCTCTCCTCTCTCCTTGTTTCGGCCGAGAGCAACACCACACACACACAAAACACTCACAAACTCTCTCTAAAATTCACTCAAGGCTTCTTCTTCTTCTTCATCCAAAGACTCGAAATTTAGGTAGCATTCAAGGAAGCTCTTCCATAAAATCATCATCTAAGGTAAGGATTTGCTTGGATCTATGACTTATATTCTTTGTTTATCAAAAACCTCTTCCTAATCCATGCAAAAACCGTGATTTTGCACCTTAGAAAGCTTCATACACTCCAAAACGTCATCAAGGGTGCTAAGGCCAAAAATCACTTCATTTCTTCCATTCTTTCTTCCAAAAACCGAATCAACACCCAAGGTGAGTTTCATATCCCCTTATTTTCAATTTTTATGAGTTTTTATGGGGGAGAATACAAGAAAATGTGAAGATCCATCATTATGTGTATGTTGTGGTTGATTTCTATGCTTATTTGTATTTTTGCATGATTTTATTGATAGATCTAGGGTGATATGCTAAAAACCGAGACATACATTTTATCATAGCACAAAATAGACTATCACATGCAAAGTATACTAAGAAAATGGCTAAATAGCTTAACAACACTTAACTTGGGCTAAAAACTCATTTTTTTGACATAAAATGTTGAAAATGCAAATTTGAAGGGCCTAATATGAAACTTTCGAAATCTGATGGGTGTGATGAGTCAAAACAGTTTGCATAATGTATTTTTCTGAAAATATGCTATTTAGAGGGCTAAAAACATAAATTTCAAGCTTATTGGGCTAAATGTGAAATTTTTGGCCCAATAAGGCCCAATATGCGAAATTCTCTAAATTGGAGGGCCAAAACTGCATTTTTCTATAAAACAGTGGGCTATAAGTGTTCCATATGCTTTTCAAAGGTTTAAAATGCTTTCCAAATTTAAAAGGGACCAAAATTGTAAAATTTTTCCAAATGGGGTCAAAAATGCAAAAGTTGCGAAAAATAGGGGTTAGAACCGAGAAAACTGAAGTTTCAAGGGCTTAAACTGTTTTCTATGATAAGTTGCTGGAAAAATACTTATGTCAATAATTTTTGGTATAAAAATGTCAAAAAAATTGATTTAAGGATCAAACCGGAAATTTTTTTATAAAGGGGTAAAAAGAGTAAATCCTTCAATCAAGGAGGGGCTGAAAACAGAAAATCTTCAAGGCTAGTTAATACATGCAATTTGACCAATTGATGGTAACACGCTTGTCGACGAAATACAATATACTATAATACCAAAAGTCGTTGTCAAACGAATTGGTTCGGTCTCGAACCAATAAAAATCCAAAATCACTAACACAACGAAGTTACGACATTTCGATTTATAACCATAACGATTACGAATACATGCGAGTGTGCACAGACGTCTACGCACCATCTTTGGGCCCCAAAAGTGTAAAATCTTGTCCGTTGAGCCTAGCTAGCCCAACGACCTGATCTTAAGGCCCGAAGGTCTCTCTCTCTTACGAAGTGTTGGGTTTTACCGACCCTACATGACGTAACAGGACTTTCAATGGCAATATGATGCTGGTCCCCAAGGGTCCTTCAGTGCTGCTAGTAAAGTCTGTAACTCACGATTGCGAGTTGGGCTTCGGGCCCTTCGCAATTGCATTTGGTCTCGGACGACACGGGGAAACCCTGAAGGTTTCGTACCTTTTTCCTTCCCTCCGGTCGTGGGACTTAACAAGTCCGGTAGGATCGAGTCGCGTGAAGATTTACGAGTGACGCCTATAAGGATCGCTTGTAAGGTTGTTGACTTGTCGTTTTCACGAACGCTTGTCCCAACACTTCACCACCCTCTGTACCCTCGATGCCTCCGGAATACAACGATACAACGATGGGAAAACGTCGGGTTTTCCTGGAATTTCAATAACGATTACCAATTGCCTATCGAACTTCACAACCCTTGCGCTTACATCTATAGAATTCAAACAAGCATACTCATGGATCATCACTTATTATTTTTACACCATTCAATTTCTAGAAAATATCGGATTTTCTAAAGGTTTTCAAACAACACATCGTATTTCAAACTCTACTTATGAACTCACCAACATTTCATATGTTGACGTTTTTCAAAATACTTGTATTCTCAGGTAACAGATAAAGTGAAGATGATTTGTACTCGCTGACGTTTTGCTATGATTTAAGTAATACCAAACAGTTATTTCTTTGAATGTAATTTTTGGAACAATGTAATGTATGTAAACGTTACCAGTTGTATCAATTCCAAATGTTGGTGATGTATAATGTTATGTTTCATATATATGCATTGTAATGGTATTCAATGAGTCACGATAGCCCCCGGACGTTTCCGCCGTCTGGTTCGGGGGTGTGACAGGTTGGTATCAGAGCATTGTTTATAGTGAACTAGCATATCTCGCCGCACTCGGATATGCAACTATAAACCAAAAAGAGGGACTAACATAACTCTGAACAAAACAAGTAAATAAAATACGCTTGCTTGTATTAGGAATAAGAACATAACGTCGAATCAAACACAATAATGCAGGTATCTCGGTTAAATTGGGACTGTTCTTAGTAATACCAAGGAGTGAATGTAGCCTGATCAACTACATTCTCTCCAAGGTAAAGCTAATACACGTCCCGATGAGATCGGGATAGCTAGGGAACCTAAAACTATACCCCTACCACCAAGAAAAGGATGTCGGTTTAGCTTGCGCCGTAGCATTAGAATCATAGGAAAGTGATAGCTTATTCGCATACTTTCTCTCAGTCGTCATGGAGGGAGAGCATCAGGGCATTCAGTTCTTCCAAGCCCCTGAGGCACACGGGGTACTCGAAGGCGAACCAGGAGGGAATCAAGAGGGGGCTTACGACATTGAACCAGATGAGTACATGGACACCGACTACGAGTTCGAGGAGACCGACGATGACATGAAGGAGGATTAGGCCCCAGACACGGGTCACATCGCATCTCCTGGTAGCGAAGCGCGACGGAATCCCCGCGTCCCACCAGTGGATCCCTCGCGGGAGAACCACTCCCCAGAAGCCGTGATTGCCGACTTACGACAACAACTGTTCGTCATGGAAGCACGAGCCGTACGAGCAGAGCTTGAGAGGGATGAGGTTATTGTAGACATGACAGAGATGGCGCAGCTGCTAGCTCAGCACTTCGGCATATGATTTCACCATTATCGTAGGACGCAGCTCATCGAGGCTAGGGATAGACTCATCATAGTAGATCATTAGGAACTATGTTATGTACTCCGGCTCTATGTTTAAGTGACTACACTACTCATGGAGCCGTTATGCTGTCAGATTAGTGTCACTTATGTATGCTCTTACGAGCAAATTTTCATGTATCAAATGCGGATAATATTAGTAAATTTCTATGTGTTTTATTTCGATGTTGCAACTTGTCATGTGTTGGAACGTTATGATTGTATGCCTGATAGTAGAAACGTTTAGGTTCGTATCATACACCTAGATAGTAGGGTCGCAACCTCACGGAACCCACGAACACTCAACATCTTTCCGTTTCATGACAGAAAGATGCCTCGCCCAACTACTCGCGGAAACCCAGGACCAATCCCACCTGAGGTCGACTCAGCCGCCTTCCAGGCAGCTGTATCTGTGGCAGTCACCGCAGCTATTGCACAAATTCAACAAGGGAACAATGGAGGGGTCAATGGGAAAGGAGCCGGGAGCTCAAACAATGGAATGAATCAAGGATCCACCAAGGCATGTACCTACAAGGACTTCACCAACGCCAAACCACGAACTTTTAATGGCACTGGAGGAGTGATCACTCTGAAACGCTGGATCGAGAAGGTGGAATCAATATTCGAGATATGCGACTGCCCTGAGCACATGAAGGTGAAGTTCGCAGCTTGCACTTTTGTGGATCAGGCGCTCACCTGGTGGAATGGACATGTAGAATCCATGACGCTCCGTGTAGCCAACTCTATCCCCTGGACAGAAATGAAAGAAATGTTGATGGCAGAGTACTGCCCACGAGGCGAAATACAGAAGATGGAACAAGAGCTATGGAACCTCACTGTACAAAACGCGAATATCGATGCCTACATATCGAGATTTAGCGAACTATCTCTGTTGTGCCCGGGTATGATCACCTCGGAAGGAAAGAAGATCGAGCGATTCATCTGGGGACTCACATCACCAATTCAAGGGAATGTGATAGCTGCAAACCCAGAAACATTTGACAGCGCAAAGAGATTGGCGAAGAGGTTGTACGACCATAATAACAAAAAGGGAGAGAAACCAGTGGAGGCTGAGAAGAAGAAGGAAGGAGATGACAAGAGGGGAAGGAACAACAAGAGGAAGGGGCGTCAGGGCCCCGACACCTTCAAGAAACAACAGACAGTGGCGGTAAATGCCGTTACTACATCAGCTCCAGCCGCACCACATGCTCCAACCTCAGCCACTTCAAATACTTCCAAACCTTATTCCGGTAATCTTCCTAAATGCAACAAGTGTGGTTTCCATCATTATGGAGAATGCAAGGATTTTCAGTGCACCAACTGCAACCGAAGAGGTCACACTGCAAAGTACTGCAAAGCTTACCCTCCCCACAACCAAAATCAGGGAATCAACAACAATAAACCTCGCAACAACAACAACGCCCCTGTCAGCGGCATCAGCGCAGGGCCTAGCTACACCTGCTACGGATGCGGGAAGACTGGACACGTCCGCCGAGACTGTCCCAACAACAACAATTCAAGAAATGGAGGAACAGGAAGGATGATGACCGTGGGTCAGGGGGAAGCTATTCAGGATCCCTCTGTTGTTACCGGTACGTTTCTCTTAAACCACGCTTATGCATGCATCTTATTTGACTCCGGAGCGGAGCGAAGCTTCGTAAGCAATAAGTTTAAACACTTACTAAAACAACCTCCCCAAAAGCTAAATGAAGCCTATACGGTGGAAATGGCCAATGGAAAAACCGAATCCACTGGGGAAATCTATGTCGGATGTACCCTAACTCTTAATCAACACATCTTCCGAATAGACCTAATTCCAGTATCAATTAGGAGTTTCGACGTGATCATCGGTATGGACTGGTTAAGCCCCCACCATGCCGACATTATGTGTCACGAGAAGGCCGTCCGTCTTCGTCTCCCAAATCACGAAACCCTAGTGGTCTACGGAGACAAATCTAGCATGAACCTTCGTCTCGTTTCGTGTGTCAAGGCACAAAAATATCTACGAAGGAACAATCTGGCGTTCCTGGCTCATGTGGTGGACAAGACCAAGGAGGAAATTAGCGTTCGAGACATTCCAGTAGCATGTGAATTTCCAGATGTATTTCCTGAAGATCTTCCGGGAGTGCCCCCAGAAAGACAGGTCGAATTTCGAATTGACCTTATCCCAGGAGCAGTTCCTCTTGCTAAATCACCCTATCGGTTGGCTCCTGCTGAAATGCAGGAATTATCCAGCCAACTCAGCGAACTTCTGGATAAGGGATTTATCCGACCTAGTTATTCACCATGGGGAGCTCCGGTGCTCTTTGTCAAAAAGAAAGACGGATCTTTTAGAATGTGTATCGATTACAGAGAGTTAAACAAACTCACAATCAAAAACCGCTACCCACTCCCACGAATCGATGACCTATTTGACCAGCTCCAAGGGGCTAGTTATTTTTCTAAAATAGATTTACGGTCCGGGTATCACCAACTCAAAGTCCGAGAAGAGGATATTCCAAAAACCGCTTTCCGAACTCGTTACGGACATTATGAATTTGTCGTAATGCCCTTCGGTCTAACGAATGCCCCCGCCGCATTTATGGACCTAATGAATCGAGTCTGCCGACCGTTTCTCGACAACTTTGTCATTGTTTTTATCGATGACATCCTCGTCTATTCTCGAAACAAGGAAGAGCATGGCCAACATCTCCGACAAGTCTTAGAAACCCTACGATCAGAAAAGCTATACGCCAAACTCTCCAAGTGTGAGTTCTGGTTGCGGAGCGTGAACTTCCTAGGCCATGTAGTCAGCCGAGATGGAATCCATGTGGATCCCTCTAAGGTCAAAGCGGTAGAAGGTTGGGCAATCCCGACAACGCCCACGGAAATTCGTCAATTCTTGGGATTAGCAGGCTACTATAGGAGATTCATTCAAAACTTCTCTAAGATCGCCAAGCCACTTACCTCGCTTACGCAAAAGGGCGTACCATTTAAATGGACAGACAAACAAGAAATCGCATTTCGAACCTTGAAGCAAGCTCTCTGTAGCGCACCAGTACTATCCCTACCTGAGGGAACGGAAGATTTTGTAGTCTACTGCGACGCGTCAAATCAGGGTTTAGGTTGCGTTCTCATGCAACATGGGAGAGTTATAGCCTATGCATCCCGCCAGCTAAAGACGCATGAAGTGAACTACACAACCCATGATCTAGAGTTGGGAGCTGTAGTCTTTGCCCTAAAAATTTGGAGGCATTACCTTTACGGTACAAAGTGCACCATCTTCACAGATCACAAGAGTCTCCAACACATCTTAAACCAAAAGGAGTTAAACATGAGGCAACGAAGATGGGTTGAGTTGCTAAACGACTATGAGTGCGAGATTAAGTACCATCCAGGCAAGGCCAACATAGTAGCTGATGCATTAAGTCGGAAGGAGTACTCTAGCCGTCGTACGAAAACTCTCTCAATCACCATTCAATCTCATCTAGCCACTCAAATCGCGTCGGTCCAGTCGGAGGCCATGAGAATGGAAAATAGAGCTAGCGAAGCATTACGCGGGATGGAAAAGAACCTAGAAACAAGGGAGAATGGGGTATACTACTTCATGAACCGTATTTGGGTCCCTAAACTGGGAGGGTTTAGAGATGTTGTCATGAAGGAAGCCCCCAAGACGCGATACTCCATTCACCCCGATTCTGATAAGATGTATTTGGATATTAAACAACACTATTGGTGGCCTAACATGAAGGCGGAAATCGCGACCTACGTTAGCAAGTGCCTTACATGCGCCAAAGTAAAGGTGGAATACTAGAAACCATCAGGATTGTTGCAGCAACCGGAAATTCCCAAGTGGAAATGGGAGGGGATTTCAATGGATTTCGTCACCAAGCTACCCAAGACGTCGGATGGACTGGATACCATATGGGTAATCATCGATCGACTGACGAAATCTGCCCATTTCCTGCCAATCAAAGAATCTTACAAGATGGAGAGACTGACACGGTTGTACCTACGAGAAATCGTGAGACTCCATGGAGTGCCAAAATCCATTATCTCGGATAGGGACAGTAGGTTTACGTCCCGATTTTGGCAATCACTTCATAAGGCGATGGGAACAACCCTTGATATGAGCACCGCTTATCATCCTCAAACGGATGGTCAAAGTGAGCGAACTATCCAAACACTCGAGGATATGCTCCGTGCATGCGTGATAGACTTCGGAAAGTCTTGGGATACTCACCTACCATTAATCGAGTTCTCATACAACAATAGTTACCATTCGAGCATCAAGATGGCTCCTTTCGAAGCACTTTACGGGCGTAAATGTAGATCACCGTTATGTTGGGCGGAGGTAGGTGACACCCAGCTAGCAAAAGTGCATGCGTCGGACAACACATTAACGGGACCTGAGATCATTCGCAAAACCACGGAAAAGATCGTTCAAATCAGGGCTCGACTGCAAGCATCGCGTGACCGACAAAAGAGCTACGCTGACAAACGACGAAAACCCTTAGAATTTCAGGTCGGTGATCGAGTACTGTTGAAAGTCTCGCCCTGGAAAGGGGTTATACGTTTCGGAAAAAGGGGAAAACTGAATCCGTGATACATTGGACCTTTCGAAATCACCGCTCGAATTGGTCCGGTAGCATATAGACTACAACTACCCTCAGAGCTAAATGATGTACACCCCGTGTTTCATGTCTCTAATCTGAAGAAGTGCCTATCAGATGAAACCCTTGTCATTCCTCTGGACGATATCGAAATCAATGAGAATCTCCTGTTTGTTGAAGAACCCATCGAAATCATGGACAGGGAGGTGAAGCGTACTAAGCAGAGTCGCATCCCGATTGTGAAGGTACGGTGGAACGCAAAGCGTGGGCCAGAATTCACTTGGGAACGCGAAGACCAAATGAAGCAAAAGTACCCTCACCTATTCTAGTTTTCTCAAACCTAGCTTTCAAACAGAATTTCGGGACGAAATTCCCTCTAACGGGGGGATGATGTCACAACTGGAAATTTTGTGTCATGTAATCTATACATTCAACCTAATGTGAATCAAAAACTTCAATCAAATACAATATACAAGCACTACAAGTAGTCATCAAACAATTGGAGACCCTAGAAGTTCTTGTTAAGTCCATTTTGGACTAGGACTTCCTATTTGGATCCAAATGGACCAATAAGCTTCCAATTGGACTATCATGGGCTTAGGACCCTAATTGGGCTCTAATTGGACCCACACTAATTTATTTCAACATTTTAGGTCATATTGGGCCTAGAATGAAATAAATCACAAGCTTTGATCCATAATTTAACCTAACCTAGCTTAATAAAGCATAAAAATCACAATTTTATTTTATAAGGCCAATAAATACCCTAAACTACCTCTAATGTTGGGCTTAGGGGCAAAAAGCCCAATTTTTCCTTCTTCTCTCCCCATTCTCGGCCCAAGCCCAAGGAAAAGGGAGAGTTGACCTTGGGTTGCCACCTCACCTTTATATGTTGGACTTCCATGCATATAATTCATGTTTCCAAGCAAACATCATATCAAGATCACTTCTTTTTCTCTCCTCTCTCCTTGTTTCGGCCGAGAGCAACACCACACACACACAAAACACTCACAAACTCTCTCTAAAATTCACTCAAGGCTTCTTCTTCTTCTTCATCCAAAGACTCGAAATTTAGGTAGCATTCAAGGAAGTTCTTCCATAAAATCATCATCTAAGGTAAGGATTTGCTTGGATCTATGACTTATATTCTTTTTTTATCAAAAACCTCTTCCTAATCCATGCAAAAACCGTGATATTGCACCTTAGAAAGCTTCATACACTCCAAAACGTCATCAAGGGTGCTAAGGCCAAAAATCACTTCATTTCTTCCATTCTTTCTTCCAAAAACCGAATCAACACCCAAGGTGAGTTTCATATCCCCTTATTTTCTATTTTTATGAGTTTTTATGGGGGAGAATACAAGAAAATGTGAAGATCCATCATTATGTGTATGTTGTGGTTGATTTCTATGCTTATTTGTATTTTTGCATGATTTTATTGATAGATCTAGGGTGATATGCTAAAAACCGAGACATACATTTTATCATAGCACAAAATAGACTATCACATGCAAAGTATACTAAGAAAATGGCTAAATAGCTTAACAACACTTAACTTGGGCTAAAAACTCATTTTTTTGACATAAAATGTTGAAAATGCAAATTTGAAGGGCCTAATATGAAACTTTCGAAATCTGATGGGTGTGATGAGTCAAAACAGTTTGCATAATGTATTTTTCTGAAAATATGCTATTTAGAGGGCTAAAAACATAAATTCCAAGCTTATTGGGCTAAATGTGACATTTTCGGCCCAATAAGGCCCAATATGCGAAATTCTCTAAATTGGAGGGCCAAAACTGCATTTTTCTGTAAAACAGTGGGCTATAAGTGTTCCATATGCTTTTCAAAGGTTTAAAATGCTTTCCAAATTTAAAAGGGACCAAAATTGTAAAATTTTTCCAAATGGGGTCAAAAATGCAAAAGTTGCGAAAAATAGGGGTTAGAACCGAGAAAACTGAAGTTTCAAGGGCTTAAACTGTTTTCTATGATAAGTTGCTGGAAAAATACTTATGTCAATAATTTTTGGTATAAAAATGTCAAAAAAATTGATTTAAGGACCAAACCGGAAATTTTTTTATAAAGGGGTAAAAAGAGTAAATCCTTCAATCAAGGAGGGGCTGAAAACAGAAAATCTTCAAGGCTAGTTAATACATGCAATTTGACCAATTGATGGTAACACGCTTGTCGACGAAATACAATATACTATAATACCAAAAGTCGTTGTCAAACGAATTGGTTCGGTCTCGAACCAATAAAAATCCGAAATCACTAACACAACGAAGTTACGACATTTCGATTTATAACCATAACGATTACGATTACATGCGAGTGTGCACAGACGTCTACGCACCATCTTTGGGCTCCAAAAGTGTAAAATCTTGTCCGTTGAGCCTAGCTAGCCCAACGACCTGATCTTAAGGCCCGAAGGTCTCTCTCTCTTACGAAGTGTTGGGTTTTACCGACCCTACATGACGTAACAGGACTTTCAATGGCAATATGCTGCTGGTCCCCAAGGGTCCTTCAGTGCTGCTAGTAAAGTCTGTAACTCACGATTGCGAGTTGGGCTTCGGGCCCTTCGCAATTGCATTTGGTCTCGGACGACGCGGGGAAACCCCGAAGGTTTCGTACCTTTTTCCTTCCCTCCGGTCGTGGGACTTAACAAGTCCGGTAGGATCGAGTCGCGTGAAGATTTACGAGTGACGCCTATAAGGATCGCTTGTAAGGTTGTTGACTTGTCGTTTTCACGAACGCTTGTCCCAACACTTCACCACGCTCTGTACCCTCGATGCCTCCGGAATACAACGATACAACGATGGGAAAACGTCGGGTTTTCCTGGAATTTCAATAACGATTACCAATTGCCTATCGAACTTCACAACCCTTGCGCTTACATCTATAGAATTCAAACAAGCATACTCATGGATCATCACTTATTATTTTTACACCATTCAATTTCTAGAAAATATCGGATTTTCTAAAGGTTTTCAAACAACACATCGGATTTCAAACTCTACTTATGAACTCACCAACATTTCATATGTTGACGTTTTTCAAAATACTTGTATTCTCAGGTAACAGATAAAGTGAAGATGATTTGTACTCGCTGACGTTTTGCTATGATTTAAGTAATACCAAACAGTTATTTCTTTGAATGTAATTTTTGGAACAATGTAATGTATGTAAACGTTACCAGTTGTATCAATTCCAAATGTTGGTGATGTATAATGTTATGTTTCATATATATGCATTGTAATGGTATTCAATGAGTCACGATAGCCCCCGGACGTTTCCGCCGTCTGGTTCGGGGGTGTGACAGTTTAGCTCATGAAAGCTATGGGCGTATTGGTCCTATCCGAAGGGTATCACTACGGACTCGAAGTGCCCGCATCGAGTTCAGGAGATAGTCTTCCGGACATCATTCCCTAACACTCGAACTGGTGATATTCGGATCTTAGATCCATTTTTGAAAGGAATGATTTCCTTGTGTTTGCTCAACCATTTCATCTATGCGAGGCAGAGATAACGATTTCTAATGAAAAATCTCGACGGAGTCCTCGATAACCGAGGTACATACAATGCGATCCGTCGATCTCTGGAAGAATATGACCGAGGTTCTCTAGGGTGAGAACCTAGTCTTCTAATTCTATTTATGTGTAGTTCACTAAGTTGTCCAAATTGTTCTTGTATCTCCGTGGGTGTTTAAACTATAAGGTGATTTGTTTATGGGAGTCGTACTGGGTTCTAAGTTTATTCGCATGACGATGCAATTACTCATAGGCTTAAGCAGTTCTCCGTCCTGAAGTTCATATTAGAATTCCTACCTAGTTTCACAATCACACTTTCGTGTATACGAGTCATATATAATTAAGGTTGAAAAGGTAGTCGAATAACTGGTTCTTCTTTAAGTGCGCATCCCATCGAGGAAAAAGAATTTAAAGTGGAATCATCAATTCTAAACCTGTAGAACCTTGATTATATATCACTCTTATGCATGCATTCTTCAGTGATAGATCAACCGCATGAATCCCTGGATTAAACTTGACGTACTGCACGAGTGGTATTTCGGGGATTTCTTCGGAAAGAAAATAACTAATTGGTACTCCTGGCATGAGTACTTCGATGTTCTCATGTGATGTTTTCACTGAAAAAGTGATCTAGAAGAAAGAGGTGTACGTATGAAGCTGTTTTCGTGAGGATCAAATTGAATCGAGTCGTATGATAATGTCGAAATCATACCGAAACTTAAAGACATTAGATTTGAACATAAGACGTTTACAGACAAAACACAACCGTGCAACCATGAACAGAGTTACAGTACTTTAGATTTACCACAAGACTATTGCTGCGAATAAGGTATACTACAAAAGACAAGTATACGCAGCACGAGAGTCCTTATACAGATAGGATCTCGCAAAAGGTAAGACTCTGGTTGCACTAGTTCTAGATAATTTATAAGTCTGTTACAACGAAACGCCTTAAATGCATTTAACGTGGTTCCAGAACAGGCTTTCCTGCAGCTGTGATCCTGAGAATTCTCCCATCTGCGCTAGAGTTCTTTGCTATCGGGCAATCTTTCATGAAGTGCCCTACTTCCCCACATTGGTGGCATGCCTGGGTAGTACTAGCTTTGGCGACGGAATTGCGGTGTTTAGCCAAAGTTATGTGGACACGAGTGCCTTCCTCGTTACTCCACCTTGAAAATTGTTTCTTAAATCGTTCTGCGTTATAACTCATCTTGTGTGTAGGGTTAGTCCCGATGAAAGGGGCTTGAGTGATGGGTCGTTTCTGTGCTACACAGTCACAAGCATGGTGCCCTATGTTCAGGCAATTGCAACATTACGTCTCATGGCAAGTCCCATGATGATGGAAACCACAAGTATCACACTTCGGGAGTTTTCCCTCGTATGGCCTGCTCGGCACTGGGATGGCAGGGGTTTCCACTTGTTGCGGTTGCATAGCCAGCTTATGGGATTCCTTGTGTTCTTTCTGGGCTTGACGCTTTCGTTTCTTTTTCTCTGTCTTTCGGCTTTGCGAGCCAGTGACTATTACTGTTTGTTGGTTTCCCGGTTTGGTACTACCATCCAAACTCTCGACTCCTTCTTCAGTCTTATTGGTGTTGCGTCAATTGATGTGTGTAAGGAAAGTTGTCACAGCAGCTGCTACTGCAGCTTGTAATGTAGCGGCGTCGATATGGAGGATAGGGATTTTGGTGCTCAGCTGATCATTTTTGGATGACGACATGATTCTGTAATACGAAAATAAGGAATTTGGAGCGATTCTGGTTGACCCTGATGTACTTAGATTGTTCATGTAAAGAGTACGACTACGTTCTCGAAAGTTTGACCTACATCCCTATGATGCAGTCCTAACACGAAAATGGAAGTATGATCGCGAAGGTTTGACCTACATCTCTACGATGTAGTCCTAGTATTGAGTAGAAGTGTGTTTATGAAGGTTTGACCTACATCCCTATGATGCAGTCCTAGTAACGGGCGGAAGTAAGTTCGTAGAATGGTCTCAATACGTTTGTTGTTCGAGTTGAGGTATCGTGGGTTGGTGAATAACAAGATCCAACCACTGAAAGAGACATGGAAATGTCTCCGGAGATAAATCGCTATAGTCCAATGACTTGACTAAAGCATGTTTCATATAGACTCCAATGAAAGTATGATAAGAGTACTTGAATGAAGAATGACATAGAAGTTAGCCGGCTGTCAATATCTTTGATATTCACGATGTAAAGATTCTAGAAAATGACCTTGTAAAGGTCTTACATCATATCCGCAGAAGATAGTTCTTGACAGCATAAAAACCTAGCTAAAGTACTTACGGAACAAGAAAATTTCATAGAAAATGCCACATCAGGCATAGACAGAAAAACACGATTCCTTTTTATAAGGGAAATAAAGTAAAGCGTCTACTACTGGCGATGGTCATCCCTCTGGTGAACTCGTAGTTCAACCAATTGACGTTCGATGTCAAGTAGGTATCTTTCGCACACCATCTGGCGTACTCGGAGCTCTATGACTTCGGCTCGTGATTCGGCCAGTACTTGCAGCAGGGTTTCATGGCTTCTCTCTGATCTCTCGTGTGCATCTCCTAGATGAATGGTGTGGAGGGTATGCATTCTAGCATAGGCGACTATTTCTGGAATCTGATGTAGGGTTGTCCTGCCTTGAATCTCATTTCGGGCCTCTCTACGGACCAAGATTGGCAAGACTATATCTGTTAAGCCCTCATTGCTCAAGTCGTAAAAGCTTCGGTCGCCATCAAATAGCATACGCTGATCTTGTCCTTGGCTCCATATTTCCAAGCATTCCACTCACTCAGGGTCGGGCCATGAAAAGCCGGACGAGGGTTAGGAATTGGAAAGGGAGGTGCTCGGGGTAGGTTCTCAACTCCTGGTTCGGAGTTAGCATCAGATGAAAAGTCTTCATCATGGTGATCATCCAAGGAGATAGGATGATCATTCTCTGGTTCTTCTCCAAACCAACCAGCTATGACTTCATTCGGAAGACACTAGTTGTCAAGGGGATGGAGTCCAGTTATGTTTTCTGTGCGAGAATTTAGGGTAAGAGAATAATTATTAGACGATCTATCTAGATAATTATGTAGAAAATCTTCATCAGTTACATCGCTATTTGTGAAGTGCATACCAACTATGAGTAATCTAAACAGGATAGACCTTCGAATAAGTGACCTTAATTCCAAATTCACACAGAATAAGGTTAAGGCAAAATTATCACAAATTCTAAGTTTATAACATCCCAATTACATATAGCCTTAGTGTATCCACTTAGCAACTATCAACTTAGTAATGAAGATCCCATTATAAATTCTCAAGTATAAAGTACTTCTAGTAACACCAAATACTCCTATAGTATTTTAAATTTTAATGTTATGTTCTATTGTTCTCATTGTGATAGGGTTCGTAAGATTTTAGCATTGTTGCAACCACACAATTAAACTTAGGCACATGCTAGTCAACCCTCAGATAATATAGGCGATCAGGCTATATCTTGCCAGTTTCGACCATATGTCTCTAAGCCCACTTGTGTTGCCCAACAATCATAATTCTTTTGTACTGTCCTAGTGACACTGATTTTAGTATGAATGCAGCACGTATACTTACTTAAATATTTTACTATTTAAAGTATAAACTCTTGGTCAGAGTATTTTTAATCCCTTATGTATTTATAGTTAGTATATCTTTTATGGGTTGATATACTTACTTCACTATAAACAATGCTCTGATACCAATCTATCACACCCCAAAACCAGGAACGGCGGAAACGTTCTGGGGCAGAGGACGTCATGTATAATATCAACAACAATGTGAAGTAGTAAAGAAGCAACAACATCATCCATTGCATTAATAATATAATTATTATACAAGTGTGTTCTGGCAAATTTTGATAAACACTAAAGAATAAATCAAAATGAAAGATAAGTCTTGAACAAGATCCATCTTCCTTTCTCCTTGCATAGGTACCTGTCTATGATGACCTGAGGATACACGTAATTTTGAAAGCGAGTATCAGCTTTGAAGCTGGTGAGATCATAAGTATTTTAGTGTCTTAATTTGTATGTAAATACTTGTATGTATTTGAAATGTAAGTATTTGCATGTATACGAATTGTAAGTATTGAAAATGTATATGAACTGTAAGTTTTTAAAATGTATATGAAGCAACTGTAAACGTTTGAAAAACCCTAGAAATCCCTATGATTCCTACTAGTATGTGAAGGTGTATTCTACCAAGACCTAACTGTTCTGAATGTAGTCTTCTACCAAGACCTAACTGTTCTGAATGTATGTCTTTTGTAAGAGTATGTATTTTCCCAAGTATAACTATCATTATCCAAAAATATAGTTTCTACATTAATGTGCGTCGTGTGAATGTTCACGAAGTGAATGAAATGGGAAAATGAAATAGTACTATGGTGTAGTGCTATAAGAACTACCGCCGTACTAATTACCTTAAACCGGATTTTATATTAAGGCATTATGTGAGAAATTGCACCATACTATCGACTAGTAACAACGACATAATGAATGGTCGTAATCACGGAACGACGTTTGGCACCCGCAGACCTCCATGTCCGGCTGTACCTAGCAGCAAGGTGTAGGATTGTCAATGCAGTATAGATCTATACGCAAACTCACGCTCTCCCTCCAAGAGAATTCTGGCTACAACTCGAGCCATGACATTTAAGTCATGCTCCGATTTAAATCACAATAATTAACATATTCTTGTATATGTACTTTAATGAACTGTTCTAGCTGTAATGTGATGAACTGTTCTAGCTGTAATGTAATGAACTGTTCTAGCTGTAATGTAATGAACAACTGTAATGTAATGAACTGTTCTAGCTGTAATGTACATGCTCTCTACCTAGCAAGTATAGTAATGTAATTGTTCTAGTATAGTTGTATATGTAATGTACTGTAATGTTCTAGAAAGTATTGACTCATGAATGAACTGACTCATTGTATGATATCGCATTCTAGTAATGGTTCTAGTATCTTCCTGAGCTACCCATATGGTAGCTTTCTAGTAATCTAAGTGGTACGTATGGACATGGATGTATACCCTTGCTACCCAAGGGCATATGTTGAACTGGAAAGACCTTTTATGACTATATATGTACACATGATATATAACTAATATTTAAATGACTTTCGGACGAATACCCAATATCCCACCAGACCACATCTCAGGGCGCGAAAAGGAAATAGGGTGGATAGCCTTCCTAAGTCTTTTAAACATTTCTTATATAAATATACATATAGAGGCATGCAATTTATAATATAAAAGCATAAATCAGTCTTGTAAGACATTTGAAACATAAATATTATTTTAAGAAAAGATCGAATTGATGTAAATCTATAAAACAAATTGAAGGCATAAGTTTAATAAAACAGTTTAAGTATAAGGAAACATTTGTTTGAAACACAGTTGTAAAGAAGTTTGAAAGGTAATGTACGGAGTAAGCTGTACAGTGTAAAAAGGAGTTTAAAACATATAAAATGTTTTTAAAAAGTCATTTGAAGGAAACTGTTTGGTAAAACGGCTAATGAGTAGCCAAATCATTTGAATGATGTATATTAATCACATGTGTTTGATGTAATAAGTAATATAATCCTACTTACTAATCACATGTGATTGACATAATAAGTAGCATGATTCTACTTGTATCCCCCACCCCCCCCCCCCCATAAAACATTTAAAAATAGTTTAAAACATTAGTTAAGGGGTATGAACTCACCTGCAGTAAGTGACTGGAATAGAACGGACTGTTATCGTACGGAAGGATCGGACAAGTGTTTGGTATCAAGTGGAGACTTAGACACACACAATGATCCTAATTACATATGAAAACATATGTATATAAATAATTAGTGATTATAACACTAATTATACTAGTAATAATATTTAAGCGCGAGGATAACACTTTTGGTCAAGTGCTAGGAGGCTAAAGGGTTGCAACAAAGGAGTGCAATGCCCCTAATGTGAGTTTAAGGTCAAAAGACCATATTCTTTGGAGTTTACGGCCCAAGAGAGTAAGCTCCTGGCCGTAAACTCTGAACCAAGGCTTGGAATGGTACTTTCAATTACTACAACCTTAGTGGGAATTGTTTCAAGGCCTATACAAGTGTTTAGGCACCATATTGACTCCTTTGGGGAGTTTACGGCCCAAAGACCCTTTTCCCTTGGAGTTTACGGCCGTAAACTCCCTTGGGAGGGTGATTATGGTGCTTTCAAGTCTCAAACATTTCTAGGAACAAGTCTAGGCTTTAGTACTTGGCTTTAGGAGGGTTTATGCAATCATTTGTTACCATTTCTTGGAGTTTACAGCCATAGAACGTTTTGGGCCGTAAACTCCCTCACACATGGGGTTCTAAATGTTTTAGCTAGTCCATAACTCATCTAGGTACTTGACCAAATTGTCCCTTGGCCTAAAGAAGTGTTTAGGGTGTCCTTTGACCCCTTTATGGGAGTTTACGGCCCAAGACCCATTCTTGGCCGTAAACTCTTCAATACTTGTGCTTTTCTTATGTTTCCTAGGTCCTAAACACATTTAGGTAATTGCCAAAAATAGAGTCCAAGCCTTTGGGGGTGATTAGGGCACTTTTAGCGATTGAAAAAGGGGTTTACGGCCCAAGAACATATCCTTGGCCATAAACTCCTAAAAGTATATGGTTTTGATTCATTTCTAGCCTCTAATCTTCATACATAAAGTCCTTAACTAGTTGCCTAACAAGGAATTGGGACTAGATGGCCTTTAGGCCTTGTTTTGGAGTTTACACCCCAGGAACGTTCATGGGCCGTAAGCTCCCGGATCTTGTGTTTTGTACATGTAAATAATTTTATTAAGTATATAACAAGTATTAAAAAACATCTAGGGAAGTAGACTCACAATCTGGGATGAAAACCCGAAGATCCGTGAGAGAGAAATTGGCTTTTCTCTAAATGGAATTCAACTAATGAACCAATTTGGTTCAAAATTCTATTTATAGTCCTGAGATTTTTGGCAGAAAATATTTCTATTCTTGGAATGGATTCTAATGATCTAGGGTAATGGAATTTACAGTGTTGCACAAAATCCTAGTGCAACCACTCTCCGAATACCCCTTTTTGATGTAAAACCCAAAAACTGTCAAACTTATATTCTTAGTCTGAATTTTCACTGTAACTGATCTACATCTATTGGCTTGATATGGTTTATTCATAATGGAAATTTCAGGTTGTCACATAAAGTTTTAAAGGCCATGAGAGGAAAGAGAGCCCTGATTTTAAGGGTAGACTCGGCGAGCCCAAGGAGGGACTCGGCGAGTCAGAGCGAGATTCGGGTCAAAGTGTAAGTGGCCAACTCGGCGAGTCGGCCAAGTGGACTCGGTGAGTCTAGTATGTGCGGGGAAAACCCTAAGTCTGGGACTTTGGGCACTATTTAAGCTCCTTATTCTCTCCATTAGGGTTCCTTAGAGCCTCCCTTGTTCAGAAAACGAAGCCTAAGCCTCCATTGTTGTGCATTCAAGCTTCCAAGCCATTCTTGGGTGATTTGAAGGAAGAAGAAGGAGGGGAATCAGTGAAGCTTCAAGGATTTACTTCAGATCTGGAGTTTGTGGAACCTTTCTAAAGTATTGAAGGTATTAAGTCATTTCCTTCCCATAGATCTATTTTGGTTGTGAGTTTTGGGGCTTTTAAGCCATGATTAGCCACCCTTATGGGTTAGAAGCCGAATCTGGAGTTGCTACTTCAGATCCAAGTGTGTTATGGTTTGGAGAAGCATAAAGTATTAGCCATTGAGTCGATTTTGAAGCCCCTTTGCCTTAAACCCTAGTTTTTGGCATGTTTTGCCTAGATCTCCTTCTCTACAAGTAAAGATTGCAACTTTACGTAAGGAATCGGCTTGGGAAGGGTAGATATACAGTTTGGAGTCCATGCATGACTCAAAAGTCCTCTGCATGTAAGGATAACTGAAGGGACTCGGCGAGTCCTTTGAGTGGACTCGGCGAGTAGCATGAAGTTGTGGGGAAACTCGACGAGTGGGATGAACAACTCGTCGAGTCGTATGAAGATTGCCTTGTACTCGGCGAGTCTATTCTTGGAATCGGCGAGTCAGGTCGCGAAACCCCAAACCCTTCGAGTTGAGACTCGAATCAGTGAGTCGGGTGGAGACTTAGTGAGTTGGACAGGATAGAACTCAGAAATCGGTAGAGTCGGCGAGTCATGGACTGACTCGGCGAGTCAAGTCGCGAATGGAAGGAATCTGCTCATTTTAAACTCGGCGATTCAGTAGGGTGACTCGGCGAGTGGGGTTGACCTGGAAGGTTGACTTTGACCGGGACTTTGACCTTGACCAGGGTTGACTTGGTTGTCTTTCGGGGATCAGTTAGACTCAGTGTTGCATATATATTGGTAGTTCGGGGAGCAAGGGGTGCAGGAGTTCCGTGAGTTGTCCGGCAGTAGCTAGTGAGATCATCAGCAAGTTCAGCCAGTGAAGGTGAGTTTCCCTTTGTGTGAATGGGCCTAAGGCCACAATGCCGGCCCATGTAGTTATGAGTAGAAGACCTGGGGGTTAGCCCTAGGCACAGTATGCTAGTATGATTTTCAGGACGAGGTCCAGTAATAGCGGGCGTGTGCCCAAAGAATTGTTTATATGATAGTTTATACTTGTTGTCTGTGTGATACATGTATGTGCCTGGTAGGGAGGTGAGTGTCGGCGAGGTCCCGTATCTCACCAATAGCAGAGTGTGGATGGGGTTCCATATGTCATTAGTAGCAGAATAGGGGCGAGGCCCAATCTAGAACAGGAGTGAGAGTGGGATAGGCCCGTACCTTACTACCATTAGGAGCGTGGACGAGGTCCCATGACTCATCAGTAGCAGGACATGGGCGAGGCCCAGGATAGGCGTGTCCTTATAACAGAACCAGTTGCATGTGTTAGTTATGTGTTGTGAAATGTTTATGTGTTATTATTTGTGGTAGGGTGGTGAATTCACTAAGCTTCGTGCTTACGGTTTTCAGTTTTGGTTTCAGGTACTTCCGGTAGCGGAGGGAAGAGCTCGGGGTGATCGCATGGCACACACCATAGATTAGACAGCCTGGGAATGTTTACTCTGATAATGAATATTTGTTTTGAAAACTTATACTCATATTATGTTTTGGAATGATGACTTTACTTTAAGTAATGATTGATTAAAAGAAATTTTTGGTCTTAAAATTTTGGGTCGTTACAAGTTGGTATCAGAGCCTTGGTTTGAGGGATTCGAACATGCTCTCGGGTGTGTCTGAACTCAAACTGAGGAATTGGTAAAGAAGTTTTCAAAATGGAAAGACAGTTTTGTAAAAAGAGTTTTGAGAAAGAAAATGGTTTTAGAAAAGTAAAAAGAATTCAGAAAGAAAAGAACTTTGAAAAGAGAAAAGAGGTGTGGTGCATGCAATCAACCGAGCTCCAGTAAGTACCCCAAAATACCCATACAAGTTTATGATTTGATTATCGGTTAATAGAATAGCATGCTAGATTAGGACTAAGGATCTAGGGAGGATGCCTTATGTGCCTGGTATATGTGCTTTTGATCTGCATGATAGGGCTGAATAGTCAGTAGTAGGATAGCCTGATTAGGTTATGCCTGAGTTTATGAGTTGTGTTGCATGCTAGTTTAGCTTCTTGCTATGTGAATATTATTTAAGTATGTTATGGTTAGATTTTCCCTTGTCTGAATGCTGCTTGCTTTGTGCATTGTGGGATTCTAAGTGATGGGAGTTAGCCATTAGGTGGATACGTCACGTCACATGTGATCAGGGTTGAATAATCTCAGAGTGTTGGATTTAGTCGTATTGCGCAGCTCTCGTTTGAGTCCAACCGTTGTAGGAACGAGTCTTTTACTTGAAGGATTATCTGAGCCTCGTCACATGTGAGGGTATCCAGGTAATGGCTAACTTGCATTGCGAGGAGGCCTTCAGCAGCTGAGGACTGGTTTAAGTTGAGTCAAAGGTTTCCCTAGGTAAGCCTAGGATGAGGTAGTGTTGGGAGCAGTAGTAGTAGAAAAGGGACATGGTGGAGTCAAAGCAGTTCTTGAGGAAAGTACGGATAGATGTGGAAGATAGTATGGGCCCGTACTACTGAAAGCAGAGGATCCGTACTCGATTTGGGAAAGGCCGAGACAAGACCGGGAACCTGGTAGTGAGTATGTTTGGTCTCGCAACAGTGAGGAGTATTCTGATAATGGTTATGTTATATGTTTCAGTATGGTGACATTGCAAGAGGGACCAGCGGGCGGATCAGGCGCCGGAGAGGGATTGGGCTCGGGTTTAGGGGCCGAGCAGCTCGAGGAGCGGATGAGAGAGTTGATATCAGCTGAGGTTACGCACAGTATTCTAGCTCAGACTCCTGTAATCTTTGGCACGGTCAAGGAGGGTATATTGGAGATTTTGGATGAGAGGCTGGGAGCCTTCCGTATTGAGATGATGGCTTTGTTGGGAGCGCGTACCTTGACATTTCGGGAGTTCAGGGCTTGCGGGGCACCAGATTATCATGGGGCTAGGGACCCCATCGCTAGCAGCAGATGGTTGGCTGATGTTGCCAACGCATTCCGTACGAGCCGGTGTCCTGAGGAGGACAAGGTCAGACTCGCTTCCTGTCTTCTGAAGGACAGAGCGAGGGATTGGTAGGAAGAGATTGGTCATGCTTTGGGTGATGATGCCGCGTTGGACGCGATGACTTGCGGTGACTTCTCAGCTAGGTTCAGGGCGAAGTTTTCGCCCATTATTGAGGTGCAGCAGTTAGCCCAGGAGTTTCAGGATTTGACGCAGACTACTGAGACTGTGGCGGAGATCACCGCCAAGTTCAGGGCGAGAGCCCTTCTTGTTCCGCAGTATGTCGCGGATGAGGAGATGAAGAAGGCACGATATCGTGAGATGCTGAGGGA
This sequence comes from Lactuca saligna, assembly GCF_052625555.1. NCBI lineage: Eukaryota > Viridiplantae > Streptophyta > Magnoliopsida > Asterales > Asteraceae > Lactuca > Lactuca saligna. The sequence goes on along the minus strand of NC_136421.1, from coordinate 110,069,748 downwards.
TGACATCAGGGAGTTCGTGAGCAGGTCCGGTTGTAAGATGCTGGAACATATGATTTCTTGGGCCAGGGAGAGGGAAATTGATTTGGAACAGATCCGGAAGAGGAATCCGGATGAGGTTCAGGTAGCCGCGAATTCGGGCAAAAGGCCCAAAGGATCGGATTCAAGATCGAGGGATCATCAGGACCGCAGTCAATGCGGAAAGTGTGGTAGGATGCACGGGGACGCGTGCAGGAGCGGTAATGGTGGTGAGTCTGGTTGCTTCAGGTGCGGTCGGACTGGTCATTTTAGCAGAGATTGTACTGTTACCATCACCTAGGGATCAGACTTGATATGTTTTCACTGCAATCAGCGGGGCCACAAGAAGACCCAGTGCCCCAGTTTGCTTTCAGTAGGATGGGTGATGGCACCTGCCCCTGAAACTTTGAGGATCACAGATGGCCGTCAGGGCCGTGCGGAGGCACCTGCGGTAGGAGGCAGGGCTTTTTAGATGGCTACTTTGGAGACGCGAGCAGCGTCGGACGTTGCAGGTATGCGACTTCTGTTTTCAGTTCTTTTATTTTGTGCATGATTATATTGTTATGGTTCTGCATCATTATCGGTTGAGCATTTTATTTTTGAGCGTGTTGATTGTGATCGAGTTATATGCCATTTGCATACCTTGGATATTTGGTTAGTAGTTAAGGGATGGGTTGCATCGAAGAAGGTTACTTATGGTGCAATATCTGTAGCATGCCCTGGAAGGACTCGGTATGTCTCGCTAGTTCGGAGCCGTATAAGTTTTAGAATGGACAGGTTAGATCCTTAGCTATGGTAAGCTTGGGATTCCTCAGTGGATTGATTATGGTAGCAAGGATTGGGATTTCTCTTCATGGAGCATCTAGGCGTAAGCACGATCGAAGTGGGGGAGAATCCTCCGAGTGTATAAGGGTAAGAGCATGCAAATCCAGATCGAGTATAGGATTTATGAGAAGGAAAGGAGGTAGTTCAGCGTTGACGGGTTGCCTGTAGGACTCGTGTGACTCGGAATGGAGATCTTGAGGTCAAATAGTAGGAGATGTTTTCATGTTAGCAGTCAGTGGCAGTAGTAGCATGTAGATCATGGAAGAGTGGCGGGAGAGCCTCGGCTTTCTTCAGCAACAGTCAGCGGTGGAAGTGTTGTCAGACTACGGGGCAGCCGTAGCATTCCGTACTAGCTTCGTTGGCGGGGTCGGGGCGAGGCCCTTATCTCCTAGCATTCAGATAGGGACCGAGAATGGGTAATGGATGAGGATGGTAATGAGTTGCCTGTATAGACCATGAGAGGTGGGACCTTGGGAGAGGCCGCTCTAGGATATAGTCGGGTGAGACCCGTGGGCAAGGCCCGTATCAGAATAGCAGTATAGGTGAGACCTGAGAGCAGGGCTGCTCAGTAGTATGGTTGAGTGAGACCCGTGGGCGAGGCCTGTGAGTTTTAGCAGCATAGGTGGGACCTGGTAAGGACCTTAGTGTCTAGATAAGGGGATTGGGGATCCCAGGAAATTGTGGTGTCAGCATAGTAGAATAGATTGAGCAGCATATGTGGCGGAAGTTCTTTTCGAATGTCGTTGGGAGCGACTAGTGGTAGTGTTGAGTCAGCGATCGGTGAGAGCCGGTAATGCAGATATTGATAGGTTGGTAGGGACCAAGGTGGTCTCAGTTCATCCGGAAGCCAGATATGGAATAGCAGAATTTTCAGTTAGTAGCAGTGCGAGTATGCAGCGTATGGTAGGATTCAGTTAGACGATCGTGGGTTGCTCGACACCGAATGATAGTAGAAAGAATGCCAAGTGGATACTGACAATGATGACCCGTACTGAGTAGCGGGAGTAATAGATTAGGTGAGGACAAGGTCTTCACACTGGCAGAGGAGATGAATGGTTATGGAGCATTGCCTCGGGAAGGCATGGAAATCGCGCAAGGAAAGAAGGGGTGAACCCCTATGTTGCATTACTCGGAGAATACCAGGAAGATTTTCGGTTGAGTAAGTTGTGTTTCCAGGATGTTCAGGTTCAGGTTTCACCCGAGATTATCGGTAAGGATTGACGTTAGTCTGAATGACTGAGCGGAAGGCCAGCAAAGTTAGGCAGCTGGTGTTAGAATGGATGGTGGGGTATTGGAGGCAGATCGCAGGCGGTGGATCATAGCAAACTTCGAGGACGAATTTTAGTTTAAGTGGGGGAGAGTTGTGACACCCAAAGTTTTAAAGGCCATGAGAAGAAAGAGAGCCCCGGTTTTAAGGGTAGACTCGGCGAGTCCAAGGAGGGACTCGACGAGTCCAAGCGGGATTCGGGTCAAAGTGTAAGTGTCCAACTCGGTGAGTCGGCTAAGTGGACTCGGCGAGTCTGGTCTGTGCAGGGAAAACCCTATGTCTGGGACTTTGGGCACTATTTAAGCTCCTTATTCTCTCCATTAGGGTTCCTTAGAGCCTCCCTTGTTCAGAAAACGAAGCCTAAGCCTCCATTGTTGTGCATTCAAGCTTCCAAGCCATTTTTGGGTGATTTGAAGGAAGAAGAAGGAGGGGAATCAGTGAAGCTTCAAGGATTTGCTTCAGATATTGAGTTTGTGGAACCTTTCAGAAGTATTGAAGGTATTAAGTCATTTCCTTCCCTTAGATATATTTTGGTTGTGAGTTTTGGGGCTTTTAATCCATGATTAGCCACCCTTATGGGTTAGAAGCCGGATCTAGAGTTGCTACTTCAGATCCAAGTGTGTTATGGTTTGAAGAAACATAAAGTATCAGCCATTGAGTCGATCTTGAAGCCACTTGGCCTTAAACCCTAGTTTTTGGCATGTTTTGCCTAGATCTCCTTCTCTACACGTAAAGATTGCAACTTTACGTAAAGAATAGGCTTGGGAAGGGTAGATCTACAGTTTGGAGTCCATGCATGACTCAAAAGTCCTCTGCATGTAATGAGAACTGAAGGGACTCGACGAGTCCTTTGAGTGGACTTGGCGAGTAGCATGAAGTTGTGGAGAAACTCGACGAGTGGGATGAACAACTCATCGAGTCGTATGAAGATTGCCTTGTACTCGGCGAGTTTATTCTTGGAATCGGCGAGTCAAGTCACGAAACCCCAAACCCTTCAAGTTGAGACTCGAATCAGTGAGTCGGGTGGAGACTCAGTGAGTTGGACATGATAGGACTCAGAAATCGGTAGCGTCGGCGAGTCATGGACTGAGTGGGCGAGTCGAGTCGCGAATGGAAGGAATCCGCTCATTTTGAACTCAACAAGTCAGTAGGGTGACTCGGCGAGTGGGGTTGACCTGGAAGGTTGACTTTGACCAGGACTTTGACCTTGACCAGGGTTGACTTGGTTGTCTTTCGGGGCTCAGTTGGACTCAGTGTTGCATTGATATTGGTAGTTCGGGGAGCAAGGGGAGCAGGAGTTCCGTGAGTTGTCGGGCAGCAACTAGTGAGATCATCAGCAAGTTCAGCCAATGCAGGTGAGTTTCCCTTTGTGTGAATGGGCCTAAGGCTACAATGCCGGCCCATGTAGTTATGAGTAGAAGACCTAGGGGTTAGCCCTAGGCACAGTATGCTAGTATGATTTTCAGGACGAGGTCCAGTAATAGCGGGCGTGTGCCCAAAGAATTGTTTATATGATATTTTATACTTGTTGTCTGTGTGATACATGTATGTGCCTGGTAGGGAGGTGAGTGTGGGCGAGGTCCCGTATCTCACCAATAGCAGAGTGTGGATGGGGTTCCATATCTGATTAGTAGCAGAATAGGGGCGAGGCCCAATCTAGAACAGGAGTGAGAGTGGGTTAGGCCCGTACCTCACTACCATTAGGAGCGTGGACGAGGTCCCATGACTCATCAGTAGCAGGACATGGGCGAGGCCCAGGATAGGCGAGGCCTTATAACAGAACCAGTTAAATGTGTTAGTTATGTGTTGTGAAATGGTTATGCGTTCCTATTTGTTGGCGGGCGAGGCCTTGTGACAGGCGAGGCCTAAGTAAAACAAATATGTATCCGAGCGGGGCTCGAAGCCAGGCGGGGACTGGAGCGGGCCGTTGTAGCGGGTGAGGCCAGAGGTAGGGGCGAGGCCCAAGATAGTGGGCATGGCCCAGTATGTGTAGTATGTGGTTATGCATGGTATGTGGTAGGGTGGGGAACTAACTAAGCTTCGTGCTTACGGTTTTCCGTTTCGGTTTCAGGTACTTTCGGTAGCGGAGGGAAGAGCTCCGGGTGATTGCATGGCACACACCATAGATTAGACAGTCTGGGAATGTTTACTCTGATAATGAATATGTGTTTTGAAAACTTATACTCGTATTATGTTTTGGAATGATGACTTTACTTTAAGTAATGATTGATTAAAAGAAATTTTTGGTCTTAAAATTTTGGTCGTTACACTTGTATGTCTAAAGTTTTGGAGAGGAGATCTTTTGAGAAGAAGAGCTTGTAGGACAAAAGGCTAGGGGCTAGAAGGTGTGGGAAATCAGGAATCTACCTCAGATAGCATCATTTGGAGGTATCAAGTCGTCACCTTTACTTCATTCTTCTTCTAGACCTCTTTTGGTTGAGATCTAGGATTTTTATGGTTTGGTTGAGATGATAATGTGGGATGTGAGCTAGATCTGAAGTTGTAACTTAAGATCTGGACCCTTCTTGAGTTCTAGAGTCATAAAGCCCCGGATGTGGTCATGTATGAAGCCTCATTGAAGTATGAAACCCCACTGTGAGATTGGATTTGACATTTGGAGTCTTTGTAGCTATGCATGCGCGTAAAGTTTGCAACTTTACGTGAAAAGCATGCCTTAGAAGCTTCGATCTGTAATTTGGAGCCATTACATGGCTGAAAAGAGTATGTATGGTGTGACATCCCCAAAATCACGGCCAGAAAACACCGGTTTTGTTTATACTTCATTTGAAAATTAGAGTAACCTTTTAATAAAAGAGTTGTAGAATTTGTCCCAAAACAATAATATGATAAAGAGTTATCAAAACCATTTCCTTAGAAATGTATTTCATTAAAAGACTCGGGATGTCATGTTCGATACAGTACATAAGCATACACAATACAATATAAGCCTTACTACATTATTTCATATCTACATGCCTATATACATAATCCCTCATCCCAACACGTCACAACTATGCTCGAGTGCTACTACCTAGAATACATAAAACTGAGTGGGTCAAGCTAGGGAGCCTGGTGAGCACATAGGGTTTTCAACCCACAATAAATAAGTTTATTAATTTCACTGACCAATAATAACCCAATTACCTGTTCCCGTTATCCTCACATTACGTCCCTAAACACCTATCATAAGGGATCCATCCTAAGGATCATCGTCAGGATGGACATTACTGCTAAGGGGGTTCCTCAGCAATAAATGTCCTAAAGGCAACCATGAGGGAGATGGAGTACACCGGTGAACACATCATACACAAACACCTACAGGTTACGAGCCTTTCAGCATTCCATTGGATTGTCTAGAAGAGTCCTTGGTCATCATCTATACTCCGCTAGATGACTGGATCAACAACAACAACATCGAGGCCTCTCATCATTTTATCACACATCATCTTATTACATCTACCCATGTTTTACCCCAACATTTTTGCAGATATAAAATACATATAGAGTTTAAATCATTTAAAACTTGTATAAAACATTCATCCAATATAGATAGCAAGTATACAGATAATATGCTCTCATAGCACGTAATATATAAAATACTTGATATCTATGTGTAAGCTGAAAGTAACTATGCACTCACTTGAAAAGGTGTTGATTCCGAACTCAGACAGTGCTTCGCTTTTTTAAAATAATTTTCTTCGACGAAACCTAGTATTATTACCACTAGAATTTAGTCTATTATTCACCAAGACTAGTTAATAGTCTAGCTATTATTACTATTATATAAGCGTTAAAAAATACTTATAGAACCCATAATAATATCCCAAGTATTTATTATAAGTTCCTAATAACGTTACTATAATTTAATAAAAGCTATATTAAAAATAGCGTAGGCATAGCTCACTTACAGCGGGGTTTATAGCAAACCAGGCTTTGCTTGGAGCAGCGTTCCCAAGCCAAAAATCTCTTCTTCTCGGAGCTGTCGAGCACTCCGGGGCTTCTGCCCCGTGCTAGGGAGGTTCCCTAGGCTTTTCGGAGGATTTCAGGGCTAGAGAGAGGTTTCTAGAGACATAGTAAAGAGATGAAAGAATCGGAAATGTGTGAAGAAAATGAGGGTGGGAGAGGTGGTATTTATAGGGTGAAATTTGGCTGAACTTGGTGCCACATGTCACCATCTGGTGGTATGTTTTGGGAAGAAAGCAATGGTCAAGATTGTGTCACATCACCCATTTTCATACAACACTTTTTACTTCTAAGATCCATAACTTTCACATACGAGCTTCGTTTCTGATGTTCTTTATATCCACACGTAGGTAAAAATAATATCTACAACTTTCATTTTGACTCCATCGGCTAACTCTCGACCGATCTTAAATTTAACAGTACGAAAAGATTATACTGTTAAATATCCGTGTAAAATTCATAACTTCTACATACGAACTCTGTTTTCGTCTGTCTCTTTACCGTTGAGTTCCTATTAATGAGATCTTCAATTCTCATTCAGCTCACGTAGGCCAAAAACCGCTCGATCTAAACTTCGAGTTTCAGGTTGTACACTACTAAGCCGAAACTTCGAAAAATCATAACTTCCTCATACGAAGTCAGATTTGGGCGTTCTTTTTATGGACGCTCTCGATTTAACGTATTCTACGACTTTTGTTTAGATCGTTAAGGCTAAAACTCTCTCTATCATAAATTGATTATTTATGCTTGCCGGTATCGTGCATGTTCCATCGTGAAATTTCGACGGGTCATAACTTCTTCGTTACAACTCGAATTTCGGCGTTCTTTATATATCTGGAATCCTTGTTTCGACCACTACAACTTTAAGTAAACATATCAGGTTTATCTCACATTTTAATTTTGACGCTTATTTTTTTCTTTTATTTATTATACATTTATAAATGAGTAATATGCCCATAAATACACATAATACTCAAATATTTCATTTTTATTATTTCAGAAAGAGTTACAATAGTTGACCTAGACTGTTACATTGTCTAAAGATGCTTAGCCCCGAAACCCGGGAGTTATAATTCTCTTCTACTTAGGATGATTCCATCCCAGAATCATGCATTAACAAACAGATGTGGGTAGCGACTCATCATGTCACTTTCTGTTTCCCAAGTGAGATTCGGTCCATTTAAATGTTTCCATCGAACTAGCACTAAGTTGACCATCTTGCATCGTAACTTCTTCGTCTTACGGTCAACAATTGCCTTGGTCTCTTTAATCAGTCTCTTGTTCTCATCCATTCTTAATTCTAATATTGGAATTATGTCGGGAACTTCTGCCATGAATTTCCTGAAATAACACACATGGAAGGTGTTATAAATAGCATCTAGTTCTTCGGGTAATTTGAGCTTGTAAGCTTGGCTCCCAATCTTCTGAAGAACTTTGAACGGTCCAATAAACCTTGGACTCAACTTTCCTCGTTTCCCGAATCTTATAAGTCCCTTCCACAGTGAGACTTTAAGCAAAACCGAATCTCCAACTTCAAAGGTCATTGATCGCCTTTTCTTGTCAACGTAGCTCTTTTGACGATCCTGAGCTGCTAACATTCTTTCTCTGATCACCTTTAACTTTTCAGTAGTCTCATGGACTATCTTGGGGCCCATAAACTGCTTTTCTCTAGCTTCAAGCCAACAAGATGGCGTATGACGCTTCTGTCCGTACAATGCTTCATAGGGTGCCATCTTGACGCTCGAGTGGAAACTGTTGTTGTAGGAAAATTCTACCAAAGGTAAGTGCTCATCCCAGCTACCTTGGAAATCAAGGGTACACGCTCTCAGCATATCCTCAAGTGTTTGAATTGTTATCTCGCTCTGACCATCAGTCTACGGATGGTAAGCTGTACTCAAACATAATTTTGTACCTAATTCCTCATGTAGACTTCTCCAGAACCTTGACGTGAAACGACTGTCACGATCTGACACAATTGTTAGAGGAACACCGTGAAGTATTAAGTATTTGCGAGCTTATCCATAGACCACTTCTCGTTGGCTGCTATGAAGTGTGCACTCTTGGTGAAACGATCCACGACCACCCAAATCATGTCGTGACCGTTCTTCGTCCTGGGTAGTTTAGTCACAAAATCCATCGTGATGTCTTCCCATTTACCCATAGGTACAGGTTAGAGTTCTAAACTCCCATACGGTTTCTGATGTTGTGCCTTGACTCTCGCAAAAGTAACACACTCAGCCAAATACTTCGCAACATCGAGTTTCATCGTCGGCCACCAGTAATAGGATTTTAGGTCCCTATACATTTTAGTCCCTATACATTTTAATGTCCGTGTCAAATTCACAACTTCTACACACGGACTCTGTTTCATCTGTCTTTTTACCATTGAGTTCCTATTAATGAGATATTCAATTCTCATTTAGGTCGCGTAGGCCAAAAACCGCTCGATCTAAAATTCGAGTTTTGGGTTATACACTGCTAAGCCGAAACTTCGAAAAATCATAACTTCCTCATACGAAGTCAGATTTGGGCGTTCTTTTATGGACACTCTCGATTTAACGTATTCTACGACTTTTGTTTAGATCTTTAAGGCTAAAACTCGTTCTATCATAAATTCACTATTTACGCTTCCCGGTATCGTGCTAATTCCATCGCGAAACTTCGACGGGTCATAACTTCTTCGTTACAACTCGGATTTCGGCATTCTTTATATCTCCAGAATCCTTGTTTCAACCACTACAACTTTATGTAAAGATACCGGGTTTATCTCACATTTTAATTTTGACGCTTATTTTTTATCTTTTATTTATTATACATTTATAAATGAGTAATAAGCACATAAATACACATAATTCACATAATACTCAAATATTTCATTTTTATTATTTCAAAAAGAGTTACAATAGTTGACCTAGACTATTACATTGTCTAAAAATGCTTAGCTCCAAAACTCGAGCGTCACATATGGCTTAAGGACTGAAGTAACTCAGAGAGTCGCAAGGTTAACTCGGCGAGTCTCATGAAGATGAGCCTGGACCCGATGAGTTGGATGAACAACTTGTCGATTCCAATGAAGATTGATGTAGACTCGACGAGTTGGATGAACGACTCGACGAGTCGGGTGAGTTTTCCCCAATTTATGTATGTGTGCGTAACCGTCGGGTTGCAAGAAGGAAACCTCGACGAGTGGCCTTAGAGTTCGATAGTAAACCAAAGGAACTCGATGAGTCATTACGTGACACGACGAGTGGACAAGTATTTCAAGGAACTCGGCGAGTAGTCAAGGGAACTCAGCGAGTTAAGGTCAACATGGACTGTTGACCTCGACTTATGACTTTGATTTTGACCATGGTTTGATTAGTTGACTGTTGGGGTACCTTGGAAGGTTGGAAACTTATGAGTATTATTATGATATGGTATCAGGTGGTGGAGTTTGGGGTGGTGATCCGAGGGTTGAAGTTTATCTACTAAGTCGACATCTGCAAGGTGAGTTATCATCACTATACGAATAGGGTAGGCACCAAGGCCGACCCTTTAGTTGTTACTGTTATGGTATGCTACCTATGGTTATGATGTGTTAGATCATAATCAGGATAAACAGTATGTTATACTCTTATGATCTGTACAGATTTGTATGATAGTGACCTGCTAGGTCGATGCTCTAGTTATGAGAGATTCCTATGATTGATGATCAGTGAGATGGATATGTCTGTGTTTATATATGCTATTATATGCTAGTTATGTGCACATGGTTATCTGCTTGTTGTGTGGGTTGAGACGGTCCTGCTTTGTGCTGAAGGCCAACACACCGTATGAGCGTTCTTGGGAGACTCACGTGGCGGTCCAGTTATGCTGAAGGCTCAGGACAGATTCAGATAGACTTTAGGGCCTACAGGTCGGTCCAATCAGGTCGATGGCCTAGTATGGATGTTGTTGATTGTCTTTTAATGATATGGTATTATCAGTGTGGTATTGGTATTTTGGGGTAGATCACTAAGCCCTTGATCTTATAATTTCAGTTGATTGTTTCAGGTACTTCAGGAGATCATGGTAAGGTGAAGTCGTGACCGTACCACTCCTCATCCTTTTGATCTAGTTATTGGGACACTCTGATGAATAATGATTTGAAAACATTTTGTAAATAGGTACTATTTGGTTTTATCTATGATTGAAAAAGTTTATATTTGGCTTAAATGTTTTAGATGTTAAAAGTTGGTATCAGAGCCTTGGTTTGAGTGATTTGGAGGAACACTCATGTGAATCCAGTCTTAAATCAAGGGAATTTTTGGAATAAATACTAAAATGGTTTTCAAAATAAGGATGGAGGATGCAGAGGGTACGATCAGCTGGAGCCTGTAAGTAACCCCAAATTACCATACAGTTATTTGATATTATGATATGATAGAACAACATACTAGTGCTAGGCTAGGAGTCTTCAGGAATCGCATGATAAGATTTGCCTGGTTATCTGATGCCTACTAGCCTAGGGTTTCTTGTATATAGAGTTGACATCATAATTCTAGATGTTTAGTGTGTCCATCACGATTGTGTATGATCAAGATCTTATAGCCTAAGAATGTCTGATTCGACATTAGTGTAGGATTAGATATTCAAAAGTCTATTGGGTCCAGCATTATGTGTGGCTAGCATACACTAGTACTGCAGGGTTGCTGAAAGTTCCATGGATGTGTGAGCTGTGAGAAGCTGTGAGACCAGTTGCGAGATAGTCGATATTCCCCTAGGAGTGAGGGTTGAGCACATATTATGTTGATGATAGTGTGAGGGTGTTGTCATGATACTTGAAACAAATATCGGTAGGTGTGGAAGGTAGTATGGGCCCGTACTACGGAAAGCATAGGACCCATATGCGTAGCAAGGAAGTCATGACCCCAAGGTTTATGAGAATTGGTCTCCCAATATCATGTCTATTATCCGATGTCTTGGTTATATTTTTTAGTATGGTGGTGACAAGATGTTTTGCTATTGGGTCCGATTTAGGGTCAGGATCAGGATTCCTAGACGGAGGGTCGGAGCCGCAGGAAACAGCTGAGCCCATGGTACAGATAGGAACAGAGGAGTTGGATGCCTGGATCCGGGAGATTCTGCATGATGAGATTGATGCGGCATTCTAAGTGTAGCTGCCATAGATGTTTGGGTCGATTAAGACCGTGATGGTTGAGTACTTTGATGAGCGGTTTCAGCTCTAGCAGAGATAGCTTCCGCAGCAGCCACATCGGCTATAACTGTGGAAAGGGTTGGAGGAGGAGCCGCCAGGGCTTTCCAGTATCGGGACTTCGATAAGAAGAAGCCCCTGACATTTGATGGTATGCATGATGCAATCAGGGATGTGAGGTGGTTATCTGATGTGGAGGGTTGTTTCTTCACGTGTTCATGTTCTGCTAACTTGAAGGTCAGGTGTGCCCTGAACCTGCTGAGGCTTGGGGCATAGGATTGGCAGAGATTAACTACAAGGTTGTACACTGATGATCAGCGAGTTGTCATTACTTGGGAGTAGTTCTGGGATATGTTTCGCACCCGCTACGTTCCACGCGTTGAGCAGGAGCGACTTGATCAGGAGTTTTTGACATTGAGGCGGGATGGGGAGTCAATGATGGAGATCACTCGTATGTTCACGGAGAGGGATATGTTTTGCTCGGAGTTTGCTTCAAAGCAGTCTCAGATGACTCGTTATATGAGTTTGCTCAAGACGGATATTCGATAGTTTGTTTCTATGTAACATTGTGAGACTCTTTTGGATCTTTAGGAAGCCGTGGGGGGCGTGTGTTAGAGATAGATTTGCAATTGAGGGAGCAGCGTCAGGCTCCAACACAGTCTCAGCCGACACCTAAGTGGTCCAAGACTACTAATACTCGAATCGAGGGTCAGCAGAACCATAGTTACGGAAAGTGTGGTAGGGGTCATTTTGGGGTTTGTTGATCAGAAGGTGGTTGCCATAAATGTGGCAAGGAGGGGCACTATGCCAGGAACTGTCTCCAGTCTGCACCTCCAGCACATATGAGGATTTTTTACCATTCTCATCAGGTTGGTCACGTGAATACCAACTGTCCGCAGCTCACCACCAAGCCGACGTAGGGATCCGCATCGGCTACTTTGAGGATTACGGATGGGAGGCTAGTTAAGGTGGAGCCTCCGAAGGCTCAGGGACGCACCTTCCAACTTACGGCCAAGGAGTCCAAGGCAGCATCGGATGTGGTTGCTGGTATGTTTCTTTTTTCTATATCAGTTATTATATCCGTGGTATGTTTATCAGTTGTACATATGGTTAGCTACGTTTCTAGTAAACTCTTTGCCTGCTTTGGTTCTATTTGACTCGGGGGCGAGTCAGTCATTTGTATATCAGGCTTGTAGTAAAGAATTCAGGGTATCAGTAGATGAGCTTGAGTTTCAGTCGCAAGTTTCGATCGCCAACAAACATGGAGTTTCTGCTTCTTCGTTCTATGGGAGATGCGAGTTGGAGATTTTCGCAGAATCCTTCCTGATAGATTTGATGTCAATTCCCATGGGGGATGTATCTGTGATCGTAGGGATGGATTGGCTCAGTCGGTTTGGCCCTATGATCGACTGTGAGGGACAATGAGTGGTAGTTCGAAACCCAAGTGGGGGAGAACTGATGGTGTATGGTGAGGGCACCAGAGTGGGAGTAGGGTTTTGTTCAGCCACTAGGGCTCGACAGTTTATTCACCACGGGTGTGTTGGTTATTTAGCATACATGATGGATACGTGGATTCGAGATCATGATTCAATTTTAGAGGTTCCAGTGGTTAGAGAGTTTTCTAATGTGTTTCCAGTGGAGCTACCTGGAGTGCCTCCGGAGAGGCAAGTATAGTTCATGATTGATCTAGTGTCGGGTGTGGCCCCTATCCCTAAGGCATCGTACCGTCTGGCACCGCCAGAGATGCAGGAGTTGGCATCTCAGTTGCAGGAGCTATTGGGTAAGCAGTTCATTCGCCCGAGCAGTTCTCCTTGGGGAGCACCAATCCTCTTCGTCAGGAAGAAGGACGGTTCACACAGGATATGCATTCACTATAGGGAGTTGAACAAGTTAATGGTGAAGAACCGTTACTCACTTCTGAGGATAAATGATACTTTTGATCAGTTGTAGGCGGCATCTTGGTTTTCCAAGATTGGTTTGAGATCCAGATATTACCAGGTCAAGGTGAGGGAGGAAGACGTGGAGAAGACCGCATTTCGAACTTGTAATGGTCATTACAAGTTCGTGGTGATGTCGTTTGGGCTCACCAACGCACCGGCAGTGTTCATGGATTTGATGAACCGAATCTGCAGACCGATGCTCAATCACTCGGTCATTGTGCTCATAGATGATATCTTGGTATACTCCATGACTCAAGAGCAGCACGCGGAGCACCTCAAGGAGTTGTTGGGGGTTTTGCGGCGAGAACGACTGTATGCTAAGTTCTCAAAGTGTGAGTTTTTGTTATGAGAGGTTCAGTTCCTCGGACATCTCATTAACCAGGAGGGGATTTTGGTCAACCCGGACAAAGTCAAGGCAGTTATGCAGTGGGAGATTCCGAAATCTTTCTCAGACATCAGGAGTTACTTGGGATTAGCAGGTTACTACCGGAGATTCATTCGAGATTTCTCCAAGATTGCAATACCCCTCACTCGTCTAACGAGGAAAGGGGTGGATTTTTGGTGGGGCCCGGAGCAGCAGAGGGCGTTTGAGACCCTCCGGCAGATTTTATGTGAGGTGCCAATGTTAACACTCCCTGAGGGAGTCGAGGATTTTGTAGTCTTTTGTGATGCATCCATCACAGACTTGTAGGCAGTCCTCATGCACGATCTTGAGTTGGGAGTGGTGGTACTAGCTCTCAATATCTTGAGGCATTATCTGTACGGGGTTCGTTGCACTATATACACAGATCATAAGAGTTTGAGACACATCATGGATCAATCAAAACTAAACATGAGCCAGCGTAGGTAGCTGGATGTTGTTAACGACCATGATTGTGAGATCCTTTACAATCCTAGTAAAGCTTATGTGTTTGCGGACGCTTTGAGCTATAACTTAGCTCGATCTTCTACCCGAGTGAGGTGTATGAGGATAGCGTTGGATTCACCGCTTGTGAGGTTGATTAGGGATGCTCAGATTAAAGGCCAGAGCGCCCGGTTTGTTCAGGATAGTCGCGGGTTATTAACCTGACGAAAAAAAATGATGGAGGAGGCTCATAAGTCTCACTTTTCTAAACACATGGGGACCACAAAGATGTAACGCAATCTGGGTTTGAGTTACTGATGGCCCGGTATGAAGCGAGAAATCGCTTGGTTTATTGAGAGATGCCTGACTTGTAGGATTGTCACAACTGGAAATTTTGTGTCTTGTAAACTATACACTCAAGCTAAAGTGAATCAAAAGCTTAAGAACATGTGTAACACCCATGATTGTAACAACAAAATTTCAATCAAATACACCATACAATCATTCAAATGGTCAACAAACAATTGGAAACCCTAGAAGTTCTTATTTAGGTCCAGTTTGGACTAGAACTCCCTTATTGGATCCAAATGGACCAATAAGCTTCCAATTGGACTATCATGGGCTTAGAACCCTAATTGGGCTCTAATTGGACCCACATTCATTTATTTCAATATTATGGGCCATATTGGTCCTAGAATGAAATAAATTGAAAGCTTTGATCCATGATTAACCTAATCTAGCTTATTAAAACATAAAAATCACAATTTTATTTTATAAGGCCAATAAATACCTAAGACTAACTCTAATATTGGGCTTAGGAGCAAAAAGCCCAAATTTTCCTTTTTTCTTCCATGTTTTCGGCCCAAAACAAGCCCAAGAGAACGGTTTGACTTTCTCATGCCACCTCACCATTAACTAAAGGACTTCCATGCAAGAAACTCATATCTCCATGCAAACCTCACCTCAAATATCATTTCTTCTTCCTCTCTCTCTCTCTCACTATCGGCCAAGCAAACACACACACAACACAAAAATCTCTTCCAAACTCTCTAAGTCTAGAATAACAATCCTCCCTCCTTCTTCAAAATTTTCGTGAATCTAAGAAGCTTTCAAGAGGATCTTGCAAGTTAATCATCATCTTAGGTAAGTTTCTACTTATATCCATGATCTAGCTACTTCACTCCATCAAAAACCTCTTCTAAATCTATTCCAACTTGTGATCATGCACCTTAGAAGTCACCAAACTCGAGATCTACCAAGGAAAGGTGCTAAGGCCGAAAAATCACTTCATTTTCTTCCATCTTTTCTTCAAAAACCGAAAGCTTCAAACAAGGTGAGCTTCATACCCCCTATTTTCGGTTTTCATGAGTTTTTTTTTTTTTGGGGGGGGGGGGGGGGGAATACAAGTGAAAGTGTAGATCTATATGTATTTTGTATGCTTGGTATGATTCCATGCTTATATGTGTGATTTTTGTGTGTTATAATGTTGGATCTAGTCATAAAACCCCTCAAAACCGAGATATACCTCTAGTTAAAAGACTCTAGCATCAATTATGCTTCTACATACAAAGTATTTGTAGAAAAGTGGTTATATGGTTTAGTAACAATTTCTTTGAGCTAAAAACACCATTTTTGGACCTAAAATGCGAAAAATACAAACTTTAAGGGCCTAAATTGACAAATCACGAACTTTGATGGTTGAACTACGTCAAAACAGTTTCAATAAAGAAATTTCTGGAAATATACTTATTTAGAGGATTAAAAACATAAACTTCAAGCTTAATGGGCTAATAATGACATTTTAGGCCCAATGAGGCCCATTATGCGAGATTTTCTGTTTTGGAGGGTCAAAACTGCATTTTCCTGTAAAATAGTGGACTATAAGTGTTCCAAGTCCTTTTCAAAGGTTTAAAATGCTTTTTAAATTTAAAAAGGACTAAAGTTGCAAAAAAATTTCAAATTGGGCCAAAATTGTCAAACTTTCGAAAAAGAAGGGTTATAGCCGAGAAAAACTGAAATTCAGGGACTTAAGCTGTTTTCTATGAAAAATATGCTGGAAAATACTTATGTCAATAATTTTTAGTATTAAAATGTCAAGAAAATTGATTTAAGGACCAAACCGGAAAGTTTTTAAATAAAGGGTTGAAAAAGTAAATTTTTACAAATAATGAGGGGCTGAAAACAGAAAATTCTCAAGACTAGTTCAATACATGCAAATTGATCCAATGATGATACCACAATTATCGACGAAATACAATACATTACAACACCAAAAGTCGTTGTCAAATGAATTGGTTCGGTCTCGAACCAAAAAACAAAAAATCCGAAATTACTAACACGACAACACTATGACATTACGACATTACTATAACGATTGGGAAGTCACTATACATGCGAGTGTGCATAGACGTCTACGCACCACCTTTGGGCCCCAAAAGTGTAAAATCTTGTTCGTTGAGGCTAGTTAGCCCAATGACCTGATCTTAAGGCCCGAAGACCTCTCTCTTACGAAGTGTTGGGTTTCACCGATCCGACATAACGTAAAAGGACTTTCAATGGCTTGTATACTACTGGTCCCCAAGGGTCCTTTGGTATTGCTAGTAAAGTCTACCTTTTCATGCGAGGCGGGTCTGGGACCCCTCGTACCTTTTATCCCCAACCGGCTAATGGAGTTATTGAGGCCTTCGTGTCCTCGTTCTCTTCGGGTGTGGGACTACACGTAGTCAGGGCGGTTGGAGAACGTGATTAGTACGGACGACGCCTTCGGGATCGTTAGTATCGCTATAGACTAGTCGTTTGTATAACGTGTGTTTGTAGCAAATAATCACGCTCAACAATAATCCAACGTCGCCTGGTACCGACAACTTCACACGTTGCAATTGTTTCAATGTACGAATTAGGAAAATATCGGGTTTTCCTAGGGTATTTCAATACATACAGATTCGGAATACACACAAATTTTAAATGAACAAATTTTACAAGTATAGAAACAAACAAGCATACCTATGGATCTTCACACATTTTTGACTTTACTATTTTCAGAAAATATCGGATTTTCTGGTGTTTCTCAAAACATTACAAACATTGGATTTCAAACATTACTTATGAACTCACCAACATTTCATATGTTGACGTTTTTTTTTCAAAATACTTGTATTCTCATGTAACAGATAAAGTGGAGGATGAATTGTACTCTTTGACGTTTTACTGTGGTTTAATTTAGTAGCAAACAATTATTTTTGAGAATGTCATGTTTTGGGAACAATGTAATGGATGTAAACGCTACCAGTTGTATCATTCCAAAGGTTGGTGATGTATAATGTTATGTTTCATGTATATGCAATGTGATGGTATTCAATTGAGTCACGATAGCCCTCGGACGTTTCCGCCGTCTGGCTCGGGGGTGTGACAGGTTGGTATCAGAGCCTTGTTTACAGTGAACTAGCATATCTAGCCACACATGGATATGCAACTATAAACCAAAAAGAGGGACTAACATAACTCTGAACAAAACAAGTGAATAAAACACCCTTGCTTGCACTAGGAATAGGAACATAACGTCGAACCAAACAAAAATAATACTAGTGTCTCGGTTAATTCGGGAACTGTTCTTAGTGATACCAAGGAGTGAATGCAGCCTGATCAACTACATTCTCTCCAACGTAAAACTAACACACGTCCTGATGAGATCGGGATTTCTAGGGAATCTAAAACCATACCCCTACCACCGAAAAGAGAACGCCTACTTGATCTATGCGATAATTGTAGCATCCTAGGAATAACGTTAGCATAATTACGCACTCTCGCAGACCACATGGCTGGTTTTCATCACCCTGGAGACCCCTACTTCCCTAATCAGGGGAACAACGGATGTCTAGAGGAGGAGCCCGAGGAAGAGCCTGAGGAGGAGCCCGAGGAAGACCCCGAAGAGGAATCTGACGGGGAACCAGAGGCCGAAGTTGATGGCGAGCCGGCTGAATCAGAGGAAGATGAAGGAAGCCTCGAGGAGGATGCTGATGATGGAGAAGGGGGTGATTCGGATGCGGAGTCCGAAGTCATCAACCCCCCTTACCCGATCAGAGTACCTGCCTATCGCGTAGGCCCCACTAGTCCTACACCGCCCTGGGGTATTGATCTTTGGACATGGAGCAGACAGCAGGGACAGCGACCCCCGTACGGCATGTCGCGCGAGTTCTTTGACCTGAGAGACGGAGGACCGGCCGATCGAGCCCTTCCAGTCATGGTGAAACGGTTGCGGAATACGGGCGACCTTGCCCAAGGCACTGCCAATCAGGTGCGCCAGTTAAGGACTAGGGCCGAGCGTGCGGAGCAGGAGACGCGTGACGTCCTTCGAGAGTTTCACATGAGGCAGGTTCGGTGGGAGTCTCGACTCCGGGATGCGGAACGCTTGGTGGCTCGTCTTCAGGGAGCATCCACATCCTCGGCACCACCTCCGGACGCAGCTCATCGCGGTTAGGGATAGACTTATCATAGTAGGTCGTTAGGAAATATGCTATGTACTACGACTCTATGTTTAAGTGACTACACTACTCATAGAGTCGTTATGATGTCGAACTAGTATCACTCATGTATGCTCCTACGAGCAAATTTTCATGTATCAAATGCGGATAATATTAATAAATTTTTACGTGTTTTATTACGATATTGCAAATTGCTATGTGTTGAGAAATTATTATTGATTAGTCAATGGTAGTAGTGTTTAAGTTCGTACCATGCACCTAGTCAGTAGGATCACGACCTCACCGAAACAACATACCCTCAACATCTTTCCGTATTGTGACAGAAAGATGCCTCCCCGACCTGCTCGCGGAAACCCAGGACCAACCCCACCTGAAGTTGACTCAGCCGCTTTCCAGGCGGCTGTATCTGCAGCAGTCACTGCAGCGATTGCGCAAATTCAACAAGGGAACAATGGAGGAGTCAATGGACAAGGAGCCGGAAGTTCAAACAATGGAATGAATCAAGGACTCACCAAGACATGTACCTACAAGGACTTCACAAACGCCAAACCACGAACTTTTAATGGCACTGGAGGGGTGATCACTCTTAAGCGATGGATCGAAAAGGAGGAGTCGGTATTCGAGATATGCGACTGCCCTGAGCACATGAAGGTGAAGTTCGCAGCCTGCACTTTTGTGGATCAAGCACTAACCTGGTGGAACGGACATGTAGAATCCATGACACTCCCTGTAGCCAACTCTATGCTGTGGACAGAGATGAAAGAAATGTTAATGGCAGAGTACTGCCCACGAGGCGAAATACAGAAGATGGAACAAGAGCTATGGAACCTCACTGTGCAGAACGCGAATATCGATGCCTACATATCGAGATTTAGCGAACTATCTCTGCTGTGCCCGGGTATGATCGCCTCGGAAGGAAAGAAGATTGAGCGATTCATCTGGGGACTCACATCACCAATTCAAGGGAATGTGATAGCTGCAAACCCCGAAACATTTGACAGTGCAAAAAGATTGGCAAAAAGATTGTATGACCATAACAACAAAAAGGGAGAGAAGCCAATGGAGACTGAGAAGACGAAGGAAAGTGATGGCAAGAGCGGAAAGAACAATAAGCGGAAGGGGCGCCAGGGCCCCGACACCTCCAAGAAGCAGCAGACAGTGGTGGTTAATGTTGTTACCGCACCGGTTCCAGCCGCACCACATGCTCCAACCTCAGCCACTTCAAATGCTTCCAGACCTTATTCCGGTAATCTTCCCAAATGCAACAAGTGCGGTTTCCATCACTATGGAGAATGCAAGGATTTTCAGTGAGTTGCAACCGAAGGGGTCACACCGCAAAGTACTGCAAGGCTTACCCTCCCCTTAACCAAAATCAGGGAACCAACAGCAACAACCCTCGCAACAACAACAACACCCATGCCATCGGCAATAACGCAGGGCCTAGCTACACCTGCTTCGGATGTGGAAAGACTGGATACATCTGCCGAGACTGTCCTAACAACAGCAATTTAAGAAATAGAGGAACAGGAAGGATGTTGACCATGGGTCAGGGTGAGGCCCTTCAAGACCCCTCTGTTGTTACCGGTACGTTTCCCTTAAACCATGCTTATGCATGCATCTTATTTGACATCGGAGCGGAACGAAGCTTCGTAAGCAATAAGTTTAAGCATTTATTAAGACAACTACCCCAAAAGCTAAATGAAACCTATACGGTGGAAATGGCCAATGGGAGAACCGAATCCACTGGGGAAATCTACACCGGATGTACCCTAACTCTTAATCAACACGTCTTTCGAATAGATCTAATGCCAGTGTCAATTAGGAGTTTCGATGTGATCATCGGCATGGACTGGTTAAGCCCCCACCATGCCGAAATTATGTGCAATGAGAAGGCCGTTCGTGTTCGCCTTCCAAATCACGAAACCCTGGTAATTTACGGAGACAAATCTAGCATGAACCTTCGCCTCGTTTCGTGCATCAAAGCACAGAAGTATCTAAGAAGGAACAATTTGGCGTTCCTAGCTCACGTGGTGGATAAAACCAAGGAGGAGATTAACGTTCGAGACATTCCCGTAGCATGTGAATTTCCGGACGTGTTTCCTGAAGATCTCCCAGGAGTACCCCCAGAGAGACAGGTTGAGTTTCGAATCGACCTTATTCCAGGAGCAACTCCTCTCGCTAAATCACCCTACCGGCTGGCTCCTGCCGAGATGCAGGAATTATCCAGCCAACTCAGTGAACTTTTGGACAAGGGATTTATCCGACCTAGCTACTCGCCGTGGGGAGCTCCGGTGCTCTTTGTCAAAAAGAAGGACGGATCCTTCAGAATGTGCATCGATTACAGAGAGTTGAATAAACTCACTGTTAAAAACCGCTACCCACTCCCACGAATCGATGATCTATTCGACCAGCTCCAAGGAGCTAGTTATTTCTCCAAAATAGATCTACGGTCTGGATACCACCAACTCAAGGTCCGAGAAGAGGATATTCCCAAAACCGCTTTCCGAACCCGCTATGGACATTATGAATTCGTCGTAATGCCCTTCGGTCTAACAAATGCACCTGCCGCATTTATGGACCTAATGAATCGAATCTGTCGACCGTTCCTTGACAACTTCGTCATTGTATTTATCGATGACATCCTCGTCTATTCTCGAAGCAAAGAGGAGCATGGCCAACATCTACGAAAAATTCTGGACACCCTGCGATCGGAAAAGCTTTACGCCAAACTCTCCAAGTGTGAGTTCTGGCTTCGGAGTGTGAATTTCCTAGGCCACGTGGTTAGCCAAGACGGAATTCATGTGGACCCCTCTAAGGTCAAAGCTGTGGAAGGATGGGCAACCCCGACTACACCCACAGAAATTCGTCAGTTCTTAGGCCTAGCAGGCTACTATAGGAGATTCATCCAAAACTTCTCCAGGATCGCCAAGCCGCTTACCTTGCATACGCAAAAGGGCGTGCCATTCAAGTGGACAGACCGACAAGAGATTGCGTTTCTAACCTTGAAGCAAGCTCTCTGTAGCGCTCCAGTATTATCTTTGCCTGAAGGAACGGAAGATTTTGTGGTCTATTGTGACGCATCGAATCAGGGCTTAGGTTGTGTTCTCATGCAACGTGGAAGAGTGATAGCATATGCGTCCCGCCAACTAAAGACGCACGGGGTAAATTACACGACCCATGACCTAGAACTGGGAGCCGTGGTCTTTGCTCTAAAAATTTGGAGGCACTACCTGTACGGTACAAAGTGCACCATCTTCACGGACCACAAGAGCCTCCAACACATCTTGAATCAGAAGGAGCTGAACATGAGACAGCGAAGATGGGTGGAATTACTAAACAACTACGAATACGAGATCAAGTACCATCCAGGTAAGGCCAACGTGGTAGCTGATGCATTAAGTCGAAAAGAGTACACTAATCACCGTATGAAAACGCACTCGATAACCATTCAATCTCATCTGGCCACTCAAATTGCATCAGTCCAGCCGGAGGCTATGAAAGCGGAAAATAGAGCAAGCGAAGCATTGCGTGGAATGGAAAAGAACCTGGAAGCAAAGGAGAATGGAGTATACTATTTCATGAACCGTATTTGGGTCCCTAAATTTGGAGGGTTCAAGGATGTTCTCATGAAGGAAGCCCACAAGACGCGATACTCCATTCATCCCGGTTCTGATAAGATGTATTTGGACATTAAACAACACTATTGGTGGCCTAACATGAAGGCGGAAATCGCGACTTATGTCACTAAGTGCCTTACGTGCGCCAAAGTAAAGGTGGAATACCAAAAACCCTCAGGATTGTTACAGCAACCGGCAATTCCTGAGTGGAAATGGGAAGGGATTTCTATGGATTTCGTGACCAAGCTACCCAAAACGTCGGATGGATTAGATACCATATGGGTAATAATTGACCGACTGACGAAATCTGCCCATTTCCTGCCAATTAAGGAATCGTACAAGATGGAGAGATTGACGCGTTTATACATTCGAGAGATCGTGAGACTTCACGGAATACCAACATCTATCATCTCGGATAGAGACAGTAGGTTCACATCCCGATTTTGGCAATCACTCCATAAGGCGATGGGAACAAACCTCGATATGAGCACCGCTTATCATCCACAAACGGATGGTCAAAGCGAGCGAACCATCCAAACGCTCGAAGATATGCTCCGCGCATGCGTGATAGACTTTGGAAAGTCTTGGGATACCCACCTACCCTTAATCGAATTCTCATACAACAATAGTTACCATTCGAGCATCAAGGTGGCTCCTTTCGAAGCACTTTACGGACGTAAATGTAGATCACCGTTATGTTGGGCTGAAGTAGGTGACACCCAGCTAGCAAAAACACGTGCGTCGGACAAAGCACTAACGGGACCGGAGATCATCCGTGAAACCACGGAAAAGATCGTTCAAATCAGAGCTCGATTGCAAGCATCGCGTGACCGACAAAAGAGCTACGCTGACAAACGACGAAAGCCCTTAGAATTTCAGGTCGGTGATCGAGTACTGTTAAAAGTCTCGCCCTGGAAAGGGGTTATACGTTTCGGAAAACGGGGAAAACTAAATCCACGATACATTGGACCTTTCGAAATCGTCGCCCGAATTGGTTCAGTAGCATACAGACTGCAACTACCCGCAGAGCTAAACGGTGTACACCCCGTGTTTCATGTTTCTAACCTAAAGAAGTGCCTATCAGACGAAACCCTTGTCATTCCTCTTGACGAAATCGAAATCAATGAGAATCTCCTGTTCGTCGAAGAACCAATCGAAATCATGGACAGGGAGGTGAAGCGTACTAAACAGAGCCGCATCCCAATCGTGAAGGTACGGTGGAACGCAAAGCGTGGGCCAAAATTCACTTGGGAACGCGAAGATCAAATGAAGCAAAAGTACCCTCACCTATTCTAGCATTCTCAAATCTAGCTTTCCAACAGAATTTCGGGACGAAATTCCCTCTAACGGGGGAATGATGTCACAACTGGAAATTTTGTGTCTTGTAAACTATACACTCAAGCTAAAGTGAATCAAAAGCTTAAGAACATGTGTAACACCCATGATTGTAACAACAAAATTTCAATCAAATACACCATACAATCATTCAAATGGTCAACAAACAATTGGAAACCCTAGAAGTTCTTATTTAGGTCCACTTTGGACTAGAACTCCCTTATTGGATCCAAATGGACCAATAAGCTTCCAATTGGACTATCATGGGCTTAGAACCCTAATTGGGCTCTAATTGGACCCACATTCATTTATTTCAATATTATGGGCCATATTGGGCCTAGAATGAAATAAATTGAAAGCTTTGATCCATGATTAACCTAATCTAGCTTATTAAAACATAAAAATCACAATTTTATTTTATAAGGCCAATAAATACCTAAGACTAACTCTAATATTGGGCTTAGGAGCAAAAAGCCCAAATTTTCCTTTTTCCTTCCATGTTTTCGGCCCAAAACAAGCCCAAGAGAAAGGTTTGACTTTCTCATGCCACCTCACCATTAACTAAAGGACTTCCATGCAAGAAACTCATATCTCCATGCAAACCTCACCTCAAATATCATTTCTTCTTCCTCTCTCTCTCTCACTCTCGGCCGAGCAAACACACACACACCACAAAAATCTCTTCCAAACTCTCTAAGTCTAGAATAACAATCCTCCCTCCTTCTTCAAAATTTTCGTGAATCTAAGAAGCTTTCAAGAGGATCTTGCAAGTTAATCATCATCTTAGGTATGTTTTTACTTATATCCATGATCTAGCTACTTCACTCCATCAAAAACCTCTTCTAAATCTATTCCAACTTGTGATCATGCACCTTAGAAGTCACCAAACTCGAGATCTACCAAGGAAAGGTGCTAAGGCCGAAAAATCACTTCATTTTCTTCCATCTTTTCTTCAAAAACCGAAAGCTTCAAACAAGGTGAGCTTCATACCCCCTATTTTCGGTTTTCATGAGTTTTTTTTTTTTGGGGGGGGGGGGGGGGGAATACAAGTGAAAGTGTAGATCTATATGTATTTTGTATGCTTGGTATGATTCCATGCTTATATGTGTGATTTTTGTGTGTTATAATGTTGGATCTAGTCATAAAACCCCTCAAAACCGAGATATACCTCTAGTTAAAAGATTCTAGCATCAATTATGCTTCTACATACAAAGTATTTCTAGAAAAGTGGTTATATGGTTTAGTAACAATTTCTTTGAGCTAAAAACACCATTTTTGGACCTAAAATGCGAAAAATACAAACTTTAAGGGCCTAAATTGACAAATCACGAACTTTGATGGTTGAACTATGTCAAAACAGTTTCAATAAAGAAATTTCTGGAAATATACTTATTTAGAAGATTAAAAACATAAACTTCAAGCTTAATGGGCTAAAAATGACATTTTAGGCCCAATGAGGCCCATTATGCGAGATTTTCTGTTTTGGAGGGTCAAAACTGCATTTTCCTATAAAATAGTGGACTATAAGTGTTCCAAGTCCTTTTCAAAGGTTTAAAATGCTTTTTAAATTTAAAAAGGACTAAAGTTGCAAAAAAATTTCAAATTGGGCCAAAATTGTCAAACTTTCGAAAAAGAAGGGTTATAGCCGAGAAAAACTGAAATTCAGGGACTTAAGCTATTTTCTATGAAAAATATGCTGGAAAATACTTATTTCAATAATTTTTAGTATTAAAATGTCAAGAAAATTGATTTAAGGACCAAACCGGAAAGTTTTTAAATAAAGGGTTGAAAAAGTAAATTTTTACAAATAATGAGGGGCTGAAAACAGAAAATTCTCAAGACTAGTTCAATACATGCAAATTGATCCAATGATGATACCACAATTATCGACGAAATACAATACATTACAACACCAAAAGTCGTTGTCAAATGAATTGGTTCGGTCTCGAACCAAAAAAAAAAAAAAAATCCGAAATTACTAACACGACAACACTATGACATTACGACATTACTATAACGATTGGGAAGTCACTATACATGCGAGTGTGCACAGACGTCTACGCACCACCTTTGGGCCCCAAAAGTGTAAAATCTTGTTCGTTGAGCCTAGCTAGCCCAATGACCTGATCTTAAGGCCCGAAGACCTCTCTCTTACGAAGTGTTGGGTTTCACCGATCCGACATAACGTAAAAGGACTTTCAATGGCTTGTATACTACTGGTCCCCAAGGGTCCTTTGGTATTGCTAGTAAAGTCTACCTTTTCATGCGAGGCGGGTCTGGGACCCCTCGTACCTTTTATCCCCAACCGGCTAATGGAGTTATTGAGGCCTTCGTGTCCTCGTTCTCTTCGGGTGTGGGACTACACGTAGTCAGGGCGGTTGGAGAACGTGATTAGTACGGACGACGCTTTCGGGATCGTTAGTATCGCTATAGACTAGTCGTTTGTATAACGTGTGTTTGTAGCAAATAATCACGCTCAACAATAATCCAACGTCGCCTGGTACCGACAACTTCACACGTTGCAATTGTTTCAATGTACGAACTAGGAAAACATCGGGTTTTCCTAGGGTATTTCAATACATACAGATTCGGAATACACACAAATTTTAAATGAACAAATTTTACAAGTATAGAAACAAACAAGCATACCTATGGATCTTCACACATTTTTGACTTTACTATTTTCAGAAAATATCGGATTTTCTGGTGTTTCTCAAAACATTACAAACATTGGATTTCAAACATTACTTATGAACTCACCAACATTTCATATGTTGACGTTTTTTTTCAAAATACTTGTATTCTCAGGTAACAGATAAAGTGGAGGATGAATTGTACTCTTTAACGTTTTACTGTGGTTTAATTTAGTAGCAAACAATTATTTTTGAGAATGTCATGTTTTGGGAAGAATGTAATGGATGTAAATGCTACCAGTTGTATCATTCCAAATGTTGGTGATGTATAATGTTATGTTTCATGTATATGCAATGTGATGGTATTCAATTGAGTCACGATAGCCCTCGGATGTTTCCGCCGTCTGGTTCGGGGGTGTGACAAGGATGGTCAAGGCCGAGCATCAGAAGCCACATGGTAAGCTGCAGTCTTTGGAGATTCCCATGTGGAAATAGGATCAGATCACGATGGACTTCATTACGAAGTTGCCCAGGACACCTAAGGGGTTGTCTCTCGCCATGGATTTTCTCGCCATTTCTTTGCCATACGGGAGAGTTCGTCGGCCGTGAGATTTTCCGACATGTACGTTAGCGAGATTGTCTCTCGCCATGGATTTCTGGTCTCCATCGTTTCCGATCAGGATACCAGGTTTACTTCCCGTTTTTGGTAGAAGTTTCATGGGAAATTGGGTATGCGGTTGCACTTTAGTACAATGTTCGATCCGCAGACCGATGGACAAAGTGAGTGAACTATTCAGAAACTCAAATATATGTTGAGGGCGTGCGTCATTGATTTCGGAGGGAGTTGGGATTACCACCTACCACTTGAAGAGTTTGCCTACAACAACAGGTATCACTCTAGTATTGGCGCCCCGCCTTTTGAGTTATTATATGGTAGAAGATGTAGAACCCTAGTTTGTTGGGGTGAGATTGGACACATAGTGATGGATCGGACGGAGGTAGTCTTTCTGACTACCGAAAAGATCTAGCAGATCAAACAACGGCTGCAGACCGCTCAGAGTCAGCAAAAGGGTTACACTGATAGAGGCTGATTAGATTTGGAGTTTCAGGTTGGTGACATGGTACTTCTGAAGGTCTCGCCCTGGAAGGGCATGATCCGTTTCAGGAAGAGGGGAAAATTGGGTCCCCATTATATTGGGTCATTCAAGATCATTACCAGGTTTGGCAAGGTGGCTTATAGGCTAGAGCTACCGGAGGACCTTAGCCGAGTTCACAGCATGTTCAATGTTTCGCAATTGCAAAAGTGTGTTATGGACCAAGAGGCGATAGTATCACTGGATGATATTCAGGTTTATGAGTGCCTGAATTACGTGGAGAGGCATGTGGCCATCTTCGAGAAGAAGAAGAAGATTTTGCGGAAAAAAGAAATACCTTTGGTGAAGGTGCAGTGGGAATTTCGAAGGGGATTTGAGTGTACTTGGGAGCTGGAGGCAGAGATGCATGAGCATACCCGACATTGTTTGCTCCAGCAGACTTCGTGGTCGAAGTCTAGTTCAAGTGGAGGTGAATTGTAATGCCTCGATTCTCAGGTATGGATTTAAATGAATGCTATTTGGTTTCGAGACCTACTCGACGAGTTTGTTGCCCTACTCGTCGAGTAGCAGCAAGGTGGGATCGCGTATTTAGTGGCCTACTCGCTGAGTCCATAAAGGGACTCGACGAGAAGGAGCTGGCAGATGAAACCCTAAATCCTAGGGTTTTGCACCCTATTTAAGGAAGCATAAGCCTCCTTTGGCCTCTTTTCAATGCATTCAGAGCTCAGAAAACCCTAATTCATTGGTGCTTCATCCTTGTGTGTCTAAAGCTTTGGAGAGGAGATCTTTTGAGAAGAAGAGCTTAGAGGACAAAAGGCTAGGGGCAATGAGTTGTGGGAAATCTGGAATCTACCTCAGATAGCATCATTTGGATGTATCAAGTCGTCAACTTTACTTCATTCTTCTTTTAGACCTCTTTTGGTTGAGATCTAGGGTTTTTATGGTTTGCTTGAGATGACAATGTGGTATATGAGCTAGATCTAAAGTTGTAACTTCAGATCTGGACCCTTCTTAGGTTCTAGAGTCATAAACCCCGAATGTGGTTATGTATGAAGCCTCTTTGAAGTATGAAACCCCATTGTGAGCTTGGATATGACATTTGGAGCCTTTGTAGCTATGCATGCACGTAAAGTTTGCAACTATACATGAAAATCATGCCTTATAAGCTTGGATCTATAATTTGGAGTCACTGCATGGTGTAAAAGAGTCTGTATGGCATAAGGACTGAAGGAACTCGGCGAGTCGCAAGGTTGACTCGGAAAGTCTCATGAAGATGAGCCTGGACCCGATGAGTTGGATGAACTACTCGGCGAGTTCGATGAAGATTGTTGTAGACTCGATGAGTTGGATGAACAACTCGACGAGTCGGGTGAGATTTCCCCAATTTCTGTATGTGTGTGTAACCATTGAGTTCCAAGAAGGAAAACTCGACGAGTGGCCATAGAGTTTGATCGGATAAAACATGGGTAGATTAAATAGTTGTTGTGTGATGAAATAAAATGATGAGAGATAGGTGAGGATAGGAAGGTGATAATAATTAGGTGATGATAGATAGGTGATGATGAATCGCTGATGTAGGTTGAAAGATACCATAACCTTCTCCGACAATGTGGAGCTGTAGTCATGTACTAGAGTATAGATGGCGACCACAGACTATTCTAGACAACCCCATGGAAACACCAGCAGGATCATAACCTGTAGGTGATGAATTACGAGTTCACGCGATTTTGTAACTACATATTAATGTGATGATAATCTAAGCTTAACTATGAATTACCAGTTCAGACAATGTTGTAACTATGTATTCATGCGATGATACTCCAACCCTTACTAGGCGCGTATCGAGGGGGTAATCCCCGAATCATTACTGTCTATGTGATGTAGGCAATGATCCTTAGGAAAAGTTCATAGGAACGAACATATAAGGAAATGTGATGTAAAGAGAAGAGAGGTAAATACGATATAGGAGATGATAATTCTTTAGGGAATATTAAATGAAGAATATGTGGATGGACAATCGGGTTAATTGTTTGACATGTATTATATAAAGAAACAAATTAACTATATTATTGTGGGTTGAAAACCCTATGTACCCACCAGGTTTCAAACCTGACCCACTCTGTTTATTTATATCAAATGTGTTAATATGAAGTCACTTTACATTGAGAGATTAATGAGATATAAATCACTAGTGATAATGAATGTAAATTCTGTTTATGCTTGTGTTTCTGTATTGACGATGACATCCCAAATGTTTTAAAATGAATAAGAATACTTTTCTTCGGAAATGCTTTGATAACTTATTTATCATGTTTTACTGGGAACAAATTCCGCAACATTTTTTTATTAAAATAGGCACTTTAATTTTTATAAAGCATAAACAAAATCGGCCTTTTCTGGCCACAAAAACAAGGATGTTACACACACACACACACACACTCTCTCTCTCTCTCTACTAATGACTCATAAAGTAATGATGTGCATTTTCATGGATTAGCATACTGTTGGATTAGTATCTAAGTCTATAACTATATTTGGTATGTACTTGACCCGATTGACATGGTCCATTTAGGGTGCATGGCATCATGCATTTGGATAGACTAAAATGAGAGAAATAACACTTAAGGCTTATTAATATATTATAAGTTCTAATATATTAATAAGATTATTTAATTAGTATTGATCAAGAATTAATTTGGAATTAATTAAGTGATCAAAAGGAGACTAATCAGATATATGGTTTGATTGTGTAAATCATCCATACTTGTATAGTGGGCTAATACTCCATGGATTATCAAGTTGGGCTAAAACCCATAGGATGCTCCATGCTTTTTTAGTACCCATGGATCATGGAAATGAAAGGCCATGACAATTAGGGTTGACATGGTGTAACCCTAATTGTGACACACTATATAAACATCTTATTCTTCCAAAAACTCGGCCACTATGAAGAATGGTGAGGGCTAGCCTATTTCATGAAATGTCTCATTTCTCTCATGTTTTTCTAAGTGTATTTGATGTTGTGTGAACCATTTGAGGTGTCACACTTGAGGCACTAGGATCTTAAGCTCCATGGAATCAAGCTACATAAAAGGTATGTCTTCTAACTTGCTTTATTAAATATAAATCGATGTTTTGGTATCCTAGTTAGGATAATACCTTGGAATCTTCATATTTGCATTTATAATAGAGAAAACATAGATCCAAGGTATTTACGGTTGCATGTACACTTAGGAGTGTTAGAATGCTCAAAACCCAACAGTGGTATCAGAGCCTAGGCTTGTATTCTTGTTATACTCGCAAAATCTGCTTAAAATCGAAGTTTTTTTGCTGTCTGGGCAACTGACTCAGTGAGTCCATCTGGTGACTCGATGAGTCTATGCCTTAAAAGTGTTCAAAACGATCTAAATCATTGAGTTGGTTCATGCACTCGATGAGTTGGAGCCCCAGACAGCATATATTCGACTGTTTTGGCTAGAATTCGACTATGAACATTACCCTAAGTTGTTTTTCAACTTATAAACCTATTTTTCATGTAGTAATATTCATGCTAATCCAATTTCAAAGATAATTGACATTATATTCATGTTTTGTATTAGATTAATGGTTACGCTAATTACATGAAAAAGTTTGATTAAATTATCTTGTTCTTATGAGTTGCTTAGATTTACAAAAAAATTATATCAAATTGGTGTTTTTCAATTCAAATTAATCTAAGAGTTGGTTCAAAAATATGTTTTTGTAACTTGTCCTCATGTTATATGAAAAGTAACATTTAAGATTCATAAAACTCATAAATATTTCCATAGGTTATGAATAAAGAAAAGTCATATTCTTTTAATAGTTTAAAGTCTTCCATAACTTGTCCTCAAGTTATGGAACTTGAAGAGGTTTTTGAAATAAAACTACTTTAACCACATAAGTTATGGAATTGAATAGTTTTGAATAGTTTCAAAACTTGCCCTCAAGTTTTGGAATTTGAAAAGTTTTCCCTTATGAATACTTTAATTCCAAGTTAAACCCTTAGAATTTTAAAAGTTAAAATTCTACCCTTATACTTTATAATATTGTAAGTTTATTATACATATATATATATATATATATATATATATATATATATATATATATATATATATATATATATATATATATATATATATATATATATATATAAGAGCAAGTCTTTTTACCATTAGTAGGCCCCATTCACAAAGTCGGTCTATTAGGGAGGTATAAGGTTACTATCTATAAAATGGTAGTTTAATGGGTGTCCACTCTCACCCACCGCTTCCTTGACTGGTGGAGGGTCATTATCCGAATAGGTAGCACAAGAACTATAAATCTCCCTTCATTAAAAGTATTAATGATAAATACTAAGTAACAAATCTCTTATTAATACCCAATCTTAGTTACTTCAAAAAATGTGAATTTGGTGCTAACCCATGAAATTACACTTTGCACTTTGCTTAAGTCGGTTAGTTGAGCACGTGTGGGTAACCGACACACTGGCTTGATTTATCAAGGTAGGTAAAGGGTAACTTAATATTTATCATAGTATCGGTGGAGCGCGTGTGGTTAACCGACACATCGATTGAAGGGTAAATAGTAAGGGTACCAAGTATATTTGCATGGTTATTCACACCTTGTGTTGTGATCATCAGCATCACAGTCACAAAACATAAGAGGGCACAACCGAGATTAAAACATGTCATTGAAAAGTTCAATGAATCTCAAAAGATCTAGGAGTTTCAAATCCAATTAAAACCTAATAAATTATTTCATTTTTCATGGTGGAAATTTATGAATTGTCATTCGCCTACCTTCAAATATTCTATAGCTTGGATTACGGCATCCCTCTTCCAAGTTATAAAATATTGTGTTGGGTCCTAGCCTTAATATTCCATATTGGGTGTTATATTAAGAACTTTAAATCAACTATCTTGAATATCTCCCAAAAGATGTCAGGTTCTGACATCTATGATCTTCTCAAAAACTCTTGGAACAAGCTTTCCTAATGAAGATGATGTTCCATGGTTGGAAAATGAAAATCATACTTATCTTCCTCCACCT
The DNA here is from genome assembly GCF_052625555.1 of Lactuca saligna. Lineage (NCBI taxonomy): Eukaryota > Viridiplantae > Streptophyta > Magnoliopsida > Asterales > Asteraceae > Lactuca > Lactuca saligna. Next base: position 110,037,491 of record NC_136421.1, on the reverse strand, counting down.
CCTCCAATTATTCTCCCTAACCCACAAGTTCTTGAATAGTTCAAGGTCACTCAAGACCTATTAGCAATAAAAGTCTATGTGTGCTCACATATTGGAGATGAAGTAGCATTTTAACAAGCCAGGAGAGTTGGGTGTCAAAGTCTTGAGAAAGTTGGATGTTCAATCACTTTCTATGTCACATAGTGAGTTCCTTTGGGACTACTATGGAGCAGACTATGACATGACCCTTAATGGTCTTATCTGTCTGCTTGGTGCTTCTGAATCAGCAATGATTCGGAGGACTAGTAAAGCAAATTTTATTAGAAGATCAACTTCCCAAACTTCCATGGACATTCACAATGGCAAAATTGGAGATTTAGAAAAGCTTTCTCTTCCCAATGGAAAGGGATCGACCATAATCAACTTGGTTTACCAAATGGTAAAGAGAAAGGCTAAGTCTGAGATTGTCCCATGTACCATTACTAAAGAGTACATAAGTTTCTATTTCCAAAAGGAAGGGGCATTGGTTGCGAAGTTGACAAATTTACCTGAAAGATTATAAGGATGGTAAAGTCAATAAGTTTGACTCTACTTCAGGTAAAGTCCATTGTCTAACTCTATTAAGTTCCTATTTGGAGATCCTTATTATATGGTGTGACTGGGTCACATGTTCATGCTTTAAGAATCAAAGATAAGTGAGGAAGCTTAAAGGAAGTATATGATGATTCTGATCGCGAAGATGGATTTCAATCGCATGGTTTGAAGATCAGATTTTTGAGCTACTACTTAGCAGTTATGATCGATTGCTAGGAAATATGTAATAGCATAGTTTTTATTTAAAGTTGCATTGTAAGGATAAAGTTTTTCCACATCTTATAAATAAATAAAAGTTTGATTTTATTTTAGTTTATATCTCCTTGCAATGGCTTTTATTGGAAAATTTGGTATTTTTATGTTTCTAGCAATAATGGAATTGTGAATTCAATTCTTTCATTTGTGGCAATGTCTAAATTTACCAAATAAGGAAAGATTCTCATCATTGAAGTTTCAATTGGACTGAAACTTGGAATCATGCAAGTTGTATAGTATGATAAAGAGTCCAGTAAATTGTTTGGTCTATGCTTTCAGTGTATATTGTTTTGGCAAGAGTCTGTAATACAGTTTATGAGTTGTTTATGTCTTTTGGTCATTTTGTGGGTTCACGACCGTAAACTGTGTTTATGACCGTAAACACGTTTACGGTCGTAAACCCTGTTTACGGTAGCAAACTCAGTTTGTGGTCTAGGTCATGTATGAATAGTGGAGGAGTTGGCCTTTTGTTTGTTGTTGATGCATAGCAGTTCACGGCCGTATTCTGAGTTGTACCTAACGATTTATTCAATATAAACATGTGCAAGCTCGGTTTCTTTTCATCTTGTTCTTATTCTGTTATTGTTTGTTGTTTGATTGCTGGTAAAGATCCTTATCTAGACCTTACAATTAGTATCAGAGTAGTAACCGGTGTCAAGCTTCATTCAATCGGGAGTTGAGCTTTCTGGAGAGTTTACTACCAATCGTAAATTGTGAATTTGCAAGAACCATAAACTCAAGAATCGTAAGTTCAGAAACCGTAATCTCAGGAACTGTAAACTCAAGAACCGAAAACTCGGAAACCGTAAATTCAACGATCGTAAACTCAGAGACTGTAAACCCTGTTTATGGTTGTAATCTCATCAACTGCAAACAATTTTTTGATTTTAATTTTGTGATTTTAAATTGCTTTAATTTCACATGGAATCTCAAAACATGACAGTACATCAAGAACTTGACTCCATCATGGGAACAACTTCTCGGAATCCTCAACTCTTGAATGCTGAAGGCTTTTCAGAATGGAAATACCGAATCGAAAAGTATATTAAAATGAAAGACTTCAAGATTTGGCGCAATATACTTAGATGACCAATTCGAATCACTACAGTAGCGGATGAAGTCATTGTCGACAAAGAAATTGAAAATTATATGGATGAGGATTTCGAAAGGGTTGAAGAACAGGAAAAAGCTCTTGCTACGCTTACAATGGCATTATCTCCAGAAATTGCTCATGGATTCTGTGAGTATACATCTGCGAAGGCACTTTGGGAAGCTCTAATTGAAGTCTATGAGAGTAATGAGGATATAAAGAAAATTCGTCAGGACATGCTTCGAAAAATTTTCAACATGTTCAACTATGTCCTGGGCGAAAACTCTTGAGAATCAGCTCCAAAGGTTCATTACTCTCACTATAGAAATGAGTTATGCAGGTGTTTCACTAACATCAGAAATCAACAAGATATTGTTAAACTCTCTTCCAAAATCCTGGGACATGAATGTCTCAGTGATTAAGAGAACAAAAGACTTAAACAGGTTGAGTTTGGTAGAAACAATGGCTATCATCAAGGCTTGTGATCTTGATGACAAGCAGAGGGAGATTAATCATGTAAACTCTTACTCCACTGCAAATCTAGGGATCCAAAACTCAAACAACAATGCTTTTTCAAGCTTCACAATTGCACAAGTTCCTCAAGTTACCCCAACTACACATGTTCCACAAGTTCAACCCTTCATGACTCATCAATCGAGTAAATCTACATCCTATGTTTCCCTTTCCATGCCACAAGCTCAAGTCTATCAACCACAGTTATTGCCTCAGCAAGTTAATCTCAATGCTGGATCATATAATGGTGTGCCTTCTCAGTCCCATGCTTTTAGCTCTAAGATGTCAAACATGAAAGAAAAGGAAGAAAATATGGCTCTTGCCATAGGATTGGTAAACTGCTACAATGCTTTCATGGCTGGAGAACTCTCTCCAAACCTTTCGTTTGCCAATCTCGATCAGATTCATCCTGAAGCTATAGAAGAGATGGCTATAAACTGGCAAATGGCCATGGCTCTGTTCAGGGAAAAGCAGTTCTCCAAGAAAGTGGCAAAAACAAGTAGAGTGTGAGTTCTGACAAAAAGGTTGGGTTTAAGAAAGGCAAACTTCGCTGCTACATTTGCCATGAGCTAGGGCATTTTGCTAGAGAGTGTCCAAAGTCTGACAAAAGGGAAAATGTCGATCGAACAGTGGTGCCAGTTACCTATGTCCACAGCAATAACAAGGGATCCTCATCTACCAACCAACCAGTGAAACTAGCAATGGTGGCCCAATCCTTTGATTAGGAAGATCAAATTCAAGCCCTAAATATCTCAGGACCTAAAAATACCTTTCTGGCCCATATCAAGGATTGCAAGGAGAAAGAGATGGAGGCAAATCCCGAAGAAGAAATGATGAATCTCCACTTTTCCTTTCTGGTGCAGACTACTTTTGAGCCATCCAAGCCCGAGGTATGTGAATTTGGTTGCTCTTCATCTTTTGCTAAAACTATTAAATATTTGCGAGAATCAATAGAATTAATTAAGAGAGAGAACCAGGACTTGAAATATGAGGGATACACCCTTAGGAAAAACCAAAAGCGCTTAAAGACTCAACTAGAAAATAAAATAAATGAATTTAGGAAGTTGCAAGAGGACTACAGCAACAAATGTGAGACTATGACCATCTCAAACGAAAATTTGAAGTTGTGTCCACTGAACTTGACTCATTGAAAATATGTTTTGAAAATGCTGAATTTAATTTTAAAAAATATGATGGGTCAAGTGAAATAATTGCAAAAATGATTGAGGGACAAATGCATTGGAGAGATATCACTCATGGAAATCAGATAAAACTTGGATTAGGATTTGTGAGTGTCCCCCCTCCCTTCAATCATAACTACACTTCTATTCCCTTGTCTCAAAAAGAAATTGAGAGAGAATCTTACATGGTTTATGGAAAGTCAGCTTCTGAGCAGGCAATACAGTCAAATGATGAGGTTTTAAGTACTAACGTTCCAAATTTGAGTGCAGATAAGTCCATAGCTAAGGGGGAGCGAAGAGATGAAAAGTTTGATTTTTTTGAGTCTAGTGATAATGATGTGTCAAAGATTGGTGTTAGCTTATGTACTGAGTCCACATTAAGCTCGAAATTAGACAACTTTGTGTCTGGTGGTATCGTTTACTTTGATGCTAAGACTGCAACTGATAATGATGTGTATGCTAATGTTTCTATGTCTACACTTTCCACATCTGCTTCAAAATCTTGTGATCATTCTTGAAAATGTGAAAGTGTTGAAAGTAAAAATAAAAGAAAGAAATCTATCAATAGCAGTGCCAAAATCATTGATAAGAAATAAACTTGTTTTAACTGTGGCACTGTTGGACATATTGCAAGAAACTGTTTGAATCGAATGTTTGTATCTCACACATCAAGAAGAGGAGAGAACGAATTTCGAGGACGGTCTTCAACTAGAACATTCCCCAGAATTCATTCTCAAAATGGTGACTTAAACACAAAATCAAACAAGAAAATGGCCAATTTTCAAAAGAACAAACAGGTTTTTCAAAAATTCAACAATAGTTTGCCAAAATCCATTCAGGCTAAGCCTAAGTCGATTTCGTCAAAAAGAAGGAACGGATCTTCAAACTCTTCGAGTAGAAAATCCACTGGCACGAAGCAAACTAATAAATTTTCTAAACCTCACCTTCAGTGGATACCTCAAAATCTCATAAAAAGGAAAAATCAAATGAAAAATCTATGAAAGTTATGTGTCAACCCAGGACTGTGATGACCTGGGTCCCTAAATGTAAATAATTCCGCTCATCGTGTAGGGGAAGTTGTAGAGGAATGTCGTTAGACCCTGGTATGTCGACAACGGCTGCTCCCGGCGCATGACCCAAGATATATCCCAATTACACGACCTTCAGATATTTAATGGGGGATATGTCTCTTTTGCGGGAGGTGAAGGAAGAAAGATAACTCAAAAGGGAACTGTTTCAAATGGAGTGCTGAATTTTGAGAATGTTAACTATGCCCCTTAATTAAAACACAACTTGTTGAGCGTATCTCAGATCTGCGATAAGGGATATTCAACTCATTTCACAGATAAAGAATGTATGATCTTAAAGCCAGGCGTAGTCATTCCGGAAGATTGGATTCTTTTAAAATCTAAGCGGGATTGGAATGACTACATCATAGACATGAACAGTAATATCCCCAATGAGGTCACTTCCCTATTCTCCAAAGTCTCAGAACAAAATGCGATGTTTTGGCATCGTCATCTCGGTCACGCTAATACAAAGAACCTGAATCGGCTTGCAAAGAACGAACTGGTCCAAGGTCTACCTGTCAGAGATTTCCTTACATTTGGAAAATGTGTTTCCTGTGCTCAAGGAAAACATCATTGGAAACCACACCTTCTAAAGCAGATCAACTCCATTTGTCATGTACTCGAGTTGTTACACATGGATTTATTTGGTCCGGTCAACGTTCTCAGCATCAATCGCAATTCATATTGCCTCATTTTGATAGACGACTACTCTCGGTTCACTTAGGTTTTCTTTCTATCCAACAAAGCCAAAATCGCCGACCTCATCAAAAGATTTATTGTAATGATCGAGAATCAGACCAACAACCGAGTGAAAGCGTTGCGTACTGATAATAAAACAAAATTCAAGAATGCGGTTCTTGACCATCTTTGCACCGAGAAAGGGATTGTGCGTGAATTCAGTTCTATTCACACACCACAACAAAATGGTGTTGTTGAACGCAGGAATCGAACTCTTAAAGATGCTGCAAGAACGATGCTTTGTAACTCCAAACTTCCACTGTTCTTTTGGGTGGAGGCGATTAACACGGTATGCTACGTTCAGAATCGTGTGCTGGTCAACAAAGCCAAAATGAAAACACCGTACAAAATTGTATATGGAGACAAGACATCTATCAGCCTTTTCCGAGTGTTTGGCTGCCCTTGCACCCTTCTCCACTTGGAATCCAACCTCAAATTCAATGCAAAAGCTGATGATTGTTATTTTGTTGGATATGTTGCTCGAACTGCGTACAAGGTTTATAACAAGAAGACAAAACAGATTGTGGATTCTTTCGACATTCGTTGGCTTGAAGAAAATGAGACAGATGCTAGAGTAGGTCCAGATTGGTTATTTGATTACACATCTATTTTCAAATCCTTCATTGTGTCATCAGGTAATCAAGCAAGGTTTGTGTCTAGTTCGAAGATCATTATTGATGACGAAGAGGAGGAAGTTATCTACAATCACCTCTGGTCTCTTCTGATTCTCCAATGGTGTCCTCTGTTCACACTGATTCTTCTGAGTCCTCTCCTCAACAATCTTTTCCTGATGTTGTTGTTACGCCTCTAACTGCTATGGAAAGAGAGTTCATGAACCAAGAGACTTCCGCTGTAACTTCAAATCTGATGGAACTTCTCTTTCTAGAAAGTATTGCTGAAGAGTTTGTAGTAGATCCAAAAAACGAACATTGTTCATCTACCGTGGATCAAATAGCAAATGACATAATGGTTAACATCCATAATCTTCGAGTCTCTATCAATGACATTAGCTATGAGATCCCTGCACGCATTCAGTGCGACCATCCAATAGAGAACGTCATTGGATAGCTGGACGACGGTGTTCAAATGCGAAGTCACAGTGGAGACGTTAATACATGTCTCTACTATTGCTTTATTTCTCAGATAGATCCCAAAAATGTCGAAATGGCTCTGAATGAGCCCAGTTGGGTTGACGGCATGCATGAAGAACTTAATCAATTCGAGAAGCTTGGTGTTTGGAAGTTGATGGAGCTGCCAAAAGGAAAGAAATATCTTGACACCAGATGGCTCTTTTGGAACAAGCAAGATGACTCAGGTGTAATTGTGTGTAACAAGGCAAGATTAGTGGTTCACGGGTTTCGGCAAATTGAGGGTCATCGGTACTCTACTACTTCACAATTGGTCACATGAGAAGTTACACTTACATTTAAAGAAATACACTAAGACTTAAAGTCTTAACTAAAATACTAAAGTAATTAAAGATCTACTACTAACTAAAGTTACAACACTAGTACTGTTAGCAAGCATAACTTTTCTTCATCCGTACTACTTACATGAGATTTATTTCTACACTTTTACAATTGAAGGTTTCAACAACATTACTTTTACACACTAGAAAGATTGACATACAAATGTACTTTCTAGAAAATATAGGATTTTCCAGGGATTTCTACTACTCATAAATACAAATTTCAGTTTTACACTATAATTTTGCAAACACTTTTATACTACAATGACAATAAACTCTTATGAACTCACCAGCTTTATGCTGATATTCGTTTTCAAAATAACTTGTATCCTCAGGTCAAAGATAGACAGGTACAGGGTAGCCTTTGGAAGAAGATAGAGCATATACAAGACACCTGAGTATGGATGGCACACCCTATTCATCAAGTCCATAAACAATGCCGGTGCGTTAGTCAGTCCGAAGGGCATCACTACGAACTCGTAGTGCCCGTAACGAGTTCGGAAGGCTGTCTTCGGAAAATTATCCTCAAGGACTCGTAACTGGTGATACCCGGACCTAAGATCAATCTTGGAAAACTAACTCACCCCTCTTAGTTGTCGAATAGGTCGTCTATACGAGGAAGAGGGTAGCGGTTTTTGACCACGAGTTTGTTGAGCTCCCTATAGTCGATGCACATACGGAACGATCTGTGTTTCTTCTTCACGAACAAGACCGGAGCTCCCCACGGTGAGAAGCTCGGTCTTATAAATCCCTTGCTAAGTAGCTCGTTAAGTTGACCGGATAGTTCTTGCATCTCGGCAGGCTTTAAATGATAGGGCGACTTAGCTACGGGGGTAGCTCCTGGGACTAGGTCGATTCTGAACTCAATCTGACGTTTAGGAGGTAAACCTGGAAAGTCTTTTGGAAAGACGTCACGGAAATCGCATACAATAGGGATGTCTTTTGGATCTTTCACTTTCTGGCTTGTGTCGATGACGTGTGCAAGAAAGGCGCGATATTCCTTGCGCAAGTACTTCTGGGCTTGAATACTTGAGATGATACGAAGACTCGTACCGGGTTTGTCTCCATAGATTAACAGAGTTTCGTGATTCAGTGAATTTAGGCGGATGGCTTTGTCGAAACATAGAATATCAGTGTGATGAAGACTCAACCAGTCCATGCTGACAATGACATCGAAACTCTTGATCGAGACCGGTATGAGATTGATTGGGAATGAATGATCATCTAACGTGAGGGTACAACCTATGTAGATTTCTTTAGAGCTTTCGGTCTTTCCGTTAGCTAGTTCTACGATGAATGTTTCTTTTAGTGGTTGCGGGGGGGTTGTTTAAGTAAGTGTTTAAAGTTTTGGTTTATGAAGCTTCTTTCTGCACCACTATCGAATAAGACACAGGCATAAGAGTTGTTGAGAAGGAACGTACCCGTGACTACTGTGGGGTCCGCTACTGCTTCATTGTGGCCAATATCGAGTAGTCTTCCGGTTCCTCCCGCATTCCCAGCCTTCAGACAGTTCTTCTTGAAATGGCCCACTTCACCGCATCCATAACAGGTCTGGGTCACTCCCGAACTAGGGACTTATGAGATGAGTTTGGGTGGGGCTATGCAAAATCGAACAGTATGGCCCTTCCGGCCGAATTTGGTGCATTGCAATTCACGGCAGGGGCCGGTATGGTGGAAGGGGCACTTGGGACACTTGGGTAGGTTCCCAACATAAGCTTTCGCCGGCGCAGAAGTAGCAGGAGTGGTGGCAGCATGGACAGCCACGGTCTGCTGGTTTTTGGAAGAAGATTGAGTTCTTTTGCCCTCCTTCCGATCCACACGTTTCCTCTTGTTGTCGGATGCTTTGGGTGGTACAATGGCAGTTATAGTTGTTGTTGTTGGAGTAGGAGGTGCTTCATGATCGATCAACCTGTGGGCTAACTCCTTGGCGCTGTCAAAGGTTGTAGGATGGGAGGATAGAACATTTCTTTGATACGGGGGCTCTAAACCCCAGATGTATCATTCGATTTTCTTTCTCTCCGAGGGGATCATGTTGGGACACATAGCCGCCAAGTCACAGAACCTAGTTGTGTAAGTTGTTATGTCAGTCCCTTTCATCTTGAGGTTCCAAAGTTGTAACGACCCGTCTCTGGTAAGTTGTTTCCTTGTTATTTATTTAGAAGTTTTCAAGAGGGACTCGGCGAGTCTATAACCCGACTCTTCGAGTAGAGGCGGGGATTTCGAGCACGTGTAAGTCGGCGACACGACGAGTCTATATTCGGGACTCGGCGAGTCCGCCTGCCAGGAAGAAACCCTAAATCCTCAGGTTGCTAACTATTTAAGCAATGTTTTGTGCCCCCAACTCGCCTCCTTCACCCCGAGAGAGCTTGTGAGAAACCCTAAACCATTCCTTGTTTAATTAAAGTGTTATTGTGTGGATTCTTGAAGGATTGAAGAAGAAGAAGAAGAAAGGACCAAAAAGTGGAAGTGTAGAGCAAAGATCGAAGGCCAAAGTCAGAGTTCATTCAGGTGTGTCTCGAAATTATTTTGTTATGTGCTTAAAACATCCATTAGAACACCTCTAAGGCTAGTTTAATGTATTTTCCAAGCTTTATAGTTGTATGGATGCCTTCTTGGATCGAGATATCCCTAGATCTGTTCATTTAGGAGCTTTAGAGCCCTAATTTATTCCCCTTTTCGAGTTGCCTTGCATGTGAACCCTAGATCTAGCCTTTATTATGCCTTTTGAGCCTTTTAATCTTCATGGATGCTTATGGGCACGTAAAGATAGAATCTTTACGTGTTAATCGATCATATGAAGCCCAGATCTAAAAGTAATATGCGCTGGATTCAAGCATAATCGAGTTTTTAGTAACTGCATGCATGCAACTCGGCGAGTCGTTCTTCGGACTCGGCGAGTCGAGCCGCGAGTCCCCAATTTTTCCCCTTTGAGTGATTCTAAGTGGGGACCAGTGAGTAGTAGAATGGACTCAGTGAGCCGGAGGTCAGACTCAGTTATGGAGGGACTCGATGAGTTGTTCATACAACTCGGCGAGTCTAAGGCAATTTTCATAGATTCAAGAACAACTCTTCGAGTTGTTCATACAACTCAACGAGTAGGATGCAGATAGCCTGAGTTCTAGAATCGAAAGGGAACTCGTTGAATTGATGCCATACTCGACGAGTAGCAGCGAACAGGGTTGAGAAGTGAGAGTAGGGACTCGGCGAGTTAGCGGCCCAACTCGGCGAGTCAGGTCCACTGTAAGTTGCCTTTGACCAGGAAAGTTGACTTTAGCCAGGGGTAAAAGAGTCATTTTACCCCAGTTCAGTTATTAGTATTTGATTGAGTGTGTTTGTGGAATTGTAGCCGGGGAGATACCGGAGCAGCAACAGATAGCTTCCAGAGCCATACACTCAGCAGCCGGTTCACGAGGTGAGTTTCCTTCCAGTAGGAACGGGTCTAAGGCCACAATGCCGGCCCGTTTAGCTAGCAGTAGTTTCCGGACCTCGGTCCGATGCAGTAGTTAGTATGTTTGACTCCTTCGTGGCTCAGACAGGTTTGTGTGATATGTTTTGTTGTGTTAGTTGATATGTTTATGCTATGCTATGTTCAGTAGTTCCGGACTTCTATCCGATGCAGTCAGTTCCGGACTTCGGTCCGATGCAGTCAGTTCTGGACTTCGGTCCGATGCAGTTAGTTCCGGATTTCGGTCTGATGCAGGAGGCAAGGCCTCAGTAGTTCCGGACTTCGGTCCGATGCAGAGGGCAAGGCCTTGGTTAGTTCCGGACTTCGGTACGATGCAGTTTCCGGACTTCGGTCTGGTGCAGTGGGCAAGGCCCAATAGTTGTTTTATGTTTGTATGGTATGTGGTAATTTGGGGGAGCTCACTAAGCTTCGGGCTTACAGTTTCAGTTTTGGTTTCAGGTACTTCCGCAAGCAAAGCGAAGAGCTCGTGTTGATGGCATCGCACACAGCACAACTTCAGTTTTTGTCTTGGGAGATTGTTTTGATACTTTGTTTGATTTGATACAATTGTATCACAGCATTTTATTATGGTTTGAGATATTTGAGGTATGGATTTATGATATGACGTTCATCATATGATTTTATTATTAAAAAAAATTGAGTTGTATTATGGGATGTTTCAAAAGTTTCTCCTCAAGTTTCTGAATTTCTCCCCTAGGGCAGTACTCCCTTCTCATTAGGTCCTTCAGTGTGTCCCAGCCCATGGCATTGGCTTTTATCAAAGAGAGTGCACTGACGTAGCCATTCCACCATGTCAGAGCCTTGTTAGTGAGGGTGGCAGTTGCGAATTTTATTTTGCTCTCCTTGGGACATCAGCACATTTCAAAGACAGCCTTAGTTCTTTCGAACCACTGTGATAATGCTAGAATTCCTCCGGTACCATCGAAGAAGGTAGGTTTGCAGTTCATGAAGTCCTTATAAGTACATCCCTACACTCTTTGATGGACTTCACCAAATCTAGAGTTGCCACCGATCGCATCACCAGAGTTCGTTTGAGCTATGGTTGCCGTCACAACTGCGGTCACAACTATTTGAAACATCACTGGATCGAACTGCAGAGGAGGAGGATGTGGTAGAGGAGGGATTTGAGTTGCTGGTCTACCTCTGGTTGGGCGCTTGCGAGGAGGCATCTTTTACTGAAAGTTCATAGAATTGATAGCAATAGTAAGAGTCTATTGCAAGTATGATAAGAGTGTTTCATGGACTAAATCAACATAGTTCAAAATCAGAGAGAGAGAGAGAGAGAGAGAGTCATAGAAATAGAGTAGTTAATTGCCAATATTAATGATATTAATGATGTAATATGGGTTCGGGAAAAGTGACCTAACAGTAGGTCTTACATCAAATCATAAGGAAAATGTTGGCAGCCTAGAGGTCTAAATAGAGTACTTTCAAAGTCATGAACGTTTACAAACAAGTGCTCTATCGATCATAGAAAGAGAAAGGCTATTCCTTAAACAAAAGGGAAAGACAGGTAGACATATTCTACTGACGACGGGTATTCGTTGGGCGAACCCTAAGATCATCTAATAGGAGAACCACTTCCTGAAGGTGTCTCTCCTAAACCCTCTGACGTGCTCGGAGTTCTCTAACTTCGGCTCGGGATGCAGCTAGCTGTTGCTGCAGAGCCTTGTTGGTCCTCCTTCGCTTGTGTTGTAGAATCTTCGATCTCCATCAAAAGGTACCGGCTGACCCTGCTCATCGCTCCATCGGTTCAGGGTTATTGCCCACATAGGAGTGAGACCTTCAAACACTGGATGGGGGTTAGGATTTGTAGCGATTGGGGGTAGGTTGTTAACTTCTAGCTCGGAGCTGGAGCTATCGGAGAAGCCTTCAGCATGGTGATCATCCAAAGGGATCGGGTGATCATCTCCTGGCTCCTCGTCGAGCCAACCTCCATTGCCCTGGTTCGGATAATATGGATCATCGGGATGGTGGAAGCCATCCATGCTATCTACACGAGAAAGCGGGAAAGAAAAGGTTAATAGACGTACTAATCTAGGATACTTATAAGATGGATCATTATTAGTCGAGCCAATACTTGCATAGTGCATACCAATTACATGTAACCGAAGCAAGATAGTCCTTCAAATAAGAAACCCTAACTTCAGATCCCCAATCAAACAAGAACAGTAAATGAAGAAAAGGTCACAGATTCTGAGTCCATAACGCCCTAGTCACATGTAATCGTGATGTACCCACTTAGCAACTATTGTCCTACCAATAACGACCCTTTTAGTTATCACATATGTAGTTAGTAGAGTGCAGAATACTCCTATAGTATTCTTATTCTAACGCTTGTGGTAGTGTTGGTAAGTTTTCTGACTTGTTGCAATACCACAACCATTCTTAGACACATGCAAGTCACTCCTAGAGAGATGTAGTTGATCAGGCTACATCCACCCAGATGTGACTACATGTCTCTAAGCTTAATTGTGCTGTTCAACAATCTTTAATACTTCTGTTCTGTTCTAGAATGATGCTGACCCCTTTGTATTGGTGAATGTATATGTATATACTTAATTAAATATTTTAGTATTTAAAAGTATATATTCTTGGTCAGAGTGTTTTAGTCCCGAAGTGTTTATAGTTCGTATATCTTTTATAGGTTGATATACTTGATTCACTATAAACAATGCTCTGATACCAATCTGTCACACCCCAAAACTGAGAACGGCAGAATACGTTCTAGGGTGGAGGACTTCATGTACAGTATCATTACAATTGCATAATAGTAAAAACAAGAAACAACAACCATTTCATATATATATATATATATATATATATATATATATATATATATATATATATATATAGTGATAATAGTTACAATTGTGTTCTGTAAAGTATAATAGACACCAAAAGTATAACAGAATAAAAGATGAGTCTTGTATATGCTCCATCTTCTTCCAAAAGCTACCCTGTACTTGTCTATCTTTGACCTGAGGATACAAATTATTTTGAAAACGAATATCAACATAAAGCTGGTGAGTTCATAAGAGTTTAGTGTCATTGTAGTATAAAAGTGTTTGAAAACTTATAGTATAAACTGAAATTTGTATTTATGAGTAGTAGAAATCCTTGGAAAATCCTATATTTTCCAGAAAGTACATTTGTAAGTCAATCTTTCTAGTGTGTAAAAGTAATGTTGTTGAAACCTTCAATTGTAAAAGTGTAGAAATAAATCTCATGTGAGTAATACGGTTGAAGAAAAGTTATGCTTGCTAACAGTAGTAGTGTTGTAACTTTAGTTAGTAATAGATCTTTAATTACTTGGGGATTTTAGTTCAGACTTTAAGTCTTAGTGTATTTCTTTAAATGTAAGTTTAACTTCTCATGTAACCAATTGTGAAGTAGTAGAGTACCGATGACCTTCCCGGTCATGCGTAGTGAAGTAATGTAGTGCCACCCCTGGCCTAGTCGGCTTGGACTGTAGTTAACAGTCGGGATGTAATAGTGTCTGTTCTGTATAGATCTATACATATAGTGTTGCTTCTCTTTCGGGAAGCCCTAGTCACATGGTGTAAGTACAGTAGAGTACCTTATAGAGAGATAGTGTGATATACTTTGTATTAGTGAATTCTCTTATGCTTTAGTATAGTAGACTTTTAGTATAGTAAGTCGAGTGTTCTCTCATACTTGCACTATCTTGTAATATTAACAGTTTATGGTGTGTATAGTAGTAGTATAGGTAACTAGTAGTAGCCTTAACTATACCTATTATAGTTACATAGTGTATGTGAATTTCTGCTTTTGATCAACAGTAGTAATGAATAAGATAAAAACATTTGTATCTAAGACAAATATATATGATATATAATTAAGAATTCAACAACAGTCGGACGGACAACCAATACCCTAAAACCACATCAAACAAGAACAGAAAATAAGGCCAGCTATCGGTCCTAAGTCCTTCAAGTCTTATTTATATAAATATATTAATGTAGATATATTTTTATTAAAAGAAAAGTAGGTGAAACATAGTTTTGAAATAGTTTAACCACAATTTAACCTTAAAAATGCATTTGATAACTAGTTAAAATAGTTTTATTGATAAGTATCTAAAATTGTAGAGTAATCCCTTCTTGATGATAGATTGTAAATCACATATGGTTTGATAATAAAACATGTAATAATGTACATGTATCCCCCCCCCCCCTAAAACATGTAAAAACATTTAAAATGTTCATTAAGGAGTATGAACTCACTTGAAATGAGTAGATCGGGTATGAGTGTCGGATGAACGTTTGGTGTCAAGTAAGGACTTGTACACCCTTTATGACCCTAATAACATATGAATACCAATGTTTACAAGTAATTAGTGATTTAAACTCTTTTTAAAACATATAGACATCCTAGTGTGCTTACAGGTCTTATGGTTGAGTGCTAGAAGGTTAATGGGTTGTATGGAAAGAGTGTATGACCTCAACTTGGAGTTTACTCTCCTAAAACCCACTATAAGTGAGTTCACGGTTGGGAGGCCACATCCCCCATGAGTTTACAGCCGTAAACTCGTGGGAGGAGTGTTTTTGAATGATTTCAAGTTTCATGTGGATTCGGAAATGGTTCTAACGAATTATACAAGGCTATAGGGGTGTTTAAGGGTCCAAGAGTATACTCCCTTGGATTTTACGGCCCAAAGGCCACTCCTTGGGAGTTTACGGCCGTAAACCCTAGGGTTTATGGTAGTAAACTCTTGTACACCCCATTCCTTGATTTCTAGGCCTTTGGTTTAATTTCTAACAATTTCTAGTAAAGGTTATAAGTCTTTTTAGGGGTTTAAACCCTCATTTGGCATGATTCAGGAGAGTTTACGGTGTAAGCATATGCTTGGGCTGTAAACTCTATTGTATCCCTCAAATGTTGGTGTTTAAATGTTCTAAGTCCAAAATAGCAAGTCCCTAAGCCATATCTTAAGTCCAAGGGTGGTTTGGAAGTGTTTTGTGCTTGTTTTACATGGTTAGAGGGTGTTTACGGCCTAAGCATGTGCTTGGGCTGTAAACCCCCTTTTATGCCCTAAAAATTGTTGTTTTGCGGTTCAAACACTTCTAGGTTAAATCTACAACTAGTTTCTAAGCTCAAATGGGAGAAATTCGGGACTTTTGGCATCTTTTTAGGGGTTCACGGCCTAAGGAGGTTCTTAGGTCGTAAACTCCTTTTTGATGGCCATTTTGTGTGATTTTTGAGCTATTGCAACAAGAAATGATGTTAAGAACAAGTTAGGGTAGAAAATCTTACGTTTTGGAAGCGGAAACTTGCGGTTTTGAGGCGAAAACAAGCTACAGAGAGAGAGAATAGAGAGAGAGTGGATCTAGAGTGGTGAAAACCTTCTATGAAGTGTTCAACTCCCTATATATAAGTCTCGGGTGTTGTACCCGGTATACGTGTGCCCGATACTAAAACTTAACGAGGTTTAAACTTTTTACCCGGGTTAAATGGTCGTAATAATAAAATATCTATTTCCAATTAAGTGGAAGAGTAAATTACGAGTGTTTATTTATTTTGTAATGACAATACCCACAAAATTTAAATAAGTAAATAAATATTCATTTATTTGACGAACCCAAATTAACAGAAGGTTTTTAAAATGACATATTCCGTTAGCGGAAACGGGTTAATATAACGGTATAAACTTTGGGTTGTCACATTATGCACCGGTGGCGCGATTGGAGGCTATTCGTATCATCCTCGCATATGCTTCCTATATGAACTTTACAGTATACCAAATGGACATCATGACGGCTTTCTTGTTTGCCAAGGTCAAGGAGGAGATTTATGTTGACCAACGACCCGGTTACGTTAACTCAAAGCTTCCCAACCATGTCTACAAGTTAGAAAAGTTTTTGTATGGGCTGCATCAAGCTCCTAGAGCTTGGTATGCTACCCTAACACACCATTTGCTCAAACATGGCTATTCCCGAGGCACAATTGATCAAACCTTATTTATCAAACATGTCGGTCCGGATCAAATTCTTGTTCAAATTTATGCGGACGACATTATTTTCGGGTTGACAAGCCAACAGCTTTGCAAAGAGTTCGAGGACGTGATGAAGAAGCGGTTCGAGATGAGTTCGCTTGGGGAAATGACCACATTTTTGGGTCTTCAGGTCCAACAATCTTCAACCGGAATCCTTATTCACCAAGTAAAGTATGTGGATGATGTGCTAGAGAAGTTCGGGTTCCGAGATGCGAAACCTGCTCTTACACCCATGGCGGAGAGACCTTTACTGACTCCTGATCTTGAAGGTGAATCCGTAGATCAAACGTACTATCGATCAATGATTGGATCAATCATGTATCAAACTGCTCGTTGCCCAGACGTAATGTTTGCGGTCTGTCAATGCGCTCGCTACCATGCTAATCCTAAACTTTCTCATTTAATTTCTGTTAAATGAATTTTTCGGTACCTCAAAGGTTACCCAAAACTGGGTCCTTGGTATCCGAAAAATCCAGAATTTGATCTTTAAACTTTTGCAGACAGCAATTATGGTGGGTGCAAGCTTGATAGAAAATCGACTTTAGGAGGATGCCAATTTCTGGGAGATACACTGGTCTCATGGCAGTGCAAGAAGCGGCATACCATCTTAACCTCAACTGCAGAAGTGGAGTATGTCGCTGCGTCTGCTTATTGTTCTCAAGTTATATGGATCCAACATCAACTGTTGGACTACGGTTTGATTTATCTAGAAACCCCAATTCACTGTGATAATGAGGCTGCAATTCAAATCACTAAAAATCCTGTCCAACATTCCAAAACCAAGCACATTAACATCAAAATTCACTTTATCAGAGATTTTTATGAGCGTTCACTCATCCGGCTATAACAAGTTCCCACTACCAATAATGTGGCGGATCTGTTCACTAAACCTTTTAACAAAGCTTGATTCGATATGCTTGTAGGATTTTTAAAAATGATTCGTTTTGAGGATTAATTTTTTTTTTTAATTAGGTGAGTTTAAATTTGAGCATTCCAATCTTTTCATTCTCTTCCTTGCACAAATTTAGGGTGGAAAATAAATAAAACCAAACAAAAATTAAAAAAATTAAAAAAAAAAATCTAAAAACATTCTGCTTATGTTTTATTTTTTTCAGAAAACATTCAAAAATCCAAAAATATTAAAAATTCAGAAAAATTAAAAAAAAATGTTGCATAAAGTTTTGCTTGTTGATGAAGGATTGGGAAGTGATATTATCAAGTGATAACAGGCAATCTAAGTCTACGTAATGTACCCAAAGTTGAAAGGTCTATGCTCTGGTTTGATGTGTCAGTAGGCACGAAAGATTCTAAATGGACATGACTAGGTAGAGTTGAACTTAAGAAATTTTTTTGACTTGACAAATCTTGACCTAGTTAGATCCATTTAGCCTGACAATACTACGCTTGGATAGATTGAGAACGGAGATATATATGGGAATATGCTCGTCACATTAAATTAACCCGTATCTAGAACCGTGGTTTAACTTTTCATTGATGTGCAGATTTGGTCCTTAATTTCGGTATTGATGGGGCAACTGGTAAATTCCGATGAATTAGGTTTGTAGAAAATTGTTTTCTATTTCTATCTGTCTGTTAGTCATATGTTACCTCCTCTGCGTGACTCAAAATCCGACCTGGACTGTAACATATTCAACTCTATTTCTCTACATGTTATATCTATGAAATTCTTCTTATCTGTTATCCATATGTTGTCTCCTTTATGTGATTAACAATCCGACCTGGTACACAACATATGCAACCTTCTACTTCTCTACTAATGATTGTCTGCTCACCCGATGTAAGGAGTATTCTCGAAGTCTTTGATTGCTGGTGCATATCAGGAAGCGGGAAACATACTCTAGTACAATTAAAATTGAACACCCAAAGATTGTCTATAGATATCACTGCTCAATTTTGGTGGACAACAATATCCCTAGTCGTCATCAGCTGAATGGTCCTTAAGATATAGTATCTAGGAACTTAGGATCAGATATATAATCAAAGAACTTAGGATCACTCTGTCTTACAGTTATTAGTATGTCCTAAAATTGTCACAATTTTTCGTGTTTAAGTGGACCACAATACCGACGATCAACCAGATAAAGATGTGAAGATGAAAGGTACCGACAAGTGGATTAAGGCTGTCTAACAACTTTGATCCCAGCATCACAAGAAAATTTTCAGTAAATCTTGGGATAAATTTTTGTCTGTGTTTATTTTTATTTTTACTTTTATTTTTATTTTTTTTAAATTTATAATTGTCAAAATTTAATTTTTAAATATATTAATTCTTAATTTTTTTTTAAAATTAGTTTATTTTATTTTTAGTTTAATTTTAATTTTAAATTTATTTTTTATTTTTTATTTTTAATGTCATCAAAATGTTTTATTTTTGAAAATTTAATCGAAATTTGGATTGGGATTTTACATTGTATGGGAGACAAATAAATGCTTAAGGAGTATAAAAGGAATAGTTTACTTCCGTAAACCCTTTCCACTCCTTCTGCTTTACAGCCGCAAGCACCTTCTCTCTCTACTCTCTCTCCTCGAAAAAAATTGCAAAATTTTGTGAAATCACCTAGTCCTCTTCGAAGGTATGATGAAACCGACCAAGGATCTGCTTTCTATTCGTTGTTCCGACCAAAAGTGGAGGAGTATTTTGCGTTAATTGTTGGTATTTACTGTTCTTGAGGGGTTTACGGTTTGTGGAGATTTAAGAACCGTAAACCCATTTTTGCCTTATGACAGCAACCGCATTTTGGTCTTACGACCGTAAACTCTCTTTGGCTATACGACCGTAAACTCCGAGTTTACGGCCGTAAACTCAGTTTACAGTCCATTGACCAACTTTGACCGTAAACCCTATTTTGCCCCACTTTGACCGTAAACTCTTGTTTCACCAATTTTGACCATAAAAATTGTTTATTTAAGAAAACTTAAAGCTTTAAATTGATAAATACTATGTTTTCTTACTTGACCTGTTTAGTGCAGATCAATGGCGAATCTCAAGTTTGCGGACATGCACAACCTGGAAATTGTCTTAGAAGATCCTCCGGTCGCTCATGCATAATTCAAATCAATGATCTACCTACGGAGAGAGTGATGTTTGTTCTATGCCATCACAGTGAATCCCATCATTTATCAAAACATTGTTCGGGAATTTTGGAAAATGGCTAAGATGTTAAAAGTCAATGGAGAGATGTCGATCGAAGTTGTGGTTAAGTGCTGCAAGATCAGAATCACGGAGCAGTACATCAGAGATACTTTGCTGGTTAATGACGGATCCAATTTTACCATTAAAATTGGAATTGATAATGTACAACAGATCCTTGAGAGGATGGGATACGAGCGTACCTACCCTCCCACAGTGAAAAAGCTCCTACCTCCTTACTAGCGATTCCTGGCACACGTGTCCGTAAGCTGGATCTCAGGTAGGAGATCAGAAGCTGACGAGATCTCTCTCTCAGAAACACGGGAGCGATTGTCTCTTTGGCTGCTGGCATTAAATTCAATTTGTTTAAATTCATTCTTGATGAGTTCTTGGTGAACATTAATGCCATGACCCGAGGAACCAGAGATGCATTCTTGTTATATCCAAGGTTCATTCAAGCGTTCATCGACGATCAATTTCCAGAGATGGTCAAGGATGGTGACAAGCTGGACATAAAATCATTGGGTCCTCACATTGTCGGTCTCATCAAACAAAATCGGAAGGGCAAGGTTGTTTTTCAAGGTTTACATCCCCTGGTGAATTTTGGTAAATTTGCTGAACTTGATGCATCCTCTGAGTCTCATGGAGCATCTGATAAAACATCATTTGATCCCACTACATCTAAAAGGGTTGCGTCTGATGATGTCATCATCATTTTAGATCATGATGGCGATGAAACTGCTGCTGCAAATGCTCAAGTCGACGAGGAACACAAATTGAAATCAGTACAGGTTCAAGGGGATTACAATGAGGGGTCGGGAGTTGAGACTGAATTGTATGAGGATCTCGACCTCACAAGATTCAATAATGATGATCTTCCCTTAAACTTCAGTAGCAATCAATACCTTATGACTGGAGAAAGCCTTGACAAGCTGCTTGATAATGTCGATGAAGTTGCTCTTCCGAAAACAGAGACAAGGGAAGAAGAAGATGTTTTTAAAGCCACTCCTACTACTACCAATCCATCGGCAGAAATAACAACTCCTATGGTGACCATATCAGGGATTCCTTCCCTTGATGTTGTCTTACCTACATCTGAGCCAGTGGAAAGTGATCGCACCACTACTCAAGCCTCTCCTCCTCCAATTAAAAGACGCAGACTCGTCCTTAGACTGGCAACTCAAAGTGCTACAACTCCTCCAACAATTACACCTGCCATAGTCTCTACCGAACCCATCAGTGAAGGTCCTAGTACCTTCTATGAAGCTGGTGGCTCTTCATTCCTAACAAGTTTCTCAACTCCCAGGACAAAGGATGATGCTGCCTCAATTAGGCTGGCTAGGCTCCTGGCAGACGAACGATTTTCTACACCACCCCCACGCGGCAAAAGAATTTCTATTGGGGGCGACAGCTCAAGAGAAGAGATTCCTTCAATTCTTGGACTTCAAAAACAGATCGATGTATGGAATCAGAAGAACATTGATCTTGATCAAAGAAATATTGAGCTGACTATCAAGGTCGCAGACCTTCAGACTGAAAACACAAAGCTCAATATTCAGGTGGCCGAACTTAATGAGGATAAAGCTTTGAAGACTAAACAAATTATAGACCTTCAGACACATTTTGGCCTGTTGACCGCCAGCTACAACGAGTTGAAGAAAAAAAAGTTGGAAGAAAAACTTGGCGATGAATTCAAGTAATCTATTAACGAGCCACAAATTTATCTTCCTAACCAAGATGTTCCCATTGTTCCTTGACCTACCAGAACTACCATCATTGAAGACCGTTTTGAAACAAAACTGGATCAAGCTCCAAGTGCAGCAACATTGAAAAGCATCAAATTAAAAAAAAATCCTCTGACAAGTCCCCTGATAAAGGTCAATTGTTATTTAAAAGGAACGTGGATCTTAAGGCACCCTGGGATAGTCCACAGATCACCGTTACAGATCTGGGCATGCATCGTTTCAAAGATATGTATGGCGATAGGTTAGGAATCATCTCGTGGGGATTCCATGACACGGTGAACATGTTTATGGTAAGGAGAAAGAGCGGCAACAAATAACTATAGAAGGACGCTCACGACTTTCATTCTTTTACTAAGATTGATCTCTTTGAGCGGTCCAATGATCCTTTCTCAAATCCATCAAGCAATGCCAAGGCAAGTTAGCTCAAATCATTTTTGGAAGATCAAATGGCCAAGGGCTTTCCGTTAATGAAGACTACGGAGTCTTTTGTTAAGGTCCACAAAAAGGTTATTGATCCCAAAACAAGTCAGTCACTTCAGTTAGTGATGTGGCCTATTACTGCCCAAGTTAAGCACATTCCTGTTCTTCAAAATTACTCAGACGATTCTCTCGCATCCATGCAATATTGGGTGCATGATGAATCCTCAAATGCTACTGTTATCAAGCTTAAGGAAGATTGCATCCTCTTGTATGAAAAAAAAGGATTTGCTTTAATTTGGCAAGCGGGACATACATAATCTCGCTGCTCATCAGGTTGTGTTGGCTGAGGATATTTTTGAGCCTGCTGCAAAAGAATACACTTCGATGGTGGCTGCAATTATAGAGAAGAAAATATGGAACGGAGCGATGGGAAAGTCTGATATACTGGTGGTCGACAACTGAGTCCAAGCTAGCACCAAATCAAGGGGGAGATTGAAGAGTCCAGTAAATGGTTTGGTGTAGGCTTTCAGTGTATATTGTTTTTGCAAGAGTTTGTAATACAGTTTATGAGTTGTTTATGTCTTTTGGTCATTTTGTGGGTTCACGACCGTAAACACATTTACGGCTGTAAACCCTGTTTACGGTAGCAAACTCAGTTTGAGGTCTAGGTCAAGTATAAATAATGGAGGAGTTGGTCTTTTTGTTTGTTGTTGATGCATAGCAGTTCACGACCGTATTCTGAGTTGTACCTGACGATTTATTGAATATAAACGTCTGTAAGCTCGGTTTCTTTTCATCTTGTTCTTATTTTGTTATCCCAAATATTTTGTTTTTGTTAAATTTGTTCATAGTTTTCCTCTATGTACAAATTTAGGGGGAGAATTAAAAAAAAATTCAAAAATCAAACAAAAATTCAAAAATCAAACAAAAAAATAGAAAATAAAAAAAAATAGTGTTATTTCTATTTTTTTTTTCAGAAAATATCAAAAATTCAAAAATACTTTTTGTGTTCTAATTTTTCTTTTAGTTTTGTTTTGTCTTGAAAAGTGATTTTAGGCGTAGATGAGACTCGTGGAGACTGTATTGAAGATTTTCTGAGCCAAGGCTTCATTCGTAAGCATCGAAGAATTTTCATTCGAAGGAGCAAGAAATGAAGATTATTCTTTAAACATTCAATCCTTCAACCCCAGAAGCAAGGTGAAGCTAAAATTGAAGATTATGTCACAAATTGCATTGAAGCCTCCTCAATCAGTATGCTGCTATCTTAAACCTGCTGAAGTGATCTAGAAGATTATTTCTCTTTGATAGTTCTCTCTGAAGATTCTCAAGTTAAAAGCGCTATCTTTCAAGAATCATTACAAGAAGCCTCCTCACCCAATGTGCGTTCAGAGTCAAATCTTGAAGAAATGCCCAA
Organism: Lactuca saligna; assembly: GCF_052625555.1. Taxonomy (NCBI): domain Eukaryota; kingdom Viridiplantae; phylum Streptophyta; class Magnoliopsida; order Asterales; family Asteraceae; genus Lactuca; species Lactuca saligna. Next base: position 110,014,391 of record NC_136421.1, on the reverse strand, counting down.
CTACTCAAGATGAAGTCATTAATAGAAGATTCATATATTCATCCTGATGCTGTGAAGAATTTGAAGATAATAGCTAAAGCCAAGCTCCCAACGAAGATTGAAAAGAAGTGCCAGCTACTTTTTAGGGGGAGCTTGTTGGGTCAATTAGAAAAGAAAGCTATAAACCAAGGGGGAGATTGTTGGGTCTAATATTGGTTTATACTTTGCTTTTCTAAGCATTTATTCTTTTATCAATTGGGCCAAAATATAATATTAGGATTAATTATAGTTTGGAACGAAAACCCATGAGTTTTCGGTCTAGCATTGCGTTTTCAGTCCATTGGGTTTTGGCCTTAGGTCCATATATATATATATATATATATATATATATATATATATATATATATATATATATATATATATATATATATATATATATATATATATATATATATATATATATAGGGTAAGGAGTGCATGTGAGGTGATTTAGATATCCAAGGGAGCTTAAGTGTGTGTAATTAAGGTGTGAGAGAAAGTTAGAGAGAAGTGTTTGTGTGTATGCATGAATCTATGTGTAAGGAGCTTCATTCCAACATTGAATACATCATAGATTCAAGTTATTCTTCTTCTCCTTCTCTTCTATTTGATCTGACATCATCCAATTGATTGGGATTCCGCACCATCAATTGGATCTGATTGATACACAAGTAGATTTGGGGACTTACATATGATGAGTGAGAATTTTCTTCTTTGGAAAATTAAGACTAATTCCTTGTTCACATGTATATGTGAGTCAAGTGAAGGACCGAGGGATCGAGTACACATTCTTGTGCACTGATCAAGTCCACCACAAAAGATCTATAAGACTATTCGTCATGATTTACTAAAGTTTAGTAAATATGGTTATACTTAGAAGTTTAATTATAATTCTAAAGCATTGGAAAAGTTTCGATGTATGGCAGAACGAATGAGAAGAATCAAAATTAGGCAGAAAGATAAAAGTTATTCAAATCTGAAAAGATGGGAGAGTACTTTCATATCATGTTTTATGATCATCTTAATGATTGTGAGACCATATCATGATTCATCCTCTAAGGACATCTTAGTGCATTCTTATGGCTAAGAAGAGGAGTCATGAATTGTTGAAATCGTTAAATCAAGAAGTTTAGTCATACTTCATTCCAAAACAAGTCTTAGAGTCATACTCCAAGACTGTAATTTGAGTGACACGTCTTAAAGAAGGTTTATTAACACTAGTCAAATGTAAGAGTAAATTGTGTTTCTACTCTTGTACATTTGAAATTGGTAAGTTGTGATATTTTGGATAAAACAGAGACCAACTTAGGCCAATTGTATGAAGTGTTTGTCTTGATAAAGATTCCGCACTATCTCTTGAATATTTGGCAAGTGAGTCTTATATGTCAAGAGGACAGTGGGAGTCTTAAAAATCTTGGAAAAGTTTCAAGATCTAATCAAGAATAACCTGTAGTTTGACACTAGCACACGACGTGAGGTTTATAATCTATCGTGTTTACATATTTCTATTTCTGTGCCCATTCTAGTTAAAGTTGGCTTTGCATATGATTTATGAGAGTTCTCAGTTGGTTGCATAACAACTTGGAAGCATTCGTAGACCCTTGTGCTGCCAGGTGGCAAGAAATTAAGATTAAGTTCAGTCTATATGAGTTTGCATTTGTAATTATCCTTCTCTTGTGATTATGGTTTTGAAAAATTCACATGGATAAGAACACATACACCATAAAATCTAAGTGTCATAGGGTTTCTCTCTGATTCATGAAAATGATGGTGAGGAAACACTTTCACTAAGTAGATCTTAAGTAGATAACAGTTGTGATATTTGCATTCTCAAAGTCGTTAGTGGAGCGTGTGTGGTTAACCGACACACTAACATGGACTTGTGAAAAATGGCAAACGTCTAAACAATTGAGACTATGATTACGACATCCCTTTTCATAGTAGACACACATGTGAGCTATCTAAGGAAAGGTGTGTGATTTTGATAAAGTCTTATCAAAACATCTCGTATCAGAAATCTGAACTTTGGTAAGAAATTTAATAAAGTATTGATTTCTAGAAGTTCAGCTGATTTCTGAGTACATATCAAAGCTAGTGGGAACATAAGTGTTAAGATAATAATCATCATGTTAGTGGGAGCATGATAAATATTATTAGTATTGCAAGATAGAAATGTTAATTATAGAAAACAAAAGTTTCAATTCGTGAAGTTGCAGGGGTTGAAAAGTTGTTTTGTTATAATTAAGGGAGAGGAAATCAACTTTAGTCAAGGATATATATGAATTTTGTGTTGGAATGGCTCAACATAAGGAAATTTTATATATGGGTCCATTATTTGCATTCTAATATTCGATTATGATTACGGCATCCCTTTTCATAATCTGAATTATGAGAACTTGGCAAATAGAAATATTGTAGCAAAAGGACTGGTCTAGTATCATGTCTTTATGTTAGACATCATGAATCGTGTCCCATATGCTTCGGATATAGGAACAATTGCATGTGCTATAATATTCACCCCTTCTAAAATTTTCCAAATGCCTAGGGCATTAAGAAAGGAAAAGCTCTAGAATTGGATATGACTAAAACGATTAAGCAATTATCGAGGACAATCTACGGTTTACCAAAGATTGGTTTCTCAGGGAAAGTTAGAAGTACAATGTTAATTCTGGAAGGACCATATTGACATATTCTGAAAAGAGGCAAATCTTGTTCAGAAATGATAGTCAAAATGGGAATATGGAAATGTTTCCATAAGTGAAATTTATTCAATTTGTGTAAGATTAGAAATACTTAATGCAAGAAGGATGTTTCCATTAAGTTTATCTCTATTGGAATACTCTACAATGTCTGTTGACAAGTCTTTGTGACTTTATGCATAATCATTACAAGAGGATCAATGCATATAAGTTTAAAATCTAACAATATTTCAGTAAATGGCATGAATTTGGAATTCTTGAATTTACGGTAAGGATTTGGGATTGTGAAATGAGAATCATTGGAATTATAATCAATCGATCTATTTCACAAAGTAAAGAACATAGACAAAGTTAGTGTGCATACTTGGTGTACGGCATAACTTATGTTTAGACAAACATAGTGTGCATCCTTGGTGTATGGCATGACTAGTGTTTAGAAAACTTGGTGTACATGCTTGGAGCATCGGAAAACTATTGTTTTAATTCAAGTATAAAGTTGATAGTTTGAAACAGTATGCAATGAATAATATGTAATCAATATGGTGATAAATTAAAGGTGTTTTATTTATATTCACAAGTTCTTATAACATATTGGATTCGATTATTATTGTGTTTCACTTTGCATGTTTTGACTTCTAGAACAACTAGGTCGTTCTTCCCGAATGACTAAGTTATTCAAACCATCCACAGTCGGTCATATGTTGGAAGTAGATATGAATCAAGACTGTCATGTAGCTGGATTGTAGATGTCCAAGGTATGGGACATAGTAAGAGTTGCTACATCATTTATGAGTACTCATAAGTTCTAAGTATTGGATCCAACCCACGCTCATTTGAATCACTTCATGGATTTTATCACGAGTGATCATGAGACGATAATATCTTATATTCTTCAAACCTAGAGATATGACTTGTTGCCTATGAGTTGGTTATACATTGATTGCACGAAAATGAATTTGGTAACTCGGTGTTATAAAACATGCCTTTGTGTATGATTCAACAAGTAGTAGAACAAGCACATGAGTCGAAGTTGCTCCATTCCTTTTACCCTTAAATGGATAAAAGAGATAGTTGTGGGACCCTCAATGATTTAGTGATGACACCCCGAAGTGCTAGGCCAAGCCAGGACTGATTTGATTTGTACAATTAGTCGGCCGTCATAAATGGGAAATCGGGAAACAACAAATGGATAGAGAGAATGATTATAATCCATGTATCAGTCCATATGATATCTAGAATGGAGGTATATATGATCCCTTATCTGATGGACGTGTCATTGATTTGTTTAGAGTTCGAAGACATCATCTTTTAAGAGCTACGATTTCTAGTCGGGTTTTGAAGTCATACGCAATAATAGTTTTAGACTTATCCAAGTGGGAGACTGTTGGATTAGTGTCTAAGTCCATAGCTATATTTGGTATGTAGTTGACCCAATTGGCATGGTCCATTTGGGTTGCATGGCATCATGCATTTGGATAGACTAAAATGAGAGAAATAACACTTAAGGTTTATTAATATATTATAAGTTCTAATATATTAATAAGATTATTTAATTAGTATTGATCATGAATTAATTTGCAATTAATTAAGTAATCAAAACGAGACTAATTAAATATATGGGTTGATTGTGTAAATCATCCATACGTGTATAGTGGGCTAATGCTCCATGGATTATCAAGTTGGGCTAAAACCCATAGGATGCCCCATGGATACTCCATGGTGTTTTTGTACCCATGGATCATGGAAATGGAAGGCCATGACAATTAGGGTTTACATGGTGTAACCCTAATTGTGACACACTATATAAACATCTTATTCTTTCCAAAAATCGGTCACTATGAAGAATGGTGAGGGCTAGCCGATTTCATGAAGTGTCTCATTTCTCTCAAGTTATTCTAAGTGTATTTGATGTTGTGTGAACCATTTGAGGTGTCACACTTCAGGCACTAGGCTCTTAAGCTCCATGGAATCAAGCTACATAAAAAGGTATGTCTTCTAACTTGCTTTATTACACATGAATCGATGTTTTTATATGCTACTTAGGATAATACCTTGGAATGTTCATATTTGCATGTATAATAGAGAAAACATAAATCCAAGGTATTTAGGGTTGCATGTACACTTAGGAGTGTTGGAATGCTCAAAATCCAACACATAAAATTTTTGTGGTATTTTTAAAGAAAGTTCCAGTACACTATAAATTATAATTTTAATCTGATTATGTCCTATCGAACCGGTTCAGCTAACGATCCTCCACCACATAAGAGAGCGGTGGGTGAAAAGGACACTTATTCAACGATTATTTTTATAGGCACTTTCCTTATACCTTCTTTATAGCATGACTTTGATAATGAGGCTTACTAGCGATTCGATTAAGTGTTCTTATACGCATATTAATGAAGCTTATAATACATATATAAAAGGGTGTATTTTAAAGTTTGTAAAATAATAGGTTTAATATTAGTTATCTGAATTAATTGATTATTTAGATAAACATTTAAACTATTAAAATCAATTATTTTAAATCAATTAATTAATTAATTAATATTTCAACCATTTATAAATTTATACTTACTTTTTAATTAGTCTTTTAGTTAAATTAATCATTTAGATCCATTAGAATAATATTAATTTCTTTCATGATTAATGATTTTCTTGTCTAAGATCATCACATAATATTCAGGGTTTTCATTTTATTAAAATCGCATAAATCAAATTAGTCCGAAAATCTTGAAAATATGGATTTGAGTTGTGTTCATGTCGTGATTGAGCCTCTATCATGTCATTATCTCAGTCTGATAGGAAAAAATTTTGTTTGGTTCAACTAATATGCTTTCAATTTTAGACACACCAAATCTATGATACCACTGATGGTTTATTGGGCTACCACAAAATTCTCAATACAAAAAATTACTTAACAATTAAGAGGGACACATGCAACCTAAAAAGGATCCATGTCTTCACATTAAGGCAGCATACTTTGAATAACGAAATCCTAATGTGAATCCTAGTAATTTTGATAATTATAAAGTAAAGACACATACATCAAACTTGTTATAAAAACAAGTTACTTCAATCCTTCATTTGAAGAGCTCGGAAAGCTAACACCAAAATGATGATGCATCTAATGACTCACACCCAAACCCTATAACTAGAAGACACTTGAGGAGAGAGGAAAATTTAATTCATAACCCTCTTGGAGGATAAAACCATGAATTTAAGTGTCCAAGGGACCCTATTAAATAATATATTTAATTTCAATTCAATTCCGTGCCTTATTAACATCCAGGAGGTTTCTGGAAACCTTAGAAAAACTTTTAAATCGTCCAACATTGGGTGGTTCTAGAATTGCCTCTTTTGTTCAACTATTGAACAATTACAATTCAGCTCTTGCACCTTTAATTAAATCCAATTAATCTCAAATTAATTCCAGATTAATTTTGATTAACAATTCATTAACTTTAATTGATTTCTTATTAATTTATTAATTATATTCACAATTCAATCATTTTAACAATTGATGTCATATTAATTTATTAATCACATAATAAATGAAAAAATAAACTATTTATTTCCAATTAATATATTAATCACATAATATATTAAAAAATAATTTTCTCACAGTTTCCAATTAATTTATAAATCATATAATAATCTAATAAATCATTCACTCTCTATAAATGTCATTCGATACAAGTTCTAGTTGTAAGGACAACCTAAAAATGACTTTGTTTCTAATTACAAGAATATACAAATTTAGTTACCTGCTTAGATACCTTAACCTAACATTAATTATATATAGAAGAGGTTAATGAAAATAAACTTGAAAAAATATTTTAAGAAAAAATAATAAACTAAAAACTAGAAAATAAAATTATCTAAGGCTCGAAAATGTAACATTAATGAGCGGCATTAACTCTTTTACAATTCGTATATAAAATATAATTTACAATATTAATAGTCCACATATATGACAATGACCATTATAATCTATCAAGTAGACCACAAATGTATCAAAATAAGCTTTTGTTCTAAAAAATTATATATAGAGGAATCGGATGAAGTAAGACTTGAAATTGTATCTTAAGAAAAATTAATAAAAAAGAATAATGTAAAAAGAAATTATTTAAGAAACCAAAAATATAACTTTAAAATATAATAAGAGACCTAAATTGTTAGTTATATAATACAAATACTTAATTTTAAAATTATAAATAATGACAATGTTAGATAAAAGCTATTTAAGGAGAAAATTGTAAATATGGAAATCTGCTCAGATTAGAAAAAAAAATATATTTTCAAATAAAGGATGTTATAAATCTTGTATTGTATTGTGTGATGAATATAGTAAATAACCACTCAGATCCTCTATCCTAAAAAATAAGTATTTTTTATGCCACGTGGCATTCTCCAAGCCCTTTCCTATCTTATATTCCAGCTTATTTTATCAAAGTGAAATTCCGAAATTATCCCTCTGACCCGTATATGTTCATTTACCAATCAAATACTTTCCACTTTAATTTTCATATTTCAATCGGAAAATCAATAATTTATCTTCTAAATTTTCAATTATCCTCAAATATCGGTCCCTTGATTACTTATGATTTGGATTTCAAAATTCCTAATTCACTCCCTTCGGTTGTAAAATCAGTCGCCCCTATAATATTTCGAAAGCTTGAAAGTTTACTTAGATGATGTGTTAAATTCAAGAAGACGAAAAAGTAATCATAGGTTCTATATCTTCCTTACATTAAAATACCAAGATTCTCCTTATTCCTCTAAACACTAAATGTATTGTGTGCGTGTGTGTTGATTTTGTAACTCATAATATCTTATTTCAGCATGATTGGTTTCTCTCATTTCGTCACTCAGGAGTCGAGAGCGAATGGTATCTTGTACGTTTTTTCTTATTTCATCAATCTTCTAATTTCGTCAATTTCCATCCACATAACTCTAAAATATATTTGAGAAATTTATCAATTTTTCCTCTTTCCAACAAATCTGGTCCATGAAAAGATAATAAAACTAAACCATGAAGAGATAATAACACTAATTTGGGGCTTATTATAGTCTTTTTGTGTTTTAAAGTTTGCTGCTTTGAAGATGAATGCCAAATGCTTGAAAGAACCTGTAAGATTTGTTTTGAATTCATGATTACAATGTTGCTTCATTAACTAAGTTTTCAACATTGAGTAGATATATAAGAACTTAGACTGATTATAAGTTACATCTTCTGTGTTTTTTAATGTCGCTTGAGACCAAGAATGATGATAGAAATCGTTATCCCAGACATGCAGAATATATTGAAAACTCTATACTACATTAGGTTTCCTGATATGTCTTTTCCCCCTAAAATACAGTCTTTCAACAAGAATACAGAATTAAGACTAATACATTTTAAGAAATATATTGTTGTATTGGTTAGATACCCCTTTTAACAAGTTTGATTTGCAAAACAGGTAAAACTTTTTGTGCATATTTTAATGATATGATTTATCCATCTTAAAAAACCTCATGTAAATCTTGGAACATTTAGACACGTCGATCATGGACAGATGAAACTGGCTACTGCAATTACAAAGGTTGGATTCCTTGATGTCGGCTTTTACTCCATGTTCTCTCTGTTAATTCTCTCTTATGTTCAAACGAAATCTTATTTTATCTAGGAGCCCTATTTTAGTTAGTTAAGCTATGTGCTTTCTCTAGGTGGTGGCAAATGAAGGGAAGGTTAAGGCCATTGCCTTTTAAAAAGTAATTGCATTGATGATGCTCGTAATATTACCTTTTTAGTTAAATGCAAGACCTAGCAAAGAAAATTGTTGTTGTTTTATATAATGATTCTTTTTTCTACAATGCACTAAGGCTTGATGTATGAATGTGTAACTTCCCTTATGTTTTTCAGATAAAATTAGTGAAACTAGGTACATATATGAGATATTAATTGATGATTACCAAATATTTGTTTCCTATCTACTAATGAAATGAAGTTTTAACAGTAGATTAACAAAAATCATCTTGATTTTAGTCTCCATGAAGGGAATGTTGATAAGAAGGTCATAGTTGAAATTGGTTAAGAAGCCAAGCATATGGAGAGACAGGCCTTTTAGAGGAATTGATGTTCTTTTTGTATGGGTAAGTGTTTTTTTGGGTCAGAGTAGTCTAATTTCTATAGGTTTAAGTTGTTATAGAAATATGATGTATTAGCTTATTTTCTACTTTTTGGAATAGTTTTCTATGATAAAAGAAATGTATATTTCATTAATTAATTTATTAAAGTATCTCACTTTCATTTCTATGTATTATCAATTATGATATGGATCTCAGGGTACTTAAAGAGCGTTTTTAAAGATCTGACATTTTGAGTGAGGGTGTTGTCAACTTAGTTGATTATGTCAATGCATTACGGCCAATTGATATGAAATCCCGTTTAATGGACCTGGTCAAAATATAAATGCTGTAGCTCTCTTAAACATTACAAATATCGTATCATCTTTCATGGATTTGATCAAACTTCTATCAACTTATTTTTATTTTGTTTATATTTGATCAAGTTAAATTATTAGTTAATTGTACAAATAAATAATCTCATAGATCATGCGCTCCTTTGAATTATATGTTACTTTCTTCTTGATTGTTTTGATGGACAGTTTTTTAAATTTGTTTGTGATTAGAATTCATACTAGATTAATTTTACATATGAATATTAAGTTTTGACACCTTTTGTGGATGTTAGATGTGGTAACAGTTGATTTTTACTAATATTAATTGCCTAAAATGTAATATATATATATATATATATATATATATATATATATATATATATATATATATATATATATATATATATATATATATATATATAAGGTTTAGCACTTAATTATTGTAAAACAATTTATTATATAAAAAATAATTTCTATATTCATCTATAAACAAGAAAAAAAAGAGAAAGATGTAAAAGAATTTGGGTATTACTTTATTGTTACTTGTATAATTGCCAAAAACGTAATTACTTTTCCAAACTTATTTTTTGTATTAAACAATTAGATATATGAAGTATGTTTCATTTTTGTATATGAAGTATCTTTAATTTTTTTATATTCATTTAAGAAGGACAATAGTTGAACTTATTTGATGTAAACATTTCAATGAGAAAGAACATAATTGCATGCTTTATCAGTTAAAAATTATTTCACTCACCCAAAATAAGTTAAAAATATTTTCATTCAATTAAAAAAAATATTTCCCTTCTTCAACTTGACAATGGAATAACAAGTTCTTTTGGTTTATAATTTTTATTTCCCTTCTTCAACTTGACAATGGAATAACAAGTTCTTTAGGTTTATAATTTTTTTTTTGCACTCTGGACAAAGCATAATATTAATAAGAAATATTCAAAAGGGTAAAAAAAATATGTCAAACATAATGGATGTTTTAAAATTGCTTTATTCTAATAGCGTATAGTACACAAGTTATGAATATTGTTTTTCCTTTTCAACTGTGGTTGCCAAGGGTTTAAATTTATTATAAGTTGTTTCACACAAATAATATGTTGCATTATACAAACTTATGACGTTCATAAAATATGTGTATTTACATGTGCAATTACATACTTACAAATTACAAAGTTATTAAAAAATTAAGATATTAAAATTCATAAGTTTTTCTAAATTAATGATATATTATTTTATTATATAATCAATTTTTTTAACTCTATTTAAAATTATCCCCCGTAGGTTCCACGGATTTTAACGTAGTGAATAATAAATCCATCTCACATACACATTTTGGACATTAATTCGTGTATATAAAGACTAGGTGAATGTCCGCGTGTTGTGAAGAAAGACCTATATAGTTGAAATTTTTACAAATATATGTTTTTTTTAAATATATCAATAATATTGTTGTTAAATTTAATATAATAATTTGTATACTAAATTGATATAATATATTGTGTATTTTGAATTATATGATAATATATACATCTATTATAACTGCATAATTTAAATCGTTTGAATGATTTCTATCTGCTAATTATTAATGAAAAAAATTAAATATAATATATGGCTTAATGTTAGTTATAATCGTTGTTATTGTTAATTAAGTTTATAAAAATTATTTGTTTAACGTTTTAATTTCTATCATTATAATTATTTAAAAATCAAACATTGTTTTTTGATTTTAAAGGTAACAATATAATCATTTATATAAAGTTATTTTTAACTATTGTTATTGTAAGTTATTTTAAGCTACTTATTTGAAAACTTTTAAAGATTATAAAAAATATATTTAGGAAATATTTTAGTTAAATTAAGATTGGAATTTAGTTTTTGCATTTAGACTACAATTTATCACTTTTAACTATTCACAAAATATTTATTGGGTTTTTTTTAAGTGGAACTGAGATTTATATTTAAGTTTAGACTGTAATGTTATATTTAAATTAACAATTTAAGTATTTTGTTCAAACTATTTAAAAGTTGTTGCCTTAAACTGATATAGTACAGATACAATAACATATTAAATTTAATAAATTAACTATAATATGTTAAAAGTTAGTCGTCATAACTTTATAAGTAGAAGTAAAAATATTATTTTCATATTAAAATTTAGTTTATTTATGGTTATACTTTAGGTTTGATATTTATTTAACCTTATTAACTAACTTATAATTATTATTAGAAAGAAATTGAAAAGTTATTAGAATTTCAAATGAATGTGGTGAAATGAAAAATAAACAAGAGTTTCAAATGAATGTGGTGAAAAGAAAAATAATTTATTTATAATATAGTATGATATATACAGGTTCTATCAAAGTAATAAGTGGCCAAAAACATCATTGTTCTTTAATTTCTTCTTGTTTCTATCTTACTAATTTTTTTAACCGGTAAATCTAAGTTATTTCTAATCTAACACCTAATACCACCTACAACCGGATTTCAACCGTTGACCTTAAAAGGGAGGATACCACCTATTACCGCTCGAATCTTGCTTCTATCTTATTTCATTCATACAAGCACTTATACTCTACATTGAATTGGCACAACATTATTTTTTACTACCATAATCACTTACTGCATGTAACATTAGCTGTGTACGCTACATATGGAAATCTTATGTTTGGACCAAACAAGTTCTTAAGTTAGAATGACCGACGGCTTATTACAATCCTTTGAAATTTCTTTAATTGTATTAGGTGCAAGTTTTTAATAATGTCTATTTGAATAGAACGTAAATACAACTAGTAAAAAAGGTTCACTCTCTACATTTGTACTCACATCCTTAATTTCACACTCTTGTATAACAAAGTAATCAACAACAATCCCGGTTTATCTTCCAAACACCAATTTGCACAAAGAAAAAAAATTAGATAGAATTTGAATGACTGAAGGCTAATAACACGAGACTCATACATGGGTAAAGAATCCATTTGGTCTTGATCTACTATCGCCTTGTGGTCTTCTTGTAAAGCACATAAATCGAGAGCCAAACGAGCATTAGAAGGGTTATGGAGGATATGAGCGACAGAAGAATAGAGGCTGCAGAGTGGAAGCAGAAGGAATCGTACGTGTTGCAAATCTTGCTCCATCCGGTATGAGTGTTCCCTTTGAATCCAATATATGCGACTCCTCCTGCTGCTCCTGTTGCTGCAGCCACAATCCCCAACAACAGCTACAACAAATCCATTGATTTCAAGTTAATTAGTTCACTCTTTGCAAAATTATAAACAGAAAAAATCCTTTCATATGAAAGATTGATACATATCACTTATAACATGTATTTGTAGTCATTTTGATGAGCTAACCTCCAAGTTTTGTCGTAGACCTGATTGGATCCTTAACCATGGTATAAACTACCTTAATTAATTTTCTATAGATAAGTTTGGTTGTAGTTTTGCTTACATGCAAATAGGTATAGATCACTAGATTATGCACCTTATAATTGCATTTATTTCGACAACTACTATTAGGATATATAAGAAATTCATAATTATCTTCATACCGAATTCATTTTCTCAAATTTTATTAAAGGGTTAACGAAACGAGTATGATTCAAGAACTTACAGCATCGAACATCACAAAATGAAACTGCATTTTTGCGGAGCATCCACTAGGCTTCATCATTGACAAAACCGATAGCACAACAGTGATGATGCTGTACAAGCAAGCCACCGAGAGTGCAACTACAAAGTATCTGCACCATAAAAACACATCCAGTAATTAGCAACAACTCTATATTTGATCATTACTATTAATGGTTCAATAAGCACATTGATCTATCATTCAATTTTGTTGAAGTGATGTTATAACTTACATGAAAGCTGGGGAATGCTGGAACTTTGCAGGCAATCGTATTGCCAAGCCTGGTGCAAGTGGAATCAGTTTGGTTTGGTTTGAAGTTACCATAACAATGATTGAAACCAAGGCTGTTAAGAAAAGCAAAACCCTTAAGGCTACATCGACTAACGGACTGCAATCACCCTTGTATTCTTGTGGTGGTGTTGATCTCTTTAGTGGTTCGTCGGCGGCTGCAGCTGGAGAAAACGTGGTGTCATAGGATGCCATGGCTACCGGAAAATGGAATCACCAAATTGAAGTTTGTGATTTTGTGAAGGTGTGGTTGGGTGTTAGCTACAGAATGCAGATTTATAGTAAATTTAGGTCAACTGATTTGGCTCAAGATTACTTTCATGCTCATTCACGTTTATGGGATATTTACGTGATTACATTATTTTATATATTATAGATCTTGTCTAAAAAGTAAAAACCATAATACTGATAGTAACCGATAGGTATTCATATAGGTACATTATAAGTTTTTATACACATTTAATAATTTCGGATTACAAAAACTATTCATTTATAAAAACAATTTGGCTTTCTTTAAAAACATTGAGTAAATCCTCCCTAATAAATAAACAAGTTTTTGCCCTTGTCATACTTTCATTGATTTAGCTACATGTCATTTTGTGGTTATTTTCAATTAAATTTTTTCCATATGACATTTTATAGTTGTTTCATTTTTATTAAATGTATTAATTGAAATAAATATAATAATAAATGTATTTCAATTTCTTTAATTCATTTTTCTTTTAATTTCAAAAACTCTAAATTAAAGCCCATTATTTTTTTTTATTTATCTAAATTATTTGTTTAAATTTAAAAAAGAAAAGACATTTTAATTTTAATAATTCAATATTTTTCTATTTTAGTTATAAATTCAACTTCTCAAATATATATAATTTTATATATAATTTTTTTAAAGGAATCCATATAATACATGGGTTTTACACCTACTTGATTAATAAACCATCAAATGTATTGAAAAAAGTGTCCCTTTCTAATGGTGGATGGTCGAGGTTCAAATTTTAGTAGTCGAAAAAAATATGTAAAATTAGAGTAAGTTTAACGGGTTTGTGTTTGCCCTCTAAGAAAAGGATTGGACGCATTAATTAAACATTATTTATAACTTTAAATATGTAAATCATCTTCATTTTTTAACGTTATTATATTTCCCACTAATATGTAAATGAATCCATATAATATATGGGTTTTACACCTACTTGATTAATAAACCATCAAATGTATTGAAAAAAGTGTTCCTTTCTAATGGTGGATGGTCGAGGTTTAAATTTTAGTGGTCGAAAAAAATAAGTAAAATTAGGGTAAGTTTAACGGGTTTGTGTTTGCCCTCTAAGAAAAGGATTGGACGCATTAATTAAACATTATTTATAACTTTAAATATGTAAATCATCTTCGTTATTATATTTCCCACTAATATGTAAACGAATCCATATAATACATGGGTTTTACACCTACTTGATTAATAAACCATCAAATGTATTGAAAAAAGTATCCCTTTCTAATGGTGGATAGTCGAGGTTCAAATTTTAGTGGTCGAAAAAAATATGTAAAATTAGAGTAAGCTTAACGGGTTTGTGTTTGCCCTCTAAGAAAAGGATTGAAGGCATTAATTAAACATTATTTATAACTTTAAATATGTAACTTCATTTTTTAACGTTATTATATTTCCCACTTAATTGATATATAAAGGTAAAACTTAAACCTTATAAATTATTCAAAGTCCAAACCACACTCTTCTAATAAATAATAATCACTGATCCGCGGATGTCGTATTCAACGTTATCTAAGTTATGGAGATGATTGATAGATTATCATTTAATTATATAATGAAAGAGTTGCTTGAACGGTATCTTCTATTGATAGTCTTCTATTTCTTTTATAATATTAAATTTGAAAGGAAATATAGGTGTCAACAATCTACATAACAATGCTCTTTTAATGCTTATTTTTATGCTTCCACTACGCAAAAGATCAATTTTTCAGTATTGGAGAGAATATGCACGTATGAAAGAAAAATACATTGATGAGAAGCAAAAATGAATCATGAACTTTATTATTTAAATATTTTTTGAGACTAGATCCATTTAAATAATTACGATTAAGAGAAATCGGATACATCTTAACAATTTCCAATCAATCGGATCACCACTTATTTTGAATCAAACAAATGTCTATACGTTTCCTAAAATTCAATTAAGTGATCACATGAATATATCTATCTTTATCTTCGTATTCTAATAAATAAATTATTTTGTCGGGATATCTTCAGAAAAGTCCCAATATTTTGGGCAAATTTTTAATAAAGTTCTAAATTTTATTTTTTGAATAAAACAATCCTGACTTTTTCACATTTTGAATAGAAAAAACCCAAAAAACCGGCTAATTTATTCACTCTAGTCGTTTTTGACCTGTTCAGCAGGTCATGAGACCAAATTGTTAATTTTCCGAAAATAATGGGATTTTTTTGTAGATTTCGTCAAAATTTTTATATAATGTATAAAAATATTTTTTATATATCTATGTCTATTTTTACGTATTTTTGTATTTTTTTATATTTTTATAAGTACATATTTACGTATTTTTATGTATTTTAAATGTATATTTTTTTTTACTAATTTATATGTATTTTTAACCATTCTACATATTTTTTTATGTATTTTTATGTGTTATTTCTTATATATTATGTATTTATATGTATTTTTACGTATTTATGTATTTTTAAAGCTTTTTATATAAATGTTTATGTATTTTAAGTGTATAAATGTATTTTTTACGTATTTATATCCATTTTTAAGTATTTTACATATCTTTTATGTATTATATATTTACAAATTTTTAAAAATTTTTTTATATAGATGTTTTAGTATATTTATGTATTTTAAATTTATAAACGTATTGTTTTACGTATTTATATGTATTTTTTTAAATACTTTACATATATTTTTTTGTGTGTTTTTATGTGTTATGTATTTATATGTGTTTTTGTGTATTTATGTATTCTTTTAGTTTTTTTATATATATTTTTATGTATATTAAATGTTTAATTGTATTATTTTTACGTGTTTATATATTTATATGTTTTACGTGTTTATATATTTGCCTAAAATATCAGGACTTTATTTTGTCATATTACATCTTTTACATTCATTTTTTCTATCAAAATTAAATTACTATTTTATCTTTCATTCTTATTATTTTAAATCCTATAAAATATATTTACCTAAATTTCGGACATCTTAGTTTTGGAAACTAATTATTTCTAAAAATGCATAAACCCACTTCACACTATTTTACAGACAGCTTAGTTTTAGAAACATATTAATTCATAAAAGAGAAATTAAATTACCTTCTATTTTTTATCCCTATAATTATTCCTACCCACTAAAATTATGACAAATCACCATTCAATTTAATTGTAATTGATATATTCCTAATATAATCTTAATGAGTTAGTTAAAAAAATATGGAATGATGATACTTATCATAATTTTATTGGGTAGTAACATTTTTAGGCATAAAAAGTAGGAAACAATTTAATTTCTCTTCATAAAAACATAGTAGTTCATCGAAATACACAAAACCACGTGAAAATTCTATCTTTATGCTAACAATAAAACACATATTTTTAACAATTCAATCAAAAAACATATCTATCCATCAGAAACTTAAATTACTTTATTACTCCATATCTATATACCCTTAAGGGTATATAAGCTTACGTACCCAAACCTATCATAAGGCGTCTTTTTGTTTGATATATTCATTATAATGTTTTTAAACTTCAACCCTAACTTCATTTACATTCAAGATTTTCAAAATTTCACTATTATCTTCATCTTAAACTATATCTTTTTTCCGAACACCTACTAAGCTATATATACCATAGTTTAAAATGACAATTATATGAGAATAAGAAATATGTTAAATTCAAAAAAATTTTAGAAGTAAATCAAGTTAAAAGTTGAATTATAAGAACATTGGACAATTACAATGTATTATATGATACAAAACGACATAATATGATGAGTTTGGGTACCTAAGCTTATATACCCTTAAGGGTATATTCACTATTCCCTATATATATATATATATATATATATATATATATATATATATATATATATATATATATATATATATATATAAGTGGATTCAATTGAGAAAATAAAAAAGGTTGAGAATGGGGGAATCAATCTCAGTCACCCATTTAATCTAACCATAAAAAAGACACCAGTGGCAGAGCCAGGCTCAAAGCAAAGAGGTATCCCATTTTTTTTCCTGGGTATCACCGCAACGGCTGAGCATGGGGCGTGGCGGGTTAGTTTTTCCTACAACCGAACCCAAAACCGACAGCCTTAGTTTTGAAAATTTTAAACCAAACCGAACCCAATACCAATGGTTTAGTTTTTCGGTTTTCAATTTGTACTTGGGTTTCCTGGTTTGGTTTTGGTTTTAAACCCAAACCTAAATCGAATCGTTAGCTAACTTCAAGTATTGTTATATAAACATGAATTTGAAGTATTTTTTGATACTTCAATCGATGTGGACTTAAAGTAGATATCAAATAAAGCATGAGGATAACAAGCTTATATAATAGATGAAAATAACTAAGTTTACATGTGTTTGACGATGTGGGATAGAATAGTTGGGAAAATAAGAGAATAGAATAGTTGGAAAAATAAAAGATATGTAAAAAAAGGATTTGTAAGGAGCAAGAATTGATCATAAGACCTTTATTTCATTAAGCCAACACCTTAACCAGTAAACTAGCTATTTGTTTGTGCTTGTAAGTGAATGGATGCATATATATATATATATATATATATATATATATATATATATATATATATATATATATATATATATATATATATACACTACATAAAACAATTTTTTTTTCTAAGAAATTTACACTACCGAAATTTTTCTGAGGGGTATCACGGGCTACCCCGGGATACCCCTTGGATCTGCCCCTGAAAGACACGGTGGCAAAGTTGTAAATATGTTAATAACCTTCAATCTCAAATACGTATCGATAACAGTTCGTTCATCATCAAAAAATTTCCTCCAACCTTCAATAATCATCCAGATTTCTTCAACTAAACCAGAATTTCTTCGCTGTTCATGAAATTGGAATCGGAGTTTTGGACTCACAGTCACAGTCGACATTGAAGGACTTAGAATCGGTACTCACAGGTTCCCAATTGGATTTTCGAAAATCAAAATCAAAATGATAAAGCGATCAGACATACGATGTCGCATCTGAAGTCAAAATCGGAACTATATGATGATTTGGAATTGATAACTTGATGTTTTTAACATTTTTAAAATAGTTAACTTGTATCCAACTGTTTGATGAAATGCATAAACTAAATTATCACGTTATATTCACATATGAATATGTTTTTTCACTTGAATCAGTATATGATTATTAAAAACACAAAACAAATATGCAAGTTTGTATGTTATTCATATGTGAATAACATATAAAAATTATATATATTTGTCAAAATACCTTCAAATATTCATAAGTGAATATACCTTGTAATATTCATATATGAATATACTGTGTAATATTCATAAGTGAATATATCATATAATATTCACAAGTGCATATAGTATATAATATTCATATACAATGAAATACTATGTAATATTCACATATGAAATATTATTTAATACTCATAAGTGAATATATCATCTAATATTCACAAGTGAATATATTATGTTAATATTCACAAATGAATGCATCGTTCAATATTAAAATATGAATATACTATGTTTATTATATGCTATATTCATATATGAATGATACTTAAATTGTAAAAAAAAAAATTATACTTTTTATTCATAAGTGAATAACGAATGTACTGTAATAAAACCTGATTCATTTTTATTCACTTATGAATAACGATAGCTGAAAATAAAAAAAAAATTATTTGATCTTAAAACTATATCAATATTGATGTTCATTTGTAGAGAATAAAAAATTATGAATTTTGATATATTTAAAATCATTTTTTGATAAAAATAGCTTCTAAAAATTTTAAAAAGCGAAAAGAAACTATGTTTTTGTATATATTAATGTAATGATTAGCATAGTTTAAGGAAATATGTTTTGTTGAAAAACACATATGCATTCCTTTCCAATTTCCGCCGGTACGTTGGACTCTTTTGCGGCAAAAATAAATGATT
Organism: Lactuca saligna; assembly: GCF_052625555.1. Lineage (NCBI taxonomy): Eukaryota > Viridiplantae > Streptophyta > Magnoliopsida > Asterales > Asteraceae > Lactuca > Lactuca saligna. Next base: position 109,995,118 of record NC_136421.1, on the reverse strand, counting down.
GGCAGAAAATGATTCCCTCATTCTCGACCTTTTTTTTTTCTCAATTGAATCCTCCCATATATATATATATATATATATATATATATATATATATATATATATATATATATATATATATATATATATATATATATATAGGTTAGGGTTCATTTGAGCCATTCTAATTTTGTAAGACCGTGAGACCAAATCTAAAAATAATTTTAAAATGCAAAATAAATGAAAAAAAATCCAAAAATCTTTTTTTAAATATTATTTTCGGAACTTAATTTAAGTTAAAAAAAATAAAAAAAACATAAAAAAATAATAAAGAAAAATTCTGTTTTTTTTTATTTAAATACGTGAAATATTCTAACAGAATATTACATTGATATATTGTATAAAAATAATTTTAAAAAGGAAAATAAATGAAAAAATCTAAATATTCTTTTTTTTTTTTAAATATTATTTTCAGAACTTGAATTAACTAAAAAAAATAAAAAATAAAAACATAAAAAAAATCCCGTTTTTTTTTTAAAAATACATGAAATATTGTAATAGAATATTACACTGTACATATTCAAAAAAATAACTTTAAAATGCAAAATAAATGGAAAAATCCAAAAAAAAATTTAATATTATTTTCAGAACTTGAATTAATTAAAAAATATAAATAAAAAAAATAAAAAAATACATCTCACGGTCTCACAAAATTATATCGTCTCACATGAAACCTAACGTTATATATATATATATATATATATATATATATATATATATATATATATATATATATATATATATATATATATATATATAACGATTTTTACTTTAAAATAAATAATTTCAAATTGCAACAAAATTTAAATCAACCTCAACAAATCAGGAGTTTAATTATACCTTCAAAATTCAAAATGTAAATTCAAATGTTGCATATTTAATCTTGGCCGATTCATATTACCTTTAGGACCCTTGCCCTAAAAATCATCCTTAACATTTGCAAAAAAATCTGTCCAACAATATAAAATAAGGATAGCAATTTATATTCAAACAATAAATATACATATTTATCCCTAAAATTTGGAAATCAAATGAAAATTTTGATTTACCATTTTCTACTCTATTTATATACCATTTCTTGTATACTCTATTTATATACCATGTCAAATGAAAATTTTCCTAGTTGATGATATCTTCAATTCTCATTTCTTCTATACTCTATTTGTATACTTCTAACTGTAGTTAGTTAGTTAATTGGTGGTTATAGTAAAAGTTATTATCAATTATGTAACCATCTTAATGAGTTAACGTGATGGTTAGGAATGTATAAATATGTAAATTCTGTGAATTAATGAAGTTGTTCATAATTTATGTGTGTAAATCATCTTCTTCTTGTTTATCTAAAGTTTCTTCCATCAAATTGGTATCAGAGCCAATTTTAATGGCATCAACTTCTGGGAACAAATTACAGTCTCAACCACAGTTACCAAAACTAAATGGAAAGAATTACTTTCACTGGAATATCCAATTGAAAGTGTTGTTTGAATCTCAAGATCTTTGGGATGTCGTTGAACACGGAATCGATGAAACCACAAACCCCACCGCATTGACAGAGCTTGAGACCTTAGAGTTGAAAGATTTGAGGAAGAAAGATAGAAGGGCCTTATTTCTAATATACCAAGCAGTCGATGAAAACATATTTGAAAGAATTTCATCCTTTGACACTTCGAAGGAGGCATGTGATATTTTGCATAAATCATACATAGGAGAAGAGAAGGTTAAGGTTGTTAGATTCAGACGCTTCGTTGTGAGTTCGATGGATTAAGAATGAAGGAAACTGAATCCATAGAAGACTTTTACAATCGGGTAATAATCCTAATAAATCATATGTGCTTAAATGGATAAATCCTTGAAGATAGGAGGGTTGTTGAGAAAATCTTATGAAGTCTTACAAAAAATTCAAATATGTCGTTGTTGCTATAGAGGAGTCAAAAAACTTGGAGGATTTTTCATTAGAAAATCTTTTGGGTACGCTTCAATCCCATGAACTTAGGATGAAGCAGTTTGAACCTCCTATATTGGAACACGCCTTTCAGGCTAAAGACAATCAACCTGAAAACACCAACAAAGGCAAGAATCAAAGAACACCACAAATACAGTGCCATTATTGCCATAAGTTCGGTCATGTCAAAAAAGACTGCAAGAAAAGAATGGAAGATGAAGGAACGGAGTCCAGTTTCATTCACAATGAAGAGAGCAATGATGATGACACAATGTTCATGATTTACGGTTTAAAGATGGCTTTTGTGAGATAAAAGACAGGAATAATGTTTTGATCGGGAGGGTAGAGATGACTATCAACAAGATGTTTCCTATCAAGTTTGATGGGGACAATATTTTCTCTCTCTACACAAACACAAAAGACGTGTCACGTCTATGGCATCACATGTTTGGCCATGCAAACTTTGGTGCTCTTACTTACATGCATAAACACCAACTAGTACATGGGCCACCCTCTATCGTTGTTAAAAATGATGTATGTGTAGCGTGTGCATCGGGTGAACATGAAAATAAATCATTTCCTCAAGACAAGGAATGGAGGGCATCAAAGTCCCTCGAATTGGTCCACTCGGATATTTGGGGTCCGATGAAAACATTGTCAATCGGAGGAAGTAGGTATGTATTAACCTTCATAGATGACTTTAGTAGAAAAATCTGAATTTACTATCATAAAGAAAAATCAGAGACCTACAATTACTTTGTGATCTTTAAAGCTTTGGTTGAAAATCAAAGTAAACACAAAATCAAATGTTTAAGGTCTGATCGTGGTGGGGAATACATTGCTCTTTGTCTTCAATCCTTCTTGAAAAAGAATGGCATACATCATCAACTAACTACAAGTTACACAACCCAGAAAAATAGGGTTGCTGAAAGAAAAAACAGGACTCATGGTGAGATGGCAAGGTGCATGTTACAGGGAAAGAGATTACCAGAGGAATTTTGGGCTGAAGCAATAGCATGTGCAACATATCTGATCAACAGAACATCAACAAAAAGTGTAAACAACATGACACCACAGGAAGCTTTGAGTGGTCTTCAACCGGGTGTAGTACATCTAAAGATTTTTGGGTGCATTGCCTATTCACATGTACCTGACCAAAGAAGGGGAAAACTCGATTAGAAATTCGAAAAAACTATGTTTGTGGGTTACAGTGAAAACACAAAAGCATACAAACTCTATAATCCTGTAACAAAAAAGATAATCATAAGCAAAGATGTTATTTTTGATGAAGCAAAAGCTTGGAATGAACCTTTAAGAAGTGAAGAGAACAGTCCACACATCCCGGTGTGCATTTGTTCAGAAAAAGAAAGCAACACACACACACACACCTGTTAATGATAACTCAGTACAATCGATTGATGACTCTTCAAGTGTAACACCCCAATTTTCATGTATAGATTATATAACAAATAATCGTTCCAACATCTCCCAAGATCAATTAAGCACTTACTTATAGACTAAACTACAGCGGAAAAAAAAAAATAAAACAAAGTTTTCAACTAAACAACGTCGGGTGTTACGTCTTTCCGGAATTCCTCTGTCGACTTCTAGATCAATCCTTCTCCTTGAAATTTTTTCTGCCACTTGCTAAATAGTTTCCTGGTTGCGCACATTTAAAGTATCTAAATGGGTAAGACTAGGGCCTAGTGAGTTCGTGTTGCACATACATGTTCATCAATTAAAAAAACAAACAATTTTATCATATATGTTCAATAAATCATACACCAAATATATCACTCGATGCCATAATTTAGAGGAACAATTAATTATCTAGAGAAAGAACCAAAGATTCATTTCCCTTCTCCTTGAGACAACTTATCATCCATTGTACTAAAGTATTTTAAATATCCAAGGAAATGAGTATAAATCTCAATTCTCATCCCCGCCGATCACACACATCCGTCATGCTTACGACGATTAAACACCCCACCCGTTCCCACTAAACAAGTCCTAAAAAAACACACACATACACACAGTAGACAATAAATCCAAAATAATAGTCGTACGCAACAATACATATCATAAAACATACTATCAATAAATAAACAGAAACCACATAATAAACCATATGATAAACATTTATGTGCGAGCAACCACAGAACACGAAAAAAAACTCACCTTGCAACCGATAAGTCCTAACCGAAGCTTTGTTGCTAATCTGCACCCTACATTCCACGAACAAATTTTCTAAGGCAATCGTCCTAGAAAATATCCTACACGTCCGTTTCGATTCAAGTATCGACATGTCTCATTCGGCCAACAAAAATAATTTTACATTGATGTTCTTAATTGAACTATGCCTCTCTCTTTCCAACTAATTGATTTCATTTTTAATACTTAAAAGTTAAAACAATTTAAATCTTAAAAATACAAGACAAACTTGTGTCTCTTTTTTTTATAAATAAAAGAAAATACATAGAACTAGCAAGTAATCAAAACTCTATACCTCATTTACGTAATTTTTATTAAAATGCAATGGTTTTAAATGTAAGAAAATAAATATTGACACGTCATTAAAACTATAAGGACCTTTTCCATAAATTCATATTCCAGTTTAAATGAAAAGGAAGAAACGTACATTTTCCCAAAAATGGAAGTTAACACTTTATCAAATGTATAAGGACTAATTCTGTAAATTGAAATTTCATTAAAACAAGTGTTGCAAGTCTCGATATTTGACACGTCCAATGACCCACCCAAATAAAATTAAACCCATAAACACCGTTTCTTCTTAACCCGAAATTTTAACTCATTTCCACCATTTTTAATCTGTAAAAACATTTAAATTTCCTCCAAATTGTTTCAAATAATTATATAAAAATCAAAATACTTCTCTTCATTCTTTTCTTCAAGTTATCCATATGCATTTACCAAAATTTTACTCTAAATAAGATGGAGTCAAACATTTGTTTCAAGCAAAATTTATTCCTTTAAAATTCTCATGAAACTATGAGTTATTGGCTTGAATCGAGACATGTGATTGAACAAGACACAAAATGCTTACATATAAACCTATTTTAACAACTATAACGAGTTGAAACTAAAGAATCTTACCTTAATTTTGAGCACCACTTCCGGAAATACTTTACGAACTTCAAACCCCGATTTCTACTTCGTTTCTCCAACCTTTCTTACAATTTTGGTGGGGTTTCTAGTCGATTTTTCGAGCTGTTTATAATGCCTAAGGCCTTGGAAGTTATAAACCCTTCAAATGCTCGAATTTATTTCCACAATGAAGGTGATGGGTTTGGACATTAAACCTCATAACTCTCTACTAATTAACTCATTAATCCTTGAACTAATCATTTTATTATAATGATATAATCTAATTACATATATATATATATATATATATATATATATATATATATATATATATATATATATTTTAGCTTTGAGTTATCACGAACTTCCCCACTTTGAAAAATTGCATCCTCGGAATTTCAACTAAACAACCAGAAAAGGGTATTTGGTCTTCTTATCGCATATGTTTCCCCATGTCGCATCTGACCCTTTATGTTAGTTTTACTGAGCATTCATGAGATGTATCTCCACATTCCCTAAGTTCTTGACCAACTAATCCATTTCTCGTTGTAATCTCTTCCAAAATTATGCCATGAAACTAAGGTTCTGATCATAAATAGACAAGCGAATGATCTCATTAATGACTTTTCCCACAAGTATATTTCACCCAATGACACAGTTTAAGGGAGCATTTTATATATCCAGAGAAAGAACCAATGGTTCGCTTCCCTTCCCACTTGGCACAACCCATCCGTTGTGCTCAAGCATTTAAATATCCAAGGAAATGAGTAACATCTTAGTTTCCTATCTCCCGCCGGTCACACCACACTAGCTATGTTCCCGACTATCATACACCCATGTCCTCATTAAACGTGTCATCATATATTAGGAAAACAATTCTAAAAACTTTTCCACTTCTCCTCTACCGAGGATTCTTCCGACTCCTCTTTAGTCCAACCAATACATCGAAGGTTACATCAATCATCATCAAATAAATCTCACTTGGTTCCTTCCTTACATACGCCTTAGTGAATAAGTGACAACATTAATCTTCCGTAATTCGTAACTATCTTACACCTTCTTTGACTTTTGGTAATCCATGCGCATATATATCGTCCCCTTTTTTTTCGTGACGAGCACTACTAGTGCACCCATGGTGATGTAGTATGTCGAATAAAAACCTTATCAAGCAGATCTTGCAACTGCTATTAAATTCTTTCATCCTTGTTGGTTTACTCTCTCATTGTTAGATTTCCTTGTTCCATCCTCAAGAATTCTTCCTCCAATTGCTTGATCGTCGTTCGAGGACAAAACATCTCTCTAAAGATTCTGGCACACTCATCCCATGACATCCTATTGATTGTATCTAACACCCTAACTTCTTTTACCCTCCCCATCAATATAAAGCCTCATTTTTAAACATCGTCACGACATAAACCACATTGTCCTTATTTGCACACTAATCGAAATCAAATGTTTCCTCTATCTCTATTATCCACGTTGATGATAGGATAGGATCAGGGTCCCCACGACATGTTCGTGGTTTACAAGTCATGAACGTCTTGTAACAATTACCTCATCATTTGTCGTTTACATCTTTCTGTGATCGTAGTGCAGCACTAGGGTCAGAAATTGTAGCGACATACCATATCCATAGCCTTCCCCTTCATCAACCCTGTTATCACCGTTCACATTCTATAGTGCATCTCGTTCCAGAACATTTACATTCGACAATGTAGCTTGCATATCTTGAGCAATCTCGTCAGTTAATTATTCTCGCGTAACCATATTTGTTGCACGACCTTGTCCGCAATCTTGACCCCGACCACGACATCGATTGGAGTTAGAGCTTAATTTCACCAATTATGCTCGTATCAGTGCTATGATGACTCCTAGACCTTTTCCCTTACACCTACCTCTACCTCGACCCTAACAGCGCCAACAACTGGAAATAGGGTTTACAAGAGTCTCTAGTACTTCTTCAGGGGCAGAAACATCGGCTCCAAATTGGAATGTCTTCCTGCTCTAGTGTTACCTAAGTAAGCTTCCCTGATATCCTTGAGGACATGATGCCTACTAGTAAGATATGGTCTAAATTAGTTGCTAGGTTACCTCTCGCTCCTTCCGTCTAAGCTTAAGTGTTTACGGAATCACCTAATCTACTTAAACAATGCTCTGATACCACTTGTAACACCCCAATTTTCATATATAGATTATATAACAAATAATCGTTCCAACATCTCCCAAGATCAATTAAGCACTTACTTATAGACCAAACTACAGCAGAAACAAAATAAAAAAAACAAAGTCTTCAACTAAACAACATCGGGTGTTACGTCTTTGCGGAATTCCTCTGTCGACTTCTGGATCAATCCTTCTCCTTGAAATTTTTTCTACCACTTGCTAAATAGTTTCCTAGTTGCGCACATTTAAAGTATCTAAATGGGTAAGCCTAGGGCCTAGTGAGTTCATGTTGCACATACATGTTCATCACTTAAAAAAACAAACAATTTTATCATATATGTTCAATAAATCATACACCAAATATATCACCCGATGCCATAATTTAGGGGAACGATTAATTATCCAGAGAAAGAACCAAAGATTAATTTCCCTTCTCCTTGAGACAACTTATCATCCATTCTACTCAAGTATTTTAAATATCCAAGGAAATGAGTATAAATCTCAATTCCCATCCCTGCCGATCACACACATCCGTCATGCTTACGACGATTAAACACCCCACCCGTTCCCACTAAACAAGTCCCAAAAAAAAACACACACACACACACAGTAGACAATAAATCCAAAATAATAGTCGTACGCAACCATACATATCATAAAACATACTATCAATAAATAAACAGAAACCACATAATAAACCATATGATAAACATTTATGTGCGAGCAACCACAGAACACGAAAAAAAACTCACCTTGCAACCGATAAGTCCTAACCGAAGCTTTGTTGCCAATCTGCACCCTACATTCCACGCACAAATTTTCTAAGGCAATCGTCCTACAAAATATCCTACACGTCCGTTTCGATTCAAGTATCCACATGTCTCATTCGGCCAACCAAAATAATTTTACATTGACGTTCTTAATTGAACTATGCCTCTCTCTTTCCAACTAATTAATTTCATTTTTAATACTTAAAAGTTAAAACAATTTAAATCTTAAAAATACAAAACAAACTTGTATCTCTTTTTTTTTTTATAAATAAAAGAAAATACATAGAACTAGCAAGTTATCAAAACTCTATACCTCATTTACGTAATTTTTATTAAAATGCAATGGTTTTAAATGTAAGAAAATAAATATTGACACGTCATTAAAACTATAAGGACCTTTTCCATAAATTCATATTCCAGTTTAAATGAAAAGGAAGAAACGTACATTTTCCCAAAAATGGAAGTTAACACTTTATCAAATGTATAAGGACTAATTCTGTAAATTGAAATTTCATTAAAACAAGTGTTGCAAGTCTCAATATTTGACACTTCCAATGACCCACCCAAATAAAATTAAACCCATAAACACCCTTTCTTCTTAACCCGAAATTTTAACTCATTTCCACCATTTTTAATCTGTAAAAACATTTAAATTTCCTCCAAATTGTTTCAAATAATTATTTAAAAATCAAAATACTTCTCTTCATTCTTTTCTTCAAGTTATCCATATGCATTTACCAAAATTTTACTCTAAATAAGATGGAGTCAAACATTTGTTTAAAGCAAAATTTATTCCTTTAAAATTCTCATGAAACTGTGAGTTATTGGCTTGAATCGAGACATGTGATTGAACAAGACACAAAATGCTTACATATAAACCTATTTTAACAACTATAACGAGTTGAAACTAAAGAATCTTACCTTAATTTTGAGCACCACTTCCGGAAATACTTTACGAACTTCAAACCCCGATTTCTACTTCGTTTCTCCAACCTTTCTTGCAATTTTGGTGGGGTTTCTAGGTGATGGGTTTGGACATTAAACCTCATAACTCTCTACTAATTAAATCATTAATCCTTGAACTAATCATTTTATTATAATGAGAAACTATTTGTTTGGTTCTAGCTTTAGCTGCACAAAATGAATGGGATGTGCATCAGATGGATGTGAAAACGGCTTTTCTAAATGGCACCCTTGAAGAAATCATGTACATTAATCAACCAACTAGATACGTGAAGAAGTTGGAAGAGTATAAACTTTGTCACTTGAAAAAAGCCTTGTATGGTTTAAGGCAGGCACCCTGTGCCTGGTGCAGTAGAATTGACAAGTACTTCCTGGAAAATGGCTTCAAGAAGTGCCCCTTCGAGCATACCCTATTTGTCGAATAGGCTACTAAAAAAATTATAATTAGTTTTTTGTATGTTGATGATTTGATTTTTACAGGAAACTCAGACGAAATGGTTCGTGAATTTAAGGAATCCATGAAAACAGAATTTGAAATGGATAACATGGGACTATTGCATTACTTCTTGGGAATAGAGGTAAAGCAAGAGCAAAAGAACATCACAATTTCCCAACACGTGTATGCTAAGGAAATGCTTAAACGCTTTAACATGGTGGGTTCTTCACCTGTCTCTACCCTAATGGAGTTGGGATCAAGATTCTCAAAAAATACTTCCGAAGATGATGTGAATCCCAGTCTATATAGGAGTATGGTAGGTAGCCTTATGTATTTAACTGCAACAGGACCCGACATAATGTTTTCTGTAAGTGTTATTAGTCGCTTCATGTAGAATCCCAAGAAAAGTCATTGGGAAGCTGGTAAGCATATATTGCGTTACATAAATGGTACTCTCAACCATGGGCTTATCTATACTAGACCTAAAGATGCAAGTTTGAGAGGTTTTAGTAACAGTGATTATGGTGGGTGTATAGATGATAGTAAAAGCACCATAGGCTATGTTTTTAAACTTGGCTCTGGAGCCATATCATGGCAAACAAAGAAGCAAAATGTGGTTCCCTTATCTTCTGTTCAGGCGGAGTACATTTCACTTTCAATGGCTGGCTGCTAAGCCTTGTGGGTCAAGGGTATTTTTGTTACACTGCGAAAATACAAAATAAATGCAACAAAGCATTTCTGTGATAACAAATATGCCATATATTTGTCAAAAAAACCCCGTGTTCCATGGTAAAAGCAAGCATATTCGAATTAAATATCACTTCATCCGTGAACTTGTTGCAAACAAAGATGTGGAAGTTTGTTTTTGCGGAACAAAGGATCAATTAGCAGATGTATTTACCAAGGCTTTGCAAGTGGGTAACTTCAATCGTTTGAAGAAGAATCTTGGAGTATCTGAAATCTAGCTTAAGAGGGAAATGTTAGAATTAAGCTAGAACTTTGTAAATATTATCTAACTATAGTTACTTAGTTAATTGGTGGTTATAGTAAAAATCATTATCAGTTCTGTAACCGTCCTAATGAATGAACATGATGGTTAGGGATGTATAAATATGTAAACTCTATGAATTAATAATGTTGTTGATAATTTACGTGTGTAAGCCATCTTATTCTTGTTTATCCAAAGTTTCTTCTAACATTTCTACTCTATTTATATATCACTTCTTGTATACTACTCATCAAAAACGAATACTATTACATATTCAAAATATAGAGTGCAAACAACTCATTTTCTCATTACCCTTGGTTTCAGTCGAATATCATGTTTGTAATCGTTTTATATGTTGTTCTATACCACTTACGATGTATGTATTAATAACCATTACATATATTAATTTATGTACTACTTTCACAACTAAGAGTCGATTATATGGTGTTCTTGATTGGAAAAAATATTTAGCATTCCTTTATAAAAATATGTTGCTATTACAGAAAGCAAATAATAATAATAATAATAATAATAATAATAATAAAATAAAAAATCAACAGAAAAGTACATTGCTGAAAAAAGTAATGGATGAAAGAAGGATGCTATAAAATTAGTGTAAATCACAATTTTATACACTATTTATCATTTCTTTGTAAAATTATGTTACTATTGCAAAAAATAGAAAAGTACATTGCTATTTGTATGATTGTGTTAATTATATGTTGCACTTTGTAGCATCTTACTTTCACAAATAAACTAAGTAATTTAAAAATATTAATAATGTACTCTTTTCTTTTAAATAAAAAAGTTTACAGGGACCATCTACATCAAGATATAAAAGAATTTAGGGACCATTTTATAATTCATTTAAAGCAAGTTTATAGGCGTATTAAAGCTAATTTTCTATTTAGTAAATCATCAAACAATACACAATAACCTTATATGTCTATTAATGATTTTCTTGAGTTGTAGTAATTGAAATTTACAAATATAATAAAATTAAAAATTCAAAATATCATTGGTATTAAATATTATTAATCATAAACGTGATCAAACTTCTAATCTGCATTAGTAATCACAAAGGTTTTACATATGGGTTAACGGTATTTTGTTTAAACCATAAAACCAATTAGACCAAACCTTAATTGTGTAACACCTGTTTTCTTAGTGGACACTATCGTAAGAGATGTAGATCGTTGTATGATGAACATATGAGATAAAGCTCTAAGTTGCTTTAATTTATGAAATTTTATTTAACAAAAGATTGTTGAGAAATGTTGTAGTTCGTGTGATAAGGAAGAGGGCGAACACTTAATGATAGTTCAAATTTATGTCGATGACATCATTTTCGGCTCCACGAATCCTAGCTTAACGGCTGAATTTAGGAAGTTGATGGAGACTAAATTTGAGATGAGTGCAATGGGGTTCGATGAACATTTTCCTTGGATTGAATATAAGATAGGGACCAGAAGGCATCTTCATTAATTAGGAGGTTTACACGAAGACTCTGTTGGCGAAGTTCGGCATGACGGGAGATTCCAAAGTAAATGTTCCAATGGCATTTGGCATGAATTTAACTCTATCTCTTGAGAAACCAAGTGTGGATATAACTCTCTATCGTTAAATGATAGGGTCACTAATGTATCTAACAGCTAGTAGACCGGACATAATGTTCTCTGTCTGTTATTATACCAGGTTTCAAGCTAACCTAAGAGAACCTCATATGGTTGCAGTGAAAAACATCTTCCGGTATTTCAAGCGAACCTCGTCTCTTGGTCTCTGGTATCCTGCTAAATTTGGTTTCTTTGTGCAAGCCTTTTCTGATGCTGATATTGGTGGGTGTGAATTAGATCGAAAGTGCACAAGTGGTGGGTGCCAGTTCCTTGATTGCAAACTTGTCAGCTGGCAGTTAAAGAAAGAAACTTGTGTGTCTCTTTCCGCAGCTAAAGTTGAGTACGTCGCTGCAGCATCATGTACGTCACAAGTCATTTGGCTACAAAGTCAACTTATAGATTATGGCTTAAGCATAAAGAAGATTCCCCTCTACCGTGACTCTGAAAGTGCGATTCGAATTTATCACAATCCAGTGCAACATTCCAAGACTAAAAATATTGCACTAAGATATCATTTCATTATGGACCATGTTGAAGGTGGTAATGTTGAAGTTCACTTCGTTCGGTCGTCAGATCAACTGGCTGACATCTTCACTAAGGCCCTACCAGAAGCTAGCTTTAGTAAAATTCTACAAGGCTTCGGAATGATGGAAGCTGAGTCGGTATCGAAACCCCTTCCGTTTCACTAAAAATTGGAGAAGCAAAATAGAGCGATCGCTCGATGTATTTTGGTTTAGGAATTTTCAGGGACCGAAATGAACCGAAAGCTCAGCCCATTTCGCTTCATCTTTATGAAGTTTTGTTTCGGTTGTATGTTTTGTATATATTGTCTATCTTTTCGCTTATCTTTTATTTCTCTTTTATTTTCATTTCAAAAACTCCAAAAATATTTTTTTAGAAATTCCAAAAACTCTAAAAAAAATTATTTTCTGTTTTTATTATTCTTTTTGTGTTTCGTTTCGTTTTTGTTTCTTTTCTTTCTTAGGTTTGAAAATCACAACTTTTACATTATTGGAGCTGGGGCAGGTATAACATTCTTATGTAAACGGCTCGAGGATTATAGCCTGAGGATGAGGGGTCAGCCGATGGCTAGGGATTTCATTTCTTACAACTAGGTAATGTTTTTCAAACCTCACGTGCTTGAGGGAGAATACATCTGATGTGTCTCATTCAATAGTTAAGCAAAGGGATGGTATTCTCCTCATCAAGTGTCTACTATAAGAAGGTAAGTTATGGTTCATAGTAAATCATTTCTATCTCACAATGAAGGAATGTTTGAGACTCAATTGTTTCTTTTGGTTTGATGGCCAAAGTGATGACCATGTTGCAAGTGCGATATGTGACGAATATCTGAGAAGCTCGTGTGTATCCGAGGAGGCATCAAGATGTTACTCTTCTAGGGTTGGTGAGTTCTATAGATATGTTGGGTTTGTTGGATCTACTATTTGAGTATATGTAAGGGACTCCTGAAGCATCAGAGGAGAATGAAGTTGTGGATCAATTCTCTAAATGCAATGTTTTATGTGCGTATGATCAATACCGTATGGTTTTGATGTCTCCATCTTAGGTACCAGATTTTTCTTATGATTGGTGTAACACCCAAAAATTCATATAATTTTTCACATTTTAAAAACACACTTTCATTCATAATTGTTATAATAATATCATTGTATCACATAACAATCCATAACATCACATCCCAAGATCATAATATGTAAAACTCCTCATGTGTGTACTGATCAAGCCAACGCCTTCCCGCTATCCTCACTGGTACATGAAACACATAACACAACACTGTAAGTTAAATGCTTAGTGAGTTCCCCAAAATACCACATATAACACATAATAGCCACTCGAGGCTATAACTCTGTGGACCCTCTGGTCCTAACTCTGTAGACCCTTTGGTCCTAACTTTGTGAACTCTAGAACATACACGGCACAAATCACATAAAAATAATGCGGTGAATCACAATCACATAAATAACATACAATATACTCTGTTATTTAACTCTAATTGCCACTCTAAGTAAAGTATAGTGAGAAGACTCACCACGGGTAACTTGGTAATCAAGAACTTGGTAAAATCTGGTCTAGCCTCCGCTTAATCATATGGAATAAGCACTCTAATCAATACAACTCTCAAGGCTAAACTATACCCTCTCTTAGCACTCTCAAAAGAATATCATCTGCAAGTGTGTACTGATCATGCCGGCGCCTTCCCACGATCGTCACTGGTACCTGAAACACATAACACACAAACGGTAAGCATAAATGCTTAATGAGTTCCCCAAAATACTACATACAACACATACGCCTTTCCAGGCCATAACTCTATAGGATCTTCTGATCCAAGTGTCTCAGGGGATTTCCATCCCATAACTCTGTTGACCTTCCAGCCCATACTCTGTTAACCTTCCGGTCCATATCATCATAGCCATATCATAAAATATCACATATATAACATGAATCACATAAACATCATACACATAAGACCTTCCGGTCACAGATAACTACCCCATCGGGTATGGCATAGTCAGAAGACTCACCTCGCTGATGTTGGATAATCACTCGTGCTCGATTCCCCGACCTATCGTCCTCCAATATCATAAGTACATATCTAATTAATACTTTCCTGACTTAGTTTGACTAACACTATTAAGTCAACACTAGTCAACCCTGGTCAACGGTCAACCTTTGACCCGACTCGTCGAGTCTTACCTAGACTCATCGAGTCCTTACGTGAACTTGAGTCCTTTGAATCCTTTCTGACTCACGGAGTCACTCACCCAACTCGGCGAGTGATCCACTGATCTAAGTCACGGGACAACCCGCTACGACTCGTCGAGTCTGCTCATGGACTCGGCGAGTTCATTTCATGCACAACCTCAAACAACCTTCTGAGGTCAGATCTATTCCTCTAATCCTTAGATCTAACCTTCCCAAGCTCAATAATCACGTAAAGTCTCTAGCTTGATGCACATGCAACATCTATATGACTATATATGATGATTTAGCCCCAAATACCATAATCCAAGGTCATAACCTCCATTGTTCTTCATAAAGCTTGATGAGTAAGGCTCTCTAGACCTCTATGGATCCAGATCCAAAGCCTCATCACCAGAAAGGGACTATTTAGACATCAAATCAACCTAACAAAGGGCCCAAGAAACCCTAAATCCATATATTCTTCATAAAACAGAAGAAGAGCCGAATTACTACCTCAAATGCGATGATCTTAGCATTAAATCCACAGAATAGCAACCTCCTTTGCTTCCTCTTTGCTAGGACCTCCTTCTTTTTGCTAAACAACACCACAAAGGTCAAGAATGACTTCATTTCTCTCTCAAAACACTCAAGCACTCTACGGTTTCTCTCTATGGACTGGTAGCCGGAAATGAAGGCCATAAGGGCCTCTAAATATGTCCCAAACCCGAGAAATTATGGTTTCTTTCATCAGCTCTGACTCGGCGAGTCACTCCCTTGACTCGTCGGGTCCCCTCATTAACCACATCATCCAGTCGCGACCAGAAACGACGAGTCTAAGCACTAACTCGTCGAGTCACCTTACATAATTAAAGAAATACAACATAAATTAATATAACTGGGAAACTACGTGTTACAATTCTCCCCCAGTAGAATCAGACTTCACCCTCGAAGTCTCTCTCAACAAATAACTCTGGATACTACTCACGCATCTCTAACTCTGGCTCGCAAGTCAGTTCGGACCCCTTCCGATGTTGCCACTGGACCTGAACCAATGACACCACCTTGTTTCTCAAAACCTTGATCCTCCTATCCCGAATCACGATCGGCCTCTCAACATAGTTTATGCTCGCTTCCACCTGAATGTCCTCTAATGGAACCACTGCCGACTCATTGGCGATACACTTCCTCAACTAAGACACGTGGAAGGTATCATGGATTTGACTCAACTCCGTAGGTAGCTCCAAACGATATGCTACACTACCCACCCTGGTGGTCACCCTGAAAGGATCAATATACCGAGGCCCCCAACTTACCTCTCTTCCTTAATCGAATCATACCTTTCCAAGGTGAGACTTTCAGGAGAACAAAATCACCCACCTGAAACTCGAGCTCTGACCATCGTCAATCCGCATAACTCTTCTGACGGCTCAGGGCTATCAACAACCTCTGTCTGACCTGATGAATCTGCTCGGTGGTCTGTAGTGCTATCTCTATGCTACCCATCACCCGCTTCCCTACTTCTCCCCAACAAATGGGATTCCGATACCTCCTCCTATATAACAAATCAAAAGGAGGCATATCGATGGATCGAGAACCTCGATCGATGTGCATCCTCCATGAAGATGCTACGTACCCCACCAATAAACGACACCGAAATACGACCCTGAAAGGTCATAAGCCCTCGGCTATTAGTCACAAACTCAAATACTTGCCCACTCACCTGCTCTTTCTTACGGTTCTCCAGTCTCACAGCCTCGGCCTGGACCTCTCAAATGGCATCCAACACCGGAGTCATCACAGTCATCCTCATACACATACCTTGGATCGAGGCACTCTCTACCCTCCGACTCAGGGCATCAGCTACCACATTCGCCTTGCTCGGGTGGTACAAGATCTCACAATCATAATCCTTTACCACATCCAACGATCTCCTCTGCCGCATGTTTAAGTTGGGTTGATCCATCAAATACTTCAAACTCTTGTGGTCCATGTATATGGTACACCGAACCCCATACAGATAGTGGCGCCAGATCTTAAGAGAGAACACCACTGCCCCCAACTCAAGATCATGAGTGGGATACCTCACCTCATGAGGCTTCAGCTGCCTCGATGCATACGCTATCACATGCCCCCTCTGCATAAGCACTCCACCTAACCCAAACATCGATGCATCACAGTAAACCACAAAATATCAACTCTCTCTAGAAGGGATAACACTGGGGCTTTGCAAAACTTCTGGTGAAGAGTCTCAAACGAGGTCTGCTGCTCTGGACCCCATGAGAAGGCAACACCCTTCCGGGTCAACCTAGTGAGTGGCACTGAAATCTTGGAGAAACCCTGAATGAATCTTCGATAATAACCGGTGAACCCCAGAAAACTCCAGATCTCGGTAGCAGACTTTGACACTTCCCAACTCATCACTGCCTCAATCTTGGATGGATCAACCAATATCCAATCCTGATTAACGATATGCCCCAGGAACTGGACCTCCCGTAACGAGAAATCACACTTGGAGAATTTGACATAAAGCCTCTTTGATCTCAACCCCTCAAGAACCTCTCTCAAGTGCTCCTCATGCTGCTCCTGGGATCTAGAATACAGCAGAATATCATTAATGAACACAATCACCGATCGATCCAACATCGGCCTACATATGATGTTCATGAGATCCATGAATGCTGCTGGCACATTGGTGCGCCTGAAAGGCATCACCACGAACTCATAGTGCCCATAACGCGTCCTGAATTCCATCTTCTGGATATCCTCATCACGCACCCTCATCTGATGACATCCAGACCTCATATTACTCTTGGGGAACCAAGATGCCCCCTGCAGCTGATCAAATAAGTCATCAATCCTCGACAACGGATAACGGTTCTTAAATGTTAACTTGCTCAACTCCTGGTAATCAATACACATCTGGTGTGAACCATCCTTCTTCTTAACGAAGAGGATCGGATCTCCCCAAGGTGAGCTGCTCGGACGAATAAACTACTTCCCATATAGCTCCTGTAGCTATGACGATAATTCCTGCATCTGCGGCAGTGCTAGGCGATAAGGCGCTTTAGCGATAGGTGCGGCCCCGGGAATCGAATCGATGCGAAACTCCACCTACATCTCGGGAGGCACACTCGGAAACTCCTCGGGAAATACGCCCGGGAAGTCACGCACTATCGGAACATCACCAAACAAACTTGGCCTCCTAGAGGCCTCCCGTGTATCCATCACATAGGCTACGAACCCCTTGCAGCCTTGCTGCAAACTCTGCCTCACCCTGGCAGCCGAACAGAATGCAGACCCACTACGAGTCCCCTCACCATAAACCGTCAGTACTCCCCCAATAGGATCTTGGATCATCACCATCTGCTGCTTGTAGTCTATTACTACATCAAATTGGCTCAACCAATCCATGCCCACGATAACACATACATCCCCCATCGCAATTGGGACCAGATCTATCAAAAACCCAACACCGAATATCTCAAGTACACACCCCCAAATCACATCTGTGGCATACACTGCTCACTCATCAGCTATAGAAACACGCAAAGGTCGACTCATCACCTCTCACTGGATACTGATGTGCCTACTGAATGATAATGAAACAAAAGACCGACTTACACCCGAGTCAAATAACACCAAAGAAGGTATAGAATTCACAAGAAAAGTACCTATGCACAACATAATATAAACACAAGATCTCATTACAGCATAAATAAATATGAACAGAATACATACCAGCCACGATGTCGGGTGCTGCACGGACCTCCTCCGCTGTCAGCTGGAACGCTCTCCCTCACGCCTTCGGAGCCTCGGCCTTCACTGGCCGACCCTCAATATCTCGCGTAGTATCAGGGGCAGATCCCTACGACGTCCCCTATGATGTCCCCCTCAATTGCGGACACTCGACCCTCTGATGTCCGATTTGGTTGCAATCAAAGCCAACCATGAACCCCTTGGGGCCATCTTTGGTGATATGCCCCTCCTTGCCACACTTGTAGCAAGCACGAGCTCTACAAACCCCATCATGCCCCTTGCCACACTTCCCGCAAGTGCAAGCCTTCTGGCCCCAGATCTCGAATCGGCGGGCTTTCCCCGCTTGGCCGCCGACTGAGACTGTGTCGGTCGGCAATCCCTGCTCTGAGACTCAGCCTCCTCCCTAGCCTCAGTCTCTAGCACAATCTCCCTCTTCCGGGCATTTGCCTAGAGCTCAGCAAATGTATGGTATGATGAGTTCGCCGCGAACTCACGGATGTCTCTCCTCAAAACGCTCAGATATCGGCTCATACGTGCCTGCTCGATCGACACGTGCTCAGGGAAGAACATCGCCCTCTCATGAAACATCCTGGTAATCATAGTAACTGACTCAGTACCTTGCTTGAGTGTCCAGAACTCCTGAGCCAACCATTCCCTTTCCATCGGGGGAACGTACTCGTCTATGAACATGGTGGTGAACCTCTCCCAGGTCACCGATGAAATCTCCGCAGAACTAAGATGCGCAGAAACAAACTTCCACCAGTCCTTCGCTCCCAAGCAAAGTTGGTTCAGCGCAAACCGAACCCTCAGATGCTCTGGAGATGAACAAGTGTAGAAGCATCCCTCAATGTCAGATATCCATCTCACTGCAGCAATCAGGTCATGCGTCCCATTAAACTCTGGTGGCTTCGTGTTGATGAATTCCCGGTACACTAAAGAGTCACCCCCTGTGGCCTAGTGGTAGCGACAACTGCAGTGGCCGCAGCAACAACAATATTAGTAAGAGCAGTGTACCGCTCCACAAAGGTCTCAATCAATGTGGTCTTAATAGACCCGAACATCTCTGGAATCTTAGCTCGGATGGCAGCAGCCACTTCCTCATGAATCATCTGGCGGAGCTCTTTATCGCTCACGCGTCCCTCGCTGGTCTCTAGTCTGTGGCGCGTCCCAACCATGATGTCTCTGAAATACAACATAAAAATATCAGGGACTCACTCGAGTATACTCGCACTCGTTAACCCAACCCTACTTGATTCCTAGTACCCTAAGGATTCTTACTTGGACTGCACACTGATCCAATGTTTCCAATAGTACTACCTTCCACACCGCGCCAGTATTTATCCCAAGTCATCCTCCAAGGATCCCAAGTCACAAGTATTCTATCTCTTTCAATACGTAAACTACCTTTCGGTCAACTCTCATAGCACATCACTGCTACCTACTCATTCTAAAGCATCCCATGGCAGCAGAAATCTTCCTAGGCTAAGGAATCACAAATCAGGCCACTCTAGTCCTAATATGATTACCTAGCCTACCCTAGCATGCATAACACATTTTAATATATCTCATAACACATAATGTAAGGGTAATTTGGGAAATCACCGTTCGGGCGCTGACTGATCGTACACACTGCTTCCTTGCATATCTTGCAAAATCTTTTACTCTTTAGAAAAATTGTTTATTTTATGAAAATCTTTCTCAAATCCTCAGTTTGAGTTCAAATACACCCGAAGGTGAATCTGAATCCCTCACACCAAAGCTCTGATACCAATTTGTAACACCATTAAATTTCAAACAATTTTTCATTTAATTTTAATAAAAACATTTCATTTCCAAATCATCCCAAAATCATGTATCCAATATTTTCACAAAAACACAATACATAATCCATATCCCAAGATCTCAAAAGCATATCATCTGCAAGTGTGAATTGATCATGTCGATGCCTTCCCGCGATCATCATTGGTACCTGAAACACATAACACACAAACGGTAAGCATAAATGCTTAGTGAGTTCCCCAAAATACCACATACAACACATACGCCTTTCCAGGCCATAACTCTATACGATCTTCCGATCCAAGTGTCTCAGGGGATTTCCATCTCGTAACTCTGTTGACCTTCCGGCCCATACTCTGTTGACCTTCCGGTCCATATCATCATACTCATATCATAACATATCACATATATAACATGCATCACATAAACATCATACACATAAGACCTTCCGATCACTCATAATTACCCCATCGGGTATGGCATAGTGAGAAGACTTTCCTCGCTGATGTTGGATAATCACTCGTGCTCGACTCCTTGACTTATCGTCCTCCTATATCATAAGTACATCTCTGATTAATACTTTCCTGACTTAGTTTGACTAACACTATTAAGTCAACACTAGTAAACCCTGGTCAACGTTGGTCAACGTTCAACCTTTAACCCGACTCGTCGATTCCATACGTGAACTCGAGTCCTTTGAATCCTTTCTGATTCACCGAGTCACTCACCCAACTCGGCGAGTGATCCACTGATCTAGGTCATGGGACAACCCGCTCCGACTCGTCGAGTCTGCTCACGGACTTGGCGACTTCATTTCATGCACAACCTCAAACAACGTTCTAAGGTAGGATCTAATCCTCTAATCCTTAGATCTAACCTTCCCAAGATCAATAATCATGTAAAGTCTATATCTTGATGCACATGCAACATCTATATGACCATATATGATGATTTAGCCCCAAATAACATAACCCAAGGTCATAACCTCTATTGTTCTTCATAAAGCTTGATGAGTAAAGCTCTCTGGACCTCTATGGATCCAAATCCAAAGCCTCATCACCAGAAAGGGACTATTTGGACATCAAATCAACCTAACAAACAACCCAAGAAACCCTAAATCCACATATTCTTCATAAAACAGAGGAAGAGCTGAATTACTACCTCAAATGTGATGATCTTAGCATTAAATCCACAGAATAGCAACCTCCTTTGCTTCCTCTTCGCTAGGACCTCCTTCTTCTTGCTAAACAACACCACAAAGGTCAAGAATGACTTCCTTTCTCTCTCAAAACGCTCAAGCACTCTACGGTTTCTCTCTATGGACTGGTAGCCACAAATGAAGGCCCTAAGGGCCTCTAAATAGGTCCCAAACCCGAGAAATTACGGTTTCTTTCATCAGCCCTTGACTCATCGTGTCCCCTCATTAACCACGTCATCCAGTCACGACCAGAAACGACGAGTCTAAGCACCAACTCGTCGAGTCACCTTACATAATTAAAGAAATACAACATAAATTAATATACCTGGGAAACTGGGTGTCACATCATGGCTCAAGGTCCCTAACATTCACCAAACCCTAAAAGTCAACAAAAGTTAACTCTCCGGGTTACGCTGCGCGTACCAAACCTATACACTGGATGTACCTGGCAACCTCAGAGAAATGGAGAACGCGCCCCCTATGCCGTGCGTATTGGCATTACGCCCCACGTAACTCCTAGTTTCAGACTCCTTAGCTTTTGAGGTCTTAAACAGTTAAGGAACACATCTAACTTTCAGATCTAACCTTCCATAAGCCTCTTAATCCATAAAGATGGTGACTTTAAGCCTTTGCATGGCTGGATAAGTCACTAACACCCATAAAATTCCATTTCTAACCCTAGAAAGCTCATAACTCAAGCATGACCCCATAACAACGACCAAGTTGGGAGTTTTATGGATCTATAACACAAATATCACTGAAATGGGACAGATCTAGGTCCATGGAGTCCATTACACTCGTAAATCTCCACCTTTGGGACTTTTAACCCTAGAATTGGTCCATGCAACATCAAACCAAATAAAGAGGAAAGTTTTGAACTTTATACCTCTAGATGAAGCTCCTTCCTCTGAAGATCTCAGATACAAACTTGCACTTCAAGCCCTAGCCTCCATAAGCTCCTCTCATTCTTCTTCACTGACACACCAAGGCTCTTTTAGCTCCAAAACACTCACACTCAAGCTAAGGACGATGGAAGGCTCTCTTAGGTTTGCACTCTCTGATATGGAGGCGAGAAATGAGGCTTAGCATCCCTTATATAGTGCACAAGCCAAATATTAGGGTTTGCATCTGGGCCTGCTACACCCAACATAACCCTCGGTACGCCCAACGTACCCAGGCGAGTCCGCGTCCAACTTAAGCACATGAGTATGCAGAACGTACTCCGTAGTATGCCCAACGTACTCATTTGCTACAAGAAATCACTCAAGAGACTGATCTTGATAACTTGACAATAGGGAAGGGTTAAATAGCTTTACCTGAATTTCGGGATGTTACAATTCTCCCCCACTAGAACCAGACTTCGGCCTCGAAGTCTCATGCCGAAAACAACTCCAGATGCTGCTCCTGCATCTCTAACTCCGACTCCCAAGTCAGCTCGGACCCCCTCTGATGCTGCCACTGGACCTGAACCAGAGGCACCTCCTTGTTTCTCAGAACCTTGAACTTCTGGTCCAAGATCGCAATTGGTCTCTCAACATAATTCAGACTCGCGTTCACTTAGATATCCTCCAACGGCACCACTGCCGACTCGTCGGCTATATACTTCCTCAACTGAGACATGTGGAAGGTATCGTGGATCTGGATCAGCTGAGACATATGGTACCCTGCCCAGCCTCGCGATCACCCTAAATGGTCCAATGTGCCAGGGCCCCAACATCCCCTTTAATTGAATCGTATCACTCCTTTCCAAAGGTGACACTTTCAGGAGTAAAAAATCTCTAACCTGAAACTCGATCTCGGATCGTCGTCTATCCGTGTAACTCTTCTGGCGACTCTGGGCCATCAGCAACCTCTGTCTAACCTGCTGAATCAGATCGGTCGTCTGAAGCACTATCTCGGTGTTGCCCATCACTCATAGCCCTACCTCTCCCCAACAGATCGGAGTTCGGTACCTCCTCCCATACAACAACTCGAGGGGAGGCATACTAATCTCGACTGGTGGTTGTTCTTATAAGAAAACTCATCCAAAGGAAGATATGTGTCCCAACTCCCTCCGAAGTTCACCACACATGCCCGAAGCATGTCCTCGAGTGTTTGAATCATCCACTCATTATATCAGTCCGTTTGTAGGTGGTAAGCGATACTGAAATGCGGCCTAGTACCCAACTCCTCATGGAACTTCTTCTAGAACCTCGAAGTGAAACACACATCTTGATTTGACACAATCGAGATCGGTACACCATGTTGCAATACCACCTCCCTCACATACACCTCTTTCAGCCTCACTATGGAAGAGCTCTCATTGATAGCAAGAAAATGAGCACTCTTTGTCAGACGGTCGACGATCACCCAAATTGCATTGATGCCTCTCGTGGTCCGTGGCAATTTGGTAATAAAATCCATGGAAATTTGTTCCCACTTCCACTGGAGAACCTCAAGTGGCTCCAACTTGCCATGTGGACACTGGTGCTCGGCCTTAACCCTATGACAGGTCAAGTACCTCTCTACGAACCACGCCACATCCCTCTTAATACAGGGCCACCAATAGTCTCTTTTCAGGTCCAAATACATCTTAGTGGTCCCGAGATAGATCGAAAACCTCGACTTGTGTGCCTCCTCCATCAAAATGGAACGTGCTCCGCTCTCAAATGGCACCCAAATCTGGTCCTGGAAGGTTATAAGCCCCCGACTATCACCAATGAACTCAGATTTCTGTCCGGTCACCCGCTCTCTCTTGCGGTTCTAGTCTCATGGCCTCTACCTGGGCCTCCCGAATGGTTTCCAACACCGGAGTCATCACTGTCAACCTCAAAAAAACATCTCGTAATGGGGCACTCTCTGCCCTATGACTCAAGGCATCAACTACCATGTTAGCCTTGCCTGGGTTGTACAAGATCTCACACTCATAATCCTTTACCACATCCAACCATCTCCTCTGACGCATGTTCAGGTTTAGCTGATCCATCAGATACTTCAAGCTCTTATGATCCATGTATATGGTACACTGGACCCCATACAAATAGTGACACCAGATCTTGAGGGCGAATACCACAACCCCCAACTCCAGATCGTGAGTAGGACATCTTGTCTCATGAGGATTCAACTGCCTCGATGCGTATGCTGTCACATGACCTCTCTACCAATACTGAACCCAATCCTGATATCTGTGACATCCCCATTTTCATGGCTAGAAAAGACCGATTTTGTTTATACTTTATAAAAATCCGAGTACTTCTTTTAATAAAAATGTTACGGAATTTGTTCCCAGAAAAACATGATAAATACGTTATTAAAACATTTTCGAAGAAACGTATTTTATTCATTTCAAAACGTTTGGGATGTCATCATTAATACATAAACATACGCATAAACAGAACTTACATTTATTTACACTAGTGATCTACATCTCTCTAAATCTCTCAGTGTAAAGTGACTTCGTATCAACACCTGTGATATAAATAAGCTGAGTGGGTCAGGTTGGGAAACCTGGTGAGTACATAGGGTTTTCAACCAACAATAATATAATTATTATGTTTAAACAATCAAGCAATTAAACCCAATTACCCATCCCCATTATCTTCTTTACTCTTAAGGATCTACCCTAAGAATCAGCTATTTCTCGTTCATTCATTCCTAAGGATTATCCTAAGGAATCGACACAAAGTCCATCATTGCCATGGTTTACACAACGGGCATTAAGTCTGCATAGTCGCCAGGGTTTAGGCATCATGTCTACATGATCACTAAGGTTTAGGCATCAAGTCTGCATGATCACCATGGTTTAGGCATCAAGTCTGCATGATCACCAGGGTTTAGAGTACACCGGGTGAACACATCGTTCACAACACTTACAGGTTGCGAGCCTGTTAGTGTTCCACTGGAGTGTCTAGAATAGTTCGTGGTTGTCATCAATACTCTGCTGAATGACGGGGCCATCATTTGGGAAAAAGGCTTCTCACATCGTCCACCTCTCATCCTCACCTCACGGTCTATTTCACCTCTCAACTCATCATCCAACTCATACTCCATCTATTACATCTACCCATGTCTTACCCCAACATTATCGTAGATATAAAATATATATACAGTTTAAATTATTTAAAACATGTATAAAATCGTTCATCCAGCATAGACAACAAGTATTCAGATAATATGCACACATAGCACGTAATTTATATAAAATACTTCATATCTATGTGTAAGATGAAAGTAACTATGCACTCACTTGAAAAGGTGGTGATTCCGAACTCAGACAGCGCTTCACTTCTTGAAAAAAATAATTTCCTTCGACGAAACCTAGTATTATTACCACTAGAGTTTAGTCTATTATTCACTGAGACTAATTAATAGTCTAGCTATTATTACTATTATATAACTTTTAAATAATACTTATATAACCCATAATAATAGCCTAATTTCTTATTATATGTTGTTAATAACGTTAATATAATTAAATAAAAACTATATTAAAAATAGTGTAGGCGTAGCTCACTTACAGCGGGTTTTATAGAAAACCAGGCTTTGCTTGGAGCAGCATTCCCATGCAGAAAAGCTCTTCTTCTCGGAGCCGTCAAGCACTCAGGGGCTTCCGCCTTGTGCTAGGGAGGTTCCCTAGGCTTTTCGGGGGGTTTCGGGGTTAGAGAGTGGTTCTAGAGAGAGAGTAAAGAGAAGAAAGAATGAGAAAGGTGTGAAGAAAATGAGGGTGGGAGATGTTCTATTTATAAGTTGAAATGGCTGAGCTTGGTGCCACATGTCACCATCTAGTGGCAAGACTTGGGGAGAAAGCAATGGCCAAGATTGTGCCACATCACCTATTTTCGCACAACACACTTCCGACTTCTAAAATCCGTGAATTTCACATACGACATACGTTTTTGACGTTCTCTATATCCACGCGTAGGTAAAAATAATATCTACAACTTTCATTTTGACTCTGTCGGCTAATTCTCGATCGATCTTAAATTTAACAGTACGAGGCATTTAGACTGTTAAATGACCGCGAAGAATTCGTAACTCCTTCATACGGACTACGTTTTCGTCTTTCTTTTTACCATTGAGTTCCTATTAATGAGATCTTCAACTCTCATTTAGGTCGCATAAGCCAAAAACCGCTCGATCTAAAATTCGAGTTTCGAGCTGTACACTGCTAAGCCGAATCTTAGAAAAATCATAACTTCTTCACACGAAGTCAGATTTGGGCGTTATTTCTATGCATTTTCTCGGTTTAACATATTCTACGACTTTCGTTTAGATCACTAAGGCTAAATCTCGCTCTATCGTAAATTCACTTTTTACGCTTCCCAGTGCCGTGCCGGTTCCGTCGCGAAACTTCGACGGGTCATAACTTCTTCGTTATAACTCGGATTTCGGCGTTCTTTATATGTACGGAAACCTTGTGACATATAATACAACTTGGTTCAAATTATTTATTCTAAATAATATTTTGTCAAAAAGTCATTTTCAACCCCTATTATTTCTAAATTGACTAGCCCGGATCTATGGGCGTTACAATATCGGCGCGTCACAATATACCACAAAATCCTCCATCCCCTCCAGAAGGCCCAATACTGGGGCTTCGCATAATCTCTGGCGAAGTGTCTCGAATGAGGCCTATTGCTCTGGGCCCCAACTGAATGTTACGCCCTTCTGGGTCAACCAGGTGAGAGGAAGCGTAGTCTTGGAGAAATCTTTGATAAATCTTCGACAATAGCCAGCCAACCCCAGAAAACTCCTGATCTCTGAGGGGGATCTCAACGCCTCCCAACTCATCACCGCCTCAATCTTGGCAGGATCGACCAATATCCCGTTCTGGTTAACGAGATGCCCAGTAACTGGACCTCTCGTAACCAGAAATCGTGTAACAGCCCGGATCCCCAGGGACCTTCATTTCATTTTTTTGACATTCTGTGAGGGGACTCGGCGAGTTGGAGGTCGAACTCGCCGTGTCGGGTCGTGGTTTTGGGCGGGGGTTCGCGTCCGGACTCGGCGAGTCCAAGGGATGGACTCGGCGAATCCGCGCTGTTTAATGAAACCCTAATTTCCCGGTCCTAAGCTCTATTTAAAGGACCTTATGGCCCTCATTTGCGGCCACCTTGAACCCTAAGTGCCCCCATACGATTGTGAGCCCTTGTGAGTGTGTTTGGAGGCCATTTGTTCACCATTTTGTGTGATATTGCAAGGAAAGGAGGGAAAGGATCAAGCTTGAAGAGTTGGGGAGCTTGGATTTGTTGCTATTTCATCAAGGGAGTCTTCTTGAGGTAATTTTCAGAGCCAAACTTCGTGTTTTGTGTTGATGTGCCAAATCTAGGGTTTCTTCTTGCATTTCTTGGCTTGAATCGAAAGTATGAGAGGTCCCATGGAGATATGGAACCTAGATCTGGACCTTAGCAGGTCCAGGAGACCCCATATGACAAGCTTTATGTCCATTCTTTTGAGTTAGAAGCTAAGCTTGCCATATTAGAGGTTGTTTCTTCAAAATAAGCCTTGTATGCATTGCATGGCAACCAAGACTGAGACTTTACGTGACAAATAAGCTTGGGAAGGCCAGATCTATGTATGTATGGAACGGATCTGACCGCAAAAGCCAGTTTTAACTGGTGCATGGCATGGACTCGCCGAGTCTGAAGAACAGACTCGACGAGTCGCTTGAAGATTGTCCTTGAGACCACCCTGTGTGTAGTCCTGACCGTGTTATGGGTGACTCAGTGAGTCACAGAGAGTTGGAAATGTTTTGACAGGTGGACCGAGTCAGGTTGGGACTCGCTGAGTTGACCTTCGACTCGGCGAGTTGAGTCGCGGTGGCCCTGTGATTTAGGCCCAGGAGGAACTCGTCGAGTCGGGGGAGTACTTGACGAGTCAAAGGGGAAAAACCTTGAGAGTTGGTTAAAACGCGTAGACTCGCCGAGTCACTATTGTGCACTCGCCGAGTCCGGTCCAAATTTACTAAAGACTGTTGACCAAGTCAACCTGTGTTGACTTGATAGGGATGGTCCACCTTTGTGGTACAAGTAATAATTATAGATTTATAATATCATAGGAGGATTGCAGCTCGAGGGTTCGAGCCCAAGTGATTCCAGGATTCACGATTAGCGACTTAGCGAGGCATACGAGGTGAGTCTTCTCACTATACTGTACCCGGAAGGGTCTTGACTGTGTGACCGGAAGGTTGAATATGATATGAGATATATGCCTTATGTGTGTTAAGTTATTCGTTATATGTGCCATGTATGATATGCTTGATTTGGGCCGGAAGGCAACCTGTTATGGGCCGGAAGGCGTGGTCATATGGACTGTAAGGTTGACGTGGGTAGGACCGGAAGGTTTACCCAGTCGGGACGGAAGTCCCCTGAGACACATGGACCGGAAGGTCAAGGCCTGGAAAGGCGTACGTGCGTAGGTTGTATTTTGAGGAACTCACTAAGCTTTATGCTTACGGTTGTTGTGTTATGTGTTTCAGGTGCTAGCGAGGACCGTGGGAAGGCGCCAGCGTGATCGTACACACACTCGGGGAAACCATTTTGTTATCTTTTGTTATGTAATCGGTTGTGACTAAATGGTTACATTGGAACCTAAACTTATTACTCATGTTTGATGATTGTAAAAATGAAAATTTTTGGTTTGAAATTTTATGACGTTACAAGTTGGTATCAGAGCCTTGGTTTGAGGGATTCGGGTACACCTTTGGGTATAACTGAACTCAAACCGGGGATTTGAGAAAATTTTAATTAATAAATCAAAAAAAAATTGATAAGTGATTTTGAGACAACAAAAGAAGAAAGAGTGTGTATGGTCAGCCAGCGCCCGAACGGTAAAAATCCCCAAAATACTCTTACAATATGTGTTATGATATGATATGATATGATATGATATGATATGATATGATACACATGCTAGTAGACTAGGTATACATATTACGACTAGAGTGGCCTGATTTTGTGATGCCTTAGTCTAGGGAAACCTGCTTCTATGAGGTGCTCGAGAGCGAGTGGGTAACTAGTGTATGACAAGAATAGAGTACTCAGGATTAGGGGTTTGGGGAGGAGGACTTGGGGTGAATACCGACGAGGTGTAATTGGTAGTATTGGGCCCGTACTACCAAGGACACCGGGTCAGTGGGCAGCCCCAGTAAGAATCCCTGAGTATCGGAGACTTAGTAGGACTACGTTATCGAGTGCTATTATGCCCGATAGAGTCTCTGATATTTTTATGTTGTATTTCAGAGATATCATGATTGGACCACGACACAGACCTGGTACGAGTGGAGTGACTGACAAGGAGCTTCGTCATATGATTCATGAGGAGGTAGCTACAGCGATCCGGGCCAAGATTCCGGAGATGTTTGTGTCTATTAAGACTACGCTGATGGAGACATTTGATGAGCGGTACGCCGCGTTGACTGAGGCTGCTGCCGCTGCAGCTACCGCAGCTGTGGCCGCTGCCAGACCACAGGGGGGTGACTCGTTGCTGTTCCGGGAGTTCAGCAACACGAAGCCACCAGAGTTTGACGGGACACAGGAAACGATTGCTACGATGAGATGGATTGCTGATATCGAGGGATGCTTCTATACTTGTTCATGTCCGGAGCATCTGAGGGTTCGGTTCACCCTGAACCAGCTCCGCCTGGGAGCAAAGGATTGGTGGAAGTTTGTGAAGGCGAACTTCACTCTGGCAGAGGTCTCAGCTATGACTTGGGAGAGGTTTACTGATATGTTCAGAGATGAGTATGTTCCCCCGGTGGAGAGGGAACGGTTGGTTCAGGAATTCTTGACCCTCAAGCAGCGTAATGATTCGGTTACGGTGATCACGCGGAAGTTTCATGAGAGGGCGATGTTCTGCCTCGAGCAGGTGTCCACGGAGCAGGCTCGGATGAGCCGGTATTTGGGAGTGCTGAGGAGAGATATCCGGGAGTTCGTATCGAACTCGTCATATCAGACTTTTGTTGAGCTTCAGGTGAATGCCAGGAAGCGTGAGATCGAGTTGGAGACCCAGGCCGGGGAGGAGGCTGAGTCTCAACGGGTGGATCGGCGGCCGGCTCAGTCTCAGCCGACAGCCAAGCGGACCAAGTCCGCTGATTTGAGATCCGGAGGTCAGAAGAGCCGCACTTGTGGGAAGTGCGGCAAGAGTCACGAGGGGGCATGTCGATCGGGTGCTTGCTACAAGTGTGGCAAGGAGGGGCACATTGCTAGGGATTGACCCAAGGGATTCATGGTTTGCTTCCATTGCAACCAGACTGGCCATCGGAAGGCCGAGTGCCCCAAGCTTCGCCAGGGATCTTCGCCTGCTGCCAGGGTTCCTGAGGTTCGGCCAGTGAAGAAGAGGCTCCGAAGGCTCGTGGGAGAGCTTTCCAGTTGACTGCGGAAGAGGTCCGCGTGGCGCCTGATGTCGTGGCCGGTATGTATTCTTTCATGTATTTACATTTATACTGAGATATTATGCTTATATTATTATATGCGTAGGTACTTTTCTTGTGAATCATGTGCCTACTTTGGTATTATTCGACTCGGGTGCGAGTCGGTCCATTGTTTCGTTAGCTTTTAGCCAGCACATCGATATCGATCGGGAGGCGATGAGTCGTCCCCTGTGAGTTGCCATAGCAAATGAGAGAGTGGTATACGCCACCGAGGTGATTTGAGGATGCGTGCTCGAGATTTTTTGGGGTCGAGTTTCCTATAGACTTGGTCCCTATAGCTATGGGGGATGTTTGCAATATCGTGGGCGTAGATTGGTTGAGAAAGTTTGGAGCAGTCATTGACTGTGAGAGACAGCTGGTGATGATTCGAGACCCTAGTGGGGGAGTGCTCACGGTTTATGGCGAGGGGACCCGGTGTGGGTCGGCATTTTCTTCGGCTGCCAGGGCGAGGCAGAGTTTGCAGCAGGGCTGTGATGGATTCATAGCCTATCTGATGGATACTCGTGTGACCGCGGAGAGGCCCAATTTGATTGATGACGTTCCGGTCGTATGCGAGTTTTCGGATGTGTTCCCCGAAGAGTTACCAGGTGTGCCTCCGGAGAGGCAAGTGGAGTTTCGTATCGATTTGGTTCCGGGAGCGGCGCCCATCGCCAAGGCGCCTTATCGTCTCGCTCCACCGGAAATGCAGGAATTATCCTCGCAGCTTCAGGAGCTGTTGGGAAAGGGATTCATTCGACCGAGTAGCTCGCCTTGGGGAGCGCTGATTTTGTTCATCAAGAAAAAGGATGGTTCACATCGGATGTGTATCGATTATCGGGAGTTGAACACGTTGACGGTTAAGAACCGATATCCGTTACCTAGGATCGACGATCTGTTCGATCAGTTGCAGGGGGCATCTTGGTTTTCCAAGATTGACTTGAGGTCAGGATATCATCAGATGAGGGTTCGCGAGGAGGATATCCAAAGACTTCTTTCAGGACTCGTTATAGACATTATGAGTTTGTGGTGATGCCTTTTGGGCTCACCAATGCCCCGACCGCATTCATGGATCTCATGAACCGGGTGTGCCAAACGATGCTTGATCGGTCGGTGATTGTATTCATCGATGATATTTTGGTGTATTCGAGGACTAGGGACCAGCATGAGGAATATTTGCGGGAGATTCTTGGGGTTTGGAGATCGAAGAGACTGTATGCCAAGTTCTCCAAGTGTGATTTCTGGTTACGAGAGGTCTAGTTCCTCGGGCATCTTATGAACCCGAAAGGGATATTGGTCGACCCGACCAATATTGAGGCGGTGTTGAGGTGGGAGGTACCGAGATCGCCCACCGAGATCAGGAGTTTTCTGGGTTTGGCTGGATATTACCGCAGATTTATCGAGGATTTCTCCAAGATCACTGAGCCACTTACTAGGATGACCCGGAAGGGTGTTACGTTTTCATGGGGACCGGAGCAGCAGTCCTCATTCGAGACGCTTCGTCAGAAATTGTGCGAGACTCTAGTGCTTGCACTCCCGGAAGGGATGGAGGATTTTGTGCTATACTGTGATGCCTCTATATCGGGTTTGGGGGCGGTACTTATGCAGAGGGGTCATGTGATAGCATACGCTTCGAGGCAGTTGAAGCCTCATGAGTCGAGATATCCCACGCACGACCTGGAATTGGGGGCGGTGGTGTTTGCCCTCAAGATCTGGCGACACTATTTGTACGGGGTTCGGTGTACGATTTACACGGACCATAAGAGCTTGAAATACTTGATGGATTAGCCAAATCGAAATATGCGACAGAGGAGGTGGTTGGATGTGGTGAAGGATTACGATTGTGAGATCCTGTACCACCCAGGCAAGGCTAATGTGGTAGCCGACACATTGAGCCGTAGGGCGGATAGCGCCCCGATCCGAGATATGTGTATGAGATTGACGGTTTTGACCCTGATTCTGGATATTATTCGAGGGGCTCAGGTGGAGGCTGCAAAGCCGGAACACCAGAAGAAGGAATGGGTTATAGGTCAGGTATGAGGATTTGTTACGGATGGTCGAGGGCTTATGACTTTTCAGGGACGGATTTGGGTGCCGTTTGTGGGCGGTGCGCGCACTATTTTGATGGAGGAAGCACATCGATCGAAATTCTCGATTCATCCTGGTGCTACGAAAATGTATTTGGATCTCAAGAAGGAGTACTGGTGGCCATGTATGAAAAGGGATGTCGCTTGGTTTGTCGAGAGGTGCTTGACTTGTCGGCAGGTCAAGGCCGAGCACTTGCGACCGCACAGTAAGCTGCAACCTCTAGAGATTCCCGAATGGAAGTGGGAACAAATCTCTATGGATTTCATCACCAAGTTACCGCGAACGACGAGAGGGGTCGATGCGATTTGGGTGATCGTGGATCGGCTGACAAAGAGCACTCATTATCTAGCCATTAGCGAGAGCTCTTCTGCGGAGAAGTTGGCCGAGTTATATGTGAGGGAAGTAGTATCTCGGCACGGGGTGCCGATCTCGATTATTTCGGACCACAACGTGCGTTTCACTTCCAGGTTCTGGAAGAAGTTCCATGAGGAGTTGGGTACTAGGTTACATTTCAGTATGGCATGTGTGTTGGACTTCGGAGGGAGCTAGGACACCTATCTACCTTTAGCAGAGTTCTCGTATAACAACAGCCATGATTCGAGCATTGGTATGCCGCCCTTTGAGCTGTTGTATGGGCGGAGGTGTCGCACCCCCATCTGTTGGGGTGAGGTGGGACAGTAGGTTATGGGTAGCACGGAGATCGTGCTTCAGATGACCGAGCAAATTCAGATGGTCAGGCAAAGGTTGTTGACCGCTCAGAGCCGACACAAGAGTTATGCAGACAGGCGACGGTCCGAGCTTGAGTTCCAAGTTGGTGATCTCGTACTCCTGAAGGTCTCTCCTTGGAAAGGAGTGATTCGGTTCAGGAAGAGGGGCAAGTTGGGGCCCCGATATATTGGTCCTTTCCGTGTGATCATGAGGGTGGGCCGGGTAGCCTACCATTAAGACTTGCCAGCAGAGTTGGGACAGATTCACGATACTTTCCATGTGTCGCAACTGAGGAAATGTATAGCCGACGAATCGGCGGTGGTTCCATTAGGGGATATTCAGGTGGATGCAAGCCTGAATTATGCTGAAAGACCTGTAGCCATCAGAGATCGGAAGATCAAGGTTTTGAGAAACAAGGAGGTACCCCTGGTATTGGTTCAGTGGCAGCACCAGAAGGGATCAAAGATGACCTGGGAGCCAGAACGTGAGATGCGGGAGCAGCATCCGGAGCTATTTACCTAGCGGGACTTCGAGGGCGAAGTCTTATTCTAGTGGGGGAGAATTGTAGCAGCCCAGATCCCCAGGTACCTTCATTTCATTTTTTTGACATTCTGTGAGGGGACTCGGCAAGTTGGAGGTCGAACTTGCCGAGTCGGGTCGCGGCTTTGGGCGGGGGTTCGCGTCCGGACTCGACGAGTCCGCGCTGTTTAATGAAACCCTAATTTCCCGATCCTAAGCCCTATTTAAAGGACCTTATGGCCCTCATTTGCGGCCACCTTGAACCCTAAGAGCCCCCATACGACTGTGAGCCCTTGTGAGTGTGTTTGGAGGCCATTTGTTCACCATTTAGTGTGATATTGCAAGGAAAGGAGGGAGAGGATCAAGCTTGAAGAGTTGGGGAGCTTGGATCTGTTGCTATTTCATCAAGGGAGTCTTCTTGAGGTAATTTTTAGAGCCAAACTTTGTGTTTTGTGTTGATGTGCCAAATCTAGGGTTTCTTCTTGCATTTCTTGGCTTGAATCGGAAGTATGAGAGGTCCCATGGAGATATGGAACCTAGATCTGGACCTTAGCAGGTCCAGGAGACCCCATATGACAAGCTTTATGTCCATTCTTTTGAGTTAGAAGCTAAGCTTGCCATATTAGAGGTTGTTTCTTCAAAATAAGCCTTGTATGCATTGCATGGCAACCAAGACTGAGACTTTACGTGACAAATAAGCTTCAGGAGGCCAGATCTATGTATGTATGGAACAGATCTGACCGCAAAAGCCAGTTTTAACTGGTGCATGGCATGGACTCGCCGAGTCTGAAGAACAGACTCGACGAGTCGCTTGAAGATTGTCCTTGAGACCACCCTGTGTGTAGTCCTGACCGTGTTATGGGCGACTCAGTGAGTCGCAGAGAGTTGGAAAGGTTTTGACAGGTGGACCGAGTCAGGTTGGGACTCGCCGAGTTGACCTTCGACTCGGCGAGTTGAGTCGCGGTGGCCCTGTGATTCAGGCCTAGGAGGAACTCGTCAAGTTGGGGGAGTACTCGACGAGTCAAAGGGGAAAAACCTTGAGAGTTGGTTAAAATGCGTAGACTCGCAGAGTCACTATTGTGCACTCGCCGAGTCCGGTCCAAATTGACAAAAGACTGTTGACCAAGTCAACCTGTGTTGACTTGATAGGGATGGTCCACCTTTGTGGTACAAGTAATAATTATAGATTTATAATATCATTGGAGGATTGCAGCTCGAGGGTTCAAGCCCGAGTGATTCCAGGATTCACGATTAGCGACTTAGCGAGGCATACGAGGTGAGTCTTCTCACTATACTGTACCCGGAAGGGTCTTGACTGTGTGACCGGAAGGTCGAATATGATATGAGATATATGCCTTATGTGTGTTAAGTTATTCGTTATATGTGCCATGTATGATATGCTTGATTTGGGCCGGAAGGCAACCTGTTATGGGCCGGAAGGCGTGGTCATATGGACTGTAAGGTTGACGTGGGTAGGATCGGAAGGTTTACCCAGTCGGGACGGAAGACCCCTGAGACACATGGACCAGAGGTCAAGGCCTGGAAAGGCGTACGTGTGTAGGTTGTATTTTGGGGAACTCACTAAACTTTATGCTTACGGTTGTTGTGTTATGTGTTTCAGGTGCTAGCGAGGACCGTGGGAAGGCGCCAGCGTGATCGTACACACACTCGGGGAAACCATTTTGTTATCTTTTGTTATGTAATCGGTTGTGACTAAATGGTTACATTGGAACCTAAACTTATTACTCATGTTTGATGATTGTAAAAATGAAAATTTTTGATTTGAAATTTTATGACGTTACAAATCGCACTTGGAGAATTTGGCGTAAAGCCTCTCCGATCTCAGAACTCCAAGGATCTCCTTCAAATGCTCCTCATGCTGCTTTATCTTGAATACACCAATATATCATTAATGAACACGATCACCGAATGATCCAACATCAGCCTGCACACCCTGTTCATGAGATCTATGAACGCTGCCGGTGCATTGGTGAGCCCGAGAGGTATCACCACGAACTCGTAATGCCCATAACGAGTCCTGGACATTGTCTTCTGGATATCCTTATCATGCATCCTCATCTGATGATATCCAGACCTCAAATCAATCTTAGAGAACCAATACGCTCCCTCTAACTAATCGAACAAATCAGCGATCCTGGGTAAAGGGTAGCGGTTCTTGACCGTCAGCTTGTTCAACTCCCGGTAATCAATGCACATTCGGTGCGAACCATCCTTTTTCTTGACAAAGAGGATCGGAGTTCCCCACGATGAGCTACTCGGCCGAATAAATCCCTTCCCCAGCAGCTCCTGAAGCTATGAGGATAACTCCTGCATCTATGGTGGCGCAAGGCGATAGGTGTTGCCCCCGGGACCAAATCGATACGGAACTCTACCTGCCTCTCAGGAGGCATTCCCAACAAATCCTCGGGAAAAACGTCCGGGAAGTCATGCACTATTGGGACCTCATCGACCAACCTCGGTCTCTCTGCATCTACTCTCGTATCCACCACATAAGCCACAAACCCGCTACAACCCTGCTATAGGCTCTACCTCGCTCTAGTGGTCGAAAAAAATGTTGACCCAGGACGAGTACCCTTGCCATAAACCGTAAGTACTCCCCCACTAGGGTCTCGTATGGTCACCAGTTTCTGCTCACAGTCAATAACTGCTCCAAATCTGCTCAACCAGTCCATGCCCACGATGACACAGACATCCCCTATCGCAATCGGAACCAAATCAATTGGAAACTCAACTCCGAATATTTCAAGCACACATCCCTGAATCACATCAGTGTCATACACTGCTCACTCGCCAGCTATGGAAACTCGTAAAGGTCAACTCAACGCCGCTCGAAGAATTCTGATGTGCTGACTAAAGGCCAATGACACAAAAGATTGACTCACACCCGAGTCAAATAACAGCAAGGCTGGCACAAAACACATACGAAAAGTACCTACGCATAACATAACATAAACACCATATCTTAAACATCATAGTAAATTAGTGAAAGAATACATACCAGCTACAACATCGTACCTTCGTACCTCCTCTACGGTCAACTGGAAAGCTCTCCCTCGTGCCTTCCATGCCTCGGCCTTCACCAGTCGGCTCTCGGTAGCTCGAACAGCAGCAAGGGCAGCTCCTTGTTATGTTTCCTGTGCTGATCCCCGTAGTTACGGACACTTGGCCTTCCAGTGTCTGGTCTGGTTACATTCAATATAGATTGCAAATCCCTTGGGGCAATCCTTGGCCATATGTCCCTCCTTGCCACACTTGTAGTAATACCCTACTCTACACATTCCCTCATAACCCTTTCCGCACTTGCCACAAGTACGGACCTTCCGGTTCCCTGATCTTGAATCGGCGGGCTTGGCCTGCTTGGTTGCTAGTTGGGACTGAGCCGGTCGCCGATCCCTCCCCTGAGACTCCGCCTCCTCCCTAACCTGAGTCTCCAGCTCTATCTCCCTCTTCCGAGCATTTTCCTAATGCTCTACAAATATTCGGTATATCGAGTTCGCCACGAACTCTTGCATATCCCTCCTCAGAATACTCAAATACAAACTCATACGTGCCTGCTTGGTAGACACGTGTTTAGGGCAGAACATCGCCCTCTCATCGAACATCCTGGTGATCACATTAACAGACTCAGTACCCTACTTGAGGGTCAGAAACTCCTAGAACAAACATTCCTTCTCCACCGGGGGAACATACTCATCATGAAACATAGCGGTGAACCTCTCCCAAGTAACTGCGGCAAGCTCAGCAGACGAAAAGTGCGCCATCACAAACTTCCACCAGTCCTTCGCTCCCAAGCGAAGCTGGTTCAACGCGAACCGGACCCTCAGATGCTCTGGACACGAGCACGTATAGAAGCATCCCTTAATATCAGAAACCCATCTCATCGCAACAATCAGATCATGCGTCCCATCAGACTTTGGTGGCTTCGTGTTGGTGAACTCTCGGAACAGTAATGAATCGCCACGCTTAGGTTTGGAAGCAACAACAACTGTGGTAGCTGCAACGGCAGCAGCCTCAGTAACCGCTACGTATCTCTCATCGAAAGTCTCACTAAGAGTGGTCTTAATAGACCTAAACATCTCTGGAATCTCTACATGGATCGCCGCAACCATCTTTTCATGGATCATCTAGTGGAGCTCCTCATCGCTCACCCTGCTGGTCCCTGGTCTGTGACATTTCCCAACCATGATGTGTCTGAAATACAACATAAAACATATCAGAGACTCGCTCGAACATACTCGCACTCGATAACTAGACCCTACTCGTTTCCTGGTACCCCAAGGATTCTTACTTGGGCTGCGCACTGCTCTGTTGTCTTCAGTAGTACGGGCCTAATACTACCGTCCACACTGCATCAGTATTCATCCCAAGTCCTCCTGCTAGGATCCCAAATGTCAAGTACTCTACTCTCACTATGCATAGTCTACTCTGTAGTAGATCTCTCATAGATCCTCGCTGCTATCTACTCGCTCTCAAGCATCTCCTAGCAAAATATCACACCCCAAAACCACGAACGACGGAAACGTTCAGGGGTGGAGGATGTCATGTACAGTATCACAACAGTGTAATATAATAAACAAGCAACAACATCATCCATTGCATTATATGTAGAGTTTTAATACATGTGTGTTCTTTCTTAATGTACAACAATAAAATGAATAATCAAACTAAGGCGAGTCTTATCTATGCTCCATCTTCTTGATAACCTAGCCATCTCACCTGTCTAACTGATGACCTGAGAATACAAGTTATTTTGAAAGCGAGTATCAGCTTTAAAGCTGGTGAACTCATAAGTAATTAAGGTGTCATTGTCTGGATTATGAAAATCTATTATGACGGCCATGTAAACCTTTAATGAAAATGTTGATGTAAGTATGAAAAACCCTAGAAAATCCCTTGCTTTCTATAAGTAGGAATTGTAGTCTTCTACCAAGACCCGAATGTTTTGTTATGATAATATAGTCTTCTACCAAGACCCAAATGTTTAGTTATGATAATGTAGTCTTCTACCAAGACCCGAATGTTTTGTTAGTAAAATGATAGTTTTTCCTTCAATTGTTTAGTACTAAAATACTTAGTCTAACTCATCATTTATGTGAAAGCATCACAAAATAAAGTAAATAGGAAAATGTACTACTGTAAGTGTTGTCACTGGGTACTAGGACTAACACAACATCGTGTTAAGCTAAATATGTAACCTAATGAACATCCGAAGATTGTCCAGAACAAGTATTAATGTAAGTGTCATCGCTGGGTACTAGGAGTAACACAACATCACAATAAGCGAAAAGTATAACCTTATGAACAATCGAAGATTGTCCACTTGTCCTCTGTAGCAGCAGCAGGTGGGTGGACGGGTTAGCCCTGGTTATCGATCTTCCTAGTATAAGTAGTAACCTTAGACCTCCGTAGATGGTCATCGACCACTGGTGCTAATCAGTGGGGTTCGGAATGGTAAGTCCCGCCGAGTTATCCCATTGAAACGAGATAGGAAAGATAATTTACATAGTAAGTACTAATAAATCATCCTCGTAGTCCTAAGTACAAGTATCCAGGTAAGTGAATACAGGATAATGCACCTATGTAACAGTGTTCCTGTATGATATTCATGTAAGTGTGTTCGTGTAACAGGTAAGTATATGTAAACATATTCATGTATCATGTAATCCTAAGTAAGTGTACTCATGTATCATGTAAGGCATTGGTATAGACTCGTGAATGAACTAACTCTTGTGTGATTCCTTGTAGTAGTAATAATGTTTGATATCTCCTAACTATCCCTATGATAGTAAACTGAAAGGTAATTGGTTTTTTACGTAATTTTATGCACCTTGCTACCCAAGAGTATTGGAAACTAAATGAAAGGTGAAAACTATAATCTCTAACATGTATATGAACATATGCGCATAAGTATAGTTTGAATCAATAAGGTAAAATAATGGTTTTCCAAGATATCTTGGAGTTTTGTACAATAATTAAGAATGAGTTGATGTCATTTTAATAAACATTACAAAACTAATACTTTTGTTATCAAGATATTTTAAGATAGAAAACCACTTCATGTATCAGCTTTTGAAATATGTGAAATCTACTGAGTGAAAACACAGTTATAAAATACATAAGATTGATTTAATAACATATTGTTTTCTAATTGTATCCCCCCCATTAAAACGTTTAAAATCATTCAAAACATTGTTGAAGGGGTATGAACTCACCTGTAGTTGGTGATTGGGATGAACTGACGATATAGGATTGCTAGGTGTCAAGCGAGGACTTGTACACACACCACGATCCTAATGAACATATAATCACACATATATGCATTCAATTAGTCTTAAATCACTAATTTATAATGTTAATACATCCTAGACACAATTAAACACTTTATATAAGTGTTTTAGGCCCTAAGGATTGCATCTAAGCTAATGTGGGACAAGGCACTTGTGTTTTAGGATTCCAAAGGACCATATATGTGAGTTTACTCCCCATATACCATCACACATGGAGTTTACGGTTGTAAACTCTTGAGTTTATGGCCGTAAACTCCTAACCATGGGGGTTTGGTGTGTTTTGAAGTCCCTAATGATTCCTAAAATTATCCCAACTTGGTAGCTAAGTCCTTGGAAGGATTTAAGGTCTAGAAACACTCCATTTAGGAGTTTACAGCCCGAAGGCCATTCCCCTTAGATTTTACAGCCGTAAACTCTATGTATGGTGTGTTTTTGATGTTTTCAAGTCTTTTGCACATGTGGTATAGGTTCTAGACTTTTATTCCAAGCATATGAAGACCATTGACACACTTTGGTGCCCCTTTAATGAGTTTACGGCCCATGAACCATGTCATGGCCGTAAACTCACATTTAAATGTGATTCTTATGTGCTTTGGTCCTTAGATTAAGTGGGAAACAATGCTATGTAATGTCTAGGGCTTTAGGTGTCTTAATAACACCCTTTGGTCCATTTTTATGGAGTTTACCGCCTAAGATACACTTGGGCCGTAAACTCTCATTTGTTTCTGTTCTTTGATTGTTTTCTTGTCCTTAATATACCTACACTTGAGTCTAAGGTAGTAGCATAACACAAGGGTCGGTCTAGACTTTTTTTCGGGAGTTTACCGCCCAAGAACACCTTGGGGAGTAAACTCCTAAATCTAGTGATTTAGCCTTCTAAATCATGTTATAAACACATATTAAGCTTTCTAACACTACTAGAAAGAGGTACTCACGATTTGGGATAAAAACCCGAAGATTCGTGAGAGAGAAAATGGCTTTTCTCTAGTTGGAAATGCGAATAATGAATGAATTTGGTTCATAATTCTATTTATAGTCCTGAGATATTTTCGGCAAAAAATATTTTTATTCCTGAAATGACCTCTAATATAATAGAGTGATGGAATAATATAGTTGCACTAAACCCTAGTGCATCCACTCTCCTGATATCTCCTGAAGTGTAAACCCTGAATTACTCAAACTTACTCGAAAAAGTCTGAAAATTAACCGTGACTGCTATAATTTCTATTGAAGTGATATAGTTTGTACAAAATGGAAATTTCGGGTTGTCACATCATCCCCCTGTAAAAGGGAATTTCGTCCCGAAATTAGAATT
The DNA here is from genome assembly GCF_052625555.1 of Lactuca saligna. Classification (NCBI taxonomy): domain Eukaryota; kingdom Viridiplantae; phylum Streptophyta; class Magnoliopsida; order Asterales; family Asteraceae; genus Lactuca; species Lactuca saligna. Next base: position 109,953,340 of record NC_136421.1, on the reverse strand, counting down.
TAGCCAAGGAAGTAGGTACGAATGATCGTGATGTTATGCGAACTTCCTAATCAATTGGTCTTTACGCCCCTATGTGAACTTGGGTTCTCGGTTGGTATTCCAACGAACCTTCACTAATGGGTAACGACGTTGCTTCGTCCTCTTGACCAGTCGGTCGAGGGTCACTATGGTTCTAATACGGAGTCATGGATCTTGTAAATCTCGATCTCGTCGAGGGGGCTTACGAAAGTCCTAAAGGAAAGATATTGTTTCAAGTTCGAGGCACGAAGGGTAACATGTATGTTATGGAGTTCGCGGAGTAGGTCTAGTTTGTGAAATGCAGGACCGATTCTAGTAAGAATCTCGGAGGTCCTAACTACATTGGATTTTTAGCTTTCCACGCTTTATGAAGCGTATTAACCCATTCCCAGAGTGAGGTTTCCTAAAGAATTTGGTCTCTCACTTGGAATTCCAAATGTTCTTTCTCTTGCTTACTTCCCAGTCAAGGGCTATCCCTTGTTGGGTCAAAGTCGAAAGGGTTTCTGAAATTTGTGGGGAGTTCCGAAGGTACTATGATAGTAGGTCTGTAAGGCCTAGAATTTGGCGAATTTTCCATCGGTGACTACGGTGCCGACAAATTCCAACGGTTTTGGATAGTTTGATAGAGTACTCAAGGATTTCCACAACACTAATAGTGTGTCTCAAGAAATTTGTTTCTAAATTCCAAAACTCCTGTTCAAAGAACTTTATGAAGAGTATCTCCGAGGGTAATGTTTCTATGGGTTCTTTCTTACTACGAGGGTAGATATGTAGTCATTATATGGAGAAATGACGAACTGATCCCAGTTAGAAAGGGGTACTCCACTCATATAGCTCAGGAATACTATGGGCGTATTGGTCCTATCCGAGGGGTATCACTAAGGACTCGAAGTGTCCGTATAGAGTTTGGAGGGTATTGTTTAGGACATCCTTCTCTAACTCTTGAATTGGTGATATTCGGATCTCAAGTCCATTTCTGAAAGTAACACTTTCCCTATGGTTGCTCAATTAGCTCTTCTAAGTGAGGCAGAGATAACGATGTCTAAAGGAAATCTAAACAAAGTCTCCGGTCGTCGAGGTACATATGATGCACTCCATCGACTTCTAGTAAGAATAAGACCGGAGCTCTCAAGGGTGAGAAGCCTGGTCTTCTAATCCTATTGTTGAGTAGTTCGTGGTGTTGTCCGGACTGTTCTTGTATCTTCCGTAGGTGTAGACTGAAGGCGATCTGGTTATAAGAGTCCTACTGGGTTCTAAGTTGGTTCCTATGCGAATGCAATTACTCGAACTCCTGGACAGTCTCCGTCCTGAAGTTCATATTAGAATTCATACGTGATTCAATGATCACAATTTTGTGTATACGAGTCATATATAATTAAGACTGGACAGGTAGTCGAATAACTGATTCTTCCTTAATCTCACATCCCTTCGAGGGAAAAGAAATCAAAGTGGAATCATCAATTCTAAACCTATAGAACATTAATTATAAATCACTCTCATGCATACATTCTTCAGTGATAGATCAACCGTATGAATCCTGGAATTGAAGTTGACGTACTGCACGAGCGATAATGTAGGGACTCCTTCGAAAAGGAAAAGAACTATAAGGTACTCCTGTCATGAGTACTTCGGTGTTCTAATATGACTGCTTCGCTAAAAGACGTTTACTGAGAAAGAAATGTATTTATGATGCTGGTATTGCGAGGATGGAATCGAACCAAATCGTATGATAATTATGGAATCATAAAGAAACTTAAAGACATTAGATTTGAGCATAAAAAGTTTACAGACAAAAACAACCGTGCAACCATGATCCGAGTTACAGTACTTTAGATTTGCTACAAGACTATTGCTGCAAATCAGATATACTACAAAAGACAAGTATACGCAACACGAGAATCCCCATACCGATGGGATCCCGTAAAAGATAAGACTCTAGTTGCACTAGTTTTGGGATGGTTCATAAGTCTGTTACAACGAAATGCCTAAATTACATTAACGTGGGTCCGGAGTGGACTCTCCTACGGCGGTCGTTGGTAGTAGACTTTCGTTTGTGCCAGCAATTTCTGCCCCTGGGCAGTTCCTTTTGTAGTGACCTACTTTGCCACAACCGTAGCAAACCTGGTTCACACTGGTGTTTGGCACTTGAGCAGCCTGAGTTGTTGGCATCCTGCAGAAAAGGGCTGTATGCCCCTTCTTGTTGTAGTGCGAGCATTGCATCTCCTTACAAGGTCCATAGTGGTGAAAACTGCATTTAATGCATTTTGGGAGAATTCCAACATAAATTTTGGCTGGTTTGGGGACCATTGGGACGCCCGAAGGGATGGTAGTTGGAGGTGCTGATGTCGTGGCTGTGAAGGTTGTTACTGGTGGTTGTTTCATGTTCGCCCTTCGAAGCGACTTGTTCTTCCTTTTGGCCCAAAACTTCTGGTTGTTACTCTTGGCCTCGACACTCTGGGTACCGTGGTAGTTTGTTGGTCGTTGTGGTGCTTGGTTGTTGTTTGGATTGACATGGTTGTTAACAAAACCGCTAACACTTGCGTTGTTAGCGTTCAGATGAGTCAGAATAGCTGACACGGCAGCCGAGACTGTAGCTTGAAAGGTAGCTGCATCAATCTGAAGAGTTGGTGTTCGGTTGATGGGCTGATCATTCTTCTTGGGAGCCATGACTCTGTTATTGAAAGGAAATGAATTTTCGAGTGAAAATGGTTGAAACTAGACGTAGTTCGATCGCTCATGCAAAGAATAGAAGTATGTTCTCTAAGGTTCGACCTACATCCCTATGATGCAGTCCTAGTACAGAATGGAAGTATGTTTACAATGGTTTGACCTACATCCCTATGATATAGTCCTAGTAAAGTTCGGAAGTAAGTTCTTACAATGTCTCAAGACGTTTGTCGTTATAGTCGAGATATCGCTGGTTGGCGTATAACGTGATCCAACCGTTACCAGGGACTTGGGGATATCTCTAGAGTTAAATTGCTATAGTCCAATGACTTGACTAGAGCATGTTTCAAATAGTCTCAAATGAAAGTATGATAAGGGTATTCGAATAAAGAATGACATAGAAGTTAGCCGACTGTCAATATCTTTGTTATTCATGACGTACAAGTTCGGGAAAATGACCTTGTAAAAAGGTCTTACATCATGTCCAGAGAAGATACTTCTTGACAACATAAAGTCCTAACTAAAGTACTTATAATACAAGGTAGTTTCATAGAAAATGCCACATTGGGCATAGACAGGAACATGATTCCTTTCTAACAAGGAATATAAAGTAAAGCATCCACTACTTGCGACGGTCATCCCTCTGGTGAACTCTCAATTCAGCTAGTTGGCGTTCCACATCAAGTAGGTGTCTTTCGTACACTCTCTGGCGTACCCGAAGTTCCATGACTTCGGCTCGTGATTCAGCCAGTGCTTGCAGCAGGGTTTCATGGTCTCTATCAGACCTCTCACGAGCATGTTCAAGGCAACTGGTGCAAAGCATATGCATTCCTCCATTTGTATCAACTTCTGCGATACGTTGTAGCGCTGTCCTGCCCTGGATTTCATTTCGGGCAACTCTTCGGATCAAAATTGGTATGATTCTGTCTGATGAGCCCCCATTGATCAGGTCATAGAAGCTTCGGTCACCATTAAATGGCATGGGTTGATCTTGTCCTTGGCTCCATGTTTCCAAACATTCCACCCACTCAGGCGTCGGGCCATGAAAAGGCGGACGAGGGTTAGGAATCGGAATGGGAGCTGACTGGGTTAGGTTCTCAACCTCGAGTTCAGAGATGGCATCGTCTGAAAGGTCGTCAGCATGGTGATCATTCAGAGGGATTGGATGATCATCATCTGGTTCTTCTCCAAACCAACCATCTATGACTTCATTCGGAAGATACTGGTTACCGAGGGGATGGAGCCCATCTATGTTTTCTATGCGAGAATTTAGGGTAAGAGAATAACTATTAGACGAACTATCTAGATAATTATTTAGAAAACCTTCATTAGTTACATTTCTATTTGTGAAGTGCATACCAGCTATGTGTAATCGAAATAGGATAGACCTTCAAATAAGTGACCTTAATTCCAAATTCACACAGAATAGGGGTAAGGCAAAATTTTCACAGATTCTAAGTCTATAACATCCTAATTACATATAGCCTTAGTGTATCCACTTAGCAACTATCAACTTAGTAATGAAGATCCCGTTTTAGTTATCAAGTATAAAGTACTTATAGTAACACCAAATACTCCTATAGTATTTTAATTTTAGTGTTATGTTCTATTGTTCTCATTGTGGTAGGGTTGGTAAGATTTTAGCATTGTCGCAACCATACAATTAAACTTAGGCACATGCTAGTCAACTCTCGGATAATATAGGTGATCAGGCTATATCTTCCCAGTTTTGACTATATGTCTCTAAGTCCACTTGTGTTTCCCAACAATCATAATTCTTTTGTACTGTCCTAGTGACACTGATTTTAGTATGAATGCAGGCACGTATACTTTGTTAAATGTTTTATTATTTATAAGCATAAACTCTTAGACAGAATGTTTTAATCCCAATGTGTTTATAGTTAGTATATCTTTTATGGGTTGATATACTTAATTCACTATAAACAAAGCTCTGATACCAATCTATCACATCACAAAACCACGAACGGCGGAAACGTTCAGGGGTGGAGGACATCATGTACAATATCACAACATTGTAATATAATAAACAAGCAACAACATCATCCATTGCATTATAAGTAGAGTTTTAATACATGTGTGTTCTTTCTTAATGTACAACAGTAAAATGAATAATCAAAATAAGGCGAGTCTTGTCTGTGCTCCATCTTCTTGATAACCTAGCCATCTCACCTGTCTAACTGATGACCTGAGAATACAAGTTATTTTGAAAGCGAGTATCAGCTTTAAAGCTGGTGAATTCATAAGTAATTAAGGTGTCATTGTCTGGCTTATGAAAATCTATTATAACGGCCATGTAAACCTTTAATGAAAATGTTGATGTAAGTATGAAAAACCCTAGAAAATGCCTTGCTTTCTATAAGTATGAATTGTAGTCTTCTACGAAGACCCGAATGTTTTGTTATGATAATATAGTCTTCTACCAAGACCCGAATGTTTAGTTATGATAATGTAGTCTTCTACCAAGACCCGAATGTTTTGTTAGTAAAATGATAGTTTTTCCTTCAATTGTTTAGTACTAAAATACTTAGTCTAAATCATCATTTATGTGAAAGTATCACAAAATAAAGTAAACAGGAAAATGTACTACTGTAAGTGTTGTCACTGGGTACTAGGACTAACACAACATCGTGTTAAGCTAAATATGTAACCTAATGAACATCCGAAGATTGTCTATAACAAGTATTAATGTAAGTGTCATCGTTGGGTACTAGGAGTAACACAACATCGCAATAAGCGAAAAGTATAACCTTATGAACAATCGAAAATTGTCCACTTGTCCTCTATAGCAGCAGCAGGTGGGTGGAGGTGTTAGCCCGGTTATCGATCTTCCTAGTATAAGTAGTAACCTTAGACCTCCGTAGATGGTCATCGACCACTGGTGCTAATCAGTGGGGTTCGGAATGGTAAGTCCCGCCGAGCTATCCCATTGAACCGAGATAGGAAAGATAATTTACACAGTAAGTACTAATAAATCATCCTCGTAGTCCTAAGTACAAGTATCTAGGTAAGTGAATACAGGATAATGCACCTATGTAACAGTGTTCCTGTATGATATTCATGTAAGTGTGTTCGTGTAACAGGTAAGTATATGTAAACATATTCATGTATCATGTAATCCTAAGTAAGTGTACTCATGTATCATGTAAGGTATTGGTATAGACTCATGAATGAACTGACTCTTGTGTGATTCCTTGTAGTAGTAATAATGTTTGATATCTCCTAACTATCCCTATGATAGTAAACTGAAAGGTAATTGGTTGTTTACGTAGGTTTATACACTCTTTCTACCCAAGAGTATTGGCAACTAAATGAAGGGTGAAAACTATAATCTCTAACATATATATGAACATATGCACATAAGTATAGTTTGATTCAATATGGTAAAATAATGGTTTTGCAAGATATCTACGAGTTTTGAACAATAATTAAGAATGACTTGATGTCATTTAAATAAAGATTTCAAAACTAATACTTTTGTTATCAAGGTATTTTAAGATAGAAAACCACTTCATGTATCACCTTTTGAAATATGTGAAATCTACTGAGTGAAAACACAGTTATAAAATACATAAGATTGATTTAATAACATATTGTTTTCTACTTGTATCCCCCCCCCCCCCCATTAAAATGTTTAAAATCATTCAAAACATTGATTAAGGGGTATGAAGTCACTTGTAGTTGGTGATTGGGATGAACTGACGATATAGGATTGCTAAGTGTCAAGCGAGGACTTGTACACACACCACGATCCTAATGAACATATAATCACACATATATGCATTCAATTAGTCTTAAATCACTAATTGATAATGTTAATACATCATAGACACAATTAAACACTTTATATAAGTGTTTTAGGCCCTAAGGATTGCTTCTAAGCTAATGTGGGACAAGGCACTTGTGTTTTAGGGTTCCAAAGGACCCTATATGTAAGTTTACTCCCCATATACCATCACACATGGGGTTTACAGTTGTAAACTATCACAACCCGATATTTTCCAAAAGCAGTGTAACGCTCAAAAGTCAAATACAACAAAAATTTATTGGAGTCAATTAAATTAACCTCAAAAATAAAGTGTTCAAATATCTGAGTTGGGATACATCAAATGTTAGATATCGTGACAAGGTTTCCAAAAACATAAAGAACATTCAAACCGGGTTATATCGAAGAAATTATAACCACTCGTATATTTATGACAGACTGTTAAAACGTTATTTAACGTAAAAAGTGAAATTTCAATAAAATACATTTTAGCCTTAAGGATCTAAACAAAAGATGTAGAGTTCGTTAGACTTTAAACATACATAAAAAGATCCCCCAAATTGGACCTCGTATGAAGAAGTTACGAATTTCCTAAGTTTTGTAACAGTAGTAGAGGGCTAAAAACTCGAATTGAAGATTGAGTGTTATTTAGCTATCGCCACCTAAACGGAAGTTGAAGATCTCCACAATAGTAATAAAATGATACAAAGACAAACAAAAACCGACGTCGAATAAAGAAACTATGAAATTTTAACGGACTTTAGTAGTCCCGGAGTATTAACAATATATCATTAAAAAAAAGTCAAAACTAGCCGACGGAGTCTAAATGAAAGTTGTAGAGCATAATCTCACCTACGTGTGGATATAAAGAAAGCGAAAAACGGAGCCCGTATGCAAATGTTATGGAATTTAGAAGATGGAAGACTGGATTACGCCCCGCGTAATCCCAGAGTACGCCCCGCGGACTAGACCCAATGTCAAATCCCATCGGCTCGAGTGCTCTATGCTAGCTAGACTTGAGTCGTAAGCCATGACGCATTTTTACGCCCAGCGTACTCTAGTAGTACGCCTTGCGTACGAGGATCCTCCAGCCTATAAATAGAGAGGTTGAGCTTCGGGTTTTTGCACACCCTTCTCAGATCCTCTCTCACTTTTAGACACCCTAGAGCTCCAGAGACCATCCCAACACCTCGGTTTCCGTACCCAAGCCCCTGACGAAAGATCTACGCTACCGAGATCCCCGAAGACGCAGCTTTCCACGATTAAAGTTCTGCTCAACATTAGCCTCTCTCTCTTCGAACCAAACGGGTGAGTTCATACCCCTACCCTTTTAAGTCTTTTCATGTTTTAGGGGGAAATACAAGTACATTACGCGTTAAAGTATCATTTTATAAACATAAATGAAATGTCTATCTTCGAATATCGATACAAACATCTTTATGTATAAAGGGCAATTATATCACCAAGTTATTTTCACCAAATGGAACATACTTTCTGAAAAACTATAATGAGTATAGTTAATGAGTCAATCGTACATATTACATATACATCTTGGAAAAACGAAACACTTTCAAAAGAAGTAACGTCATTCTTATTGTAAATCTATTTATACTAAGCAATGTGAGGCATTCAAACTTCAACGTACACTTATGTATGCATTTCAAGTCCGGTATATTATACCATAATCTCTTGGAGGGAGAGCGTGATACTTGTGTATAGATCTATACGGGATTGACAATCCCGCACCTAAACTATTAGCTGTAGTTAGATTGGCAGGTCTGGGGTGACAAATGTCATAACACTACAACACCTGAAGAATGTTGTTACAGGAATTCAGTGTCAATAGCATGGTTATAAAACTCACATAAAAAGTATAAAAACAAGTTTGATTTACGAGATTCATATATGCATTACATTTTTCTACATTATTTTTCATACAAAGTTATCTTTATCATTCAAGTACAAAAAATACTAACGCATTCCAACTCTGGAAACTTTTCGAATCATTTATAGAAAATACTGGATTTTCTGAAAACCTCATTTATCGATTTGCTGTCAAAAAGGATATACTTTTCAACTCAAAGCACTCATGAACTCACCAACTTAGTTGTTGACACTTTTTCAAAACCACTTGTATTTCTCAGGGAACCAGTAATACAGGTAACCATCAACTTTTGGGAGAAGGAACACTAAGGACGTTTATCGTTAAACATTTATATCATCATATTGTAATATTCTTTTGCAAATATGTATAACGCAACAATGTACATTTTTATTATATATATGATGGTTGTGTACGTTCTTTACGATATTCAATTGTTATGGTACTACGTGAAGTGATCCACCCCCGAATGTTTCCGCCATTTTGGTTTGGGGGTGTGACAGATTGGTATCAGAGCATTGTTTATAGTGAACTAAGTATATCGAACCACATAAGATATACAAACTATAAATACAACGGGAACCAAAAACCCTCTGACAAAACACTTTCATAAAAATATATTTTCCTTTAAATATATACATTTTTACCCGCATGTATCAGTCTCATATCATGACAAGTTTTCTAAAAAGTATTAAGGCAAGTTGCGATACCACGATTGGGCCTTGGGGTATGTAATCAAATCAAGAATAAATATAGCCTGATCAACTACATTTATCCTGGATTTGACCAATGTACATCAAGGAATGGTCGTAGTAGGCAACAAACCAAAAACTTATAAAAATTATTTTAGATTCGTTAATTTGAAATACTAAAGAATTATTGTTATAAATAAAAGTACAATGAAAAACTTGCACTCCGTAAGATATAGTTAAACGTAGGATGTCTTCTTATAAAAATCTCATACCTCTATCCCAGTACAGACAAATGGCCGGATTTCCTTCACCAGGAGACCCTATTACCTAAACCAAGGTAACAACGGCTGGATAGAAGAAGACCCGGAGGAAGACCCAGAAGAAGAGGTCGAAGAAGAATTCGAAGTCGAAGTCGGAGAAGAATTCGAAGTCGACGAGGAGATCGTGGAAATTTCTAGTGGGACAGACTCCGAACCGGAAGTGATCTACCCTCCTGCTCCTTATCCTCCCGACATCAGACCATATTACCCAGGACCCATCCCCATCTGGGGAAGCCATCTCTACAACTGGAGCCGCCAACTAGGTGTACGCCCTCCTTTCGGCATGTGTCGAGACTTTTACAATGTCAGTGGGGGAGGCTCAGCTGATCGAGCACTTCCTGTTATTGTGGGCACTATCGCTACCCAGAACTACCATGCGGACCAGCAAGCAGCCAGAGTTCACGAGATCAATGCTGCTACTCAGGGTAACGCCGCAGACATCCGTCGTCTGGAAGGACTACACAAAAATACCCAAATCTACACGGGGACGCTTCAGAATCAAATGGTGAACGCAATAGCAGAAATAAGAGAGATGAAGGAACAACAAGCTGATCTTGAAAGGCGCCTGATGGGGGTTAAGCGGTCAGATGCCGAATCTAACTCCAAACGTACAACACCCCGCAAGTAGAACTTGCTCAGCTCCAACAATTTTGATATAGACTAGGACCTCAGATAAAGTTTTTCCCTTATTTTCTTTTGTATCTGTAAACGGAGACCTCTAGATAGGTCAAATTTTCCTAAAACTAGAAGCATAATGTAACACACCTTAGGTGCGACATATATATAAATATGAAATACTTCTTTATATACCTCTCGAAACTTAGGGAATTAACTAAATTGTTGTACCTATTTTGAGACCAAAAACTAAAGTCAAAACAAATTACAAGATACAACTAACGCTCTAGTACACGATTGTCAAAACGTTAGAAACTTATAGTATTCGTTCTTATTTCTTTACCAGAACATGCCTCCTCGTAGATCAACACGCAGAAACTCAACTCCAGCACCACCTCCACCACCCCCTCCAACTATGGATGCAGCTATGTTCCAAACTGCTGTAACAGCCGCTGTAACCGCGGCGATGGCTCTAATGAGCAACAATGGGTCAGGAGGAGGAATAAACAGCTTTACAAGTGGCCCAAGCCAAGGCCGTTCCGGAATATGCACTTACAAAGACTTCACCAATGGAAAAATAATTCCCTTTTATAGGACTGGGGGAGTATTGGCTCTGTCCCAATGGATAGAGAAAACGGAAGCCGTATTCGAAATTTGCGCATGCCCTGAAGAAAGCAAAGTAAAATTTGCTGCTTTTACTTTCGCTGAACGCGCACTGGCGTGGTGGAACGGCCACGTCAAGACACTAACCCTAGTGGTGGCAAACTCCATCGGTTGGGAAAACCTGAAATGAATGCTTCTACGAGAATACTGCCCAAGAGGCGAGATTCAGAAGCTTGAACAGGAACTGTGGGGCCTTTCGATGGTAGGCTCGGACATCGCAGGCTACACTAACAGGTTCAGTGATTTGATAACACTTTGTCCAGGGATGTTGATTCTGGAAAGCCAAAAAGTGGAGAGGTACATCTGGGGACTATCACCCCAACTTCGAGGAAGTGTGTTAGCTTCCAAGCCTATGACCTTCGACAGCGCCAAGGAACTGGCGCAATCTCTCGTTGATCATGGCGTCTGCCAAGGAGTCACGACTATCGTAGCTGAACCAACCAAAGGGAACAACAACAATGATAACAATGCCAACAACAACAGCAAGAAGAAATTCTGGAACAAGAGCAAGGGGCTAACCTCGCAAGAACCTTCAAAGAAACAAATGGTAGCGGTTCATGCTGCTACTACTCTCGCCACAACTCCTACTACCCCGGCGCCAACAAAACAATATGCAGGGAACCTGCCCAAGTGTAGCAAATGCAACTACCATCACCACGGTAATTGCCGCGAGATGCACTGTAAGAACTGCGACAGGAAAGGGCACACTGCCCGTTCCTGTAAAGCGCCAGCGCGACCAGTCACTCAAGTTCCTGGTACTGGGATAAGCCAAGCATATTATGGGTGTGGAGAAACTAGGCATTTCAAGAGGGACTGCCCCAGGACAAGGAATGTTGGCGGTATTGGGAGAGTGCTGGCGATAGGTCAAAATGAAGCAATAACTGATCCAACAGTGGTTACGGGTACGTTTCTCCTCGACAACATTTATGCATGCATACTCTTTGACTGCGGTGCGGAGAGAAGTTTTGTGAGTCATAAATATTCACTGTAGAAATGGCTAATGGAAAAACAGAAAGCACAAGTGATATGTACGTAGGGTGCACATTAAATATAAACGAACACTTATTTCAAATCGACCTTATGCCCATTTCGATAAAAAGTTTTGATGTAACCATCGGTATGGACTGGTTGAGTCTTCACCATGCCGACATTCTTTGCCATGTAAAGGCCGTTCGTCTCAATCTGCCCAACGGTGAAAATCTTATCATATATGGAGACAAACCTAGTTCAAATTTGCAAATCATCTCCTGTGTTAAAGCACATAAATATCTTCGCAAGGAATACCATGCCTTTCTAGCCCACGTAGTAGACCAGAAACAAGAACCAAAGAACATTAATGACATTTTGGAAGTTTGCAACTTCCCAGACATTTTCCCAGAAGATCTTCCAGGAATTCCTCCAAAACACCAATTCGAGTTCAAAATCGACTTAATCCCCGGGGCTACTCCAGTAGCAAAGTCGCCTTACCGTTTAGCCTCAGCCGAGATTCAGGAACTGTCCAGTCAATTAAACGAGCTGCTAAGCAAGGGCTTCATCAGACCGCATTTCTCACCATGGGGAGCACCGGTCCTGTTCGTGAAGAAGAAGGACGGATCTTTTCGCATGTGCATCGATTACCGGGAGCTGAAGAAACTCACAATCAAGAACAAATATCCCCTTCCACGCATAGACGATCTGTTCGACCAACTACAAGGAGCGAGTTACTTCTCAAAGATCGACCTAAGATCTGGTTATCACCAACTACGAGTACTGGAGGGAGACATCCCCAAAACGGCTTTCCGAACACGCTATGGTCACTACGAGTTTGTAGTAATGCCCTTCGGAATGACAAACGCTCCAGCGGTGTTCATGGACTTGATGAACCGAGTATGTCGTCCCTTCATGGACAAATTCATGATCGTGTTCATAGATGATATACTCATCTATTCTAGAAGCCAGGAAGAACATAGCCAACATCTCCGCCAGGTTTTGGAAACACTGAGGATAGAAAAGCCGTACGCAAAATTTTCAAAGTGCGAATTCTGGATTCGGGAGGTGGATTTCCTAGGTCACATAGTAAGCAAGGAGGGAATACATGTGGATCCCTCGAAGATCAAGGAAATAGAGAGTTGGACGATTCCAAGAACCCCTACAGAGATCCGGCAATTTTTGGGACTCGCCGGGTATTACCGAAGATTCGTACAAAATTTCTCCAAGATTGCCAAGCCACTCACCAAACTAACCCAGAAGAATGTGACCTTCGACTGGGGAGAAAAACAAGACGCCGCGTTTCAAACGCTAAAACGAGCATTATGTAGTGCGCCCATCCTAACCTTGCCAGAAGGAACAGAGGACTTCGTGGTCTATTGCGATGCATCAAACCAAGGACTCGGGTGTGTCCTGATGCAACGAGGGAAGGTCATCGCCTATGCCTCAAGGCAACTAAAGACGCATGAAGTGAACTACACAACGCACGATCTTGAGCTAGGAGCAGTCGTCTTCGCTCTAAAGATATGGAGACACTACCTCTACGACACGAAATGTATGATCTTCACTGACCATAAAAGCCTCCAACATATCCTCAACCAGAAAGAACTCAACATGAGACAAAGACGATGGGTAGAACTGCTAAATGATTATGAATGCGAGATTTGATATCATCCCGGAAAAGCTAACGTTGTGGCCGATGCACTCAGTCGGAAGAAATACTCGGGCCATAGAGTGAAGTCTTTAACCATGACAATCCATTCACATCTGTTCACACAAATCAAAGAAGCTCAAATAAAAGCCTTAACATCTGAGAATGTGGCAGCGGAAGCCTTAAGGGGAATGGAGAAGAAGCTTGAAGTCAAGAATGATGGAGTTCATTTCTTCATGGATAGGATTTGGACACCGAAGTTTGGAGGATTTAGAGAAGTCATCATGAACGAAGCCCATAAGACACGATACTCCATACACCTCGGCTCCGATAAAATGTATCTCGACCTCAAAAAGTTGTACTGGTGGCCGAACATGAAAGCCGAAATTGCTACCTACGTAAGTAAATGTCTGACGTGCGCTAAGGTCAAGGTAGAATACCAAAAGCCCTCAGGATTGTTGCAACAACCGGAAATACCCGAATGGAAGTGGGAACGTATAACCATGGATTTCGTAAGCAAACTACCCCAGACGTCAAGTGGACTCGACACCATCTGGGTGATTGTCGACAGGTTAACTAAATCAGCGCACTTCCTACTGATCAAGGAGACGGATAAATTGGAGAAGCTAACTAGGACGTACCTCAGAGAAATTGTACGACTACATGGTGTGCCCATATCCATTATCTCGGATCGAGATAGTAGATTCACCTCAAGGTTCTGGCAGTCACTACAAAAAGCTCTAGGAACAAGACTAGACATGAGTACCGCTTATCACCCACAAACTGACGGCCAGAGCGAGAGAACCATACAAACCCTAGAAGATACGGTGAGATCTTGCGTAATCGATTTTGGAAAAGCGTAGGACACCCATCTTCCCTTGGTCGAGTTCTCGTACAACAATAGCTACCACACTAGTATCAAGGCTGACCCATTCGAAGCCTCTACGGCCGTAAATACAGATCACCTGTGTGCTGGGCCGAAGTGGGGGACACACAACTAGCAAGAGGACAAGCAACAGACCACATGCTCACTGGACCAGAAATCATAAGGGAAACTACGGAGAAGATTGTTCAGATCCGGGAACGCCTGAAGGCATCAAGGGACAGACAAAAGAGTTACGCAGATAAAAGACGAAAACCCTTGGAATTCCAGGTTGGAGATCAAGTCCTACTAAAAGTCTCGCCCTGGAAGGGGTTAATATGCTTTAGAAAGCGTGGGAAACTAAACCCAAGATACATCGGACCATTTGAGATCCTTGCCAGGATCGGTCCAGTGGTGTACAAACTTCGATTACCACAGGAGCTCCACAACGTACACCCTACCTTTCACGTATCAAACCTAAAGAAGTGCTTGTCCGATGAGACCCTTGTCATCCCGCTAGACGAAATTGAAATAAATGATAATCTCCAATTCGTGGAAGAACCAGTAGAGATCATGGACCGGGAAATAAAAAGGACTAAACAAAGTCGCATACATATTGTAAAGGTCCGCTGGAACGCCAAGTGAGGACCTGAATACACCTGGGAACGTGAGGATCAGATAAAACAAAAGTATCCACACCTTTTTCCTTAACCTGTAAACTCTATCTTAGATAAAATTTCGGGACGAAATTCCCCTAACGGGGGGATAATGTGACAACCCGATATTTTCCAAAAGCAGTGTAACGCTCAAAAGTCAAATACAACAAAAATTAATTGGAGTCAATTAAATTAACCTCAAAAATAAAGTGTTCAAATATCTGAGTTGGGATACATCAAATGTGAGATATCGTGACAAGTTTTCCAAAAACATAAAGAACATTCAAACCGGGTTATATCGAAGAAATTATAAGCACTCGTATATTTACGACACACCGTTAAAACACTATTTAACGTAAAAAGTGAAATTTCAATAAAATACATTTTAGGCTTAAGGATCTAAACAAAAGATGTATAGTTCGTTAGACTGTAAACATAGATAAAAAGATCGCCCAAATTGGACCTCGTATGAAGAAGTTACGAATTTCCTAAGTTTTGTAACGGTAGTAGAGGGCTAAAACCTCGAATTGAAGATTGAGTGTTATTTAGCTATCGCCACCTAAACGGAAGTTGAAGATCTCCACAATAGTAATAAAATGATAAAAAGACAAACAAAAACCGACGTCGAATAAAGAAACTATGAAATTTTAACGGACTTTAGTAGTCCCGGCCTATTAACAATATATCATTAAATATAAATTCAAAACTAGCCGACGGAGTCTAAATGAAATTTGTAGAGCATCATCTCACCTACACGTGGATTTAAAGAATGCGAAAAACGGAGCTCGTATGCAAACGTTACGGAATTTAGAAGATGGAACACTGGATTACACCCCGCGTAATCCTAAAATACGCCCCGCGTACTAGACCCAGTGTCATGTCCTATCGGCTCGAGTGCTCTACGCTAGCTAGACCTGAGTTGTAAGCCGTGACGCATTTTTATGCCCCGCGTAACCGAAGTACGCCCCGCGTACGAGGATCCTCCAGCCTATAAGTAGAGAGGTTGAGCTTTGGGTTTTTGCACACAATTCTCAGATCCTCTCTCACTTTTACACACCCTAGAGCTCCAGAGACCATCCCGACACCTCGGTTTCCATACCCAAGCCCCCGACGAAAGATCTACGCTACCGAGATCCCCGAAGATGCAGCTTTCCACGATTAAAGTTCTGCTCAACATTAGCCTCTCTCTCTTCGAACAAAACGGGTGAGTTCATACCCCTACCCTTTTAATTATTTTCATGTTTTAGGGGGGAATACAAGTACATTACGCGTTAAAGTATCATTTTATAAACATAAATGAACTGTCTATCTTCGAATATCGATACAAACATCTTTATGTATAAATGGCTATTATATCACCAAGTTATTTTCACCAAATGGAACATACTTTCTAAAAAACTATAATGAGTATAGTTAATGAGTCAATCGTACATATTACATATACATCTTGGAAAAACGAAACACTTTCAAAAGAAGTAACGTCATTCTTATTGTAAATCTATTTATACTAAGCAATGTGAGGTATTCAAACTTCAACGTACACTTATGTATGCATTTCAAGTCCTGTATATTATATCATAATCTCTTGGAGGGAGAGCGTGATACTTGTGTATAGATCTATACGGGATTGAGAATCCCGAACCTAAACTATTAGATGTAGTTAGACCGGCAGGTCTGGGGTGACAAATGTCATAACACTACAACACCTAAAGAATGTTGTTACAGGCATTCAGTGTCAATAGCATGGTTATAAAACTCACATAAAAAGTATAAAAACAAGTTTGATTGACGAGATTCATATATGCATTACAGTTTTCTACATTATTTTTCATACAAAGTTATCTTTATCATTCAAGTACGAAAAATACTAACGCATTCCAACTCTGGAAACTTTTCGAATCATTGATAGAAAATACTGGATTTTCTGAAAACCTCATTTACCGATTTGCTGTCAAAAAGGATATACTTTTCAACTCAAAGCACTCATGAACTCAGCAACTTAATTGTTGACACTTTTTCAAAACCACTTGTATTTCTCAGGGAACCAGTAATACTGGTTAACATCAAATTTTGGGAGAAGGAACGCTAAGAACGTTTATCGTTAAACATTTATATCATCATATTGTAATATTCTTTTGCAAATATGTATAACGCAACAATGTACATTTTTATTATATATATGATGGTTATGTACGTTCTTTACGATATTCAATTGTTATGGTACTACGTGAAGTCATCCACCCCCGAAATGTTTCCACCATTCTGGTTTGGGGGTGTGACATAAACTCATGAGTTTATGGCCGTAAACTCCCAACCATGGGGGTTTGGTGTGTTTTGAAGTCCCTAATGATTCCTAGAATTATTCCAACTTGGTGGCTAAGTCCTTGGAAGGGTTTAAGGTTTAGAAACACTCCATTTAGGAGTTTACGGCCCTAAGGCCATTCCCCTTAGAGTTTACGGCCGTAAACTCTAAGTATGGTGTGTTTTTGATGTTTTCAAGTCTTTTGCACATGTGGTATAGGTTCTAGACTTTTATTCCAAGAATATGAAGACCATTGAGACACTTTGGTACCCCTTTAAAGAGTTTATGGCCCATGAACCATGTCATGGCCGTAAACTCACTTTGAAATGTGATTCTTATGTGCTTTGGTCCTTAGATTAAGTGGGAAACAATTCTATGTAAGGTCTAGGGCTATAGGTGTCTTAATAACACCCTTTGGTCCATTTTTATGGAGTTTACGGCCTAAGATACACTTGGGCCGTAAACTCTCATTTGTTTGTGCTCTTTGATTGTTTTCTTGTCCTTAATATACCTACAATTGAGTCTAAGGCAGTAGCATAACACAAGGGTCGGTCTAGACTTTGTTTCGGGAGTTTACTGCCCAAGAACACCTTAGGGAGTAAACTCCTAAAATTAGTGATTTAGCCTTCTAAATCATGTTATAACACATATTAAGCTTTCTAACACTACTAGAAAGAGGTACTCACGATTTGGGATAAAAACCCGAAGATTCCTGAGAGAGAAAATGGCTTTTCTCTAGTTGGAAATGCGAATAATGAATGAATTTGGTTCAGAATTCTATTTATAGTCCTGAGTTATTTTTGGCAGAAAATACTTTTATTCCTGAAATGACCTCTAATATAATAGAGTGATGGAATAATATAGTTGCACTAAACCCTAGTGCATCCACTCTCCTGATATCTCCTGAAGTGTAAACCCTGAATTACTCAAACTTACTCGAAAAAGTCTGAAAATTAACTGTGACTGTTATAACTTCTATTGAAGTGATATAGTTTGTACAGAATAGAAATTTCGGGTTGTCATACAAAACCCCTAGGCTAAGGCATCACAAATCATGCCACTCTAGTCCTAATTAGAATACCTAGCCTATTCTAGCATGCATAACATATTATCTCATAACACATAATATAAGGGTATTCTGGGAAATCACCGTGCTGGCACTGGCTGATCGTACACACTACTCTGCGCTACTCTTTTCAAAGTTTTACTCTTTGAGAAATTTTTTTATGATTTTTATTTGAAAATCTCTCAAATCCTGAGTTTAAGTTCAGATACGCCCAAAGGTGCACCTGAATTCCTCAAACCAAGGCTTGATATCAACTTGTAACACCCAAATTTTCAAATAATTTTTCACATTTTAAAAACACACTTTCATTTATAATTTTTATAAAAATATCATTTTACCATATAACAATCCGTAACATCACATCCCAACATCATAATATGTAAAAACTCCTCGTGTGTGTACTGATCAAGCCGACACCTTCCCGCGATCCTCACTGGTACCTGAAACACATAACACAACACTTTAAACATAGATGCTTAATGAGTTCCCTAAAATACGACATATAACACATAATAGCCACTCGAGGCTATAACTCTGTGGTCCCTCCGGTCCTAACTCTGTGGACCCTCTAGTCCTAACTTTGTGAACTCTTGAACATACACGACATGAATCACATAGAAATAATGCGGTGAGTTACAATCACATAAATAACATACAATACACTCTGTCATTTAACTCTAATTACCACTATAAGTAAAGTATAGTGAGAAGACTCACCTAAGGTAATTCGGTAATCACGAACTCGGTAAAATCTGGTCTAGCCTCTGCCTAGTCATATGGAATAAGCACTCTAATTAATATAACTCTCAAGGCTAGACTATACCCTCTCTTAGCACTCTTAGAAGGGTATAAGACCATTTTACCCTTCTCATGGCTCAAGCACCCTAACATTGACCAAAACCTAAAACTCAACAAAAGTCAACTCTCCGGGTTACGCTGCGCGTGCCAAACCTGTATGATGGGCGTACCCGGCGACCTCGGAGAAACAGGGAACGCGATCCCCTACGATGTGCGTACTGGGATTACGCCCTGTGTAACTCCCACTTTCAAACTCCTTAGCTTTTGGGGGTCTTAAACAGTTAAGACACATGCACAACTTTCAGATCTGACTATCCCTAAGCCTCTTAATCCATAAAGTTAGTGAATTTAAGCCTTTGCATGACTGGACAAGTTACTAACACCCATAACATTCCATTTCCATCCCTAGAAAGCTCATAACTTAAGCATGACCCCATAACAACGACCAAGTTGGGATTTTTATGGATCTATAACACAAATATCACTGAAATGGGATAGATCTCGGTCCATGGAGTCCATTACACTCATAAAGTCTCCACCTTTGGGTATTTTAACCCTAGAAATGGTCCATGCAACATCAAACCAAATAAAGAGGAAAGTTTTGAACTTTATAACTCTAGATGAAGCTCCTTCCTCTGAAGATCTCAGATCCAAACTTGCACTTCAATCCCTAGCCTCCACATGCTCCTCCCCTTCTTCTTCACTAAAACACCAAGGCACTTTTAGCTCCAAAACACTCACACTCAAGCTAAGGATGATGGAAGGCTCTCTTAGGGTTTCACTCTCTAATATAGAGGCTGAGAAATGAGCCTTAGCATCCCTTATATAGTGCACAAGCCAAATATTAGGGTTTGCATCTGGGCCTGCTATGCCCAGCGTAACCCTGGGTACACCTAGAGTACCTAGGCGAGTCCGCGTCTAACATAAGCGTATGAGTACACGCCACATACTCCCCAGTACCCCTAGCGTACTCATTTGCTACAAGAACTCGCTCAAGGGACTAATCTTGACAACTTGGCAAAAAGGAAGGGTTAAATAGCTTTACCTGAATTTCGGGATGTTACAATTGGCGGATTATTATTCAAGGACCATCTTGTGCTTTGTTATTCATTTCGAGTATCAAGGATGGTATGTATATAGTTGAGCTAGTGTGAGGCTTTTCATTTGCAAACATTAATCGAGGGTAGTTCGAACCCTAAGTGGTAGAGAACTTGGTATTCTTCATGTAGGATCACCTTCCAGATTGATTTTCTATGGTTTCAGCAGAATGGGCAAAGGAATATACGATTTACGTATGCTTGATTTAGGTTCAAATTTATTGTTACATAGAGGAAGGAAGTTGACTACCATCAAAGTGTTCGTGGTTATGAATTTTCTCGTTGCGTCTCTCAAGGATCTGTTGCATTCCTAAATGGTCATGAAGAATTTAAGATTTTATCAAATCGTGGGTACAGAGCAAGTTGTCGTTAGTTATACATCTTCAAGGACAGATACACTGTCCTTACGGCAGGAAAATGATGCGTAATGAACTTGTTGTTTTCACTAGTTCCTTTTTTTGAATCGTCAAGGATCTTCAGAAAGGAACAACCGAGTCGTTCAGGGTAGGTATCAAATATAGTGAACATGGTTAGCTTATAATATTGGTTAGTTACCTTTGGTTGAGATGGGCAATTATTGATCGGCCTTAGAGTTTGGTAAGAGTCTTTTCGCAAGGGCATTGTGCAATTTGTGTGGGATCATTAGGTTTCATTTTTGGCCCATTATGATCAATTGGTCATTTCATTCCTCATCAGCATGTGGGAGTCGGTCAAGGGTTTTCGAGCACTAGTAGTTGAAGGTGAAGCTGATGAGTCAACCCTTCATTAAGTTTTCTAAGATATATCTAGCTCTCTGTGTAGGTGTACTCACGATTGCTTTGTTCTAGAATTGGTTTTCCTAGGGGGTTTGAGTTGGAAGTTGTCCTTGGTTATTTAAAGTTTTGATATCAGAGCAATGTTTTTCAATTTTTCATGTATAATCGTAGCTGTGCAAAGTTCATTTTTGGTAGGTTACATCGTCTAGGTTGGTATTTGGATTTTTTATTGGTTTATTTGCGCATTGATGTGGTTTGTTCAGCTTCATTAAGGTGTGGTATCTTGTTGTCGTTTTTAGAAGAATGTTTCAATTAGCGGTTGAGGTTTGGCGTTTCCTTTATTTTGCTAGTACTTCACTCTTTGGGTAAGTTTATGTTAAAGAAGGATCACATCTGGATTGAGGAGCACTATCTTTTCTCCTAGATAGTGTGAAATATTGTGTTTTCAAGTTGGATCCAGTGTTAAGGTGTTTATCTTGTTTTTTCGGTTGTGTCCGGTCATGTTTCTCCTGATGATGCATTAGTGGATGTGTGGGTTGTGGAAGAGTTATGCGTTTTTTAATGGTATGGCTCTTGTAGATTTGACATGTGTTGTGTGGGATGTTGACTAGGTTCCGTTAGGTCAGGGGTGATGGTGTTGGATTAATGTCTAAGTCAATAACTATATTTGGTATGTACTTGACCCGACCCGACATGGTCTATTTGGGTTGCACTTCACCGGCACAATTTATATGGATAATCTTTTGATAATAGTATATTTATGATTATATTAATATATTATAAGTTCTAATATATTAATATGGAATCATATTATTTAATTAGTATTAATCAAGACTTAATTTAGAATTAATTAAGTGATCAAAATGAACTAATTAAATATGGACTCTTATATATGTGTGTGTGATGGGCCAAGTTCATTTAGGTTGGACTAAGCTTTCATGGATAGTCCACGAAGTGTTTAACCCATGGATCATATGAAATTAAAGGCCATGGGTTTAACCCTAGTCTACACACTATATAAAGATGTCATTGGTTGGTGAAATAGCGACAAGTGTGGGTACACTAAGCAGGCTAGCCAATTTCATTAAGAGAGAACAAAAGTATTCTTATTCTCAAAGTTTTCCAAGGTGTTTTGGTGATTTGTGATTCCAATTGAGGTTTCCACACTATTGAGGCTAAGCTCTTAAAGCTTAAAGACATCAAGCTACACCAAAAGGTATGTCATCTAACTAGTCTTTGTAGTATAGTTGCCTTATAGTATTCTAGTTAGAATTAAAGCCTTGGAAAGTTCTTATTTGCATGTATAATACAGAAAACATAGATCCAAGGTTTATAGGGTTGCATATACACCAAAGGAGTGACAGAATGCTTGCAACCCAACAGTGGTATTAGAGCCTAGGCTTGCTTTCTCTTATACTTGATGCAAATAAGTTTTTTCAAAGTTGAATCTGTCCAGACCATAAAACTCGATCGACGAGTTCATGCAAAAAAATCGACGAGTTCTTCATTTTAGGCATCAACTCGACGAGTTTCTTCAGGGACTCGACGAGTTTTGGGTGCTGACAGCTTGCTATTTGTTGTTTTGGCTGGAATTTGACTAGGAACATTACCCTAAGTTGTTTTTGACCTTATAAACTTGTTTTTGATGTGGTAATGTTCATGCTAATCCAATTTCAAAGATAATTGTCAATAGATTCATGTTTTGTATTAGTTTAAAAGTTATGCTAATTACATGAAAAAGTTTGATGTCATATATATTTCTTAATATGAGTTGCTTAGATTAATAGATAAGTTAACTGATTATTTGATTCTAAAATGTGTTTTTGTAACTTGTCCTCAAGTTATATGAAAAGTTACATTTAAGTTTCATAAAACTCATAAAAGATGGCAAATGTTACAAAATGAAGAGTCTTGTTCTCATTAAATGGTTTTATAACTCCATAACTTGTCCTCAAGTTATGGAGGTTCAAGAGTCACTTCATTAAGTAATAAAATTGTTGGATTAGTGTCTAAATCCATAACTATTTTGGTATGTACTTGACCCGATGGTGCATGGTCCTTTTGGGTTGCCTTCACCAAAGCAACTTGATAGGATGAATTATGGAGAGAAAGGATTAATTATGATTTATTAATATATTATGAGAATAATATATTAAAGGAGAAATCATATTGTTTGATTAATATTAGTCAAGAATTAATTGATAATAAATTTTGTGGCTAAAAGAGTTTAATTAAACTTAAGGGACTAGAACTGTAATTATAAGAATATTGCATTTGGGCTATGGATTACTTAATAATATATAAGTTGGACGAATTCTATGGGGAAGCCCATTAGAACTCATCCAAGGGATGTACCAAAGGAATCCATGGGCTTGTTAGGGATTAAGAAGTCAGATTAGGGTTTCCTAGTTTAAAACCCTAATAGCCTACATGCATAAAAAGCACCTTTAAGCCCCAAAAACGGGGTGATGAGATCCTCTAGGGTTTTGGACAATTTTGGGCAGCCTCCACTCTTGTTGTTCTTCATCCTATTGCTCTTGGTATTTATGAACCATCAGAGGGGTGACATTTGTGACTCTAAACTTTCTAAAGTCATTACAAGGAGGAATTGTGATTGTTCTTGCTACATAACAATCAAGGTAATATCTTAAACCCATTATTATGTTAATATCGATTATCATATGCTAGAATTAGGGTTTATAGTCTTGGGTGAATTGTATGTACAATAGAGAAACCTAGATCCAAGTATTAGGGTTTGTATGAGCACATAGGATATTCTAAAGGATAAAACCCAACAGTGATATCAGAGTCTTGATTGGTTTCTATTGTATTGTTGCCTAGTATATTCATTCTTGGTGCAAAAATCGATTTTTTGGCCCCCTGACTGATGAACTCGGTGAGTTCCAATGTGGACTCGGCGAGTAGCTCCAACTCGGCGAGTCCATAGATGAACTCGGGGAGTTCGAGCGTCAGTTAGGCGGATTTTTGGGATTTTTACCTATTTTGACTTAGGATAATTGACATAATTGTTTAAAATTAATAAAATACGAATTATATTGATTCCTTGTGATTATCTTTGTCAAAATAAAAGATTTTGGTCATCTAATTAGATAATTGTTACCTTATTTGATAAATATTAAATTATTTGAATTATTTGATCATTATTTTGCAAGAATTTGAAATAGATCTTATTAGATAACCACCAATTAATTGTTAATTGCCTTATTTGAATTATGTGATCTAGAATATTCTTGACAAAGTTTGGAAAAGTTTCAAATTAATCCTTTTAGGTTTTATAGTTTGAATTTGAACTTAAAAGTTTTGTTTTTGAAATTCAAATAGTTAAAACCCTAATGTTTTGAAATGTTTCAAAACATGCCCTCATGTTTTTGAATTTAAATGTTGATT
The DNA here is from genome assembly GCF_052625555.1 of Lactuca saligna. Lineage (NCBI taxonomy): Eukaryota > Viridiplantae > Streptophyta > Magnoliopsida > Asterales > Asteraceae > Lactuca > Lactuca saligna. The sequence goes on along the minus strand of NC_136421.1, from coordinate 109,929,138 downwards.
AAAAGTTAATTTTGAAATGTTAAATTCTTAAACCCTAGTATTGTTTTGAAAAGTTCAAATCACACCCTTATGGTTTTATTAATTTATTAAAAATTAAAGGAGATTTAATAAATCCATAAAGTTTTGGTTTACAATTTAATTAAATTAAAAGTATAATTATTAAATTTGACCACCTAGTATTTTAAAAGTGTAAAATACACCCTATACTATATATAACATTAAAAGTCTAACATTATATATATGTATGAGTAAAAGTCAGTCTTAACGTTAGTAGGCCTCATTCACGAAGCTGGTCTATAAGTGGTGTTTAAGGAAATTGCCTATAAAATGGCGATCGAATGGGTATCTACTCTTACCCACCACACTCTTGACTAGTGGAGGGTTCTTAGCCGAACGAGTAGGATAGGAAAAAACCTTCCATTATAAGTATAATGATGTATAAAAGTAACTAAATGTTTTTACAAATTCCCAATCTTAGTTACTTTAGGCAAAAGTGAATTGATGCAATTCCATGAAATTACACTTTGTGCCCTTGCGAAGGTGTTAGTGGAGCGTGTGTGGTTTACCGGCACACTAAATGGTTCTAAGGAAAGGTAGCAAAGGGTGACTCATGTTTGTCATAGTTTGGTGGAGCGTGTGTGGTTTACCGGCACATCAAATAGGTGACCGTAATGTGTGAGGGAACCATGTAAGTTTGCATGGTTAATCACACCTGCTTTGTGATCCTCGGCATCCCAGTCACAAACAAGAGGGGCATATCAAGATTTACACATGCCATTGAAAAGTTCAATGAATCTCAAAGGATCTAGGAGTTTTCATGTATTTAAAACTTAAATTTCTTTTTCGTTTTTCATGGTGGAAAATTAGTGAATCGTCATTCACTTACCTTCAATTATTCAGCAACTAGATTACGACATCCCTTTTCTAGGTTGTAGTGTATTGTGTTGGGTCCTAGCCTTAATATCTCATTTGGGTGATTTATTAAGGACTCAATCTATCAACTAACTTGAATTTATGTTTTATCCCGTTTTGTAGATGTCAAAGTTCAACAACTATGGTCTTCCCAAATCCCATGGAACAAGCTTTCCACATGAAGATGATATTCCATGATTCGATCGAGGAATAAGAAATCATGCTTCACTTCCTCCTCCTCCTCCTCCCGTTGTTCTCCCTAACCCACTAAATCGAAGAATTGAAAGGTTCAATGTCACTAAAGCCCTATTGGAAATGAAACATGAAGATGGTAAACCCGTGTGTGCCCACATTCTAGGAATGAAATCACACATTGATAGGTTGATAATGTTGGGTGCATCATTCCCTGATGAGTTGGCTGTAGGCTGGGTTCTATAGTCACTCCCTGAATCATATAATGAGTTCAAAAGAAAGTATTATATGATGGATCACGATGCAAACCTCATTGACCTAACTTACATGCTCATTGCTGCTGAATCAGAAGTGGTTTGGCAAAGTAATGGAGCATATTTGTTGGGAAAGTCAACCAACCATGCTTCCAAGGACGTTTTAAGAGAACCGACCTGCATTTGCTGCCAAGAAAAAGGGCGTTAGATACAAGTCTGCCTTAAGAGACTGAAGAGTCCAGAGATGGGAAAGTCAAAGAGTATGGCTGTACTTCAGGTAAAATTCACTATCTAACTCAATTAAGTTCCTATTCATTGATTCTTAATACATAATGTGATAAGATTGCATTTGAATGTTTTGCAGGATCGATGAAAAGAGAGGAAGCTTGATGAAACAACAAGATGAATCTAATCACGAAGATATGGATTTGAAGATTAGATTTTGAGCTTAGATAGAGTTGTTAGGAATATTTATTACATAATTTTTCCGTTGATTTTGCATTGTAAGGAAAAAAAATTTCCGCTGCTTTTATAAAGAAAATAAATTTTGTTTGACATGTTTATTTATTTATTTCCTTGCAATGAAATCGTTATGAAAAATTGATGTTCGTATATTTACAACAAATGGATGTGATTCTTAATTATGTTGTTTGTGGAAATGTCGAGAATTACCAAATAGGGAAAGTTTCTCATTGCCCAAGTTTCTATTGGATAGAGATTTGGAATCATACAACAAGAATTGTATGATGAATGAATAAACTTTCACATTTGGAAATTAGACTAATTCGTTGACAAAGTGTCAAGTGAAGGACTAGGAGATCGAGTACACAAGGTTATGTGTTGATCAAGTCCACCACAAGAGTAACAAAGATATTGGTCACGATCTACTAAAAGTTTACCAGATATGATTACACTTATAAGATTAAGTGTGATTTTGAATTGATTGTAAAAGTTTAAATCAATAAGCCAAACGAATAAGAAAAGTCAAGTAGGCAGAAAGATAAAAGTTTCTCTATTCTAAGAAGAAGGGAGAGTACCTTTTATTATGTTTTATGATAGTTCTTAATGATTAAGAACCATATCTCAATTGATCCTCTAAGTAAGTCTTAGTACAATTGTATGTCTAATAAGAGGAATCAAGAAGTGAAGAAATGGTTAAATCAAGAAGTCAATCACACTTCGTTCCAAAACAAGTCTTAAAGTTAAGATTGTGACATTGAGTGACAAGTATCAAGAAGGTTTATAACACTCATCAAGTGTAGAATATGGAAAAGTTTTTTCTTATTCTTGTACATTTGAAATTGGAAAGTTGTGATGTATTGGATAAGACAAAGGTTAACTTGGACCAATTTTGTGAAGTGTTTTGATAAAACCTACACTAACTCTTGAATATTTGGTTGTCAAGAAATGATTTATTGACAAGAGAATCTTATATGTCAAGGAGTCAGTGGGAGTCTTAATTGTCTTGAAAGGTTTCAAGAACAAATCAAAATAAACCTTATCTAACATCACTAGCACACGACTTGAGGTTTATAACCTATCGTGTTGACGTTATTTTGTTTCTGTGCCATTCCAATTGAGTTAATTATGCTTATGAATTCTATGAGTTCTCATTTGAATGCATAAAAGGAAAGGACCTTAATCAATGAAAAGTACATTGACAAGAAAGGGTGAGCTGCTTAACTGCTTGGAAGACATGGTGGGCAGCCGCGTTACCATAAGGCAAGAAATCAAGATTGAGAATGTTCGGTCCATATGAGTTTGGATTTGTCGCAAACTTTTGTTTTGACAAATTCACATGGATAGGAACACACACATACACCATTAAATCTAAGTGTCATAATATTCCCTCCTTCATGAAAATGACTGTGAGGAAATGCTTTCACTAAGAGAGATTTTAAGAAGACAGCAATTGCAAAATTGTATTCTCGAATTCGATTATGGTTACGGTATCCCTTTCCATGATTCGAATTGTGAGATTTGGCAATTAGTCTTAATTGTTTAGACACACATATGAGTTATCTAAGGCAAAGGTGTATAAGTTTGAGAAGCCTTGATAAAGGATTATTATAGCATTAGGTATTAGAAACATGAACTTAAGAAATTCAATAAGTATTGTTTTTCTAGAAGTTAAGCTGTTTTCTGAATACATGTCAAAGCTAGTGGGAGCATAAGTGTTATGTTTATAATAATCATCATGATAGTGGGAGCATAAATGTTATGATTGTATGATTATTAAGGAAAATATTGCAAATTAGCAATATCAATTATAGAAAACATGAGTCATATTTGCAAAGTTGAAAGGGCTGAATAGTTGTTTTGCTATAATTAAGGGAGAGAATATCATGCTTCATTTCAAAACTAAAGGCTTAGGTTGTGGAATGTTAATAAAATTAATCAAGGATACATAGCGGGTTCTTAAAGTTCAATTATGATTACGGGATTCCTCTTCATAATTCGAATTGTGAGAACATAGTACATAGAATATTATGGCAGAAGATTGATAAAGTATCAAATCTTTATGTAAGACATTATGAATCGTGTCCCATACGCTTCGGGTATAGGATCGATTGCAAATGCTATAATATTTGACCATTCTAAAATTTTCCAAATGTCTAGTGCATTTAGAGGGAAAAAGGACAAGAATCGGTTTCGACTAAGATAATTAAACAACTATCCAAATTTCGCCGAGGATTGGTCGCTTGTGAGTAGTTGGAAGTATAGTATTGGATGGAGTATATCGACATTATTATGAATAGATATGATTCTATTAAGAATAAGTTGGCATATGGTAAGTATGGAAAGGTTTCCATATTGGGAGTTAGATATTGAGAATCTATGTCTAGATTAGAAACTTTATGCAAAAGGATGTTCAAAGAAATGTACTTGGAGTGAGAGACATCACATCTATGGAATTGTCTTGTAACAATATCTGATAGAGGACTTTGTAATTTCATTGGCAATAGTCATTGTGACTTTAGTGCAGTGACATTACGAAAGGATCATTGAATAAAATGTTAGAATCTAACATATTCTATAATTGGCAAGAATTTGATATTCTTACACTTGTGATAAGGATTGGGAGTTGTGGAATGAGTATGATTTGAAATGTGTTCATTTGATCTATTTCACAAAGTAAGAACAAGAGGTAAACATTGTGTGCATGCTGAGAGCATGGGACAAGTGTTGTAATTCAAGTAAGAAGTTGATTACCCGAAACAACAAATAATGAGTAATCGATATGGTGATAAATAAAAGGTGTTTTATTTATACTCAAAGGTTTGAGGCCATATGGGATTAGTATTATTCTTGTGTTTCACCTTGCATGTTTTGACTTCCTGAATAATTTAATTGGCTAAGAACAGTCAAATTATTCGAACGGGCCATAGTCGTTCATATGTTGGAAGTAGATATGAATGAAGACTATCGTAAATTGGTGTGTGGATTGTCTAAAGAGCATTAGACATAAGCAAATGTTTGCTGAAACGTTCATGAGTGCTTATGAATATGATTTGAGCATTGGATTAAACCCACACTCACTTGGATCACTTCATGGATTTTATCACGAGTGATTGGTGAGATGATAACATCTTATATTCTTGAAACCGAGATGTGTGAGTTGTATCTTGCGAGTCCGTTGCACATTGATGATATGTAAACACACTAGTAACTTGGTGTTATAAAACATATTGTTGTGTATGATTCGGTGAGTGAGTGCAAGCGAGCATTGAATCAAATTTTATCCGTTCCTTTTATCCAAAGTATGATAAAAGCGATATCTTTGGGCCCCTCGATGATTTACTGATGACAAACATAAATGCTCGGCCGAGCTAGGGCTAATTTGATTTGTTCAATTAGTCAGTCGTCATAAATTGGAAGTCGGGAAATAGTATAGAGATAATGATTAGAATTCATGTCTTATATCTATACGATATCTAGAATGGAGGAATATATGATCCCTTATCTAAAGGACACGCGTATCTGATAAGATCAGAGTTGACAGTGGCTTTAGAAAGCTACGATTGCAGATCAGGATCTGAAGTCATACGCTGAATAGTTATTAGACTTATCCAAGTAGGAGACTGTTGGATTAGTGTCTAAGTCCATAACTATTTTGGTATGTACTTGACCCGATGGTGCATGGTCCTTTTGGGTTGCCTTCACCAAAGCAACTTGATAGGATGAATTATGGAGAGAAAGGATTAATTATGATTTATGAATATATTGTGAGAATAATATATTAAAGGAGAAATCATATTGTTTGATTAATATTAGTCAAGAATTAATTGATAATTAATTTTGTGGCTAAAAGAGATTAATTAAACTTAAGGGACTGGAACTGTAATTATAAGATAATTGCATTTGGGCTATGGATTACTTAATAATATATAAGTTGGACGAATTCTATGGGGAAGCCCATTAGAAATCGTCCAAGGGATGTACCAATGCAATCCATGGGCTGCTTAGGGCTTAAGCAGTCAGATTAGGGTTTCCTAGTTTAAAACCCTAATAGCCTACATGTATAAAAAGCACCCTTAAGCCCCAAAAACGGGGTGATAAGATCCTCTAGGGTTTTTGACGATTTTGGGCAGCCTCCACTCTCCTTGTTCTTCATCCTCTTGCTCTTGGTGTTTATGAACCATTAGAGGAGTGACATTTGTGACTCTAAGCTTTCTAAAGTCATTACAAGGAGGAATTGTGATTGTTGTTGCTACATAAAAATCAAGGTAATATCTTAAACCCATTATTATGTTAATATCAATTATCATATGCTAGAATTAGGGTTTATAGTCTTAGGTGAATTGTATGTACAATAGAGAAACATATATCCAAGTATTAGGGTTTGTATGAGCACATAGGATGTTCTTATGGATAAAACCCAACAAAAATGTGTAACCTTAATTAATTCCATAAGTTACAAAATAAAGGAAAAGTTACATTCTATTATTGGTTTAAAGTCTTCCATAACTCGTGCTCAAGTTATGGAACTTGAAGAGTCTTTTAGTTAAAACTACATTAAACACATAAGTTATGGAGTTAATTAGTTTTGAATAGTTTCAAAACTGGCCATCAAGTTTTGGAATTTTAAAAGTTTTCACTTATGAGTACTTTAATTCCAAGTTAGCCCTTAGAATTTTAAAAGTTAAAATTCAACCCTTATACTTTATAATATTATAAGTTAATAATATTTATATATATGTATAAGAGTAAAGTCAGTCTTACCATTACTAGGCCTCATTCACCAAGCCGGTCTATAAGGGGGTATAAGGTTATTGCATATAAAATGGAAGTTTAATGGGTGTCCACTCTCACCCACCGCTTCCTTGACCGGTGGAGGGTCGTTAGCCGAACGGGTAGGAAAAGGACTAGAATTCTCCCTTCATTAAAAGTGTTAATGATAAATACTAAGTAACTAAACCTTTTATAAATACCCAATCTTAGTTACTTAGGAAAAAGTGAATAAGGTGCTAATCCATGAAATTACCCTTTGCGCTTTGTTTAAGTCGGTTAGTGGAGCGTGTGTGGTTAACCGGCACACTAACTCATACTTAACAAGGTAGGCAAATGCTAACTTAATGTTTATCATAGTATCGATGGAGCGTGTGTGGTTAACCGGAACATCGATTGAGGGGTAAACACTTAAGGGTACCAAGTAATTTACATGGTTACTTCAGACCTTGTTTTGTGATCCTCGACATCCCAATCACAAAACCTGAAGGGCATACTCGAGATTGAAACATTCCATTGAAAAGTTCAACGAATCTCAAAGATCTAGGAGTTTCAAATCCAATTAAAACCTATTAACACATTTCTCTTATCTTGGTGGAAATTGGTGAATCGTCATTCACCTACCTTCAAATATTTTATAGCTTGGATTACAACATCCCTCTTCCAAGGTATACAAGTATTGTGTTGGGTCCTAGCCTTAATATTTTATATTGGGTGTTATATTAAGGACTTTAAATCAACTATCTTGAATATCTCCCAAAAAGATGTCTAGTTCAGATATCTATGATCTACCCAAATCTCTTGGAACTTCAGTTCGTCCACCTCCTCCAATTATTCTCCCTATCCCACAAGTTCAAGGTCACTATAGCCCTATTGGCAAGCAAGGTCTATGTGTGGTCGCATGTTGGAGATGAATTCACATATTGACAAGCCGGGAGAGTTGGGTGTAAAAGTCTTGATAAAGTTGGTGGTTCAATCACTTTCTAAGTTACATAGTGAGTTCCTTTGGGACTCCTATGAAACAGACAATGACAAGACCCTTAATGATCTTATCTATTTGCTTGGTACTCCTGAGTCAACAATGATTTGGAAGGCTATTAAAGCAAATTTGATAAGAAGATCGACTTCCCAAAGCTTTATGGACATTGACAATGGTGACACTGAAAATCCTGGAAAAGCATTCTCTTCCCAATGGAAAGGGATCGGCCATAGTCAACTTGTTTCACCAAATGGTAAAGAGAAAGACTAAGTCTGTGATAGTCCCATGTACCATTACCAAAGATTTCGTATGTTAAAGTGCCAAAAGGAAAGGGCATTGGTTGCTAAGCTGCCATGTTTTCCTAAGGATGTTAAAGTCAATAAGTTTGAATCTACTTTAGGTAAAGTCCATTGTCTAACTCTGTTCAGTTCCCATTTGGAGATTCTTATTACATAATGTGACTGAGTCACATGGTGATGTTAAAAGAAACAAAGAAAAGAGAGAAAGCTTAAAGGAAGTTTTGCTGCTTCTGATTGCGAAGATGGATTTCGATCGCATCAGAATTTTGAAGTTGTTACTTAGGAGTTATGGCACATTGCTTAGGAATAGATAACAACAAGGTTTTCATATGGATTGTAAGGATAAGTATTTCCGCAAAGTTTTAAAATAAAAGGAAATTTTTGATTTTATTTATTTTGAGTATCCTTACAATGACATTTGTGAAAAATTATTGCTTATATGATTCCATTGATAGCAATATTGGAAAACAGATTTCAGCTTTGGAAAATTAAGACTAGTTCCTTCTTCACATGTATATGTGAGTCAAGTGAAGGACTAAGGGATCAAGTACACTTTCTTGTGCACTTATCAAAGTCCACCACAAAAGATGGATAAGACTATGCATCATAATTTACTAAAGTTTAGTAAATATGGTTATACATAAGAGCTTAAGTATAATTCTGAGACATTGGAAAAATTTCAATGTATCACAGAACGAATAAGAAGAATCAAGTTAGGCAGAAGGATAAAAGTTTCTCAAATCTGAATAGATGGGAGAGTACTTTAGTATCATGTTTTAAGATCATCTTAATGATTTTGAGACCTTATCACAATTCATACTCTAAGTGCATTATGATAGTTAAGAAGAGGAGTGATGAATTGCTGAAGTGGTTAAATCAAGAAGATGATTCGTACTTCGTTCCAAAAACAGTTCATAGAGTTATACTCTAAGATTGTAACTTGAGTGACATCTCTTAAAAAAGGTTTAAAACACTTGTCAAATGGAACAGTAAAAGTTTTCTACTCTTGTACATTTGAAATTGGTAAGTTGTGATGTTTTGGATAAAACAAAGACCAACTATGGCTAATTGTGTTAAGTGTCTATCTTGATTAGAATCCACACTATCTGTTGAATATTTGGCAAGAAAGTCTTATAGGTCAAGGAGACAGTGGGAGTCTAAAGGATCCTGAAAGGGTTTCAAGAAGTAATCAAGAATAAAAACCTATATTTTATCGCTAGCACACAACTAGAGGTTTATAACCTAATGTGTTTACATTTCTTTGCCCATTCAAGTTAAGTTGGCTACACATTTAAGTTCTACATGTTCTCAATTGTTTGCATAGCTACTTGGAAGCAATGGAAAGCCCTTGAGCTGCCAGGTGGCAAGAAGTTAAGATTTCACAAGTTTAATCCATATGAGTTAGGATTTGTCACTAACCTAGTCTTGTGATTATGGTTTTGACAAATTCACATGGATAGGAACACTTACACCATAAAATCCAAGTGTCATAAGGTTTCTCTTCGATTCATGAAAATAATTGTAAGGAAACTCTTTCACTAAGTAGGTTTTGAGTAGATAGCAATTGTGGGAATGACAAAAGGTCTAAACATTATGATTACAACATCCATCTTCATAATTGTTTAGACACACATGCGAGCTATCGAAGAGAGGTGTATGATTTTGATAAAGTCTTATCAAGGCAATCTAGTATCATAAATATGAACTTTTATTAGAAAGTCAATAAAGTATTGATTTTTAGAAGTCCAATAGATTTCTGGGTACATGTCAAAGCTAGTGGGAGCATAAGTGTTATGCTAATAATCATCATGTTAGTGGGATCATGATAATGATGGTATGTATTGCACGTTAGCAAAGTTAATTATAGAAAAACAAAAGTTTCAAATTGTGAGGTTGTAGGGGTTGAAAAAGTTGTTTTGCTATAATTAAGGCAGAGGAAATTATACTTCATTTCAATTATGAAAAGCTTACATTGAGTTTATAATCATTCTAAAGAGCTTATATTGAGATTTTAATCACCTTTAGTCAAGAATATATATATGAATTTCATGTTGGATTGGTTCAACTTAAGAAAATTCTATATATTGCGTTCTAAAAATTCGATTATGATTACAACATCCCTTTTCATAGTCAAATTTTAAGAATATGGCAAACAAAAATTATTATGGCAAAAGACTGGTTTAGAACCATGTCTTTATGTGAAACATCATGAATCGTGTCCCATTTACTTTGGGTACAAGATCAATTACATGTGCTATAATATTTATCCTTTCTAAATTTTCCAAATGCCTTGGGGCATTAAGGAGGAAAATGTCTAGAATTGGATATAACTAAAGTGATTAAGCAATTATCGAGGACAATCTAAGGTTTACCAAAGATTGGTTGCTCAAGGACAGTTGGAAGTATACAGTTAATACTGGAAGGCCATATTGACATTATCTGAAAAGGGGCAACTCTTGTTCAGAAGTGATAGTCAAAATGGGAATATAGAGTTTTCTTCATAGGTGGAAACAATCTGTGTATGGTTAAAGAAACTTAATGCAAGAAGCATGTTCAAAGCAATGCACTTTGAATCTGAGACATTGTTTCCATGAAATTTCTCTCCATTGGAATACTCTATAATGATTGTTGCCAAGTCTTTGTGGCTTTGTGCATAATCATTATAAGAGGAACGGTGCATATAAGTTTAAAGTCTAAACAAATTTTGAGGAATTAAGAGTGTGAAAAGAGTGTCATTGAAATTATGTTCAATTGATCTAATTCACAAAGAAAAGGATCATAGAAAAACATAGAGTTCATACTTGGTGTATGGCAAAGCTGTTGTTTAGAAAACATAGTGTACATGCTTGGAGCATGGGACACCTAGTGTTTTAATTCAAGTATAAAGTTGATAATACCAAAACAATGAATAATAAGTAATCAATATGGTGATAAATAGAAAGTGTTTTATTTATATTCATAGGTTTTGATACCATATTAGATTCATTTATTCTTGTGTTTCTCTTTGCATGTTTTGACTTCCATAATAACTAGGTTATTCTTCCGGAATGACTAAGTTATTCAAACCATCCACAGTCGGTCATATGTTGGAAGGAGATATGAATCAAGACTATCATGGGTTGGCTTGTAGAGGTCCAAGTTGGTGGAAAAGTTCGTTCTACAACACTCATGAGTACTCATAAGTTCTGAGTATTGGATTCAACCCGCGCTCATTTGAATCACTTCATGGATTTTATCACGAGTGATCATGAGACGATAACATCTTATATTCTTCAAACCTAGAGATATGAGTTGTTTCTATGAGTTGATGGTACATTGATTGCATGAAAACGCATTAGTAACTCAATGTTATAAAATGTGCCTTTGTGTATGATTCAACAAGTAGTAGAACAAGCCATATGAGTCAAAGTTTATTCATTCCTTTTACCTTTGGGATAAAAGTGATATATGTGGGCCCCTCGATGATTTAATGATGACACATGTGAGTGCTTGGCCAAGCCAGGACTGATTTGATTTGTTCAATCAGTCATTCGTCATGAATCGGAAATCGGGAAACAACAAATGGACAGAGAGAATGATTATAATCCATGTCTCAGTCCATATGATATCTAGAATGGTGGAATATATAATCCCTTATATAATGGACAAGTTCGTTGACAAGATCAGAGTTCGATAGTGGATTTAAGAGCTACGATTGCCAGTTAGGTTTTGAAGTCATACTCAATAATAGTTTTATACTTATCCAAGTGGGAGACTATTCGATTAATGTCTAAGTCGATAACTATATATGGTATGTACTTGACCCGACCCAACATGGTCCATTTGGGTTGCACTTCACCGGCACAATTTATATGGATAATCTTTTGACAATAGTATATTTCTGATTATATTAATATATTATAAGTTCTAATATATTAGTATGGAGTCATATTATTTAATTATTATTGATCAAGAATTAATTTAGAATTAATTAAGTAATCAAAATGAACTTATTAACTATGGACTCTTATATATATGTGTATGATGGGCCAAGTTCATTTAAGTTGGACTAAGCTTTCATGGATAGTCCATGGAGTGTTTAACCCATGGATCATATGAAATGAAAGGTCATGGATTTAACCCTAGTCTCCACACTATATAAAGATGTCCTTGGTTGGTGAAATGGGTACAAGTGTGGGTACAATAAGAGGGCTAGCCGATTTCACTAAGAGAGAACAAAAGTATTCTTTTTCTCAAAGTCTTCCAAGGTGTTTTGGTGATTTGTGATTCCACTTGAGGCTTCCACACTATTGGGGCTAACCTCTTAAAGCTTGAAGACATCAAGCTACACCAAAAGGTATATCATCTAACTAGTCTTTGTAGTATAAGTCCCTCATAGTATGCTAGTTAGGATTAAAGCCTTGGAAAGTTCTTATTTGCAAGTATAATAGAGAAAACACAGATCCAAGGTTTATAGGGTTGCATGTACACCATATGAGTGTTAGAATGCTCAAAACCCAACAGATGGAAGTATACCTATATGTCTACAGGGTGTTGGTCTAGATTCTTCATGTCTTTGGTTATGGTGATGGCAGAAACGGTGAGGAACCGTGAGCTTCTCATCCCAGTGGTAGTAGATTCCACTCTTCATTTAAAAGTTGGACATCGTAAGGTCGGAGAGGTCTTGGTTAGATCAGATAAACGAGTTGTGGTTAAGATGGTAGATGTATGAGGGTGAGCTTGTCTGTAGAAGATATACATTATCTTGGAGTTTTCAAGATTTTAACAAGGGAGTCAGCACTTCTAGATATAGATTAGTCGTGATGTGTTCGTATTCGTTCTTCATCAGGTTGCTTATTTATTGCTAAGGATTGTTTTGACTTTTGGGTTTCAAGGAAGTATACGTATAGAGCATTGTTCCAGCACTGTAGTGGAATGATTTTGACCTTCGGGAGTTTCCGCTCGGGTTTGGCGTATGTGCCTGGCTTTTGGAAATCATTGTGATTTAATTGTAGTTTTGTGCATTCAAAGTGGCACTAGATCGTGCAAGAGGGAAATGGACTTCGAAGAACCCGCAAATGGTACTTAAAGCGTGTTTTAAGAGTAATTTGTAAAGACTAATTTTGAGGACGAAATCTAATGTAATCAGGGGAGACTTGTAACACCCGTTTCCCAGATTAGATTAACAAAAGACTTAATGGGATCAAAGATGCGGTTTTAGAGAAAACGTCATGCCACGGCGTGAGACATAGGTTACCACGACGTGGCCACAATTGTATAAAACGCACATCAATCTTGTACTTCACGACATGACAAGCTTATATTTACGATGTGGCAGCCTCGTAAGTGCTTAACTATAATTTCGAGGCTTGTGCCCATAGTTGAGGGAAGTGGGGAATATGGTTTACACACTCTCAACCTCCATCACCTCCCTTTCACCCTCTAAGAAAGCCTAGCCTCAATTTTGACCTTGTAAGTTATTTGTGATGATTTTAGACCCTTTCAGAAGAATAAGGTCTTCTTGTTTCATTGTTTCTGTTAGCAAACCTATGCATCATTAGCTTATGCTATTTTTGGACTCCTGTAAGTCCTTAAGATCTTACCTTTCTCATTATATCATGTTAGATCTATGTTGCTACCCACTTTTCTCCATGTTTGGGGTTGAGTTGGGTGCTTAAATTCATAAACTTAGCAACTTTATGGATGATTGAGGTCCTTTTGTAACACCCTAATTCTCAGGTATTGATTAAATAAAAGGTTCTTTGGTTTTAAGTCCTAATCAACGAGTTGGTTGCCCTACTCGTCGATTAGCAGTAGGGTGGGATCGCGTGTTTAGTGACCTACTCGCCGAGTCCAAGAAGGGACTCAACGAGTAGGAGTTGGCAGATGAAACGCTAAATCCCGGGGTGTTGCACCCTATTTAAGGAAGCCTCAGCCTCCTTTAGCCTCCTTACAGTCTTTGAGAGCTTAGGGAAACCCTAATTCATGTGGTACTCCTTGTGGTGTGTTATAGACCTTGGAAAGAAGATTTGCTTGGAGGGAAAAGCTTGAAGAGTAAATAATTTGAGGCAAGGATGGTGTGGGAAATAGAATTTACCTCATCTAGAATCTTTTGGAGGTATCAAGTTGCAATCTTTACTCCCCTTTTCTTCTAGAACTCTCTGGTTGAGTTTTATGGTTTTATTGATTTTTGGGAGTCATATTAGTGAGCTATAGGCTAGACCTGAAGTTGTAATTTCAGATCTGGACCCTTCTCAAGTTCTAGAATCACAAAGTTTCTGTTTTAGTCGTGGTTGAGGCCCTCCTTGTGCATGAAACCCCATTAAGAGCTTAGATTTCGTATTAAGAGCCTTTTTAGTCATACATGCACGTAAACTTTGCAACTTTACGTAAAAAGCATGTCCTAGAAGCTTGGATCTATAATTTGGAGCAATTACATGGTTTAAATAAGTGTGTATGGCTTAAGGATTGAAGGAACTCGGCGAGTCACAAGGTTGACTCGGGGAGTCTTATGAAGATGGCCATTGAATTCGACGAGTTGATGAACAACTCGGCGATTCTGATAAGATTGCCTTAGACTCGATGAGTTGTATGAACAACTCGGCGAGTCGGATGAGTTTTCCACGAGTTATGAATGTGTGTGTAGCCGATGTGTTGCAAGATGGAAACTTGATGGGTGGACTTAGGGTTTCGATCAAAAATCGTCAGAACTCGACGAGTCACCCGATGACTCGGCGAGTGGGAAAGAACTTCAAAGAACTCGGCGAGTAGCAGGCGGTACTCGGTGAGTGAAGGTCAACAGAGACTGTTGACCTTGACTGAGGACTTTAACTTTGACCTGGGGTTGACTGGTTAGTTTATGGAGTACTTGTGAGGTTCAGGATTTATGAGTGCTCGTACAATGGTAATAGGTGGAGGAGCCTTTGGCGAGTGATCTGAGAGTTGGGATTTATCTACCGAGTCGAAATCTGTGAGGTGAGTTATCCTCACTATATCAAATGGGTCTAAGGCACCAAGGCCGGCCCTTTAGTTGTTATCATTATGATATATATATATATATATATATATATATATATATATATATATATATATATATATGGTTATGATCTGATAGATTGGAATCAGGATAGACAGTATGTTATGCTTCTATGATCCTTAGGGATCGGGTTGTTAGTGGCCTTCTAGGTGTGTTTTCTACTCATGAGAGATTTCTATGATTAATGATTAGTGAGTTAGCTATGTTTGATGCCTATATATGCCAGTATATGTTTGTTTTACGCACATGATTGTTTGCTCATTGATTTGGGTTGATGCGGTCCTGCTTTGTGCTGAAGGCCAACATACCTTATGAGCGGTCCGGGAAGACTGTAGGCCCACATTGCAGTCCAGTCATGATGATGGCTCGGTGAAGATTCAGTAGATTGTAGGCTTTGTAGCGGGGTCCCGTCACACCAATGGCCCAGTATGCATGTTGTTGATTTATGGTTACAAATTTTGTATTCCAGTGTGGTATTGGTGTTTTGGGGGTAGCTCACTAAGCCCTCGGGCTTACAGTTTGCAATTTATTGTTTCAGGTACTTCAGGAGGAGATCATGGCATGGCAAAGGCGTGACCGTACCGCTTCTCATCCTTATGATCTTATATTGGGACACTCTGATGGATATTGATAGAAAATGTTTTGTAAACAGTTACTCATTGGTTTTTAAATTATGATTGAAAAGTTTTAGATTTTGACGTCAAAATCTATGGGTGTTACAAGTTGGTATCAGAGCCTTGGTTTGAGTGAATTGGAGGAGCACTCGTGTGAATCCAATCTTAAATCAAGGAGATTTTCAAAAAGTAAAATTTTAAAATGGTTTTTTTTTAGAATAAAGGATGGAGGATGCAGAGGGTACGATTAGTCGGAGCATGTAAGTGAACCCCAAAATACCATATAATTATTTGATATTCTGATATATTAGAAAAGCATGCTAGTGCTAGGCTAGGGATCTTTAGGAATCGCATGATAGATCTGCCTGATTATATGATACCCATTAGCCTAGGGCCTTTTGTATATCGAATTGACATCATAACTGTAGATGTTTAGTGTATGCATCGCGGCTGTAGAAAATTAAGATCTTATAACCTGAGAATGTTGATTCGGCCTTCGGGTAGGATTAGATATTGAAAAATCTATTGGGTCCAACGTTATGTGCAACTAGCATGCACTAGCGCTGTAGGGGATGATGAAATTTTCATGGATGTGTGAGTCGTGATAAGTGGTGAGACTAGATGCGAGATATTTGATTTTCCTCGAGAAGTGAGGGTTGAGCGCATTTCTATGTTGATAATATTGTTAGGGCGTTCTGGTGATACTTGAGACAAATATGGGTAGGTTTGGAAGGTAGTATGGGCCTGTACTACTGAAAGCACAAGACCCATACACGTAGCAAGGAAATCACAACCCCTAGGGTTTGTGGGAATTAGTCTCTCGATATTATGATTATTAATCTAACATCTTGGGTATATTTTCAGTATGGTGGTGACGAGATGTTTTTCTGCTGGATTCGGGTCGGGATCTGGGTCAGGATCGGGGTCGAGAGATGGAGGGTTGCAGGTGCTGGATGCACCTGAGCCCGTGGTTCAGATTGGGAAAGAGGAGTTAGATGCTAGGATCGGGGAGATCCTGCAAGATGAGATTGTTGCGGTGTTCCGAGCGCAGCTACCAGAGATATTTGGGTCCATTAAGACCGCGATGGTTGAGTACTTTGATCAGCGATATGCAGCTCTGGCAGAGATAGCGGCCACTGCAGCCACATCGACTGTAACCGCGGTAGGGGTTGGAGGAGGAGCCGGCACGGCTTTCCAGTAGTGGGACTTCGATAACACGAAGCCCCCGACATCTGATGGTACACATGATGCGATTAGGGCTATGAGGTGGTTGTCTAACGTGAAGGGTTGTTTCTTCACGTGCTCGTTCCTGGCTGACCAGAAGGTTAGGTGTGCCCTGAACCTGCTAAGGCTCGAGGCAAAGGACTAGTGGACATTGACGATAGGGTCATATACTGATGATCAACGGGCTGCTGTTACTTGGCAACAGTTCCGGGATATTTTCCGCATCCACTACGTTCCATGTGTGGAGTGGGAGTGGCTTTGTCAGGAGTTCTTGACTTTGAGGCAGGATGGTGAGTCTATGATGAAGATTACCCATACGTTCATGAAGAGGGCGATGTTTCTCCCGGAGTTTGCTTCAAAGCAGTCTCAGATGACCCATTATCTGAGTATGCTCAAGACTAATATTCGGTAGTCCGTGTCTACACATCGTTGTGATACCCTCTTGGATCATTAGGAAGCCGCAAGGCGACGTGAGTTGGAGTTAGAGCTTCAGCTGAAGGAGCAGCGTCAAGCACTGCCACAGTCTCAGCCGGTGCCTAAGCGGTTTAAGACCGCCGATACTCGGGTTGGGAGTCAGCAGAGTCGTACGTGTGGAAAGTGTGGTAGGGTTCATACTGGGGTTTGTCGAGCAGGAGGTTGGTGCCATAAATATGGGAAGGAGTGGCATTATGCCAGGGAGTTTCTTCAGTCCGCCCCTCCAGCAGATATGAGGATTTGTTACCATTGTCATCAGGTTGGTCATGTGAAGACCAACTATCTGCAGCTCACTGCCAAGTGAGAGCAAGGTCCCATGCCAGCTACTGTGAGGATTAGAGAAGGGAGGCCAGTCATGGTGGAGCCTCCGAAGGCTCAGGGTCTCACCTTCCAGCATACGGCCGAGGAGGCCAAGGCAGCACCGGATGTGGTTGCTAGTACATTTCTGTTCTTTGTGTCAGTTAGTGTATTTGTGATATGCTTATTGGTGGTACCAGTCATAAGGTACGTTTTTAGTGAATTCTTTGCCTGCTTTGGTTTTATTTGACTCGGGGGTGAGTCGGTCGTTCGTATCTCAGACTTTCAGTAGAGGGTTTAATGTGCGGTAGATGAGCTTGAGTGCCCGTTGCGAGTTTCGATTGCCAATGAGTATGGGGTTTCTGCTTCTTCAGTCTAACGGGGATGCGAGTTGGAGATTTTCGGGGTGCGCTACCTGATAGATTTGATTCCTATTCCCATGGGGGAAGTGTGCGTGATTATAGGGATGGATTGGATCAGTCGATTTTGCGCCATGATCGACTGTGAGGGGCAGCGAGTGCTAGTTCAAACCCCAAGTGGGGGAGAACTGGTGGTATATGGCGAGGGCATCAGGATGGGATCAGGGTTTTGTTCGGCGGCTAGGGCTCGACAGTATATACAAAATGGGTGTGTCGGTTATTTAGCATACGTGGTGGATACACGGGTTAGGGATTAGCCCTCAGTTTCGGAGGTCCCTGTAGTTAGATATTTTTCCATCGTGTTTCTGAAGGAGTTACCTGGGGTACCTACGGAGATGTAGGTTGAGTTCATGATTGATCTAGTGTTGGGTGCGGCCCCTATCACTAGGTCGCCATACCGTCTGGCACCGCCTGAGATGCAGGAGCTATCATCTCAATTACAGGAGCTGCTGGGTAAGCAGTTTATTCGTCCGAGTAGTTCACCATGGGGAGCACTGATCCTTTTCGTCAAAAAGAAGGACGGTTCGCACAAGATGTGCATTGACTATAGGGAGCTGAACAAGTTAACAGTGAAGAACCGTTATCCACTCTAGAGGATAGATGATCTTTTTGATCAGCTGCAGGGTGCATCTTGGTTTTCCAAGATTGATTTGAGGTTAGGATATCACCAGGTCATGGTGAGGGAGGAAGACGTAGAGAAGACCGCTTTTTGGACTCGTTATAGTCATTACGAGTTCATGGTGATGCTGTTTAGGCTCACCAATGTGCCACCAGTGTTCATGGACATGATGAAGCGAGTTTGCAGACCGATGCTCGATCGGTTGGTCATTATGTTCATAGATGATATCTTGGTGTACTCCAAGACCCGAGAGCAGCATGAGGAGCATCTCAGGGAGCTGTTGGACGTCCTGTGGCAAGAGCGGTTGTATGCCAAGTTCTTGAAGTGTGAGTTTTGGTTACGAGAGGTTTAGTTCCTCGGACATCTCATTAACCAAGATGGGATTTTGATCGATATGGCCAAGGCGGAGGCAGTTATGCAGTGGGAGACTCCAAAATCTCCCTAAAACATCAGGAGTTTCTTGGGCTTAGCAGGGTACTATCGGAGATTTATTCAAGATTTCTCCAAGATCGCAGTACCCCTCACTCGTCTTACGAGGAAGGGGGTGGATTTCTGGTGGGGTGCTGAGTAGGAGAGGGCGTTTGAGACCCTCCAGCAGTGCTTATGTGAGGCGCCAGTGTTGACACTCCCCGAGGGAGTCAAGGACCTTGTAGTGTTTTGTGATGCGTCCATCACAGGCTTGGGGGCAATCCTCATGCAGAGAGGACGGGTGGTAGACTATGCATCGAGGCAGCTGAAGCTACATACGACGAGATACCCTACACATTATCTGGAGTTCAGAGCGGTGGTTTTCGCTCTCAAGATTTGGAAGCATTATCTGTACGGTGTCCGTTGTACTATATATACAGATCACAAGAGTTTGAGACACATTATGGATCAACCGAACCTAAATATGAGGCAGTGCAGGTGGCTGGATGTGGTCAAGGACTATGATTGTGAGATCCTTTACCATCCTAGTAAAGCGAATGTGGTTGCGGATGCTTTGAGTCGCTAGTCAGCTGGGTCTTCTACCCTCGCAAGGTGTATGAGGATAGCATGGATTCCCCGCTTGTGAACTTTATTAGGGATGCTCAGGTTGAGGGTACGAGACTGGAAAACTGGAAGTTGGAGAGAATTAAGGGCGAGAGCGCCTGGTTTATTCAGGATAGCCGCAGGTTATTGAACTGATAAGGTCGGGTATGGGTTCCAATGTATGTAGGGGTTCGACAGACAGTGATGGAGGAGGCTCATAAGTCTCATTTTTCTATTCATTCGGGGGCCACCAGGATGTATCGTGATATGAGTTGGAGTTATTATGGCCCGGAATGAAGCGAGAAATTGTTGGGTATGTTGAGAGGTGCTTGACCTGTAGCATGGTCAAGGCCGAGCATCAGATGCCGCATGGAAAGCTGCAGCCTCTGGAGATTCCCATGCGGAAATGGGAGCAGATCACGATGAATTTCATTACAAATTTGTCGAGGATGGCGAAGGGGTTTGATGCTATTTGGGTCATCGTGAATCGGTTGACCAAGAGTGCCCATTTCTTGGCCATACGGGAGTGTTTGTCGACAAAGAAATTGGCCGACATGTATGTCAGCAAGATTGTCTCTCGCCATGGGGTTCCAGTTTCTATCGTTTTCGATCGAGATGTCAGGTTTACTTCCCGTTTTTGGCAGAAGTTCCATGAGGAACTGGGTATACGAGTGCAATTTACTTCAGCTTTCCATCTGCAGACAGATCAGCAGAGTGAGCGAACCATCCAGAACCTTGAGGATATGTTGAAGGCGTGCATTATTGATTTTGGTGGGAGTTAGGATTCCCATCTACCGCTTGCAGATTTTGCCTACAACAACATCTATCATTCCAGTATTGGCACCCCGCCTGTCGAGTTGTTGTATGGTCAGAAGTGTAGAACCCTAGTCTGCTGGCGTGAGATTGGACACAGGGTAATGGAGTGGATAGAGGTAGTTCTGCAGACTACCGAAAAGATTCAACAGATTAGATAGCATTTGCAGACCGCTCAGAGTCGGCAGAAGAGTTATGCCGACAAACGCCGATATGAGTTGGGATTTCAGGTAGGTGACATGGTACTTCTGAAATTCTCACCCTAGAAGGGTGTGATCCGTTTCAGGAAGAGGGGAAAATTGGGTCCCCGCTTTATTGGGTCATTCAGGATCATTGCCAAGGTTGGCGAAGTGGCCTATAGGTTGGAGCTCCCGGAGGAGCTTAGCTGGATCCACATCACGTTCTATGTTTCGCAATTGCGGAAGTGTATTATGGACCAGGAGGCAGTGGTATAACTGGATGATATTCAGGTCGATGAGCGCCTGAACTATGTGGAGAGGCCTGTGGCCATCTTGGAAAAAGAAGAAGAAGCTTTTGCAGAACAAAGAAATACCTTTGGTGAAAATGCAGTGGGAACATCGGAAGGGATCCAAGTGGACATGGGAGCCGAAGGAGGAGATGTGCGAGCATTACCTGGCATTATTTATCCCAACGGACTTCGAGGGCGAAGTCTAGTTCAAGTGGGGGAGAATTGTAATGCCCCGATTCTGATTCTCAGGGATTGATTATATAAAAGGTTCTTTGGTTTTAAGTCCTACTCGACGAGTTGGTTGCCCTACTCGTTGAGTATGAGCGGGGTGGGATCGCATGTTTATTGACCTACTCGCCGAGTCCAAGAAGGGACTCGATGAGTAGGAGCTGAAAGATGAAACTCTAAATCCCGGGGTGTTGCACCCTATTTAAGGAACCCTCAGCCTCCTTTGGCTTCCTTATAGTCTTTGAGAGCTCAATGAAACCCTAATTCGTATGGTACTCCTTGTGGTGTGTTTTAGACCTTGGAAAGAAGATTTGCTTAGAGGGAAGAGCTTGAAGAGCAAAGGAGTTGAGGCAAGGAAGGGGTGGGAAACGTAATTTACCTCATCTAGCATCTTTTGGAAGTATCAAGTTGCAATCTTTACTCCCCTTTTTTTCTAGATCTCTTTGTGGTTGAGTTTTAGGGTTTTATGTATTTTTAGGTGTCATATTGGTGAGCTATGGGCTAGACCTGAAGTTGTAACTTCAGATTTGGACACTTCTCAAGTTCTAGAATCACAAAGTTTCTGTTTTGGTCGTGGTTGAGCCCCTCCTTATGCAAGAAACCCCATTAAGAGCTTAGATTTGGCATTAAGAGCCTTTTTAGACATGCATGCATGTAAAGTTTGCAACTTTACGTGAAAAGCATGTCCTAGAAGCGTGGATCTGTAATTTGGAGCCATTACATGGCTTAAATAAGTCTGTATGGCTTAAGGACTGAAGGAACTCCGCGAATCACAAGGTTGACTCGGCGAGTTGCAAGGTTGACTCGGCAAGTCTTATGTAGATGGCCATTGAACTCGACGAGTTGATGAACAACTCGATGAGTCCGATGAAGATTGCCTTAGATTCGACGAGTTGTATGAACAACTCGGTGATTCGGATGAGTTTTCCCCAAGTTATGAATGTGTGTGTAGCCGACGTGTTGCAAGAAGGAAACTCGATGGGTGGCCTTAGGGTTTCGATCGAAAATCATGAGAACTCGACGAGTCACCCGATGACTCGGTAAGTGGGAAAGAACTTCAAAGAACCCGACGAGCAGCCAAGGGTACTCGGCGAGTTAAGATCAATAAGGACAGTTGACCTTGACTGAGTTGGTTTATGGAGTACTTGTGAGGTTGAGGATTTATGAGTATGCTCGTACTATGGTAATAGGTGGAGGAGTATTTGGCGAATAATCCGAGAGTTGGGATTTATCTACCAAGTCGGAATTTGCGAGGTGAGTTATCGTTACTATAGCAAAAGGGTCTAAGGCACGAAGGTCGGCACTTTAGTTGTTATCATTATGATATATATATATATATATATATATATATATATATATATATATGGTTATGATCTGATAGATTGGAATCAGGATAGACAGTATGTTATGCTTCTATGATCCTTAAGGATTGGGTTGTTAGTGGCCTGCTAGGTCTGTATTCTAGTCATGACAGATTGCTATGATTGATGATCAGTGAGTTAGCTATTTTGATGCCTATATATGCTAGTATATGTTAGTTTTACGCTCATGATTGTTTGCTCATTGATTTGGGTTGACGCGGTCCTGCTTTGTGCTGAAGGCCAACATACCTTATAAGTAGTCCGGGAAGACTGTAGGCCCACATGGCGGTCCAGTCATGCCGAAGGCTCGGTGAAGATTCAGTAGACTGTAGGCCCTGTAGGGCGGTCCAGTCAAACTAATGACCCAGTATGCATGTTATTGTTTTATGGTTATATATTTGTTATTCAAGTGTGGTATTGGTATTTTGGGGGTAGCTCACTAAGCCATCGGGCTTACAGTTTGCAGTTTAGTGTTTCAGGTACTTAAGGAGGAGATCATGGCAAGGCAAAGGCGTGATTGTACCGCTCTTCATCCTTATGATCTTGTTTTGGGACACTCTAATGGATATTGATAGAAAATGTTGTGTAAACAGTTACTCGTTGGTTTTTAAATTATGATTGAAAAGTTTTAAATTTTGGCGTAAAAATTTATAGGTGTTACACCTTTGGTGAACATATGATCCAAATCTGAAATTTGTGGGTGTATTGAGCTCCATGCATGAGATCTTCATTTTATATGTCCATTTTAACCTAGTTCAATGCTAGAATTGCATTCGAAATGCATGTCTGAAAAGAATAAATCTTTATGTTGTATTAGACATTAGGAAGCTTTCTAGTTTATTTATGGGTGGCTTAATGGATTGAGAGCTTAATCCGTTAGGCTGTGAAAACCCAATTTCCATGATGTGGTAGCCTGCTTGTAATGATTTGGCTAATGGTGTCACCGCGACTGTTTTTTCGTAAAGCTGCCATGACGTGGCCAATAGGTGGTCACGACATGGGTTTTGAACGGGGTTGACTTTCACCGTTGAGTTAAGACCATGGTTGACTTCTGGTTCATTGAAGGATTTTAGGGTGTAAATTGAGAGCGTACTTTCTTATTGTTGTTAGGTATCCTGTAGTATTACTATGCACTGTGTGAGCTATTGTGTTTAGTTGTTATCTACTAGATGAGTCTTCTTACTATATTACCTAAATCATAGTGTGTGCATATATAAACTGGTAAAAACATGAAAAAAATATGAAAAATATTGTTCGTTTTTACCTTTTTTTTATTCTATAAAAGCCCTTAAATTTGTTTTTTTGGTTTATTAAAATCCTTAAGTTTGACAAAAAAAATATATTCAGTTTTACCAAATAAATTTGCAACAAAAGTAAAATTACAAAAGAAAAAAAAAGCAGCAAATTTGAGATGTTAATGGACCAAAAATACGACTTTGGGTAAAACCGATAAAAACCGGTAAACCTAAGAGTTTTATGTATTTATAAAACCCTTAAATTTGTAAAATTTTATGGGTTTTATCTGTTTGTAGATTTTATGTTGATTAAAACCCGATGTTTGCTACTTTTTTGAAAATTCACCATCTGTTTTATTATAGGTTTATTATAGGAAAGAAATGCACAAAAAGTGATACACCATTTATTTTACATAAATTATCAATATTCGGATTTTGTGGTGTGTTTGTGAAATCAATAAAAGGTGAAGATGTATAAAAGGATTTTGTGGTGTGTTTGTGAGAACTGCCAAAAATAAATAAATAAATAAATAAATAAATAAAATCTAGATTTATACTATAAGAAATATATGATGAAGATATGTGGGTTATTATTATATATATAAAAGATGCAACAATTTAATACTGACCAAGTAGTCGTGCCACAAAAACCCACGTCGCCAGCTAGCCGCAGCTCGACACGAGCAAAAAGAAATACTTGGAAAAAAATTATTAACTTCCAATGAACAAAACTTATAATTGGACAACGAGGTAACTATTTGGATCCAAATCGAAACTGTTAGAACCGGAATAAGTAGAATCAGTCCGGATTTCGGGTTTTATGGATTGACTTTATCCGGATTTTGGGAAATCCGGTCTTGGGTATGTCGGCATCGGATAAACCTGGTTTAAGAACCGGAACCGGTTTCTATGAAAAGATTAAAACATTCATATCTCATTGGTTTGTCATTTTTGGTTTTATATTCATTGACTTATAGTCCCCAAAAGTCGAATATTAAACCTGGATTTTTCCGATTTTCAATTTTTAAAATTGTTTTTTATTTTTTTATTTTTTGTATTTTGTTAAAATTTTAAAACATACATATCTAATTCGCTTGAAGTCAGATAGATATGTGTGTTTCCAACGTATAGTTTAGAGTTTGCACATGATATTAGACTATAAGTTTCTCATTTTTGGTTTTATATTCAATCACAGTCTCCGAATTCAGGATATCAAATTTTAACACTTTCAAAGTTCAACCTACTACCAAAAAGTTCCGTTTTTCTTACGTTTTCCGATTCTAGTCCCATTCTACCCAGTTCTGTAGTGACATAAGAACATGGTTTGACATGCGGAATTAAAGCTTGCACAATTGAACATGATGATTTGGGTGTTTAAGAGATATATTGAATGTATATGGTGTTACAAAAAGGATCTAGATCTAGACTACATAATTAACACACACTTACACACTCACTTCTACATCTCTCAAGCACACCTCTACAAGTGGTATGAACCCACTATTTATAGAGGTGTTTACATGTCTTTCTCTCAGTCTAACTAACAAATGGGTCTAAAGGCTAAAGCACCACATGCAAGTGGGTTTTACAAAAGTCAAATATTTACAAAGTCATGAATGAATAACTTTACACCCCAACATTCTCCCCCTCAAAGTTAGGAATGAATGACCCACTTCAAATCTTCCAAAATCAAGCACTACGTGGTTCGAGCCTCAAAGGTGACACATGTCGAAACGAACTTCAATCTTCAATTCTTCCATGACTCTTCAATTTGGGCTCTAGGATGTGAGACCATACAATCCAAGCAGCAACGAATGATTAAGAGTATTCCAAACTCCAAATAATCACCCAAAGTTGCGCATAAAAACACACCCCAAAAATCTTCAATAATTCCAAACCCGTTTCGAATATATCACTTCGAAACTTCCAATTGCATCATCTCGTGGCTTCAAAATTTCAAGATCACTTCGGTCTTCAAATCCGCGTAATATGAAAAATTCAAGTTCGAATTTCCATATAAAACTTCTCCCCCTTTTTATAATCGAAATTTGATTATAAAACTCCATGGAAAAAGAACGTGCTCTATTCGGAATTTTTCATGTCAAAACTCCCCCTTAACATGTGGCATAAACTTTGTGCTTCAATCTGGAAAACCCAAAAACTAATCAATTTTTATTGTCGTTACCAGATTGCCTTTGACAAAATTTCTCAAAAATAGGTAGAAATTGTCAATTTCAAAATTCTGCAGTGACCCGTTGCACCCAAAACAGCCAAATATGCGAAACACACTACCATTTGCGAAACTGGGTAAAATGTGTAAATTCGCACAAACTGAAGGGACCAGATTTGAAAATTCTGCAATTTCAGCATTTTATGACCCCATTTGCGAAGTTGGGTATTTATTTCCAAAAATG
The DNA here is from genome assembly GCF_052625555.1 of Lactuca saligna. NCBI lineage: Eukaryota > Viridiplantae > Streptophyta > Magnoliopsida > Asterales > Asteraceae > Lactuca > Lactuca saligna. The sequence goes on along the minus strand of NC_136421.1, from coordinate 109,903,080 downwards.
CGAAACTCCAGGTATTCGTTTTTACAATTTCTGTATGTTCTTCAAACTTGCGAAGTTTGGCTACTTGTAATATTTCTTGAAAAGAACAGGGACCAAATGCGAAACTCTTGGCTTTCTTCCCCAATTCGCATTTTACTGTAAAAGCTTTCGCATATTTTGATTTTTCGCATTTTGACTTTTCGCATATTTAGGAATCATGAATGCGAACTAACAATTTTGATCTCATATGTGAGCCCTTTTTAGATCTTTAACCAAACATGAAAGCGAATCCATCTTATACCCTTTGACAATATTTTTCCCTGTATACACGAATGAACCCAAAAGTGAATGAGCCTTGCTTCCATGCGAAGGGTTTTACCGGTTCGAATTCTATAACGGATACTTGACAGGCTGTATACTCAAAATCGTTGGTATTTTGTCCGGTTTTCGAGGCGATGTGACAGTTACTTTTTGGAATGTTGTTACCTTTTGCAGTCATGATCCGACTTTCAAGGTGCCACGTCGGATAACATTAAATGTATCCCACTTCAATTCAAATCAATTTTGAGCAACCTATAAAAGGGGGTTAAAGAACACTGTGTAAGGTTACGCAAACAAGAACTCTCACAACACTTCCAAGATTAAACCTTGATCCAAACTTCAACTTTCTTTTTCAAAACCCTAACAATGGCAGCCACTACTTCCAACACTGATGAGGTTCTTTCTCAATCCCTGATGAAGATTCAAAGCACTAACTACCAAGTTGATCCGAAAGTGTCCGCTTATCCAGAAGAGTTGAAGATGCTGATTGGTGCTCTGAAACACTCATCTTTAGCAACTGCCATGTTCAGTTCATTTCCGGTTCCAATGGTATGGTTATCTCGTGCGACTTCAACGGCTTCATACAATCACACAGCGGATGTGATTACTTTCAACTTAACCAACAACAAACGAGTTAAACTGTCAAAGAACTTGTTTGTGGAAATTCTGCAGATTCCAAACAACCCTCCATTTATCAAACCTGTCAACTCGCAGGTCATTCATATGTTTAATGAAATGGGGCATCAACCGGAGTTGACAAAAATAAGTGATTTCAGAAAGTCTAGGTTGCCATGTATATGGAATTTTCTATTTGGAATCTTTCTAAGATGTCTTACAGGAAGAATAGTCGGATTGGATAGAGGAAGAATGGAAGTATATGCTATGGTAATGGGCATATACTATGATATTAATGTCGATTATGCAACCCAACTGTCGAAGGAATTTGTCAAAAGCCTAGAAAATACAAATTCGGAGAAGGGAATTTCATGTGCAAGATACTGGAGCTTAATTCTTGAACATGTGTATGCGAAAGAAGAAATTCCAATGCTGACCAATGTTGAAGTTGTTGAATTTTCTTTCTATCAATTCCCAAAAGTTGTAGAAGATGATGAAGCAATCTTTTCTCACGTGGCTCGTATTCCAGATGCGATGCTTCGCAAAGTTTCTCGAACTCACAATATTTTGGTGAGATATTTGCGAACTGTTAATACAGATGATCAGACTGGAGTTTTATAGATGTTGATACTCCATCTAAGACAAAGAAGGTTAGCAAGAAAACTGCGAAGGGTTCATCCTCACCAACCGTACCAGCTGAAGTCATTCCAACTGAAGAAATCGAAGAAGGAACTCTTACCTTCTAAGTCCGGGGTACTGAAGCAAATTCGCAAAGCAGAAGTGAGTAGTAAAGGTGTTACTATTCGCAATATTCCTGCGCCAGTATCTCCAACAAAGAAAAGACAAAGAGCTGAAGACGTTGCGAAAAATATGCAATGTACGATGGTTAAAAGAAGGAAGATGGTGATTCGCAATGAATCATCTGAAGAAGAAATAGTTCCAGAAACTCCACCTGTCACAACTATGGTACCTATTTCTTTACCCATCATACCAACTTCGCAAATTTCTACCACTATTCCACAAACCAAACCACTCGCAATAGTTCTCACCAAATCAGTTACTGAGGAGGTTCCTATTTCTGATATGGATGTCAACGTATCTGATACGGTGGCACCTATCCTGAGTGTTGCACCATCAATTCAAACATCCTTACCAATTTCATTACCTGTTACAACTTTATCTACCTCTTCATCAATTTTTGATCATGCTCTTCAAAACCCATTCACCACACTTTTCCCTTCTCAATCACCTAAAAATCCTCAACCTTCGCAACCATTGTCTGATACAGAAGTCGAAGGAGGTGCCTTTGGTGGGATACTTGATGATATTCCTTTTGATTCAGATGAAGAAGATATTCCTGATCATATGCTGATGACAGGAAAACAGTTTAAAATACTGAATCAAAAGTTAAAGACCATTATACAATCATAAGCTGATTCTGGTAGAATGTCTTCAATATCTGCCATGGAGGTTGATATAATGATCAAAGGAGCAGAGAAAAAAATCATGGAAAAGATTGCTCAATACGATAAAAAAAATGAGCTCCGAATTACGTCACAAGGAAGTAATTTTACTTCTGTTGTTCAAGATCTTCGAGCAGTTACAAAAGAACATCATGTTCTGTTTGTACAAGATGTTAAGAAGGTTCGTGAGGACGTCAACTTCAAAATTCAGGAGTTGAAATTTGATCTTGAGAAGGATCTTCAGGATGTTCACATGAAACAAGAAGAAGTTCAAAAGCAAATTGTGAACATTTCTTCTCAGCTTCAAAAGCTCAATAATATTCCTGTTCTTGCCGATCATAAAGCAGAAACAATGATGAAGTTTGATCAGCTCATCCAGTTAGTCACTGATCTTAAAACAGCTGTTTCGCATTCTTCATCCTCTCAAATCCTTACTCCTGAATTCTTGTCTCTAAAGATTAATACTTTAGAACAAGCTATACACAAAGCCCTTACTCCACTCACAAATTTCACTTCTTTACTACCGAAGAGTGCTCCGCCTGTTTCCACAGGGGTGTAAGGGGAGAAGGTCGAAGTAAAGAAGAGGATGCAAAAACTGTTGGAAAGGTGATATCAACTCAGCTTGTTCCTACTCTTCCAATTCCTTCAAAACCTATTTCTACAACAACAATTACCACAAGAACAATTACCAAAGGTATTGTTATTGGAAGAAATGAAGGAGGTTCAAGCTCAATACCTCAAAAGGATGTTGTAGGAAGAGGAAAAGGAATATTATATGAAAAATCAAAAGAAGAATTGAAAGTTGAGGCTGAGGATGAGATGGAGAGGATGAGGCAAGTTCAGAGTATTATGAGGCAAAGGGCAAGTGATCCTCCCTCCATGAACAAAGGAGATCCTGCATAACTTTACTCTTACGAAACAATAGAGTCAAAAGTTGTGTGTAGGGAGATGTATGAGTTCGAGAAGAAGCCAAAGAGAAGTTATGATATTGCGAACTCAGATCATTGCCAATTGGACTTCCCTATAAATGAAATGTTGTTCATCAATGCACAATACAAGATCAGTGAGAAATTTGATAATCCGAATGATTATACTCAAATGAAAATCAGATTTCATGTTGTCTTGGGGAAGAATCCAGATGAAGTTTGGTCTTTAATGAAGATCAAAAAGGTGGTGACGATAAAGAAGGATATTTTGTTTGAAGAGATGCTACAAAATTTTAGATATTTTGTTATCAGAGCTGACAACAAACAATATGACTTCACAGTTGCTGACTTTCCTTTGATGAACTGGAAGAACTTAATTCAAGTAGCACTGATCTTGAAGAATATGGAAGAAAACAATCTTAAAGGCTCTGATACAGATGTATTCAAAGCAGGCTTCGCACATGTGAAGACTTTCATAGACAATTATTTCGATTGTCTAGCCCTTACATATGATGAATTAGCAAATGTTGTGGGAAGGGAAGTGAAAGTTCCATGGGAGGAGACTTTGACACAATCTGCTTTGTCAAAGTATGGTGTTGGTGAAATCTGCCTAAAACCTTTTGGCATGGTGTTTTCTGGCAGAGATACAAAAGGCAACCCGAAGAAATTTTTGTTCAAAGTCTCAAAGATTGAAAGATATAATTCTTCACAATATACGCACTTCATTGTACGTATGAATAATTTCAAGAAGAATAACGAAGGAGACAAGAAAGATTTAAAGAAGGTGATCTCCTGGTATGGAGAAGTGCGAAAGACAATTCACTCTGCAATTCAAAAGCTTATGAGTTGAATTGTATCGATTGTTTACAAAGGGGGAGAATGTTGATGTATATTGTAAAAGTCGAATAGAGTGTTTTGTGTAGTTTTGCATTTTATGTTATTTTACTAAGTCATCTTCTGTGCGAAGGTAAAATGTATAGACTTAGTATATTTTTTGTTTGTTCCCTATAAATAGGGACTTAGGCTAGAAGTAGAGGGACGATGCTAGAACTCACTTCTGCTTAATTTTGTAATCAGTCTTAATCAATATGAGATCTGATTAATATTTACTCTCTGTGTTCTTCATCTTAAATAGTTCAAATCTATCTTTTCTTTTCTAAATTCTCGGTAACAATTCTCATCAAGTTCCACCCTACCCACTATGATGTTTTCAGATTTTCTGCTTCTAGACCCACTTTACTTGGTACCATATCCGAAACTATATCGAAACCGGTTCCTATATGCCATCTCTCTCTCTCTCTCTCTCTCTCTCTCTCTCTCTCCCCCCACCAATTAATTATATTTGGTTTTTCTAATCTCCTTCCTACAATTAAAAAAAATATATTCTTTTTTTTCAATAACTCCTAATGGTCAAAATTTATCTCTTTTTACTAGTGTACAACCCTATAAATACTTATTCTATCTCACATTCAAAATCACACCTTCATCTATCATCTTCCTTTCTACTTTAAGTAAAATGAATCCCAACAATCCCATCAACTCAAACATAAAATTTAATGGATGAAAATCTTGTGTTTCAAGTTAAACCACATTTATTAGAAACATTTTCCCTTTAGACGCATCGCTCCCGATTTAGCTTCGCCAACTTGATGCCCCCATTCAACCACATCCAAAATGTCAATACAAAAATGTTCACTACAAGAAAAATAGCCTTTTACGACGCGCAAACCACGACATTCATTGATTTATGTTACGCAATGGAGAGTGACGTTAAAAAAGTGTCATCTCTTCAAAAAATTTAAGGATTTAGGTCACACATTATTGCGTGCCCTTAAATTAGCATCATACGAGAAAAAATTAAAAACACGGAGTGCGCTGTATCTTAAATGGGCGTCCTCTATGAGTGTCGCTTTATAATTTTAATGAAAAGCGCATTTAGTAGATAGGGGGAAAATGAAATCCCTAAAATTTTTAACACCCGCCTTCATTTTTATCCTCCTCTTTTGTTTCCTTCTTGCCCTAATTACGATCCTTTCTTCCCCCTCCATAAATTCGACGGCCGCCTTGCCTAGTTATCAACACTCCTTCCTTCGTTCCTCACTTGCCTTCTTCGCCTGACAATATCTCAAGAAGTACAACTCCGAAAGCGTACATGTCGGACTTATGTGTCGGAACTCCGGTAGACTGAAATTCAGGCAACATGTAACCTCGTGTGCCCTAAAATTTCACGAATCTTGAATTTGGCTTACTTGAATCTCGTTCCAAGCTGCTATCGGTTTCGCCACAGAGTTCCGCCATTCCAAAAGCGCATATTTTCACGTTGAGTGACTATGATTGGGTTACAATTATGCTTGAGCCGACGATTGGGTTACAATAATGCTTGAAAGTGTGAAGAACTTACATGCTCCATCTAATCATGTCATACTTCATGTTTGTATCACAAATATTGAAGGTCTATCCATTTCTTCTGACATATGGGTTTCAAAATTTGGGGTTTTTATGGGATTTGAAGTTATGGAGATGCAAGGTGCCCTCAAGGTGCTCGCTGAAATGCCAGACTGTGTAAGTATATTTTTTTCATATTTGATTAGAAAAAGCGATAACAAAAATACTTCCTCATCAACTCATCTTATGGGTTGTGCTTCTTTGTTTAAAACACGATTACAAATTGAGGAATACTCCTCCTATCGCATCCTCTTCTAATTTCTTTCTTCTAATTTCTTTGTTTAATGATTTTTTTCTAATTTCATATTGATTTCATCTCTTGTTTCTCTATTCACAGATCTTCCAATCATCAAGGATGTATTGGAGATTGCTAATGTATTAAACAACAAATGGAAGGTAAGTAATACCTCAAAAAACATATTTGATACCTGATCTTCATTCCATACTCACCATATATATTCGAATGTTATTATTTTTTTTAATCTCCCGTTACTATTTATTTGAAATTTATTGCTTCTGTTATTCGTTTTGTAACAGAGGCAAGTGGAATTAATGTACATAATCACCTATGACATTCTTTTCGGACAAGTATCTTCACTTTCTAGGATGCCACATCATATAATATTTTCTTTAAATTAATCATATACATAATTTTAACATTTCTTCATAGGATTCATCTCTAACAGGAGATCCAGAAAAGTACCTTATTTTGAGGAAAAGTCAACTACAGTCAGCTCTTGCAAAGATCTTATTAAAGAAGGGAGCAAAACGTATAGAAGATTTAATGTCCCAATATAAGATTCCCGGTTTGTTCTACCAATAACACTCCACTTTATTATTTATAATTTACACAACCATATTTATTAAACGAGATCTATGATTTATCATTTATGTAGCAGATGTTAAAAAACCTCGCTATGTTCGTGTCAATACTCTGAAATTGGATGTTGAAACTGCTGTGTCTGAATTAAGCAAAGATAATATGGTAACATTAATATACATTATGGTACCCTATTTAATTTATCTTTTTTATTTTTCTGATTTTAGTTATAATAATCTTTATAGGTCGAGAAGGATGACATGATTCCCGATTTATTACTGCTTCCACCAGCTACTGATTTGCACAATCATCCTTTGGTCACAAACGGAAGTGTATTTATGCAAGTAAGATTTAGTAATTTTTTTCATTTTGGTTTATTTTATTTCATCCATAATTACTTTAATATAATTTTTTTTTAGGGTAAGGCAAGCTCCATGGTGGTAGTTGCCCTTGGGCCTAAACCATGGTGGGAAACATTGTAACTAGAGTTCATGCATGGGTATGCAGGAATGATGATGGGCATGAGATGGGTTCGATCACCGAACCATTTACGTGGGTCCCACATGTTAAATCCAAGATCATCCTGTTCAATTGGGCATAGCATGACAGGGTTTGGCAAACACCAGTTAGTATAGACTCTGAAAAAACAGGAAACTAGCATACTAAGTATTGCATTGGGATAAAGCTAGCATACCTGAGCAACTAAAAGAGCCTCCAAAGGGGAAGTTGTTGACGATTTGTTTCCTGCTTATATGAATCTTGAAAATCTTGACACATTAAACTCTTTTGGAACTGACGATAAACAAGGAACTGAGAATCGTGAAGATTTAAATAGTCGAGCTAGTGGAACAAAAACAAATGGAGGTGATAGTAGTGATAATGAAGCTAAAAGTAGTGTTAATGATAAAGGGATTAAACGGAGTGCAGGTGGAGACATTGCTCCAACAACAAGGCATTATAGAAGTGTGTCAATGGATAGTTTTATGGGGAGGATGAACTTTGCTGAAGAATCACCTAAGCTTCCTCCTTCTCCTGGAGGGAATATTGGTCAATTATCCCCAAATAATTCAATCGACTCAAATTCAAATACAAATACGTTTATTTTGGAGTTTGGAAATGGTGAGTTTACAGGGGTTAAGCTCAAGAAAATCATGGCTAATGAGAAACTTGCAGAGATTGCTTTATCTGATCCCAAACGAGCCAAAAGGTATGTAGCTTTTTTCAAATTCATTAATATTTACATTATAATTGGAGAAATATGAATATTTATTTTGATATTTGAATAAACAAATATATTTTTTATGTGATATGTTTTAGGATTTTGGCAAATCGACAATCTGCTGCAAGATCAAAAGAGAGGAAAATGTGTTACATTACAGAATTGGAGCACAAGGTTCAAACTTTATAGACTGAAGCAACCTAATCAACAAACAAAAATCTCACTACCATCCTTAAGTATTATATCATTATACAATACATGACTAAAAATTACACTTTTCGTCCCTGTGTTGTATTGATTTTCACTATTCCATAACATGCCTTTTATAGAAGGCTATTTAGTCCCATCACATACCTTGTACCCATTTGCTTCCACTTTAATCATCATCATTACAAAGATATTTTTCAGAAATCATCACCAATTGTTAAATATATGATTTTCAAGAGTCATCCAGAGAAATGAAACAGTGAATTATGAACTTAAAGCCTTTTACAATGGTGTCTGTCTCGTAGACTAAAAGTGTTATAAAAAAATGAATTATGGAAGAAAAAGGCAAAAAGGGCAAAAATATTCTTTTTTGGATCATAAAAAGGACCACTTTTTCATCCCTAATTCGATGTTTCATAAAAAATTTAGTCACTGGGACATATGCCATTTATAAAAGGGTGTTAAGCCCGATAATATACCTTGCAGAAGAGGGCATGTAGGTCATTTCATTTATCTCTGCAATGGGAAAATATAATCACAAATTACTTAATACAAATTTGTCATGTAGTTTGGTTATGCAAAAGTAGATCGACGAGGTCTTATTATGCTGACATTTCGGCCTGCTATTGGTGAGCGCAAATGTGATTCAGAAAAAGAAACAGGTAATGGAACATTTGTAATTATAATTTACTTTCTATTTCCTGAGTTATTAAAATTGGAATGGAATGAAACATTACTATGGAATAGAATAATCCTCTTTAGCGATCTAATTGGTTTTTTGATGTGTGGTTGTTTGCCTTGTCAGTGACAGAAGTTGGATCATTCATAAGTTTAGGTCCAGGAGATTCTTGTGAATTCTTCCATGATCCATTAATACAATCGAGGTATAATAATAACCATTTGTTATTTATGGTAAATATATTGAAAAATCACTCTTTACTTACCATTTTGAAATATTAATTGATTATGGTCTATATTGATTATGTCTATATTATAGGGATGCAGGTCATTTCTCTAAGTAGGTTATTTTTGTACATAATGAGAATGAACACAGTTTTCATGTCCATGGCGGAACCAGAAAATTTTCCTAGGGGTAGCACAAAAAAAAGTATCGATAAAGGATAGTAATATATATATATATATATATATATATATATATATATATATATATATATATATATATATATATATATGACTTCATTAGATATATCAAAATAATGTAAAATTTTACATTTTAAAGTTGACATCTTCGTTAACATAATTATAAAGTACAATTTCATTAGATATAAGCTTTAGTGCTGAATTAATTTGTTGTTTATGTTAGGTTAGTACACACGCCATCTTTATTTATATTAGTGGTCCATTTCTTCTAATCAATGGGCTTCTAAATGATAAAATGGCTTTTTTAATTTAACCTTCATAGGAGCACACTTGATTTCACATGTTCATACTTGAAATATATATCTAATAAAATTCAATTTTTCACTACAGGTGGGGAGTAAATGAGGGGTAGTACCAACATAGTGGCCGAACTATTCATGTCTCTTATTAGTATGTAAATTTGATGTTATTTATGTATAAAAAAGGTTATTGAATTTATATTGGAGTTTTATTTGCGTGCAGCTGTAGCAAAAAATATCTTGAAAACAAACGAACGATTAACAGTTCCTGTAAGTAGAACAAAGTTTGCAATTGGGTAGTGCAGCTTTCAGTGTATGTGTTGGCGACTCTGTTGCTGCTGAGGTTAGAAGATCACTCATCCGTAACATTGATTGGGTCATTTCTCTTGGAAATGCTTTTGCAAAGCAGTATGAGCTTTATACAAATGATGATGAGCATTCTGCACTACTTCACAGGTATGAACTCATTATCATTATCATTACATTTTTTAAATTAAATTATCTTATTGAGAGTATTCTTCTCCTACAAATGTGTTGATATACTTCTTCAGAAAGTTGATAACATGACTTATGTTCGTGATAAAATCGTCTGGATGTACAAACAAGCAAATAATCTAGATTTCAAGTATTCCAGCACCTTGATAATTATTACATTGCTATGTGTAACATTTAACCCTATTTTCTAATATTGTTTTGGTTGAACATGTTATTCCTCAAATTTTAACAGATTCTTGAATTGTGACTCACCCCTACAGCTTTCTAAATGCAGGCTTGTTTTGGTGCTGGATTAAGTGGAGTTCTGGCTTGGTGTGTGCGAGTGGGAATGAACCAACCCAATGCCCCCGGAGTTCTGGCACCTTCCATCTTTACTTCCTATGTATCCAGGTTAATCTACTCGTATTTATTCATGTCTCAAAGTGTGTATTCCAATATCAGGTATCATGATTTGTGTATTTATAAAATTTTGAAATAGGGTCTTGTTCAATGCTTTAGCTGTGTTTGCTCTAAGGGAGATCAACTTATCAAATGTAAGTTATTGTTTGACCCTTTTATTTAATATTTTTGTGATTGAATGAAAGTCTTAATGAAAGTAATTGACAACCCTTTCTCTGTAAATGATGTTGTGATTGTGGGAGAGGTGTTGTGTTTTTCTCTGTTGCTAGGTAACCTTCTCAACAACAACATTCTACTTAAGAAGGTGAGTAATCAAGATTAAGGGAGACTTGTAATCATGTTTGACATTCCTTTCCAGTATGAAACAGAGTTGTATGATTATTTGTTAGTTTTATAGGAATGTATAACCTATGTTAGCAATGTATTATTTTTGTTTAACATTTGAATGATTCTTTGTATGACATACAATTTGTGCAATTTATTTTATTTTTTGAGTATGAAATTTTATTTTATATTATGCAATGGATTGTATTTTTTGTATATGGTATTTTATTTCTATTATGAGAAATTAAATGCAAATTTAATTTGAAAATTAATAAATATATAAATTTATTTTTTTTAATCATTTAAATTTACGATACGCAAAAATGTGTGTCATCTTCATTTATGACATGGCCTTTCATGACAGGGGCTTTCTTGATACGCATTGCGTGTCATTAACACGCGCGTCGTAAGGTTACGACACGCGAATGCGTGTCATCTTCCTTTATGACAGGGCCTTCCTTGATACGCATTGTGTGTAGTAAACGCGCGTCGTAATTGCGCGTCGTCTCTCTTTATGACAGGGCCTTCCTTGACACGCATTTACGCGTCATCTGAGCCTTTTACGACGCGCAATGAGCGTCGTAAAAGGTTGTTTTTCTAGTAGTGGTTCGACAATACAACCTCTGCAAGTGCCAAATGATAACCCAACATGTTCAATAGCTTTTTTGTTTTTTCTGATCAACTTTCACAAAATTAACCGCAAAGCCAAACGTCACCCTGTCACTTTCAAACCCAAAGTCTCGATGACTCGGAGGACAAATTTGTACGGGAAACTCAAAAGAATGTGATATATTATTATTCAAAACTTGTACGTACTTCAGTAAATTGTTGGTAAATTCCACCAATTGTCCCTCGTGCAGATGCCAAAACACCTGTTTAGTCCCTATCTTCAAAAATTAATTTCGATCGTCTCTCATTTGTTTAAAACGTACACACTTTGTCCCAGATATGAGGTTTTGTGGCGATTTTAGTCCAAGTCATATCTGAAATAACCATAATGCCATATATATATATATATATATATATATATATATATATATATATATATATATATATATATATATATATATATATCGAATTAGTTTTATGTTATTATTATTATTATTATTATTATAAATTAAAAAAAAATATGTCCCACTTCAAACCCGACCCTATGTCACCTTTACTGTCTCTTTTCTCTAAACTCTTAAAGAACTCTAACACTATTTCTCTTTAAGCCACCGATGGTTGATACTATCCTAGCAAACCCTCTTATTGCATCAACTGCCATATGTTCGTCGTAGCAACCTAACTTTTACACTTATCGCACTCCAGCCACCATATTTCCGTGAAGATTAACGTCTCTAGCCGCCAATAAAATACTCATTCATCACCATTGTCGATATGGTGTTTTGAACCACTAGTGGTGGTGGTTACAACAAATGCCGATGGTGATAAGGTGGTGGTTGAAGTAATTTCATGAGATATCTAGTATGATTCGGATGATGTCGATGAATTGCTTCCTTCCCCCTTCAATGTCTTGCATGGATTTGATTTTTGAGAACTTAAGTGATGATGATCTTGACTAATACCAAAGAATTTGGTTATAGGGTTGGTGTTGAATTTGATGAGATCTATGGAAGTAAGCCTTGGACAAATTGCCATTTAAGCTGAAATGGTATTTCCTGAGAGTAATAAAAGGGATAAGGTTTGTTGATTTTATGAGGAAACAATGTCTCTTTCTGCACTAATTATCATTGGGATGCTGTAACGAAGTGAAAATTTAAAACAATTTTTCATTTTTCGAAAAATATAAAACTCATTTAATATTCTAAAATCTCATGTTCAACAGATGTCATCATAATAAAACATATCCCAAGATCACAAAATATAATCCCCTGTCAGTGTGTACAGATCATGCAGGCACCTTCCCGCGATCGTCGCTAGTACCTGAAGCACATAACACATAACACTGTAAGCATAAATGTTTACTGAGTTCCCCAAAATACCACATACAACACATATCAGCCACTCAAGGCTATTACTATGTATGACCCTCTGGTCAATGTGTCTCAGTGGGACCCTCCAGTACCCTAACTCTATGGACCCTCTGGTCCTAACTTTGTGGATCTTCCGGTCCTAACTCTGTAAATTCTTAATCATACATAGCACAAATCACATGTAAATCACATCATACAAAAAGTTGTTGGATTAGTGTCTAAGTCCATAACTATTTTGGTATGTGCTTGACCCGATTATAAGCATGGTCCTTTTGGGTTGCCTTCACCATAGCAATATGTAGGATGAATTAAGGAGATAAAGGTTTAATTATGATTTATTAATATATTATGAGAATAATATAGAAATCATAATGTTTAATTAATATTAATCAACAATTAATTTTGTGGCTAAAAGAGATTAATTAAACTTAGGGGACTGGAATTGTAATTATAAGATAATTGCAATTGGGCTATGGATCACCTTGGAATATAGGTTGGATGAAATCTATGGTAAGCCCATCTAATTTTCGTCCAAGGCATGTTCCAGAAGGGTCCATGGGCTGCTTAGGGGTAAAGCAGTTAAATTAGGGTTTCCTTGTTAGATAACCTTAATTGCCTACCTATTTAAGGAGCCTCTTTCCTCTTCTCTTCCTCATCTTGTTGCTTAGTCGTGTTTGTGACTCCATTAGAGGTGCAACACTTGAGGCACAAAACATTTTGAATCCAATCAAAACAAGGAATTGATTGGTATTACTACATAACAATCAAAGTTATTTCTCTAAACCCTAATTCAGATTACAATATGTTAGATCTAGAGTTAATAGCTCTGGATATTCAATTGCATGTTCATTGGACAAACTAGATCCAAAAGCTATTAGGGTTTGCATGTACACCATAGGAATGATGTATTGCTCGAAACCCATCAGTTGTATTAGAGCCTAGGGCTGTTTGTTAGTGAATTTGATGCTTATTTAATCGAAAATTAGCTGAAAATCAAATTTTTTGAGGTTTTTCGACATGACTCGCCGAGTCAACTGGGTGACTCGCCGAGTCCATAGTGAACTCGATGTGTCCAAGCCAGGCTCGACGAGTCAGAGGGTCGGATGGAGCTGATTTCGGGATTTTGACCTGTTTTGGCTGTGAATATTTACCTAAAACGTTTTTTATTACTAAAATACGAATTTTATCAATACTTGGAGACTATCCTTGCCAAAATAGAAGATAATTGTCAAAATTTAGATAATCATTTGTTTTATTAGATTAAGATTGATTATTTGTAATTTAGATTTGAATTATCTTGTAAAAATAAATTGAAGGTCAAATTAGATAATCATAAATTAATTGTTTATTTTTAAATTATTTGCAATTTGATCTTATGTGTTTTGAAAAGTTTCAAAACTTGTCCTCAGGTTTTGGAATTTAAAATTTTTAATTAAAAGTTTAATTTTGAAAGATTTAAATTCTAAACCCATAATTTTTGAAAAGTTCAAAAACTTGTTCTCAAGTTTTGAAATTTAAATTTTTTATTAGTAGTTTTAATTTTGAAATATTAAATTCTAAAACCCTAGTATTTTGAAAAGTTCAAATTACACACTTATGGTTTACATTTAATTAAATTAAAAGTATAATTTGTTAAATAAGACTACCTAGTATTTTAAAAGTGTAAAATACACCCTATACTATATATATGACATTAAAAGTCTAATATTATATACGTATTAGTAAACAGTCAGTCTTATCGTTTGTAGGCCTCATTCACGAAGCTGGTCTATAAGGGGTGTTTAAGGAAATTGCCTATAAAATGGCGATTGAATGGGTATCCACTCTTACCCACCGCTGTCTTGACTAGTGGAGGGTCGTTAACCGAACGGGTAGGATAGGACGAAACCTTCCATTATAAGTATAATGAAGTACAAAGTAACTAAATGCTTTTACTAATTCCCAAATCATAGTTACCTTAGGTAAAATGTGAAATTGTATGCTAATCCATGGAATTACACTTCATATCCTTGTTAAACGTTAGTGGAGCGTGTGTGGTTAACCGGTACACTAATTTGGAGTTGACATTGGTAGTGAAGGGTGGCTCGATGATCATCATAGATCAATTGAGTGTGTGTGGCTAACCATCATATTGATTAGGTAATAGTATTATTGAGTGCACTAGGCAGATTCATATGGTTATTCACACCTTGTTTGTGATCCTCGGCACTCCAGTAGCAAACTTAAAGGGCATAATCTTCAATTCATTTAAGGTTCAATGAATCTCAAAAGATCAAGGAATTTCAATTCATTTAATACTTAAACTTCTTTTTCATTTTTCATGGTGGAAATTGGTAAATCATCAAATACCTACCTTGAAATATTCTACAACTAGATTATGACATCCTTCTTCTAGGTTATAGAGTATTTTGTTAGATCGTAGCCTTAATATCACATTTGGGTGTTTTATTAAGGACTCAATCAATTTAACTTGAATTTTCTCCCGTTTTGTAGATGTCTTTTTCTGACAATCATGGTCTTCCTGAATTCTTTGAAGATGATATTCCACGATATCATCGAGGAACAAGAGATCATGCTTCAATTCCTCCACCTCCTCCAATTATTCTGCCTAACCCACAAGTTCGAAGGCTTGAAAAGTTCAAGCTCACTCAAGCCCTTTTGGCAAGTAAACAAGAAGATGGGAAACCTGTGTGTGCACACGTCTTAGAGATGAAGTCACACATTGAAAAGTTAAGGATGTTGGGTGTAGAGATTTAAGGTGAGTTGGCTGTTGGCTGTTGACTGGGTTCTTCAGTCACTTTCTGAATCATATAGTGAGTTCGTAAGAGAGTACTATATGATGGAACACGATGTAACCCTAATTGATCTCACCTATTTGCTTATAGATGCTGAATCAGCAATGATTTGGCGTGCTGGTCAAGCAAATTTGTCTGGTGAATCAAACTCCCAAAATTCAAAGGACACTGGCAACATTGGATGTCTAGAAAAGACTAAGTATGAGATTTTCAAATGTAATGTGCCAAAGGAGTCCATTTGCTTTTATTGCCAAGAGAAGGGGCGTTGGAGACGAAGCTGCCCAAACTACCTGAGGGATCTAAGAGATGGGAGAGTCATGGCATATGGCTCTACTTCAGGAAAAATCCACTATCTAGCTCCGTTTAAGTTCCTATTGTAGATTCTTAATACATGATGTGATAAGATTACATTTTGATTTTTTGCAGGATCGAAGAAAAGAAAGGAAGCTTAAGAAAGAAGTGTGCTGAATCTGATCATGAAGAAATGGATTTTAATCGCATAGATTCAAAGATCAGATCTATGACCTGCTACTTTAGAGTTAGAATAAATTGCTTCAGAATGTGTAATAGCATAGTTTTCAGTTGAATTGCATTGTAAGGACAAGTTTTTCCGCAATAAAATAAATTATGAGTTTTATCTTATTTATTTATCCTTGCAATGGCATATGTGAAAATGGATGTTTGTATTTTATCAATGTTGAGTTGGATATGACTCTTGTTTTGTTATTTGTGTAAATGTAGAGAATTTATCAAATAAGGAAAGATTCTCATCGCCCAAGTTTCAATTGGACAGAAACTTGGAATCGTGCAACATATATTGTATGATGAATGAAAAAACTTTCATATTTGGAAATTAGACTAATTCTTTCACAAAGTGTCAAGTGAAGGACTAGGAGATCAAGTACACTAGGTTGTGCGTTGATCAAGTTCACCACAAGAGTAATAAAGGTATTCGTCATGATTTACTAAAGTTCAGTAAATATGATTATACTTATAAGAATAAGTGCAATTCTAAGTTGATTAGAAGAGTTTCAATGAATATTAGAACAAATAAGAAGAGTCAAGTAGGCAGAAAGATAAAAGTTTCTCTATTCTAAGAAGAAGGGAGAGTATATTTTATTGTGTTTTATGATCGTCTTAATGATTGAGAACCATATCACGATTGATCCTCTAAGTGAGTCTTAGTGCATTTGTATGTCTAAGAAGAGGAATCGAGAATTGTGGAAATGAGTAAATCAAGAAGTCAATTATACTTCGTTCCAAAATCAAGTCTTAGAGTCATACTCCAAGATTGTTACTTGAGTGACAAGTCTTAAGTAGGTTTGTAACACTCATCAAATGATGAATAAGAAAGTTTCTTATTCTTGTACATATGAAACTGGTAAGTTGTGATGTCTTGGATAAGACAAAGACCTAGTAAGACCAATTGGGTGAAGTGTTAAACTTGATAAGGAGCTACACTAACTCTTCAATATTTGTTTTGCCAATGAATGTTTCTTGACAAGAGAATCTTATATGTCAAGGAGTCTGTGGGAGTCTTAATGGTCTTGAAAAGGTTTAGGAACAAATCAAGAGTAAACCTAGTTGTTCATCACTATCATGTGACTTGAGGTCTATAACCTGTCATACTCTTATTTTTGTGCCATTCCAGTTGAGTTAATTATACATGTGTGTTCTATGAGTTCTCATTTGAACGCATAAAGACAATGCACCTTGATCAATGGAAAGTACATTGATATGTAAGGGTGAGTTGCTTGGAAGACATGGTGGGCATTCATGCTATCATGAGGCAAGGAATCAAAATTGAACAAGTTCAGTCCATATGAGCTTGAATTTGTCGCAAACCTTGGTTTTGGAAAAATTCATATGGATATGAACACATACACTATAAAATCTAAGTAACATAAGGTTTCCGTCCTTCATGAAATGATTGTGAGGAAATGCTTTCACTAAGAGAGATTTTAAGGATATAGCAATTGTGTAAATTATATTCTCAAATTTGATTATGATTACGACATCCCTCTTCATAGTTCGAATTGTGAGATTTGGCAATTAGTCTGAACATTTGGGTCTTAGTAACATATGTTCTAAATTTGTTTAGACACACATGTGAGCTTTCTAAGACAGTGGTGTATGAGTTTAAGATGCTTATATAAAGGCTTATAAAAGCATCATGAATTTGAAATATGAACTTAAGGAATTCAATAAGCATTGTCTTCTAGGAGTTTAATTGTTTTTTTAATACATCTCAAAGCTAGTGGGAGCATAAGTGTTGTGCTGGTAAGAAAATAATCATCATGTTAGTGGGAGCATGATTATTATGGTAAGTATTGCAAGATAGCAATATTAATTATAGAAAACAAGAGTTATACTTTGCAAAGTCACAAGGGTTGAAAATTTGTTATACTATAATTAAGGGAGAGAATATTGTACTTCATTTCAAACTCTAAAAGCTTAGATCGAGAAATTTTAATAAAATTTAGTCAAGGATACATAGCACATTCTCAAATTCGATTATGATTACGGTATCCCTCTTCGTAGTTCAAATTGTGAGAACATGGCTAAAGAAATGTTATGGCAAAAGACTGGCAAAGTATCATGTCTTTATGTAAGACATTATGAATCGTGTCCCATACGCTTCGAGTATAGGATCGATTACATATGCTATAATATTTGACCTTTATAAAGTTTTCCAAATGCCTAGGGCATTGAGAGGGAAAAAGGGACTAGAACTGGTTTTGACTAAATAATTAAACAACTGTCAAAGGACGATCTGAAGTTCATTAAGGATTTGTCGCTTGTGAGTAGTTGGAAGTATAGTATTGGATTGACCATATCGACATTATTATGAATAGATTAGATTCTATTTAGAATGAGTTGTCATATGGCAAATATGGAATGTTTCAATATTTGGAAGTTGAATATTAAGAATTTTATGTCTAGATTAGAAAATTTTATGCAAAAAGGATGTTCAAAGGAATGTGCTTTGAGTGAGACACATCACATCTATAGAATTGTTTCGTAACAATTTCTAATAGTGAATCTTGTAATTTCATTGGCCAAGTCTTGGTGACTTCGTGCTATGAGATTACAAAAGAACCGTTGCATAAAATGTTAGAATCTAACGTATTGTATTCTTACACTAATAATGAGGATTAGGAATTGTGAAATGAGCATCATTGGAAAAGTTTTCAATTGATCTATTTCACAGAGCATGGACTATAGGAAACATAGTGTGCATGCCTGGTGCATGGGACAACTATTGTTGAAATTCAAGTGTTCAGTTGTTTATCTGAAACATTAAACAATGAATAATGAGTAGTCAATATGGTGGTTAAATAAAAGTGTTTTATTTACACTCAAAAGATTTAGGGCCATATAGGATTATGTATTATTATTGTGTTATAACATTGCATGTTTTGACTTCCAGAATAACTAGGTTATTCGAATCTCCACAGTCGGTCATACATTGGAAGTAAGTATGAAGTAAGACTGTCATGAATCTGTCTGTAGATTGTCTAGAGTGTTTAGACATAGCACAAGTTTGGTGCAGAGTTCATGAGTACTTTGATAAGATTAGAGTATTGTATTAAACCCACGCTCACTTGAATCGCTTCATGGTTTTTATCACGAGTGATTGTGAGACGATAATATTGTATATTCTTGAAAACGAGATGTGTGAGTTGTTATTACAATTCGGTTACACATTGATAATATGTAAACACACCAGTAACTTGGTGTTATAAAACATATTGTTGTGTGTGATTTGATGAGTAAGAGCAAGCGAGCATTTGAGTCAATGTTTATCCATTCCTTTTACCTAAAGTGGGATAAAAGAAATATTTGTGGGCCCCTCGATGATATAGTGATGACACCCTAAGCGCTTGGCCAAGCCGGGACTAAGTTGATATGTTCAATTGTAGTCTGTTGTCAGTCGTCTTAAATTGGATGTCGGGAAACAATATAGGGAGAATGATTAAAATTTATGTCTCAGTCTAGATGATAGCTAGAATGGAGGAATATGTGATCCCTTATCTAAAGGACGTGCGTATCTGATAAAATCAGAGTTGACAACGGCTTTGGAAAGCTACAATTATTGATCAGGTTCTAAAGTTATACAAAATAGTTATTAAACTTATCCAAGTGGGAGACTGTTGGAGTAGTGTCTAAGTCCATAACTATTTTCGTATGTACTTGACCCGATTATGAACATGGTCCTTTTGGGTTTCCTTCACCATAGCAATATGGAGGATGAATTAAGGAGAAAGGTTGAATTATGATTTATTAATATATTATGAGAATAATATAGAAATCATAATGTTTAATTAATGTTAGTGAACAATTAATTAAGAATTAATTTTGTTGCTAAAAGAGATTAATTAAACTTAGGGGACTAGAATTGTAATTATATGATAATTGCAATTGGGCTATGGATCACCTTGGAATACAGGTTGGGCGAAATCTATGGGAAGCACATCTGATTTTCGTCCTAGGCATGTTCTAGAAGGAGTCCATGGGCTGCTTACGGCTTAAGCAGTCAAATTAGGGTTTCCTTGTTAGATAACCCTAATTGCCTACCTATTTAAGAAGCCTCTAAGCCCCAAAAACATGGTGACTGAATCCTTAGGTTTTCCTGGATGTTTTGGAGCGTCTTTCCTCTTCTTTTCTTCATCTTGTTGCTTAGTGGTGTTTGTGACTCCATTAGAGGTGCAACAATTGAGGCACTAAGCGTTCTGAAGCCAATTAAAGCAAGGAATTGATTGTTATTACTACATAACAATCAAAGGTATTTATCTAAACCCTAATTCAGATTACAATATGTTAGATCTAAAGTTTATAGCTTTGGATATTCAATTGCATGTTCATTTGACAAACTAGATCCAAAAGCTATTAGCGTTTGCATGTACACAATAGGAATGATGTATTTCTCGAAACCCACCAAAAGCATACAAGATACTCTATCACATAACTCTAATTACCACCCTAGGTAACGTATAGTGAGAAGACTCACCTCGGGAAATCTCGGAAAGTCTCGAACTCGAAATGCTGATCAAGCCTCCACCTAATCACATTAAGTATTTTACCTCTAATTAACCATGATTCTCAAAAATGAGACTAGACCCTTTCTGTAATCTTTCAGAAGGGGAAAAAGACCATTTTACCCCCTTCAATAGTCCAAATGTCCAAATGTTGACCAAACCCTAAAAGTCAAAGAAAGTCAAAAGGGGGCAGTACGCGACGCGTACCAGCTCTTGTATGCGGGGCGTGCTCCGACGATCTAGAATCGGGGTCTCAAACCCTTACGCAACGCATTCTTTGATTTACGCCGAACGTAAGTCCAAGTCTCATGCTCTTATTAATTTTTAGACTTAAACGGTTAAGACATAAGCTCAAATTCCAGATCTGACTATTCTAAGGCCACTTAATCCATAAAGTCGAAACCTTTAAGCCTTTACATGGCTGTAAAGGTCTCCAATCACTCTAAACACCTTTCCTCTTTCATCATTAAGCCTATAAATCATGCATGACTTAATATTCATATCCAAGATTGGTTTTTTATGAACCTACAACACATATTACACTGGAAAAGGGCAGATCTAAGCTTATGGAGACCTTTTGTTCATAAAGTCTCTACCTTGGAACCAAAAACCCTAAAAATGGGTCCATAAAGCACAAATCAACAATGGAAAGGAAAGCTTTGAGATTTTTACCTCCAAATGAAGCTCCAACCTCTGTAGAACACGGATCTAAGCTTTTCCTCTAACTTCTAGCTGCCACAATGGCCTTCTCTTCTCCTTCACCAACACAAAATGGAACTTTCAACCTTAAGAACACACACAAGCTTATAACGGGTTTTTGCTCTCTTAGGGTTTCACACACTACAATATGGTGGCTGGGGTAAGGGCCTTATCATTCCTTTTATAGTTCTCATGTCTCGTTTAGGGTTTTGCATCTAAGCCAGTTATGCCCAGCGTAACTTTGGTACGCCCCACATACCTAATTGAGTTCGCATCTAATTTAAGCGCATGAGTACGCGCAACGTACACTTCGGTACACCCAATGTACTCATTTGCAACATTGTCCACTCAAGGGCTAAACTTGACAAATTGGTAAAGAAAAAGGGTTAAACAGTTGTACCTGAATTTCGGGATGTTACAATTCTCCCCCACTAGAACCAAAATTCGCCCTCGAAGTCTCATGCCGTAAACAACTCCGGGTGCTGCGCAGGCATCTCCGAATCTGGCTCCCAAGTCAGCTCAGATGCTCTTCGATGTTGCCATTGGACCTGAACCAGGGGCACCTTCTTGTTCCTCAGAACCTTCATCCTCGGATCCACAATTGTGACTGGCCTCTCAACATAATTCAAGTTCGCATATATCTGAATATCCTACAGCGGCACTACTGCTGTTTCATCGGCTATACACTTCCTCAACTGAGACACGTGGAAGGTATCATGTATCTGGCTCAAATCAGAGGGTAGCTCTAAACGATACAGCACCCTGCCCACCCTCGCGGTCACCCTGAATGGACAAATGTATCGGGGCCCCAGCTTGCCCCTCTTCCTGAATGGGATCACTCCTTTCAATGGGGATACCTTGAGGACGACGAAGTCTCCAACATGAAACTAAAGCTCAGATCATCGCCTATCCGCATAGCTCTTCTGGCGACTCTGAGTTGTCAGCAATCTCTGCCTGGCCTGCTGTATCTGCTTGGTCTTCTGAAGCACTATCTCAATGCTACCCATCACTTACTGCCCTACCTCTCCCCAGTAGATGGGAGTTTGACATCTCCTTAACATACAAAAGCTCAAAGGGAGGCATACTAATGCTCGAATGGTGGCTGTTGTTGTAGGAAAACTCAGCCAACAGTAGGTATGTGTCCCAACTTCCTTCGAAGTCCAGTACACATGCTCAGAGCATGTCCTCGAGCGTCTGAATCGTCCACTCACTCTGTCCATCCGTCTGTGGGTGGTAAGCGGTGCTAAAGTGCAATCTCATACCCAACTCCTTATACAACTTCTTCCAGAACCTGGAAGTGAAACGTACATCTCGATCTAACACAATCAAGATTGGCACCCCATGCCTTGACACCACCTCCCTTGTGTAAATCTCCGCCAGCCTCTCCGCAGAAGAGCTCTCATTGATAGCAAGGAAGTGAGTGCTCTTTCTTAGCCGGACAATGATCACCCAAATTGCATCGACACCCCTCGCAGTCCTCGACAATTTGGTGATGAAATCCATAGAAATCTGTTCTCACTTCCACCGGGGAACCTCAAGTGCTGCGACTTGCCGTGCAAACGCTGGTGCTCGGCCTTAACCCTCCGACAGGTCAAGCAACTCTCAACAAACCATGCCACATCCCTCTTCATATAGGACCACCAATACTCTCTCTTCAGGTCTAAATACATCTTAGTGGCTCTGGGATGGATTGACAACCTCGATCTGTGCGCCTCCTCCATCGGTATTGTACGTGCCCCGCCTGTAAAAGGCACCCAAATTCGACCCTGAAAGGTCAAAAGCCCTCGAGTATTGGTAACAAACTCAGATACCTGCCCAATCACCAGCTCTCTCTTACGGTTCTCCAGTCTCACAGCCTCTGTCTGGGCCTCTCGTATGGTATCCAACACCGAAGTCATCACTGTCATCCTCATACAAATGTCTCGTATTGGGGAACTCTCCTACCTACGTCTCAAGGCGTTGTCTACAATGTTAGCCTTGCCCCAGTGGTATAGGATCTCACAGTCATAATCCTTTACCACATCCAACCATCTCCTCTGGCGCATGTTCAGGTTGGGTTGATGCATCAAGTACTTCAAACTCTTGTGGTCTATGTATATGGTATACCAAACCCCATACAAATAATGTTGCCATATCTTGAGGGCAAACACCACCACCCCCAAATCTAAATCGTCGGTGGGATACCTTGTCTCATGAGGCTTCAACTGACTCGATGCATATGCTATCACGTTCCCTCTCTACATAAGCATCACACCCAACCCCGATATCGATGTATCACAATACACCACAAAATCCTACATCCCTTCTGGAAGGGCTAACATCGGGGCTTCGCCTAATCTCTGGCGAAGCGCTTTAAATAAGCCATGCTACTCTGGACCCCAACTAAAAGTTACCCCCTTCCGGGTCAACCTGATAAGAGGAACGACAATCTTGGAGAAATCCATGATCAATCTCCGATAGTAGCCGGCCAACCCCAGAAAACTCCTGATCTTGGTGGGGGATCTCGGCACCTCCCATCTCATCACAACCTCAACCTTAGCCAGATCGACCAATATCCCATTCTGGTTGATGAGATGCCCTAACAACTGGACCTCTCGTAACCAAAAATCGCACTTGGAGAATTCGGTGTAAAGCCTCTTCGATCTCAAAACTCCGAGAATCTCTCTCAAATGCTCCTGGTGATGCTCTCTAGATTTAAGTACACTATTATATTGTCAATGAACACGATCACCAATCGATCTAACATTGGCCTGCATACTCTGTTCATGACATCCATGAATGATGTCGACACATTGGTGAGCCCAAAAGGCATCACCACGAACTCGTAATGCCCATAACAAGTCATGAACGCCGTCTTCAGGATATCCCCATCCCACACCCTCATCTGATGTTATCCGGACCTCAAGTCAATCTTGGAGAACCATGATACACCCTGAAACTGATCGAAATCGTTGATCCTTGGTAACGGATAACGGTTCTTGATCGTCAACTTGTTCAACTCCCGGTAATCAATGCACATCCGGTGTGAACCATACTTTTTCTTGACAAAAAGTATCGATGCTCCCCATGGCGAGCTACTCGGTTGAACAAACCCCTTCCCTAGTAGCTCCTGAAGTTGTGAGGATAACTCATGCATCTCTAGCGGCGCAAGGCGATAAGGTGCCTTGGCGATAGGCGCTGCTCCCAGAACTAAATCGATGCGGAACTCCACCTGCCTCTCTGGGCACACCCGAAAACTCCTCGGGGAAAACATCCAGGAACTCACGCACTATCAGAATATCATCCACCGAACTCGGGCTCTCTGCAGCCACTCATGTGTCCATCACATAGGATACGAATCCTTTACAGACCTTCTGTAAACTCTGTCTCGCTCTGGTAGCCGAACAAAAATCTAACCCTGATCGGGTGCCCTCACCATACACCATAAGTACTCCCCCACTAGGGTCTCGTATCGTCACTAGCTGGCACTGGCATTCTATAACGGCTCTAAATCGGCTCAACCACTCCATGCCTACAATGACACAAACGTCCCCCATCGCAATTAGGACCAGATCTAGCAAAAACTCAACCCTAAATATCTCGAGTATACATCCTCAAATCACATCAGTAGCATACACCGCTTGCTCGGCAGCTACAAAAACTCGTAGAGGTCGACTCAATGCCTCTTTTCAAATACTGATGTGCTGACTAAATGTTAATGACACGAAAGATCAACTCGCACCCGAGTCAAATAACACCAAAGTAGGTACAGAATTCACAAGAAAAGTACCTACGCATATGATCATACACACTGCTCCTTTCAGATACTAAGCCGGTCGCCGATCTCTCCCGTGAGACTCTGCCTCCTCCCTGGCCTGATTCTCAAGCTCGATCTACCTCTTCCGATCATTCTCCTGGAGCTTGGAGAATGTCCGGTATGTCAAGTTCGCCATGAACTCGCGGATGTCCCTCCTTAGTATGCTCAGATATCGAGTCATGCATGCCTGCTCAGAAGACACATGCTCAGGGCAAAACATCGCCCTCTCGTGAAACATCCTAGTAATCGTAGTAACAGACTCAGGAACCTGCTTGAGGGTCAAGAACTCCTGCGCCAATCATTCCCTTTACACTGGGGGAACGTACTCATCATGAAACATAGCGGTGAACCTCTCCCAGGTCACCGCGGTAAGTTGTGCGGAAGTGAAATCCACCATCACGAACTTCCACCAGTCCTTCGCTCCCAAGCGAAGCTGGTTTGGCGTGAACCGTACCGTCAGATGCTCCAGTCATGAACAAGTGTAGAAGATCCCCTCCATGTTACATATCCATCTCATCGCAGCTACCAGATCCTAAGTCCCATCGAACTCTGGTGGCTTCGTGTTGCTAAACTCTCGGTACAGCAACGAGTCACCCCCCTGTAGCCTGGCAGCAGCGACGGTCGCGGTGGTCGCAACAACAACAACATCAGTAAGAGTAGCATACCGCTCATCAAAGGTCTCAATCAGCATGGTCTTGACAGACCCAAACATCTTCGATATCTCAGCTCAGATGGCCGCAATCTTCATGAATCGTCCTGTGAATCGCCTCATCGCTGACACCACTACTCTCTGGAGTGTGGCCCGTACTCACCATGATGCTCTCTGGAGTGTGGCCCTACTTGTTACTTAGTACCCTAAGGTCTCTTACTTGGGCTGCTCATTGATCCGATGTTTCCAGTGGTACGGGCCCTATACATCCTTTCGCAACACATCAGTATTCACCCCAAATCCTCCTCCTAGGATCCCAGATCACAAGTACTCTATATCTTACTAAGCACAGACTACTCTCTAGTAGGCCACTCATAGGCTCCTTACTGCTACCTAGTCGCTCTCGAAGTATCTCATAGTAGCAGTAACCTCCTAGACTACGGCATCGCAAATCAGGCCACTCCAGTCCTAGATATGAATACCTAGCCTACTCTATCATGCATATCATATCACATAATATCTCATAGCACATAATGTAAGGGTATTTTGGGAAATCACTGTTCGGGCATTGGCTGATCGTACACACTGCTCCTTTCTTCTTTTCTCAAAGTCTTTTACTCTTTAGAAAATTTGTTCGTTTTTATGAAAAACTTTCTCAAATTCTCAGTTTGAGTTCAGACATGCCGGAAAGTGCATCTAAATCCCTCAAACCAAGTCTCTGATACCAACTTGTAACGACGTGAAAATTTAAATTTTTCTTTGATTTTTCAAACAACATAAAACTCATTTAATATTCTTAAATCTCATGTTCAACAGATGTCATCATAATAAAACATATCCCATATCACAAAATATAATCCCCTATCAGTGTGTACGGATCATGTCGGCGCCTTCCCGCGATCCTCCCTAATAACTAAAACACATAACACATAACACTATAAGCATAAATGCTTAATGAGTTACCCAAAAAAAACACATACAACACATATCAGCCACTCGAGGCTATAACTTTGTATGACCCTCTGGTCAATGTGTCTCAGCGGGACCCTCCAGTCCCATAACTCTATGGACCCTCTGGTCCTAACTCTATGGACCTTCTGGTCCTAACTCTGTAAACTCTGAATCATACATAGCACAAATCACATAGAAATCACACCATACAAAAAGCATACAAGATACTCTCTCACATAACTGTGATTACCACCCTAGGTAACGTATAGTGAGAAGACTCACCTCGGGAAATCTCGAAAAGTCTCGAACTCAAAATGTTGATCAAGCCTCTGCCTAATCACATTAAGTAATTTACCTATAATTAATCACGATTCTCAAAAACTACACTAGACCCTTTCTATAATCTCTCAGTGGGGAAAAAAGACCATTTTACCCCTTCAATAGTCCAAATGTCCAAATGTTGACCAAACCCTAAAAGTCAACGAAAGTCAACAGGGGGCAGTACGCGGCGTGTACCAGTTCTTGTATGTGGGGCGTACTCCGGCGATCTAGAATCGAGGTCTCAAACCCTTACGCGGCGCGTTCTGGGATTTACGCGGAACCTAAGTCCGCGTTTCATGCTCTTATTGATTTTTGGCCTTAAACGGTTAAGACATAAGCTCAAATTCCAGATCTGACTATTCTAAGGCCAATTAATCCATAAAGTCGAAACCTTTAAGGCTTTCCATGGTTGTAAAGGTCTCCAATCACTCTAAATACCTTTCCTCTTTCCTCTTTCCTCATTAAGCGTATAACTCATGCATGACTTAATATTCATATACAAGATTGGATTTTTATGAACCTACAACACATATTACACTTGAAAAGGGCAGATCTAAGCTTATAGAGACCCTTTGCTCTTAAAGTCTCCACCTTGGAACCAACAACCCTAAAAATGGGTCCATAAAGCACAAATCAACAATGGCAAGGAAAGCTTTGAGCTTTTTACCTCCAAATGAAGCTCCAACCTGTTTAGAACTCGTATCTAAGCTTTTCTTCCAACTTCTAGCTGCCACAATGGCCTTCTCTTCTCCTTCACCAACACAAAATGGCACTTTCAAGCTTAAGAACACACACATAAGCTCATTTAGGGTTTTTCATTTGAGCTAGTTACGCCCAGCGTAACATTGGTACGCCCCGTGTACCTAATTGAGTCCGCGTCTAATTTAAGCTCATCAGTACCCGCAGCGTACACTTCAGTACGCCTAGTGTATTCATTTGCAACATTTTCCACTCAAGGGCTAAAATTGACAACTTGGTAAAGAAAAAGGCTTAAATGGTTGTAATTGAATTTCGGGATGTTACAGATTATTTATAATAGGAATCGAGGAAACAAAGTAAAACTAAGCCTTCGATTCAATAAATATATGTTGAAGAAGAAGCGACCTTTTGTGTTTTAAGATTTGGGTGAACTGAATACATGTAACGTTTTACCTGAGTGATCTGTTTTTGACCCGTTCGACACGTTCAATCCATGTATATATCACTGACACTAAACAAGACTTACACTCTCTTGAGTGTCTTCTTTCTCAGCTTCAACCATCATTGACCTCCTCATGCTTAAAACTTCAACGTGAGGTCAACTCCGAGTTTGATTTGATTTTCAGGTGAGGTAGTGTTTGATTTTGAGCTTCAGATTAGGTTAGATACTTAGATTTTAGATTTTAATTTGGAGTTTCAAATTAATTCAAAATTATTTAGAGTTTAGTTTCTGTTTTAGATTTGGACAAAGGTGGGCGGTAGGGACAGCTTGCTGGAAAAAATAATCGTTGTTACTGTTCTTAATGCATGGGGGGAGAACGAAGGTAGAAGATGGTGGTTTGTGTGTTTGGTGGAGAAATTTATTTATTTATTTTTTAAATTAAGAAATGATAAAAGAATAAAAGAAATTAAAAAAGAAATTATTAAGGGTAACTTAGCCTTTTTATGTCCAGAGGGACTAACGTGCCAGAAAAAACAAATTCAAAGATAGTCCAAGTTAATTTTTTTAAATATGGACAAAATACGCATTTTGATACATGCTCGATGGATGAATATTGTAATCTACCATAAATCTTTTATTATAAACAAGTTTGATCACATTTAAAAATATTGTTAAGGGCAAAAAGATAAACGAGTTGTAATCTCCATATACATGCTTAAATATATTTCTTAAACTATAAAATTGATATTTTTATTTATAATAATGGAAGGTCAATCAAATATTTTGATAGTCAGGTTCTACGAGATGGTAGCATTCATTTTTGTAAAGATTTACCACGTGATGATCATTTATTTGAAAGATCATCTCAACATATCTGAAGCATCAAATCAAAGGGACGCCAAAAAGTGCAAGGACACTATTGCGCGCAGTGATATGACATTATAGTAAAGGGAATCAAAGCGGAAGGAAAATAGACTACAGACTACAACAATGATAATAAAGATGTAAGCATAATAAAATAGTATGACTCTTTCTGTGTTGGGCTTTTAATCTGTCATTTTAACTAGGTTTACCTAAGATGGATTTACTATTCATAGAAAGATGCTAGCATATTGAATATTGTCTTCATTTTCTTTGTAATTAAGTTTATCTCGATAGTGAAAACCTAGCCATTTTCTCTTTAGATTATTAGTAATTTACATGGTACCGAAGCTCTATGCAATCCATGCATCTTGATTTATTGATTGTAGTTGATGGGGTAGTGGTAATCAGTTTCGCGGATCTAAAATTTTTGGGGTACTATTTATCAATTTTTTGGTAATTGTTTGTCA
This sequence comes from Lactuca saligna, assembly GCF_052625555.1. Classification (NCBI taxonomy): domain Eukaryota; kingdom Viridiplantae; phylum Streptophyta; class Magnoliopsida; order Asterales; family Asteraceae; genus Lactuca; species Lactuca saligna. The sequence goes on along the minus strand of NC_136421.1, from coordinate 109,873,766 downwards.
TTTTCTTTGTTTGTTCAATTCTAGTTTATTTTGTTGTCGAGGTTTGCTATTTTTGCTTATGACAGGTACTCGCTTGTATTTGCAATTAGTATTCATTTGTTTTGTTTACCGTTACTATTGTTTGTAAGGTTGACTCTTTGCAATCTATTGTTACTCAAGCAGATGAAAAAAATGATGGTTATTTGTAGTTATGTGATGAAAAACTTACTATCAATACATAGTCCGGATCCGTATTTAATTTATTACGTATTGTTGAAACATGAAGTGATCCTCGACGGCAAAAAGATGTATTGAAATACTGAACAACTATTTTGTTTGTTGCGGTAGAACTTTGGCCGAGGATTAGATTTGAAGTCTTTGAAGATTAACCCTGAAGACTTGGGATACCGGAGTGAAATATATTGACCCGAAGAAGAGAATGTTTTGTCTTTTGTATACCGAAGTGTCAGAAAAGTAATGTTCACCTTCTTTAACATTGTGTATTAGATGAGTTATGTCCGTCCAAGCGTGGTAAGTATTGTTGCCTGACTTTGGAGTATTATATTGTTTATCGTGTACTTGGTTTTGCTTTAAATATATGATAATGTTGATAAATCTAAGGGAACCACTTCCATACTTTCATTGTTGGTAGAATTTTGTATATGTCTCTGTTAACCATCAAAATATCATATGTATTCATGTTAATATCTAAATATCATATTTACCCTTCTTAATGTTTTAAAATATCATATGTACCCAAATCTATTTTTTTGATATTTTTTATTGATTTATAATTCTTATTTATATTCCTAAGTCATTATAATTGAAAAACATATTAGAAATTGACAAAATCACCGCTTGATTATCGAAATCAATTTTATTTAACCCAAAAATTCAATCTTGAAAAATCATTTTGTTCCATTAAAAATGGAACTGCCCAGAGACTTTGACACCCTTCGACATCGCTTCAAACAAATATCATTTTCAAACAAATATCATTCCAGTCTCGATTCCTGTTTGATTCAATTTTAACTTCGATTTATACATTTTAATTCAATTTTAAATGTGAAGTCCAATTTTAACTTTCCACACTATTCAATTCATAAAGGAGCATCGTCCAGTCCATTGCAATCCAATTTTGATGACATGGTTTCAACAATTAATTCACTTTAACATCTGCAATTTGATTTTGAAACCCGTCTTCATCTCTATTGCAGTTTTCAATATCGACATTCAAGTTTGACTCTTTTTTTAATCACAAACTCACTCACAATTCGTAAACCCGGTACGTACATCAAAAATCATCACTTCAAACACTTTCAATTATAATCATCAAATCAGACCATCAATTTTGACTTTCAATTTGCAAATTTTGACCATCAAAACTATATTACTGTAAGGGCATTATTGTCAATTTAATATGTTTTTTCAATTATAATGATTTAATATTATAAAAAAGAATTATAAATCAATAAAAATTATCAAAAAAAATAGATTTGAGTATATATGATATTTTAAAAAATTAAGAATGGAAAATATGATATTTATGTGTTAGACTGGACAAATATGATATTTCAACGTTTAGCAAGGTCATATACAAAATTTTGCCTTCATTGTATGACTATTTATTGAATAAAAGTGTTCAATAAAAAGATAACTTGTTTTCAAAAAAAAAAAAAAAAAAAAAAAAAAAAAAAACTCTTATTTAAAAAGCTTTCTCTACGACTTAGCTCAACTTTTTCAAAATCTAAAAAAGTATGGCACATGCTTACTCTTTAAAGGTATCTAGCAATGTTAGAGGTTCTAATCGAGCTCCAATACTTGTTGCAAGTGAATATCATTGTTGGTCTCAACATATGGAAATATATTTAATAAGACTTGGTAAAGAATTTTGTAGATCTATGGAAAATGGACCATATATACTTGTCCTTACTCCCATTTTCACCGATGAAAGTTAAAACATACTTGGAGACGGTCAAGCTTTCATGAACAGACCTACTAACGATGATACTAAGAAAATGGAGAAAGATGAAATTGTTTTCTATGAAATCTCTTGTAGAGTTCCTCCTAACAGTTTTGATCTTATTATTAGTTGTAAATCAGCAAAAGAAATTTGGGATGTTCCTAAAAATCTTTATGAAGGAACAGAGAAAGCTCAAGAAAAATAGTTGTTCGCTTCACTGAACGAGTTCAACAACTTTAAAACTCTTCCTGGTGAAAGTCTTGATAACTGCTTCAAAAGAATCAACCTAATCGTTGCCAAACACTCAAATTTAGGCATCACTCAAAGTGATCATGAAACTAATATGTAGTTCTTGAATGGCTTAGGAAAGCAATGAACCACGGAGAAGATGCTAGTTCAAGGTGACAACAAAATCAAAACTTTGTCATTGTACAAGCTTTGTGGTCAACTACAAGCTCAAGAGTCTTCGGTCATGAAAGATTGCATGGATCTAGGTGGATCACTCTCCTTGGTCACCCACTCACCACAACTTGCCATTCGATCTCCTCAGTATCATTTCACTGGAGAATCATCATACCAGACCCCATACGATGACACACTGCAGATGCAACCTGATGATGAAGAATCCTTTCAGCACACATTAGCCTTTGTCAACCAACAATTCAAGTAACTCCCTCCACCCAATTACCATAAACATCAGCAGTTCACCAGAGCTCCATTTAACCGCAACTACAATCCTCAAAACAAACTTCCTTCAAAACTATCCTCAACCATATTAACCTCAGTCTTAAAACACACCTTTGATGCTCAATAACACAATTAAAGCATAGAAGAATGTAGTTCTCATACGCCACAAGTATCACAAGGAAAATAAGTGTCACAAGGAAAATAAAATGCATCCAACGAAGACTGGAATAATTATACAAACCAGCAACAACTTCGTAATTTTTAGATTTATAAGAAATTTCTAATTGTCTAGCTAAACTTATGTAACCCAATATATCCAGCTTACCAGACATCAGCTCATTTACTGTTGTTTTTTTTTTTTTTTTTTTTTTTTTTTCAGGAAACACACATTTTATTAGGTTCATTTTTGACCTAGATACATAGTCATAAATGATCCAATGAGATGTATATCAAATTATATAGTAAATACGCTACTATATAACCCATCGTATCCATCTTATCAACTAATTTAATGACTAGATGTCCAAGTCAGCAATGAAACTGATAAAATGTATGTTACATGGAGAAAAGGACCAAATCATCACTAAATTTGAGTTTGACTTATTCGTAAATTAAGGTAAAATAATGAGACTTTAATAAAACAGGTAAGTAATGAAATCGGTAAAACCGGGAAAAAAGGTTTTACTGGTAATTCATGCTTTTTCGTAAACAAATTTTAGTTTGGGACTTTTTGGTAAATTACAGTAAAATTTTAGGACTTGCTTGAAGATTTCCCATTTAACTAAACATTGTCATTATATAACTTTCATGTCCTCAAATGAGACCAGAACCATCAACGACACACTTCTAGATCATGACTGGATTGTTGCACTGCAAGAAGAGCTTGTAGAATTTGAAAGTAACAATGTATGGAAATTGGTCCCCAAACCAAAAGGACAAACCTTAGTTGGAACTTGTTGGGTATTCTGTAAAAAAATTGATGACTCAAGTGTAGTAATCATAAACAAAGCCCGACTTGTAGCTTATACTTACAGTCAATTGGAAGGAATTGACTAAGACAAACATATGCTCCAGTTGCAAGGATTGAGGCCACAAACATTTTCCTAGCGTATGCGGCACATAAGAATGTCAAAGTACATCAAATGGATATAAAAATCGCTTTTCTTAATGGCGAACTGAAAGTTGATGTATACTTACAGCAACCTCCAGGTTATGACAAATTGGATATTCCTCATCACTATTAAAAATTAGAGAAAGTTTTGTATCACTTGAAAAAGACACCAAGAGCTTGGTATGAAACTCTCTCTACATTTCTTATCGAGTCTAGATACAATTATGGGATCATTGATCCTACCCTCTTTCTACGTTCAAGTGAAAAATATTTAATGCTTGTACAAATCTACGTGGATGAAATCAATTTCACTTCAATGATCAAGTTATGGTAGATGACTTCGCCAAGCTCATGACAAGTAAGTTTCAAATGACCATGAACAGAGGGATTAACTTCTTTCTTGGTCGTCAAATCAAGCAAGTCCCGCAATGAATCTTCATTCATCAAGAAAAGTATACCGCAAATTGTTAAAGAAATACTCTATGGATAACTACTCCTCGACAAAGCTTGCTATTGCCTTTGGATACAAAATTACTGCAGATCGTATGGGAGAATCAGTTGATCAAAAGGTATACCGAGGACTGATTGGTTCTCTATTGAACCTGACCGCAAGTAGAATGGGTATCATCTTCACAATAGGTTTGTGTGGTAGATATCAAGCTGATCCCAAGGTTTCACATTTGAATACAGTTAAACAGATTTTCAGATGCCTCAAAGGGACTAAAGGTTCAGGTATTTGGTACTAGTAAGAAACGAATTCAGTCTGGAAGCCTTTATCGACTAGGATTATTCGAGTTGTTGATTAGACCACAAGATCACTTCAGGAGGATGCCAATTATGCGGTGGGAGATAGGTGAGCTAGTCTTTAAGATAACAAAATTGTGTCTCACTCTCCAATGTAGAGGCAAAATACGTTGTTGTAGCCAGTTGCGGCTCTTAAATCCTCTCTGGATGAAAACAAAACTCATGGATTATGGCTATAGAATGTGACAAATACCTATTTATTGTGACTCAAATTATGCAATTGCTATTTCTCATAATCCAATTTAGCACTCAAAGATGAACCACATTGAACTACTGTATCATTTTCTCAAGGATCATATCTTGAAAGGTAACTTTAAGCACATATTTGTTCCATCTCATGAAGAAATAGCTAATGTTTTCACAAAAGCACTTGATTCCACCAAACTTTATGGATTTTTAGAAATGCTAGGAATGATGAATCATGATCCTCAATTTTTCTTGAAGGGATATATTGTGAAGACCTCAGGTATTTGAATGTAACAAATAGATATGCTTCATTCATCTTGTCATTTTGATCTTTGAAGCATATATATTTATCTATGGTGTAAAATCTATTTCTTTTAAGTTTAAATATTGAGCACAAATTTCATAAATTCATCCTTGGTACCCTTTGGTTATTGAAGAATATTTATGATATATATACTCTACAGGTCAATTTATTGTTTTTATTTCTAACCTTGTGATCACGTCACTCTGCAGTGCTCATGACTCCACAGTCTCTATCATCAGACATATCGTAGTTCTTCCCTCAAGAACCTAAAGCCTTGTTCTTTTGTTTGGCAATAAATAAAGTTTTTCGAAGGTGTGCTATTTAATGAATAGAAAAAACCTTTTGAATGTTTTTATTCCTTCTCATTAAATTTGTTTAAACCTTGAATAGTAAGTTTTCAGAAACCATACCTTCTTTCCATTTAAAATAAAATGAAGATTTGTCTTTTCAATAAAAAGTACATTACTAAACATTTTGTGAGGTGACCTGTCCAAACTCAACTGTCGAACAAAAAGTTGTACCTTAACCAATGATTTTTGATAGTTATTTTAACCATCACCCCACATTTACCCACTTCATGAACATTTTCATTTAATGTTCCCCGTAACTGCATTTAATGCAAGTTATTTTTGGATAAATACTTTTCTATTAAAATAATCCAAATAGTAGAAACCTTTGGTTTTTACAGCTGTTAAAACCTTTCTTGTTTGGATTCCAATTTCAAACTCGGAGGTATAAAAAACCCCCCATTCTTCCCAAGAAATCTTTACGCTTTCTAAACCCTGAATCGATGATCATCTTCTTCCTCAGCTTACTAAAAACACTTTCTCTACAAGTTCTTCAAAATATTTTCAAATTAACCATGGTGAAATCTAGAGTTTCTAAGAAGCAATCAAAACCAACTAGTTCAATGTTATCTTCCAAAAACACAAGTCCCTCCAATGCAGCAAGCAACTATCGAGTAATCTTCAATGATCATGAATGTTGTGACACTTTAATCAAGCTGATGATTCGTTTATTTCCCAAGCGCTCGTTGTTTGGACCTTTTGGTACTTTCACTGAAGTTCTTCCCCAATCCGTTCTCCTCAACTATGCTCTCTCTGCATTCCGACCGTTTGATAAACTTGATGAAGTTCATCTAAAGCTTGCTGAGGAATCAATGATGAACCTCACCAAACCCAAATATCTTGAATCCATCAACCTCAGAATTCCTCCTTCAACAGCCTTCAAGAACCCTAGCAATTCTAACATCTTCACAGCTCTTTACAATATGGGTTACTAAGAAAAACTTAAGGGAATTGTTAAATTCAAAAGGGGGGAATTTCCAGTTGTGTGGCAATATGTTTGTCACTTTGTGATAAGATGCTTATCATGAAGAACTGTTGGAACGGACAACATGGGAAAACAATTGTTGGACATTGTATGGAGTATCTTCACCGGAGAGGTTGTTGATTGTGGAACCATCCTTTGTGATGATGTCATTCAATAGACTGGTAAAAATCACCCAAAGAAGGGCTCATCGAGCTTACATCCGCAAGGTTTTGTTGACTCTACATAGTGTACCTTCACAAAGAAGTTGGAATCGGTTTAGGAGATGAACTCAATTGATTTTCATGCTGTGATCTCAAGATGTATCCTCTCCCTAAAGAATAATGTGTTATCGGTCCCATTAGATAGTTAACAATGTACATCTTCACTACTATTGGTCAATTTGACTCTACGGTCACTGGTCACAATGAGGCTACAAATGATATAACACATTATCATTCTATGCTGCCTAGCCCCATACCGATTACCACTAGTCTAGTCCCTAAACCCAAATCAAAGAAAGTCAAGACGGTTTCCAAAAGAAAGACTCCAACAAAGACTGCATCCAAAGGAGCCGGAGTCTCCAATAAAAGGAAGATTCTCACTAAAGACCCCATAATGACTTAAGACCCTATAATGATTGATGAACAAATCCAAATGGAAGAGTCTGTGAATCTACACGAAGAAGATGATGAATTAAAAAATATGTCTGAGGACTTGTTTAGAAAGAAGAAGTATAAAATCCATACCCCTCTAAGCCAAAATTGTCGCACACTAGACACTAGAGAGTATCATGTGACAACCATCAAATTCTGGTCAATTCAAAGTCAAATAAAGTCAACAAGTCAAACCGGTCAGCTCAACTAACCCTTGTGTACTTGGACTTACGTTCAGTATTTACTAAACAACTCGCTATTCTAATAAGAAAACATGAATCAAAAAGTACGTACAACTAGATCTCTTTAACCTAAAAACTGTAGTACGTGGCGAGCCAAACAGATAAAACAATGATACATACTCATCGAGAGTGTGTAAGATCCTTAAACAAGGCTTAGCAGGGTTTACGAACCATGCATTGCGATGCTAGACACTCACAACTGTCCCACACGGAACCTCTCTCAATCGTTTTCACTCTATCTCTCTCTATGTCAAATCTCTCCCAAATCCCTCTAAGCATGTGAAACCTCTCTCAAATATCTCTTTGTATGAGAAATCTCTCCAAGAATGTCAAATCTCTCCCAAATCTCTCCAAGTATGTGAAATCTCTCTCTAATATCTCTCTGTATTAGAAATCTCCCCAAGAATGTCAAATCTCTCCCAAATCCCTCTAAGCATGTGAAATCTCTCTCAAATATCTCTTTGTATGAGAAATCTCTCCAAGAATGTCAAATCTCTCCCAAATCTCTCCAAGTGTGAGAAATCTCTCCCAAATCTCTCTCAAAAGTTTCCCGTAACTTTTTGGAATCATTCGGGTCAATCCGGCCCTTAACCGCGTCAAAAACGGCTTAAAACGGGGCGAAAACGAGAAAAATGGACATTAGGAACCGAAGGTCCTCTTAGGGACCAAGAGCAAGAAGGAGCCGAACCCTCCTGAGCCGAAGGTCTTCTCAGGGCCGAACCTCGCCCAGGAGGAACCGAACCCGAGAGCAAGAACCGAACCCGAGAGCAAGAACCGAACCTGAGAGCAAGGAACCCAAAACGAACCGAAAGTACTGTTCATCAACCGAACCGAAGGTACTCTTCACTACTGTTCACTACAGTTCGTTCGATTCTGACCTTCTCGCCTTCTATCTCCGAACCGAGCCTCTGTTGGCTATGGGCGCGAGGACCGAGCCTCGGTTCTCGGTCACCTTACCTATTCCGCCTCTCTGTCTCTTCCCTTCTCTCGCTCTGTCTCGCGCCTCTCTGCTCTCTCCTTCTCCCTCTCGGCTCCTTCCTTCCTTCTTCTTCCCTCTCGGTTCTGCCTCCCTCTCTCTCTCGGTTCAGCACCAGAAGGCCGAGCCTCGGCCAGAATTCGCATTTTTGTCACTTTTAGCCCATTTTTGATATTTTTAACATTTTAAGCCCGTTTTTCGTGATTTTAAAGCGGGATTTTGCTCCAGAAATTATATTTTAACATAATAAACTCTAAATATTCATAATTTAAACATATTTTGATGAAAATCATTATTTAAATAATAAAAATCAAATGGGTGAATTATTAAAGGTGGAGTGTTGACTTTGCCTTATCCAAAGTCACAAGCAACCACCCCACACCCACTCTTTGACTAACCACACCTCCCCACCTTACCTAGGTCACATCAATGTCCCTCACACTCAATTTACCCTCATTCCCACGTTTTTTGAGCTGGAACAAACATCCTCTCTCCTCATTTCTCTCATTTGCCCTCATTTCACTAAGAATCAAACACCAGTTTTCTCTCAAACTTTTCCCACTCCAATTTCGAGATTCAAGGCTGATTTTCAAGTGTTCTTCCACTCTTAGAAGTATAATTCATCCTCCTTATGATTATTTCACTTCATTCTATTCAAATCATGAATATCTTACGCAAATTCCATCATATTAACGTTAGAGCTTCGAATCTTCAAGTGATTCTTCAAGTGTTCTTGGGTTGAACACTTCTCTTCTTCAACACTTATCTACTGAAATCACTCAAGGTGAGTCCATACCCCTACATTTTCATGTTTTCTCAAGTTTTCAGGGGGGGGGGGGGGGAATACAAGTTAAAACACTAAGAACATAACTAAATTTTTCTAACAGCCTTCATCAGAAAAGTTCAACTCCATTCACGGACTGGTTTGGGCATCATAAACATTTTTGTTTTCAAAACTGTACAAGGTGCAAATAGTTCAAATTTTTAGCTTTAAAATGACTACTTGCACATCTCCATACGATTTTTCTACAATTTATGGTGATTTTTACAAAACTGCCTATCATTTCAAACAACAATCCGGACCAGTCTGTGATTATGGACTTTTTCACCCAAGTAAGAGATCATTATAAATTGTGATAAAAATTATGAGCAAACTAGACATATTTTGTGAACTCTCAGAATTTACGGATCTAGTTTTCAACTTCGTATGATTTTTCTATGATTTTTCCAAAACAGGGCAGAATTGCTAAATTTTGCCAACAGCATGTAAATATCATAACACTTTGTATTATGTTGAGCAAAGTGTATAATCATAAGTTCTAATATTTGAATGTGTTTCCTTGCTAGTTTATCATTATGAACGGAAACTAAGTCATTCATATTAATATTATTTCATTCATTTAGAACACGTAAATTTGTTAATCTATGGTTTGATAAATTCACAACACTAATACATTTCCATAAAAGAGTTCATACATATTACATACATTTTAGATAAACTATAATAGGTATAGTTTATGATACATCACTCTATGCACTCGTACAAGAAGGGTACATTCATACAAGAAATATTTATATTCACACACATTTGACGTAAACTTGTTACCCTATATTGTGAGACTCTCTCTCTCTCTCTCCCCGTACGTCCGAGTGCGGGATATAATTCCTGGTAGTTATAATCAGAATCTCCTTGAGGGAGAACGTGATACTTGTATATAGATCTATATTGGGATTGACACCCCACACCTTGCTGCTAGCTACAGTTGGACCTGCAGGTCTACGGGTGACAAATGTCATTTCATTTTTTCGACACTGAGAACGTCGTGGCAGGTTCACATAGTCATAGTATGATTATAACGACTCACATAGGGATATAACACTCCATAAGTTTACAGGATTTTATTTTAAAAACCTAAATGAGTTTTATGTCGATTTAAAATCACCTTTTTATCTCTATGAGTACAGATATTACTGTACACTTTTGGTTTTGGTAGTTACGACTACACATCATTTGAAACCACATTTATACTTTTAAGTATGGTCAATACTTATTATTTCTCAGTCCTCTAATTTAGGACTACGTATATACAAAGTACCGGGTCTCTATACAAAAAGGGGTACAAATACAAAATGCTGTGTCTCTATACAAAGTTATTATGATATTAAAATTATACTTCCTCTAGAATGGTTAGACTTCAACTATAGTCGCTGAGCGTATGTGTTTGAGTCATACAAGAATTTAGTCTTGATTGGCCTAGAATTGGTGGTGCCCGCCTCATCTCCTGTTCCTCGTTGGGTTGTGGACCTAGGGCAGACCCACTATATTCAACGTTTTATCTAATTTAAATCTTATATAACTTATATACAATGGACGATTATAGAGGAACTCTACGGGTCATTCTAGGGTTCATTAATGCATCATATAGGAATATTTCTATTCATACTTAACTAAGAAAATATTGGATTTTCTGGAAATCAAACTATATCGATTTTACAAGGAAAAGCGGTTTCTACTTCAAATAAAACTCTTATGAACTCACCAACCTTTGTGTTGACACTTTTTAAAACTACTTGTATTCTCAGGAAATCAGTGAAACAGGAAAACTTCATCGCTTTGAGGATGGGACGTTAAACCGTCAACAAATTATTTTGTCATCATAATGTAATTGCTTTTGAAACATATAAACATATACTTTGGTGTAACTTTTGCAATTATATATATGGTGGTTGTTTCTACTTTGAGCACTATTATACACGTTGTTGTGATACTGTACATGAAGTCCTCCACCCCCAGACGTTTCCGCCATCCTTGGTTTGGGGGTGTGACAGATTGGTATCAGAGCATTGTTTATAGTGAACTAAGTATATCGAACCACATAAGATATACAAACTATAAATGCACTGGGACTAAGGTCTCTGATTTTAAGATTTCAAAACCACTATACCTTTAAGAATAAATAACTTTTGTTAAAAGTATACATGCATGCATACATACTAAGGTCAGCATCATTTTAGGACAAAACAAAAGAAATGATTGTTGGATATCACAGGTAAGCCTGGGGATGTATGGTCAGTCTTGGGAGTGGCATAGCCTGATCAACTATGCTGGTCCGAGGAGTGATTAGCATATGCCCAAGAATGGTTGTGATGTGGCAACAAGTCTAAAAACTTACCAACACTACCACAATGAAATACCATAGGGGTATTTTGGCATTATTAAAAATTACATATGTGAGAACTAAATAGATCTTTATCAATAGGTAAATAGTTGCTTAGTGGATACATTAAAATTTTATGTATCCAGGACGTCATAGACTTAGAATCTGTGGATCTTTGCTCTACTTCCTGTTCTCGTTGGATTGGGGATTTAGAGTTAGGGTCGCTTATTCGAAGGTCTATCCTGTCCCGAATACACATAACTAGTATGCACTAAACAACTTGTTGAAGTACCTGATAAAGATCATCGTATAATTAGCTAATTAGTACGTTTGCTTAGTTATTTCTTATATCCCCATTTCTCGCGAAGATATCATGGCTGGATTCCACCCACACGACGACCCGTACTACCCTAACCACGACAATACCAAATGGCTCGGAGAGGAGCCAGAGAATGATTACCCAACCCCTGTGGATGGTCACCAAGCTGAAGGCTATGCTGACGGTTCTGACTCCAACCTTGAAGTGGAGAACTTAACCCCGATGACTCTTGTTCCGAATCCTAACCCTTGTCCAACTTTTCAAGGCTTGACGCCTCCTTGGGTAGAGTGCTCGGAAACCTGGAGCGAAGAACGAGACCAACATATGTCGTTTAATAGAGAATGAAGTTTCTACAACATAAACGAAGGAAGCTCAGCAGATAAAAATTTTCTAATCCTGGTCCATAGAGTTGCCCGAAACGAGATTCTGGGTAGAACAACTCTCCATAGTATCGCAGAGGTTGATGCAAATGCAAGAATATATACGATCCGCACCAATCGCCTTGAGCACACTCGTGAATTGTCTAAGAGAGACCCTAAAACCTTGCTGCGAGCACAGGCTGAAACACGAACCGAAGTTATAGAACTCTGAGTACACCAGAGGGTATACAAAAGGCACCTGCCTGATATGGAGTGGCAACTAGTTGAACTGAGGGTTCACCAAAGGGATGATCGCCGCTAGTAGTAGATGCCTTACTTCCTTTTCCCTGTTAACAAGAAAATTTTCTTTTCCCTATCTATGTCCTATGTGGCATTCTATATGAAACCATCTTGTACTGTAAGTACTTTTAGTTAGGCCTTGAGGCGGCCAAAACTCTCCTGCTCCGGATGTGATGTAAGACCCTCTCCAAGGTCAATTTTCCCCAATTTGCTACATCTTAAACATCAATGACGTCCTCAGTCAGAAGAATTCCATGGCACTCTTTGTTCAAATACTTCCTGATGAGTCTATCTGAAGCCCACTTTAGTCAAGTTGTTGGACTAGAGTAATTTAGCTCCGGGATCGTTCCCAATTTCTTTCAAAGGTTGAATCATGTTATTCACCAACCAATGGAACCCGGTTTGAACGACAAACGTCATTAGATCATTCTCTGATCTTACTTCTACTCTATAGGTGGACAATCGAAATACATCTAGGTTCAATGATAGCCCTTACTAGGAATTCTAGTTCATCAAGAGGGATTAATAAGAATGTTATTTGTTATGATTTCCTCACATATACATTCCCCAGTTATATACAACGAAGACTTGGTAGACAATAGAATGTGAGATTTCTAACCTAGTTTCTTTTCCTCGTTGGGATGTGAAACTAAAGGAGAATCACACATTTTACTATCCGCCCAGTCTTGGTTATATCATAATGTGTATATGTTAAGTTTTCATGTATAATAACTTATCTTTAGTCAGAACCAAAATAATACAGAGCCAACCTTAGTCACTCACAATTTCCTTGTCTTTCGTATTACAGAGTCATGTCATCATCCGGAAATAATCAGCCGAACAATGAAGCCCCTAACCTTCATATCGACGCCGCAACATTTCAAGCCGCGGTAACAGTTGCTGTGACAGCTATCCTTACAAACCTCCACACTAACGACGCAACCACGACTGACAAGGGAATTGAAAATTTCGATTGTTGTATCGATCTTGGAAGCCAACAAAGGACAACAGTCTCGGACATACAAAGTCGTAAAACCGAGAAGAGGAAACGAAATCGCCGAGCTCAAAAGGAGCGTCAACGATCCCAAAGACTTGCCATGCAACAGCAACAAGTGGCAACTCCTGCCCCTTCAGCAGCAGCACGACCAATTCCTCAAATCCCTGGCATTGGGACAAACCCTGCACACAAGGTTGATGGGAAAACCGGACCCCATAAAAGGAAAGTTTCGAAGTGGATGAATGAGGAGGGCACCTGTGTCCATGTAACTCTAACTAAACACCTCACTTCCACCACCAATGCTAGTGCAATCCAGATATGTCATCAATGTGGCGAGATTGGACACCTTAGAAAGGACTGTCCAATCATAAAGAACTCTGGCACAGACGGGAGGATACTAAGGATCACTACCGCAGGAGAAACCACTTCGGAACCGCCTGCAAATATCAGTACGTGTTTCTAACATCGACATTTAAATCCCGAATTTCTTTATATGCTAAATCTAGCATCGATTAAAGCATGCATAGTAGTAATCATGTGACATCGGGCGAGTTATTCCTCACCATAATCAAATTCTTGTACTACGAAAAGTCATCCCCATCTTTCCCCTAAATCCCTGGATTCCCATTCGAAATGCAAATTTCGGGACGAAATTCCCTTTAACGGGGGGATGATATGACAACCGTCAAATTCTGGTCAATTCAAAGTCAAATAAAGTCAACAAGTCAAACCGGTCAGCTCAACTAACCCTTGTGTACTTGGACTTACGTTCAGTATTTACTAAACAATTCGCTATTCTAATAAGAAAACATGAATCGAAAAGTACGTACAACTAGATCTCTTTAACCTAAAAACTGTAGTACGTGGCGAGCCAAACGGATAAAACAATGATGCATACTCATCGGGAGTGTGTAAGATCCTTAAACAAGGCTTAGCAGTGTTTACGAACCATGCATTGCGATGCCGGAACTGTCCCACACGGAACCTCTCTCAATCGTTTTCACTCTATCTCTCTATGTCAAATCTCTCCCAAATCCCTCTAAGCATGTGAAACCTCTCTCAAATATCTCTTTGTATGAGAAATCTCTCCAAGAATCTTAAATCTCTCCCAAATCTCTCCAAGTATGTGAAATCTCTCTCTAATATCTCTCTGTATTAGAAATCTCCCCAAGAATGTCAAATCTCTCCCAAATCCCTCTAAGCATGTGAAATCTCTCTCAAATATCTCTTTGTATGAGAAATCTCTCCAAGAATGTCAAATCTCTCCCAAATCTCTCCAAGTGTGAGAAATCTCTCCCAAATCTCTCTCAAAAGTTTCCCGTAACTTTTTGGAATCATTCGGGTCATTCCGGCCCTTAACCGGGTCAAAAACGGCTTAAAACGGGGCGAAAACGAGAAAAATGGACATTAGGAACCGAAGGTCCTCTTAGGGACCAAGAGCAAGAAGGAGCCGAACCCTCCTGAGCCGAAGCTCCTCTCAGGGCCAAACCTCGCCCAGGAGGAACCGAACCCGAGAGCAAGAACTGAACCCGAGAGCAAGAACCGAACCTGAGAGCAAGGAACCCAAAACGAACCGAAAGTACTGTTCATCAACCGAACCGAAGGTACTGTTCATCTACCGAACCGAAGGTACTCTTCACTACTGTTCACTACAGTTCGTTCGGTTCTGACCTTCTCGCCTTCTATCTCCGAACCGAGCCTCTGTTGGCTATGGGCGCGAGGACCGAGCCTCGGTTCTCGGTCACCTTACCTATTCCGCCTCTATGTCTCTTCCCTTCTCTCGCTCTGTCTCGCGCCTCTCTGCTCTCTCCTTATCCCTCTCGGCTCCTTCCTTCCTTCTTCTTCCCTCTCGGTTCTGCCTCCCTCTCTCTCTCGGTTCAGCACCAGAAGGCCGAGCCTCGGCCAGAATTCACATTTTTGTCACTTTTAGCCCATTTTTGATATTTTTAACATTTTAAGCCTGTTTTTCGTGATTTTAAAGCGGGATTTTCTCCAGAAATTATATTTTAACATAATAAACTCTAAATATTCATAATTTAAACATATTTTGATGAAAATCATTATTTAAATAATAAAAATCAAATGGGTGAATTATTAAAGGTGGAGTGTTGACTTTGCCTTATCCAAAGTCACAAGCAACCACCCCACACCCACTCTTTGACTAACCACACCTCCCCACCTTATCTAGGTCACATCAATGTCCCTCACACTCAATTTACCCTCATTCCCACGTTTTTAGAGCTAGAACAAACATCCTCTCTCCTCATTTCTCTCATTTGCCCTCATTTCACTAAGAATCAAACACCACTTTTCTCTCAAACTTTTCCCACTCCAATTTCGAGATTGAAGGCTGATTTTCAAGTGTTCTTCCACTCTTAGTAAGTATAATTCATCCTCCTTATGATTATTTCACTTCATTCTATTCAAATCATGAATATCTTACGCAAATTCCATCATATTAACGTTAGAGCTTCGAATCTTCAAGTGATTCTTCAAGTGTTCTTGGGTTGAACACTTCTCTTCTTCAACACTTATCTACTGAAATCACTCAAGGTGAGTCCATACCCCTACATTTTCATGTTTTCTCAAGTTTTCAGGGGGGGAATACAAGTTAAAACACTAAGAACATAACTAAAATTTTCTAACAGCCTTCATCAGAAAAGTTCAACTCCATTCACGGACTGTTTTGGGCATCTTAAACATTTTTGTTTTCAAAACTGTACAAGGTGCAAATAGTTCAAATTTTTAGCTTTAAAATGACTACTTGCACATCTCCATACGATTTTTCTACAATTTATGGTGATTTTTACAAAACTGCCTATCATTTCAAACAACAATCCGGACCAGTCTGTGATTATGGACTCTTTCACCCAAGTAAGAGGTCATTATAAATTGTGATAAACATTATGAGCAAACTAGACACATTTTGTGAACTCTCAGAATTTACGGATCTAGTTTTCGACTTCGTATGATTTTTCTATGATTTTTCCAAAACAGGGCAGAATTGCTAAATTTTGCCAACAGCATGTAAATATCATAACACTTTGTATTATGTTGAGCAAAGTGTATAATCATAAGTTCTAATATTTGAATGTGTTTCCTTGCTAGTTTATCATTATGAACGGAAACTAAGTCATTCATATTAATATTATTTCATTCATTTAGAACACGTAAATTTGTTAATCTATGGTTTGATAAATTCACAACACTAATACATTTCCATAAAAGAGTTCATACATATTACATACATTTTAGATAAACTATAATAGGTATAGTTTATGATACATCACTCTACGCACTCGTACAAGAAGGGTACATTCATACAAGAAATATTTATATTCACACACATTTCACGTAAACTTGTTACCCTATATTGTGAGACTCTCTCTCTCTCTCTCCCCGTACGTCCGAGTGCGGGATATAATTCCTGGTAGTTATAATCAGAATCTCCTTGAGGGTGAACGTGATACTTGTATATAGATCTATATTGGGATTGATACCCCACACCTTGCTGCTAGCTACAGTTGGACCTGCAGGTCTACGGGTGACAAATGTCATTTCATTTTCGCGACACTGAGAACGTCGTGGCAGGTTCACATAGTCATAGTATGATTATAACGACTCACATAGGGATATAACAATCCATAAGTTTACGGGATTTTATTTTAAAAACCTAAATGAGTTTTATGTCGATTTAAAATCACCTTTTTATCTCTATGAGTACAGATATTACTGTACACTTTTGGTTTTGGTAGTTACGACTACACATCATTTGAAACCACATTTATACTTTTAAGTATGGTCAATACTTGTTATTTCTCAGTCCTCTAATTTAGGACTACGTATATACAAAGTACCGGGTCTCTATACAAAAAGGGGTACAAATACAAAATGTCGTGTCTCTATACAAAGTTATTATGATATTAAAATTATACTTCCTCTAGAATGGTTAGACTTCAACTATAGTCGCTGAGCGTATGTGTTTGAGTCATATAAGAATTTAGTCTTGATTGGCCTAGAATTGGTGGTGCCCGCCTCATCTCCTGTTCCTCGTTGGGTTGTGGACCTAGGGCAGACCCACTATATTCAACGTTTTATCTAATTTAAATCTTATATAACTTATATACACTGGACGATTACAGAGGAACTCTACGGGTCATTCTAGGGTTCATTAATGCATCATATAGGAGTATTTCTATTCATACTTAACTAAGAAAATATTGGATTTTCTGGAAATCAACTATATCGATTTTACAAGGAAAAGCGGTTTCTACTTCAAATAAAACTCTTATGAACTCACCAACCTTTGTGTTGACACTTTTTAAAACTACTTGTATTCTCAGGAAATCAGTGAAACCGGAAAACTTCATCGCTTTGAGGATGGGACGTTAAACCGTCAACAAATTATTTTGTCATCATAATGTAATTGCTTTTGAAACATATAAACATATACTTTGGTGTAACTTTTGCAATTATATATATGGTGGTTGTTTCTACTTTGAGCACTATTATACACGTTGTTGTGATACTGTACATGAAGTCCTCCACCCCCAGACGTTTCCGCCATCCTTGGTTTGGGGGTGTGACATATCAAACTCCATCCGTCCACTCCGCTACGAAAAGTGTAACGGTTTCTGATCATTATCATGGAAACAATGCCCAATCAAGATTCCAAGTGGATCCAAGTGTCGGTAAAACTCCTAACGTCTTTAGCACATACACTACAAACACATGATGCACCGCAAGATCCTTTTTAAGAAACCCTAGTTAGAACAGGGCCGAGGCCAAACTTGGTTATAGACCAAGGAGACCGAGGCAGCCATTAAAATAGTTTGTCGTCGATATTATGACCAAGTGGCATAGGCATGGTGAGCATAAATATATAAGGATCCATGAACATGAGGGATAACCAAGTGATAACTGAACCAAACTTGATTGCAGATGACAACTGGACCAATGATCAACCCTCCACCGGATCAGAAAAAAATATGTTTTGAAGCCTTTAAAAGGGTTGTCCATGTAAGAGAGCAGAGATAAATAGTGGATCAACAAGCCGAGGGTAACTTACTCATAGGATCAAAGCAGTTCCTTCACCAATTGATGTTGATGACTCCAAATATAGTGGAACCAAAGTCCAAATCAGCAGGAACCGGGATTCAATTTTTTTATTAATAAATAGGATGAAGTATAGAAACAAGGCCAATTTGAGGATTTTGATATGTTTTTTGAGGATGAAGAATCCATTGTATCTCAAAATTCCACTTCTAACCCGAATCAGAAGAGGAAACAGAAGGTTGCAGAAAAAAGGAAAGAATTCCTTTATCTCAAAAACAAAATTGATCAACTTCTCTCTGCAGTATCCTCACAACAGACACTGCATACTCCTACCCCTCTAAATCTCTAGTCTTTCGAGGAAAGGTTAAAGGCTACTGAAGAAAGAGAAAAATGGACTACTAACAGGATCGTGTTACGAATTGAGAAGAGGACCCAGAAACTTGATCAACAAAGACAATCATATCATAAAGCGTTCATCAAGAAGGCTGTAGAATTTCTTTCTGACATCAAAGAGTTGATGGATGAACTAAACAACATGACTAATGAACATGAGGCTAAATCAATTTTTTGGATTGACAAAACTCACAAGGTCTATGAAGTTGGTTATACAGAACTTCAAGACACAATCGAATTTCTACATGGAACAGTCTCAGCAAGAGAAAGTATAGATGGCATCTTCACCATTTCAAAGGAAACCTATAATTATCTCAAACATCCTAAGATACCGACCAACAATGAACTCATTGGTCAAATTTTGATTTAATTTGGTAAAACCTTCAAAAGGTTAAATGAGTTGAAAGAATTTTTTGAGGAGAAGGGAAAGCCTTCTTCCTCAAAAGGGGGAAATATATGTCAATTCAAGTTGATGAAAGTTCAAGCTCATATTTGGGATCAGACAAACCAAAGTCTCCCCCTCGGAAGATTCCAACTCCTCCTCCGACTACAAAAGATAAAACTCAACTGCAATACCCTCCAAGATCTCCTACCAACAACGCAACTCCAACTCCTCCGACCTCTCCAAAGTAGCCTTCGCCCATCCAAGAAAAGGAACCAGAGCCTTTCATGTCTGATGACATTTCCTATGAGTCTCGCAAGACAAGACAAAAGAAGACGGAATGGAGATCAGCCAAGCTAGTCGACTACATATGCTAGAATTAAGGAATTGATATGAGAATGGTACATCTCTGATCAATTCTTGGGTAAATTTGATACAAAGACTCTTGGACATCGGTTATGTTCCTCATGTCACCTACTCCAAACCCACTAGAACTTAGTGGGACATTCCTCTCTTTCCCAATGGAAAATGCTTCCTGGTATTTAGGCCATTTGATCAAAGTATCCTAGTTTAGCAAATAATGAACTTTTTTACAAGTATGGGAAATCAATAGAAGAAATATGGTCATGTGATGTACCCAATGTTGTTACAACATTCAAACCAAAGTGATTCAAATGAGAAACACATTATTAATACACTCTTTCATGCTTCAGTAAAAAATACCATTGAACACAAAGAAATTTCATCTATGTGAATCCCAATGAAATCTTTTTTATTGCAAGGTTCTTCCAACTCATATCTCAAAATACCCTAAAATAAAAGATGCATATATTGGGTCTGTTGACTTTCTCAAAGCACTTGTTTGTGACTTCATAAAAATTGATGTTGAGATCCATTCAGTCCTTACAGAGAAGTTTAACTTCCCTCCATCTGAACACCCTAAATACATTACAGGAAGGATTCAAGAATTAAGCCTCGGAGCAAAAAAAGTTCCCCAACTTGGCCATGCTTTCAAACTCTCCAGAGATCGTGAAAAGTTCTTCCTACCAGTCACTGTTGTTCATTGTTGCTCTCTTAAATAGCTGGAATGAACTCTTTCAATGGCTCAAAAGTCCAAGTACACCACTAACGAGGTAAAGTTCGAAATCTTCCGAAGAATCAAATGGATTGTTGAAGTGAGAAAGTTCTAGTGCCTCATTATTGAGTTTCTAAAACTTAATAAGTGAAAGAGATAGTTGCGAGGTCACTTAGGGTAAATTGTTGAAACATGAAGCGACCCTTCAGCAGACAAAAGATGTATAGAAATACCAAAGATCTGTTTTGTATGTTGCGGTAGAACTATGGTAGAGGATTAGATGTGAAGTCTTTAAAGATCAACATTGAATACTTGGGCTACCGGAGTGAAGGATGTTTACCCGAAGAAGAGAGTATTTTGTCTTTCTTATGCTGAACTTCTAGAAAAGTAAGGTTCACCTTTTCTGACATTGTGTGTTAGATAAGTTCTGTTGGTCCAGGCATGACAAGCATGGCCGCCTAACTATGAAGTATTTTATTCTTTATCATGTACTAGGTTTTGCTATAAATAGATGATCATGTTGCTCGATCTACACGCACCACTTCTAGATTTACATTGTACTGCACTTTATTGAATACATTCTTCATTATCTTTATTATCTCTTACTTATGTTATTCATCATTTACTAACTTCTGTTTAAATGCAAACCTTGTTATGGTTCAACTAACTACTATTACTTGCTTATGTTTACTGATTAACCTTGTTTATATATATATATATATATATATATATATATATATATATATATATATATATACATGGGCTTGGAGAATATATGGCTGTTATGTACATAATATTTGGTATAGAGCCATAAAAAACTATACAACTTTAACAAAGTGCAATCAAATCTATCTACCATCTTTCTTGCATCCTTTATCAGAAGTTAGGCTTTAGATATATATATATATATATATATATATATATATATATATATATATATATATAGATATATATATTTTGAAGTTTTATAAGTTTAATTTGGCACCATAAATCATGTTTAAGAATATTTTACCAACTACTTGTCGGTCTCCATATTGAAATTTAATACAAAAAACTACCATGAAAGATTGAAAGTATTTATTAAAAAACCCACTAAAGCTCTTTCCATAACCCATCACAGAAAAACTACGCAAAGATACATAAGATAGGTGTCAAAGGAAGTTATGAAACTTATTAAAGGTCAAATAAAAAACACAATAGAAATACATAGATGTTGGGGATGAATCTCAAAATCAAAAATAATATGAGTTTAAAGGAAATAAGAAGAAGCTAAGAAAGAAAAATGTAGTTTTTTTTAATCAAAATGAAGTCAATTTTGATGGTTCTATACCTAATATTACACACATGACAACCACATATTCACTTTTTAATATATATATATATATATATATATATATATATATATATATATATATATATATATATATATATAGGGGAGGGTTAATGCGAAAATGCAGATAATTTGCGAAAACGTGAAAATAAGAAAAACCTATGAGATTGTGCCAACTCAACGTTATCTTTTTGGACAATAATTCATCCAAAGTTTGAAATACATGATGATAATCGATAATAGATGAGAAATTGTAACATATTAGCAAAGTATGACTTTTGACATTCTTATCATGAAAAAGTGAATTTAAAAATGGTGAAGGACGTGAAAAAAGTAATTATTAAAAACGTTTTTAAATCTATATTATCATAACACAATCCAATGTAAACTTATTATCTTTAATTTATTGCTAATAAATTTATTTTTTATAGTACATGTGTTTATTTTTTATAAGATAAAATATGTTTTCGCGTTTTCGCAAGATATTTATGTTTTTGCATGAACCTACTTATATATATATATATATATATATATATATATATATATATATATATATATATATATATATATATATATATATATATATATATATATATATATATAATTCTCATATTTCTTTATTTTTGATCTTATCAAAAGATCCATTGAGATTAACTTACATTTCCGCAGACCAATGAGATTTACTTGCTTCCTATTCATAATGAATTACAACTTCTATTGATTTACTTATATGTTATAAGCTTGGTCATTTCCCTCTCTCTCTAAAAATAGATTATCATCGTATCAGTTATGGGTACCGAATCAAGCACTTCTTCTTCAGTCTTCAATACACATACTCTCAAGAGTCAAGAAATCATCACTCACACTAACTCAATTTCCCTCTTCTTTAAAACTTCTTTCCACCAATTACATAAATTGGAAAAATCAAATTGAAAACCCACTTCACAATTTGAATCTCTACAAGTTTATTGATGGAACTGTTGGGTTATGAGAATTCTAACACTCCTAAGTGTACATGCAACCCTAAATACCTTGGATCTATGTTTTCTCTATTATACATGCAAATAAGAACTTTCCAAGGTATTATCCTAATCTAGCATACAAAACAATGAATGTAACAAGATAGAATACATACCTCTTTGATGTAGGAAGTCTTAATGGAGCTTGAGTGCCTAGTGCCCCAAGTGTGACACCTCAAATGGTTCACACAACACCAAATACACTTGGAATAACTTGAGATAATTCTACACTTTATGAAATCGGCTAGCCCTTTCTTACTCTCTCTAGTCGCCGTTTTTGGTCAAGAATAAGATGCTTATATAGTTAGGGTTACACCATGTAAACCCTAATTGACATGGCCTTTCATTTCCATGATCCATGGGTACAATAACACCATGGAGCATCATATGGGTTTAGCCCAACTAGATAATCCATGGAGCATTAGCCCACTATATAAGTATGGATCATTTGTACACTCAACCCATATATTTAATTAGTCTTCTTTTGATCACTTAATGAATCCTAGATTAATTCTTGATCAATACTAATTAAAAAATCTTATTATTCTTATTATTAATATACTAGAACTTATAATATATTAATAACCATAAGTGTCTTATTTCTCTCATTATAGTCTATCCAAGTGGATGATGCCATGCAACCCAAATGGACCATGCCGTGTCGGGTCAAGTCTTACCAATTATAGTTATGGACTTAGACATTAATCCAATAGTCTCCCACTTGGATAAGTCTAAAACTATTATTGCAAATGACTTCAAGAACCGACCGACAATCGTAGCTCTCAAAAGCTTCTGTCGAACTTTGACCTTGTAGATGAACTCTGACCTTTGTCAATGACTTGTCCATTAGATAAGGGATCATATATTCTTCAATTCTGGATATCATATGGACTGAGACATGGATTATAATCATTCTCTCTGTCAATTTGTTGTTTTGCGATTTCCGATTTATGACGACTGACTAATTGAACAAATCAAATCAGTCTTGGCCCAGCCGAGCACTTCCATTTGTCATCATCAAATCATCGAGGGGCCCACAGATATCGCTTTTATCCCGAAGGTAAAAGGAATGGATAAACTTCGACTCATATGGCTTGTTCTACTACTTGTTGAATCATACACAAAGACACGTTTTATAGCACCGAGTTACCAAATGAGTTTTCGTGCAATCAATGTACTATCAACTCATAGTAACAACTCTCTAGGTTTAAAGAATATAAGATATTATCGTCTCATGATCACTCGTGATAAAATCCATGAAGTGATTCCAATGAGCGCGGGTTGAATCCAATACTCAGAACTTATGAGCACTCATGAGTGTTGTAGCACTTTGTCCAAGACCTTAGACCTCTACAAGCCAACCCATGACAGTTTTAATTGATATCTACTTCCAACATATGACTGACTGTGGATGGTTTGAATAACTTAGTCATTCCGGAAGAATAACCTAGTTTATTCGGGAAGTCAAAACATACAAAGTGAAACACAATAATAATTGAATCCAATATGGTATCAAAACCTATGAACATAAATAAAACACCATTTATTTATCACCATATGATTACACATTATTCATTGTATACTGTTTCAGCTATCACCTTTATTCTGGAATTTAAAACAATAGTTGTCCCATGCTCCAAGCATGTACACTATGTTTTTCTAAACAGTAGTCATGCCACACACTAAGTATTGCATACTATGTTTGTCTATGATCTTTACTTTGTGAACTAGATCAATTGAACATAAATTCAATGATTCTCTTTTCACACTCCCAAATCCTTACTGCAAATGCAAGAATTCCAAATTCATTCCATTTACTGAAATCTGTTATGTAACAGCCCGGAATTTCAGGTATTTCTTTAAATTATTTTTGGGGCACATTTAGGAGGGGACTCGGCGAGTTGGTGCATGACTCGCCGAGTAGGGCCATGGTCTTGGTCGCAGTCGCAGATACGCGACTGGACTCGACGAGTCCAAATAGGGACTCGGCGAGTCGACGCTGATTCAGCTGAACCCTAGCCGTTTCAATTCTGAATCGTATATAATGATCTTATGGCCGTCATGTCGCGTCTTTTGGCCGATTGAAGATACCTTTGGAGTTTGTGGGCATCTGGAGCAAGAGTGAGGGCTAGAGGAAGCTTGAAGAGATTGTTAGACAAGGAGGGGCAAGGTGGTGATCAAAGGAATCGAGTACTGGAGGTTTGGAGACACAGGGAACACGTTTCCAGGTAATCTTCGGATCAAAATCTGTAGCTTTTACGTTGTATGCGAATTTAGGGTTTAGGAAACCCATTTAAGGAATTGTTAGATTATAGTGTCGTTATAAGTGTTTAAAAACCCCTGTAATAGTATATGTGAAAGTCCAGGAAGCCCCATATCTATATACTTCGAAATCATGCGAAATACAGGAGGCAGCAGATTGACTGCATGGCGAGGACTCGCCGAGTCCAATGATCAGACTCGGCGAGTAGCTTGAAGATTCCCTAGGACTCGCCGAGTTGTTCTTCAGACTCGGCGAGTAGCTTGAAGATTCCCTAGGACTCGCCGAGTTGGTCTTCAGACTCGGCGAGTAGCTTGAAGATCTACTAGAACTCGTCGAGTCGTTCTTTAGACTCGGCGAGTGGAGTCAGGGTGTCTATACTCGCCGAGTTGCCCTTTGCACTCGACGAGTCCGGTCAAGATTGACCGTTGACTTGTATGTAACTTAGTAGGGTCAGTTGTCTTGTTGATAAGATCATTAATAAAGGTATGTGGTATTATAGGGAACCTGCGGATTAGCGGATCGAGTGCGAGTAGCTCGAAGGGTTTATAGCTTGCATACTACGAGGTGAGTCTTCTCACTATACTTCACCCGGAAGGGTTTGACTGTGAGACCGGAAGGTCGTATGTGTTATATTTATGCTATGTCTAGAGAGGTAGATGCTTTATATCTGATGTATGCTTATATGTGATGTATGCTTATACGGGCCGGAAGGCGAGACTTTATGTGATAGAAAGGACGGTATGATGTATGACTTATGTGTTACGTGCGTTATGTTACATGTGTTATGTTTTATACTATTATGGGCCGGAAGGCAAAATACTATGGGCCGGAAGGCAATTTAATACGGGCCGGAAGGCGTTATGTTATGGGCCGGAAGGCGATTATGTTACGGGCCGGAAGGCAATGTTATGTGGACCGAAAGGTCCGGGCCGGAAGGCGTATGTGGGTAAGTCGTATACTGGGGAACTCACTAAGCATTTATGCTTACTAGTTGTGTTTATGTTTTTTTCAGGTACTAGTGATGACCGTGGGAAGGCGCCGGCGTGACACGTACACACTGCCATTGTTGAAGATCCTGGAGATTTATTATTTATACTTTTGAAATAAACTTGGATTAAACCCTTTGTCGAATAATAATGTTTTGTTTTAAATGAAAATTTACTTGAAAATTTGAGCTGTTACAATTGGTATCAGAGCCTTGGTTTGAGGGATTCGGGTGTACTTTTGGGTGCAACTGAACTCAGACCGGGGATTTGAGGAAAAACCTTTTTTTTAAATAATAAGGACACAACATTTTATAAATGGTAAGGCGGTAAAACAAGGATGGAACAGTGTGTACGAGCAGCCAGCGTCCGAACGGTAAAGATCCCCAGAATACCTTACGATGTTATGTTATGCACTGAATTATGAATTGTTATGCATGCTAGAAGACTAGGTATACATGATAGGACTAGAATTGCCTGTTTTGTGATGCCTTAGTCTAGGGAGATTGCTTATATGAGATATTTGGTAGCGTGCAAGTAGATAGTGCATACTAGAGGTAGAGTACTCATTATTCGGGATTCGGGGAGGAAGATTTGGGACGAATACTGATACGGTGTGGTCGGTAGTATTGGGCCCGTACTACCGAAGGCACCGGATCAGTGGAAGGCTCAAGTAAGAATCCCTGGAAATCGGAGACTGGGTAGGGCGCGTATCGAGTACAATTGTACTTGGTGGAGTCTCTGATGATTTTATGTTGTATTTCAGAGACATTATGGTTATCACACGCAATGGGGCGAGCTCGAGCGGTGCGAGTGACGAGGAGATTCATCAGATTATTCAGGAGGAGGTAACTGCGGCGGTCCGGGCTGAGATCCCGGAGATGTTTGGGTCTATTAAGACCACGCTGATGGAGGAGTTTGAGGAGCGGTACGCCGCACTTACTGAAGCTGCAGTTGCTGCCGCTACCGCAGCTGTGGCTGCTGCCAGGCCGCAAGGGGTGATTCATTGCTATTCAGGGAATTCAGCAACACGAAACCCCCTGAATTTGATGGGACGCAGGATCCGATTGCAGCTATGAGGTGGATCGCCGACATCGAGGGGTGCTTCTATACTTGCTCATGCCCGGAGCACTTGAGGGTACGGTTCGCCTTGAACCAGCTCCGTCTGGGAGCGAAGGATTGGTGGAAGTTCGTGACGGCGAACTTCACTCAGGCAGAGATTACGGCGGTGACATGGGAGAGGTTTACGGAGATGTTCAGGGATGAGTACGTTCCCCCGGTAGAGAGGGAGCGATTGATTAAGGAGTTCTTGACCCTTAAGCAGGGTACTGATTCCGTGGCAGTGATCACACGGAAGTTTCATGAGAGGGCAATATTCTGCCCCGAGCTGGTATCTACAGAGCAGTCGCGGATGAGCCGCTATTTGGGTGTTTTGAAGAGGGAGATCAGGGAGTTTGTGTCAAACTCCACCTATCGTACTTTCACTGAGCTTCAGGCGAACGCCAGGAAGCGCGAGATCGAGTTGGAGACTCAAGCGAGGGAGGAGGCTGAGTCTCGGCAGGTGGATCGACGACCGGCCCAGTCTCAGCCGGCAGCCAAGCGGACTAAGTTCGCTGATTCGAGGATGGGAGGTTCGAAGGGTCGCACTTGCGCGAAGTGCGGCAAGAGTCACGAGGGGGCGTGTCGAGCTGGTGGTTGCTACAAGTGTGGCAAAGAGGGACATATTGCCAGGGATTGCCCTAAGGGGTTTATGGTTTGCTTTCACTGCAACCAGACAGGCCATCGGAAGGCCGAGTGTCCGCAACTTCGTCAGGGAGCTACACCTACTACCCGGACTACTGAGACCCGACCGGCAAAGGTCGAGGCCCCGAGGGCTCGCGGAAGAGCCTTTCAGCTGACTGCGGAGGAGGTCCGCGCTGCGCCCGATATTGTGGCAGGTATGTTATCATTCACGTATTTAATTAAAGGTCGAAATGTTATGCTTATGTTAATGTATGTGTAGGTACTTTCCTTGTGAACTCTATGCCTGCTCTAGTATTATTTGATTCGGGTGCGAGTAGATCGTTTGTATCGTTAGCTTTTAGTCAGCACATCGGCATTAGTCGTGAGCCGTTAAGTCGGCCTTTGAGCGTTTCCATTGCGGCTGAGAGGGTGATTTGTGCTACGGAGGTTCTTCGGGGATGTGTGCTAGAGATCTTCGGGGTCGCGTTTCCGATTGACCTAATTCCTATTGCGATGGGTGATGTCTGTGTCATCGTAGGCATGGATTGGTTGAGCCGATTCAGCGCTGTCATCGACTGCGAGCGTCAGCTGGTGATTATACGAGACCCTAGTGGGGGAGTTCTTACGGTATACGGCGAGGGTACCCGTTCGGGATCAGCTTTTTGTTCGGCCGCTAGGGCGAGGCAATGCCTACAGCGGGGATGTAACGGTTTTGTGGCGTATGTGATGGATACGCGGGAGAGTTCCGAGAGACCGAAGACATTGAAGGAGGTTCCAGTGGTGCGCGAGTTTCCAGATGTTTTTCCCGAGGATTTGCCAGGAATACCTCCTGCGAGGCAAGTGGAGTTTGGTATCGATCTAGTTCCAGGGGCTGCACCTATTGCGAAGGTGCCTTATCGTCTTGCACCTCCAGAGATGCAAGAATTATCCTCGCAACTTCAAGAGTTGTTGGGGAAGGGATTTATTCGGCCGAGTAGCTCGCCGTGGGGAGCACCGATTCTGTTCGTCAAGAAGAAGGATGGTTCACACCGGATGTGTATCGATTACCGGGAGCTGAACAAGGTGACAGTCAAGAACCGCTATCCGTTACCGAGGATCGATGATCTATTCGATCAGTTGCAAGGGGCATCTTGGTTTTCCAAGATTGATTTGAGATCAGGGTACCATCAGGTAAGAGTGCGGGATGAGGACGTCCAGAAGACAGCCTTTAGGACGCGGTATGGGCATTACGAGTTCGTGGTGATGCCCTTTGGGCTCACCAATGCCCCAGCAGTGTTTATGGATCTCATGAACAGGGTATGCAGGCCGATGCTGGATCGGTCTGTGATTGTGTTCATCGACGACATTCTGGTGTATTCGCGGTCTAGGGAGCAGCATGAGGGACATTTGAGGGAGGTCCTTGAGGTACTGAGGTCGGAGAAGCTATATGCAAAATTCTCCAAATGTGACTTCTGGTTACGGGAGGTTCAATTTCTGGGGCACGTTGTAAATCTGGCAGGGATATTGGTCGATCCGGCCAAGGTGGAAGCGGTGATGAGTTGGGAGGCACCGAAGTCACCTTCGGAGATCAGGAGTTTCCTCGGGTTGGCGGGGTACTATCGAAGGTTCATTAGGGACTTCTCCACGATCGCGGTGCCACTTACCAAATTGACCCGAAAGGGTGTTACATTCTCATGGGGACCCGAGCAGCAGACTTCCTTCGAGACACTTCGTCAGAGACTGTGCGAAGCACCAGTATTAGCTCTCCCGGAGGGGATGGAGGACTTTGTCGTATATTGCGACGCATCGATTTCAGGACTGGGTGCAGTGTTGATGCAGAGGGGCCATGTGATAGCCTATGCATCGAGGCAGCTGAAGCCTCACGAAGCGAGATATCCCACGCATGACTTAGAGTTGGGGGCAGTAGTGTTCGCCCTCAAGATTTGGCGTCACTACCTGTACGGGGTTCGTTGTACTATATACACGGACCATAAGAGTTTGAAGTATTTGATGGATCAACCCAACCTAAACATGCGTCAGAGGAGATGGTTAGACGTGGTTAAGGATTATGACTGTGAGATCCTATACCACCCAGGCAAGGCTAATGTGGTAGCTGATGCATTGAGTCGTAGGGCTGAGAGTACTCCATTGCGGGACGTATGTTTGAGATTGACGGTGATGACTCCGGTATTAGATGCTATTCGTGGGGCACAGGCCGAGGTCGTGAAGTCTGGGATGCAGAAACAGGAGCGGGTCGTCGGGTTGATCTCAGAGTTCGTTACGGATGCGCGGGGACTTCTGACATTTCAGGGTCGGATCTGGGTACCATTCGTGGGCGGTACGCTTGTTACTTTGATGGAGGAGGCACACAGATCGAAATTCTCGATCCATCCCGGCGCTACGAAAATGTATTTGGATTTGAAAAAGGAGTACTGGTGGCCTTGTATGAAGAGAGACGTTGCCTGGTTCGTTGAGAGGTGTTTGACCTGTCGTAAGGTTAAGGCCGAGCACCAGAGACCGCACGGTAAGTTGCAACCCTTGGAGATTCCTGAGTGGAAATGGGATCAGATCACGATGGATTTCATCACCAAATTGCCGAAAACTGTCAGGGGAGTCGATGCGATTTGGGTGATTGTGGATAGGCTAACAAAGAGTGCACACTTCCTTGCCATTAGCGAAAGTTCATCAGCAGAGAAGTTGGCAGAGTTATACGTGAGAGAGATAGTATCTCGGCATGGAGTGCTGACCTCGATTGTTTCGGACCGCGATGTACGTTTCACTTCCAGGTTCTGGAAGAAATTCCATGAGGAGTTGGGTACTAAACTGCATTTTAGTACCGCATACCATCCCCAGACCGACGGTCAGAGCGAGCGGACGATTCAGACATTGGAAGACATGCTTAGAGCGTGTGTGTTAGACTTCGGGGGTAGCTGGGATGCGCATCTGCCGTTGGCTGAGTTTTCCTACAACAACAGCCATCATTCGAGCATTGGTATGCCACCTTTTGAGTTGTTGTATGGTAGGAGGTGTCAGACTCCCATTTGCTGGGGAGAAGTGGGACAGAGAGTGATGGGCAGTACAGAGATCGTACTTCAAACGACCGAACAGATTCAACGAGTGAGGCAGAGGTTATTGACCGCGCAGAGCCGACAGAAGAGTTATGCGGACAAACGCCGGTCCGAGCTCGAATTCCAGGTCGGCGACTTCGTTCTCCTAAAGGTTTCTCCTTGGAAAGGGGTAATTCGGTTCAGGAAGAGGGGCAAATTGGGGCCCCGGTTCATAGGTCCATTTCGGGTAATTGCAAGGGTAGGTCGGGTAGCTTATCGGTTGGAGTTGCCAGTGGAGCTGAGTCAGATTCACAATACCTTCCACGTATCACAGTTGAGGAAGTGTATAGCCGATGAGGCAGCCGTGGTTCCGTTAGAAGATATTCAGGTGGATGCGAGCCTGAATTACGCCGAAAGACCAGTAGCTATCAGGGATCGGAAGATCAAGGTTCTACGGAACAAGGAGATACCTCTGGTGTTGGTTCAGTGGCAACATCGGAAGGGATCGGAGATGACTTGGGAGCCGGAAAGAGAAATGCGGGAGCAACATCCGGAGTTATTCGCAGAATGAGACTTCGAGGGCGAAGTCTAGTTCTAGTGGGGGAGAGTTGTAACAGCCCGGAATTTCAGGTATTTCTTTAAATTATTTTTGGGGCACATTTAGGAGGGGACTCGGCGAGTTGGTGCATGACTCGCCGAGTAGGGCCATGGTCTTGGTCGCAGTCGCAGATACGCGACTGGACTCGACGAGTCCAAATAGGGACTCGGCGAGTCGACGCTGATTCAGCTGAACCCTAGCCGTTTCAATTCTGAATCGTATATAATGATCTTATGGCCGTCATGTCGCATCTTTTGGCCGATTGAAGATACCTTTGGAGTTTGTGGGCATCTGGAGCAAGAGTGAGGGCTAGAGGAAGCTTGAAGAGATTGTTAGACAAGGAGGGGCAAGGTGGTGATCAAAGGAATCGAGTATTGGAGGTTTGGAGACACAGGGAACACGTTTCCAGGTAATCTTCGGATCAAAATCTGTAGCTTTTACGTTGTATGCGAATTTAGGGTTTAGGAAACCCATTTAAGGAATTGTTAGATTATAGTGTCGTTATAAGTGTTTAAAAACCCCTGTAATAGTATATGTGAAAGTCCAGGAAGCCCCATATCTATATACTTCGAAATCATGCGAAATACAGGAGGCAGCGGATTGACTGCATGGCGAGGACTCGCCGAGTCCAATGATCAGACTCGGCGAGTAGCTTGAAGATTCCCTAGGACTCGCCGAGTTGTTCTTCAGACTCGGCGAGTAGCTTGAAGATTCCCTAGGACTCGCCGAGTTGTTCTTCAGACTCGGCGAGTAGCTTGAAGATCTACTAGAACTCGTCGAGTCGTTCTTTAGACTCGGCGAGTGGAGTCAGGGTGTCTATACTCGCCAAGTTGCCCTTTGCACTCGACGAGTCCGGTCAAGATTGACCGTTGACCTGTATGTAACTTAGTAGGGTCAGTTGTCTTGTTGATAAGATCATTAATAAAGGTATGTGGTATTATAGGGAACCTGCGGATTAGCGGATCGAGTGCGAGTAGCTCGAAGGGTTTATAGCTTGCATACTACGAGGTGAGTCTTCTCACTATACTTCACCCGGAAGGGTTTGACTGTGAGACCGGAAGGTCGTATGTGTTATATTTATGCTATGTCTAGAGAGGTAGATGCTTTATATGTGATGTATGCTTATATGTGATGTATGCTTATACGGGCCGGAAGGCGAGACTTTATGTGATAGAAAGGACGGTATGATGTATGACTTATGTGTTACGTGCGTTATGTTACATGTGTTATGTTTTATACTATTATGGGCCGGAAGGCAAAATACTATGGGCCGGAAGGCAATTTAATACGGGCCGGAAGGCGTTATGTTATGGGCCGGAAGGCGATTATGTTACGGGCCAGAAGGCAATGTTATGTGGACCGAAAGGTCCGGGCCGGAAGGCGTATGTGGGTAAGTCGTATACTGGGGAACTCACTAAGCATTTATGCTTACTAGTTGTGTTTATGTTTTTTTCAGGTACTAGTGATGACCGTGGGAAGGCGCCGGCGTGACACGTACACACTGCCATTGTTGAAGATCCTGGAGATTTATTATTTATACTTTTGAAATAAACTTGGATTAAACCCTTTGTCGAATAATAATGTTTTGTTTTAAATGAAAATTTACTTGAAAATTTGAGCTGTTACATGTTAGATTCTAAACTTATATGCATTGTTCCTCTTGTAACGATTATCCACAAATTTACAAAGACTTGTCAACAATCATTACAGAGTATTCCAAAGGAGATCAACTCCTTCGAAACATCCTTCTTGCATTAAGTTTCCTTAATCTTACACAGATTGAAATTTCTGACTTTGAAACATTTCCAGATTCATTTTAACTATCACTTCTGAACAAGAGTTGCCTCCTTACAGATTATGCCAATATGGTCGTTCCAGAATTATCACTATACTTCCAACTGTCCTTGAGCAACCAATTTTGATAATCTTAGATTGTCCTCGACAATTGTTTAATCCTTTTAGTCATATCCAGTTCTAAACCTTTTCCCTTCTTAATGCCCTAGGCATTTGGAAATTTTTTAGAAATGATGAATATAGCACATGTAATCGATCCTATATCCGAATCATATGAGACACGATTCATGATGTCTCACATAAAGACTAAACCAGTCTTTTGCTATAACATTTCCATTTCTATTTGCCAAGTCCTCATAATTCAGATTATGAAAAGGGATGTCGTAATCATAATCGAATTTTAGAACGCAAATAATGGACCCATATACAGAATTTCCTTATGTTAAGCCATTCCAACATGAAATTCATATATATATATATATATATATATATATATATATATATATATATATATATATATATATATATATATATATATATCCTTGACTAAATGATTAAAGCCTCATGATCTAAGCTTATACATTTGAGATGAAGTATAGTTTCCTCTCCCTTAAATTATAGCAAAACAACTTTTCCCAATTGAAACCTTTTGTTTTCTATAATTAACATTGCTAACTTGCAATACTTATCATAATTATCATGCTCCCACTAACATGATGATTATTCACATAACACTTATGCTCCCACTAGCTTTGACATGTATTCAGAAATCAACTGACTTTCTTACCAAAGTTCAGATTTCTGATACTAGATTGTTTTGATAAGACTTTATCAAAATCATACACCTTCCCTTAGATAACACACTTGTGTGTCTAAACAATTATGAAGAGGGATGTCGTAATCATAATGGTTATACCTTTTTGCCACTTCTCACAAGTCCAGGTTAGTGTGTCGGTAAACCACACACGCTCCACTAATGACTTTGAGAATGCAAATATCATAATTGCTATCTAGCTAAAATCTACTTAGTGAATGTGTTTTCTCACCATCATTTTCATGAAACGGAGAGAAACCTTATGACACTTAGATTTTAATGGTGTATGTGTTCTTATCCATGTGAATTGTCAAAACAATAGTCACAAGGCAAGGATAATGACAAATCCAAACTCATATGGACTGAACTCAATCTTAACTTCTTGCCACCTGGCAGCTCAAGGGCCTGCCATTACTTCCAAGTTGTTGTGCAACACATTGAGAACTCTAAGAACTCATATGAAAATCCAACTTTAACTGGAATGGGCACAAAATATGTCAACACGATCGGTTATAAACCTCAAGTCGTGTACTAGTGAAGAACTTCAGGTTCTATTCTTGATTAGTTCTTGAGACTTTTAAGACTCCTACTGTCCTCTTGACCTATAAGACTCCCTTGTCAAACATCCAAGAGATAGTGTGGATTCTAACCAAGACAAACACTTCACACAATTGCCCTAAGTTGGTCTTTGTTTTATCCAAAACATCACAACTTACCAATTTCAAATGTACAAGAGTAGAAAACTTTTACTCTTACATTTGACAAGTGTTTTAAAGCTTGTTTGAGACATTTCACTGAAGTTACAATCTTGGAGTGTGACTCTAAGAATTTTTTTTAGAACGAAGTATGAATCATCTTCTTGATTCAACCACTTCAACAATTCATAGTTCCTCTTCTTAGTCATATGAACGCACTAAGATTTTCCTTAGAGAACTAATTTTGATATGGTTTCTTCATCATTAAGATGATCACAAAACTGATACTAAAGTACTCTCCCATCTGTTCAGATTTGAGAAACTTTTATCCTTCTGCCTAATTTGATTCTTCTTATTCGCTCTGCCTTACATTGGAACCTTTTCCAATGTCTCAGAATTACACTTAAGCCTGTAAGTATAACCATATTTACTAAGTTATAGTAAATTATGACGAATAGTTTTATCTATCTTTTTGTGGTGGACTTAGCCAGTGCACAAGAATGTGTACTCGATCCCTTAGTCCTTTACATGACTCACACATCCATGTGAAAAGTAATTACTCTTAATTTTCCAATACTTCATCATGCTATACACCTTGCATGATTCCATGTCCTAGTCCAATTGAAACTTGGGTGATGAGAATCTTTCCTTATTTGGTATTTAGACATTACCACAAATGAAAGAATCAATTTCATATTTCCACTCTTGCTATTAATGGAATCATATAAGCAACAATTTTTCCTCAAATGCCATTGTAAGGATATTTTAAAATAAATAAAATCATCATTTTTCCTTTTATTTTAAAAACTTAGCGGAAAAACTTATCCTTATAATCCATATGAAAAACTTGTTGTTATCTATTCCTAAGCAACATCTCATAACTCCTAAGAAGTAGCTCAAGAATCCGATCTTCAAACTACACGATAGAAATCCATCTACGCGATCATATTCAACATATTCTTTGTTTAAGTTTCTTCAGTTTTCTTTGATTCTTAAAACATCACCATGTGACCCAGTCACATCATGTATCAAGAATCTCAGAATAGAAACTTAGCAGAGCTAGATAATGGGCTTTACCTGAAGTAGAGTCAAACTTATTGACTTTAACATCCTTAGGTAAATTTAGCAACTTCGCAACTAATGACCCTTCCTTTGGCAATATAAACATATGGTCCCTTTGATAATGGTACACGTGACTATCACATACTTAGCTTTTCTCTTTACCATTTGTTCAACCGAGTTGACTATGGCCGATCCCTTTCCATTGGGAAGAGAACGCTTTTCTAGATTTCCTGTGTCACTATTGTCAATGTCCATCAAGTTTTAAGGAAGTTGATCTTAACAAATAGATAAGATCATTAAGGGTCTTGTCATAGTCTGTTTCATAGGTGTTCCAAAAGAACTCACTATGTGACTTAGAAAGTAGTTGAACCACCAACTTTCTCAAGACTTTGACACCCTTCTCTCCCGGCTTGTCAATATGTGACTACATCTCCAAGATGTGATCACACCTAGACCTTGCCTTGCCAATAGGGCTTGAGTGACTTTGAACTTGTGGGTTAGGGAGAATAATTTGAGGAGGTGAAAGAAGTATGATTTCCAAGGGACATCTTCTTCATTTAGGAAAGCTTGTTTCAAGAGATTTGGGAAGATCATAAATGTCTAAACCAGACATGTTTTGGGAGATATTCAAGATCGTTGATCTAAAGTCCTTAATATGACACCCAATATGAAATATTAAGGCGAGGACCCAACAAACTATTTTATAACTTAGAAGAGGTATGCCGTAATCCAAGCTATAAAAAATTTGAAGGTAGGTGAATGACGATTCACCAATTTCCACCAAGATAAACGAAATGTATTATTAGGTTTTAATTGGTTTTTGAAACTCCTAGATCTTTTGAGATTCATTGAACTGTTCAATGGCATGTTTCAATATCAAGTGTGCCCTTCAGGTTTTGTGACTGGGATGTCGAGGATCACAAAACAAGGTGTGAAGTAACCATGCAAATTACTTGGTACCCTTAAGTG
The DNA here is from genome assembly GCF_052625555.1 of Lactuca saligna. Lineage (NCBI taxonomy): Eukaryota > Viridiplantae > Streptophyta > Magnoliopsida > Asterales > Asteraceae > Lactuca > Lactuca saligna. The sequence continues at coordinate 109,837,237 of NC_136421.1, read as the reverse complement.
TTTACCCCTCAATTGATGTGTCGGTTAACCATACACGCTCCATCGATACTATGATAAAAATTAAGTTACCCTTTGCCTACCTTGTTAAATACGAGTTAGTGTGCCGGTTAACCACACACGCTCCACTAACTGACTTAAACAAAGTGAAAAGTGTAATTTCATGGATTAGCACCTTATTCACATTTTCCTAAGTAACTAAGATTGGGTATTTATAAGAGTTTAGTTACTTAGTATTTATCATTAATACTTTTAATGAAGGGAGAATTCTAGTCCTATCAAACCTGTTCGGCTAACGACCCTCCACCAATCAAGCAAGTGGTGGGTGAGAGTGGACAACCATTAAGTTGCCATTTTATAGGCAACAACCTTATACCTACCTTATAGACCGGCTTCGTGAATGAGACATACTGGCGGTAAGACTGACTTTACTCTTATACATATATATATATATATATATATATATATATATATATATATATATATATTATTAACTTATAATCTTATAAAGTATAAGGGTTGCATTTTAACTTTTAAAATTCTAAGGGCTAACTTGGAATTAAAGTATTCATAAGAGAAAACTTTACAAATTCCAAAACTTGAGGGCAAGTTTTAAAACTATTCAAAACTAATTAATTCCATAACTTATGTATTTAAAGTAGTTTTAATCTAAAAACTCTTCAAGTTCCATAACTTGAGGACAAGTTATGGAAGACTTTAAACTAATAAAAGAACTAACTTTTCTTTATTTTATAACTTATGGAATTAATTAAGGTTACACTTATTTTTTTTTATTTATTATTTAATGAAGAGACTCTTGGTCCTCCATAACTTGAGGACAAATTATGGAGTCATAACACCAATTAATTAGAACTATACTCTTCATTTTGTAACCTTTGCCAACTTTTATGAGTTTTATGAAACTTAAATGTGACTTTTCATATAAGTTGAGAACAAGTTACAAAAACACATTTTAGAATCAACTCTTAGATTAATTTGGATTGAAAACAACTATTTCATTCAACTTTTCTATTAATCTAAGCAACTCATAAGAACAAGATAATTCAAATCAAACTTTTTCATGTAATTAGTCTAAACGTTAAACTAATACAAAACATGAAACTATTGACAATTATCTTTGAAATTGGATTAGCATGAACATTAGCACATCAAAAACAAGTTTATAAGTTCAAAAACATCTTAGGGTAATGTTCCTAGTCCAATTCCAGCCAAAAAAGTCGAATTTATGCTGTCTAGGGGTCCAACTCGTCGAGTGCACGAACCAACTCGGCGAGTTGGATGCTTTTTGCCTTGGACTCGGCGAGTCCATTCATGGACTCGGCGAGTCTGCTGGGCTGACAACATCAAAACTCGATTTTTCAGCTCCATTTGCAACTATAACAAGAAAACAAGCTTAGGCTCTGATACCACTGTTGGGTTATGATCATTCTAACACTCCTAAGTGTACATGCAACCCTAAATACCTTGGATCTATGTTTTCTCTATGATACATGCAAATAAGAACTTTCCAAGGTATTAACCTAATCTAGCATACAAAACAATGAATGTAATAAGATAGAATACATACCTCTTTGATTTAGGAAGTCTTCATGAAGCTTGAGTGCCTAGTGCCCCAAGTGTGACACCTCAAATGGCTCACACAACACCAAATACACTTGGAATAACTTGAGAGAATTCTACACTTCATGAAATCGGCTAGCCATTTCTTACTCTCTCTAGTCGCCATTTTTGGTCAAGAATAAGATGTTTATATAGTTAGGGTTACACCATGTAAACCCTAATTGACATGGCGTTTCATTTCCATGATCCATGGGTACAAAAACACCATGGAGCATCCATGGAGGATCATATGGGTTTTATCCCAACTAGATAATCCATGGAGCATTAGCCGACCATATAAGTATGGATGATTTGTACAATCAACCCATATATTTAATTAGTCTTCTTTTGATCACTTAATTAATCCTAAATTAATTCTTGATCAATACTAATTAAATAATCTTATTCTTCTTATTATTAATATACTAGAACTTATAATATATTAATAACCATAAGTGTCTTATTTCTCTCATTATAGTCTATCCAAGTGCATGATGCGATGCAACCCAAATGGACCATGCCGTGTCGGGTCAAGTCTTACCAAATATAGTTATGGACTTAAACATTAATCCAACAGGCACAAACCCAACACCAAATCCCACTATTATAAATGGTGTATCTTCTCCTTAGGCTGACTAACCTTCCCGGTTCCATACATATTGTTTATTATTTGGTGTTGTTATAGGTACACTCTCTCCTACTATTGTCCCATTGATCACTAATGCTTCTTAATCTTTAGATTCCTAGAAAATCATATCAAACACTTATGCTAAACCGTCTCGTGGTCACATCAAAAACCTCCATCATTGAATTAGAAAAACCACAAAAACCACCGATCAACCTATTACAGACTATATGTAATCTATCAAAACCATTATAGATGAACTTAGTATTCTGGGAAAACAAATGCATGAGGAAGATATCATTGATGCTATACTCAATCATCTTGATTCTACTTCATACAAAATTGTTATTGACGTCGTTAATGCTTGCGATGGGATACAACTATTTATTTTCATAAACTACATGAAAAGCTCATTAATCTTGATCTATCTTTAGCATAACTACCTCCTATTACTTCTAGTACCCATCAACTTTTCATAGCTTTTGCAACCAAAAAACGTCCACCAAACCGACCCTGAAACAACCAAAATTTCAATACCGCCCTTGCTCCTCTTCTAACCCCTCCACAATCCCCTAACTCCACCAATTTTTTTTGGGTAAATGCCAATTTCCCTCCACCAAAGGACACTCTCTCGCCTCCTGTTATGCCTTCAAAAAGAAATACCCACAAGTTAACCTACGCTTACTACCACGAACCAGTCACATTAATGGTCCTCCCCAAGCATATGTCATGAACACTGACAAGACCTCTAATTCGAACTGGTTTTTTGATGGTGGATCATCACATCACATCACAAATGACATCAATACACTATATCTTCATACACCTTATGATGATAATGATGAACTTGTCATCACATCACTCTTACAAATATTCTTTGTGTCCCATCTATATCACGCAATATCATATCTATCTTTCGACTATGCATTGATAATCAATTATACTTGTTTTGTTTTCTAATAAAGGACTTTGAAACCAAACAAATCCTACTATGTGGAATGGCTATTCAATGGGTCTATAAAGTTCATGCATAATTATACATAATTATCATCTTTTACTAGCACATTAATTCACAAGTTCTTTTAATGTGAACATGCAAAGTATTAAATACAAGTTCTTCTTAAGTAACCATGCATAATTATCATCTTTTACTAGCTTATTAATTCACAAGTTCTTCATAAGTAATCATGCATACTTATCATCTTTTACTATCATAATAAACACATGTTATTTTTATGTAAACATGCAAACTATTAAATACAAGCTAGAATAGTTTACATCACATCCAATTTCATTCACATATCAGCTTCATGGATTATCATCTCACTTGCATGCTTTGTCCTAAATCATCACATCAATTTTTTTTTCAAAGAAATCATGCCATGCACACATCATATAAAATAAACACAAAGAACTCTTTCTATCATGGCCCTAACACATCTCTCACAACAAAAATAAGAATCTAGCATATATGCATCCGAAATTGTCATATACTTGAAGGAGCCATAACAAACATTACAGTACATGCACTCTAAACAATCTAGGTTCATTCCAATCCATCTAAGACGTGGAATTTCCTAACAAAGTACTTAAAATCCACAAAGATTGACTCACCTTTGTCAAAACAGACCCTTTCCACTCTTCAAAGCCTGTAATAGTTGAGGTATCAAGCATTCCCCAAATAAAACACATATAAGCAGATTACTATAAGTCCTCAAGAATTAAAATAGCAATTCTATACCCCAAGCATATAAATTAATTACTAGACCAAATTCTCAGATTTTCATCTCAAATAGCAGTCTGTACAAGGCCACTTTATTACCACCAAGACCTTTAAAAATTACAATTTTTTCCCATACTATAGTAATTTAGAACCTTAGTTATTTGGGGAGTTCTTATACAATTTTCTACTATTTTCTATGGATTTTACAAAACTGCATTTCTGCTAAGCTAATTTTTGACATGTCAATGAAAATGGCAATTTTCACTTTGGCTAGAGACAAAATTAGGTCTTGGGAAAAATCAACGAGAAACTAGATTCAAAATGTAAACTTTGATAGTTTACAGATCCTAAATCCGACTTTGGATGATTTGTTTATTTGTTATTTACCAACTAGGAGCAGATTAGGTATTTTCCTAAAATTCCTAACTTTAAGTTTTAAGTGTAAATTGGCATCTTCATCTATTAAGCCATAACCAAATACGACTATAAAGCTGAAAATTGTGTTCTTAATAGTAGCAACATGTCATGGAGTCAAAAGTACAATTACAACTTCAAACCATGAATCATAGTACAACGTTTTTAAGGGTTTGAAGTTGAAATTTGTACTTTTATTGAGATAGAAATAAACAAGAATTCTAGCAACAATATAAAAGGAATGATTCGAAGACTTTAAGTAATTCTTGAACAGGATTAAAAACACATTTAACAGTGTTATTAACAGGATTTTTGACATCCATAATCCAACAAAACACACCCACAATGGCTGGACATTGGCCTATAAAAAAATCATGAGAATTAAAGTGAAAGAAGAAAATTAATTTAGCCAACAAGAGACAATTTGACTGCATCATTCCAAGCAAAACAATGGTAATTAAATCATAAGCACACAAACATGAAGAATTACAGATTTACCAAGAAATATGGTTGATTCTAGTAGCTTCAGTGTCATCCCTTGTGACATCGATTGCTATACCCAATACCCTCGTCTCTCTAGACTTCCAATCGTTCTACCTCCTATTTTCTAGATTCCTGCATTCAAGGATCGTTTTCTTCTCTTCATTCCCTCCAAATTGACGTGATAACAAAATAAAAATAACGATTAGACCATTTTGTCTTCCCTCGTTAATCTCCCTAATCTCTCAGCATTCATCCACTCTCAACTGTTGCTTGTTTTTTATTGACGTACAACATCAACAACCCAGGAATGACTTGGAGATGTTCTCAATGATCGAATGTATAATGGAAAAAAAGAAATGGAAGTACTCCTTAATTCGTTGGTTGTAACACATGGGGCTTTAATGCTATTTTTTCAATTAAACCCTACTCTTCCATGATTAAATTCCAAGCACCCCTAATCTTAATAAGATAACATATTAAGGCCCCGTTTGATATACATCTTTCCAGGTCCAAACAGATCTTTCTGGCTGAATGGACTGGAAAGACTGCTTGATATGCACAAAAAATAGGTCTTTCCTAGTAAGATATGTGTTTCCTAGAAAGCTCCAAAACCATATATGTCTGGCTGAATAGGATGGAAAGACAATTCTGCCCCAAACTCCGTTTCTTTCTTTCTTAGATTTTTAGTTGAAATATTTTTTTAATTTCTTTTTTCTTGGATTATTATATATTAATAAATATTATATTCAATATATAATATTTATGTATTAATTAATATTAATTTATTTTGATTATTAATTTATTTTATTCTTTTTTTATTTCTTTTTAATGTATTAATTCTTTTTATTGGATTATTATATATTAAAAAAATATTATTTATAAATATATAATATTTATATATTAGTAAATATTACTTTATTTGATTATTAATTTCTTTTAGTTAATTTTATTAATTCATTTTGATTGGATTAATTCTTATTTTTTTGGAAAACACCACCATCATCCTAATATATTTTTAAAAAATCCATCGATCCCACCACTATCAGACATAATCCGAGTTAAGAATCACATCTTGACTTATAAAAATAATTAAAATTCTTAGAAAGAATAACGATGTAACATAAACATGAAAAAAAAAACTAAAAACAACTTAATCGACATTCTATTTGGATTTTTAGATGATTATTGTGTAATTATGATTTTGTATGATAATTTGTATGTTTTTATAATTATTCAGCATCTTCATCCATCACAGTATAGAACAACGGGGTAATATGTCATTTTTCATCATTCAACATAGTCAATCGAATTTATAATCAAACAACATGATTTCTTTCCTAATCATAAAACATTCCCATACAACACTTTACTAGAAAATATTTTCCCCTACAGAAACAATCAAACGGGACCTAGGTTTATATGAATGACACTTTAGCCCATCAACACCATTTAAATGAATGATATTTACCCTAATAATTCCATAAACTAATTTATTTAAATTAATTACCTTTAATTATTAATTAATCCTCTTAGGATCTACCGAAAGACGCCACATATCTCATAAATTGTCTTCCCACTACCACCCTTCAAAATGACTCCCCTTATTTTCGATTATTTCAAAAACTACCAAACTATGACAAACTAAATAGTTTGGTTGCTTGGCTTCTCTATCATCATATCCCTATTCTAAATACAAACTACAAGAACAATACACACCATGTATATTTGTAAGCTAGTCGTTATCCCTAAGTGCTTACCATATTCTTGAATTACATACTAACAAAATTTATACATCTTGACATGTATAATTCGTTGAAACCAAATTTCCTTATGTCTCACTCCCCAAAACAGCCACACCACCACCTTCAAATCCTAATACTTGGATCCACCTTGATTTTAATTTGATCTCACATCATCCCCCACAAAATCTTTCTCCCAAATTGTAACACACATAAAAATCACAAGAAATTTAAACTTTTGAAACCGACCCAAATTCATAGATTGTTTACAATCATAGTTTTCAAAACATTTTCAAACTGTAGAGTCTCCAAAAATCATAATTCATAAACAAGAGGATGTGTACGGTCATGCCATCACTGCATTCATCCAAAGTACCTAAAAAATAACCCAAAACTGTAAGCCAACATTTAGTGAGTCTCCCCCCATAGTACCAACACATAAATAGATAACATATAAAATAACAACATGTTGGGTCCAATCAACCATCGGGTTGGAATACTCCAGGCCCAATAAACTATTGGGTTGGAATGACAATATATTATGGATCCAATCAACCATCGGGTTGGAATACCCCAGGCCCAATCAACCATCGGGGTGGAATGCCGATATCCAATGGATGCTATCATCCAAATGATGGAATACCCTTGGGACCAATTAACCATTGGGTTGGTACATCCTCGAACTGTTGGCTGATGCACAAACCAGTAAAGCCTTAACCGCCAACCAAACATGTGCACATAAAATAGATAAACATATAAACAGTCTACAAACAGTCACGCAGATCTACAGATAACTAAACACAACATCATTCTATCTACTAGGATACAGATCATGTCAACATATTATCACATAACATGATATCTAATCCGATGGGCTAGCCTTGGTGCCTTCGACCCGTAAGTTGAGTGAGGATAAATCACCTCATAAATTGGAAAAAAGTTGATGAGGTCTCCACTCCGAATCTCATCTCTATTCGACACCAATTTCAACTAAATGAGCAATCTCAATAAAAATCCCAAAATACCGTCAAGGTCAAACTTGGTCAAAGTCAATGTCAAACTGGTCAAATAAACCAAGTCAATTGAGTCAACCGAGCCGAGTCAACCCAACTGAATCAACTCAATCGGGTCAACTCAGAGTGAGTACGTGAGGCGTACTCTAAAGCTATGTTGGGCGTACTCGCATGTTGACCACCAGTGGGGTGGTTGACCTCGTATGTAGGGTATATTCTAAGTAAGCGGGGGGTACTCCCAGAAGCTTAAAAACCGAATAAATGCTTACAGGCTTAAGTACTAACATCTATTTTTCAGATCCATAGCTAAAATACCCTCAAGAGTCATAAAGTTTCCAACTTTGTGACTTTCCATGTCCATTAAGTGCTTAACTCAACTTCCTAATCCATTAAGAACTTCTAAATGATGCATGGAGCGAAACCAACCACTTGGAATCCATTTTTATGACTCAAGACCCTTCAAAGTGTCTAAAAGGACAGATTAATGGGTTAAGGACATGCTATGTTCGTGAATCATCATTTTAGGACAAAAAACGTGACTTAAACAGCAGAACCTAGATCTACAAGATAGGGTGGTAAAGATGTAAGCTTTATACCTTCAAGATGTTGCAAACCAAGTCGAAATGCCAAATGTAAATTGCTCTTACATCCAAGATGTTCTCACAAACTTTTTCTTTTTCCAAAACTACTCCAAAACTCACTTAAAAGCTCAAAGTTTGCTCTTTTTAGCTCTTGTGTTGCTTGATGGTCAAAATCACAGAAGGAGGCTAGATAAGAAGAGGAAATGAGTCCATAAGGTTCCTTGAATATCAGAAAAAGACCTAAAACTATGGTTTGCAAGAAATCCATGTATGCTCTGGGTATGAATATACGCCCGGTGTACTAAGTCGTGCCTTAGTATGCTTAGTGTACACCCACGTACGCACAGAGTACTCATCAATTCCCAGTTTCTTTACCAATTTGCCACTATGGGTCCCTTTTTCACACTCTTTAACACTTAGGGGCCAAAATGCAATATAATTCAATTATATGGCCAAATTTAGAAGTACCTCATCATCAGGATGTTAAAATTTTCCCCCACTTAAACTAGACTTCATCCTCGAAGTCGGCTTCAGGGAAGAACTCAAGATAATGCTCCCGTATAATAGCCTCCGGCTCCCGATCCACTCGGAGCCTCTACAATGCTGCCACTATACCATTACCAAAGGTATATCCTTGTTGCACATAACCTTCAACTTCCTTTCAAAGATAGTCGTTGGTCTCTTGATGTAGTTCAGACACTCAACGACCTAAATATCATCCAACAGAACCACTACCTTGCTATCCCACACATTTCTGTAACTGAGAGACATGGAAAGTGTTGGGGATCTGACTGTCGGCTAATCCAACCTGTAAGCCACCTTGCCAAATCTAGAAAGCACCCAAAAAGGTCCAATAAACCGGGGACCTAATTTTCCCCTCTTCCTGAAGCATATGACAACGTTTCAAGGTGATACCTTCAGGAGCACCATAATTGGCATCATCGACATAGCTCTTCTACCGACTCTGAGCGGTTTGTATCTTTCAATTGGGACATTACAATTGGTATCAAAGCAAATCTGGTGTCAAAACAACTTTAGTTATGTTTACGGCTGAAAGGATCTTCAAATTCTTCATTGTTAAAGCTTGGTTCTGCACTTGTTTGAGTTTTCACAACTAAGGGAATCAAAATCTACACGTAAAACACTTGTTCTCATCATTTATGGGGGTTTACGGTTAGTAGTGTTGAAGGGAGTATGGCCGTAAACACTTGATATAGCCATAATCCATTGATTTTCAAAAGCCATAAACAGTTGATCTTCGAAGGCCGCAAACTCTTGCTTGACCATAAACTGTTTATGGCGCAATATTGCTTGACCGTAAACTGTTTATCTGTAGAAGCTTTCCCAGAATACATCTAGATGAACAATTTCAAAGTTTGGCGTAATATTCTAAGGGGTCCAATTAGAATCACTACCACTCTTCCAAAGGGAACCGTTATCGACAAAGATTTTGCAAATTACACAGATGCAGATTTCGAAAAAATTGAACAGCAGAGAAGGGCTCTTGTCACACTTACGATGGCATTGTCTCTAGAGATTGCTCAAGGATTTTTGTGAAATTTACTCAGCAAAAGCTTTGTGGGAAGCTTTAATCAAAGTGTATGAAGGAAATGAGAATATGAAACAAAGCCATCAAGACATGATGTGACATAAATTTAATATGTTCAATCATATTCTTGGAGAAACTATGGAAGCTCAACTACAACATTTTATCACACTCACTAGTAAGATGTGTTCAGCCAGTATCTCAGTGCCAAGATCAGAAATCCACAAGAAGTTGCATAACTCTCTCCCAAATGCATGGGATATGAATGTGTCATCATCAAGAAAACAATATATCTTAACCGAGTTAGTTTGGCTGAAACCATGGCCATCATCAAAGCATGTGACCTTGATGACAAACAGAGAGAGTTAAATCATGTGAACTCGTACTCAATAAAAAATCTCGGAATTTCTATAAACAATGCTTTATCAGCCTTTACCACTCCTCAAAGTCAAGCTTTCACTATTCCACAACCATAAGGTTAAACGTTTACTAACTCATAAGTTCAACAGTTTGATGTTCCTAAATCACCATCCTATGCCATTCCGTCCATGCAAAGTGCTCAACCTTCAGTATCTTATCCATAAATTGCTTCCTCTCCAAAAGCAACTGTTTCAGTTTCTGCTCCCAACGAAAATGAAGAAAATTTGGCTCTTGCTATTGGTCTTGTAAATTGCTATAATACCAACACTCAAATTACTAACAAGCATTCTAAAAGAAAAGTTACTGCTAAGAAGAAAGAATGATGGCTGTTTATGAAGAACTCTAATGAGAATCGAAGTGGAGACCAGCATCAACTCACAATAACTGATCTTGAAAAATGAAAATTTGGTGACAAGTTTGGCAATCCATCGGGAATTAAGATGTGGGGATATCATGCTGACTTAAAATTGTGGTTGCTAAAGAGGAACTTTCGTGCTCATGAATTCTACAAGAGTACACATGAATATTGTTCTTGGACAAAAGTCAATCTTATAGAACTCTCAAATTCTCCATTCTATAATCCCTCCAAGAACCCTCAGGCTTTCAATTTCAAATTCTTTTTGGAGCGCCAGGTTAAAGAACAAGTTTCTGGAATGAAGACAGCTAACTCTCTGATTAGAAGAGATCCAAAGGCTCTTAACCCCAAAGAAAACGAGATAATGAAGAGAGTGTTGTGGCCTACTACTAAACAATAGAAAGAAATTGCAATTCCGCAACATTTTCAAGATGGATTTCTGGATTAGATGGTGCTCTGGGCCTTTGATGAGGTCATATCTACTGCAGCAATCAATTATTCAAACAGTGACACTGTTCTTCGACTTGTTGAAGCTAAGGATCTTTTGAGTTTCAGGGAGAGAGATATTCACACCTTAGAAAATCATCAAATAACTTGAAAATCAGACATCTTGGACGTAGCTACTAAAGAGTACACGAAAATGGTTGCAAAGATCATTGCCAACAGGCTTTGGATGGGGGCTATTGAAACATCGGATGTGAGGTTGCTAGAGAACCCATGATAAAAGAAGACTTAGCTCATGCTAGCCACAAACCAAGGGGGGATTGATAGGTCATAAATGAGTGGTTTAGCCTAGGAAATCATTTATATATGTTTTATAGGGACTTGATCTTGTAATATGTGTGTTTGTGTCTATTTACGATTGAGTTAGTGTTCACGTCTGTGAAATAGTTTATGGTCGTATACATGTGCTTGCTCGTGAACTTGTTTACGACCAATCAATCCCTATAAATAGTATGTGTCAGATTCTGTCAGCAGTGACGTATCCATAGAGTTTAGAGTCGAAGTGTGTGTGTTTCTCAAGGTGTACCAGACGTTCTTTTCTAATAGACGTGTGCATTTCTTGATAATCTTCTTCTTCTACTTATTCTTTTTTTTGTTTGTTTTGATCACTGGTTTGGATCTTTCAATTGGGATAATACAATTGGTATCAGGGCAAATCTGGTGTCAAAACAACTTTAGCTGTGTTTACGGTTGAAAGGATCTTCAATTTCTTCATTGTTAAAGCTTGGTTCTGCATCTGTTTGAGTTTTCACAGCTAAGGGAATCAAAATCTACGCGAAAAACACTTTTTCTCACCATTTATGGGGGTTTACGGTTAGTAGTGTTGAAGGGAGTATGGTCGTAAACACTTGATATAGCCATAATCCGTTGATCTTCAAAAGCAGTAAACAGTTGATCTTCAAAGGCCGCAAACTATTGCTTGACCGTAAACTGTCTCAGTTCCATAAACAGATTCCGACCGCAATATATTGTTCTAACATTTTGTTTTCAAGTACTTTTTTCATTTAATCAAGAAAACTGAAAAAAAATATTATTAAAAAATAAACAAAACAAAAAAATGGAATCTCAAAACACTACCATGCATCAAGAGCTTGACTCCATCAGGGGAACAACCACATGTATCCCAAGATGGTTATCTGTAGAAGCTTTACCAAAATACATCTAGATGAACAATTTCAAACTTTGGCGCAATAGTCTAAGGGGTCCAATTAGAATCACAACAACACTTCTAAATGGAAATGTTATCGACAAATATTTTGCAAATTACACAGACGTGGATTTCAGGAAAATTGAAGAGCAAGAAAGGGCTCTTGCGACACTTACGATGACATTATCTCTGGAGATTGCTCAAGGTTTTCATGAATTTGACTCAGTTAAAGCTTTGTGGGAAGCTTTAATCAAAGTGTATGATGGAAATGAGAATATGAAACAAAGCCATCAAGACATGATGCAACGTAAATTTAATGTGTTCAATCATATTCTTGGAGTAGCTTTGGAAGCTCAGCTACAACGTTTTATCTCACTCACCACTGAGATGAGTTCAACAAGTATCTCAGTGCCAAGATAAGAAATCAACAAGAAGTTGCTTAACTCTTTCCCAAAGGCATGGGATATGAATGTTTTCCTCATCAAGAAAACAAAAGATCTTACCCGACTTAGATTGGCTGAACACATGGCCATCATCAACGCATGTGACCTTGATGACAAACAGAGAGAGTTCAATCAGGTGAAGTCATACTCAACAGAAAATCTTGGAATTTCTACAAACGTTGCTTTATCATCCTTTACCACTCCTCAAAGTCAAGCTTTCACTATCCCACAACCATAAGGTCAAATGTTTGCTAACTCACAAGTTCAACAGTTTGATGTTCCTTAATCATCATCCTATCTCATTCAATCCATGTAAAGTGCTGAACCTTCGGTATCTAATCCATAAATTGCTTCCTCTTCAAAAGCAACTATTTCAGTTTCTGCTCCCAAAGAAAATGAAGAAAATTCAACTCTTGCTATTGGTCTTGTAAATTGCTACAATACCAACACTCAATTACTAACATGCATGCTAAGAGAAAAGTTACTGCTGAGAAGAAAGAAAGATGGTTGTTGTGCCAACCTGAAATGTATCCTTCGCCGTAACCCATTTCCGTTAAATAAAAATATTTTTTTATTATTTTCGTTTAGCTTTTGGGGTTAGACAAATAAATTAATGTTTTTATTTTACTACACGTGTAACACCCTCAAATTTAATTATGGAAAAATTTTAGTTTACGACTAAGCCGGGTACAACCATAAGCCCCGTTTAACGTTGGTATCGGGTAGATTTCCACCTAGCCAGAAACTCAAACACTATATAAGGGTTGAGTGGTCAACAACTTATACTTTTTACCACTCTAGTCACTCTCTCTCTCTACTCTCTCTCTACAAGTGGGTTTTGGCCAAGAAACACCTTATTCAAGTTCCAAATCCGTAAGTAATCACTGCTAACTTGTTGTTTTGCTTAGTATTCATGAAAATTAGGGATTTAATCACCCAAATACCCCAAAAACTAGAGTTTACGGTTAGGGAACACCTCCCATAACCGTAAACTCCCATAAAGGGGTTTTAAGGCCCCAAAAATCCTACCAAAACCCTTCTAATGCTTGTCTATGTCTTGGAATCTTGCATGACTGAAATTAGAAACCTAAAATCGTGTCTTTAAGGGGGTAAACATGAGTTTATGGTCCATGAACATTCATGAACCATAAACACCCAACAAAGGGGTTTTTGATGCCCCAAAACCCTCCCAATGCTTGGATATTGACCTAGAAGCTTGCATAAATGACCTAAGGACCCCAAATCACGAAATGGATGGAGTAGCCATGAGTTTACAGCTGTAAACTCATGAGTTTATGGTAGAAACTCCCAAGAACCATTCAAGAACCGTAAACACCCCAAAAAGGGTGTTTTGATGACCCAACTCCTTATCTAGCATGAGTTATGGACTAGGAACTTGTTTGGATGACCTAGGAACCCCAAAATTCGAAGTGGATGGATACACCATGAGTTTACTACCATAAAATCAAGGGTTTACGGTAGTAAACTCCCCAAAAAGGGTCCAGGGACCGTAAACTCCAAAAAGTGGGCAATTCATGCCCTAACCACTTCCTAAACCCTTGAAATCAACCCTAGAACCTTCATTGGTGAGGCATGAAGCTTAAAAGCACACAAATACACCCATCCCATGAGTTTACAGCCGTAAACTCATAGGGGAAGTGGTCCCTCAACCGTAAACTTACCTAAGATGAGTATTGGAGGAGTAAACTCCATAGAGAGACCTTACACTCCTTCGTTGCAACCCAATAGCCTCCTAACACTTGACCAAAGAGTTTTTCTTCGCATTAGGATGTCTATATGTGTTTAATTAGTGTCTTAATCACTAATTATATGTAAACATATGTCTTCATATGTTACTAGGGTCATAAAGTGTGTTCAAGCCTTCACTTCACAACAAACACTCAACCGACACTTCCACCCGATCTACTCGCTACAGGTGAGTTCATACCCCTTAATTAACCTTTTTAAATGTTTTACATGTTTTAGGGGGGGGATACAAGTAAATGCAACAAGTTCTAGTTCCTAATCATATGTGATTTATAACTTACAACCAAAAAGGATTTTTCTATACTTTTAACTATTTGTCAATAAAATTGTTTTAAATATTCATCAAACACATTTTCTAAACTAAATTGCTGTTAAACTATTTTCAAATTGTATATAAACTACTTTTCTTTTAAACTATATCGACATCAATATATTTATATAAATAAGACTTGAAGGACATAGGACCGATAGCTCACCTTATTTCCTGTTCTTGTTTGATTGTGGTCTTAGGGTATATTGTTATCCGTCCGACTGTCGTTGATTTCTTAGTTATATATCATATATATAGTGTTAGATATGAAAGTCTTCATCTTATATAATACCTTTGTAAATCGAAGGCATGCGACTCCACACTCTATTTAACTATAATAGGTATAGCTAATACTACTACTCTTACCTCTATCACTATAATAGTTGCTATAATTACTACTATCAAGTTAAGACACACTTAAGAGAACACTCTCTATACTATACTAAAAGTTACTATACTATAATACAAGAGAATACACTAATCCAGAATATAACACACTATCCCTCTATACGACACTCTACTACATAAATACCATGTAACCAGGGCTTCTCGAAAGGAAAGAAACACTACATGTATAGATCTATCCAGGACAGACGCTATTACATCCTGACTGTTAATCACAGTCCGAGCCGACTATCCCCAAGTATGGCACTACATCACTACACTACGGATGACCGGGAAGGTCATCGAGCCCTCTATAATCACTCAGTTTGGTTACATGAGAAATCACATCCATATGCAAATTAACACACTAGGACTTAAAGTCTAAGCTAACTTCCCGAAGTAAATAAATATATATTGAAGTTTGCAACACTACTACAGTCAATCAGCAATACTTTTACTCATCTACATTACTTGTATGAAATTTATTACCTTATTTTTAACACTGAAAGTTTCAAAGAAAATTCTGCTACACACTCAAAGGATTTAACTTACAAATATACAATTCTCTAAAATATAGGATTTTTTAGGGATTTCTACTACTCTCAACATTTATTTCAACTTTTATATTACATGATTGTAAACACTTTTATACCAGAAATGTCATTAAAATCTTATGAACTCACCAGCTTTATGCTGATACTCGTTTTCAAAATAACTTGTATCCTCAGGTCATAGATAGATAGGTACCGGTGCAGCTTTTGAGAAGATGGAGAATATACAAGACCCATCTTTTATTTTTGTTATACTTTTGGTGTCTATTAACTGTACAGAACACGTTAGTATTTACAAATAATATATTAATTGCAATGGTTGTTGTCGCTTGTTTTTACTATTATGCAATTGTTATGATAGTGTACATGACGTCCTCCACCCCAGAACGTATTCCGCCATTTTCGGTTTTGGGGTGTGACAGTTGTTTATGAAGAACTATGATGAGAATCGAAGTGGAGACTAGCATCAAGTCACAGTAACTGCTCTTGAAAAACAAAAATTTGGCGACAAGTTTGGCAATCCATCGGGAATTAAGATGTGGGGATATCATGATGACTTAAAATTATGGTTGGTGAAAAGCAACTTTGGTGCTCATGAATACTACAAGAGTACACACAAATTTTGTTCTTGGACAAAAGTCAATCTTATAGAACTCTCAAATGCTCCATTCCACAATCCCTCCAAGGACCCTCAGGATTTCAATTTCAAATTCTTTTCGGAGCGGCAGGTTCAAGAACAATTTTCTGGAATGAAGACAGCTAACTCTCTGATTAGAAGAGATCCAGAGGTGCTTCACTCCAAAACAAACGAGCCAATAAAAATAGTGTTGTAGCCTGCTACTAAACAATTGAAAGAAATTCCAATTCCTCAACATTTCAAGATGGATTTCTTCATCGGATGGAACTCTGGGCTTCTGATGAGATCACAGCCACTACAACAATCAAGTTTTCAGATAGTGACACTATTCTTCGACTTGTTAAAGCTAAGGATCTTTTGAGTTTCAGGGAGAGAGCTATTCACACCTTGGCAAATCATCAAATAATTTGCAAATCAGACATCTTGGAGGTAGCTGCTAAAGAGTACAAAGGAATGGTTGAAAAGATCATTGCCAATAGGCTTTGGATGGGGGCTATTGAAAGATCGGATATGAGGCTACTAGAGAACCCATGATAAAAGAAGACTCAGCTCATGCTAGCCACAAACCAAAGGGGGAGTTTGATAGGTCATAAATCATTGGTTTATCCTAGGCAGTCATTTATATATGTTTTATAGGGACTTGATCTTGTAATATGTGTGTTTGTGTCTACTTACGGTTGAGTTAGTGTTCAAGTCTGTGAACTAGTTTATGGTGGTATACGTGTGATTAGTCGTGAACTAGTTTACGACCAGTCAATCCCTATAAATAGTATGTGTCAGAGTCTGTCAATAGTGACGTATCCATAGAGTTTACAGTCGAATTGTGTGTGTTTCTGAAGGTGTACCAAACGTTCTTTTCTAATAGACGTGTGGATTGCTTGAAAATCTTCTTCTTTTACTTATTCTTGTTCTTGTTTGTTTTGATCACTGCTTTGGATCTTTCAATTGGTACATTACAATTGGTATCAGAGCAAATCTGGTGTCAAAACAACTTTAGTTGTGTTTACGGTTGAAATGATCTTCAATTTCTTCATTGTTCAAGCTTCGTTCCGCATCTATTTCAGTTTTCATAGCTAAGGGAATCAAAATCTACACGAAAAACGCATGTTCCCTTCATTTCTCGAGGTTTACAGTTAGTACTTTTGAAGGGAATATGGCCGTAAAAACATGATATAGCCATAATCCATTGATCTTCAAAAGCGGTAAACAGTTGATCTTCAAAGGTTGCAAACTCTTGCTTGACCGTAAACTGTCTCAGGATCGTAAATAGATTCCGACCGTAAACATTTATATTTTTCTAACATTTTGTTTTCATGTACTTTTTTCATTTAATCAAGAAAACAAAAAAAAAGTTATTATTAAAAAAACAAACAAAACAAAAAAATGGAATCTCAAAACACTACCATGCATCAAGAGCTTGACTCCATCGGGGGAACAACCACATGTATCCCAAGATTGTTATCTATAGAAGCTTTCCTAGAATACATCTAGATGAAAACTTTCAATGTTTGGCGAAATATTCTAAGGGGTCCAATTAGAATCACTACAACTCTTTTAAATGGAACTGTTATCGAAAAATATTTTGCAAATTACACAGATGCGAATTTCGAGAAAATTGAAGAGCAAGAAAGGGCTCTTGCGACACTTATGACGACATTATCTCTGGAGATTACTCCAGGTTTTCATGAATTTGACTCAGCTAAAGCTTTGTGAGAAGCTTTAATCAAAGTGTATGAAGGAAATGAGAATATGAAACAAAGCCATCAAGACATGATGCGACGTCAATTTAATATGGTCAATCATATTCTTGGAGTAGCTTTGGAAGCTCAGCTACTACATTTTGTCTCACTCATCATTGAGATGAGTTCAGCCAGTATCTCAGCGCCAAGATAAGAAATCAACAAGAAGTTGCTTAACTCTTCCCCAAAGGCATGGGATATGAATGTTTTTGTCATCAAGAAAACAAAAGATCTTAACCGACTTAGATTGGCTAAAACCATGGCCATCATCAAAGCATGTGACCTTGATGACAAACAGAGAGATTTCAATCATGTGAAGTCGTACTCAATAGAAAATCTCGGAATTTCTACAAATGTTACTTTATCATCCTTTACCACTCCTCAAAGTCAAGCTTTCACTATTCCACAACCACCAGGTTAAATGTTTGCTAACTCACGAGTTCAACCGTTTGCTGTTCCTTAATCATCATCCTACCACATTCCATCCCTGCAAAGTGCTCAACCTTCAGTATCTAATCTACAAACTGCTTCTTCTTCAAAAGAAATTGTTGCAGTTTCTGCTCCCAAAGAAAATGAAGAAAATTCGGCTCTTGCTACTTGTCTTGTAAATTGCTATAATACCCACACTCAAATTACTAACAAGCATGCTAAGAGAAAATTTACTGCTGAGAAGAAAGAAGGATGGTTGTTTATGAAGAACTCTGATGAGAATCGAAGTGGAGACCAGCATCTACTCACAGTAACTGATCTTGAAAAACGAAAATTTGGCAACAAGTTTGGCAATCCATTGGAAATTATGATGTGGGGATATCATGATGACTTAAAATTGTGGTTGGTAAAAAGGAACTTTGGAGCTCACGAATACTATAAGAGTACACACGAATTTTGTTCTTGGACAAAAGTCAATCTTATAGAACTCTCAAATGCACCATTCTACCATCCCTCCAAGGACCCTCAGGCTTTCAATTTAAAATTCTTTTTGGAGCAGCAGGTTAAAGAACAATTTTCTGGAATGAAGATAGCTAACTCTCTGATTAAAAGATATCTAGAGGTGCTTGACTCCAAAACAAACAAGCCAATGATAATTGTGTTGTGTCCTACTACTAAACAGTTGAAAGAAATTCCAATTCCTCAACATTTTCAAGAGGGATTTCTGGATCGGATGGAACTCTGGGATTTTGATGAGGTCATAGCCACTACAGCAATCAAGTTTTCAGACAGTGACACTACTCTTCGACTTGTTGAAGCTAACGATCTTCTGAGTTTCATGGAGAGAGATATTCACACCTTGGAAAATCATCAAATAATATGCAAATCAGACATCTTGGAGGTAGCTGCTAAAGAGTACACAGGAATGGTTGCAAAGACCATTGCCAACAGGATTTGGATGGGGGCTATTGAAAGATCGGATGTGAGGCTACTAGAGAACCCATGATAAAAGAAGACCGAGCTCATGCTAGCCACAAACCAAGGGGGGGATTGATAGGTCATAGATTAGCGGTTTAGCCTAGGCAATCATTTATATATGTTTTATAGGGACTTGATCTTTTAATATGTGTGTTTGTGTCTATTTACGATTGAGTTAGTGTTCACGTCCGTGAACTAGTTTATTGTCGTATACGTGTGCTTGGTCGTGAACTTCTTTACGACTAGTCAATCCCTATAGATAGTATGTGTTAGAGTCTGTCAGTAGTGACGTATCCATAGAGTTTACGGTCGAAGTGTGTGTGTTTCTCAAGGTGTACCGGACGTTCTTTTCTAATAGATGTGTGCATTGCTTGATAATCTTCTTCTTTTTATTATTCTTGTTCTTGTTTGTTTTGATCACTGGTTTGGATATTTCAATGGGGACATTACAATTGGTATCAGAGCAAATCTGGTGTCGAAACATCTTTAGTTGTGTTTACGGTTGAAAGGATCTTCAATTTCTTCATTGTTCAAGCTTGGTTCTGCATCTGTTTGAGTTTTCGTAGCTAAGGGAATAAAAATCTACACGCAAAACACTTGTTCTCATCATTTATGCGGGTTTACGGTTAGTAGTGTTGAAGGGAGTATGGTCGTAAACACTTGATATAGCCATAATCTGTTGATCTTCAAAAGCCGTAAACAGTTGATCTTCAAAGGACGTAAAAAGTTGATCTTCAAAGGCTGGAAACTCTTGCTTGACCGTAAAGTGTCTCAGGACCATAAACAGATTTTGACCGTAAACACTTATATTCTTCTAACATTTTGTTTTCAAGTACCTTTTTCATTAAATCAAGAAAACTAAAAAAAAATTATTATTAAAAAAATAAACAAATAAAAAAAATAGAATCTCAAAACACTACCATGCATCAAGAGCTTGACTCCATCATGGGAACAACCACATGTATCCCAAGATTGTTATCTGTAGAAGCTTTCCCAGAATACATCTAGATGAACAATTTCAAAGTTTGGCGCAATATTCTAAGGGGTCCAATTAGAATCACTACAACTCTTCTAAATGGAAGTCTTATCGACAAATATTTTGCAAATTACACAGACGCTGATTTCGAGAAAATTGAAGAGCAAGAAAGGGCTCTTGCGACACTTACGATGACATTGTCTCTGGAGATTGCTCAAGGTTTTCATGAAATGACTCTGCTAATGCTTTGTGGGAAGCTTTAATCAAAGTGTACGATGGAAATGAGAATATGAAACAAGGCCATCAAGACATGATGCGACGTAAATTTAATATGTTCAATCTTATTCTTGGAGTAGCTTGGGAAGCTCAGCTACAACATTTTATCTCACTCACCACAGAGATGAGTACAACTAGTATCTCAGTGCCAAGATAAGAATACAACAAGGTGTTTCTTAACTCTTTCCCAAGTGCATGGGATATGAATGTTTTCGTCATCAAGAAAACAAAAGATCTTAACCGACTTAGATTGGTTGAAACCATGGCCATCATCAAAGCATGCGACCTTGATGACAAACCGAGAGAGTTCAATCATGTGAAGTCGTACTCAACAAAAATCTCGAAATTTCTACAAACGTTGCTTTATCATCATTTACCACTCCTCAAAGTCAAGCTTTCACTATTCCATAACCACAAGGTTAAATGTTTGCAAACTCACAAGTTCAACAGTTTGCTGTTCCTTAATCATCATCCTATCCCATTCCATCGATGCAAAGTGCTCAACCTTTAGTATCTAATCCACAAATTGCTTCCTCTTCAAAAGCAACTGTTTCAGTTTCTGCTCCCAAAGTAAATGTAGAAAATTCGGCTCTTGCTGCTGGTCTTGTAAATTGATACAATACCAACACTCAAATTACTAACAAGCATGATAAAAGAAAAGTTACTACTGAGAAGAAAGAAGGATGGATGTTTATGAAGAACAATGATGAGAATCGAAGTGGAGACTAGCATCAACTCACAATAACTGATCTGAAAAAATGAAAATTTGGCGACAAGTTTGGCAATCCATCGGGAATTAAGATGTGGGGATATCATGCTGACTTAAAGTTGCGGTTGCTAAAGAGGAACTTTCGTGGTCATGAATACTACAAGAGTACACATGAATTTTGTTCTTGGACAAAAGTAAATCTTATAGGACTCTCAAGTTCTCCATTCTATAATCCCTCCAAGAACCCTCAGGCTTTCAATTTCAAATTCTTTTTGGAGCGGCATGTTAAAGAAAAAGTTTCTGGAATGAAGACAGCTAACTCTCTGATTAGAAGAGATCCAAAGGTGCTTAAGCCCAAAGAAAATGAGCCAATGAAGATAGTGTTGTAGCCTGCTACTAAACAATCGAAAGAAATTCCAATTCCTCAACATTTTCAAGATGGATTTTTGGATCAGATGGACCTCTGGGCTTTTGATGAGGTCACAGCCACTGCAGCAATCAAGTATTCAAACAGTGACACTGTTCTTCGACTTGTTGAAGCTAATGATCTTTTAAGTTTCAGGGAGAGAGATATTCACACCTTGGCAAATAATCAAATAATTTGCAAATCAAACATCTGGAGGTAGCTGCTAAAGAGTACACAGGAATGGTTGCAAAGATCATTGCCAACAGGCTTTGGATGGGGGCTATTGAAAGATTGCAGGTGAGGCTGCTAGAGAACCCATGATAAAAGAAGATTGGGGTCATGCTAGCCACAAACCTAGGGCGAGATTGATAAGTCATAAATCAGTGATTTAGGCAAGGCAATCATTTATATATGTTTTATAGGGTCTTGATCTTCTTATATGTGTGTTTGTGTCTATTTACACTTAAGTTTCTGCTCACGGCCATGAACTAGCTTATGGCCGTATACGTGTGCTTGGTCGTGAACTTGTTTACGACCAGTCAATCCCTATAAATAGTATGTATCAGAGTCTATTACTAGTGATGTTTCCATAGAGTTCGCGGTCGAAGTGTGTGTGTTTATCAAGGTGTACCATACGTTCTTTTCTAATAGACGCGTGCATTGATTGATTATCTTCTTCTTCTACTCATTCTTGTTCTTGTTTTTTTTATCATTGGTTTGGATCTTTGAATTGGGACATTACAATTGGTATCAGAGCAAATTTGGTGTCAAAACAACTTTAGTTGTGTTTACGGTTGAAAGGATCTTCAAATTCTTCATTGTTCAAGCTTGGTTCTGCATCTGTTTGAGTTTTCGCAGCTAAGGGAATAAAAATCTACACGCAAAACACTTGTTCTCATCATTTATGCGGGTTTACGGTTAGTAGTGTTTAAGGGAGTATGGTCGTAAACACTTGATATAGCCACAATCTGTTGATCTTCAAAAGCCGTAAACAGTTGATCTTCAAAGCCCACAAACTCTTGCTCGACCGTAAACTGTCTTAGGACCGTAAACAGATTCCGACCATAAACACTTATATTGTTCTAACATTTTTTTTTTCAAGTAGCTTTCTCATTTAATCAAGAAAAATAAAAAAAAATATATTAGTAAAAAAATAAACAAAACAAAAAAATTGAATCTCAAAACACTACTATTCGTCAAGAGCTTGAGTGTGACAACCCGAAATTTTCATTTGTACGACCTCTACAGTTAAACACTTCAATTAAAAGTTAAATTCATTTCTGCTAATTTTTGCTTGGTTTAAAGTCCGTTTGGGTATTTTCAAATAGTTATTCTTCGAAAGAATAAACGAAAGGAAGTATACTCTAGGATTAATGGTACCACATTTGAATAACAAAACTCCAAGATTTTGGTGTTTTCGGCCCAAAATAGTGTTATGGCCAAAAACGCTAAAGAGTATATAAATGATACTTAGTCATTTATATCATTTTTACCATTTCCATGTCAAGAACAATTCTCTCTCAAGTATCATCCGAATTTTTGTCAAGATCTTCAACATTGAAAGTGTTTTCTTCCTTGTTTAGCTGATCTCTTCTATTATCTAGTGATCTTACATGATTTCATCCATGAAATCATTCCATTTTCTTAGATCTTCAAGTGTTCTTCAAGAACACCAAGAACACACACTAGTATTTTGAGCCGAAAACACCATCTTTGCTTCCATATTGTAAGTATCTATCTCCTGTACTTGTTATCTAGTAAGGATACTTAATTTGGAGCTTTCAAAATATCCATTTATCCAAGAACATAGTTGTTTCGGTCTAGTGCATCTCCTTAGACCGAAAACCCTTATGAAAGGTGCAAAATGACTTTAAGCCTTCCTAATGCTTAGTCTTGAGTCTAGAACACTTATTTGCTTGTTGAAAGCCCTTCGAAATCACCTTATGCATCAAAGATCAAGAGTTTTCGGCCAACCTTTTGGACTGAAAACCTCTTGGACCAAAAGCCATATGGACCGAAAACCACAAGAAACATACCACTTGGAAAAAAAACTCCCTTAAGTGGCTATACAACCCTTAGATGCAACCCTTGATACTACTAGCACCTGAATCAAAGTGTTTTTCCATATCCTAGGGTGTCTTAACTTGATTAATTAGTTATTAAATGACTAATTATATACATATATGTTTATTATACGATAACTAGGATCATTGTGTGTGTTCAAGTCTTCACTTGAGACCTAGCACCTTGTCCGACCCTTCCGAGCAAACCACTCATTACAGGTGAGTTCATACACTTTAATTAACCTTTGAAATTCTTTGAAATGTTTTTAGATGCTTTATGGGGGGATACAAGTTGAACCATGTTAGTTATTAGATCAATCACATGTGATTAACAACTAGCATACAAATGGATGTCATTTTTCATACTAAGGAGAGATAACCCACTCTACTTCCTGTCCTTGTTTGGTTGTGGTCTTAAAGTACCCGATTATTTGTTCGAGTGTCATTGAATCCTTAGTTATATATATATATATATATATATATATATATATATATTATGTATATATGTATAGATATAAAGACTTTTATCTCAGTTCAGTACATAAACAAGTCTACTAATAAACTATAATAGGAATAGTTTAGGGTTATACTAGTTACTACTTCTAGTCCAATGAAGCATACAATAGTCAGTTCATTCATGAGTCATTACTTATTACTATGAGAACATCTACAACTATACTAGGATGAGAACATATACAACAATACTAGGATGAGAACATATACAACTATACTAAGATGAGAGCATATACAACTAGACTATGATGAGAGAATATACAACGATACTGTGATGAGAACACATACAACAATACTATGATGAGAAACAATACGTTACATATATAAGTATACATTAACATAAATGTGATCCACAGTATCGAAGCATCCCTTCATTGCCATGGCCCGAGTGGTAACAAGAATCTCCTGGAGGGAGAGCGTGAGATTGCGTACAGATCTATACTGGATTGACTATCCTACACCTTGCTGCTAGCTACAGTGGGACCTATAGGTGTTCGGGTGCCAAATGTCATACCTTTTGACGACATACATTGTCGTGTTTTCCAGTCAATCGTATGGTACAATTAATCACATAATACCTTGATATAAATCCGGTTTAAGGTAGTTAGTATAGCAGTAGTTCCTATAATACAACACTACAGTACCACATTAATTTACCCTTTACATTTATTTGGTGATTACTTCAGTTAAGAATTAATGTACAAATTATATTTTGATAATGATAGTTACACTTGGGAAAATTACATACTTTTACAAGAAACAAACATACAAAATAGTTGTGCCTTGGTAGAAGGCTACTTTTAGTATAAAATATAGGATTTTCTAGGAGTTACAAACTTTTACAAACACTTACAAACATTCACATACTTTTACTACAAACGGTTACAAACTCGTACTTCAAACAATGGTTCAAACATTTTGATACAAACATAGACACTAAATACTTATGAACTCACCAGCTTTAATGTTGATAAACTCTTTCAAAATAACTTGTATTCCTAGGTTATCAGTAGACAGGTACCGGTGCCAGCTTTTGAGAAGATGGAGCGCATTCAAGACTCATCTTATATTTTGATTTATGTTTTGGTGTCTTATATACTACAAAACACACTTGTATTAAAATTTATATATTTAATGCAATGGATGATTGTTGTTTACTTGTTTACCTTTATACTGTGTTGTGATATTGTACATGATGTCATCTGCCCCAGAACGTTTCCGCCGTTCTTGGTTTTGGGGTGTGACAGATTGGTATCAAAGCATCGTTTATAGTGAATATATTATATCATCCCATAACAGATATACTAACTATAAACACAATGGGATTAAAACACTCTGACCAAGAGTATATACTGTTAAATAATAAAATATTTAACTACATATACATGTCTGCATTCATACTAAAATCAGTGTCACAATGAAAAATACAAAAGTATTACGATTGTTGAATATCACAAGTAAGCTCGGCGATGAATGGTCAGTCTTGCGAGTAGCATATCCTAATCAACCATGCTGCTTCGAGGAGTGATTAGCATATGCCCTAGAATGGTTGTGATATGGAAACAAGTCTAAAAACTTACCAACACCAGTACAATGAAAGAAGTAGAACAAAACATAAGTTTAAAATACTATAGGAGTATTTTGTGTTACTATAATCATTTATCTGAGAAATAAAAAGGTCTCTATCAAGTAGGTGAATAGTCGTTAAGTGGATATGCTGAGGTTATATGAAATTCATGTGTTATAGACTAAGAATTTGTGATCTTCGCTTCACTTCCTGTCCTTGTTTGGTTGTGGATTTGGAGTTAGGTCCACTTATTCGAAGGTCTATCCTACTTCGATTTCATATAACTAGTATACACTACACAAGTATTTACATAACTGATAAAGATCATATTTTAATTATCTTAGGTAGTACGTCTATTTATATAAGATTCTTATACCCCTTTTTCTCGCGTATATATCATGGCTGGATTCCATCATCATGACGACCCGTACTTTCCACCCCACAACAATGTTGGATGGCTTGAAGTAGAGTCTGATGATGAGCATCAAATCCGTTTGGATGATCATCACACGGAAGGCTTCTCAGATGGATCTGACTCCGAGCCAGAAGTCAACAACCTACCCCAAGTAGGTCAAGCACCAATTAACAACCTCCGACCAGCGTTTCAGGGTCCCTCACCCTTGTGGGCAACAAACTTGAATCGCTGGAGCGACGAACAAGGTCAACCCTTACCCTACAACAGGGACCGAAGCTTCTACAACATAAGAGAGGGCGGCTTGGCTGACCGAGCCCTACTAAGTTGTCAAACATTTTCCCTCATGTGGTTTGATGTAAGACCTACTGTTAGGTCATTTTTCCCAAACTCGTTTACATCAGTAGTACCAGTAATATTGACAGTTATCTAACCTGTTGGAAAATCTGTACTCTTGTGTTTTTCCTACTCTTCTGCTATATTGCTATTTCAAAAAGTACACCCATTCAACTGTTGGACTACGGAGATTTAGCCCATGGAACACTCTCACCATGCTTACAATTGATGCTAACCACCATGTACATCTTTCGTTTAAACTTATAGTTGAAGGATGCCTCTTCGCAAATCTACAAGGCGTAATCCTCCGAGTACTCCAACTCCAATACCAACTCCTCCACAATTCGATGTTGCGGCTCTGAATGCTGTATTGGCTGTGGCTGTGGCTACGGCCAAGGCTCAATATCACTCTACTAATGCCAACAGAGGTGGAACCCATTTTAACTCTACTCAAGGTGAACTCCTTGTGTGTAACATCCTGTCATTCCAAGTCAGTAAAAATCAAGTCTTGTAACCTCTTTGAGAAAGGAATTAGAATATCATTGAAAAATGAAGTATTCAAAAACTCTAATTGGAGTACACTATGTGGTAGGTATTGTCTTAAGGTTTCCAAACATATAAATAACACAAAAATCCGAGTTATAACAAAGAAGTTATGACCATTCTAAGTTTTCCGACAAAAACCGGCAATACGAAGTTGCGTAAAAACGCAAAGTTTCAATAAAACACTTTTTGACCTTAGGTGTCTAAATGGAAGTTATAGATATCGTTAAACTACAAACATGCATAAAAAGAACGCTCAAATCGGACATCGTATGAATAAGTTATGAATTTTTAAAGAAATTCCATAATCACGTCATTTTCATAAATAAATAATAAAATAATCCGGAATTTGCCAACGGAATCTAAATGAAAGTTGTAGACCGCAGCCTCACCTTCATGGGGATATAAAGAACGTCAAAAACGGAGTTCGTATGAAGGAGATATGAATTTTCGAAGTTTGATAAATAATTTATATATAATTTTTATTAAAAATTCGGTATTATCCGAAGGGGAGTCAGCCTAGGGCCGTAGTACGCGCCGCGTACCCTCGTACGCCCCGCGTACTCGAGGCCACGGCCTCGGATCGTCCACGTCGCCCCTATGCGAGCTACCCCCTCCCCGTCCCGTCCGTAGCGCTGCAGCCGAGGATGAGGTCAGCAGTGACGTCCCGTACGCGCCGCGTACGGGATTACGCCCCGCGTACGCATGCCTCTTAGCCCCCTATAAAAGGGATGCGAGGGTTCCTGGGAAAATGGCTCATTCTCCCTCCTTTTTTCTTGCATTTTACCTCGTTTTCCATGCTCGCACTACCCAGAAGCCCTGGTCATTTTGTGCAAGTCACGAAGGTCGATTTTACTCCCGAGGAATCCCGAGAATCCCGAGGAAAATCCATTTCCCGAGACTAAACTCTTTCCGGTTTTCCATCTTGCTATCTTCAAACTTTCAGGTGAGTTCATACCCCTTTCAAACACACTTTAAATACATTTTTAAATGCTTTTATACTCTTTTAGGGGGGGAATACAAGTAAACATACAGTTATTATCGTGTATTTTATAAAGTTTCACTTAGCTTGTTTTACCGAATAAATCACTTGGAACTCATTACTATTATGGAAAACTCTTGTCATACTTTGTGTGCATTAGACTTATACAAAGTATATAATGATTTCAAAGTACCTTTCATTGTTAAGTCGTTTTATACATTCTAAAAACTTATGATTTTGCTTTGTCAAACATTGCGAAAAAAAAGGATAAACTTTGCATAGAAAACTATCACTTTAATACGGGCTTAGTTGAGAATCCATGAGACGTGTATATCTTTAAACGTTACTTTTCTTTATTAGAAAGTAATGCTGCAAGTCCTGTCTATAACCAGAGTCTCCTGTTCGGAGAACGTGTCAAATGTGTATAGATATATACGGGAAGTCATGATCCCGCGCCCTGACTGTTAGCTACAGTCCATCTTTTGGGGTGACAGTTGTCATAACGCTGCGACGCCTGAAGAACGTCGTTGCAGGCATATTATGTTTAGTATGGTTATAAAACTCATCGGATATACAATTATTATGGTATTATGCTTTTATGAACGAGTAGCTATTAAAACTATTCTTCATCTAACAAATGCGATCTTCGTATAGCTTTATTATATAAAACTATGACACAACTTCTGATAACGTCGGTTTCTTGCGATTTTCGGTCTTAGAGACTGCCATTTATGTTAGGAAAATAAGGGTTTTTCCTGCATACAAACCAAACAACCAATAGGAAAATAAGGGATTTTCCTGATGCAATTATTTACAACTTATAACACGAACATTCATATGCATTTCATACTTTTATAGGAAAATAAGGGTTTTTCTTGAAAAACACAACAACTCGTATCTCAACCATTAGGGAAAATATGGGATTTTCTGGATCTAATACATTCACTTTCAACACAACAAATCACAACTCTTTACATTTGAAATACTACGTTTTCTGGAAAACATACACCCATTTTGGAATGGCATCCAATTTTTCTAAACTACTTATGAACTCACCAACTTAATTGTTGACACTTTCTCTTTGAATTAACTTGTATTCTCAGGGAACCGCTAAGCAGGTTTGGGAATCAACTTTTGGGATTAACACGTTGACGTTAATTACTTCTTTTGAATGATGTTTATGTATTTACCTTTGGAACATGTAATGAATACAATTATGTAAACATCTTGGAAACTTTAATATATATGGTGGTGTGTACTTTCCTTTCTATGAACTGTTATGATACTGAATATGACGTCCTCCGCCCCCGAACGTTTCCGCCGTTCTGGTTTGGGGGTGTGACAGATTGGTATCAGAGCTTTGTTTATAGGGAATTAAGTATATCAAAACCATTTCTTTTTGGTATACAACTACAAACTCAACTAGGCAAAAGCACTCTGAGAAAAGTCATACTTCTGAAATTACATTTAATTAGTTTTAAGGTAAGAATGCACTCATTTTATACTAGTAACAGTTTCATAGTAAATAACTTTAGAAGTATTATAAATAAGTTGTGCAGTACAGGTACGCCTTGGGACATGTAATCGGAACTGGGAAGAATATATCCTGATCAACTATATTTGTCCAAGAGCCGACTAACGTATGCCAAGGAGTGTCTGCAATGGACAACAAATTTAAAACTTACCAAAAGCATATCGTTAAAGAATACTAAGGGAGTATTCGAGTGCCGTCAACCATTAAACTTAAGCGTAAGTTTCATGTGCTCTAGCTTATAGTAAATTTTTAACTCTATTCTCGTACAGTCTAAATGGCGGGATTCCATCACCCCAATGACCCCTACTACCCCAACCAAGGTAATGGAGGGTGGATCGAAGAAGATACTGAAGAAGACGAAGAGCCTATAGAGTTGGAGGGAGGGGATGACTCTGGCACGGATTCGGAGCCAGAAATTATAAATCCACCAATCCCACAACCTTCCGTCCACGTGAGGAACTTCCAAGGACCCACTCCAGTGTGGGGAAGTCACCTCCATCATTGGAGCCAACAACAAAGCTTACGCCCTCCCTACGGCATGTGCCGAGACTTCTATGATGTGAGAGGTGGGGGATCAGCCGACCGAGCACTTCCGGTCATGGTTGGCAAACTCGCCAACCAGTGCTATCAATCCGGAGTGCAAGCCAACCGAATCCGAGAGGTCAATGTGGAAGTACAAATCCACACGGCCGATATCAACCGCCTAGAGATGTTGCAGAACGACATCCACATTCGCGCCGAAGCATTTCAAGCACAAGCAAATGCGGCCTTCGCAGAATTAAGTGAACAACAAGCTGCATTTGATAGACGCCTCATGGAGTCGAAGCAGTCCGACACGGAGTCGAGCTCCAAACGCAAAGCGCGCCGCAAGTAGTACTTGCCTGACTCTCAAATTTTGTTATAAATTAGGACTTCGGATAAAAGTATTATTTTCTTTAAATTGTTTTGTAATCGGAGTCCTTTAGAAAGGCCAAGAACTTTTGTCTAGACCCCGCTGTAACACAACTATATGTTTAATATATATAAGGGTATATCCCTTTTCTTGTTGTTGTTAATCATGCGCAATTCATTCAATTCATTGGTACATCTATTCAAACTTTACTTTCAAGCTCAAAACATTGTGTCGGTCAAACCCAACTTCTTAGAACTATTAGAAGTTAACTCAATATCATTCAACTCTGAACTGCGAAAACTTATAAATTTTTCCATTTTTTTTTCTTTTGGCAGCGCGATGCCTCCTCGTCCAAACCTAAGGCTCAGTCCGGGCACGGCACCACCACCACCTCCACCACCAACATATGATCAAGCCATGGTCCAGGCTGCTATCACAACAGCAGTAACTGCAACCCTCTCGCAAATAAACTCCCACAGAAATGGAGGGGTGGGAAGCAGCACGAATCATCCAAATCATGGCACTGGTCATGGCCAAGGAAGAGAATGTACTTACAAGGAGTTCTCTAACGCTAAGCCAAAAACTTTTAATGGAACTGGGGGAGTCATTGCACTAATGCAATGGTTCGAGAAGACCGAAACGGTCTTCGAGATCTGCTCATGCCTAGAAGCAAGCAAAGTCAAGTTCGCTGCTTGCACTTTCGTAGATCGAGCCCTCACTTGGTGGAAAGCCATGTGAATTCGGTGACGCTCACTGTCGCCAACGCCATGAGTTGGGACGATCTAAAGGTTCTACTACTGGAAGAATACTGCCCAAGGGGCGAAGTGCAAAAGCTTGAGCAGGAGCTCTGGAATCTGAAAATGACAGGGTCTGACCTAGTCGCCTACACAGCTAGGTTCAACGACCTCGCTGCACTGTGCCCTACCATGGTCAACCTAGAATCAAAGAAGGTTGAAAGGTACATTTGGGGGTTGTCACCCCAGATTCAAGGGCATGTCCTAGCTTCCGGGCCTTCCGGCCCAGTTACCTACAACAGCGCTAAACGCCTGGCTCAGCGACTCATCGACCACGGAGTAAAACACAGTATCATTTCAACAACCGCAAATCCACCTAGGGAGGCTCAGGGCCAGAGTAGGCCTTGGAACAAAAGGAGGGGACAAACCCTCCAGGAAAACCCCAAGAAACAACAGGTAATAGCGACCCACGCTATGACTGTACCTGCCAACCCTACCCCCACAAGCTCATATAATGGGAAACTTCCTAAGTGCAACCGATGCAGCTTCCACCACCACGATCCTTGCCATGATCTTCAATGCACCAAGTGTAATAAGAAGGGACATACAGCCCGCTATTGCAAAGAGCCAACCCAACCATCCGTCCCCACTACTAATACCGGGGTAAGCCGCGCCTGCTTTGAGTGCGGAGACACGGGGCACTACCGCAGGGACTGCCCAAAGGCAAACAACCGGAATACCGGCGGAAGGGGCCGAGTTTTCGCAATGGGACAAGATGAAGCCATTGCGGACCCTACTGTTGTTACGGGTACGTTTCTTCTCGATAACTCGTATGCATGCATTTTGTTTGATAGTGGAGCGGAAAGGAGTTTTGTGAGTCACGACTTTAAAGGCCTGCTAAAATCAATACCACAATCATTAACTGAACCATTCATAGTAGAAATGGCCAACAGGAAAACCAAAGGCACTAAGGAGATATACGTAAACTGCACCGTAACTTTAAACGATAATCCTTTTTCAATCAACCTCATGCCAGTCTCGATTAAGAGTTTCGATGTCATCGTTGGCATGGATTGGCTGAGTTCTCATCATGCGGACATTCTATGTTACGATAAGGCCGTTCGCCTTAATCTGCCAACCGGCGAAACTTTCATTGTCTTGGGCGACAAACCCGGTACCACTCTTCGTATCATCTCAACTATCCATGCTCGGAAATGCCTACGCAAGGAGTGTCACACGTTCTTGGCACATGTTGTAGATGTGAAACACGAAGTCCAGGACATCAAGAGTGTGCCCGATGTATGCAATTTTCCCGATGTTTTTCCCGAGGACCTCCCGGGAATACCTCCCGCGAGACAAGTTGAGTTCAGAATCGATTTGGTTCCCGAAGCTACCCCAGTAGCCCAAGCACCCTATCGATTAGCCCTGACAATGATGCAAGAGCTATCCAACCAACTGAATGAACTACATGGAAAAGGATTCATCAGGCCGAGCTTCTCGCCATGGGGATCACCTGTACTGTTCGTGAAAAAGAAGGATGGATCATTCAGAATGTGCATCGACTACCGAGAACTCAACAAACTTACCATCAAGAACCGATACCCCCTACCCCGAATCGATGACTTATTCGACCAACTCCAAGGAGCCAACTACTTCTCCAAGATCGATCTGAGGTCGGGATATCACCAGCTGCAAGTCCTGGAGAGTGATATTCCCAAGACGGCCTTCCAAACATGATACGGACATTACGAGTTCGTAGTGATGCCGTTCGGACTAACCAATGCCCCGGCCGTACTCATGGATCTAATGAATCGGGTATGTCGTCCATTCTTGGATAAATTCGTGATAGTATTCATAGACGACATACTCATTTATTCAAAGAATAAAGAAGAGCATGGTCAACATCTGAGGCAAGTCTTAGAGACGTTACGGACTGAGAGACTGTATGCAAAATTCTCAAAATGTGAGTTTTGGATTAGAAAGGTGGACTTCCTCGGCCACGTGGTCAGCAAGGAAGGAATCCACGTGGATCCATAAAAAATCAAGGCTATCAAAAACTGGTCTGCGCCAACTACACCAACAGAAATTCGCCAATTTCTAGGTCTTGCTGGTTATTACCGAAGGTTCATTCAGAATTTCTCCAGCATCGCAAAGCCTCTTACCGCCTTAACCCAGAAAGGGGTGACCTACAATTGGGGAGAAAAGCAAGATGCTGCATTTCAGACTTTGAAACAGGCCCTTTGCAGTGCGCCCATCCTTTCTCTCCCAGAAGGGACCGAAGATTTTGTGCTGTATTGCGACGCTTCGAAGCAAGGGCTGGGCTGTGTACTAATGCAGAGGGGGAAGGTTATTGCATATGCCTCACGACAACTGAAAACGCATGAGGTCAACTACACCACTCATGATTTAGAACTTGGGGCGGTGGTCTTCGCTCTTAAAATCTGGAGACACTACCTATATGGTACCAAATGCACTATCTTTACAGACCACAAGAGCCTACAACACATCTTCGACCAGAAGGAGTTGAACATGAGACAACGACGTTGGGTCAAATTGCTCAACGACTACGAATGTGAGATTCTCTATCATCTAGGAAAGGCTAACGTCGTGGCAGATGCCCTTAGTCGTAAGGAGTACTCTGGCCGAAGAGTGAAGTCATTAGCCATGTCAATCCATTCGCACCTGTCAACACAAGTCAAGGAAGCTCAAATAGAGGCCCTGAAACCCGAAAACGTGACAGGTGAGACCCTTAGGGGAATGGACAAGAATTTAGAAATCAAGAGTGACGGAGCACACTACCTCATGAACCGAATATAGACACCCAAGTTCGGTGGACTTAGAGAGGTAGTTATGAGCGAGGCACACAAGACTCCATACTCCATACACCCCGGGTCAGACAAGATGTATCAAGATCTCAAACAACTCTACTGGTGGCCAAACATGAAAGCAGAGATCGCTACATATGTGAGCAAGTGTTTGACTTGCGCCAAGATCAAAATAGAACACCAGAAACCCTCAGGACTACTCCAACAACCTGAAATTCCTGAGTGGAAATGGGAACAAATTTCAATGGATTTCATAACGAAACTGCCCAAAACTCAGGGTGGCCAAGATACTATTTGGGTAATCGTCGATAGATTAACCAAGTCCACTCATTTCCTACCGATCAAGGAAACTGATAAAATGTAAAAGCTATCGAGAATCTACATCCGAGAGATCGTACGACTCCATGGAGTGCCAATGTCTATCATCTCGAATAGAGACAGCAGATTCACGTCTAGATTCTGGCAATCATTGCAAAAATCCATGGGAACAAGATTGGACATGAGTACAGCCTATCACCCCCAAACTGACGGACAGAGTGAAAGAACGATCCAAACCTTGGAAGACATGTTACGAACATGTGTAATCGACTTTGGTAAAGCATGGGATGTTCACTTACCTTTGGTTGAGTTCTCTTATAACAATAGTTATCATACTAGTATCAATACTGCTCCATTTGAAGCCCTTTACGGCCGTAAGTGCAGATCACCTCCGTGCTGGACGGAAGTGGGTGACACACAACTAGCAAAAGGTCTAGTCGCTGATAGCACCCTCACTGGTCCAGAGATCATCAGAGAAACTAATGAAAAGATCGTGCAAATACGAGAATGACTGAACTCCTCGAGGGATAGGCAAAAGAGCTATGCCGACAAAAGACGTAAACCCTTGGAATTTCAGATTGGCGATCGAGTACTACTGAAGGTCTCACCCTGGAAGGGTATGATACGATTTGGAAAGCGTGGGAAGCTAAATCCTAGGTACATTGGACCCTTCTAAATCATTTCAAGGGTTGGTCCAGTAGCCTACAAACTCCGACATCCAATAGAGCTTAACAAAGTACATCCAGTATTCCACGTATCAAACATAATGAAGTGTTTGTCCGACGAAACACTTGTAATTCCACTCGATGAGATCGAACTAAATGAAAATCTTAACTTTGTGAAAGAACCCGTTGAGATTATGGATAGGGAAGTTAAACGAACTAAACAGAGTCGCATTCCAATAGTAAAGGTCCGATGGAATGCTAAGAGGGGACCTAAGTTCACGTGGGAACAAGAAGATCAAATGCAACAGAAGTATCCACATCTCTTCCCCAGCCCCTAAGACTCTTCTTTTGTATTTAAATTTCGGGACGAAATTCCCTTTAACGGGGGGATGATGTAACAGCCCATCATACCAAGTCAGTAAAAATCGAGTCTTGTAACCTTTTTGAGAAAGGAATTAGAATATCATCGAAAAATGAAGTATTCAAAAACTCTAATTGGATTACACTATGTGGTAGGTAGCGTCTTAAGGTTTCCAAACATATAAATAACACAAAAATCCGAGTTATAACGAAGAAGTTATGACCATTCTAAGTTTTCCGACAAAAACCGGCAATTCGAAGTTGCGTAAAAACGCAAAGTTTCAATAAAAAACTTTCTGACCTTAGGTGTCTAAATGGAAGTCATAGATATCGTTAAACTACAAACATGCATAAAAAGAACGCTCAAATCGGACATCGTATGAATAAGTTATGAATTTTTAAAGAAATTCCTGAATCACATCATTTTAATAAATAAATAATAAAAATAATTCCAGAATTTGCCAACGGAATCTAAATGAAAGTTGTAGATCGTAGTATCACCTTCGCGGGGATATAAAGAACGTCAAAAACGGAGTTCGTATGAAGGAGATATGAATTTTCGAAGTTTGATAAATAATTTATATATAATTTTTATTAAAAATTCGGTATTATCCGAAGGGGAGTCAGCCTAGGGTCGTAGTTCGCGCCGCGTACCCTCGTACGCCCTGCGTACTCGAGGCCACGGCCTCGGATCGTCCACGTCGCCCCTATGCGAGCTACCCCCTCCCCGTCCCGTCCGTAGCGTTGCAGCCGAGGATGAGGTCAGCAGTGACGTCCCGTACGCGCCGCGTACGGGATTACGCCCCGCGTACGCATGCCTCTCAGCCCCCTATAAAAGGGATGCGAGGGTTCCTGGGAAAATGGCTCATTCTCTCTCCTTTTTTCTTGCATTTTACCTCGTTTTCCATGCTCGCACTACCCCGAAGCCCTGGTCATTTTGTGCAAGTCACGAAGGTCGATTTTACTCCCGAGGAATCCCGAGAATCCCGAGGAAAATCCATTTCCCGAGACTAAACTCTTTCCGGTTTTCCATCTTGCTATCTTCAAACTTTCAGGTGAGTTCATACCCCTTTCAAACACACTTTAAATACATTTTTAAATGCTTTTATACTCTTTTAGGGGGGAATACAAGTAAACATACGGTTATTATCGTGTATTTTATAAAGTTTCACTTAGCTTGTTTTACCGAATAAATCACTTGGAACTCATTACTATTATGGAAAACTCTTGTCATACTTTGTGTTCATTAGACTTATACAAAGTATATAATGATTTCAAAGTACCTTTCATTGTTAAGTCGTTTTATACATTCTAAAAACTTATGATTTTGCTTTGTCAAACATTGTGAAAAAAAAGGATAAACTTTGCATAGAAAACTATCACTTTAACACTGGCTTAGTTGAGAATCCATGAGACGTGTATATCTTCAAACGTTACTTTTCTTTATTACAAAATAATGCTGCAAGTCCTATCTATAACCAGAGTCTCCCGTTCGGAGAACGTGTCAAATGTGTATAGATCTATACGGAAAGTCATAATCCCGCGCCCTGACTGTTTGCTACAGTCCGTCTTTTGGGGTGACAGTTGTCATAACGTTGCGACGCCTGAAGAACGTCGTTACAGGCATATTATGTTTAGTATGGTTATAAAACTCATCGGATATACAATTATTATGGTATTATGCTTTTATGAACGAGTAGCTATTAAAACTATTCTTCATCTAACAAATGCGATCTTCGTATAGCTTTATTATATAAAACTATGACACAACTTCTGAGAACGTCGGTTTCTTGCGATTTTCGGTCTTAGAGACTGCCATTTATGTTAGGAAAATAAGGGTTTTTCTTGCATACAAACCAAACAACCAATAGGAAAATAAGGGATTTTCCTGATGCAATTATTTACAACTTATAACACGAACATTCATATGCATTTCATACTTTTATAAGAAAATAAGGGTTTTTCTTGAAAAACACAACAACTCGTATCTCAACCATTATGGAAAATATGGGATTTTCTGGATCTAATACATTCACTTTCAACACAACAAATCACAACTCTTTACATTTGAAATACTACGTTTTCTGGAAAACATACACCCATTTTGGAATGGCATCCAATTTTTCTAAACTACTTATGAACTCACCAACTTAATTGTTGACACTTTCTCTTTGAATTAACTTGTATTCTCAGGGAACCGCTAAGCAGGTTTGGGAATAAACTTTTGGGGTTAACGCGTTGGCGTTAATTACTTCTTTTTAATGATGTTTATGTATTTACCTTTTGAACATGTAATGAATACAATTATGTAAACATCTTGGAAACTTTAATATATATGGTGGTGTGTACTTTCCTTTCTATGAACTGTTATGATACTGAATATGACATCCTCCGCCCCCGAACGTTTCCGCCGTTCTGGTTTGGGGGTGTGACATTGTGCGCTCGAGAGAGTGCTCCTACAAGGACTTCACTAACTGTAAGCCGAAGTCCTTCAAGGGGACTTGTGGAGACATTGCCCTCTTGCAATTGTTCGAGAAGACGGAGTCGGTATTTGAGATTTGTTCCTGCCCTTTGTGAGTAAGGTCAAATTTTCCGCTTGCACCTTTAAGGAGAAAGCCTGTAACGCCCAGGTTTTTCTCGGTACGTTTGGTTATTTTAATTTAATTTTCCTTGTAATGTTGGGTTAATTTATTTAACCAATGTCTGATTTCTTATGTTATTGGACTCTTTTGATCATCTTGTAAACTCCTTTTGTTGAAGTCCATGGACTATGGGCCTATTTGCAGAGTCCATCTACTAAATAGTGCTTAATGTGTTAATTGAGTCACTTGGAAAACACACAAGAAAAACACTCTAAACCCTCCCTCTCTCTCTCTCTAAAATCGTCCTCTCTCTCTTTGGGATCAAGAGCAGCCAAGGGGCTATTGTTTGGAGCTTAATTCTTGTTCATTTCCATCCTTGATTCATATTGGTATGAACCTCCTTATCATTTCTTACAACTTGATTCATAAGCTTGTTCTAGTTTTATAATTTCATCTTCGCTTCTTCTCCTTCTTATTTGATTTGTAATGTACGTTCTACATCTTCTCAATATCCTATCTTCACCCCATATATGGTGGATGATGGATATAGGGGATTACATGTGGCAAAAGATCATGGAAACCCTAAAAGGGAGAATGGTGATTTTATGTGTTTTATGTTCATTTTCATGTTGATTGTTATTACAATCTTGTGGAAAAATGAAATCCTAATGATACCTAACCCTTTTTAGTACCACCATGATCATGGGCACTAAATTGGGATGATGAACACATCTTAAAATGTGTTTCAAAGGGAGAATGATGGATAAGCCAAAA
Source organism: Lactuca saligna (assembly GCF_052625555.1). Taxonomy (NCBI): domain Eukaryota; kingdom Viridiplantae; phylum Streptophyta; class Magnoliopsida; order Asterales; family Asteraceae; genus Lactuca; species Lactuca saligna. Next base: position 109,798,365 of record NC_136421.1, on the reverse strand, counting down.
AGGAATCACAGGTGGCTACGATTCTATTTTCCATCAGATCTGTAGTCATTTTGTAAAACTCATATATTGAGCTCTAGAACTCAAACCGACCCCAAAACAGTTCCAAAAGTTCGAAATTTGAGTTGGCTAACTTTCTTAAGCAGGCCAACCTAACAAATAAGGATTTATCTATGGGAAAGAATGGCATCTTTGCTGTTAGGTCTGATCTGGGTCTGTTCTGATATGTCATTTTGTTTTCATCATTTCTAAGGCTTGAAAAAGGATCCAGAGCGATTCCAAGTTTCTATATGTTCCTTATATTATGAGTTGAAGATCTGGAGAATATGGGGTGTTACTTCCAATTATAAATTAGTTAGAATGGATCCACACTCCAGATCAGTGGCAGTCACCATACTTTGCTAGTGCTGTGATTGTCCACAATGTGAATTTTATATCTGTAGTTTAGGAGACTTTTATTTGTATTTCCTTTACTTCTCTTAATTTTGGTTTGGACGAATTCTACTCAAAAGTTAGGTAGAATTGGCCAACATAACTTGACTGTGTTGTTGGAGACAGAAGTGATACTCCTGGCTTCATTAGTTGGAGTTAGAATGAGTTATTTATAGTTGTGCACTCTTGGGCAATCATAGTTTCCTATAAAATTTAGTTAAAGCTATGTTTCTGTTTTAAATTTTGGACTAAATCCGTTTTAAACAGTAGGTCTGTTTTAGAGACCTTGCTATGATTACTCTTTTCTCAACTCATAGCTTCATTACTTCTCCTTTCTAACCTTTAGTCCTTCTTAGGTGAGGTTTTGAAGTTTGCTCAATCTTGGTAGCATTATTTGATTGTTAGCTATCCTTACTACTCACTCAAGGTGAGTTCTCTCACACCGTTGTATTGACGATTGTGTTTGCTAGTTAGCTCGTGTGTGATTATTTGAACTTATTATAAAAGCATGCTATATAAGTATTCTTTTAATTCGTACATGTGCACTGTATGTAACTAATCATGGATATGGGGACACCACCAAAGGATACGGATTTACCGGTGCGGTGGGTAGGTAAGATCACCAACGTAATACTCATCGTGAGGTGCGGTGATTAGGGCCAAGTGGTACGGGATCTTCCCGGTGCGGCTTAAATGTACAAGTCCTTCTTATATTATTGGCGTTGATTCGTTCTTTGCCCTTATTATAAAACTATAATTGGAAAATGGATTAGGGTTAGTAAATATGAATGTTAGTACAATGTCTATGTTTGAATTCACTCAGCTTTGTGCTTACGGTTTCCTTTATAACTTTTCAGGTGTTAAGATTAAAGAGGCTAGTGCTTGACATGGAGCACCGGGACATCACTACTAGTTATATTTGTTGGGACCTTATTACTATTATTACTTCTGCACTTATTTTATAAGATTATTAAGTAGATGGATTATGTTATGACTATTTCAGTTGTTTTAATTTAATTTCAGATGGGTTTTAAAAGTTTAAAATTTTTGCAAAAATTTGGGTGTCACAAGTTGGTATCAGAACCACAACTTAAGGGAACTAAGCATTCTTGTGGGTGTTCTAGACTCAAATTTTAGGCTCTATATGCGTTGATTTTCTTTTTAAAAGATTTTTCAAACTTTTTGAAGACTATTAGTGGAAGATGTCGCGGTGTGTCAGTCGGCCAGCCAAGTAAGCCTTATTTCTTATGTTAAATGTATATGTTAAATTGTTGACTATGAATTGGATTCTACTAGTCTTAAAATGTTTGATTACACACTTATTTAATGTTAACATGTGAGAGAGTTGTAGAATTAACGGCTAAACCGAGCTGGAAATTTTGAAACTAGACGCGAATGTGAAATTGGAACTTGTGTGGAAGGTAGTAAAAGGGCCCTTACTATTTGAAACATCGGTGCCGGTTTCGGGTCGGGGCAAGGTTGAGAAATTTTCGGCAAGCTGAGTGTTTCGGATTCCTAAAAATATCTAGGCTGAATTATTTCTAAATATTTTCCTCCTTCTACGAATACAGATGGCTCCGCCTGCTCGCCTTAATCAGCTCCAAATGGAGCAAGTTAGGAATATTGTCGCTGAGGAATTCAATATCGCTTTCAACGAACTAATCCTGGGTGTGACCAGTGACATAATCAGCCAGGTCAGTTCTCTTCTGGATGAGTGCCTTGCAGCTATTCCCGGGTAAGCGTTACCGACTCTGCCCGTTCGGGATTCGGCATACTACTTTGAGAAGTTCAGCAAGTGTAGCCCTCCTCTTTGGAACGGTGAATCTGACCCAGTTGCTGAGGGGGCCTTTATCACACCCCAAAAAACCGAGAACGGTGGAAACGTTATTGGGCGGAGGACATCATGTAATGTATCACAACAATGTAAAGTAGTAAACAAGCAACAACATCATCCATTGCATTAATAGTATAAGTTTCAAGTACATGTGTGTTCTTTCATAATATACAAACAATAAAATGAATAATCAGAAAATAAGACGAGTCTGGATTGCTCCGTCTTCACAAAACCTGGTCGTCGTACCTATCTATTTGCGAACTGAGAATACAAGTTATTTTGAAAGCGAGTATCAGCCAAAAAGCTGGTGAATTCATAAGTATTATTGTGTTTTTGATTTGTAAAACTTGTAATGAAAGACTTCATATTGTTCTGAAAGAAAGTTCGTATAAGTGTGGAAATGTTTGTAAGTAATCGAAACCGTTTGGTAAACCCTAGAGATTCCTATGATTCCTATTAGTATAGATGAAATCTTCTACCAAGACCTAGTTGTTTTGAAAGTAGTCTTCTACCAAGACCCGATTGTTTGATAATTATTATTAATATAAGAAATTGTATCCTTTGGTACTAGGATACTCAAATACGGTTCACCTCATTGGTAATGTGGATGAGTCACAACATAATGGTAATAATATAACTAACTTACATATTATCCCTTTATACTAGGATAACTAACTTACGTATTATCCCTTTATACTAGGATAACTAACAATGTTAACTTTAGACATCTGTAGATGTACATTTACCTCTGTTGCTAACAGCTGAGTGTAGGAATAGTTAATCCCTTAAAGTATACCTGTAATGGTATCAACCGAAGACATCCGTGGATGTGCATTTACCTCTGTAGCTAATAGAGATTTTAGGAATGGTTAATCCCGTAAAGTATCCATTGGTAATAGGATATAAAGTCCAATCTATCTCGTCGATGATGTGTTTGTATCACAAGGTAAAGATAGAAAGGAGAACTATATAACAGTATCTAGACATATAATATGTAATAGTAATTTGCCATATAATGTCTATGTAAAAGTATTCATGTATAAGTATTCATGTAAGAGTATTCATGTAAACGTACTCATGTAAGCGTATCTATGTAAGAGTATCCCTATAAATATATCCATGTAAGAGGAATCTCTATAAGAGTATCCCTTCATATAGCATGTAGTCTAGACTCATGAATGAACTGACTCAGGTGTAATTTCTTGTAATAGGAATAATGTTTTGTATCCCCTAAACTATTCCTATAATACTTTACCAGAATGTAATTGATGAGTATCCAGGTACATTTATACACTCTTGCTACCCAAGAGCGTCAGAATAGAATTAACTGATGGAACATTTATGACTATATATGTACACATGATATATAACTAATATTTAAACGACCTTCGGACGGGTACCCGATATCCCACCAGACCACATCCAAATAGAGGAAAAGGAAATAGGGTGGATAGCCTTCCTAAGTCTTTTAAACATTTCTTATATAACTATACACATAGAGGCATGCAACTTATAATATAAAAGCATAAATAAGTTTTGTAAAACCGTTGAAAAGTCTAATAAAGAATTTGTTACTTGATGTCAGTTTATAAAACAATTGAAAGTATTTTGTTTGATAAGACAGTTTAAGTACACGGAAAACCACTGTTTGAAAACACCTTTGTAACCATTTGAAAGGAAGCTTACAGTGTGTAAGACATTTTGATAAAGAGCTTTAATCATGTAAAAACGTTTAAGAAAGTCATTTGAAGTAATATGTTTAGTAAAACTGCTAAACTTGTAGTAAATCCATTTGTATACTAGTTATAAATCCCATATGATTGATTTATTCACAACAAGTATCCCAAAATATTGATGTTTTTCGTGCCAAAATATCATATGTTTGTAGTACCAAAGATGGACACATATACATATAGTATAAGCAGAGTGTTTGATTTATATATATAACAACACTTTTCATTTCAAAAGTTATGATGTTATCGTGATATATTTTTCATACGAAAGTTTCCATATAATTGTTATAAATCACATATGATTCCGTTGATGAAAAGCGTATAATCAACTTTATTATATAACACACGACAATAATCGAGTATTTAACTTGTATTCCCCCCTTTAAAGCATATAAAAGTATTTATAAAACATTTAAAAGTGTAGTTTATAGGGGTATGAACTCACTTGATTGATTGAAGAAAACGTGACGAAAAACGAGCAGAACTTCTACTCGAGAAAACGGATCTCTCAAGATTCTCGGGAAATCTCAGGAGTCTCGGGAGTGTAAAACTTTCTTCCCAACTTGGATATGAAAACCGGGCCTTTGGGATGACTCCGAGGGTTGAAACGCAGAGCTTCGGCGCGAGAAAGGAAGGAAATTAGCAAATATGGCCGGCACCCTCTCACGCTTTATATAGGGGCTGGAGGACCTCATTACGCGGGGCGTACGAGAGTACGCGCTGCGTACGCATGCATCATGCATGAGCACATCCTCGGTCGAAACATCGGAGCGACGTGGACGAACCGGAGCCTAACATCTGATTGCGCTGGGCGTACGAGGGTACGCGGGGTGTAACCTGGATTGGTCCGATGACTCCTCCTTCGGATAATATCGGATATTAATTAAATTTATATTTTAATTAATTAGGAAACATAAAAAATTCATATCTTTCTCATACGAACTCCGTTTTCGATGTTCTTTATATCCACGCGAAGGTGAGACTACGATCTACAACTTTCGTTTAGACTCCGTCGGGTAGTTTTGATTTATTTTTAATATTATATTTTTAATAGGTGGGGACAGGAAAAGTCCGTTAAAGTTCCATAACTTCTTCATCCGACGTTCGTTTTCATCAGACTTTTTACCGTTGCGCTAGTATTGTTGAGCCCTTTTATTCTCATTTAGATTGTGTTGACTAAAAGTCTCTCGATCTCTATTTCGAGTTTTTAGTTGTCTACTGTTATATCTGTAACTTAGAAAAATCACAACTTCCTCATACGAAGTCAGATTTGGACGTTTTTTTTTATGTACGTTTATGATTTGATGATATCGACAACTTTCATTTAGATACCTAAGGCCAAAAACTATTGTATTGAAACTTCACATTTTACGTCTATCAGTATTGCCGGTTTTGCCGAGAATCTTCGGTTGGTCATAACTTCTTCGTTATAACTTGGATTTTTGGGTTCTTTATATGTATGAAAAACTTGATACGATTCGTACTACTTTATATAACCCAAATAAGGTTTTAGGAATGTTAAATTTTGACATAAATTTTACTTGCGTTCCATCATATTGCCTCGAAATATCGGGTTGTCATAGCCTTCATGACTGTTGGGTGTCCAGACCAGTACAAAGTTGTGATCGTCATGAATCAGCTGCGAAGAAGGGGAAAGACATGGTGGAACACCATCACCGCTCTATTAAATGAAGAAGAAGTGAGCTCCATGTTTTAGGCCCAATTTGTGGAGAGCTTCGAGGCACAATATGTGCCTAAGGTGGAACAGCAGCGGATGCAGCAACATTTCATGGCCTTACAGCAAACTATCGAGTTTGTTAGCGACCTGAACGCCAAGTTCTTGGAGATGCTATCTTTTTGTCCCTCGTTTGCAGGGAACGAGGCCTGGTTGGTCAGCCGATACACTACCATTCTACGTACCGAGATTCAGGAATTCGTTTGCATGCAGGAGTTCCCGACTTTATCTGCGATCATGGATGCAGTGAGCAGGAGGGAAATTGTCACACCCACAAACGAGAACGGCTGAAACATTCGGGGGTGGAGGATGTCATGTTCAGTATCATAACAGTTCATAGAAAGGAAAGTACACACCACCATACATATATAAAGGTTTAAAAAATGTTCAGATAATTGTATTCATTACATGTTCAAAAGATAAATACACAAACATCTTTCAAAAGAAGTAATTAACGCCAGCGCGTTAATCCCAAAAGTTGATTTCCAAACCTGCTTAGCGGTTCCCTGAGAATACAAGTTATTTCAAAGAGAAAGTGTCAACAATCAAGTTAGTGAGTTCGTAAGTGGTTTAGAAAAATTGAATGCCATTCCAAAATGGGTGTATGTTTTCCATGAAAATCCCTTATTTTCTTATAAAAGTATGAAATGCATGAGAGTATTTGTGTTTCAAAAATGTAGATAGTTGAACCAAGAAAATCCCTTATTTTCCTATAGTTGTTTAATGTTCAAGAATAAAAATTGGAAGTAAGCCACATGCTTTCAAACATAGATCTATATAATAAATCTATCAGAGGATTTCCGTTTGTTAGATAAAGAGTAGTTTTAATAACTACTCGTTCATCAATCAGAAGTACTATAATAATTGTGTATCCGATGAGTTTTATAACCACACTAAACATAATATGCCTCTAGCGACGTTCTTCAGACGTCGTAGCGTTATGACAACTGTCACCCCAAAGGAAGGACTGTAGCTAACAGTCAAGGCGCGGGATCATGACTTCCCGTATAGATCTATACACATTTGACACGTTCTCCTAATGGGAGACTCTGGTTATAGACAGGACTTGCAGCATTACTTTCTAATAAGAAAGTAGTGTTCGAAGATATACACGTCTCATGGGTTCTCAACTAAGTCTGTATTAAAGTGATAGTTTTGTATGCAAAGTTTATCCTTTTTCACAATGTATGACAAAGCATAAATCATAAGTTTTTAGAATGTATAAAACGACTTAGCAACGAGAGGTAATTTGAAATCACTATATACTTTGTATAAGTCTAATGCACGCAAAATATGACAAGAGTTTTCCATAGTAGTAATGAATTCCAAGTGATTTATTCGATAAAACAAATGAAGTGAAACTTTATAAAATACACGATAATAACCGTATGTTTACATGTATCCCCCCACTAAAAGAGTATAAAAGCATTTAAAATGTATTTAAAGTGTGTTTGAAGGGGTATGAACTCACTTGATAGTTTGAAGAAGGTGTGACGAAAATCGAGCGGAACTTTGGCTTGAAAAAGCGGATTTTCTCAGGATATCTCGGGAGTAAAATCGACCTACGGGTCTTGCACAAAATGTCCAGGGCTTCGGGGTAGTGCGAGCACGAAAAATGAGGCAAAACGCAAGAAAAGTGAGAGAGAATGAGCAATTTTTCCGGAAACCATCGCATCCCTTTTATAGGAGGCTGGAACCGCCTCGGTACGCGGGGCGTACGCGTACGTCATGCATGACCGAGTCCTCGACTGCCTCAAACTTCGGATGGGACGGGGGTAGGCTCACATAGGGGCGACATGGACGATTCGAGGCCAAGGCCTTGGGTGACTCAGACTTCGGATAATACCGAAGTTTTGAATAAAAATATATATTAATTATTTATCAAACTTCAAAAATTCATATCTCTTTCATACGAACTCCGTTTTCGACGTTATTTATATCCATGCGGAGGTGAGACTAAGATCTACAACTTTCGTTTAGACTCCGTCGGTAATTTCCGAAATTATTTTTATTATTTATTTATTAAAATGACGTGATTAAGGAATTTCTTTAAAAATCCATAACTTTTTCATACAATGTCCGATTTGAGCGTTCTTTTTATGCACGTTTGTAGTTTAACGATATCTATGACTTTCATTTAGACACCTAAGGTCAAAAAGTGTTCTATTGAAACTTTGCGTTTTTACGTAACTTTGTATTGCCGGTTTTTGTCCGAAACATAGAATGGTCATAACTTCTTCGTTATAACTCGGATTTTAGTGTTCTTTATATGTATGAAAACCTTGAGACGATATTTACTACATAGCATACTCCGAATAGAGTTTTTGAATACTTCATTTTTCGATGATTTTCTAATCCCTTTTTCAAAGAGGTTAAAAGACTCGATCTTCAATGATCTGAAATGATGGGTTGTTACATCATCCCCCCGTTAGAGGGAATTTCGTCCCGAAATTTTAATACAAAAGAAAAGTTTTAGGGGCTGAGGAAGAGGTGTGGATACTTCTGTTGCATTTGATCTTCTCGTTCCCACGTGAAGTCAGGTCCCCTCTTAGCATTCCATCGGACCTCTACTATTGGAATGCGGCTATGTTTAGTTCGTTTAACTTCCCTATCCATGATGTCGACGGGTTCTTCCACAAAGTTAATATTTTCATTTCGTTTAACTTCCCTATCCCTTGAGGATTTCAGTCGTTCTTGTATTTGCACGATCTTTTCAGTAGTTTCTCTGATGATCTCCGGACCAGTGAAGTTGCTATCAGGGACTAGACCTTTTGCTAATTGTGTGTCGCCCACCACCGTCCATCACAGAGGTGATCTGCACTTACGACCGTAAAGGGCTTCAAATGGAGCAGTCTTGATACTAGTATGATAACTATTGTTATAAGAGAACTCGACCAAAGGTAAGTGAACATCCCATGCCTTACCAAAGTCGATTACACATGCTCGCAACATGTCTTCCAAGGTTTGGATCGTCCTCTCACTCTGTTCGTCAGTTTGGGGGTGATAGGCTGTACTCATGTCCAATCTTGTTCCCATGGATTTTTGCAATGATTTCCAGAATCTGGAAGTAAATCTGTTGTCTCTATCCGAGATGATAGACATTGGCACTCCATGGAGTCGTACGATCTCTCGGATGTAGGTTCTTGATAGCTTTTCCATTTTATCAGTTTCCTTGAACGGTAAGAAATGAGCGGACTTGGTTAATCTATCGACGATTACCCAAATAGTATCTTGGCCACCCTGAGTTTTGGGCGGTTTCGTTATGAAGTCCATGGAAATCTGCTCCCATTTCCACTCAGGTATTTCAGGTTGTTGGAGTAGCCCTGAGGGTTTCTGGTGTTCTATTTTTATCTTGGCGCAAGTCAAACACTTGCTCACATAGGTAGCAATCTCCACTTTCATGTTTGGCCACCAGTAGAGTTGTTTGAGATCTTGATACATCTTGTCTGACCCGGGGTGTACGGAGTATGGAGTCTTGTGTGTCTCGCTCATAACTACCTCTCTGAATCCACCAAACTTGGGTGTCCATATTCGGTTCATGAGGTAGCGTGCTCCGTCACTCTTGATTTCTAAGTTCTTGTCCATTCCCCTAAGGGTCTCACCAGTCACGTTTTCGGGTTTCAAGGCCTCTATTTGAGCTTCCTTGACTTGTGCTGACAGGTGCGAATGGATCGACATGGCTAATGACTTCACTCTTCGGCCAGAGTACTCCTTACGACTAAGGGCATCTGCCTCGACGTTTGCCTTTCCCGGATGATAGCGAATCTCACAGTCGTAGTCGTTGAGCAATTCGACCCAGCATCGCTGTCTCATGTTTAAATCCTTCTGGTCGAAGACGGGTTGGAGGCTCTTGTGGTCTGTAAAGATAGTGCACTTTGTACTGTCTAGGTAGTGTCTCCAGATTTTAAGAGCGAAGACCACCGCCCCAAGTTCTAAGTCATGAGTGGTGTAGTTGACCTCATGCGTTTTCAATTGTCGTGAGGCATACGCAATAACCTTTCCCCTCTGCATTAGCACACAACCCAACCCTTGCTTCGAAGCGTCGCAATACACCACAAAATCTTCGGTCCCCTCTGGAAGAGAAAGGATGGGTGCACTGCAAAGGGCCTGTTTCAAAGTCTGAAATTCAGCATCTTGCTTTTCTCCCCAGTTGTAGGTCACACCTTTCTGGGTTAAAGTGGTAAGAGGCTTTGCGATGCTGGAGAAATTCTGAATGAACCTTTCATAATAACCAGCAAGACCTAGAAATTGGCAAATTTCTGTTGGTGTAGTTGGTGCAGACCAGTTTTTGATAGCCTTGATTTTTTATGGATCCACGTGGATTCCTTCCTTGCTGACCACATGACCGAGGAAGTCCACCTTTCTAATCCAAAACTCACATTTTGAGAATTTTGCATACAGTCTCTCAGTCCGTAACGTCTCTAAGACTTGCCTCAGATGTTGACTATGCTCTTCTTTATTCTTTGAATAAATGAGTATGTTGTCTATGAATACTCTCACAAATTTATCCAAGTATGAATGACATACCCGATTCATTAGATCTATGAATACGGTCGGGGCATTGGTTAGTCCGAACGGCATCACTTCGAACTCGTAATGTCCGTATCTCGTTCGGAAGGCCGTCATGGGGACATCACTCTCCAGGACTCGTAGCTGGTGATATCCCGATCTCAGATCGATCTTGGAGAAGTAGTTGGCTCCTTGGAGTTGGTCGAATAAGTCGTCGATTCGGGGTAGGGGGTATCGGTTCTTGATGGTAAGTTTGTTGAGTTCTCGGTAGTCGATGCACATCCTGAATGATCCATCCTTCTTTTTCACGAACAACACGGGTGCTCCCCATGGTGAGAAGCTCGGCATGATGAATCCTTTTTCAAGTAGCTCATTCAGTTGGCTGGATAGCTCTTGCATCTCTACCGGGGCTAATCGATAGGGTGCTTTGGCTACTGGGGAAGCTCCAGGAACCAGATCGATCCTGAACTCGACTAGTCTCGTGGGAGGTATTCCCGGAAGGTCCTCGGGAAAAACGTCGGGAAAATCGCATACGTCAGGCACATTCTTGACGTCCTGGACTTCGTGTTTCACATCTACAACTTGTGCCAAAAATGTGTGACACTCCTTGCGTAGGCACTTCTGAGTTTGGATACTTGAGATGATACGAAGAGTGGTATTGGGTTTGTCGCCCAAGACAATGAAAGTTTTGCTGGTTGGCAGATTAAGGCGAATGGCCTTATCATAATATAAAATGTCCGCACGATGAGAACTCAGCCAATCCATGCCAACGATGACATCGAAACTCATAATCGAGACTAGCATGAGGCTGATTGAAAAGGGGTTATCATTTAAAGTTAGGGTGCAGTTTAAGTATATCTCCTTAGTGCCTTCGGTTTTCCCGTTGGCCATTTCTACTATGAATGGTTCACTTAATGATTGTGGTATTGGTTTTAGCAGGCCTTTAAAGTCGTGACTCACAAAACTCCTTTCTGCTCCACTATCAAACAAAATGCATGCATACGAGTTATCGAGAAGAAACGTACCCGTAACAACAGTAGGGTCCGCAATGGCTTCATCTTGTCCCATTGCGAAAACTCGGCCCCTTCCGCCGGTATTCCGGTTGTTTGCCTTTGGGCAGTCCCTGCGGTAGTGCCCCGTGTCTCCACACTCAAAGCAGGCATGGCTTACTCCGGTATTAGTAGTGGGGGCGGATGGTTGGGTTGTCTCTTTGCAATAGCGGGCTGTATGTCCCTTTTTATTGCACTTGGTGCATTGAAGATCATGGCAAGGACCGTGGTGCTGGAAGTTGCATCGGTTGCACTTAGGAAGTTTCCCATTATATGAGCTTGTGGGGGCAGGGTTGGCAGGTACAGTCATAGCGTGGGTCGCTACAACTTGTTGTTTCTTGGGGTTCTCCTGGAGGGTTTGTCCCCTCCTCTTCTTCCAAGGCCTACTCTGGCCCTGAGCTTCCTTAGATAGATTTGCAGTTGCTGCAATGGTACCCTGTTTTACTCTGTGGTCGATGAGTCGCTGAGCCAGGCGTTTAGCGCTGTTGTAGGTAACAGGGTTGGAAGCTAGGACATGCCCTTGAATCTGGGGTGACAACCCCCAAATGTACCTTTCAACTTTCTTTGATTCTGGGTTGACCATGGTAGGGCACAATGCAGCGAGGTCGTTGAACCTAGCTGTGTAGGCGACTAGGTCAGACCCAATCATTTTCAGATTCCAGAGCTCCTGCTCAAGCTTTTGCACTTCGCCCTTAGGCAGTATTCTTCCAGTAGTAGAACCTTCAGATCCTCCCAACTCATGGCGTTGAGGAGAGTGAGCGTTACTGAATTCACATGGCTTTTCCACCAAGTAAGGGCTCGATCAATGATGGTGCAAGCAGTGAATTTAACCTTGCTTGTTTCTTGGCATGAGCAGATCTCGAAAATTGTTTCGGTCTTTTCGAACCATTGCATTAGCGTAATGACTACCCAAATTCCATTAAAAGTTTTTGGCTTAGCGTTAGATAACTCCTTGTAAGTACATTCTCTTACTTGACCACGACCAGTGCCATGAGTAGAATGATTTGTGCTGCTTCCTGCCCCTCTATTTCTGTTGGAGTTTATTTGCGAGAGGGCTGCAGTTACTGCTGCTGTGATGGCAGCCTGGACCATGGCTGGATCATAGGTTGGTGGTGGAGGTGGTGGTGCCGTGCCCGGTCTGGGCCTTAGGTTTTGACGAGGAGGCATCGCGCTGCTAAAAGAAAATGAAGATTTATAAGTTTTGGTAGTTTAGAGTTGAAGGATAATGATTTAACTCTCCTTAATAGTTTAAGAATTTGGTTTGACCTACACAGGGTTTTGAGTTCGATTTACAAATGGAGTTTGAATAGATAAACTCATGAATTGAATGAACTACGCATAATTAACAACAAGAAAGGGATATGCCCTTATATATATTAAACATATACTTGTGTTACATCTGAGTCTAGACAAAAGTTTTTTACCTTTCTAAAGGTCTCCGATTACAGAAAATTTTAAAGAAAATAATACTTTTAACCGAAGTCCTAATTTATAACAAAAATTGAGAGTCGGGCAAGTACTACTTGCGGTGTGGTTTGTGCTTGGAGCTTGACTCCGTGTCGGACTGCTTTGACTCCATGAGGCGCCTATCAAACGCAGCTTGTTGTTCCCTCAATTCTGCGAAGGCTGCATTTGCTTGTGCTTGGAATGCTTCGGCGTGAAGGTGGATGTCGTTCTGCAACATCTCTAGGCGGTTGATATCGGCCGTGTGGATTTGTACTTCGACGTTGACCTCTCGGATTCGGTTGGCTTGCACTCCGGATTGATAGCACTGGTTGGCGAGTTTTCCAACCATGACCGGAAGTGCTCGGTCTACTGATCCCCCGCCTCTCACATCATAGAAGTCTCGATACATGCCGTAGGGAGGGCGTAAGCTTTGTTGTTGGCTCCAATGGTGGAGGTGACTTCCCCACACAGGAGTGGGTCCTTGCAAGTTCCTCACGTGGACGGGAGGTTGTGGGATTGGTGGATTGATAATTTCTGGCTCCGAATCTGTGCCAGAGTCATCTCCTTCCTCCAACTCTATAGGCTCTTCGTCTTTTTCAGGATCTTCTTTGATCCATCCTCCATTACCTTGGTTGGGGTAGTAGGGGTCGTTGGGGTGATGGAATCCCACCATTGAGTCTGTACGAGAACAGGGTTAAGAATTTACTATAAGCTAGAGCACATGAAACTTACCCTTAAGTTTAATGGTTGATGACAACACAAAAACTCCCTTGGTATTATGTAATGATGTGCTTTTAGTAAGTTTTAAAATTGTTGTCCACTGCAGACACTCCTTGGCATATGTTAGTCGTCTCTCGGACAAATACAGTTGATCAGGCTATATTCTTCCCAGTTCCGATTACATGTCCCAAGGCGTACCTATACTGCACAACTTATTTATAATACTTGTAAAGTTATTCGATGTGAAACTGTTATTAGTATGAATCGAGTGCATGCTTACCTTAAAACTAAATAAATTTAATTTCAAAAGTATGACTCTTCTCATAGTGTTTTTGCCCAGTTGAGTTTATAGTTGTATACCAAAAAGAAATGGTTTTGATATACTTAATTCCCTATAAACAAAGCTCTGATACCAATCTGTCACACCCCCAAACCAGAACGGCGGCAACATTCGGGGGGCGTAGGACATCATGTTCAGTATCATAACACACCACCATACATATATAAAGGTTTTATAAATGTTTACATAATTGTATTCATTACATGGTCAAAAGATAAATACATAAACATCTTTCAAAAGAAGTAATTAACGCCAGCGCATTAATCCCAAAAGTCGATTTCCAAACCTGCTTAGCGGTTCCCTGAGAATACAAGTTATTTCAAAGAGAAAGTGTCAACAATTAAGTTGGTGAGTTCGTAAGTGATTTAGAAAAATTGAATGCCATTCCAAAATGGGTGTATGTTTTCCAAGAAAATCCTTTATTTTCTTATAAAAGTATGAAATGCATGAGAGTATTTGTGTTTGAAAAATGTAGATAGTTGAACCAAGAAAATCCCTTATTTTCCTATAGTTTTTAATGTTCAAGAATAAAAATTGGAAGCAAGCCACATGCTTTTAAACATAGATCTATATAATAAATCTATCAGAGGATTTCCGTTTGTTAGATAAAGAGTAGTTTTAATAACTACTCGTTCATCAATCAGAAGTACTATAATAATTGTGTATCCGATGAGTTTTATAACCATACTAAACATAATATGCCTGTAGCGACGTTCTTAGGAGTCGTAGCGTTATGAAAACTGTCACCCCAAAGGACGGACTGTAGCTCACAGTCAGGGCGCGGGATCATGATTTCCCGTATAGATCTATACACATTTCACACGTTCTCCTAACGGGAGACTCTGGTTATAGACAGGACTTGCAGCATTACTTTCTAATAAGAAAGTAGTGTTTGAAGATATACACGTCTCATGGATTCTCAACTAAGTCTGTATTAAAGTGATAGTTTTGTATGCAAAGTTTATCCTTTTTCACAATGTTTGACAAAGCATAAATCATAAGTTTTTAGAATGTATAAAACGACTGAGCAATGAGAGGTACTTTGAAATCACTATATACTTGGTATAAGTCTAATGCACGCAAAGTATGACAAGAGTTTTCCATAGTAGTAATGAATTCCAAGTGATTTATTCGATAAAACAAATGAAGTGAAACTTTATAAAATACACGATAATAACCGTATGTTTACTTTTGTTCCCCCCTAAAAGAGTATAAAAACATTTAGAATGTATTTAAAGTGTGTTTGAAGGGGTATGAACTCACTTGATAGTTTGAAGAAGGTGTGACGAAAATCGAGCGGAACTTTGGCTTGAAAAAGCGGATTTTCTCGGGAGTAAAATCGACCTACGGGTCTTGCACAAAATGTCCAGGGCTTCGGGGTAGTGCGAGCACGAAAAATGAGGCAAAACGCAAGAAAAGTGAGAGAGAATGAGCAATTTTTCCGGAAACCCTCGCATCCCTTTTATAGGAGGCTGGAACCGCCTCGGTACGCGGGGCGTACGCGTACGTCATGCATGACCGAGTCCTCGACTGCCTCAGACTTCGGATGGGATGCGGGTAGGCTCGCATAGGGGCGACATGGACGATCCGAGGCCAAGGCCTTGGGTACGCTGGGCGTACTCGTGTACGCAGGGCGTACTTGTGTGACTCAGACTCCGGATAATACCGAAGTTTTGAATAAAAATATATATTAATTATTTATCAAACTTCAAAAATTCATATCTCCTTCATACGAACTCCGTTTTCGACGTTCTTTATATCCATGCGGAGGTGAGACTAAGATCTACAACTTCCGTTTAGACTCCGTCGGGACTTTCCGAAATTATTTTTATTATTTATTTATTAAAATGACGTGATTAAGGAATTTCTTTAAAAATTCATAACTTTTTCATACGATGTCCGATTTGAGCGTTCTTTTTATGCACGTTTGTAGTTTAATGATATCTATGACTTTCATTTAGACACCTAAGGTCAAAAAATGTTCTATTGAAACTTTGCGTTTTTACGTAACTTCGTATTGCCGATTTTTGTTGGAAACTTAGAATGGTCATAACTTCTTCGTTATAACCAGGATTTTAGTGTTCTTTATATGTATGAAAACCTTGAGACGATATTTACTACATAGCGTAATCAGAACAGTGTTTTTGAATACTTCATTTTTCGATGATTTTCTAATCCCTTTTTCAAAGAGGTTACAAGACTCGATCTTCAATGATCTGAAATGACGGGTTGTTACAGAAATCGAGTTGCAGACCCAGTTCAAGAGGAAGGCCACTGACACCTCCTCCAAGATATTTGGAGATGCCCAGAAAAAGCAAAAGCAGGGTGGTAAGTCAATGTATGAGTACAGGCCGTCTTCAGGTCATGGAGAGAAAAATACGTTGATATGCTACAACTGCAAAAAGCCATGACATCATTGGTAGAATTGTAGGGCTCCCCCTGCAAGTGCAGTTCGTCAGATTACTTCTGCTGCTCCTGTCTACTATCACTGCAATCAGACAGGATACAAGAAGCCCGAATGCCCAAGTTAAAGGCTGGTAAAGGAGGCGGGGGTACAAATCCTGCAATTGCATCGTCTTCTAAGGGACCCACTATGGTGACACGAGGTCGCGTTCACCAGATGACTGCGGATGAGCCGCTGATTACTGCAACAGTGTTAGGTAAATTTCTTTTTTTCATTTTTCTCCTACCATTATTTAATAAATCGTAGTTAGAATTGTTTAGATGATTGTATGTGGTAAATAAGGCACTTATTTGCTAGATTCCGAGCCCGCTGTTGTTATGTTTGATAGCGGTGCTACCCATTCTTTTGTATCTCGCACGTTTATTAATCGTTTGGGGTGTAGTATCGAAAAATTGTCTCGCCCAATGGTCGTCGAAGTTGCCGAGAACCGCACTATTTATGTCACCGATGTTTATTGGGGTTGCACTCTCGAGTTTTCTAGATTTGAATTCCCTATTGATCTTATCCCTATTGCGATGCGAGAGCTCTACGTTATCATAGGCATGGATTAGCTTGATGCGTTTGATGCGGAAATCCACTGTCGTAAGAAGCAAGTTCGTGTTCGAAAGCCTAGAGGTGGTGAACTAATTATTCAGGGGGACATTCCCCGCCTAGCTATGGCTTCTTGCTCTTGTACTATAGCACTAGATGATGCTCCTATCGTTTCTAACTTCAGCGATGTCTTTCCGGAGGAACTCCTTGGCTTGCCACCTATTCGGCAAGTGGAGTTTCGCATTGATTTGGTGCCAGGTGCGACTCCGGTAGTGAAATCTCCTTACCGCTTGGCACCAGCTGATATGAAAGAGCTCCAAGATCAACTTCAAGAACTAAGTGATAAAGGGTTTATACGGCCAAGTTGCTTGCCTTGGGGTGCTCCTATTCTCTTTGTGAAGAAGAAAGATGGGTACCAGTGAATGTGTATTGATTATAGGGAGCTAAACAAGTGCAGAATAAAGAATAGGTACCCGTTGCCACGTATTGACAATCTTTTCGATCAGCTTCAGGTAGCGTCTTGGTTTTCCAAGATTGACTTACGTTCCGGTTTCCATCAGATGTGGGTTCGTGAAGAAGACATTGAGAAAACAACATTTCATACTCGATATGGGCACTTTGAACTCGTGGTGATGCCTTTTGGGGTCACCAATGCACCCGCAGCGTTTATGGATCTCATGAACCGGGTGTGTAGCTTGATGCTTGATCGTTTGGTTATAGTTTTCATAGATGATATCTTAGTCTATTCTAAGAGCAAAGAGGAGCATGAGCAACACATTCGGGAGATTCTGGAAACCCTGGCAAGAGAAAGGCTTTATGCTAAATTCTAAAAATGTGAATTTTAGTTGGAAGAAGTTCAGTTCTTGGGGCATGTGGTAAACAAACACGGTATTAAGGTCGATCAAGCCAAGGTTGATGCGGTTAAACAATGGAAGATTCCAAAAACACCTTCTGAAATTCGCAGTTTCATGGGTTTAGCCGGTTATTACCGGAGGTTCATTGAAAATTTCTCTAAAATCGCCTTACCACTCACCCGATTGACCAATAAATCAATGAATTTCGTTTGGGGCCTGGAGCAACAGATGGCGTTTGATGAGTTAAGGAAACGATTGTCTGATGCTCCGATTTTGGCCTTACCTGGTGGGGTTGAGGATATGGTGGTTTACTGTGATGCATCGCTTTAGGGTCTTGGTGCCGTGTTAATACAATGAGATTGGGTGATAGATTATGCCTCCCGACAGCTGAAATCCCATGAACGAAACTACCCCACTCATCATTTGGAGCTTGGGGCTGTAGTTTTCGCTCTTAAGATTTGGAGACACTATCTCTATGGAGTGAAGTTTATCATATACACTGACCATAAGAGTCTGAAATATTTGTTCGAGTAGTGGGATTTGAACATGAGGCAGATCCGATGGTTGGATGTGGTAAAAGATTATGATTGTGAAATTCACTACCACCCCGGTAAAGCTAATGTGGTAGCTGATGATCTCAGTCGAATCAATCTGTCGAACCGATTCGAGCTAAGTGTCTCCGGATCACGATGGTGTCATCTTTGTTAGATCTAATCCAGGACGCCCAAAAGACGGCAATACTGGAGGAAAACATTAGGCGTGAGAAGATTGGGAAAGAGTTGCCTAAGATGGAACGAGACGGGCGGGGTTTGCTGACTCGCTACGGTAGGGTTTGGGTTCCATATACTGGGGGAAATCGTAAAACCCTAATGGATGAGTCTCATAAGTCAAAATTTTCTATCCATCCTGGTGCTACTAAAATGTATCGGGACCATCATGAGGCTTACTGGTGGCATGGAATGAAGAATGATGTGGCTCGATTTGTGGAAGAATGTATGACTTGTCGGAAGGTCAAGGCAGAACACCAGAAACTGCATGGGAAGTTGCAACCATTGTACATTCCTGAATGGAAATGGGAGCATCTAACCATGGACTTCATTACAAAACTTCCAAAAACTGCCCGAGGATCCGATACGATATGGGTGATTGTTGATCATTTGACTAAGAGTGCTCACTTTATGGCTATAAAGGAGAGCTCATCGGCTGAGAAATTAGCCGAGATCTTTGTTAGGGAGATTGTCTCATTACATGCGGTGCCCGTTTCTATCGTCTCTGATCGAGACACCCGATTTACCTCTCAGTTCTGGAGGAAGTTTCAAGAGGAATTGGGCACACGATTACATTTTAGTACCGCCTTCCATCCGCAGACAAATGGGCAGAGTGAGCGGATGTTTCAGACGTTGTAGGACATGCTTAGGGCATGTGCGATTGATTTTCGGGGTAGTTGGGATGACCATCTACATCTCGCTGAGTTTTCTTATAACAACAGCTATCACTCGAGCATTAAAATTCCTCCGTATGAAGCCTTGTACGGGAGGAAGTGCAGGACACCCATTTGTTGGGGTGAGGTTGGGAAGAGGGTACTTGGGAGTACCGATATCGTGCTACAGACTAAGGAGAAAATCCAAGTGATTCGGGATCATTTAGTCACAACGAGCAGTCGTCAGAAAAGTTATGCCGACAAAAGATGCTCCAATATTGAGTTCCAGGTGGGAGATTATGTGTTGCTTAAAGTCTCCCCCTGGAAAGGTGTGATTCGATTTCGGAAGCGGGGAAAGCTCGGACCCCTATTCATTGGACCCTACAAGGTCATAGCCCGTGTGGGGATGGTGGCTTACCATTTAGAGCATCTTGACGAGCTTAGTCTAATTCATAATACGTTCCACGTGTCATAGTTACGAAAATGCATTGTTGATGAGACCGTTGTGATACCACTGGAGGACATATAGAATGACAAGCGTCTCAATTATGTTGAGAGACCAATCGCTATTTTAGAATGAAAGACGAAAGCTCTCCGCAACAATACTATAAACCTGGTTAAGGTGCAGTGGCAACATAGGAAGGGTTCGGAATGGAATTGGGAACCGGAATACGAGATGCGGGCTCATTATCCGGATCTGTTTCTAGGTGTTGACTTCAAGGACGAAGTCCGTTCTTAGTGGGGGAGAGTTGTAACGCCCCTGTTTTTCTCGGTACGTTTGGTTATTTTAATTCAATTATCCTTGTAACGTTGGGTTAATTTATTTAACCAATGTCTGATTTCTTATGTTATTGGACTCTTTTGATCAGCTTGTAAACTCCTTTTATTAAAGTCCATGGACTATGGGCCTATTTGCAAAGTTCATCTAGTAAACAGTACTTAATGTGTTAATTGAGTCATTTGGAACACACACAAGGAAAACACTCTAAACCCTCTCTCTCTCTCTCTCTCTAAAATCATCCTCTCTCTCTTTGGGATCAAGAACAACCAAGGGGATGTTGTTTGGAGCTTAATCTTGTTCATTTCTAGCCTTGATTCATATTGGTATGAACCTCCTTATCATTTCTTACAACTTGATTCATAACCTTGTTCTAGTTTTATGAGTTCATCTTCACTTCTTCTCCTTCTTATTTAATTTGTAATTGTATGTTATACATCATCTCAAGATCCTATCTTCACCCCATATATGGTGGATAATGGATCTA
The DNA here is from genome assembly GCF_052625555.1 of Lactuca saligna. Classification (NCBI taxonomy): domain Eukaryota; kingdom Viridiplantae; phylum Streptophyta; class Magnoliopsida; order Asterales; family Asteraceae; genus Lactuca; species Lactuca saligna. Next base: position 109,778,036 of record NC_136421.1, on the reverse strand, counting down.
GGGGATTACATGTGGCAAAAGATCATGGAAACCCTATAAGGGAGAATGGTGATTTTATGTGCTTTATGTTCATTTTCATGTTGATTGTTATTACAATCTTGTGGCAAAATGAGATCCTAATGATACCTAACCCTTTTTATTACCACCATGATCATGGGGACTAAATTGGGATGATGAACACCTCTTAAAAAGTGTTTCAAAGGGAGAAGGATGGATAAGCCAAAAAGGAATCACGGGTGGCTACGATTCTATTTTCCATCAGATTTGTAGTCATTTTGTAAAACACATATCTTGAGCTCTAGAACTCAAACGGATCCCAAACCAGTTCCCAAAGTTCAAAAATTGAGTTGGCTAACTTTCTTAAGCAGGCCAACCTCACTGATAAGGAATTTATCTATGGGAAAGAATGGCATTTTTGTTGTTAGGTCTGATCCGGGTCTGTTCTGATATGTCATTTTGTTTTCATCATTTCTAAGGCTTGAAAAAGGATCCAGAGAGATTCCAAGTTTCTATATGATCCTTATATTATTAATTTAAGATCTGGGGTGTTATTTCCAATTATAAATTGGTTAGAATGGATCCACACTCCAGATCAATGGGTAGTCACCAGATTTTGCTATTGTTGTGATTGTCCACAATGTCAATTTTATATCTGGAGTTTGGGAGATGATTTTCATTCAATTCCAACTCTGAGACTTTTATTTCTATGTTCTTTACTTCTCTTAATTTTGGTTTGGACGAGTTCTACTCACAAGTTAGGTAGAATTGGCCAACATCACTTGACTGTATTGTTGGAGACAGAAGTGATACACCATTTTGTAAAATTCATATTTAATTTATCTTTTAGAGTTAGAATGAGTTATTTATAGTTGTGGACTCCTGAGCAATCATCACTTGACTGCTATGTTTCTATCTTAAATTTTGGAGTAAATCCGTTTTAAACAGCAGGTCTATTTTAGAGACCTTGTTGTGATTACTCTTTTCTTAACTCATAGCTTCATTACTTCTCTTTTCTAACCTTTAGTTCTTCTTAGGTGAGGTTTTGAAGTTTCCTCAAGCTTGGTAGCATTATTTGATTGTTAGATATCCTTACTACTCACTCAAGGTGAGTTCTCTCACACCGTTGTATTGACGATTGTGTTTGCTAGTTAGCTTGTGTGTGATTATTTGAATTTATTATAAAAGCATGCTCTATAAGTATTGTTTTAATTCGTACATGTGCATTGTATGTAACTAATCATGGATATAGGGACACCACCAAAGGATACAGATTACCAGTGCGGTGGGTAGGTAAGATCACCAACATAATACTCATCGTGAGGTGCGGTGATTAGGGGCAAGTGATACGGGATCTTCATGGTGCGGCTCAAACCTGCAAGTCCTTCTTATATTATTGGTGTTGATTCGTTCTTTACCCTTATTATAAAACTATAATTGGAAAATGGATTAGGGTTAGTAAAGATGATTGTTAGTACAATGTCTATGTTTGAATTCACTAAGCTTTGAGCTTACGGTTTCCTTTATAACTTTTCAGGTGTTAGGATTAAAGAGGCTAGGGCTTGACATGGAGCACCGGCAGGTGTTAAGATTAAAGAGGCTAGGGCTTGACATGGAGCACTGGGACATCAGTACTAGTTATTTTTGTTGGGACCTTATTACTATTATTACATCCACACTTATTTTATAAGATTATTAAGTATATGGATTATGTTATGACTATTTCAGTTGTTTTAATTTAATTTAAGATGTGTTTTAAAAGTTTAGAATTTTTTCAAAAAATTGGGTGTCACAAAGCCCTAACATGGTGGAACAGCCATGTCAAGTCACTTACTCTTGTAGTGGCAAACGAAATGGGTTGGGAAACTATGAAAGACCTCATGATTGAGGAGTACTGCCCAAGGGGCGAGATCCAGAGGTTGGAATAGGAGCTGTGGAGCCAAACCATGAGGGGCTCCAATATAGTCGCGTATACCGCCAGGTTCAGTGAACTGGTGGCCCTCTGTCCCAACATGATTCCCACAGAAGGGAAAAAGATCAAAAGGTACATCTGGGGGCTGGTTCCTCTGTATCTGGGAAATGTCTTAGCTTCACTCCCTGCTACCTTCGACAGTGCCAAACGATTGGCACAGTGAGTCATCGATGATGGAGTCTAATCCCCATCATCAACAACAACCCTGGCCATCTCAAAACCCTCCAAACTCGCTGACAATAAGCGGGAGTTCTGGATAACTCTTATGCATACATAGTGTTTGATAGTGAAGCGGAGAGTTTTGGGTATAGGCCACTGGGAAGCAGTTGCTGACCCTACGGTGGTGACTGTTAGGTTTCTCCTCGATAACTCTTATGCATGCATAGTGTTTGATAGAGAAGCGGAGAGAAGATTCGTAAATCATAAATTTGCTCGCCTACTTAAACAAAAACCACACACACTTTAGGAACCATTCACTGTAGAAATGGCTAATGGGAAAACTGAGATCACAAATAGGATATGCATAGGATGTAGCCTAACTCTAGATAGCCATTCATTTCCAATCGACCTCATGTCGGTCTCGATTAAAAGCTTCGATGTCATCATCGACATGGATTGGTTGAGTCTTCATCGTGCCGACATCATGTGCTACGAGAAAGCAGTCTGTCTAAACCTCCCGGCTAACGAAACTCTCATCATCTACAGCGACATGTCGAGTTCAGAATCGACTTAGTCCCAGGAGCTACCCTAGGAGCCAAATCGCCCTACCGCTTAGCACCAGCAGAGATGCAAGAACTATCTGGTCAACTTAACGAACTAATCAGCAAGGGTTTTATCAGACCAAGCTTCTCACCCTGGGGAACACCGGTCTTGTTCATTAAGAAGAAACACGGATCATTCCGTATGTGTATCGACTACAAAGAACTCAATAAACTGACGGTCAAAAATCGTTACCCTCTGCCTCGCATAGATGATTTATTTGACCAACTGCAAGGGGAGAGGTACTTTTCCAAATTTGATCTAAGATCCGGATATCACCAGTTACGAGTGCTAGTGTAGGATGTTCCAAAGACAGCCCTCCGAACTCGTTATGGACACTACGAGTTCGTGTTGATGTCATTCGGATTGACCAATGCGCCCGCAGTGTTCATGGACTTAATGAATAGAGTATGTCGTCCTTACTTGGATCTGTTTGTCATCGTTTTCATTGATGACATCCTGATCTACTCTCGAAGTAAGGAAGAGCATGGCCATCACCTACGACAAGTTGTAGGAACTTTACGAACGGAGAAGCTCTATGCGAAGTTCTCTAAATGTGAATTTTGGATCCGAAGAATCAAATTATTAGGACATGTGGTTAGCGAAGAGGGAATCCACATTGACCCATCAAAAATTAAGGCCATTGAGAACTGGTCAGCACTGAAGACGCCTACAGAAATTCGTTAATTTCTAAGTCTCGCTGGCTACTACCGCAGGTTCATACAGAACTTCTCCCGGATTACGAAACCTCTTACTACACTGACCCAGAAAGGAGTGGCCTTTGACTGGGAAGAGAAACAAGAAAAATTGTTTCAAACGCTAAAGCGAGCCTTATGCACCGCGCCAATACTATCCCTCCCCAAAGGGATAGAAGACTCCGTTGTATACTGCGATGCATCCAACCAAGGGCTCGGTTATGTTATGATGCAACGAGGTAAGGTCATTGCCTATGTCTCGAGAGAGCAGAAGACACACAAAATCTACTACACCACGCACGATCTTGAATTAGGAGCAGTTGTGTTTTCCCTAAAGATCTGGAGACACTACCTATATGGTATAAAAAGCACGATCTTTACAAACCACAAGATTTTATAGCACATATTCGATCAGAAGGAGCTCAACATGAGACAACGACGGTGGGTCGAACTACTCAATGACTACAAATGCGAAATTCGTTATCATCCGGGTAAAGCCAACATGGTAACAGACGCCCTAAGTCGGAAAGAATATTATGGTCGAAGGGTCAAATCCTTGACAACGACTATCCATTCACACTTGTCTACACAAATTCACTAGGCTCAACTTGAAGCCTTGAAACCTGAAAATGTGGCGGGTGAATCCCTTAGAGGAATGGATAATAATTTAGAAGCCAAGGGTGGCGGGGCCTTATATTTCATGGATCGGATCTGGACATCGAAGCACGGTGGCCTCTGAGACTTGTTCATGACCGAGGCGCACAACACTTGGTATTCCGTCCACCCAGGATCAGATAAGATGTATCTGGATCTTAAAAAGTTATACTGGTGGCCTAACATGAAAGCAGAGATTTCTACCTTCGTGAGTAAATGCCTTACTTGCGCAAAGGTGAAGGTCGAATACCAGAAACCCTACGGTCTTCTACAGCAACCAGAGATACCATAATGGAAATGGGAGTGGATCACTATGGATTTCATAACTAAGTTGCGCAAGACAATAGGTGTACTTGATACCATATGAGACATCGTCGATAGATTGACCAAGTCTGCACACTTCCTTTCAATCAAAGAAACTGACAAGATAGAGAAGCTTACGAGAACATACATTAGGGAAATCGTAAGATTGCATGGTGTTCCTGTATCCATTATCTCCGATAGAGATAGTAGATTCACTTCGAGGTTCTGGAAGTCGCTATAGAGTTCCCTAGGAACAAGGCTAGACATGAGCACAGCCTACCACCCTCAGACCGACGGATAAAGTGAGAGAACCATCCAAAACTGGAAGATATGTTACGAGCCTGTATGATCGACTTTGGGAATGCATGGGATACTCACTTACCCCTTGTCGAGTTTTCCTACAATAACAGTTATCACACGAGCATCAAGACTGCTCCATTTGAAGCCCTCTATGGCCGGAAGTGCAGATCCCCTCTATGATGGGTTAAGGTGGGTGACACCTAGTTAGCTAAAGGACGAATTCCTGATAGCACTCTCATAGGTCCGTAAATCATTCAAGAAATGACAGAGAAGATCGTTTTGATTCGTAAAGGATTGAAAGTCTCTAGAGATCGATAGAAAAGCTACGCCGACAAACGAAGGAAACCTTTGGAATTCCAGTTGGGAGACCGTGTTCTATTGAAAGTCTCACCTTGGAAGGGCTTGATGCGCTTCGGAAAGAATGGGAAGCTCAATCCAAGATACATAGGGCTTCTCGAGATTCTCGATTGAATCGGTCATGTAGCTTACAAACTCAATCTAACCAACGAACTCAGTAACATACATTCTACATTCCACGTCTCCAACCTGAAAAAGTGTATGTCCGACGAGACTCTTGTAATCCCACTCGACGAGATTGAGGTCAACGAGAGCCTTAACTTCATGGAAGAACCTGTAGAGATCATGGATCGTAAGGTCAAGCAAACGAAGCAAAGTCGCATCCTAATAGTGAAGGTTGGCTGGAACACCAAGCGAGGACCTGAATTCACTTGGGAGTGAGAGGATCAGATGAAACTGAAATATCCTCATCTTCTTACATAGTTAATTATAACTACTTAATTGCTTAAACTGAAATTTCAGGACAAAATTCCTTCTAATGGGGGATGATGTGACAACCCGAACTCATCATTTATACGAACTCTAAAGTCAAACACTTCAAGTAAAAGTCAAATTCATTTCTGCTAATTTTAGCTCAATTTAAAGTCCATTTGGGTATTTTTAAATAGTAATTCTTTGAAAGAATAAATGAAAGTATACTCTAGGATTAATGGTACAACATTTGAGTTGCAAAACTCCAAGACTTTGGAGTTTTTGGCCCAAAATAGTGTTAGGGCCAAAAACCCTAAAAAGTATATAAATGACACTTAGTCATTTATATCATTTTTACCAATTTCAAGTCAAGAACAATTCTCTCTCAAGTATCATCTGAATTTTCGACAAGATCTTCAAGATTGTAAGTGTTTTCTTCCTTGTTTTGTTGATCTCTTCTATTATCTAGTGATCTTACATGATTTCATCCGTGAAATCATTCCATTTTCTTAGATTTTCAAGTGTTCTTCAAGAACACCAAGAACATACACTAGTGTTATGGGCCGAAAACACCTTATTTGCTTCCATATTGTAAGTATCTATCTCCTGTACTTGTTATCTAGTAAGGATACTTAATTTAGATCCTTGAAAACATCCATTTATCCAACAACAAAGGTTTTATTGGTCTAGTGCATCTCATTAGACCGAAAACCCTTATGAAAGGTGCAAAATGACTTTAAGCCTTCCTAATGCTTAGTATTGAGTCTAGAACACTTATTTGCTTGTCGAAAGCCCTTGGAAATCACGTTATGCATCAAAGATCAAGAATTTTTGGCCAACCTTTTGGACCGAAAACCTCTTGGACCGAAATCCATATGGATTGAAAACCATCAGAAACATACCACTTGGACCGAAAACTCCCTTAAGTGACTATATAACCATTCGACGCAACCCTTGATACTACTAGCACTTGAATCAATGTGTTTTTCCATATCCTAGGGTGTCTTAACTTGATTAAGTAGTAGTTAAATGACTAATGAGATACATATATGTTTATTATATGATAACTAGGATCATTGTGTGTGTTCAAGTCTTCACTTGACACCTAGCACCTTGTCCGACACTTCCGAACAAACCACTCACTACAGGTGAGTTCATACACCTTAATTAACCTTTGAAATGCTTTTAAATGTTTTTAAATGCTTTATGGGGGGATACAAGTTGAACCATGTTAGTTATTAGATCAATCACATGCGATTAATAACTAGCATACAAATGGATTTTTCATACTTTAAACTGTTTTACCAAACAAATGACTTCAAACTGTATATCAAACTATTTTACATATCAAACTCTTTATCAAATTCACTTTTGTATACTAAACCTTTCTTGTACAGTTTTCAAACTTATATATTCTTAAAACCATATCTAATATATATATATATATATATATATATATATATATATATAGTTATATATATATAAGGGTTGAAAGACTTAGGAGAGATAACCCACTTTACTTCCTATCCTTGTTTGGTTGTGGTCTTAAAGTACCCGGTTTTTTGTCCGAGTGTCGTTGAATCCTTAGTTATATATTATGTATATATGTATAGATATAAAGACTTTTATCTCAGTTCAGTACATTCATCCATAAAAACAAATCTACTAATAAACTATAATAGGTATAGTTTAGGGTTACGCTAGTTACTACTTCGAGTCCAATGAAGCACACAAGAATCAGTTCATTCATGAGTCATTACTTGTTACTATGAGAACATATACAAATATACTAGGATGTGAACATATACAAATATACTAGGATGAGAACATATACAACTATACTAAGATGAGAACATATACAACTATAATATGATGAGAGCATATACAACGATACTATAATGAGAACATATACAAAGATTCTATGATGAGAAAACAAATTACATATACAAGTATACTTTAACATAAATCTGATCCACTGTATCTGAGCATGCCTTCATTGTCATGGCCCCAGTTGTAACCAGAATCTCCTGGAGGGAGAGCGTGAGTTTACGTATAGATCTATATTGGATTGACTATCCTACACCTTGATGGTAGCTACAATGAGACCTGTAGGTGTTCGGGTGCCAAATGTCATACCTTTTGACGACTTACATTGTCATGTTTTCCAGTAGATAGTACGGTACAATTAATCACATAATACCTTGATATAAATCCAGTTTAAGGTAGTTAGTATAGCAATAGTTCCTATAATACAACACTACAATACTACATTAATTTACCCTTTACATTTATTTGGTGATTACTTCACTTAAACATTAATGTACAAACTATATTTTAATAATGGTAGTTACACTTGGGAAAATTACATACTTTTACAAGAAACAAACATACAAAACAGTTGTGCCTTAGTAGAAGGCTACTTTTAGTAGAAAATATAGGATTTTATAGGAGTTACAAACTTTTACAAACATTCACATACTTTTACTATAAAAGTTTACAAACGCGTACTTCAAACAACGGTTCAAACATTTTGATACAAACATAGACACTAAATACTTATGAACTCACCAGCTTTAATGTTGATAAACTCTTTCAAAATAACTTATATTCCCAGGTCATCACTAGACAGGTACCAATGCCAGCATTTGAGAAGATGGAGCGCATTCAAGAATCATCTTATAGTTTGATTTATGTTTCAGTATCTTATATACTACAAAACACACTTGTATTAAAATGTATATATTTAATGCAATGGATGATGTTGTTTACTTGTTTACTATTATACTGTGTTGTGATATTGTACATAATGTCCTCCGCCCAGAACGTTTCCGTCGTTCTTGGTTTTGGGGTGTAACATTGACTCCATCATGGGAACAACCACACACATCCCACGATTGTTATCTGCAGAAGCTATCCTAGAATACATCACGATGAAAGATTTTAAAGTTTGTTGCAGTATTCTAAGGGGTCTAGTTAGAATCACTACCACTCTTCCAAATGGAACCGCTATCAACAAATACTTTGCAAATTACACAGACGTGAATTTCAAGAAAATTGAGAGCAAGAAAGGGCTCTTGCGACACTTACGATGGCATTATCTCTGGAGATTGCTCAAGGTTTTTGTGAATTTGACTCAACAAAAGCTTTGTGTGAAGCTTTAATCAAAGTGTATGAAGGAAATGAGAATATGAAACAAAGCCATCAAGACATGATGCGATATAAATTTAATATGTTCAATCATATTCTTGGAGTAACTTTGGAAGCTCAACTACAACATTTTATCTCACTCACAACTGAGATGAGTTCAGCCAGTATCTCAGTGCCAAGATCAGAAATCAACAAGAAGTTTCTTAACTCTCTCCCAAAGGCATGGGATATGAATGTTGTCGTCATCAAGAAAAAAAATATATTCACGAACTTAGATTGGCTGAAACCCTCCCCATCATCAAAGCATGTAACCTTGATGACAAACAGAGTGAGTTCAATCATGTGAACTCGTACTCAACAGAAAATCTCGGAATTTCTACAAACAACGCTTTATCATCCTTTACCACTCCTGAAAGTCAAGCTTTCACTATTCCACAACCACAAGGTTAAATTTTTGCTAACTCACAAGTTCAACCATTTGTAGTTCCTTAATCATCATCCTATGCCATTCCATCCATGCAAAGTGCTCAACCTTCAATATCTTATCCACAAATTGCTTCCTTTTCAAAAGAAATTGTTTCAGTTTCTGCTCCCAAAGAAAAAGAAGAAAATTTGGCTCTTGCTACTGGTCTTGTAAATTGCTACAATACCAACACTCAAATTACTAACAAGCATGCTAAGAGAAAAGTTACTACTAAGAAGAAAGAATGATGGGTGTTTATGAAGAACTTTGATGAGAATCGAAGTGGAGACCAGCATCAACTCACACTAACTAATCTTGAAAAACGAAAATTTGGCGACAAGTTTGGCAATCCATCGGGAATTAAGATGTAGGGATATCATGTTGACCTAAAATTGTGGTAGCTGAAGAGGAACTTTGGTGCTCATGAATACTACAAGAGTACACGTGACTTTTGTTCTTGGACAAAAGTCAATATTATAGAACTCTCAAATGCTCCATTCTACCATCCCTCCAAGGACCCTCAGGCTTTCCATTTCAAATTCTTTTTGGAGCGGCAGGTTAAAGAACAATTTTCTAGAATGAATACAGCTAACTCTCTGATTATAAGAAATCCAAAGGTGATTGACTCCAAAACAAACGAGCCAATGAAAATAGTGTTGTGGCCTGCTACTAAACAATTGAAAGCAATTCCAATTCCTCAACATTTTCAAGATGGATTTCTGGATCGGATGGAACACTAGGCTTTTGATGAGGTCACAACTACTACAACAATCAAGTTTTCAGACAATGACACTGTTCTTCGACTTGTTGATGCTAAGGATCTTCTAAGTTTCAGGGAGAGAGATATTCACACCTTGGCAAATCATCAAATAATTTGCAAGTCAGACATCTTGGAGGTAGCTGCTAAAGAATACACAGAAATGGTTGCAAAGATCATTGCCAACAGGCTTTGGATAGGGGCTATCGAAAGATCAGATGTGAGGCCGCTAGAGAACCCATGATAAAAGAAGACTGAGCTCATGCTAGCCACAAACCAAGGGGGAGATTGATAGGTTATAAATCATTGGTTTAGCCTAGGCAATCATCTATATATGTTTTATAGGGACTTGATCTAGTAATCTGTGTGTTTTTGTGTCTATTTACGGTTGAGTTAGTGTTCACGTCCGTGAACTAGTTTATGGTCGTATACGTGTGCTTGTTTACGACCAGTCAATCCCTATAAATAGTATGTGTCAGAGTCTATCAGTAGTGACGTATCCATAGAGTTTACGGTCGAAGTGTGTGTGTTTCTCAAGGTGTACCAGACATTCTTTTCTAATAGACGTGTGCATTGCTTAATAATCTTCTTCTTCTACTTATTCTTGTTCTTGTTTGTTATGATCACCGGTTCGGATCTTTTAATTGTGACATTACAATTGGTTTCAGACCAAATCTAGTGTCAAAACAACTTTAGTTGTGTTTACGGTTTAAAGGATCTTCAATTTCTTCATTGTTCAAGCTTGGTTATGCATTTGTTTGAGTTTTCACTAAGGGAATCAAAATCTACACAAAAAACACTTGTTCTCATCATTTTTGGGGGTTTACGGCTAGTAGTGTTGAAGGGAGTATGGCCGTAAACACTTGATACATCCATAATCCATTGATCTTCAAAATCCATAAATATTTGATCTTCAAAGGCCACAAACTATTGCTTGACCATAAACTATCTCACAATCGTAAACAGATTTCGGCCGTAAACACTTATATTGTTCTAACATTTTGTTGTCAAGTACCTTTTTCATTTAATCAAGAAAATTAAGAAATGTTATTATTAAAAAAATAAACAAAACAAAATAATGGAATCTCTAAACACTACCATTCATCAAGAGCTTGACTCCATCATGGGAACAACCACACACATCCCAAGATTGTTATCTGCAGAAGCTTTTCCATAATACATCAAGATGATGGATTTTAAAGTTTGGCACAGTATTCTAAGGGGTCCAATTAGAATCACTACCACTCTTCCAAATGGAACCATTATCGACAAAGATTTTGCAAATTACACAGATGCAGATTTTGAGAAAATTGAAAAGTGAAGAAGGGCTCTTGTGACACTTACGATGGCATGGTTTCTAGATATTGCTCAAGGTTTTCATGAATTTCACTCAGCAAAAGCTTTGTGGGAAGCTTTAATCAAAGTGTATGAAGGAAATAAGAATATGAAACAAAGTCATCAAGACATGATGCGATATAAATTTAATATGTTCAATCATATTCTTGGAGAAACTATGGAAGCTTAACTACAACATTTTATTACACTCACTACTGAGATAAGTTCAACCAATATCTCAGTGCCAAGATTAGAAATCAACAAGAAGTTGCTTAACTCTCTCCCAAAGGCATGGGATATGAATGTTTTCATCATCAAGTAAACAAAATATCTTAAGTGACTTAGTTTGGATGAAACCATGGCCATCATCAAAGCATGTGATCTTGATGACAAACAGAAAGAGTTGAATCATGTGAACTCGCACTCAACAGAAAATATCGGAATTTCTACAAACGTTGCTTTATCATCCTTTACCACTCCTCAAAGTCAAGCTTTCACTATTCCACAACCACAAGGTTAAATGTTTGTAAACTCACAAGTTCAACAATTTGCAGTTCCTTAATCATTATCCTATGCCATTCCATCCATACAAGGTGCTCAACCTTCTATATCTTATCCACAAATTGCTTCCTCTTCAAAAGCATCTGTTTTGAGTTTCTGCTCCCAAAGAAAATGAAGAAAATTTGGGTCTTGCTACTGGTCTTGTAAATTTCTACAATACCAACACTCAAATTACTAACAATCATTCTAAGAGAAAAGTTACTGTTGAGAAGATAGAAGGATGGTTGTTTATGAAGAACTCTGATGAGAATCGAAGTGGAGACCAGCATCAACTCATAGTAACTGATCTTGAAAAACAAAAATTTGGTGACAAGTTTGGCAATTCATCGGGAATTAAGATGTGTGGATATCATGCTGATTTAACATTGTGGTTGGTGAAGAGGAACTTTGGTGCTCCTGAATACTACAAGAGTACACACGACTTTTGTTTTTGGACAAAAGTCAATCTTAGAGAACTCTCAAATGCTCCATTCTACAACCCATCCAAGGACCCTCAGGCTTTCAATTTCAAATTCTTTTTGGAGCGGCAGGTTAAAAAAACAATTTTCTGGAATGAAGACAGCTAACTCTCTGATTAGAAGAGATCCAGAGGTGCTTGACTCCAAAATAAACTAGCCAATGAAAATAGTGTTATGGCCTGCTACTAAACAATTGAAAGAAAATCCAATTCCTCAACATTTTCAAGATGGATTTCTGGATCAGATGGAACTCTGGGCTTTTGATGAGGTCACAGCCACTACAACAATCAAGTTTTCAGACAGTGACACTGTTCTTCGACTTGTTGAAGTTAAGGATCTTCTGAGTTTCAGGGAGAGAGATATTCACACCTTGGCAAATCATCAAATAATTTGTAAATCAGACATCTTGGAGGTAGCTGCTAAAGAGTACACTAGAATGGTTGCAAAGATCATTGCTAATAAGCTTTGGATAGGGGCTATTGAAAGATCGGATGTGAGGCTGCTAGAGAACCCATGATAAAAGAAGACTGAGCTCATGCTAGCCACAAACCAATGGGGAGATTGATAGGTCATAAATCAGTGGTTTAGGCTAGGCAATCATTTATATATGTTTTATAGGGTCTTGATTTTCTTATATGTGTGTTTGTGTCTATTTACGGTTGAGTTTGTGATCATGGCCGTGAACTAGTTTATGGCCGTATACGTGTGCTTGGTCGTGAACTTGTTTACGATCAGTCAATCCCTATAAATAGTATTTGTCATAGTCTATCAGTAGTGACGTATCCATAGAGTTCGCGGTCGAAGTGTGTGTGTTTATCAAGGTATACCAGACGTTCTTTTCTAATACACGTGTGCATTGCTTGATAATCTACTTCTTCATCTCATTCTTGTTCTTGTTTGTTTTGATCACTAGTTTGGTTCTTTGAATTGGGACTTCACATATCAACACCAACTCAAAGAACCAAACTAGTGATCAAAACAATCAAGAACAAGAATGAGAAGAAGAATGATATGAATCTTGAATGTATTGATGATATGAATGAAGTTCCTTTCACAAGATTCACTTTCTCTCTCTAGAACACACCTTGAGTTTCACACACTTAACCTCCTTTTTCTCTCTCTTCTCTCTCTCTTAGTCGTACATACACATTTATGACTCTACTAGCACTATTTATATAAGACAGGCAACCGCAAATGGGTTCACAACCGTAACCTGTTCACAGTCGTAAACACGTTCACGACCGTAAACACCCATACAGTCGTAAACTAGACTAGAAAAATATAATTTCCTAGAAAAGCAAAGTATAACCGGTATTTTTGATCCAACAATATCCCCCTTGGTTTATAGCTTTCTTTTCTAATTGACCAAACAAGCTCCCACTAAAAAGTAGCTGGCTTTTCTTGTCAATCTCCATTTTGAGCATGGCTTCAGCATTTATCTTTGATTTCTTCACAGCTTCAAGATGAACATGATGAATCTTCAATAAATGACTTCATCTTGAGAACTTGGGCTTTTCTTCAGAATTTGGTTTTGAACGCATGTTGGGTGAGGAGGCTTCTTGAAAAGTTCTTGAAAGATGACGCTTTCAACTTCAAAATCTTCAGAGAGAACAATAGAGAGATTTAGTCTTCTGGATCACTTTAGCATGTTCATGAATAGTAGCAAATTGACTGTGGAGGCTTCAATGCAATCTGTCACATAATCTTCAAGTCAGCTTCACCTTGCTTATGTGGTAGAAAAATAGAATGTTGAAAGAATAGTCTTCATTTCTTGCTCCTTCGAATGAGAATTCTTCGATGATCACACATGAAGGCTCTGCTTAGAAAATCTTGGTACACACTCCATGAGTCTGATCTATATTTGAATTCACTTTTCAAGACAAAACAAATCCAAAAGAAAACTCAGCACACAATATTTTTGGATTTTTTTTAATTTTTCTCAACAAGAAATAAAACAGAAATAACACTATTTTTGGATTTTTAATTTTCTGATTTTTGTTTGATTTTTGAATTTTTTTAATTCTCCCCCTAAATTTGTTCATAGAGGAATACTATGAATAAATTTAACAAACACAAAAATAAATGGGATCAAAGTTGTGAGACAGTCTTAACTCTGTTTATCAGTACCTTCACCTTCATGAATATATTTGGTCAATTGTTGGTATTGTGGTCCACTTAAACACGAAGGATATTGATAAACTTTTCTAAATAAACCATTTAGCTGATGACGACAACGGGTATTGTTGTCCACTTAAATTAAGCAACGAGATCTACAAAAATCCTCTAAATGGTTCAATTTTAGTTGCACCAGAACATGTTCCCCACTTTCCGATATACCCTGATTATCAAGAACTTACAAAGAACTCCTTACTTTAGGTGAATACACAATTATTAAGGAGGAATTCAGATTTAGAAATAGGTGCATATGTTGTGTCCTAGGTCAGATCTCTTTCAATCACGCAGAGGGGACAACATATGTCTAACTAGGATAGAGGGATTGAGAGGTAGAATGTTTCATATGTTGTGTTCCAGGTCGGATCATTTCAATCATGCAGACGAGACAATATATGGATCACAGAAAGGAAGAATTGCACAGATAAAGAAGATGCATAGAAATAGAGTTGCATATGTTGCCTTCCAGGTCGGATCTCTTCCAACCACGTAGAGGAAGCAACATATGACTGACATATAGAAATCAACAAAATAATTTCCTACAGACCTACTTTATCAGAACCCCACAGTTTCCCTATCAAAACTAGAATTAACGACATAAGTTCATACATCAAGGAAAAGTTGAACCACTATTCTAGATGCGTATTAATTTAGTGTATCATGTGGGTTCTCGTGTTTATCTTACTACTCAATCTACTCGAGCGACGTATGGTCATTTAAAACAATACTATATAAATCCACACTATCAAATCCTTCGTTCCTACCAGCACATTGAACACCGAGTCTAGACGATTCAGATTCAGTCCCTTCCACATGTTTAGACTGTCCGTTATCACTTTATCATGATATCACTTCCCAAATAATACCTACTAAATAAAAACTATAAGAAGGAAAAAATTTGTCTTCAAAATGAATCAGTTTAAGATAAACTCAGGAGTATCAAGAAAAAAAACTCAAATTATAAATCATCGATTAAATTTGCATCCAGAAGGTTTGAGAACAGCACGTAGAATCTGAGAATAGATCCGAAAATTCTTCACATCATTAAGCACAAAACCTATGAGTGATCCCTTCCTTTCTTTCTTTCCCGAAAAGGACACATACTCTCAAACAAAGCTTTGAATGTTGTATAGTTGAGAGATGCCTCCTTTCATGTGCCAGGAGCATCCACTATCAACAAATCGAAGTCTGATGATATGCCTCCATAGCTGCTCCGACACTAAGTGGGATCAGTTGGTCTTTGGAACCCAGTCCATTTTGAAACTGGGTTGACCTTTGTCGTCCTTGCAAGGCACACTCTCCCATGACATATCCTGCTTATCACAAACAAAAGATGAAGAAACGTTAGAAGCATTACGAGATTTGGGATATTGAACCTTTGGTACCCATTTTTAGTTGGGTTTAACCCATTTCTTGTTTGATCTGATGGTTGCCATATCGCTTGCTTTTGAACTTGAAGCTGATCTTCGAGATAACTTTGATCTGACTGATCTTAGTTTCACTAGAGCATCTCTTGGATTGGACTTCTTGGCCGACATTCCCTTTTTCACTTTGGGATTTTGATTCTGGTCCTTTTGTGCATTCCAATCACCATTGTTTGAACGTGGTCTGGAAGGGTTTCTTTTGAAGTATCTCCCTCTTGGCGTGTTCTGTCAGCCTTATGTGTAGTAGGTAACATATGCATGATTTGGACAATTTTGGGCAATGTGTCCAGGTGTTCCACAGTGAAAACATGTCTTTTTCTTCATTGGGAAGTTGTTTCATCCTGCCCCTGGTCGCGTATTCTTCCCTTGCCTTTGATTGTTCCCACAAGCACACTTGCAGAAAGCATTCTGTTTTGCTTGTGTTGGTGGCCTGTATTTACCAATAGTAGGTTGATCAGAAGCAACTGAGTTCGAAGCAACAGATTCTCGGTTCAACGAATCATTTTTTTGTTCAATAATGCTCTCCTTGTTCTCATCTTACACTACTTACCTTTATAAATAGCAAAATCATTAAAATCATTCAACTCAACACTTTCTGGCACAACCATGGTAGAATTATCAATGATGTCATCGAATATACTGAAAAATTTGAGTCACCAGACTTTGACACAGAATCAGCACAAGACAAAACATTAGTTTTAGAGTTACAAATAAGAGTAGCATCGTTTGAAACAAAAACATCAAACTCTAAAACAATCTTATTATCAGACACACTGTCTTCAGCAGGTTTCTTGCAATGACTTAGAGGTGGATCTACATATGAAGTAGAAGCATTAGTATTTTCAATCTTAGTACCACTTATCGGCATAAATACAACAGGTTTTCCATGTTTCAGATGTGCCTCTTTGTCCATTTCTTCTTTGGTCAAAGGGTTATATTGATAGTTATGATTAAAAGGAGGAGGCACTTTATCATACCCCAGACCCTTTTGTTGGTTATCTTTAAATCGCAAACTATTTTCCATCATTGATGCAACTACTTCACTTGACACATCAAATTTTCTGAAATTAAAATCTACATTTTCAAACTTAATTTTCAATGTGTCATGCTCGGTAGTTACAATGGCAAGTTGTTTCTCGATAAAGTTGTAGCACTCACACTTATTGTTATAATCTTCTTGTAGTTTTCTAAAGTCCTGAGTCTTGGTCTCTAATTTTTCTTTTAGAGGTCTTTGGCCTTTTCTAAGGGTATATCCTTCATATTTAAGGTCCTCATTTTCCCCTTTTTGGTAACTCAATTTGTTCACGAAGAAATTTAATATAAGTTTCAGAAGATTAAGAGCATGAACCTTCATTGAACGGGATGCTTGAAGAACTCATTATTTACCAAAAATGCCCTTTGACTAAAAAACTCAAAAGTCAACCTTAAAAGTCAAATTTAAAAAGTCAAACCGAAAAGTTAAATTTGAAAATTTGAAAGTTAAATGAGAAAGTCAAAGTTCAAAGTCAAAGGTCAAACTTGAAAAGTCAAAGTCAAAATTTGAGGTCAAAGGTCAATTTAGAGATTCAAAAATTAAAAGCTAAAATTTTTGAAAGAAAATGGAATTTAAAAATAAAAAGAAATTGATTTATGGGTTAAAAGTGTTAAAAATGTGAAATTAGATTCGAAATGGAGTCCTTTTGAATTAAATTCGGAACGTGAATAACATCTCGCAAGCTAGATGAGTTGGAAGGGGCGCTGGTTGATGATGCGAGAGGCTGCGAGTTCGATCATTACAACCCCCAAAACCCTTTTGATTTATTTACTACAGGTCCAAATCAGGACATGAGTTGGGACGAACACGTGTGAGATGCGAGGCTGAGAACTTCAGAGGCCGAAAACGTCGGGGGCCGAACACGCTGCTGGGCTGTGACAACCCAAAGTTCATTCCGTTACATTACCTCGTTTCCATTGACAGAATATTCAACTTTATAAAAATTCCGTTAATAAGAGGTCGTCAAATAAATAAATGTTTTATTTATTTATATTCATATGTCGTTATTCGTCGTAATAAGATAAAGAAAAGCGTAAAGTCCAATTCCATATAAATTAGAAAAAGTTAATTTTATTACGACCACTAAATCAGGTGCGACCAAAAGCCCCGTTTAACGCTAGTATTAGGTAGATTTCCACTGAGCCCCAACTCCACCCCCTATATAAGGGAGAGTAAACTCCATTTCCATCTTTTTACTCTCTCTCTACAACTTTTTCCCGAGCCAAAAATCATCCGTTTCGATCCCCAAACGAGTAGGTAAACTATCCTAACTTGTTATATAGCTTATCTAGCTTGCAAATTCGAGTTTAAAACATAAATTAGGGACAAAATGATGTGTTTACAGCCCAAGAACACTCTTGGACCGTGAACACCGTTTAATGGGGTTTTTAAGCCCCCAAACCCCTTCAGATTGTCCTTAAGGCTTAGATATGACTTGTAGGCTTATGGAATCGCACTTAGAACACCTTGAACTATCATTTTGGGGAGTAAACATGAGTTTATTTCCCAAGAATATCCTTGGGCCGTAAACTCCTCATTATGGGGAGTAAACTCATGTTTTGAGTGTTTAAAAGCCACTTAAACACACCAATGGCCTTAGAATAAATTCAAGAAGCAACCACCAACAAGTAAGGGACCTTTAACATGATTAAAACAACTCCATAAGGAGCTTACGACCGTAAACCCCTCAAGAATGGGTAACTGGGCTGTAAACTCCTATATAGGGGTTAAATGGTGCGCTAAACTCCCCATTTGACTTAGAAAAATACATAGGATTTATTCTCAATCACTTAAGCCCTTAAAACACCCAAGAAAGATGTCCTTGGGAGCTTACGGCCACAAACTCCCTTGGTTAGGGCCGTCAACTCCCATTTGGTTCATTTAAGTGCCTTAAATCCATTCATACCTTTTATATTTGGACCTAGCAAAATTCAACAATTGAGATAAGGCCTTTAAGCATCCTAGAACACCCTCACCATGAGTTTACGGTCGTAAACTCATGGGGAGTTGTCCCAGGGCTGTGAACTCTATATATAGAGTTTACTCTTGAAGAGTAAACTCCATTCCTAAGCCATTTAAGCCCTTAAATGTTACCCGCGACACCCCAAACACTTAATCAAAGTGTTTTCCGCACTTTAGGATGCGTATACTTGTTTAATTGGTATTATATATACTAATTGTATGTAAACATATGTTATGATATGTTAATAGGTCACTAAGTGTGTACAAGTCTTTACTCGACACTAAACACTCAACTGGCAACTCCGTCGGATCCACTTACATCAGGTGAGTTCATACCCCTAAATGAACCTTTTAAATGTTTTTACATGTTTTATAGGGGGGAATACAAGTTAAACATGCCAGTCATCATATCAATCACATGTGATTGATAACCCGCATGCACAAGGATTTACCACACTGTAAATTGTTTTACCAAGTAGGATACTATAAATGGTTTTCTAAAACGTTTTCACTTGTTCAAAACTCTTACTTATACTGTTTTATCAAAGTTTAATTTTAAACTGGTTTATGAAAGGTTTCCAAAGAATTTCTAAGAGTTTTCAAACTTATTTTACAAAGAATACCAAGTTGTGATTTTCTTAAGTATAAAGGTTTTTCCAAGGTTTTCATCAAGGTTTTCTTTCATGTTGTATACTCTTACTTGTTAGATACCACTGTTTCGCTTCTACTTAGTTTAAACTCCTACTTGATAACGCTTTCACTTCGTGATGCGTTTATATCGTGATACGCATATAAATAATGATTGAAGGACTTAGGAAGGCTTGTCCGCTATTTCATTTTCTTCGTTGAGATGTGGTCTGGTGGGATCGGATGGTCGTCTGAAGGTCGTTTGATTCATTAGTTATATATTATGTATACAAGCATAGACATATAGCTTTACATTAGTCAGTTCAGTTATGAGTCTCTACCACTAGTTAAGCACTTATATTGGAAACCCACTACCCACTATTTGGGATGCATCTTTGGGACACGGCCTTCTCCGTCGTCTAGTTGGTAACCAGAGTCTCCTGTAAGGAGAGCGGACATTGTGTCTATAGATCTATACGGGATTGACACCCTCGCACCCTGAATGCTAGCTACAGTCCACGCCCTACCAAGCCAAGGGGTGACAAATGTCATAGTTTATATAGACGCTTGTAGGGCGTCAAGTACTCTAGTGTCGGTTAGTATGGTTACGAGTATCCCAGGTTACCTTATAATTCATGGCCTTAAGGTAACGGTATTTTACACTGTATGCTAGAAACCCACTCTCAGAGTCACACTGTTTTTGGACCTTGCTAGCTGTATCTTCCATTTGATACTATCTGGGTCTGTATTCCCTGTTTTAGACCTTACTAGCTGTATCTTTCATTTGATACTGTCCGAGGTCTGTATTCTCTGTTTTTAGACCTTGCTAGTTGTACCTTTCATTTGGTACCATCTAAGGTCTGTGTGTGTCTCCCTTTGATTAGACTGAGCCAGGCGTGTCGTTTGTTTGATACTCTCCTGGACTCTATGATTCCTTTTGCCTTAGTTAGCAGTCTTCACTGCTGAGGCATATGTTATTTCCCTGATTTCTCTTCCTTTCTTTAATAATCAAATTATGTATTTTGATAATGATACCGATTAGGGGAAAACTACTTTTTACCACATAACTCCGTCCAGTCTTGGTAGAAGACTGCTTTTATTAAAGAAAATATAGGATTTTCTGGAAAAGACACTAATTTAATGGATACTCTAAAACCACCACTTTTATTAAAGTTATTTGAATAAAATGACACTAAAATACTTATGAAGTCACCAACATTTGTAAAAATGTTGATACTCATTTTTCAAATAACTTGTATTCTCAGGTTAGCATTAGACAAGTACATCCCCGGAGCCTTTGACAAAGACATTTTAGTACCAAGCTGCACCTATATTATTACTTGTATTATTTTGATGTATTGTAATGTAAACAATGTAAAACTATTACTATTAATGCAATGGTTGTTGTACTTTGATTACTATAATGCATGTGTTGTGATACTTGACATGACGTCATCCACCCCAGAACGTTTCCGCCGTTCCGGTTTTGGGGTGTGACATGGGTTGAGGTGTTGCTGGACCGAGAACAAGGCTGACCGGGAATACTGTTGAGCCGTAAACGTCCGAGAAACCCTAATTCGTGATTACGGCTGCCACTGAAAAACCGTAGCCACAGACGTTTCTTTGGCCGAGATCCATCCTTCGGCCGTGAACCCTTCAATGGCCATGAACACTTTGCAGATTCCGTGAAAAACAATGTTTTTGCACCTCTTTTTTCTCAAAAACTCGTTTTTATCAAAAAAATGAAGAACTAACCCTTCGAACTTTTCAAAGATCTACCCAGAAACGCAAAAATTCTTCAAATATAAGATGAAATACGCTCCAGATCTGGCCAAAATGATTGATACAATCCAAGCTCTGATACCACTTGTAAGTCCCAAATCTTCTTGAGTATTAATCAAATCCATTTGTGGTGCGGAATCCCAATCAAATGGATGATGCCAGATCAAAAATAGAAGAGAAGGAGAAGAAATCATATGAATCTTGAATGTATTGATGATATGAATGATGTTCCTTACACAAGATTCATTTTCTCTCTCTAAAACACACCTTGAGTTTCACATACTTAAGCTCCTTTTTCTCTCTCTTCTCTCTCTCTCTCTTAGTCGTACATACACATTTATGACCCCACTAACACTGTTTATATGAGAAAGACAACCACAAAAGGGTTCACGGTCGTAAACACCCATACAACCGTAAACTAGACTGGAAAAAATATAATTGCCTAGAAAGGTTAAGTATAAACCAATATTTTTGACCCAACATAACACCACTGAATACATTGTCAACATTGATTCCAATCCAGTAGCCTGTAATTCTAAACTGCAACCTACTTTAGCATGATCCTCCACTCAAGTAGAATTTAGAGTTGTAGCCTCCACCACTACTGATGTACGATGGATAGTTTCTTTACTCTCTAAACATTGGTATGAATCCAATGTGATCCCAACTATATACTGTGATAATTTCTATGCTACTGAGTATTCTACCAACCCTGTTTTCCAATCAAGGATGAAAGATCTAGCTCTTGATTTTCATTTTGTTCAAAAAAATGTTTAAGATGGATCCATTCATGTCACTCGTATAAGCAATGATGACCAGTTTTCAAATGCATTAACCAAACTATTGCTCAACCACAAGTTTCATACAATTACACTAAAGATTGGACTTTTTTCCAAATCGTCCATCTTGCATTGCAGAAGCCTATACATACATAGCCCAGATCCGAATTTAATTTACCATGTATATTTCATCACATGTTTATTTACTTTTTCATTTATTGAAAGAGATTGAAATAGTCATAATTTGTTGTTGTAATAGATCCAATACAATTGAATCTCTTTTTGTATATGTACATATTTCCAATTCATTATGAAATACAACTCCTACTTATTCACTTATTCTTTCTTTGTGGTAAACATATATAGGGATACGTTAGAGATACATCAAGTATATCTAATAATGAGATGACAACCAATTATGAAATTTTTCTTGATATGTGGGGGTTCGATAATAAGAAAATTGTCACTTGGATCAACAACTATGTGATACAACCAATTGAAAGCTAATTGGAAAATATGATATGGTTAAAGAACTTTGGGATCACTTCGACGGACTATATAGTGGGTCTAATTTTGATAAATAGTATGATTTTTAGACATATAATTCGAACACTCCAATGGAATACTATGAGTGTCCAAGATATTTATATTTTTATGTATAATATGTGGGATCACATGACCCTTACATTTAATTTTTTGTAGAATTAATTCAATCCCTAATTGTGAGGAAAGAAGAAAAATGTTTGATTTGGTTTTTTATGGCATTATTTTATGATTTTGAATGATTCTATGGAGAAATATCTAGTGACATATAACTTGCATGAAATGTTAGATATAAAAATAATATGGGGGGGTCTAAGAGAGTAAAAGTTATGATTTTTCTTTTGGGAACAATTTTTTTATGAAGTAATGTTATGGCTTCGGTGTACATCATTAATTCAATATAATGAAGTGTACTTCATTCTTCAAGGGGGGAACTTTGAATAAAGAAGAAAAGTTTGAGAGAACTTTGTTTGCTTCACCAAGGTTATAAATAATATTTGATCATGGAGCGAAGAAAATATTTTCTCCAACAATAAATGAAGATAAGAAATTGTTTGCTAATCAGAGTTAAGGAGTGAAGATAAAAATGAATCATTATTGATTAACTTTGTGAGTAAAGATAAGAAAACTACCATCAACAATAAAGACTTGACTAAGTAAGAAAAGATAAAAATGTATCATTATTGATTAACTTTGTGAGTAAAGATAAGAAAACTACCATCATAGGATTTAACTTTAAAATATGTGGATCTAGATTCATTATTTCTAGCATCTCTAAAAATGGTTAAAAGTGGTTTGATCAAAAGATTTTGTAAAAACAACTACTATTTCTTTAGCATTTGGGACAAAAATCAATTCAATATTTCCTTTCAAAGTATTCTCCTTAATAAAATGATTCATAGAGTGTTAAATTTGATTATATAAGACAAAAATGCCACTTTTAGAATCATAGTAGATTGGTACTTGGAGTATTTTGTACTGATACCATAAGTTGTTATTTCATCCATAACAATTGAGAGCAACAACTGGTATTAACCATCCATATGACAATGGTTGTCAAAATCTCACCACAGTTCTTCTTCCTTGACAACCGGTATACTACTATACCACCAGGGAATGAAAATCCACATGAAATATTTTTTCGATATAAACTACATCTTGCATGGTCTGTATTTATCAAATCTTGTAAAGCGATGTTGTTTCCTGCTTGGTATCAAATACCCAAAGTCTTTTTGCCTTAATATATCAAAAACTTGCTTAAGTATGCTAAGATTGGATATATTAGGATTAGCATTGACCAAGTATACAACCATGTAGAAAATATTTTTCTTCGATTAACTGGAAGTTAAATAAAGCAAGGAACCAATCATTCATCGGTAGATCTTAGAATTAGTAGATGCTCCAATGGGGGTATGAAGTCAATTTGTAACCAAAGCTCATAGGAAGATTCATTTATGAGCAGTTACGCATCAAATATTTCTTTAAGAGTTTGGATGTGTACTCATCATGATGAATATAGATTCCTTGACTGATTTGCTTCATTCTGAAGACAAAGAAAGAACCATATCTTGTTAGAAGGCTTGTAAAATATTTGATTTGATGAAAACTAATATCGCATCCACATAATTCTACACAAACGTAAGGTTCACAAACCACCCAAGAAGCAAAATACTAGAATATATAATATTGATCAGTATGATGATGTCAAAGTATTCATGGAGCCAATTATATAGAAAGAAAAAGAATGGTATTCAGAATATATACATGTTTTATACCAATTTAAAAAAAAATGTTTTCAACTACTAATCTAAATAATATCTTGGTGTGAGTTGCTGAATACAAAAAGAATTATGAGTATGATAAAAGTGATATAAGGAAGAATATAATGTGGTATTTGAAAATCACAAAGACACTTTCGGATATTGTTATAATTATAACACCCAGTTGTAACGTCCTATTTTCACAACAAAAAATTTTCATTTTTATTAAGGTAAAGCTTCCCAATTTATTAATTCATTAATTAAGAAAACCATTTATTCCAAATTAAATTTATTAAATATTAGTGTATTGTAGAAACGCGGAAGCGTCAATGTTGTTAATGACTGTGTACAGTCCCGTCTTCTCCTTCCAGCAATAATCGATGATACCTAAAACCATTAACAACTAGGTAAGCATAAAGCTTAGTGATTTCTCCCCCCCCCCCCCCCCCCAAAATACTACCATATAAACATATCACATATAGAATCAAACATGTCGAGTGCAATCATCATCGGGATGGAATATCCCCGGTTGGAATGCCAATATATAACAGGTCCTATCAGCCATCGGGATGGAATACACAAGGTTTGTTAGCATATCGCCTCAACCCTACAACTCTTCCTGAGCCTCCATGCCTACGGCTTACAACCGGTCAGCACCAGGTATCTTGGCCTACCACACAAAGCAGGGTCGCCGCAACCAAAACCAAACACAATATGTTGACATATAAACAATCAAGATCAAGTAGCCAAATAATACAGGCAACCAGTAATCATATAACTCACTACTTCCTACTAATCCTCTCACAACATACAACCCCACTACCAACTAACCTCCATAGAATGTGTACCTATAAGTAACAAGGTGTGAGATAGACACCCAAACAGATGGTCCTACTCTAGAGCCACAACGAAACAAGGAACAAGCAAGAGAGCCTAGACCAAGAGTTCTCAGGCTATCCTACATGACCATATATAGTCCCTAAGGGCAATCCATAGTTGATAACCAACAAGCATATATAACGTAAAGTTCTACAGGTTGTTCCCACAAAGCTACATACTCAATACCAAGAGATAGACCTAATAGATCACTACACCATAAAAACATACTTAATACCAGAACACAGATCTAATAGATCACTACAGCATAGCAGCATACTAAATTATCAACAATCAAAAGAATGCATGGTCGTATATACTCAAAGGTAAGATACTCACCCAGAAAGATGATCCTACTCTAGAACCACAACCAAACAATGAACATGTAAGAAAGTTTAAATCAAGAGTCCTTAGTCTATCCGACAAGACTATATACGGTCCTTAGAGCATCCGTCTACTAACAGATAACCAAAACTAGTGGTCCGGCATTGGTGCCTACGACCCATGGGTATATGAGGCGAAACTAACCTCGATATGCATGTAGATGACCGTTTTCGCAATGAAGGACTCTACCAGCTTTAACTCACTTCCAATCACCTACATGATTATACTTGAGCCGATACCCGATCATAGGTTATAGGCACTTGCAACAGTAACTACCCCATATGAAATGGTGACTAGGGTTTCACGTAAATGACGATTAGGGTTAAGTAATACCACTTAAACCATTAAGGACTTAATCAACTAATAGTAGGACTAATTAAGGTTTGACGTAGTCATTCTCGGGTGAAATAATAATCCAATCTACAGCCCAAATACGCACCCGGTCATTGTCTAAATAGAGTTCCTCAATTCTGGAGTTTTTTCACATAGGATGATAACTAGGATTAGTGTTCCACACTTAACCCTTTAAGGACTTAACCCATTAAGTCCAATATTACATTAAGCTAATTGTAGAGAATTATTAAGTACTATTTTAAGGTTAATTAATAGTTTTAACATGGGTCCCAACAAACTCCAAAAATAAGGTTTCTTGACATTATGGTTTTTTATACCCTATTTAAGGTTTCCAACTCCTTAAGTTAGATGATTAGTGAATTAATTAAATATATATTGAATAAATTGGGCACCACCCACTTCCACCTCGGGCAGTGGTGGTTGGAGGTGGTCTGTGGTGGTAGTCACTTGCACATGGCGGCAGTTAGAGTGATAAATCAACGATCCAAGCACACATAAAATATCTTACATTACACACAAACTAACACAAAAAAGAACGTGGAAAATTTAGCGATACAGCCACCAAGATGGTGAAAAAGGGAGGCAGAAGGCAGTAGCCATCACCGTGGTGATGGGTTTTCTTCAACTTCCAACCAAAAACCAAACATACAACCTTACACAATAAAAAACTTGCACACACCATGTAACACACACACACACATTAACCACTCACAGTAGCTGGTGGTGGCAGAAAGAGCAACATGGACAACAGCTACCATGGTTGGTTGCCATGGTGTTCCTTTACGATCTCGGCCAACCCAAAAACACATTGAAACACACGAACACATGAAAAAAATACACAAATGCTATGAAAACCCTTTTTGGGGGTGGTATGACGACCATATTAGCAGATGGGAGGGTCGTACGAAAGGCAGCAGTGGTGGCTAGCTTCGGCGAGATAGAAAGAACACGAGGACCAGTCAGAGTAGCAGCAGCAAATCCCGTGTTGCGGCTGCGGATTGAGACAAAAAAGAAGTGGTGGAGGAATGCTAGCAGTGGTCGTTCGCGGTCATCTACAATCTTGAAAGCTTTCCCATACAGTGCTACTCGTCGTCGACAGTAGGATAGTTGCGGTGGTAGTTCAACGAAGGGGACGATGGCATTGGAGATGGGAGAAATAAGGGTGGTGACCGCTGGATCTTTTAGGGTTAGGGTTTGTATGGGTTGTCGCATGAGGATACGAGGGGAAAATGGAGGAGTGTCGGGTTTTAAGTCCTGCTCCTACTTTCAAACATACATTCCATTTTATTCATTTTTAGTCCTTTCCATCAAAACCTTTTCAAACTAAACACAATAATAACCAAACATCCCTTGCTTCCTAAAATATTTACATTACAAGTCCAAAAGTTAAACATTATCCCCCTTTGACACAAAAGTACTACTTTTAACTCCCTGATTTCCACAATTTATTACATTTAACTCCTTGCCCTAATACTCCAATAATTTATTACAAATTTAGGATCAATATAATATATATATATATATATATATATATATATATAAATATATGTATGTATGTATATATATATATATATATATATACATATATATATATATATATATATATATATATATAAACATATAAAAATACATCTCGGGGATTTTAGGGCTTATTATTTATTCATTTACTTATTTATTCACTTATTTTATTTTATTTTAAATGAATGTTACAATTCTGTCCCACTTAAATTAGAGTTTGTCCTCGAAATTAGCTCTCACTTCTACTTCACGATGAAGTGCCCCTACAACAACCAAAATGAATGAAAATCCACATAATCAATCAGTCTTTGAGGTTCTCGGCCAAATTTTGTCGCTCTAAACCCGCCCAAAAGGGCATCACCGCAATGAAAACTAATTAATCTTATGTTGTACTGAACCACACTCTTACTTTGCTTCGACAGTCCAGTTGAGTTATCTACTATCAACATTGGGGCTCACCCCTAATAAAAAAAAATAGCCAAGTGAACCCTCATCCTGAGCTCCTAACACAGTAGGGCATAAGAATAGGCACCCTACAGATGTCATCACAACCAAGACTAACACGAATAGAAGGGAAAATCCAACAGATGATTGTGATCTTAACGCAAAACCCAACCTAAAGAGTTAGCACTTGCGTAGAAATCTTGAACTTAGAGGAATCCGAAATAGAATATAATCTTGCCTAAGAGTCATCTTGTTGCAAGGTTCCACTCTCCCCCACTTGAAATATGCTAGAAAATGAGAACTTCATAGTCCTTCGATACCCAGACTATCTCGAACTCCACCACTTGATCCCAAAAACTGATATCTACATACACATGAGAATTTGAACTCACTCAACATCCATATATTCCCAAAAACTGATATCTACAGACACATTAGATCAATTTAAACAAAGCTAAATAAAATAATTTCATTGAACTGATCATCTAAGATTACAATTGAATTTAAAAAAGTAGATTCAAGTTTTAGACACACATCAATACTACCACAATTTTTAGATAGAAGAACTACCAACTCAACTCTCAATACTCGGAACCCCGATGGTCCCCTGACGACCATCGGGTAACTGCCAAGCTAAGGGTGTAGGATCCAACACCTCACTGAGAAATGGGCAATGAGCCTTGATGTGGCCATACTGACTGCAATGGAAACAAACTTGTGCACTCCACCTGCAGTATCTACCAAAATTACCCTCCTTGCCATACTGACTACATGACAAAGATCTATGTCTCCCTCCAACTGATCCTAAACTCTAGCCGACATAGTTGAACCGCTTTGTTGTAGGTTGTGACAAATGTAGATCCTAACACTGCTCCCTCACCTTGGTCTCTATCTTAATCTATCGCCTCCTCATGGCATCCTGAAGCTCAGCAAGAGAACCATAGTGTTGGATGGACACGAACTATTGAATATCCATCTTGAGCATGCTTAAATACCGAGTCATCTAAGACTGCTATAAAGCAGCAAAATCATGACTAAACAAAGCCCTCTCAGTGAACATCTTGGTGATCTCTATCACTGACTCGGTTATTTGTGTCAGATATAGGTATTCTTGTGCCAGTCTCTCCCTCTCTACCAGGGGAACATACCTTTCACAGAACATCTCTAAGAACTATTCCCAAGTCATTGTGTCCCTTTGCTTAGGAGTATAAGAACTAGTCACCAGTATCCACCAATCCCTTGCCCCCGACCTGAGAATGTTCAGGGCAAACTCGACCTTCTGATCATCCGGAAAAGAGTAGATGAAGAAACAACCCTCCACATCTGATGTCACACCCCAAAACTGGAACGGCGGAAACGTTCGGGGGTGGAGGACATCATGTCAAGTATCACGAGATATGTATATGGTAAGCAAGTAATGAACAACCATTTCATTTAGAAAGAAATTGTTTACAATGTGTGTGTTTACAAAACATAGAATTCATAAACAAATAAAAAAACAAGACCTGAAGCTATAATGCCCCATCTTCTGCATCCCCAGCACGAGCACCTGTCTAATAGTCTCCTGAGAATACAAGTTATTTGAAAGAGTTGATCAGCAATTAAGCTAGTGAGCTCATAAGATTTAAGTGATGTGAGTAAGCTGTAAAGCATTGTGGAAAATATATATGTAAAAGTGATGTAAGTTGTAAGTTCTGTTTTGAAAGGTTCGCCTGTTCCTCTAGAAAATCATATATTTCCTACTTGAATGAAAGTTAAGTAAAATGGCCCTACAAGCCTTTCTATGGGTAACAAGTGGGTACAAATTATATATACTCAGAGTAAACAAACAATCGATCGTGCGCATCTGCCCTAAGCTCACAACCCAACGGGGAATAGAAAGTAAGGCGGATAGCACACATTCCATTAGTTGTTAGATCATTGTTATATATAACTCTGGTGTATTCACTTGTTGCTCATGGAGTTATTTGTAGTGGTTCCTTTATATCTAATGAAAAGTTCTTTAAGAAAACCTATATTTTTTATAGTAAAAATAATGACTACGGCGACTACTTTTAGAATAGCTTTGTTTATACTACTATATATAATCTGATGTCGGGTTGAAAGTTAATTGAGTGAATCTGCCCTACACCCACAATCCAACGGGAACAAGAAGTAAGGCGGAAAACACATCGTTAATTATCTATTTGGTATTAGCTTTATATATAAACATGGTGTATAAACTCAGGTGTTATAGAGTTATTCACCTAAAGTCTCTAAAACTGTACTGGCTTAATAAAATGGATTAAGCCCTTATCGGGGAAATCTCTAGTTTTGTATACCAAAAGTACTGACTTTGAAAAGTAAGTTTTGTACTTAGAAAAACTGTGTGTTGACTGTGTGTACTATAACCTGATCCATACCTGGTACCCTTATGATGACTTAATGGATACTAAGCATATATATATATATATATATATATATATATATATATATATATATATATATATATATTATATACATATATAGAGTCGGGTAGATAATAGATTGGGTGACCTCATTCCAAGCCCACAATCCAACGAGAACAGGAAGTGAAGCAAAGAGCACACATCCTATTAGCTGTCAGAATCTATTAACATATATATATATATATATATATATATATATATATATATATATATATATATATATATATATATGTATATATACTATAGTGTATACATTAAGGAATCATAAAGTTAGCATCATGATCCTAACCTTTAATCGCCTTCTACCAAGGCATCTTCTGTTATGTGTTAAACTTGACTGTTCCTTTATCAAATGTAAAAGTATATTCTCCCTAGTTTATGACTATCTTGACTAGAAAATAGATCAACTATCAAGTGGTATTGTCACTTTATGAAAGTAATGGGAAAAGTAAGTACATAGATGTCGTTTATAATGACATGCATATATACTAATAACCTAAAACCATATTTGTTTTTTTACGGTCATAATGTGAAAGCTAGAACCCCTACTTCACGCTCTCAATGAAAAGAGATTAAGGGAACCAACCACGACCCCATCAATTCCTTGCAAGCCGTGTAATTCACATTAAAGTTATATGATCATCTATAGCCAATATAACTATCACTACTGCGTTAGTGATTCATTGATATAATTAGATCATGTTTGTGTGTTCTCATGCTATAGCATCTTACCCTATTTGTTATGTTCTATTCTGGTATTGTTTGATTCTCTTCACTATTTGTTCTGTTATGGTACTGTTTCTTTGTGTGCTTTATTGTACTAGAAATAATGAATAGCATTCGCCTAAACTACACCTATAATAGTTTACTAATATTCTACCTGGACTGATACCAAAAAGACTCATATATCTTCTAAGTTATGTTTCTACTCAAAAAAACAGAGTTTTGTATAACTATAAAGTAACATAACTTAAAACGACATTTAAAATGTTTTGAAAACTTATAAATAACATAAGTAACATTTTGAAAGATGTTTAACAACTAACATTTACACAATTATCATTGTGTTCAACCTGTATCCCCCCCCCCCCCCACCTTAAAACAGATCAAATAGTTTAAAATATTCATTACGGGGTATAAACTCACCTAATGTGGGTGATTCGATCGGGTATGCGCGTACGGATGAGAAATTTCACGAATGAAGTCCCGTGACACAATAAGTCCTAAATGACATATAAGGACATATATTGACATGAATATAATGTTTATAAACAACTATATGAAAGGAAACACCTTCCGGGACTAAGAAACACCTTGGCTAGGTGTTGGAATCACATGTGATTCAACAAAAGGAAGTGAAATGGCAATAATTGGTGTTTACGGTTTTGTAACCAACTCCACTTGAGTTTACGGTTTTTGGACCATTTGTCCTTGGGTTTAAGGTAGTAAACCCAAATGGTTCATGGTCAAATGATGTTTTCAAGTCTTATACACTTCCGGGTAAAGGTCTAGGCTAGTTTCTAAGCTTAAGGAAGAAGTTATGGGGCATTATAACCCTCATT
Source organism: Lactuca saligna (assembly GCF_052625555.1). Taxonomy (NCBI): domain Eukaryota; kingdom Viridiplantae; phylum Streptophyta; class Magnoliopsida; order Asterales; family Asteraceae; genus Lactuca; species Lactuca saligna. The sequence goes on along the minus strand of NC_136421.1, from coordinate 109,746,200 downwards.
GGGGTCTTTACGGTTTTGGGATATCCCCAAACCGTATACACATAAACATGTGACCTTTTTGTGGTTTTCTTGCACTAAACACATCCAAGGAAGTTTCTATGTTTGATTCTATGGTTTGGCAAGAGTTTAAGGGGCACTTGGGCAACCTTTAGCACCCTTTTTAGGGTCTACGGTCCAAGGAGATTCTTGGACCATAAACACTAGTTCCTTGTGATATTTGGGTGTTTTCTTCATGCTATTAAGTTCTAGACATGTCAGGGTTGTTTCTAAGCTTGTTTCAAAGGTGTAGAGGGACTTTGGGCACCTTATTGCCACATTTTTAGTGTTCACAGTCCAAGAAGATTCTTGGGCTGTAAACACATTTTCTTTGGCGTGTTTGGATGATTTCATAAAGTATAACACTTAATTTAAGAATATTAGGGCTAGAAACACTTACAAGCTGAAGATCAAGAAGGAAAATTCGGATGGTACTTGAGAGGATTTGAGTTTGGATCTTGGAATTGTGAAAAAAAAAGTGAGAAAAATAACCAAGTCTCACTTATATAGTTATTAGGGTTTATGGTCCAAATACCATTTGGACCGTAAACTCAAACTCTTAGAGTTTTTGGAACCTAATTGATGCATAACAAACACTAGGGCATCCAATCTCTGGTTATCTCTTGAAGTACTAACTTTAAACCACTAAAACTTATTCCAAAAAGTTTGAAAGTTAGCAGAAATAGTTTTGACTCATATTGAAGTGGATGGTTGTACATAATAGAATTTTTTGGGTTGTCACATCCGACAACCATCTCATCACCATGATCAGGTCCGAGACCCCATCAAACTCTGGGGGCTGCGTACGATCGCAGTCATGATACTGGAAATCTCTCTCTCTCCTCATTCTATAATGGAAGCAATAGTTATGGTGGTTGCAGGAACAACAACCTTAGAAAGTGTAGCATAATGGTCTTCGAGATACTCCATCATAGCGGCCTTGACAGATTCAACCTACTCCGTTATCTGTCTCCGGACAAAATAAACAACATCCTTATGAATGGTCTCCCTGACATGGTCCCTAGTCAATGTTGGCCCATCCTGGCCTTGTGCTCCTGATCCTAATCTAGATCCAACCTCAAATCGTCTAGTAATTGGGTTATTGAAAATAAAATAGGGCGATATCAAAAAACACATATAACACCAGGGGAACCAACTCCCAACAAAACCCTAGGGTTTGTAACTTTCTTGATATGCATATAAGTTTTGTGCTTCTAGTAGTACGGGCATATACTACCTTTGATACCAACTCATATTTGTCTCAGAAGATCATCACAACAACCGTAACAATACCTGTAAATACACATACACTCTATCCTCTCATCCTAGAGGAAGGCTAAACATTACACAACTGTTAAAAAGAACCCACACAACTCATCCACAAAACTTCCAACAACCCTTTAGTACTCGTGTATGCAGATCATACATAACACTAGATCCTATAGAAAGTCAAATATCTAATTCCACCCTAAGCGCTTCATCAAACAAGAACATGAAATAAGGCTAAACCAAACAATCTCAAGCTATAGAATCTTAGTTATGTATAACTATGTTGGATACACTAAGCAACTACAATAATGATGTCAATTTCATACAAGAAGAACCCTAGGCTATCATGCATCATATGTGACATCCCCATTTTCACGCCCAGAAAAGACCGATTTTGTTTATGCTTTATAAAAATCAGAGTTCTTCTTTTAATAAAAATGTTGCGGAATTTGTTCCCAGAAAAACATGATAAATACGTTATTAAAACATTTCCGAAGAAACGTACTTTATTCATTTTAAAATGTTTAGGATGTCATCGTCAATACAGGAACATAAGCATAAACAAAACTTACATTTATTTACACTAGTGATCTACATCTCTTTAAATCTCTCAGTCTAAAGTAACTTCGTATCAACACCTGTGACATAAATAAACTGAGTGGGTCAGGTTGGGAAACCTGGTGAGTACATAGGGTTTTCAACCCACAATAATATAATTATTATGTTTAAACAATCAAACAATCAACCCAATTACTCATCCCCATTATCTTCTTTAGTCTTCAGGATCTATCCTAAGAATCAGCTATTCCTCGTTTATTTATTCCTAAGGATCATCCTAAGGAATCGACACAAAGTCCATCATTACCAAGGCTTATAGAATATATCTGGTGAACACGTAGTCCGAAACATCTGGTAAACACTTAGTTCAAAAGTAACTAGTGAACACACTTAGTTCAAAATACCTAGTGAACACACTCAGTTCAAAGATACGTAGTGAACACACTCAGTTCAAAAATACCTAATGAGCACCTAGTTCAAAAATACCTACATGTTACGAACCTGCTATCGTTCCACTGGACCGTCTAGTATCGTCCATAGTCGTCATCTATACTCCACTAGATGACTGGATCACTGACAACACTGATGTCTCCCATCGTGTTATCACAAAACAACTATTTCATCTACCCATGTTTTACCCAACACATTTTGTAGATATAAAATACATATACAATTTAAATCATTTAAAACATATATAAAAATCTTTCACCCAGCATAGATAGCAAGTATTCAGACAATATGCACACACAGCACATAATTTATATTAAAATACTTCATATCTATGTGTAAGATGAAAGGGACCATGCACTCACCTGAGAAGGTGGTAACTCGATACTCGGACAGCGCTTCGTTTACTTTAAAATAATTTCCTTCGATGAAACCTAGTATTATCACCAATAGATTTTAGTCTATTATTCGCCGAGACTAATTAATACTCTAGCTATTATTACTATTATATAAGTGTAAAAAAAATACTTATATAACCCATAATAATAGCCCAAGTATTTATTATATGTTCTTAATAACGTTAATATAATTAAATAAAAACTATATTAAAAATAGCGTAGGCGTAGCTCACTTATAGCGGGTTTTATAGAAAACCAAGATTTGCTTGGAGCAGCGTTTCTGAGCCGAAAATCTCTTCTTCTCGGAGCCGTTGAGCACTCTGGGGCTTCTGCCTCGTGCTAGGGAGGTTCCCCAGGCTTTTCGGGGGATATCGGGGCTAGAGAGAGTAAAGAGAAGAAAGAATGCGAAAGGTGTGAAGAAAATGAGGGTGGGAGAGGTGGTATTTATAGGGTGAAAATGGCTGAACTTGGTGCCACATGTCACCATCTAGTGGCAAGACTTGGGGAGAAAGCAATGGCCAAGATTGTGCCACATCACCCATTTTCGCACAGCACACTTCCGACTTATAAAATCCGTAACTTTCACATACGACCTCTGTTTTTGACGTTCTTTACATCCACGCGTAGGTAAAAATAATATCTACAACTTTCATTTTGACTCCGTCGGCTAATTCTCGACCGATCTTAAATTTAACTGTACGAGGTGTTTAGACTGTTAAATGACCGCGAAGAATTCGTAACTCCTTCATGCGGACTCCGTTTTCGTCTGTCTTTTTACCCTTGAGTTCCTATTAATGAGATCTTCAACTCTCATTTAGGTCGCATAAGCCAAAAACCGCTCGAACTAAAATTCGAGTTTCGGGTTGTACACTACTAAGCCGAATCTTAGAAAAATCATAACTTCTTCATACGAAGTCAGATTTGGGCGTTCTTCTTATGGATTTTATCGGTTTAACGTATTCTACGACTTTCGTTTAGATTAGTAAGGCTAAATCTCGCTCTATCGTAAATTCACTTTTTACGCTTCCCGGTGCTGTGCCTGTTCCGTCGCGAAACTTCGACGAGTCATAACTTCTTCGTTATAACTAGGATTTCGGCGTTCTTTATATGTACGGACACCTTGTGACATATACTACAACTTGGTTCATTTTATTTATTCTAAATAATATTTTGTCGAAAAGTCATTTTCAACCCCTATTATCTCTTAATTGACTAGCTCGGATCTACGGGCGTTACAATTATCTCCCCCTTAGGATGATTACGTCCCGGAATCATCAACGGAACAGGGCAGTATAATGACTCCATACATTATCTCTTCATCCTAGGTAGTAATTGTAACTTCTATGTTGCTTCGAACGGGTATCTAACTCTTGGACTCCTTGATTGCAGACGGTACTTGGTCTTGCCCCTGGTCGTTAGACATTCAGTCATGACCATCGTGTCACAAGCTTATTCTTTATCAGAGACACCTTCTTCTTCTTAGGACAGGTTAATTTGATTGCTACAATTAATCGAGGTGTCATATTCTAATGACCTATTATCGTACGTAACAACGCTTAGACTCAAGTCTCTTAGAGTCAAATTCCGGAATGAAATATCCCTTCCTTCATGGTCTAATGTGATATAATCACATTTTAACATGTAGCATTTCTAGCTACCAACTGTTTTTTAACAACGAGCACAATACTTCTATTGATCGCTTTGATTTCAATCGTTTGGTTTAAGTCGGACGCTACATCAAACTTGGTTCTCTGAACCACATAACCTACTCATCGTAGTCGGACTCAATGTGATATGACCACTAGGGTCGGGATAACTTCAATTTTCTTAGTCATTACCGAAACAATGGTAATGAAATACTTGAATAAAACGAAATCAATTACTAGCTTCTTGGTAACCTTGTGACTTTCCCTGATCCAAGCGTGAGTCTTGTGCTTCCGGTAGTATATGCATCTACTACCTTTCACACCTGCTCATACTCGTCCCAAGTATTGTCTCATAGTTTTCCAAGTCACCATTCAAGAAAATCACATAACAGTTTAACACACCAGATAACAAAACGAAGATTTTATTATTTCTTGAAACTATTACATAGGTGTTCAAGTTCACCCTAGACTATGCCTCTAATAGGCTAAATCATATGGTTCTATCTCTTTGGCTACCTCATAGCTTGATCTTTGGGTATGAATTCCTCATCCTTGGTTCTTCGCATTGTTTTCTGCTTCGCCGAGGATCATGTGGAATGCCCTTGGCGTCGGTGGCGTTTCTGGTCTTGCTACTTTATTTTTCTTTGGGCAATTCCTTGAAAGATGCCCCCCTTCTTTACAATCATAACACAACCTCTTGTTGGATGTACACTCATTGGCGTAATGCCTAGACTTTCCACACTTGAAACATGTCACCTCTTCGCTGCATTTTCCAAAGTGTTTCTTCTTGCATTTATCACACCATCTTGCTTCACCTCCTCCTCTAGGCTTCGAGATTTTTCTCTCCTTGTTGGACCTTGAAGATCCTTCAAACTTCTGCTTCTCTCCTGCCTTATCTTTTTCTAGACCTTTTTCCCTTATCTGGGCCTCTGCATTCTTAGCTGCCCTAACAGTTGTTTTCAAGGTAGTTGCCATTTTGACCATTGGGCCAAAGTCAGTGGGTAATCCATTAGCAAACCTATCAATCTTGGAGAGTTTAGTAGGCACCAAGTAGGGGAATAGCTTCATCCTCTCGGTGAATGTGGTGGCATACTCATCAACACTCATCTTCCCTTTCTTCAGGTTCCGAAACTCTTTGTTTAGGTCTATCAGATCTATCTCTGAGCAGTACTGCATTTTCAACTATTCCAGGAACTCTTCCCATGACATCCTTAAGGCTTCTCCTCGTGGCATCGTATCTGCCAATAGCTTCCACCAGCTCAAAACTCCAATTTTCAGTTGTCTTACAGCGAAGATGGTCTTCTGTTTCTCGCTACAGTCGCAGCTCTTAAACACCATCTCCATCTCGTAGATCCAATCCATAATCTCAACAGGCTTTGGGCTTCCTGAGAGACATGGTTGTTTCGCACCCAATAAATTCGTGTACATTCGCCCATCCTTGTCGTTTCTCCTCTCCGGGCCATCCCTTTGATCACCTTGAGTCCCCACTTGACTCACTTGGCGGCTGTAGTTCCCTTCCTCCGATTGCTCAGGAATCAGCTCGGGTTGCTCAGTGAGCATAGTAGGTTCGTCCCTATTCAACATCCGCCTCATTTCTTCCCTTTGTTCAGCTAGCATAACCCGAATCATGGCTTGAACTCCAGCCATGGTGACTGGCTCAGGTGCAACTTCTTTTACAACAGGTATTTGCTGAACCACTGGGGGTTGGTTCCTATTCTCATTTGCATTCACATTTCCGCTACGGGTCCATGCCATCTTGATCTATACACCGAATAAGGTGAATCTAGACCCTTACATAGGATTGACGTTTAAATCATCCTTATCGCTCCGAAATGTTTATATGCTAGTTCTAATATCGTATTTGTACGTTTAGAATCCTAAACACATAAGGTTTCCAGATCCAGTTGGCAACAGACCATAGATCCGATCAAACTATAGCATAACAAATCACTTAGCACATAAAAGTAATTTAGGCATCATTCCTAAACTAAGCTAGTGCTCACACCTCACAATCACCGCTTAGCATTCTAAGTTTAAGTCTAGAAATAAATCCATATTCCTAGTTCGCTTAAACTAATGCTTTGATACCAACTGTGATATCCCCATTTTCACGGCCAGAAAAGACCAATATTGTTTATGCTTTATAAAAATCAGAGTTCTTCTTTTAATAAAAATGTTGTGGAATTTGTTCCCAGAAAAACATGATAAATACATTATTAAAAGATTTCCGAAGAAACGTACTTTATTCATTTTAAAATGTTTAGGATGTCATCGTCAATACAGGAACATAAGCATAAACAAAACTTACATTTATTTACACTAGTGATCTACATCTCTTTAAATCTCTCAGTCTAAAGTGACTTCGTATCAACACCTGTGACATAAATAAACTAAGTGGGTCAGGTTGGGAAACCTGGTGAGTACATAGGGTTTTCAACCCACAATAATATAATTATTATGTTTAAACAATCAAACAATCAACCCAATTACCCATCCCCATTATCTTCTTTAGTCTTAAGGATCTACCCTAAGAATCAGCTATTCCTCGTTTATTTATTCCTAAGGATCATCCTAAGGAATCGACACAAAGTCCATCATTACCAGGGCTTATAGAATATATCTGGTGAACACGTAGTCCGAAACATCTGGTAAACACTTAGTTCAAAAGTAACTAGTGAACACACTTAGTTCAAAATACCTAGTGAACACACTCAGTTCAAAGATACGTAGTGAACACACTCAGTTCAAAAATACCTAATGAGCACCTAGTTCAAAAATACCTACATGTTACGAACCTGCTATCGTTCCACTGGACCGTCTAGTATCGTCCATAGTCGTCATCTATACTCCACTAGATGACTGGATCACTGACAACACTGATGTCGCCCATCGTGTTATCACAAAACAACTATTTCATCTACCCATGTTTTACCCAACACATTTTGTAGATATAAAATACATATATAATTTAAATCATTTAAAACATGTATAAAAATCTTTCACCCAGCATAGATAGCAAGTATTCAGACAATATGCACACACAGCACATAATTTATATTAAAATACTTCATATCTATGTGTAAGATGAAAGGGACCATGCACTCACCTGAGAAGGTGGTAAGTCGATACTCAGACAGCGCTTCGTTTACTTTAAAATAATTTCCTTCGATGAAACCTAGTATTATCACCAATAGATTTTAGTCTATTATTCGCCGAGACTAATTAATACTCTAGCTATTATTACTATTATATAAGTGTAAAAAAAATACTTATATAACCCATAATAATAGCCCAAGTATTTATTATATGTTCTTAATAACGTTAATATAATTAAATAAAAACTATATTAAAAATAGTGTAGGCGTAGCTCACTTACAGTGGGTTTTATAGAAAACCAAGATTTGCTTGGAGCAGCGTTTCCAAGCCGAAAATCTCTTCTTCTCTGAGCCGTTGAGCACTCTGGGGCTTCCGCCTCGTGCTAGGGAGGTTCCCTAGGCTTTTCGGGAGATTTCGGGGCTAGAGAGAGGTTCTAGAGAGAGAGTAAAGAGAAGAAAGAATGCGAAAGGTGTGAAGAAAATGAGGGTGGGAGAGGTGGTATTTATAGGGTGAAAATGGCTGAACTTGGTGCCACATGTCATCATCTAGTGGCAAGACTTGGGGAGAAAGCAATGGCCAAGATTGTGCCACATCACCCATTTTCGCACAGCACACTTCCGACTTCTAAAATCCGTAACTTTCACATACGACCTTTGTTTTTGACGTTCTTTACATCCACGCGTAGGTAAAAATAATATCTACAACTTTCATTTTGACTCCGTTGGCTAATTCTCGACCGATCTTAAATTTAACAGTACGAGGCATTTAGACTGTTAAATAACCGCGAAGAATTCGTAACTCCTTCATACGGACTCCGTTTTCGTCTGTCTTTTTACCGTTGAGTTCCTATTAATGAGATCTTCAACTCTCATTTAGGTCGCATAAGCCAAAAACCGCTCGAACTAAAATTCGAGTTTCGGGCTATACACTGCTAAGCCGAATCTTAGAAAAATCATAACTTCTTCATACGAAGTCAGATTTCGGCGTTCTTCTTATGGATTTTGTCGGTTTAACATATTCTATGACTTTTGTTTAGATCACTAAGGCTAAATCTCACTCTATCATAAATTCACTTTTCACGCTTCCCGGTGCCGTGCCGGTTCCGTCGCGAAACTTCGACGAGTCATAACTTTTTCGTTATAACTCGGATTTCGGCGTTCTTTATATGTACGGAAACCTTGTGATATATACTAAAACTTGGTTCAAATTATTTATTCTAAATAATATTTTGTCGAAAAGTCATTTTCAACCCCTATTATCTCTAAATTGACTAGCCCGGATCTACGGGCGTTACATCATATAATTAGACAATTCTACCATGCAATTCCTGAAGATCCCTAGCCTATCACTAGCATGCTATTCTAACAAACATGAATCAGCAAGATCAAAACTTGGCAAATATAACAAGTATGGCATTCTCGGAATTACTCTCTTGCTCGGGCTCTAGCTGACTGTACAGACCGCATCTTCCTGAATAGTCAAAGTTAAGTAAGGGTCCATGTCCTTAACCTAACTCTTTAATTATAATTTCCTTTTCAAAAACATTTGGGAAACACTTTCAGATCCTAGTTTAAGAGTGGATTCACACAAGTGTTCCTCCAATTCACTCACACCAAGGCTCTGATACCAACTTGTAACATCCCATTTTCACAACAAAAAAAATTCATTTTTAGTAAGGTAAAGTTTCCCAATTTATTAATTCATTAAATAAAAAAACCATTGATTCTTAATTACATTTATTAAAAATCAAAGTATTGTAGAAACGTAAAATCTTCAATGTTGTCGATGATTGTGTACAGTCCCACTTTTTCCTTCCAACAATAATCAGTGATACCTGAATCCATAAACAACTGGATAAGCATAAAGCTTAGTGAGTTTCCCCCAAAATACCACCATATAAATAGATTACATATAGAATCAAACATGTCGGGTCTAGTCAACCATCGGGTTGGAATACCCCAAGCCCAGTCAACCTTCGGGTCTAATGGAATACCTCGGGTTTAAATGCCAATATACAATGGGTCCAGTCAACCATTGGGCTGGAATACCAAGGGTTTGTTTGCATACAACCTCAACCATTGTGCTCTTCTTGAGCCTCCATCCCTACAGGTTACAGCCAGCTCGCACTGGGTATCTTGGCCTACCGCATAAGGCAAGACTACCTCAACCCAAACCAAACACAATATGTCGACATATAAAGAATCAGGATCAAGTTGGCACATAATACAGGAAAATGGTAATTATACAGCTTACTAATGCCTACCAACCCTATCATAACATACAGTCCCACTACCATTTAACCCCCATAGAATGCATAACCATAAGTAAATAGAGGTGAGATAGCCACCTTAATAGATGGTACTACTCTAGATCCACACCCAAACAAGAAATTGGCATGAGATCCCATACCAAGATTTCTCAGGCTATCCTACATGACCACATATAGTCCCTAAGTGCACTCCACAAATAGATTGTCACATCGTAAGATGAAGTGAACTGTTGATCGTTGTAACACCCTGTTTCGATTCGTTTACTATGTAGAGGTCACGACCCAAAGAATGAGTATCGTTAGGTTTACAGCCTTTAAGGAAAAGATATTTAGATCCATTTGGGTGCATAATGTAATTTGGAAAATCTGGGAGTTCGATTTGTGTTTTAACGCCAAGGGGGATTTTACTAAAGTGTGAGTTTGGGCTTTTATGAATTTTGTATTTTTGTTCGAGAAGTTTTAAGGAATGGATAAGTTGATAGAAGTGTAGAGCTTTTATTTAGCTTTATGTGGATATAAAGAATGTCAAAATTGGAGATAGAACAAAGAAGTTATGTCTGTTTGAGCTTGAGGTGGTTTTGGGCCAAGCTGAGTACGTTGAGCATAAAATGAGGTGTATGTTAGGCGTACATAGGGAATCGTAAGTTCAATGGGCATACCAGGAGTACGTTGTGTGTAAAAAATCAGTGCACAAACCCTATTTCGTTGTTTGAGCCCTGTTAAAGCTCCTTAACTCCCTCAGACCCACTCCATTCTCAGTTACCACCCCTCTAACACCCCTTCCATGATACCCTAACCCTAGTTGAGCCTTGTGTGATAAAATAAGGTGTTTTGAGTGCTTTAGAGCATGCATGGTGAACCTTGGAGAAGAAGGAACTTCTTGGAGAAGTGTTGCTTGCATTGGAGCTTGTAGTCTGGACTTTGTTCGCCTTGATCTATCTTATACAGGTATAAAGTTTGAATCTTTATGATGCATTTGTTAGATCTAACTGGTTTTCGATGTTGTGAGCTTCTTGTCATTTAAGTGCATAAAGTTTATATCTTGGAAGTTTGTGACCTTGTAGTGGATAAAGTTGGAAACTTTATACATCTAAACATCATTTTGATTCAGATCTGAAAGTTGGAGATGTGTACTTAATGGATTAAATTGAAAAAGATGATCTTTTGGCTCCCTTTGTAACTTAAAGACTAGATCTTGTTTATTGGGACCATTCTATTGGATAAAGTTGGAAACCTTATCCATTATAAAGCTACTATGAACCATAAAAATGTGATCTTGGCCCTTCTATCCCTTCCATGCAAGAGTAGTGATGTCTTATTGGATTAAGAACTTATGGTTTTGGACATTAAGCACTTTGTAACCATGCAAAGTCGTATAGTTGGAAACTTTATGACTTAGAACATCAATCTGGTCTTGGATATGAGTTTTGAATGTAAGAACGTAATGGAATAAGGTTTTAATGCAGTTTGGTAATTACGAAGGTAGACCCCACATACCTCCAAAGTACGCCTCACGTACACACCCTGAGTTGATTCGGTCGATTTAACTCGGTTGGATTGACTCAGCTGGGTTAACTCAGTTGACCTAGTTGGATTGACTAATTGATTTTGACTAGTTTGACCAAGTTTGACCTTGAGGGTATTTTGGGAATTTCGGGATTTTAATTTTGATTGGTTAATTGAAAGAATAGGTGTGGGTTGGAGCTGAGATTCGGAGTCGGGACCTCATCAGCTTTCGTTCAGTTTGTGAGGTGAGTTTTCCTCACTGTACTTATGGGTTGAAGGCACACATGTCGGCCCTTTGGATTATTATTCTAGTTTACCGTATGATTAAGTATTGTGGTGATCTGTTAGATCTGTATCCTGGTAGATAGGATGATGTACGCTTAGTGATCTGTTAGATCTGCCTATTATCTGTTCTTGCTATGTGTTTACCAGTCGCATGTGTTGATGTGGTGTGGTTGGGTTGAGACTGTATTACTTTGTGCGGCCAGTTAACAAACCCGATAATATTTATATCAGTATGTTATATGTATGCTTATATGTTATGTATATGTCGACATGGTTTGTGTGTAGTTGGGTTGAGGCGTTACTTCTTAGTATTTAAGGCCAACAGACTGAGGGAAACATGGATAGGCTGAAGGCTCGTGAGGCGGACTAGTTAGACCGAAGGCTCGGAGAATGGTCCAGACAGGCTGAAGGCCCGGTATGGCGGTCCATACATGCTAAAGGTTTTGTGAGCGGTCCAAACAAGCTGAAGGCCCCATGAGGCGGTCCATACATTCTGAAGGCTCTATATACATGTTGTTTGTTGGTATACGTTATCTGTTTGTATGGTGGTACTTTTGGGGAACTCACTAAGCTTTGTGCTTAAAGCTTCAATTTATTGTTTCAGGTGATTCAGATGTTTTTGTCAAGGTGAAGGTGTGCCCGTATACATCCTTGCTTTTACAACTGATTGGATCTTGGGAGACTCTAATTTTAAATCATGTTTTAGAAACAATGGTTTTGTAAATAGTTTTATTAGTAATAGGGTTGTTTTTGAAAAGTTTAAATTTGTTGAAATTTTTAGGATGTTACAAGCTAGTATCATAGCCTTAGTTTGAGTGAATTGAAAGTACACTTGTGTGAATCCACTCTCAAACAAAGGAAATACAAAGGTTTTAAAAATTGATTTCAAAATAATCAGGAAAGGATGCGATGTGTATGATCAGTCGGAGCCAGTAAGTAGACCCCAAATTTTCACACTTTTTTTGATATTATGATATATTAGAACAACATGCTAGTGATAGGCTATGGATCTTGAGGATTATACATGATAGAATTGTCTGATTATATGATGCCTTAGCTCTTATGGAATCCCTGATTAATTTTTGGATGACTCTTTTACGTGTGAACTGGCTATTGACGGAATACACTAAGTCACATGCTACATGGTTTAAATGATCTTAGTATAGGGGGTTTGGTCCTACTGCGCATCTCTTGTCTAAGTCCAACTGTTGTGGGATTAAATCTTTTAGCCTAAGATTGTTTAAATTGTGGGGCATGTGATTGTATTCATCCAATAGTCATCTAGCACCAATGGAGAGTCGCATCGTAGTTTGTGGTATGTTGAGTCATGTGGGGTCAGTCGGCCAGTTGCATTATTGAATGAGGAGGTGATGGTGTCCATATAATGGGTATGGTTCATAGCGAGTCAGCATAAGGAATTATTAGCCACTCTTGAGAGAGTATGGGTGGGGTGAAGGTGCACTCGAGATATTGGGAGTTAAGATTGACAGTTTATATGAGGATCTGTCTAAATTTATCGTGTTTTAGTGCCAGTCGACTCCTTTGTTCGAATGTTGCTTGCTTTGTGCTTTATGGAACCCATGTCAATGAGAGTTAACCATCAAATGAATACATTAAATTACATGCTATGAAGGTTAAATAATCATAGAAGAACTTGGACCTATTGCACATCTCTTGTCTGAGTCCAACCATTTTAGGGGGGAGTCCTTTAGTCGAAGGATTATTTAAGATTTGTTGCATGTAATTGTATTCACGAAGTGGTTAGATGGCATTGTTAGGGTTCTTTAGCATCTAATGACAGAGGAGATGTGAGTGGAATCCTAGGAGAGCCAAGGGAGTATTTTAGTATGACTGCTTCACGGTTGAGAAAGTATTGGATGTATTTTATGAGTAGGTCTTAGAGGGCCCGAGATGATCCTTGAGGGAGGTATGGATAGGTGTGGAATGTAGTATTGGGCCGATACTAATGGAAGCACAAGGAATCAAGGAAACTTTTGGGGATTCTAAGGGTTGATCATGAAGGATAGCATGGCATGATACCATGATTCATGGTAGTAGTCTCGTATCTGTCAATCTGTTGGTTATGGTTTCTTTAGCATGAGGTTAGGAATGGTAATTGTTTTAGGCCTTAATGGCGAGGTCGGTGTGGGTTGAATGGTATGGATCTGGATGAGTTCGTTGCTTTTAAGGTCTCGAGAATTTTGCTCGAGGCCGTATATTTGATTCGCGGGACTCAAGAATAAAGCGAATGTTATGATCGGCTTTCGGATTGCAGACAAGGAGTGTATGTATGGATCGTAATTCGGTAGTTGGTCATGTTTTTCTGAAAAATCCTTAATGTTAAGTGGTTATAGTTGAGGATTTCAGAGGTCTTCAGCTAAAATTCAGGATTCTCTTGGGATTTGTTTGATCCATATTTCGAGGATCATCATGCATGTATTATTCATTCTAGGATCAGGGATGATTGTACCTAGTTAAGCTAATTTGAGTTATGGCTTGGATACAACACTAGTGGGTGGTAGTTCGAACCCTAAGTGGGGGAGAATTTGGTATCTTGTTTGGAGTATTATCAATCTATTCGGGTTTGTGATATCGGGAGGATGGTCCTCAAGGATCTGAAGTGTGAGTATGTCAGATCTCGGTTCAATAATTGGTCAAGGTCTCATGGCATTCATTGGTTCCTTTTGTAGGTGCCAATGAATATATGAGTGACCGCTAAAATCACTCAAGTTGAGTATCCATTGTTGAGGAATTTGTCATCTTGTTGTATGGATATCTAATTATACTCCAGGTTGGGAGCGGTCGGTCAGGAACTTAACTTCAAATTTGGGTGCATTCAAGTTCGCATGAATTTTGGTTTATAAGATCTATGACAATGTGTCTTCGATCATTGGTCTTTTTATTCATCATTCAGTGTAGGTGCTCCGAAAGTTCAAGTTGTGTTACTTGAATTTCAATGGACGGGTCAACCTATCATCAAGTTTAGTATGTTCAATGTTCCTTTGGTCCTTGGGTACGTTTACCCTCAATGATGGTGGTGTGGAATTTCGGTTTATAGCTAGACTAGGTTTTGGTAGCATTCAGGACCACCTTCAAAGTCTTCATAAGTTGGTTGCGTATTGGTGGAATCTGTTTAGTCTCAACCAAGGTATCGGGTGTTGTTCCGATCATTCATGTGGATACCTTCTGTTAGTGATTGAGGTTTTTCATTTGATAGAACTCTGGTATTTCTCTCTTTTTTGGATGATGTTATTATTAGATTAAGTGTCTAAGCCTATAACTATAATTCATATGTACTTGGTATGATAGTAGCATGGCCCTTTTGGGTTACCTTCACTCATGAAACTTCACACGATGAATTTTGGAAAGAGAGGTTAAATTTCATATTTGGAATAATATATTGGAATAATTGATTTATTAGTGTATTATGAAAATAATATATTAATTACAACTCAAATTATTGATTAGTATTTGATCATAAATTAATTTAGTGGTTAAAGGAACTAATTAATAATGCAAGGGTTGTTTTAAAAATCATTGATAGTTGGGAAACTGGGCTCTTGGACCTCTTGGATAGGAGTGGATGAAAAATATAGGGTGGCCCTATAGATTTTCTTCCAAGGTCTTCTAAAGGAGGTGTTTGTGGGTTGCTTAGCCCCTAAGCAGGAAATTAAGGTTTCCACCTGAAAACCCAAGCAACCACATGTATTTAAGGAGGGTTACTCCTTGATTTTTTGGCCACTGGAAGCTAACCCTAGCGTAGCCGATAATCATAGAGTGTGTCCTCCTCTCTCCTCTCATCTTATTGTAGTGGTATTTGTGAACCATTAGAGGTGAAACTATAAGTCACAGATTTTGCTTGATGTATCAATTAGATCCACTTGATGGTGTGGAATCCTAATCAAGTGGATGATGCAAGATCAAATGGAGAAGAAGGAGAAGAAGAAGAAGAAGAAGAAGAAGAAGAAGAAGAAGAAGAAGAAGAAGAAGAAGAAGAAGAAGAAGAAGAAGAAGAAGAAGAAGAATCATTGATGTATTCAATAATATGAATGATGCTCCACACATATGAGATTCACACATACACACACACTCTTTTTCTCTCTCACTTTTTCTCTCTAGAACACCTTGATTTACACACACTTAGCCCCTCTTTTCTTATAACTCTACTGACACTATATATAGGGAGCGGTGGCTACAAACACGTTTATAGATGTAAACGTGTTTACAGCTGCAAACAAGTTTGTAGCCACAAACACACCCAACCGCATATACCACATGAACCGTAAACCCAAGGATGTTTTCAGTTCTAGACCAAAAACTATTAAAGCCTAGAAAAGTAAAGTATAAACCATATTTTTAGACCCAACAAACGTTGGGTGAGGAGGCTTCATGTAGTGATTCTTGAAAAATGGCACTTTTAGCTTGAGAATCTTCAGAGAGAATATCAGAGAATGAATCTTCTGGATCACTTCGGTAGGTATATAGATAGTATAAAATTGATTGAGGAGGCTTCAATGCAACTTGTCACATAAACCTCAAGTACAGCTTCACCTTGCTTTTGGGGTTGAAGGATTGTATGTAGAAAGAATAATCTTCATTTCTTGTTCCTTCGAATAAAAATTCTTCGACACTCACGGATGAAGCCTTGGCATAGAGAATCTGGATACAGTCTCCATGAGTATCATCTACATCTGAATTCACTTTTCAAGACAAAACTAAAAACAAACTCAGCACACAATATTGTTGTATTTTTTCATATTTTATGAAAAAAAAAAAAACAGAAACAAAAACTATTTTTGGATTTTCAGTTTTCTGATTTTTGTTTGATTTTTAAATTTTTAATTCACCCCCTAAATTTGTGCACAGAGGAAAACTATGAACAAATTCAACAAAAACAAAAATAATAACTAAATTTAAGACTTTTGGGATCAAAGTTGTCAAGTAATTCAATATCGTTTATCAGCACATACCTGCATGTCTGGATCTGGTCAATCACCGGTATTGTGGTCCACTTAAACACAAAGAATATTGACAAATTGGACAGATTATAAGTGAGAAGTCATTGTGATATTGTTGTCCACTTAAATTCAGCGATGGGATCTACAGACAACATATTAAATGATTCAATTTTAGATGTACTAGAATGTGTTCCTCACTTCACGACATACCACGGTAATCAAGAACATCCAAAGAACTACTTACTTTAGGTGAGTATTTAATCATTATGAAAGAAGTCAGATAAAGAAATGCATATGTTGTATCCTAGGTCGGATATCTTCTAATCATGCAGAGGGAACAACATATGTCTAACATAGATAGAGGATTAGAAAGATAGTAGGGTGCATATGCAGTTTCCCATGTCGAATCTTCCAATCACACAGAGGGGACAACATATGACTAACAGATAGAAATCAAGAAAATAATTTCCTACAGACCTAGTTTATCAAAACCCCTAGTTGCCCTATCAGTAACGGAATTAAGGACATAAGTCCATAAATCGAGAAAATGTTAAGCCATAATTCTATATACATATCATTTTTAGTGTATCCTACAGGTTCCCATATTTATCTCAGTGCTCAAACTATTGGAGCATCGTATTGTTAATCTAAATGAAACTATCTAAGTTCATATCGTCAAGTCCTTTCATTTGTCAATCAATGTCTAGTCCTTTTGTATCCTTTGTGCCTACCAGCACATTAAACACAGAGTCTAGACAATTCGGCTTTAGTGCATTACACACATCATAAATTGCCCTTTAGCACTATACTTCATATCACTTCCAAATTAACAAAACGTTCAAACAAAAAACTATAAGAAAATAAAAGATTGTCTTCAAAACGAATCAGTTTAAGATAAAATCAGGAGTATTGAGAAGAAAATTCAAACCGTATGTCACCGATTGAATTTGCATCCAGAAGGTCTGTGAACAACACACATAATATTAGAACAGATCTAAAAATTCTTCACATCGTTAAGCAGAAAACCCCATTTGTGATCCTTACCTTTCTTCCCTTCCCGCTGAGGACAGATACTCTAAAAAAAAGCTATGAATGTTGTATATTTGAGAGATGTCCCCTATCATGTGCCTAGAACAACCACTATCAACAAACCGAAGTCTGATGATATGCCTCCATAGCTGCTCCAGCACAGAGTAGGATCAATTGGTCTTTAGAACACAGTCCATTTTAAAATTGGGTCAACCTTTGTCATCTTTGCAAGCTACTCTATCCCATGATATATCCTGCTTACACAAACAGAAGATGAAGAAATGTTAGAATCATCAGAAAACTTGGGAGATTGAACCTTTGGTGCCCATCCATAGTTGGGTTTAACCCATTTGTTATTTGTTCGAATGGCTTCCTTGTCACTTGATTTTGAACTTGAAGTTGGTCGTCGAGATAGCTTTGACCTAACCAGTCTTGGTTTCATTGGAGTATCTTGTGAATTTTGCATCTTGGTCGGCATTCCCTTCTTGACCTTGGGAATATGATTCTTGGCCTTTTGCGCGTTCCAATCACCATTGCACGATTGTGACCTTGAAGGGCTTCTTTTGGGGTATCTCCCTCTTGCCGCATTCCACCATCCTTGTGTGTAATAGGGAACGTATGCACGATTAGGACAATTATTGGCAATGTGTCCAGGTGTTCCACAGTGAAAACATGTCTTTTTCTTCATATAGGAATTGTTTTTTCTTGCCCCTGGTAGCATGCCCTTGCCTTGTCTCAGATTATTCCCACAAGCACACTTGCAACTAGCACTCTGTTTAGCTTGAATTGGTGGCCTGTATTTACCAACAGCAGGTTGATTAGAAGCAATAGATTCAGAGAACAAGGAGTCATTTTTTTGTTCAATAGTGCTCTCCTTTTTCTCATCTTCCACTAGTTTACCATCACAATAAGTAGAATCATCAAAAACGTTCACTTTAGTATTCTCTGTTGGCCCAGATTTGGGGACTTATAATTGGTATCAAAGCTTTCAAGAGTCAAGGATCTTCAAGAATATCTTGTTATTAGTGCATAACAAATAAGGTAATCTTCTAACCCTAATTTATTTATGAATTTCGATCATATGACTAGTTTCTATGGTTATTGATTTGGTATTCAATTTCCATGTGCAATTAGTGAAAAACTTAGATCAAAAGCAATTAGGGTTGCATGATCACATAGGATTGTAGATATGCTCATAACCCAACAGTAGGATCAGAGCCTAGGATGTTTTTCAATTGAATTTGATGCAATAGTGAACTATCCAAAGTAGAAGCAAATCGTTTTTTCTTTTTGTTCCAGGAACTCAATGAGTTCAATGATGAACTCGCGAGTTGGCTCGTCAGATCCCTGATCTTTCGATTTTGATACCTTCATTTGATTATGGTAATTGCCTTAATTCGTTTTAATGCCTAAAACTGAATTTTTTGAAAGGTAATATGATATCCTTATCTTAATTAAAAGATTTGATAAATTTGGATAATCATAAGTTTATTTTTTTTTAATTTTAACCTGGTATTTTGAAAAGTTTTAAAATACACCCTTTTGGTTTTATAATTTAAATTTGAATTTAAAAGTTTAATTTTGGAAATTTAAATGGAAAACTTTACAAGATATCTGTGTGGATCTTATTAATAATTTAATTAAAAGATTAATTAAAAGACAACTAAAAAATCCATGTGTGCTTTAAATTTAATTAAATTAAAAGTTTAATTTATTAAAAGATTAAACCCATGGTATTTTAAAAGTTTAAAATACACCCTTATACTATTTTAGAATTAAAAATTTAATATTATATATGTATAAGAAAAGTCAGTCTTACCTTTGGTAGGCCTCATTCACGAAGATGGTCTATAAGGGGTGTTTAAGGAAGCGGCCTATAAAATTACCGCCATTGGGTATCCATTCTTACCCATCACACTCTTGACTAGTGGAGGATCGCTAGCCGAACAGGTAGGATAGGACACTAAACTCTCATTAAAAGTATAATGAATTATAAAGTAACTAAACGCTTTTATAAAAATTCTCAATCTTAGTTACTTTAGGAAAAATGTGAATTTAATGCTAACCTATGAAATTGCACATAACACCTTATTGGTCGTTAGTGGAGCGTGTGTGGTGAACCGATACACTAATATGGGACCAATATTGTTGGCAATGGGTGTCTTGTAAATTATCATTGATTCAATGGAGCGTGTGTGGTTAACCGACACATTGATTAGGTGATAAATGACATCGAGAATGACAAGCTATCTTTCATGGTTATTCACATCTCGTTTGTGATCCTCGGCATCCTAGTCACAAAGTGAGAGCATAATCGAGATTAAACATATCATTGAATAGTTTGATGGATCTCAAAAGATCAAGGAATTTCATCTAAAACGTAATTCATTTTTAATTTCATTTTCATAGTGGAATTGGTAAATCTTCATTTACCTACCTTCAAATAATTTACAATTGGATGACGGCATCCCTCATCTGAATTATGAATTATTGTGTTGGTCCTAGCCTTAGTATTTCTTTTGGGTGTTATATTAAGGATTAAAATCAACTAACTTGAATTTTCTCCCTTATAGATGTCGAGTTCAGACAACTATGTTCTTCCTCATCTTGTTAGAGATGTTTTTCCTTCTAACGATGATTTTTCACGTGTCGATCAAGGTGAAAGATCATTCCCTTCATCATGCATTGGTGGAACTAGAAATCATATTTTTCTTCCTCCACCTCCTCCTGTGATTCTCCCTAACCCATAATTTCGTCGACTTGAAAATCTCAAAACCACTCAAGCCCTATTGGCATACAAACACCAAGATGGAAATTTTGTGTGTGCACACATCCTCAAGATGAAGTCGCACATTGGCAGATTGGGAATGTTGTTTGTCGTTTTCCCAAGGAAACTAGATGTTGAATTGATTCTTCACTCACTTCCTGAGTCATATAGTCGGTTCCTAAAGGACTACTACATGACTGATCATGATGTGACCCTAATCGATCTAACATATTTGCTAATTGTTGCTGAAGCAGAAATGTTTTGGTGCACTGGTCAAGCAAAATTTTTTGGAGGATCTATCTCCCACATTTCCATGGAAGTTGGTAATAACAAAGATGATAGTCCAGAAATGGTTTCTCCTCCAAAGGGAGAGAAATTGGCCAAGGTCAAAAAGTTTAACCATAAGAGAATGGCCAGTTCTGAGATAATTCCATGTTTCGATGCTAAAGAATCCATATGTTTCTACTACCAATTGAAGGGACATTGGAAGCGAAGCAAACCAGACTACCTGAGAGATCTTTGAGAAAGTGAAGTCAAATTGTATGAATCTACTTCAGGTACATCCACTATCTAACTCTATTAAGTGCATTTATATGACTAAGAAGAGGAATCAGGTATTGTTGAAATGATTAGATCAAGAATATAAGTCATACTTCATTCCAAAATCAAGTTTTAGAATTATACTCTACTTACTCCAAGTTGTACCTTAAGTAACATGTTCTAAGTAGGTTTATAAAACCTCATGAAATGTGGAGTATAAATATGTTCTTGCTCTAGTACATTTGAAATTGCTAGTTGTGATGTTTTGGTTGAAACAAATACCAACTAAGACCAATTATATGAAGTCTTTCTTGATAAGAACCCACACTAACTCTTGACTCTTTGTTTGTGAAGCAATGTTACTTGACAAAGAATCTTATATGTCAAAAAGTCAGTGGGAGTCTTATTGATCTTGAAAATTTTTAGGAGACAATCGAGAATAAACCTTTCAGTAATCACTAGCACACGACCTGAGGTTGATAACATATCATGTTGACACATTATTGTTTCTGATCCCATTCCAATTGAGTTGGCAATGCTTATGAGTTCTATGTTTTTCATTTAAATGCATATGGCAAAGCACCTTGATCAATGAAAGTACATTGATCTGTATGGGTAAGTTGCTCAATAAATTGGAAGCACTGATAAGCCTGTGTGCTACTGAATGGAAATAAATTAAGATTAAGCAAGTTCAATCCATATGAGTTTCAATTTGTTATAAAACTTGTCTTATGATGGTGGTTGAAAATGACAAAATTTGCATGGATAGGAACACATACACCATAAAATATAAGTAACATGAGATTTCACTCTACTCCATGAAAATGATTGTGAGGAAATGCTTTCACTAGTAGATTTTAAAGTACTGATTAATGTCATTAGAGTTAGTAGTTGTGATAATTGTGTTCTCAAATTCGAGTATGATTACGGCATCCCTTTTCATAGTTCGAATCGTGAGAAATGTCATCCTTTTTCATAGTTTGGGACTTATTGCTATAAGTTTTGAAAGGGTTTATACACACACACATAGGCTATCGAATGAAAGGTGTATAAGATTGAGAAGTCTAGATAAATACTTATCAAAGTACCACATATTAGAAATCTGAACTTTGGTAAGAAAGTCAGTAGGAATTGATTTCTAGAAGTCTGGTTGATTTCTAGGTACATGTCAAAACTAGTGGGAGCATAATTGTTATGTCGTCAAGAGTATAGTTGTTATCCTAGTAGGAGCATAATTGTTATACTAACTGTTTCAAGTAGGCAATGTTGGTTAAAGGAAACAAAGGTTACAAATTTGCAAGTTGCAAAGTTTAGAAGTTGTTTCGCTATAGAAAGTTATAAGGGAAAGAGCACTTATATTTCATTTCAAATCTAAAAGTATAGACAGAAGGATCTAATAGAACTTAGTCATGAACATATATGAATATCATGTTGAAATGATTCAACATAGAAAATTCAGTATATGGAAATATTAGAGTAAGAGACTAATCAAGCCTTTATGTAAGACATTATGTATCGAATACCATATGCTTCAGATACAGGATTGATCGCATATGTTATAATATTCACTCGTTCTAATTTTCCAAATGCCTAGTGCATAAAGACGGAAAAGGACTAGAACCAGATATGACTAATGTTGTTAAATAACTATCAAGAACAATCTGAGGTTTACCAAAGATTGGTTGCTTGTGGACAGTTGGAAGTATAGTATAATTTTGGAAAAAGCATATTGACATGTTCTGAGTAGAGATAACTCTTGTTCAGAATTGATAATCATATGGGAATATGGAAATGTTTCCATAGTGGGAGTTGGTTATTGAGATCTATGTGTAAGATTAGTAACTTTAATGCAAGAAGGATGTTCAAGCAACGCTCTTTGAATGTGAGACTTCATTTCCATGGAATTGTTTTTGTAGCCAATCTCTAATGGAATGTTTTGTAATATCACTGGCAAGTCTCTGTGATTTTGGTTCCTTGACATTACAAAAGGATCATTGCACGTAAGTGTAGACTCTAATAGATTCTAGTAGTGGCAAGAATGTGGTATTCTTACACTTGTGATAAGGATTTGGAATTTTGAAATGAGCATCATTGGAAATATATCCAATTGATATGTTTCACAAAGGAAGTACCATAGATAAACATAGTGCGCATGCTTAGAGCATGGCATGTCTAATGTTTTAATTCGAGTATTAAGTTTGATTACTTGAAACATTAAACAATGAACAAATTCTAATTAATATGGTGATTAAATAATAAGTGTCTATTTATATTCAAAGGTTTTGAGACCATAGTGAATTAGGTTATTCTTGTGTTTCACTTCGCTTTTTTGCTTCCCGAATAACAAGGTTATTCAAACATCCACAGTCGATCATTCTTTTGGAAGTAAGTAGTAAATTAAGAATGTCATGAATCTGAATGTAGATTGTATAAGAGCTTAGATATGGCACTGGTTTGCAACAGTGATCATGAGTACTCCTGAAATGGGAATTTGAGTGTTGGATTAATCCATGCGTAGAGAATTACTTCATGGATTTTATCACAAGTAATTCTAAGAGGATAATATCTTATATTCTTCAAACAGAGATATATGACTTGTTGTTTACAAGTTAGTTGTGCATTGATAATACGTAAATGCATCAGTCACTTGATGTTATAAAATTTATTATTGTGTATGATTTGATGAGTGAATTGTACAAGCATATAGTTGAAGTTTATCCGTTCCTCTAACCCTAAAAGGGATAAAAGCGATATCTATGGGCCACTCAATGATTTAGTGATGAAATATAAAGCACTTGGCCAAGCCTGGAATGAGATTGATTATAATCTATGTCTCATGTCCATATGGTATCTTATAGAATTTTGGGATATTTGATCACTTATCTAAAGCACACTTAACTGACTAGGTCAGAGTTCGAAGCGGCTTTTGAAAGCTATGATTGCTAGTCAAATTTTGAGGTCATACTTGAAATCATAGTTATTAGACTTAGCTAAGTGGGAGACTGTTGGAATAATTTTCTAAGCCCATAACTATAACTGTTATGTACTTGATTTGATAGTAGCATGGTCCTTTTGGCCTGCCTTCACTCATGTAACTTGACATGATGACTTTTGGAGAGAAAGGTTGAATTTATTATTTGGAATAATAAATTGGAATAATTGATTTATTAATGTGTTATGAAAATAATATATTAACTAGAAATCATATTATTGATTAGTATTTGATCAGAAATTAATTTAGTGGTTAAAGGAACTGATTAATAATGCAAGGGTTGTTTTGCAAATCATTGATAGTTATCAAACTAGGCTCTTGGACCCCTTGGATAGGAGTGGATGAAAACTATAGGGAGGCCCTACAGATTTTCATCCAAGGGCTTCTAAAGGAAGGGTATGTGGGTTGCTTAGTCCCTAAGCAGGAAATTAAGGATTCCACCCGAAAACCCTAGCAACCACAAGTATCTAAGGAGGGTTACTCCTTCATTTTTTCGACCATTGGAAGCTAACCCCAACATAGCCGAAAATCATAGAGTGCATCCTCCTCTCTCCTCTCATCTTATTGCAGTAGGTGTTTGTGAACCATTATAGGTGCAACATTTAGGTCACTAAGCTTTCAAGAGTTAAGGATCTTCAAGATTGTCTTGTTATTACTACATAAAAAGTGAGGTGATCTTCTAAACGTAATTTCATTATGAATTTCGATAATATGACTAGTTTTTATGGTTATTGCTTTGGTATTCAATTTGCATGTTCAATTACTGAAAAAACTTAGATCCAAAGAAATTAGGGTTGCAGGATCACATATGATTCTAGATATGCTAATAACCCAACAGTTATGGGTTCTCTATGGATGTACACTGTGATAAGCTCATGTTATGTTTACAAGAGGGGTGTTTATGCGTTGTAGGCCCAGAAATCATGATTGCTCATGTCTCCTACATGTGGTACCTTAGGTATTGGCTTCGCAAGAATTTAGGAAATCACTCAGTTTGTTGGTTGGATAAAGGAAGCAGTAAGGGGTTTAAGGAGTATCAGTCAGGTATCAGGAAGTCTCTGTGGAATGTATGCACTTCAACTCCATTGGTTAGCAAGCTGTTGTTAGGGGTTTGATTATCAATTTCGGAATTGGCTTTGAAGTCGCAATCATAAAGCCCTTCACAAAAGTCTCGAGTGGTTTTCAAGGTAGGGGTGGGGGTGCACCTGAGCTGTTAGGAGTGGGATACAATGAAAAAATTCTTCGATTGATCACCTATGATCGTCGGAGCAGTGGTTGGTAATGGCATGACAAAGAATCATGGGTTAATTAAGGTTGTACTACATCATAAGGCTTTTGATTTGGGTAAAGTTTGTAATTAATATGTTGGGAAGATCATGTATGCATGTGTTGGTATTTTCTCCAAACAAGGACTAGGGGAAAGATTCATAAGGGATGCCCATCGGTCTTAGGGAAGGGTTCACGAGAAGATATTATGAGTTACCATTTTCGAATGGGCTTTTGGCAGAACTCACATTGGGAACCGCGAGTGTATTCATGTAAGGTTGGTATTTCAGTGGGATGTGATTTCAGAAATATGTAGGTTAAGGACATCAGCAGGAGGATTCATGGTAGAAAGGGATGCTTTCATTGCGGTTGGTAGAAAAGGCTTATGTGATTGTACTTTAGAATGGTTCTACCTATTGTAAGGTCGGGCAAGTTATGGGGACTTCATAATTATAGCAGCAATGCATTGGTTTAGTATGGACGGTCTGTCAGGGAGTCAGACCAATAGGAGACTTCATATTCAAGGTTATGTAGACGTAGTTATTTTGCATGAGATTGTTTGAGGCTGATAGGATTCATCCAACTTCAGGTTGGAGAGCCCTGCTTGGGTTGGTTTTGGTTTCCTTGGGAAGTCTATTGTATACTTGGGGTTGTGGCCATGTTGCACAGGTTGTTCGGCATGGCAGGAGATGGTAAAGAGTGATTTCGAGGATGAAATCTAACTTAAGTGTAGAAGATTTGTAACACCCTGTTTTGAATCATTTCCTATGTGGGGATGGTGACCTGAAGACCGAGTATCATATGGCTTATGGCCTTTGAGGAAAATATATTTATACCCGTTTGGGTGTGTGTAATGTAATTTGGAAAATTCGGGAGTTCGGTCTGTGTTTTGGCGTCAAGGGTTATTTTGTTTGGGAAGTTTTAACGAATAGATAAGTTGATAGAAGTGTAGAGCTTACTTTTCCATAGATAAAAAGAATGTCAAGACCAGAGTTAGAACGAAGAAGCTATGACTGTTTGAACGTTGGGTGGTTTTGGGCCCAGCTAAGTACACTAGACATACAATGACGTGTACTTTGGGTGTACTTAGAGAATCTTGAGTATGTTGGGCGTACCAGGAGTATGCTGGTTGTACGAAATTAGTGCCTAAACCCTATTTTCATGGTTTGAGCCCTATTTAAGCTCCTTAAATCCCCCCCCAAACCCACTCCATTCTCAGCTACCACCCCTCCAACACCCCTTCCAGGATACCCTAACCCTAGTTGACCCTTCTGTGATAAAATAAGGTGTTTTTGAGTGCTTTGGAGCATGAATGGTGCACCTTGGAGAAGAAGGAACTTCATGGGGAAGTGTTTCTTGCATTAGAGCTTGTAGTCTGGACTTTTTTCACCTTGATCTATCTTACAGAGGTATAAAGTTTGAATCTTGATGATGCATTTGTTAGATCTAACTAGTTTTGGATGTTATGAGCTTTTGGTCATTTTAGTGCATAAACTTTATATCTTGGAAGTTTGTGACCTTGTAATGGATAAAGTTGGAAACCTTATCCATCTAAACATCATTTTGATTCAGATCTGAAAGTTAGAGACTTGTACTTAATGGATTAAGTTGAAAAAGATGATCCTTTGGCTCCCTTTGAGACTTAAAGACTAGATCTTGTTTATCGGGACCATTCTAGTGTATATAGTTGGAAACATTATCCACTATAAAGCTATTATGAACTATAAAAATGTGATCTTGGCTCTTCTATCCCTTCCATTCAAGAGTGGTGATATCATAATGGGTTATGAACTTAGGGTTTTGGACATTAAACACTTTATAACCATGCAAAGTCAAAAAGTTGGAAACTTATCACTTAGAGCATCATTGTGGGCTTAGATATGAGTTTTGGATGTAAGTGATGGGAGCATTCTAACACTCCTATGGTGTACAACAACCCTATAAACCTTGGATCTATGTTTTCTCTATTATACATGCAAATATTCAATATTCCAAGGTTTCATCCTAAGTAGCATAATACGAACCAACTATACTACAAAAGCCTAGTTAGATGACATACCTTTTAATGAAGCCTGAAGTCTTGAACTTTAAGAGCTTAGCCCCAATAGTGTGAAAGCCTCAAGTGGAATCACAAATCACCAAAACACCTTGAAAAACTTGAAAGAATAGTAAGCACACTAGAAATTGGCCCACTCTTGTATACTCACACACTAGTACATTTCATGTGCAAGGACCTCTTTATATAGTATGGTGGATTAGGGTTTCATCCATGTAAACCCCAATACCCATGACCTTTCATTTCCATAGGATCCATGGGTTAAAAACTCCATGGACTATCCGTGCAAGCTTAGCCCAACCTAAATGAACTTGTCCCCATGCTATATATATATATATATATATATATATATATATATATATATATATATATATATATATATATATATATATATATATAAGAGTCCATATTTAATTAGTTCCTTTTTTATCACTAAATTAATTCTTTATCAATACTAATTAAATAATATGATTCAATATTAATATATTAGAACTTATAAAATATTAATATAAATTATAAACATACTATTCTCAAAAGACAATCCATATAAATTGTTCCGGTGAAGTGCAGCCCAAAAGGACCATGCCAAATCGGGTAAAGTACATACCAATTATAGTTATGGGCTTAGACACTAACCCAACAGTAATAACTTAATGGTATAAGCGCTTAATGGAATTTGGGACTTGCGAGGGTACGCCCCGCATACCTCCAGAGTACGCCTCGCGTACACACCCTGAGTTGACTCGGTTGGGTTCACTCGGTCGGGTTGACTCGGTTGACCTAGTTAGTTTGACCAATTGACTTTGAGTAGTTTGAACAAGTTTCACCTTGAGGGTATTTTAGGTATTTTTGAGATTTTGATTTTGATTGGTCACTTAGAAGAATAAGTGTCAGTCAGAGCTAAGATTCGAAGTCGGAAGGTGAGTTTTCCTTACTGTACTTATGGGTCGAAGGCACTAATGTCGTCCTTTAGATTGTTATTCTAGTTTATCATCTGATTGAGTATTGTATGATCTGTTACATCTGTATCCATGTTGATAGGATGATGATATGGTTAGTGATTTGCTAGATCTGCCCGTTATTTGTTCTAGCTATGTGTTTACCAGTCGCATGTGTTAAGGTGGTGCGGTTGGGTTTAGACTGTACTGCTTTGTGCTACCAGTCAACAAACATGGTAATATATATATATATATATATATATATATATATATATATATATATATATATCGATATGTTGTATGTATGCTTATATGTTATGTATATAGCGTCATAGTTTATGTGTGGCTGGGTTGAGGTGGTCCTGCTTAGTATTGAAGGCCAACAGACCTAGGGAAGTCCGAATAGGATGAAGGCCCATGAGGCAGACCAGTCAGACCGAAGGCCCGAAAAATAGTCCAGACAGGCTGAAGACCCGGTGAGGCAGTCCGGACATGTTGAAGGTTCTGTGAGTGGTCCAGACAAGCTGAAGGCCCGGTGAGGTGGTCCAGACGGGCTGAAGGCTCTATATGCATGTTGTTTGTTGGTATATGTTATCTGTTTGTGTGGTGGTACTTTGGGGGAACTCAATATGCTTTATGCTTATGATTTCAGTTTATTGTTTCAAGTGCTTCAGATGTTTTTGGCAAGGCGAAGGCGTGACCGTACACATCCTTGGTTTTACAACTGTGTGGATATTGGGATACTCTTATTTTAAATCATGTTTTCGAAAAATGGTTTTGTAAACATTTTTATTAGTAAATGGGTTGATTAAGATTCTTCCATTTTCTAGTGGTAGAGTGCCTGTGGGAGCAAGCAGTGCAGAAATGGAAGTGTGCCGTAGTGTTTCCGGGTTCTTTGTTTCAGGTGAGTTTTCCTCACTATACCTGTGGGTCGAAGGCACCAACGTCAGCCCACTATTTTTGGTTATCATTTGGTATAAGGATACCCTAGGGACTATATGTAGTCAAATAGGATAGATTGTAGACTCTTGATCTTGGCTTTCTTTCAAGTTCCTCATTTGGTTATGGCTCTAGAGTAGGATCATCTGTTTGTGTGTATATCTTACCTACATGACTACCTTTAAAATGAAAAAACAATGTTTGATTTTTAAATAATTATAATGATATAAATTAAAACATTAAGCAAATAAATTTTAAAAAAAATTAATTAACAATAACAAAAACTGTAAATAATATTAAACCGTATATTATATTTAATTGATTTATGTGTAAATTGCGGATAGAAGTCATTTAAACGATTGAGATTATGCAGTTATATAAATGTATATATTATCATATAATTCAAAATAAGCAATATATTATATCAATTTAGTATACGAATTATTATATCAAATTTAACAACAACGTTATTGTTATACTTAATAAAACATATATTTGTAAAGACTTCAACCGTATATTATATTTAATTGATTTAGGTTTAATATGTTGTTATATGTAAACCATTATTATTAAGCTATAACTTTTAAAAAAATTATAGAAAATACTTAAATTGTTAATTTAAATATAACCTTATAGAATCAACTTAAAAATAAATTTTAGTACAACTTAAATAACTCAAATAATATTTTGTAAATAGTTAAAAGTGATAAATTGTAGTGTCTTTCTAATAATTATTATAAGCTGGTTAATAAGGTTAAATAAGTATCAAACGTAAAATGTAATCATAAATAAACTAAATTTCAATATTAAAATAATATTTTTACTTTTACTTATAAAGTTATGTCTTTAACTTTTAACATAATATATACTCAATTTATTAGATTTAATATATTGTTGCATGTAAACCATTCTCAGTTTAAAGGTACAACTTTTAAACATTTTGGACAAAATACTTAAATTATTAACTTAAATATGACATTACAGGATCAACTTCCATATAAATTTCAGTTTCACTTAAAAAACTCGAAAAATATTTTAATATATAAAATTGATAAATTATAGTGCTAAATGCAATAACTAAATTGTAATATTAATTTAACTAAAATATTTCCTAAATATATTTTTATAATTGTGAAAAAATTTCAAATAAGTAGCTTAAAAGAATTTATAATAACAATAGTTAAAAATAACTCGATATAAATAATTATATTGTTACATTTAAAAAAATATTTGATATTTTAAATAATTACAATGATAGAAATTAAAACGTTAAGCAAATAAATTTAAAAAGTTAATTAACAATAATAACAACTATAAATAATGTTAAATCATATATTATATTTAATTTTGTTAATGAGTAATTCGCGGTTAGAGATCATTCAAAAGTTTAAGATTATGCAGTTTTATTAGATATATATATTATCATATATTTAAAATAATCAATATATTATATTAACTTAATATATAAATTATTATATGAAATTTAAAAACAATATTATGGTTATATTAAAATATATATATATATATATATATATATATATATATATATATATATATATATATATATATATATAGGGTTAGGTTCGTTTGAGACCACCTATATTTTGTGAGACCGTGAGATGCATTTTTCTATTTATTTTTTTATTTTTTAAAATTTTTTTTTTAGTTAATTAATGTTCCGAAAATAATATTTAAAAAAAGAATTTTTGGATTTTTCCATTTATTTTGCATTTTTAAAATTATTTTTAGATTTGGTCTTACGGTCTCACAAAATTAGTATGATCTTAAATTAACGTGAACCTATCTATATATATATATATATATATATATATATATATATATATATATATATATATATATATATATATATATATATATATATATATGTTCCGCGCAACACGGGCGGGCATGTGCCTATGTGCCTAGTAATATAATAATGGATATATATTAGAATTACGTTTCTACCCTTAACTACAATAATTAAAACTGCTGATAAATCAAAGTCTCATCATATACTATCACAATTCCTAACTTTTACGGCAAGTCTACACCTTTTTTCGTCACAGTTCATGACAACACATAAACTACAAATTTTCTCACATTTAAATCTTTGTTACATTACATATTCATCACGACGTGAACAATTTTGGTGTCAATAGAACTACACCCTTGGAAGCTTTTTGGAAAGTACATAAACGGACAGCCAAACAAGCAGTAGTAGCGTTATGGAGGATAGGAGCGACAGAACAATAGACCCTGCAAGGTGAGAGCAAAAGGAACCGAACTCATCACAGACCTTTTTCCAATTGGTATGAGAGTTTCCTTTGAGTCCAATGTATGCTACTCCTCCCGCCGCTCCTGTTGCTGCAGCCACGATACCTAATAACAGCTGCATGATTCCCATTGATTATATGTTAGTTTCCTTGTTTTGATATGATATAGTCTTACATGTTTCTTGAAATTATATTATACTTTACATCATGATATTTGCATGAAACGTATAAGGATCCATGTTAATGAAATGAATACGCTTGTATAGCTTACAGCATCAAGTATCACAAAATGAAACTGCAGCTTTGTCCAGCTTCCTCCCGGCTTCATCAGTGCAAACACCGATAACACACCAGTAATGATGCTGTATAAGCATGCCACTGAGAGCGCTGCTATAGCGTATCTGCATCAAAAGTCAAAACAACACGTTTGAGTTAACAACGAATGTTAAACTTGTAACTCTTTTGTTCAAAAACCATACTAGTACAAGTTCGGTTGAAGTAAGTTGGTTACATGAAAGCTGGGGACTGAGTGAATTTTGCTTCCAATGGTATTGCGAAGCCCGGAAAAAGTGAAATCAGTTTGGTTTGTTTAGAAGTGGCCATAATAATGACTGACGCCATGGCTGTTGCAAACAGGAACATCCTTAAAGCAACATCAAGAGCTGGACCCCAAGAACCCTTGTATTGTTGTGGTAGTTGTGAAGATTTCAGAGGTTTCTCTGTGGTGGCATGTGGAGGAGTTGTGGTGTCAAGTGATGCCATGGCTGCCGGAATGTGAAGTGGCAAATTTAAGTGTGTGTTTCTGAGAAAGTGTGAATTGGAGTTGGGCATATAATGTGGATTTATACATGATCAGATTAATTAATTGATTTGGCACCATATTCGTAGGAAATATACACACGGCTTCTGTGACTTATGTCAAATGTCATTCACGAATCGGGTCCAAAAATGTCTACTTCGACACTAACTCTATTCGGAATTTTTTGATGCATGTGATAACTTGACTCTAATCGTCAACGTATTTCAGTCTATTATCCTTTAAAATCCAACAATTCCATATATACTTTTATTAATTGCGGATTTTTATTTAGTAGCAGAAAGCGATCATCAATTTTTAGAGGCGTATGTCCAGTGGGGTAGGATGTGCAGTTGTATGGGTATTGTATGGATAGAAGAGTGACGAGTGAAGTGTGGAGTTGTATGATAATACAATGGTTTTACAGAAATTAATTTTATTTTTTATAAAAGGCTATTTTTTTTCATGTCTATTCAGCAATCATTTTCAACCCTTCATACTTTTAATTAATATCTACGAAATCATTATTAAACTTAAATGAGAGCTAATTTGAAAGGCAAATCCTCAAATCTAGGCAAATAAAATTTTTCCAAATTTTGTGTGTTTCGCCTCAATCAAAGATGGTCTGCGATTGACCACAAAAATCATTAGTATTTCATGATTTATCGCCATGTTTTGTTTTATTATTAGTTATAGGAACCTTGGATTTGGTTTGTTGAGTTTTGAAGGCATGTTTAGTGTTTTAAAATTCACTGAAGCAGATTATGGTACTCGTTAAAATAGTATATGGTAAGGTGAACGGTGGTAGATTCATCCATGGTGTTGTTTTAGTTTAGAGAAAGAAATTGATGGTTAGGCATGAAGGTATATTTAGTTGTTTCTCGGAGAAGGTTACAATGTTTAATTTTAATCAATACAAACTGTGAGTGTGGGACAGAGTGTTATTAATCAGCATATGTTTTTCAAAATCTAGGTTCTATTTGTATAGATTTTGATTAAAACAAATTTAGAATTTTGTTTATATGTTCACGTATTACGTATTGAGCAGAAAGATATTTTGATTGTTTTTTAGTGTAATTTATTAAAACTTAATTTGAATTTCATGTGTGTATATTCGTTTATTTATTTATTAAAACATTATTTGAAATGTTATGGTGGTTTTTTTTAATTGGTTTATTGTCTTTATCATATATAATATCATATGAATAAAATACAGATGTTGTTTTAAGGGAAATATTTTAAGAAAAATTTTAGTAAAATCTTAAATTTTATTTTTTTAATAGAAAAATCCCGATTTATTGACTTTTTAAATAGAAAAGTTCAAGAAACTGATTAATTTATTTACTTTAGTCATTTTTTACTTATTCAGCAGTTCATACGATTAAATCGTTAATTTTTTCAAAACAACAAGATTTTTCTGCAGATTTCGTCAAAACTTATATATAATATATAAACATGTTTTTTACGTATTTATATCTAGTTTTACGTACTTTTGTATGTTGTAAGTTTTTTATATGTATATGTTTTCGTATTTTAAATCTATAAATGTATTTTTTTACATATATATATATATATATATATATATATATATATATATATATATATATATATATATATATATATAAGTATTGTGCACATTTTTTTTATATATTTTTATGTTTAATTGTTTATGTATTATGTATTTATATATATTTATAGGTATTTATGTCTTTTTGTAAGTTTTTATATATACATGATTACATTGTTTATGTATTTTAAATTTATAAACATATTTTTTTAACGTATTTATATGCATTTTAAGTATTTTCTATATTTATTTATTTATTTATTTTATGTTTTATTTTTTTTACGTATTATGTATTTATGTATTTTTTTAACTTGTCTATATAGACGTTTATGTATTGTTATGTATTTTAAATGTATAAACGTATTTTATTACATGTATATATGTATTTTTTTAAGTATTTTACATATTTTTATGTATTTTGATATTTTTTTATCTATTACGTATTTATATATCTATTTTTATGTATTTATATATTTTTTAAAGTTTTTGTATATCCATGTTTATGTATTTTAAATGTACAGCTATATTTTTCTTATGTATTTATGTATTTTTTTACTTCAAGTCATCTTCACCATTTCATCCGATTCATACAACTTCTTTAAATATGTCTAGACGGTTTTCCTACATACTTATATATTTTAACTTTTTCCTTTTATCTTATCTTGAAATTAAACATCGAATGGGAAAAAGTTAAAATATATGAATATGTACAAAAACCATCTACACATACTGGAAAAAGTTATGCGAATTAGATGAAATTATGAAGACAATTTGAAGTAAAAATACATAAATACGTAAAAATAATACAGTCAAACGTTTAAAATATGTAAAAATACATACACAACTATATAACAAACGAAAAAATATATAAGCATGCAAAAATTCATATAAATACATAATATATACAAAACACATCAAAACACACAAAAAATATATAAAATATTTTAAAAAATACATATAAATATGTAAAACACCACGTTTATACATTTAAAATACATAAACATCTATATAAAAAACTTAAAAAATACATAAAAATACATAAATACGAATTAAATGAAATGTTGAACACGACTTAAAGTAAAAATACATAAATACGTAAAAATAATAAACATTTAAAATACATAAGTACCTATATAAGAAACGAAAAAAATACATAAACGACTACATAGAAAACACATAAAAACACACAAAAAGTATGCAAATTAATTTTAAAAATACATATAAATATGTAAAACAATACGTTTATAAATTTACTGTATATAAATATCTATATAAAAAAACTTAAAAAATACATAAATACGTAAAAATACATAAAAAATATATAAATATATAATACATAAAAAAACAACATATAGAAATACATTAAAAAAATATGAAACAAATATAAGTAGTAAAAAAAAATATATTTATACATTTAAAAATACATAAAAATACGTAAATATATACATACAAAAATTTAAAATACATAAATACGTAAAAATAGATATAAATACATAAAAAATACGTTTATACATTATCTACAAATTTTAACGAAATCTGCAAAAAAAGTCTCATCATTTTGAAAAATTAACTATTTTGTCTCATGACGTGCATAACAGGTCAAAAGGGCTAAAATGAATAAATTACTTATTTTTTGGGATTTTCTATTTAAAAAGTGAAAAAGTCATGATTTTTTTTTTTTCAAAAATTAGAATTTAGGATTTTATTAAAAAAAATTTCAAAATATTGAAATTTTTTTGAAGATTTCGATTTGTTTTAGAGTTTTTTTTATTGCTTGGAATTTTACTCATAGATTTCATGTAAAATTTGCATTGACAAATTGTAGATGGTTAAAATCTTACAATTCCATGTAAATTTGCGTTGACAAATTATAGTCGGTTATAATTTTATAAATTTTACGTATAAACTCATTTAATTTATAAAAGCTTTAAGTTTATGTTTCACTGTATAACATTATTATCTTTGACAAGATCTAGAGGTTTTTCTTACCTAATATTACATATAATATTTTGTATAAAAAGTTATACAAATAACCTGGAAAAAGTTTGATATGATTTCAAACCTTTATTAAAAATATGAATAATTTTGCTTCAACGAGCCCTTCAAAAAAACGTAGAATTAAAATTTAAACAAAATTCTTCTTTAGATAAATAGGCTCATTAAATAGACCAAATTATATATATAACACATATTTTAACCAATAAAAAAATGACAACACATCACTTCCACAATAATTTCCACAATATATTACTTGTGAAAAAAAAAATGGACACGTATCATTTGATTATTGGTTCCAGTAGATGTTGTCCTAGTTATTTGTTTTCCATAGAATTCATTCCTCTATATATATATATATATATATATATATATATATATATATATATATATATATATATATATATATATATATATATATATATATATATATATATATATATATAACATCTTATTATTATTTATTTTGTTTGAAAACCGACAGTAATGAAAAACAATTAATAAAAAATTATATTTTTTATCACATACATTTCAAAACATAATAAATAGGCTCGTTAAACATAACAAATACAAGCATATATATATATATATATATATATATATATATATATATATATATATATATATATATATATATATATATATATATATATATATATATAGAGAGAGAGAGAGAGAGAGATGTTCAAATGAGAACAATTCTAAATTTGAGAACAAATGAGAATAATTTTATACCACCTATTCGTTAAATGAAGAAAAAAAGGTGTCATTTATGTTTACTTAAAGGAAGGGCTTATGTGTAATTTAACAATATTTCTATTCTCTATGCTTTGCTTAGTCTCGCACAAAGTAGCCGCACCCCACTCTGATCCTTCCCTCCGCCCAATACCGCCTACTCTCATTATTCTGAAAGACACCCTCAGTCACTAGTGAAGTTTACCACCACTGGAATCGAGAAGCTGGTTTTTGATGAAATCAAGAAGATAATTGAAGTATTGGATCAATCGAAAAAAGGAAAGGAGATGTCAATCGCTTAGATTGAAGGAGCTGAAGCCCTTGTTCTCATGGAAAATCTCTGATAATCCATCACCAAGTGAGTACACTTATCGATTTGATTTCACAAGTTACTTCGAATTAATTATGAGAAAGAATTTGGTTATCCCTTTTAGATTCGATTCATAGATTGATCTAGGGCTTAGTGGAATCCTATTATAAAGCCTAACTTAACGCTAGTTAAAAAATCGACAAAAATGGGATCCTTATATGGTGAAAGTTAACATTGAGGAAGAGTTTTTGATGTCACACACCAACTACTTGATAAAAGTCCTCTTAGAATTTTTCATACTGGAGTTGGATTCATGGATTGGTCTAGGGCTTAGTGGAATCCTATTATCAACACCTTAACTTTGAACCCTCATTAAGCCAAACATTAAGGCCCTTAGGTTAAATTGAACTTCACATCTCTATAGCCTAATAAGTAACCAACAATCATGTTAAAAGTGATAAACTTAACGCTTAACCATTAATTCCTTAATAGAACACCAAAAACGATTTAGGAGATATTATGATCAATTTTTCCAAATCTGTCCTCCAACTTCTAAAATCCGTGCAAGTCAATACGAACATCTAAAAATCATGAGACTTAGTTTTCTGAAAATCTTAGTGTGTCTACTTTCTTCAAACTTTGAATCACATTTCGAAATTTACAATCCATGATGGGTAAAATTGGCAATCTTCTCAGGTTGGTCCATGTTGTCACAGATTGCATGCATTGTCTTCAAAAAGTCATAATAAATTCATCAGAACTCCAAATGTAAAAAGTCCAAAGCCTATAGTTAGATATGGATGTATAATTTAGGGATGAGCATTTTTTCCCAAATCCCGATCCCGTATCGGTACCGTACGGGAACCGGTACCGAAGCGTACCGAATTTAAAGATACATGATGGTACTTGGTACTCCAAATACATGAAATTTGGGAATCGGTAGCGGTACTAGTACCGAGTATTGATACCATTCCCAGGACCGGTACCAGTGATGTTAATTTGGTTCGGTACTCAGGATTAACTTTTGATCAAATTCGGTATTCGGGAAATTGGGAACGGGACGGGTCGGTACCGGTTCCGTCTCACGCTCATCCCTATTATAGTTTCCAAAATATAAAGGGACTGATGTAATTCTTAGTATATTGATATAGTTTATTCAAAGAATGTTGAGTGGTCCAAAAAATGACAGCTAGAAGTTACCAACTTGTAAATTTAATATAAAATAAGGAAAAAATCATTAGAATGAAATCTTTATATTTCTGAAAAGATAAAAGGGGGAACTTTACCAGTATAATTTTATCAAAATTTAAAAATGGGTTGAACGGTAGGAAAACATATCCTAAACAGTGGACTACAATCAAAGAGAAAATAAGGAAATATGTACATAAGTTTTATAAGATTAATACAACAAACACAAGGTAAATAATGTTATAATTTTTGTGTAGGTTCTCAGAAAGGAAAGGATCCATCTTGCTCACGCTAGCTAATTTTCAAGATCAAGGAGGTGAGTACTAACTCTCCTATTATGTAGGCATTACTTGTTTTATGTTATTGTTCACAGATACCCTAATACCATGTGATTATGTGTATCTAATAACATATGATTTATGTGGCTAAGATCCTTTCGTGTTCTCGATTCAATAATCCTTTTTTACCACTTTAATCATATGTGATTAAATACATTTAATCCGATGTGATTATATGTTTCTAATCACATATAATTTTATTTGGAAAAACAAATCTTGTCTATTTAAATCAAATGTGATTAGATACATACAATCACATGTAATTATATATGAACGCAAAAATAAATCTTTATCAAAATTAATCATATTTGATTAAATACAAATAATCATATATGATTATATAAATCTAATCACATATGATTTAAGTTTTGCTTTATCGATTCATTAGTTGTTCTCATGTATTTTATCACATGTGATTATATGTATTATCGTATGTGATTAAGTACATGAGCACAACTATTTAATCAAGAAGGAAAAAATAAATCTTGTCCACCTCAGATCATATGTGATTATCTACATATAATCACATGTGATTAAATATACTAGAACAATTATTGAATCGACGCAAGAATAAATATTTTCCATATGAATCATATGTGATTAAATACACAAGAACAACTATTGAATCAACACGTGAAAACAAATATTGTCCATGTAAATTATATGTGATTAAATACATACAATCACATTTGATTATATGTATCCAATCATGTTTGATTTATGTGGATGAGATTCATTGTCACATTCTCAATTCAATAATTTTTCTTTGTCCACTGTAATCATATGTGATTAAATACATATAATCATATGTGATTATATGTATCTAGTCACATATGATTTATAGAGGCAAAAAAAAATGATGTCTATATAAATCATATGTTATTAGATACCTATAATCACATATGATTATATACACAAGAACAAGTATCGAATGGAGATCACAAAGATAAATATTGTCCACATATATCATATGTGATTAAATGCATATAATCATATGTGATTATATGTATATAATCACATAGAATTTATGTGGAAAATATTTATTTTCGCGTTCTCGATTCAGTTGTTGTTCTTGTGTGCTTAGTTACATGAGCTTATATGTATCTTATTAGATATGATTTATATGGACAATATTCATTTTCACATTCTTGTTCAATAGTTGTTCTTGTACATTTAGTCAAATATGATTTCTGTACACAAGATTCATTTTCGTGTTTTTGGTTAAATAGTTTTTCTTTTTCCACATTAATTGTGACATCCCCAATTTCTCGGCCAGAAAAGACCGATTTATCGACTATACTTCCTTCATTCATTCCTGAGGATTTACCTAAGGAATTGGCAAGAAGTCCATTGCTGCTAAAGCTTATTTATCAGGTACTAAATCAATAGCTATCAGGCGCTAACTCCATAGTCACCAATGTTTATGTAATAGGTGTTAACTCCATAGTCACCAAGGTTTATGTAACTAGCGCTAACTCCATAGTCGCCAAGGTTTACTCAACATGCGCTAACTTCATAGTCACCAAGGTTTACTTTAACATGCGCTAACTCCATAGTCGCCAAGGTTTACTTTAACAGGCGCTAACTCCATAGTCACCAGGGTTTACTCATACCATCTCTCATCACACACTAACTATTCCATCTACCCATGTTCTAGACCTAAACTTAGAATGCTAAGCGATGATTGTGATATGAATGTCTACCATATTTTAAGAAACGAGCACTAGTATATTTTAGGAAAGTTTCCTAAAATGCTTTTATGTTCTAAATGTTATATGTTTTCCATATATGATATTATTTGTTTGGATCTATGGTCTGTTGCCGACCGGGTCTGGAAACCTTATGTGTTTAGGATTGTAAGCGTACAACTACGATATTAGAACTAGCATGTAAACATTTCAGAGTGATAATGATGATTTGAATATCTACCGTGAATGAGGATCTAAATTCACCTTATTAGGTGTATAGATCAACAATGGTGAGAACGAGAAGTGTAGTTGGAAATGCTGACGAAAATAGGAATCAAGGACCTGTGATTGAACCAGTAATTGTAGCAGCAGTAACACCTGAGCCAATGACAATGGCCAGAGTTCAAATGATGATCCATGCAATGTTGGATCGTCAAATGGAAGAAACCAAACGTCTGATTAGGCGGAATCGCGAAGAATTATCAATTCAAGTTGAAGACCCCGAAGTAGATGGAGGGCACTATGAAGGAGGAAACTACAATGGGACCGTTGGTCAAGGAAACCCACCAATAGTTCGCCAAAACAACCAGGATGGAGGAAATAACAGAAGTGGATGCAAGTACAAGGATTTCATGACATCCAAACCACCGTATCTTTCCGGGAGGCCGACACCGGTGCAAGTCATTGACTGGATCTCCGAGATGGAGACAATGTTTGAAAGTTGCGAGTGTAGCAACAGACAGAAGTCCGCTCTTGCAATTCCTCTGTTAAAATCTAGAGTATTAAGCTGGTGGAAGTTATTGGCTTGTTCGATGCCCAATGGGGAAGCTAGCAAGATGTCTTGGGAAGAGTTCGTGGTGCAACTGGAAATGCAATACTGCTCTGAGCAGGATCTTCTAGAAATGAACAATGAGTTCCAGAATCTGAAGAAGGGAAAATTGAGCA
Source organism: Lactuca saligna (assembly GCF_052625555.1). NCBI lineage: Eukaryota > Viridiplantae > Streptophyta > Magnoliopsida > Asterales > Asteraceae > Lactuca > Lactuca saligna. Next base: position 109,705,370 of record NC_136421.1, on the reverse strand, counting down.
TCACTGAATACACTACAAGCTTTACAAAGAAAATGAAGCTTATTCCATACCTAATTCCAACTTAACTTTCCAAGGTCAACAAATTTGCCAATGGATTACCAGCGAACTTTGATCCGATAGCCAAGAAAGCAACCACTCTGAAAGTCACCGTCTGGTCAACCAAGAATGTTGAGACCCAAATAAAAGAAAAGGGTCTGGAGATAGCTGAAGTTGGAGAGAAAAGGAAACATGAAGGATCTTCAACGATTAACAAAGAAAGCAAATTCTCGAAGTCTGGGGGAAGGGATGAAGCTACATGGTGTGAGAAGTGTAAAAAGAAACACTTCAGGAAATATAGTGAGGAGATGACTTGCTACAAATGTGGGAATACAGGACATTACATCAAAAAGTGTGCACCCATCAAGAAGGTGTGATACAGATGTAACGAAGAAGGACATATTTCTAAAGATTGCCCACAGAAAAACACACTACCACAGCCAAGGGCATTCCACATGCTCCTCGACGAAGCAGAAAACGATGGGAGGATTAAAAGATGAAGACCTCATATTAATGTATAAAGTCTGTATTAGGAAGCATATCCTGTTAGAGGCATAGTATAGGATGAACTTGAACTTTTGTGCAATCGTTTCAAGATATAATATAAACCCTGATTTTGTTATCTGATGGTTAAATGATTGTGTGATTTTTGTATGGTGACTCGGTTAACTGCAAGATAATACTTGGGACGAGTGTGAGTAGGTGTGAATAGTAGTAGAGATCTATACTACTGGAAGCACATGACTCACGCTTGGATCAGGGAAAATCACAAGGTTACCAAGAGGCTTGTAATTGAGTTCGTTTTTATTCAAGTATGTCGTTACCATTGTTTCGGTAATGACTAAAAAGACGACTAATATTCTGACCGTAGCGGTCATTTCAAATTGAGTCCAACTACGATGAGTTTGTTACGTGGTTCATAGAACCAAGTTCGAGGTAGCATCTGACTCAAGTCAGAAGATTGAAATCAATGTGAACGATAACATTGCGCTTGTTATTAAGGAAGCTTGCAGATAGAAATGCCACCTGAAAAATGTGATTATATCACATTAGAATATGAAGGAAGGTTTATTCCATTCTAGAATTTGACTCTAAGAGACTTGAGTCTAAGCGTTGCATCATACGATGAGAGGTCATTAGAACACGACCCATCGGTCTGTTATAATAGATAAAGGAAAGTACGTATTCTAAGAAGAAGAAGGAGTTGTCAGTAAGGATTTATTTTGTAACTCGAAGGTTACGGTTGAAATTCCAACCTAGTACAAAGGGCAGATACAGGATTGAGCACTACCTACTATCGAGAAGTCCAAGAGTTAGATACTCTTTCGAGGAAACATAGAACTTACAGTTATTACCTAGGATGAAGAGATAACATATGGAATCATTATACAAGTCCTATTCCGTTGATGATACCGGGACGTAATCATCCTAAGGAGGAGATAATTGTAACACCCGTAGATCCGGGCTAGTCAATTTAGAGACGATAAGCATCAAAAATGAATTTTTGATGGAATATTATTTGGAAGAATTAATCTTAACTGAGTTGTAGTATATGTTACAAGGATTTTGTACATATAAATAACACTAAAATCTGAGTTATAACGAAGAAGTTATGACCTGTCGAAGTTTCTCGATAGAACCGGCACGACACAGCGCGACGTAAATAGTGAATTCACGTTAGAGCAATATTTGACCTTAGACATCTAAATGAAAGCCATAAAATAGGTTAAACCGAGAGCGTGCATAAAAGAACATCTAAATCTGACTTCGTATGAGGAAATTATGATTTTCCGAAGTTTTAGCATTAGCAGTATGCAGCCCGAAGTTCAAATATAAGATCGAGTGATTTTTAGCCGAAACAATCTAAATGAGAATTGAAGATCTCATCGATAGTAGTCCAACGGTGAAAAGACAGATGAAAACGGATGACAAATGAAGAAGTTATGAGTTTATAACGGAGTTTTCCTATCCCGGCCTACTAAAAATAATATAAAAAAATATAATAAGAATAATATCATAGTTAGCCAACATAGTCTAAATGAAAGTTGTACATCTTGTTTTTACCTACGCGTCGATATAAAGAATGTCGAAAACGGAGTTCGTATGCGAATGCTATGAATTTCTGAAGTTTGGGGTGCGAAACCCCAAAACTGTTAGAATTCACGACGTGAATACAGTGTTCACGACGTGAATTCCGTATTTATGACTTCTGGAGCCTGACAAACGCAACTTGCGATGACGCATGCAGTGACATCTAAACTCATGACATGAATATTTGAGATTCACAACGTGAATCCATAAAATCAGCCCTATAAATAGAAATCGAAGGGCAGCCAATTTTGGTTGCTAGTTTATCACTCTCTCACTCCCGATGCTCTCTCTAATCCCTATTTTAACCCCCTGAATCCCCGGTATCATCCTAAGACATGAAGCAAGTCCCGAAGTTCTGAAGATCCCAAGAAGAAAAGAGTTTCCGAGCCGAAGCTCTACCCGCGAGAGGCCCGATGTTTGAAGAGATCATAGTTTCACCGAAGAATACTACTTCTACAAGCTGTAGTGCTGCCCGATCATCTTCTGATCAAGTGAGTGTATAGTCCCTTTCATAAACACGATAATAATACAAGTGTTGTTTGAAATGTTTTATGTATATTGTTCTTTACATGTGTGGGTGTATAGTTACTTTCTTCTAACACATAAATATGAAGTATTTGCTATGAAATACGTGTTATGTGTTTGTATATTGTTTGTCTATTTGAGATGGATGTTGGATGAATGTTTTATATAGGTTTGTATATAATTTAAACTATATATGTAATTTATATCTACAAATATGTTGGGTAGAACATGGGTAGATGGAATAGTTGGTGTGTGATGAGAGATGGTATGAGTAAACCCTGGTGACTATGGAGTTAGCGCATGTTAAAGTAAAACCTAGCGACTATGGAGTTAGCGTATGTTAAAGTAAACCTTGGCGACTATGGAGTTAGCGCATGTTGAGTAAACCTTGGTGATTATGGAGTTAGCGCTTGCTACATAAACCTTGGTGACTATGGAGTTAGCGTCTGTTACATAACCCTTGGTGACTATTGTTGGGTTTTAGCCATATGATCATTCCTATGTGCACATACAAACCCTAATGCTCGGATCTAGGTTTCTCTAATTGAACATGCAATATATCCAAGAATTTGATTGATAGATCTAGTATAATAACATAAGAAATCAGATATAGAAGAGTACCTTGAATTACTTGCTTGAATCTTCTTGTCCTTGGAGCTTAGAGTAACAAATGTCACTCCTCCAATGGCTTACAAACACCAACTAGCAAGAGGATGATTTGAGAGAGATGGAAAGGGTGAGAAAATTGGCTAGGGTTTCTCCAATACCAAGGGTGCCGATTTCCTCAACCCTATGGGTGTATTTATACTAGTGAGCCTCCTAGGGTTTCACCCTTAAAACCCTAATTGGATAACTTACGGTCTAAGAAATCCAATCTCCTTATGATAAGCCTTTGGACAATTTGTAGCTTTATCCAAACCCTAAAATCCGTCCACCCCTTATCCCAAAGGAGTCACTGTTCAAAATACAACTATCACACAATTGACAGTTTATCCCCTTTATTCAATTAATATCTTTATGTCACCAAATTAATTCCTAATTAATTTATGACTTATATTAATCAAATAACAATATTATTATTCCTTATATTATTTTCATAATATATTAATAATATTTCTTCTCTCATTATAAATCATCCTGTCAAGTTGCTATGGTGAAGGCAACCCAAAAGAACCATGCTCAATCGGGTCAAGTACTTACCAGATATAGATGGAGCCTTAGACACTATTTCAACAGTCTCCCACTTGGATAAGTCTAGTAAGTATATATACCGATTAGCAATCATAGCTCTCAAAGACGTTGTCAAACTCTGACGCACCAATTGTCTTCCAGGGGTATTTTGGTAATTAAGGGTATTTATTGAGTTGAGTGTTTTTGGTGTTCAGTGGAGGAGTTCGTGTCGGAGTTTGGAGCAGCGGGATCTTATCCTTTCAGCCGGCAGTTTCGAGGTGAGTTACCCTCACTATATCAACAAGGTCTAACGCACCAAGGCCGGCCCTTTATCGGATTGAGATCCGGGTATCTGTTGTTATGTTATTGCTTTGATATGTATGCATCCGGGTAATTAGGATGGTATTCGTTAGAGACCTGGTTAAGGTCGGTATCCTGGTATGTAGGGTGAGGCTATGGTAGTGACCGGTTAGGTCGATATCCTGTTAAAGTATGTTGTGTTATGTGATCTGCTAGATCGGTTTGCCTGAATATGAATTGTTATGTGATTGTATGTTTATGTGCACATGGTTGTTTGGACTGGAGTTGGGTTGAGGCGGGTCCTGCTTTGTGCTGTAGGCCAAGATACCCAGGGCGGACCGGTTATTCCGAAGGCCCAGTGAGCGGTCCGGATAGGCTGTAGGCCCCACGAGGGCGGACCAGACGTGCCGAGGCTCAGAGAGTGGACCAGACCGACTGAAGGCCCTGGCGCGGGCGGACTAGTCATACTGTAGACTCAGAGAGTGGACCAGGTGGGTTGATGTCCCGGTGCGGGCGGACCAACCACACTACAGACTTGAAGGACATTATTGGACTCAGAGAGTGAACCAGGTGAGCTGAAGGCCCAGTGCGGGCAGACCAACCACACTGTAGGCTCGAGGGACATGATTGGACTAGGACGGTGGACCCGGTGGACTGAAGGCCCGATAAGGCGGACCAGTCCCACAGTAGACTCAATATTCATGGTTGTTCTGTGATTCGTTATGAGATAGCATGATATGTGTATGGTATATGTGGTTGGTATTTTGGGGGTATCTCACTAAGCTTTCGGGCTTACAGTTGTGGTTTAATGTTTTTCAGGTTCTTCAGGAGACCGTGGCAAGGCGAAGGCGTGATCATACCGCTCCTCATGATTTTGTAGTAATGTGATTCTGGGAATACTCTACATGATTTGTATTGAAAACCTTTTTGTAATAATTTAATGAAATCGGGTTGTTTTTAAAAAATTTAAATTGGTCGGATTTTTCGGTCGTTACAAGCGGGATCAACTTTGGCCCCACTAGAAGAGGAAACATCTCGGTACTTTCCCTTGTGGTGGCTCTTAGATGGAGCCTTCCTCCTCTTTCCCCTTCCTTGCCCAATAGCCAAAACAGGAGCAGCGGGTGGATTGGGAGTTGGTGCAACAAACTTGTCCTTGAGGTTGCTCTCAGCAACCCTTAGGAGACCTTGGAGTTTACTTAGGGTGACCTCTTCCTTGTTCATGTGGTAGGTCATTCTAAATTGGTTGTAACACGGAGGCAAGGAATGAAGTACCATATCGATAGCCAAATCTTCCCCAAAGTCGACATTCAACTTGCGAAGACGATCGACATACCTTTGCATCTTTTGCAAGTGTACGGTTAGAGATTATCCATGTCCCATTTTAGCAGAGATCATGTTAGTGAAGATCTCGTAAAGCTCCTGCCTTGCGTTTTGATGATATCTCTCCAATAAGTTTTGATGCATTTCGTACGGATACATGTCCTCATAGGACTTTTGGAATTCAGAGTTCATAGTGGCTATCACGATGCGATGAACCTTCGTTGCATCTCGCTCATGAGTTTCAAAAGCAGTGATTTCAGCCAGAGTAGCGATTTCTGGATTGATCTTTTCGAGCTTTTCATCGAGGACATACTCCTTGTCCTCGTAATGAGCAATCGTGCGAATGTATCTTATCCATTCGCTAAAGTTCGTTCCATCGAAAGTCACCTTTTGGAAAAGGCTCATCAATGTGAATGAACTAGTAGCAACGTTGTTTGCGTTCGACATCTACAATTAGAAAGGACAAAGATTGATTATAATTTGAATCCCTAATTATCACCCAATAAGAAAAATTAGGGCTAGGATCCAACAACATTATTTACATATTAGAAAAGGGATGCCGTAATCCAACATGCAAACAATTTGAAGGTAAGTGAATTACGATTCACTAATTCCCCATCATGAAAACTTTACCTATAAGTTTTAAACGCATTGAGAATTCCTAGGTTTCGATGAGATTCATTGAACTTTTCAAAGGCATGTTTAAATCTCGATATGCCCCTCTCGTTTGTGACTGGGATGCCGAGGATCACAAAGTGGGTGTGAATAACCATGCAAATCTACACGGTGCCTTCATTGTAACAATCACCTATTCGATGTGCCGGTAAACCACACACGCTCCACCGAACTATGATAAACAATGAATCACCCTTTGCCACCTATGCCTTGAACCAATTAGTGTGCCGGTAAACCACACATGATCCACTAACTTCTTAGCAAGGGTGCAAAGTGTAATTTCATGGGATTGCATCAATTCACTTTTCCTGAAGTAACTAGGATTGTGACTTTTGGAAAAAACATGTAGTTACTTTGTATTTAATATTATACTTTAACGAGGAGATGGAGTTGCCCTATCCTACCCATTCGGCTAACGACCCTCCACTGATCAAGCAAGCGGTGGGTGTGAGTGTACACCCATTAAGCACCATTTTATAGGCAGCAACCTTATACCCACCTTATAGACCGGATTCGTGAATGAGGCCTACTAACATTAAGACTATCATTTTAATTATATATATATATATATATATATATATATATATATATTAAGCTTGTAATCATATAGAGTATAGGGTTGAATTTTAAACTTGTAAAATTCTAGGGTTTAAAATTTAAATTGTCCAAATTAAACTTTTAATCACAAAACTAAATTTCAAAACTTGAGGATTAGTTTTAAACTTTTCAAAATACAAGGGATCAAATAACAAATAATTAACCATTTAATTTCATAATTATCCATATTTGGTGTTTCTTGCAAAACAATTTACCAATTTAATTAAAATAATTAATCAATTATCACATAAGGAAATTATTATTCAATGAATTGGTCATTATCTTGAAATAGGTCAAGGATATACTTTTATATATGATAAAATCGGATTTATATTGACCCATTAAGATAAAGGTAAGTATCCTTAAGATAAACAGCAAGAAATCCCATAATTAGCTCCTCCTGATGCTCGAACTCGTCGAATACCACAATGGACTCGTTGAGTCGAGGCCTACTCGCCGAGTCAACTATAGGAATCGCCGAGTTCATCAGGCAGATTGACAAAATTCGAATTTTGCAAACAACAATCAAGCAACCAATGCATCAATTCAATAGAAACCAATCAAGGCTCTGATACCACTGTTGGGTTTTAGCCATAAGAACATTCCTATGTGCACATACAAACCCTAATGCTCGGATCTAGGTTTCTATAATTGAACATCCAATATATCCAAGACTTTTATTGATAGATCTAGTATAATAACATAAGAAATCAGATCTAAAAGAGTACATTGAATTACTTGCTTGAATCTTCTTGTCCATGGAGCTTAGAGTAACAAATGTCACTCCTCTAATGGCTTACAAACACCAACTAGCAAGAGGATGATTTGAGAGAGATGGAAAGGGTGAGAAAATCGGCCAGGATTTCTCCAATACCAAGGGTGCCGATTTCCTCAACCCTATGGGTGTATTTATACTAGGAAGCCTCCTAGGGTTTCACCCTTAAAACCCTAATTGGATAACTTATGCTCTAAGCAATCCAATCTCCTTATGATAAGACTTTGGACGATTTGTAGGTTTATGCAAACCCTAAAATCCGTCCACCACTTATCCCTAAGGAGTCACTACTCAAAATACAACTATCACACAATTGACAGTTTATCCCCTTTATTCAGTTAATCTCTTTAAGTCACCAAATTAATTCCTAATTAATTTCTGACTTATATTAATCAAATAAAGATATTATTATTCCTTATATTATTCTCATAATATATTAATAATATTTCTTCTCTCATTATAAATCATCATGTCAAGTTGCTATGGTGAAGGCAACCCAAAAAAACCATGCTCAATCGGGTCAAGTACTTACCAAATATAGTTGCAGCCTTAGACACTATTCCAACAACTATGGAGTTAGCGCCTAATAGCTATGGATTTAGTAACTGATAGATAAAATTTGACAGCAATGGACTTCATGCCAATTCCTTAGGTAAATCCTTAAGAATGAATGAAGGAAGGATAGTCAATTCTTACGGCAAAACCTTGAGAAATAAAGAAGATAATGGGGATGGGTAATTGGGTTTATTGTTTGACGATTGAATACAATAAATAAATTATTGTGGGTTGAAAGCCCTATATGCTCACCATGCTCCCAACCCTGACCCACTCACTTTTCTTTGCATTACAGGTAATGGCACAAGAGTATAAGTTGGTGGACTTGACGAGAGATTTTGGATTAAAGATCAGTAGTTATAAATAACTGTTGTAAGGTCTATTTTATACTGTTTATGCTTTTGGTCTGTATCGGAACATGACATCCTGAGATTTTGTTATTTAATGAAAATACATTTCTTTAAAGAAATGCTTTGATAAATTTTTATCACATTTTGTTTTGGGAACAAATTCCCCAATTTCTCGGCCAGAAAAGACCGATTTATCGACTATACTTCCTTCATTCATTCCTGAGGATTTACCTAAGGAATTGGCAAGAAGTCCATTGCTGCCAAAGCTTATTTATCAGGTACTAAATCAATAGCTGTCCGGCGCTAGCTCCATAGTAACCAAGGTTTATGTAATAGGTGCTAACTCCATAGTCACCAAGGTTTATGTAACTAGCGCTAACTCCATAGTCGCCAAGGTTTACTCAACATGCGCTAACTCCATAGTCACCAAGGTTTACTTTAACATGCGCTAACTCCATAGTCGCCAAGGTTTAATTTAACAGGTGCTAACTCCATAGTCACCAGGGTTTACTCATACCATCTATCATCACATACTAACTATTTCATCTACCCATGTTTTACCCAACATATTTGTAGATATAAATTACATATACAATTTTGTGACAACCCGATATTTCAACTAAAGGTAAACGACCTAAAAATTCAAGTATTGTAACCACCTTAGTTGTAATAAAATTAACTTCGAAAATAAAATATCCAAAAATCACTAATTAAATTACCTATTATGCTAGTTGTCATTAAACCGTGATCATACGTAAAAAGAACGCCCAAATCCGACTTCGTATAAGAAAGTTAGGAATTTTTCAAGTTTGGCTTAACGGCAGACGGCTAAAAACTCGAATTAGAGATCAAGCGACTTTTGACCGGAATGACCTAAACGAGAATCGAAGGTCTCAACAATGGTATTTCAGTGGTAAAAAGTCTGGCAAAAACCGACATCAGATAAAGAAGTTATGAATTTCTAAAGAAATTTTCTTACCGCGACCATTTAAAAATAAATAATAAAAATAATTTCGGAATTTGCCAACGGGATCTAAATGAAAGTTGTAGAGTATGGTCTCACCTTCGTGTGGATATAAAGAACGTCGAAAACAGAGTTCGTATGAAGAAGATATGAATATTTGAAGTTTGCTAAATAATTAATATATAAATTTAATTCAAAAATCGGTATTATCCGAAGGGTGAGTCACCGAGTCCATCCGAGTTACGCGCCGCGTACAGGCGTACGCCCCGGGTACTCGAGGCCTTGGCCTCGGTTCGTCCACGTCGCCCCAATGCGAGCCTACCCGTCCCGTCCCATCCGAAGCCGAGGCAGTCGAGGAATCGGTCACGCATGATCACACCATTTCTCTCATTTCTCTTACGTTCTTGCCTCGTTTTCCGTGCCCGTGCTACCCCGAAGCCCCGATCACTTTGCTCAAGTCCCGAAGGTCATTTGTGCTCCCGAGATTCCCGAGAATCCCGAGGAAATCCACTTTCTCGAGCCGAAATTCTATCCGGTTTTCATCCCGCAACCTTCGATCTTACAAGTGAGTTCATACCCCTATAATTCACACTTTTAAATGTTTTATGAGTACTTTTACATGCTTTTAAGGGGGGGGGATACAAGTAAAACACTTGATTATTGTCGTGTGTTATACAAACTTTCACTTTACGCGTTTTATCAAAGGAATCATATGTGATTTGAAACTATCAAAGGGAAACTTTCATATGAAAATTATACCACAACAACATTTTATCTTTTGAAATGAGAAACGATTTATGTATTTATATAAATCAGATACTTGCTTATACTACATTTCTGTGTGTCGGTTTTGGCACTGCAAAAACTACACTTTTCATAACAAGTGAACATTTTTACTAAGGGTTTATTATACAAACGAAACACACTTTTAGGAAACTATAATAGGTATAGTTTCACGAGAATACTACGAACTTTTACATACATGGAAATACTATTTCAAGAAGCTACTTTCGTATACAATAACGAACGAACGTTTTCACACGTAAATCTGTTTTATACTAAGTTTTGTGAGACATTAACTTCACGTATGTTCGAGTACACATTTCAAGTCCTGTATTATATACCAGAATCCCTTGGAGGGGGAGCATGGTATTTGTGTATAGATCTATACGGGCTTGACAACCTGCGCCCTGACTGTTAGCTACAGTCCACCATTTGGGGTGACAAACGTCAGAACATTCCAACGCCTGAAGAACGTTGTGTATAGGCATTCCTTGTCAATAGTATGGTTATAAAACTCACATAGAGTATTAAAAACACAATGATTTATGGGGTTTTTCAGACGTATTGGAAATTTTATACGTACATACATTTACTAGAAACAAACACTGGTCTTCAAAGAAGGCTACATTTATACTAGTAGAAAATATAGGATTTTCTAGGAACAAGCAAACAAGGAACAAAAAAATTTCATTTCATACAAACATTGTCATTAAATACTTATGAAACTCACCAGCTTAAATGTTGATCTACTCTTTTAAAACTACTTGTATGTCCCAGGGATTTAGTAATTACAGGTAACAAACGGATTTTGGAGAAGGGACGCTATGGCGCCAGTTTAATTTCATATTTTGACATCATATTGTAATTGATTTTGAACATGTACACTTTTAAACAATGTAAAGTTTCAATTATATGTATGATGGTTGTATTGCTTTCTTTACTATGTATTCATTTGTTACGTTACCACATGAAGTCATCCGCCCCCGAACGTTTCTGCCGTTCCGGTTTGGGGGTGTGACAGATTGGTATCAGAGCAATGTTTATCGTGAACTAAGTATATCGAACCTCATAAGATATACAAACTATAAATGCTTAGGGACTCAAAGTCTCTGACAAAGGTTTTCGTACCTAAAATCCTTATTTCATATAAATATATTATTTTAGGTTATGAAAATCCAAAATACATGCATACAACGACAAATTTTCATGATGAGGACTATACAAAAGTATTAAGACAAGTTGGACACTACAATTAGTTCTCGAGATATGTAATCAAATTTGGGGCGAATATAGCCTAATCAACTATGTTTATCCGAAATTAGACTAACGTATATCGAGGAATGATTGTAGTGAGCAACTAGTCAAAACTTACCAAAATTAGACACTAGTATCAAACGTACAATTTAAATACTATAGGAGTATTTGGTGCATACAATAGATTAGTTAGTATTACACGCCTCAAGTTTTCTTCAAATCTCATAACCCTATTCTCGTATAGTCAAATGGATGGATTTCACCCGCATGGAGACCCCAACTACCCAAACCAAGGCAACTTGTAACGTCATAAATTCCAAAACCAAAAATTTTTCATTTTTACAATCATGAAAACATTGAGTAATAAGTTTAGGTTCCAATGTAACAATTTAGTCACGACCGATTACATAACAAAAGATCACAAAATGGTTTCCCCGAGTGTGTGTACGATCACGCCAGCACCTTCCCACGGTCCTCGCTAGTACCTGAAACACATAACACAACAACTGTAAGTATAAATGCTTAGTAAGTTCCCCAAAATACAATCTACGCACGTACGCCTTTCCAGGCCTTGACCTTCCGGTCCATGTGTCTCAGGGGACTTCCATCCCGACTAGGTAAACCTTCCTGTCCTACCCACATCAACCTTACAGTCCATATGAACACGCCTTCCGTCCCATAACATGTTGCCTTTCGGCCCAAATCAAGCATATCATACATGGCACATATAACGAATAACTTAACACACATAAGGCATATATCTCATATCATATTCGACCTTCCGGTCACACAGTCAAACCCTTCCGGGTACAGTATAGTGAGAAGACTCACCTCATATGCCTCGCTAATCGTGAACCCTGGAATCACTCGTGCTCGAACCCTCGAGCAGCAATCCTCCTATGATATCATGAATCTATAATTACTACTTGTACCACTAAGGTTGACCATCCATATCAAGTCAACACAGGTTGACTTGGTCAACAGTCTTCGGTCAATTGGACCGGACTCGGCGAGTCTACGCGTTTTAACCAACTCGTAAGGATTTTCCCTTTGACTCGTCGAGTACTCCCACGACTCGATGAGTTCCACCTGGGCCTGAATCACGGGGCCACCGCGACTCAACTTGCCGAGTCGCAAGGACAACTCGACGAGTCCCAACTTGACTCGGTCCACCTGTCAAAACCTTTCTAACTCTCTGTGACTCACTGAGTCACCCACAACTCGGTCAGGACTACACACTGGGTGGTCTCAAGGACAATCTTCAAGCGACTCGGTGAGTCTACGCGTTTTAACCAACTCGTAAGGATTTTCCCTTTGACTCGTCGAGTACTCCCACGACTCGATGAGTTCCACCTGGGCCTGAATCACGGGGCCACCGCGACTCAACTCGCCGAGTCGCAAGGACAACTCGGCGAGTCCCAACTTGACTCGGTCCACCTGTCAAAACCTTTCTAACTCTCTGTGACTCACTGAGTCACCCACAACTCGGTCAGGACTACACACTGGGTGGTCTCAAGGACAATCTTCAAGCGACTCGTCGAGTCTGTTCTTCAGACTCGGCGAGTCCATGCCATGCACCAGCTAAAACTGGCTTTTGCGGTCAGATCCGTTCCATACACACATAGATCTGGCCTTCCCAAGCTTATTTATCACGTAAAGTCTCAGTCTTGGTCGCCATGCAACGCATACAAGGCTTATTTTGGAGAAATAACCTCTAATGTGGAAACCCTAGCTTCTAACTCAAGAGAATGGACATAAAGCTTGTCATATGGAACCTCGTGGACCTGCTAAGGTCCAGATCTAGGTTCCATATCTCCATGGGACCTTTCATACTTCCAATTTAAGCCAAATAAGGCAAGAAGAAACCCTAGCTTTGACACATCAACCCAAAATACGAAGTTTAGCTCTGAAAGTTACCTCAAGAAGGTTCCCTTGATGAAATAGAAGCAGATCCAAGCTCCCCAACTCTTCAAGCTTGATCTTCTCCCTCCTTTCTTGCAATAATACACAAAATGATGAACAAATGGCCACCTAACACACTCACAAAGGCTCACAGTCGTATGGGTGCTCTTAGGGTTCAAGGTGGCCGCAAATGAAGGCCATAAGGTCCTTTAAATAGGGCTTAGGACCGGGAAATTAGGATTTCATTAAACAGCGCGGACTCGCCGAGTCCATCCCTTGGACTCGCCAAGTCCGGACGCGAACCTCCGCCCAAAACCGCGACCCGACTCGGCGAGTTTGACCTCCAACTCGCCGAGTCCCCTCACAGAATATCAAAAATATGAAAGTAAAGATACCTGGGATCCGGGCTGTTACAATTCTCCCCCACTAGAATAAGACTTCGCCCTCGAAGTCCCGCTAGGCAAATAGCTCCGGATGCTGCTCCCGCATCTCACGTTCCGGCTCCTAGGTCATCTCTGATCCCTTCCGATGCTGCCACTGAACCAATACCAGGGGTACCTCCTTGTTCCTCAAAAGCTTGATCTTCCGATCTCTGATGGCTACTGGTCTTTCAGCATAATTAAGGCTTGCATCCACCTGAATATCCACTAATGGAACCACCGCCGATTCGTCGGCTATACACTTCCTCAACTGCGACACATGGAAAGTGTCGTGAATCTGTCCCAACTCTGCTGGCAAGTCTAAACGGTAGGCTACCCGGCCCACCCTCGCGATCACACAGAAAGGACCAATATATCGGGGCCCCAACTTGCCCCTCTTCCTGAACCGAATCACTCCTTTCCAAGGAGAGACCTTCAGGAGTACAAGATCACCAACTTGAAACTCATGCTCGGACTGTCGTCTGTCTATTTAACTCTTCTGTCGGCTCTGAGCGGTCAACAACCTTTGCCCGACCAGCTGAATTTGCTCGATCGTCTGAAGCACGATCTCCATGCTACCCATATCCTGCTGTCCCACCTCACTCCAATAGATGGGGGGTGCGACACCTCCGCTCATACAACAGCTCAAAGGGCGGCATACCAATGCTCGAATGATGGCTGTTGTTATACGAGAACTCTGCTAAAGGTAGATAGGTGTCCCAGCTCCCTCCGAAGTCCAACACACATGCCTAAAGCATGTCCTCGAGTGTCTGAATCGTCCGCTCACTCTGACCGTTTGTCTGGGGATGATATGCAGTACTGAAATGTAACCTAGTACCCAACTCCTCATGGAACTTCTTCCAGAACCTGGAAGTGAAACGCACGTCACGGTCCGAAATAATCGAGATCGGCACCCCATGCCGAGATACTACTTCCCTCACATATAACTCGGCCAACTTCTCCGCAGAAGAGCTCTCGCTAATGGCTAGAAAATGAGCGCTCTTCATCAGCCGATCCACGATCACCCAAATCGCATCGACTCCCCTTGCCGTTCGCGGTAACTTGGAGATGAAATCCATAGAGATTTGTTCCCACTTCCATTCGGGAATCTCTAGCGGTTGCAGCTTACCATGCGGTCGCTGGTGCTCGGCCTTGACCTGCCGACAAGTCAAGCACCTCTCGACAAACCAAGCGACATCCATTTTCATATAGGGCCACCAGTACTCCTTCTTGAGATCCAAATACATTTTCGTAGCACCAGGATGAATCGAGAATTTGATCGATGTGCTTCCTCCATCAAAATAGTGCGCGCACCACCCACAAACGGCACCCAAATCCGACCCTGAAAAGTCATAAGCCCTCGACCATCCGTGACAAATCCTGATACCTGACCTACAACCCGCTCCTTCTTCTAATGTTCTGGCTTTGCAGCCTCCACCTGAGCTCCTCGAATAATATCCAGAATCAGGGTCAATACCGTCAATCTCATACAAATATCTTGGATCGGGGCGCTATCCGCCCTACGGCTCAACGCGTCGGCTACCACATTGGCCTTGCCCGGGTGGTACAGGATCTCACAATCGTAATCCTTCACCACATCCAGCCACCTTCTCTATCGCATATTCAGATTTGGCTGATCCATCAAGTACTTCAAGCTCTTATGGTCCGTGTATATCGTACACCAAACCCCATACAAATAGTGTCGCCAGATCTTGAGGGCAAACACCACCGCCCCCAATTCCAGGTCGTGCGTGGGATATCTCGACTCATGAGGCTTTAACTGTCTCGAAGCGTACGCTATCACATGACCCCTCTGCATAAGCACCACCCCCAAACCCGATATAGAGGCATCACAATATACCACAAAATCCTCCATCCCTTCCGGGAGTGCAAGCACTGGAGCCTCGCACAATTTCTGATGAAGCGTCTCGAATGAGGACTGCTGCTCCGGTCCCCATGAAAACGTAACACCCTTCCGGGTCATCCTAGTAAGTGGCACATCGATCTTGGAGAAATCCTTGATAAACCTGCGATAATATCCAGTCAAACCCAGAAAACTCCTGATCTCGGTGGGCGATCTCGGCACCTCCCACCTCAACACCGCCTCAATCTTGGCCGGGTCGACCAATATCCCTTTCTGGTTAACAAGATGCCCGAGGAACTGGACCTCTCGTAACCAGAAATTACACTTGGAGAACTTGGCATACAGTCTCTCCGATCTCAAAACCCCAAGAATCTCCCTCAAATGTTCCTCATGCTGATCCCTAGTCCTCGAATACACCAAAATATCATCGATGAATACGATCTCCGACCGATCCAGCATCGGTCGGCACACCCAGTTCATGAGATCCATGAATGCGGCCGGGGCATTGGTGAGCCCAAAAGGCATCACCACAAACTCATAATGTCCGTAACGAGTCCTGAAGGCAGTCTTTTGGATATCTTCCTCGCGAACCCTCATCTGATGATATCCCGACCTCAAGTCAATCTTGGAAAACCAAGATGCCCCCTGCAACTGATCGAACAGATCGTCGATCCTAGGTAACGGATATCGGTTCTTAACCGTCAACTTGTTCAACTCCCGATAATCGATACAATTCCGTTGTGAACCATCCTTTTTCTTGACGAACAAAATCGGCGCTCCCCAAGGCGAGCTACTCGGCCGAATGAATCCCTTTCCCAACAGCTCCTGAAGCTGCGAGGATAATTCCTACATTTCCGGCGGAGCAAGACGATAAGGCGCCTTGGCGATGGGCACCGCTCCCGGAACCAAATCGATACGAAACTCCACTTGCCTCTCCGGAGGCACACCCGGTAACTCTTCGGGGAACACATCCGAAAACTCGCATACAACCGGAACGTCATCAATCGAATTGGGCCTCTCCGCGGTCACACGAGTATCCATCACATAGGCTATGAATCCATCACAACCCTGCTGCAAACTCTGCCTTGCCCTGGCAGCCAAACAAAATGCCGACCCACACCGGGTCCCCTCGCCATAAACTGTGAGCACTCCCCTACTACGGTCTCGAATCATCACCATCTGTCTCTCGCAGTCAATGACTGCTCCAAACTTACTCAACCAATCCATGCCCATGATAACGTAGACATCCCCCATAGCTATAGGGACCAAGTCTATAGGAAACTCGACCCCAAAAATCTCGAGCACGCATCCTCGAATCACCTCGGTGGCGTATACCGCTTTCTCATTTGCTATAGCAACTCACAGGGGTCGACTCATCACCTCCCGATCGATACCGATGTGCTGGCTAAAAGCCAACAAAACAAAAGACCGACTCGCACCCGAATCGAACAATACCAAAGCAGGCACATGATTCACAAGAAAAGTACCTACACATATAATAATATAAGCACAATATCTCAGTATAAATGTAAATAGATGAAAGAATACATACCGGCCACGACATCAGGCACCGCGCGGACCTCCTCCGCAGTCAACTGGAAATCTCTCCCATGAGCCTTCGGAGCCTCGGCCTTCACTGGCCGAACCTCGGGAACCCTAGCAGCAGGCGTAGATCCCTGGCGAAGATGGGGGCACTCGGCCTTCCCTTATGGCCAGTCTGGTTGCAATGAAAGCAAACCATGAATCCCTTGGGGAAATCTCTAGCAATGTGCCCCTCCTTGCCACACTTGTAGCAAGCACCCGATCGACATGCCCCCTCGTGACCCTTGCCGCACTTTCCGCAAGTGTGGCTCTTCTGACCTTCGGATCTCGAATCAGCAGACTTGATCCGCTTGGCTGCCGGCTGAGACTGAGCTGGCCGCCGATCCACCCGTTGAGACTCGGCCTCCTCCCTGGCCTGGGTCTCCAACTCGATCTCACGCTTCCTGGCATTCACCTGAAGCTCAACAAAAGTCTGATATGATGAGTTTGATACGAACTCCCAGATATCCCTCCTCAGCACTCCCAAATACTGACTCATCCGAGCCTGCTCCGTGGACACCTGCTCGGGGCAGAACATCGCCCTCTCATGAAACTTCCGTGTGATCATCGTAATAGAATCAGTACCCTGCTTGAGGGTCAAGAACTCCTGAACCAACCGTTCCCTCTCCGTCGGGGGAACATACTCGTCTCTGAGTATATCAGTAAACCTCTCCCAAGTCACAGCTGAGACCTCTGCCAAAGTGAAGTTCGCCGTCACGAACTTCCACCAATCCTTTGCTCCCAGGCGGATCTGGTTCAGGGCGAACCGAACCCTCAGATGCTCCGGACACGAACAAGTATAGAAGCATCCCTCGATATCAGCAATCCATCTCATCGCAGCAATCGGATCCTGCGTCCCGTCAAACTCCGGTGGCTTCATGTTGCTGAACTCCCGGAACAGCAATAAGTCACCCCCTGTGGTCTAGCAGCAGCCACAGCTGCGGTAGCTGCAGCGGCGGCAGCCTCAGTCAACGCGGCGTACCGCTCATCAAACGTCTCCATCAGCGTGGTCTTAATAGACCCAAACATCTCCGGAATCTCAGCCCGGATCGCTGCAGCTACCTCCTCATGAATTATCTGACGAAGCTCCTCGTCAGTCACACTACTCGTACCAGGTCTGTGTCGTGGTCCAACCATGATGTCTCTGAAATACAACATAAAAATATCAGAGACTATCGGGCATAATCGCACTCGATAACGCAGTCCTACTCCGGCTCTGATACCCAGGGATTCTTACTTGGGCTGCCCACTGACCCGGTGTCCTTGGTAGTATGGGCCTAATACTACCAATTACACCGCATCAGTATTCACCCCAAGTCCTCCTCCCTAAACCCCGAATCCTGAGTACTCTATTCTTGTCATACACTAGTTACCCACTCGCTCTCAAGCACCTCATAGAAGCAGGTTTCCCTAGACTAAGGCATCACAAAATCAGGCCACTCTAGTCCTAATATGTATACCTAGTCTACTAGCATGCGTATCATATCATATCATATCTCATAACACATTTTGTAAGAGTATTTTGGGGATTTTACCGTTCGGGCGCTGGCTGACCGTACACACTCTTTCTTCTTTGGTTGTCTCAAAATCACTTATCAAATTTTTTTTATTGATTTATTAATTAAAATTTTCTTAAATCCCCGGTTTGATTTCAGTTACGCTCGAAGGTGTACCCGAATCCCTCAAACCAAGGCTCTGATACCAACTTATAACATCATAAATTCCAAAACCAAAATTTTTTCATTTTTACAATCATCAAAACATTGAGTAATAAGTTTAGGTTCCAATGTAACAATTTAGTCACGACCGATTACATAACAAAAGATCACAAAATGGTTTCCCCGAGTGTGTGTACGATCACGTCGGCGCCTTCCCACGGTCCTCGCTAGTACCTGAAACACATAACACAACAACTGTAAGCATAAATGCTTAGTGAGTTCCCCTAAATACAATCTACGCACGTACGCCTTTCCAGGCCTTGACCTTCCGGTCCATGTGTCTCAGGGGACTTCCGTCCCGACTGGGTAAACCTTCCGGTCCTACCCACGTCAACCTTACAGTCCATATGACCACGCCTTCCGGCCCATAACATGTTGCCTTCCGGCCCAAATCAAGCATATCATACATGGCACATATAACGAATAACTTAACACACATAAGGCATATATCTCATATTATATTCGACCTTCCGGTCACACCGTCAAACCCTTCCGGGTACAGTATAGTGAGAAGACTCACCTCGTATGCCTCGCTAATCGTGAACCCTGGAATCACTCGTGCTCGAACCCTCGAGCAGCAATCCTCCTATGATATCATGAATCTATAATTATTACTTGTACCACTAAGGTTGACCATCCATATCAAGTCAACACAGGTTGACTTGGTCAACAGTCTTCGGTCAATTGGACCGGACTCGGCGAGTGCACTATAGTGACTCGGTGAGTCTACGCGTTTTAACAAACTCGTAAGGATTTTCCCTTTGACTCGTCGAGTACTCCCACGGCTCGATGAGTTCCACCTGGGCCTGAATCACGGGGCCACCGCGACTCAACTTGCCGAGTCGCAAGGACAACTCGGCGAGTCCCAACTTGACTCGGTCCACCTGTCAAAACCTTTCTAACTCTCTGCGACTCACTGAGTCACCCACAACTCGGTCAGGACTACACACTGGGTGGTCTCAAGGACAATCTTCAAGCGACTCGTCGAGTCTGTTCTTCAGACTCGACGAGTCCATGCCATGCACCAGCTAAAACTGGCTTTTGCGGTCAGATCCGTTCCATACACACATAGATCTGGCCTTCCCAAGCTTATTATCACGTAAAGTCTCAGTCTTGGTCGCCATGCAACGCATACAAGGCTTATTTTGGAGAAATAACCTCTAATGTGGCAACCCTAGCTTCTAACTCAAGAGAATGGACATAAAGCATGTCATATGGGGCCTCCTGGACCTGCTAAGGTCCAGATCTAGGTTCCATATCTCCATGGGACCTTTCATACTTCCAATTTAAGCCGAATAAGGCAAGAAGAAACCCTAGATTTGACACGTCAACCCAAAATACGAAGTTTAGCTCTGAAAGTTACCTCAAGAAGGTTCCCTTGATGAAATAGAAGCAGATCCAATCTCCCCAACTCTTCAAGCTTGATCTTCTCCCTCCTTTTTGCAATAATACACAAAATGATGAGCAAATGGCCTCCTAACACACTCACATCTGCTCATAGTCGTATGGGTGCTCTTAGGGTTCAAGGTGGCCGCAAATGAAGGCCATAAGGTCTTTTAAATAGGGCTTAGGACCAGGAAATTAGGGTTTCATTAAACAGCGCGGACTCGCCGAGTCCATCCCTTGGACTCACCGAGTCCGGACGCGAACCTTCGCCCAAAACCGCGACCCGACTCAGCGAGTTCGACCTCCATCTCGCCGAGTCCCCTCACGGAATATCAAAAATATGAAAGTAAAGATACCTGGGGATCCAGGCTGTTACACAACGGAGGATGGATTGAGGAGGATTCGGAAGAGGACGATGAGCCTATCAAGTTGGATGGAGGAGACGACTCTGGTACAGACTCGGAACCAGAGATAATCAACCCTCCAGCCATTAGGAGGAACTTCCAAGGACCGACACCCGTTTGGGGAAGTGACCTCGTCCACTGGAGCCAACAACAAGGGATACGCTCTCCCTACGGTATGTGTCGAGACTTCTACGACATCAGGGACGGAGGTTCAGCCGACCAGCACTTCCGGCGATGGTAGGTAAACTGGCCAACCAATCCTTCCAATCGGGGGTTCAAGCAAACCGAATCCGAGAGGTCAACGTGGAAGTACAAGTCCACACGGCCGATATCCGCCGCCTAGATATGTTGCATAATGACATCCACCTCCGCGCCGAAGCATTCCAAGCACAAACGAATGCAGCCCTCGCAGAGTTGAGGGAACAACAAGCCGCCTTCGATAGGCATCTTATGGAGTCGAAGAAATCGGATGCGGAGTCGAGCTCCAAGCGCAACACACATCGCAAGTAGTACTTGAGAAAACCTCAAATTTTGCTATAAGCTAGGACTTCGGCTAAAAGTTTTTACTTCCTTTAAATTCTTGTAATCGGAGACCCTTTTAAGGGTCAAATTTTCGTGATCGTTGTATCATCTATCATATTAATATAATCCGCATGCTATTACTACTACATTGACTATCACGTTCAATCTTTAAAATATTATGGAAAAACCATACGCTTGTTCATATATTCGGATTTACGAATAACCTTCGCTCTTCTATCTGTGAGACTCATACTATCATCTGTTGTTGAACTATAGCAATTTAGTTCATGAGACACATTCATCATACATTTATTCTTATCCATATCATCATCTTTTAAACGTATAGTTAAAGATGCCACCACGTAGGAATCCTAGGCGTAACCCTAACAACGAAACACCGATACCACCTCCACCTCCGCAATTTGATGTTGTCATGTTCCAGGCAGCAGTCACAACAGCTGTGGTAGCTGCCATGTCACAAATCAATACCCCTGTTACTACTAGTTCAGGAATTGGCATACATCCTTCCAACCATAGCGATAGTCATGGGCAACCCCGGGAGTGCACCTATAAAGACTTTACGAATGCTAAACCCCGGATGTTTAATGGAACGGGTGGTGTGATGGTTTTAAGGCAGTGGATTGAAAGAACGGAATCAATATTTGAAATCTGCTCCTGCCCCGATCACAGCAAAGTCAAGTTTGCAACTTACACATTTACTGATAGGGCTTTAACTTGGTGGAATGGCCACGTTAAGGTACTTACCTTGATAGTGGCAAACTCGATAAGCTGGGAGAGCTTGAAAATCATGTTGATGAGGGAGTACTATCCACGAGGAGAGATTCAAAAACTCGAGCACAAACTCTAGACTCTGGGAATGATTGGTATCGACATAGCAACTTATAGCAATAGATTCTGCGAGCTGGCAATCCTTTGGCCGGATATGATTTCTCCCGAGAGCAAGAAAATAGAGCGATACATTTGGGGACTATCACCCCAAATTCAGTCAAGTGTGTTAGCTTCCAAACCTGACACTTTTGAAAGTGCCAAGGAGCTGGCACAATCGCTTATTGATTACGGAAATCGTCAACACTCAACAACTACTGCACCAGAACCACATAAGGGAAACAACAATAACAGCAACAAGAAGAAGAGAGGGTGGAATAAGGGGAAGGGTGGATCTTCCCAAGATTCCTCGAAGAAACAACAACTGGTTGCCGTAAATGCTGCGACGGTACCTACTACCGTTGCTACAAATATCTACATAACAAAGCCTTACGTGGGCAACCTCCCAAAGTGAACCAAGTGCAATTTCCACCACCACGGACCGTGTCGGGAAATGTAGTGCTCAAACTGCAAAAGAAAGGGACACACTGTCCATTTCTGCAAGGCCCCCGCAAAACCGATCACTCAAGTTCACGGTGCTGGTGTAGGCCAAGCATGCTACGGTTGTGGCGAGGTGGGCCACTACAAAAGAAACTGCCCAAAGGCAGAAAATACCGGCGGAGTGGGACGAGTATTAGCTATTGGTCACGAGGAAGCCATAGCTAATCCTACAGTAGTTGCTGGTACGTTTCTTCTTGATAATTCACATGCATGCATCCTATTCGATAGCGGAGCAGAGAGAATCTTTGTGAGCCAAAACTTTATTCACTTACTTAAACGTAAACCTAGCATGTTAGACGAATCATTCACTGTAGAAATGGAAAATGGGAAAATGGAAAACACTAATTGCATATACATGGGTTGTACATTAACTTTAGACGGTCACTCTTTCCCAATCAACCTTATGCCATTACAAATAAAAAGTTTCGAGGTTATAGTTGACATGGATTGGTTAAGTCCTCTTCGCGCCGACATCAGGTGCTTTGAAAAAGTCGTTCGTCTAAATCTCCCGAACCATGAAACATTAGTGATCTATGGCGACAAATCAAGTACAAACATTCACATCATTTCGTTCATCCAAGCTCAAAAGTGTTTGCGGAAGGATTATCAGGCATTTCTTGCACACATCGTCGATACGAGTCGGGAGGTAAAAGATATAAACAGCATCCCAGAGGTACGAGATTTCCCCGATATCTTCCCAGAAGAACTACCTAGATTACCACCACAACGACAAGTCAAGTTCAGAATCGATTTAATTCCAGGGGCTACCCCTGTAGCAAAAATCGCTTTATCGTCTGGCACCAGCAGAGATGCAAGAACTTTCCAGTCAGCTTAACAAATTTCACCAAAAACGATTCATCAGACCAAGTTTCTCACCTTGGGGAGCACCGGTCTTGTTTTTAAAGAAGAAAGTCGGATCGTTCCGGATGTGCATCGACTACCGAGAGCTTAACAAACTCACTCTCAAGAATCGTTACCCTCTACCCCGCATTGACGACCTATTTGATCAACTTCAAGGAGCGAACTACTTCTCAAAGATAGATCTACGATCCGGATATCACCAATTACGAGTGCTAGAGGAAGACGTTCCCAAGACAGCCTTCCGAACCCGTTATGGACACTACGAATTTGTAGTGATGCCATTCGGATTAACCAACGCTCCAGCAGTATTCATGGACCTAATGAATAGAGTGTGCCATCCTTACTTGGATCAATTCATCATCGTATTCGTCGATGATATACTTATCTACTCCCGAAGTAAGGAAGAACATAGTCAACACCTACGGAGGGTCTTAGAAACACTACAATCAGAGAAACTCTATGCGAAGTTCTCTAAATGTGAATTTTGGATTCGAAGAGTCGAATTTTTGGGCCACGTTGTTAGCGAAAAAGGGATACACGTGGACCCCTCCAAAATTAAGGCCATTAAGAATTGGTCGACACCAAAGACACCTACATAGATTCATCAATTCGTAGCCCTAGATGGCTACTACCGCAGATTCATAAAGAACTTCTCTAGCATCGCGAAACCTCTTACTACATTAACCGAGAAAGGCGTGGTCTTTGACTGGGAAGCAAAACAAGAGAAGGCGTAACAAACTCTGAAACAAGCTTTATGCACCACACCAATACTATCCCTCCCCGAAGGGATAGAAGATTTTGTAGTATATTGCAATGCATCGAATCAAGGGCTTGATTGCGTTCTTATGCAACGAGGGAAGGTTATTTCTTATGCCTCCCGTCAACTTAAGACCCACGAAGTAAACTATACGACACACGATCTCGAGTTAGGAGCAGTGGTATTTTCTTTAAAGATCTGGAGATACTACCTGTACAGAACGAATAGTACTATTTACACTGACCACAAGAGCCTTCAACACATTTTCGATCAGAAGGAGCTCAACATGCGACAACAACGATGTGTCGAGTTACTCAATGATTACGAATGCGAGATTCGTTATCTTCCTTGTAAGGCCAATATAGTAGCTGACGCCTTCAGTCGAAAAGAATACACTGGTCGGAGAGTCAAATCTCTGAATATGACCATCCATTCCCACTTATCCACACAAATTAAAGAGGCTCAACTGGAAACTTTACAACTCGAGCATGTGACGGGTGAATCCCTGAGAGGAATGGAAAAGAATCTAGAAATCAAGTGTGGCGGAGCCTATTATCTCATGGACCGTATCTAGACACCAAGATATGGTGGTTTCAGGGATGTGGTCATGAATGAAGCGGACAACACGAGGTATTCCGTTCACCCAGGTTCAGATAAAATGTATTTGGATCTTAAGAAACTGTACTGGTGGCCTAACATGAAAGAAGAGATTGCTACCTTTGTAAGTAAATGTCTTACTTGCGCTAAGGTTAAGGTCGAGTACTAGAAACCTTCAGGATTACTACAACAACCAGAGATACCGGAATGGAAATGGGAACGGATCACTATGGATTTCATAACCAAGTTGCCCAAGACAACGGGTGGACTTGATACCATATGGGTCATCATCGACAGATTAACCAAATCCGCGGATTTTCTGCCAATCAAGGAGACTGACAAGATGGAAAGACTTACAAGAACTTACATAAGGGAAATAGTACGATTGCATGGGGTTTCGATGTCCATTATCTCCGATAGAGATAGTAGATTTACATCAAGGTTCTGACAGTCACAACAAAGTTCCTTAGGGACTACATTAGACATGAGTACAGCCTACCATCCACAAAAAGACGGGCAAAGTGAGAGAACGATAGAAACTTTGGAAGATATGCTGAGAGCCTGTGTGATTGACTTTGGAAAGGCATGGGATATCCATTTACCTCTGGTCGAATTTTCATACAACAGTAGTTATCATACGAGCATAAAGGCTGCTCCATTTGAAGCCCTCTATGGCCGCAAGTGCAGATCCCCTCTGTGCTGGACCAAAGTTGGCGACACACAAGTAGCTAAAGGACGAGATACTGAAAACACTCTCACCGGTCCAGAAATCATACGAGAATCGACATAGAAGATCGTTCAGATTCGTGAACGGTTGAAAGCATCTAGAGACCGACAGAAAAGCTACGCTGACCAACGGAGAAAACCTTTGGAATTCTAAGTAGGAGACCATGTTCTATCGAAAGTCTCGCCATGGAAAGGCTTAATACGCTTTGGAAAGTGTGGAAAGCTAAATCCAAGGTACATAGGGCCTTTCGAGATTCTCGCCAGAATCGGACCTGTAGCTTACAAACTTAATCTACCACGTGAACTTAGTAACATACACCCAACCTTCCACGTATCGAATTTGAAAAAGTGTCTGTTCGATGAGACTCTTGTTATCCCACTCGATGAGATAGAGATCAACGAGAGCCTCAACTTCGTGGAAGAACCGTTAGAAATCATGGACCGAGAGGTCAAACAAACAAAACAAAGTCGCATACCCATCGTCAAAGTTCGCTGGAACGCCAAGCGAGGAACTGAATTCACATCGGAACGCGAAGATCAGATGAAACAAAAGTACCCGCATCTTTTTCTCTGATTCACTTGTATCTTTCTTGCTTTAAATTTCGGGACGAAATTCCCTCTAATAGGGGGATGATATGACAACCCGATATTTCAACTACATGTAAACGACCTAAAAAGTCAAGTATTGTAACCACATTAGTTGTAATAAAATTAACTTCGAAAATAAAATATCCAAAAATCACTAATTAAATTACCTATTATGTTAGATGTCATTAAACCGTGATCGTATGTAAAAAGAATGCCCAAATCCGACTTCGTATAAGAAAGTTAGGAATTTTTCAAGTTTGGCTTAACGACAGACAGCTAAAAACTCGAATGAGAGATCGAGCGACTTTTGACCGGAATGACCTAAACGAGAATCGAAGGTCTCAACAATGGTATTTCAGCGGTAAAAAGTCTGGCAAAAACCGACGTCAGATAAAGAAGCTATGAATTTCTAAAGAAATTTTCTTACCGCGACCTTTTAAAAATAAATAATAAAAATAATTTCGGAATTTGCCAACGGGATCTAAACGAAAGTTGTGGAGTATGGTCTCAACTTCGCGTGGATATAAAGAACGTCGAAAACGGAGTTCGTATGAAGAAGATATGAATTTTTGAAGTTTGCTAAATAATTAATATATAAATTTAATTCAAAAATCGGTATTATCCGAAGGGTGAGTCACGGGTCCATCCGAGTTACATGCCGCGTACAGGCGTACGCCCCGCTTACTTGAGGCCTTGGCTTCGGTTCGTCTACGTCGCCCGTATGCGATCCTACCCGTCCCGTCCCATCCGAAGACGAGGCAGTCGAGGACTCGGTCACGCATGACGCACGAGTACGCCCCATGTAAGCTCGTACGCCCTGCGTACCGAGGTCTCTAAGCCCCTATAAAAGGGATGCGAGGGTTCCGGGAAAATCACACCATTTCTCTCATTTCTCTTACGTTCTTGCCTTGTTTTCCGTGCTCGTGCTACCCCGAAGCCCCGATCACTTTGCTCGAGCCCCGAAGGTCATTTGTGCTCCCGAGATTCCCAAGAATCCCGAGGAAATCCAATTTCTCGAGCCGAAATTCTGTCCGGTTTTCATCCCGCAACCTCCGATCTTACAAGTGAGTTCATACCCCTATAATTCATAGTTTTAAATGTTTTATGAGTACTTTTACATGCTTTTAAGGGGGGGGGAGGGGTACAAATAAAACACTCGATTATTATCGTGTGTTATACAAACTTTCACTTTACGCGTTTTATCAAAGGAATCATATGTGATTTGAAACTATCAAAGGGAAACTTTCATATGCAAATTATACCACGAAAACATTTCATCTTTTGAAATGAGAAACGATTTATGTATTTATATAAATCAGATACTTGCTTATACTACATTTCTGTGTGTCGGTTTTGGCACTGCAAAAACTACACTTTTCATAACAAGTGAACATTTTTACTAAGGGTTTATTATACAAACGAAACACACTTTTAGGAAACTATAATAGGTATAGTTTCACGAGAATACTACGAACTTTTACATACATGGAAATACTATTTCAAGAAGCTACTTTCATATACAATAACAAACGAACGTGTTCACACGTAAATCTGTTTTATACTAATTTTTGTGTGACATTAACTTCACGTACGTTCGAGTACACATTTCAAGTCCTGTATTATATACCAGAATCCCTTGGAGGGGGAGCATGGTGTTTGTGTATAGATCTATACAGGCTTGACGACCCGCACCCTGACTGATAGCTACACCATTTGGGGTGACAAAAGTCAGAACATTCCAACGCCTGAAGAACGTTGTGTATAGGCATGGCTTGTCAATAGTATGGTTATACAACTCACATAGAGTATTAAAAACACAATGATTTACGGGGTTTTTCAGATGTATTCGAAATTTTATACGTACATACATTTACTAGAAACAAGCATTGGTCTTGAAAGAAGGCTACATTTATACTAGTAGAAAATATAGGATTTTCTAGGAACAAGCAAACAAGGAACAAAAACATTTCATTCCATACAAACATTGTCATTAAATACTTATGAAACTCACCAGCTTAAATCCCGATCTACTCTTTCAAAACTACTTGTATGTCCCAGGGATTCAGTAATTACATGTAACAAACGGATTTTGGAGAAGGGACGTTGCGGCGCCAGTTTAATTTCATATTTTGACATCATATTGTAATTAATTTTGAACATGTACACTTTTAAACAATGTAAACTTTCAATTATATGTATGATTGTTGTATTACTTTCTTTACTATGTATTCATTTGTTACGTTACCACATGAAGTCATCCGCCCACGAACGTTTCCGCCGTTCCGGTTTGGGGGTCTGACAAATTTAAATCATATACAAACCTGGATAAAACATTCATCCAACATCCATATCAAATAAACAAACAATATATAAACACATAACACATATTTCATAGAAAATACTTCATATTTATGTGTTAGAAGAAAGTAACTATACACTCACATATATAAACAACAATATACCTAATACATTTTAAATAATACTTGTATTATTATCGTGTTAATGAAAGGGACTATACACTTACTTGATCAGAAGATGATCGGGCAGCACTACGGCTTGTAGAAGTAGTATTCTTCGGTAAAACTGTGATCTATTCACACACCGGGCCTTTCGCAGCAGAGATTCTGCTCGGAAACTCTTTTCTTCTTGGGATCTTCAGAACATCGGGACTTGCTTCGTGTCTCGGGATGATATTGGGGCTTCGGGGAGTTAAAATAGGGCTTAGAGAGAGTATCGAGAGTGAGAGAGTGATAAACTAATAACCTAAATCGGCTGCCCTTCGATTTCTATTTATAGGGCTGATTTTACATCGTGAATCTCAAATATTCACGTCGTGAGTTCGGTCGTCACTGCATGCGTCATCGTAAGTTGCGTCTGTCAAGCTCCAGAACTCATAAATACCGAGTTCATGTCGTGAACACTGTATTCACGTCGTGAACTCTGACAGTTTTGGTTTTTCGCGCCTCGAACTTAAGAAATTCATAACTTTCACATACGAACTCCGTTTAGGACGTTCTTTATATCGACGCGTAGGTAAAAACAAGATCTACAACTTTCATATGTGATTATATACATATAATCAGATGTGATTAAATATATTCCACACGAATAATATGTGATTAAATAAATATAATCACATGTGATTAACTACACAAGAACAACTATTGAATCAACACGTGAAAATAAATAGTGTCTACATAAATCATATGTGATTAAATACATATAATCACATGTGATTATATGTATCCAATAATATATGATTTATATAGTTGAGATTCATTGTCACATTCTCGATTCAATAATTGTTCTTTGTCAACTGTAATCATATGTGATTAAATACATATAATCATATGTGATTATATGTATCTAGTCACATATGATTTATACGGACAAAAAATAATGATGTCTATATAAATCATATGTGAATAGATATATATAATCACATATGATTATATACACAAGAATAACTATTAAATCGAGAACACAAAGATAAATATTGTCCACATATATCATATGTGATTAAATGCATATAATCACATAAATTGTGTGTATCTAATCACATATGATTTATCTAGACAAGATTCATTTTCAAGTTCTCGATTCAATAATTGTTTTTTAACACTTTAATCATACGTGATTAAATACATTTACTCAGATGTAATTATATGCTTCTAATCACATATGATTTTATTTGGAAAAAATGAATCTTGTCTATATAAATCATATGTGATTACCTATATACAATCACATGTGATTATATACACGATAACAAATATTGAATCAAGAACGCGAAAACAAATCTTTATCCATATTAATCATATGTGATTAAATACATCAAATCACATGTGATTATATGAATCTAATCACATATGATTTATGTATCTAATCATGTATGATTAAATATAATTAAATACTTATAATCATATGATTAAATAATTAAAATCACATATGATTAAATATATGAGAAAAATTATAGAAACGAAAACTCAAAAATGAATATCATTCATATAAATCATATGTGAATGGATACATATAATCACATGTGATAATATGTATCTAATCACTTATGATTAAAGTTGACAAAAAAAATAATTATTGAATCAAGAGCGCGATAATGACATATACGATTAAATATATCTAATCACATTTAATCACATGTGATTATATGTATCTAATCACTTGATTTATGTGGAAAAGATTCATTTTTACGTTCTTAGTTCAATAGTTATTTTTTGTCCATTTTTTTGTATTTGATTAAATACATTTAATCACTTGTGATTAAATACACGAGAACAACAATTGAATCAAGAACGCAAAAACGAATCATGTCCACAAAAATCACATGTAATTAAGTACATATAATCACATGTGACTAATACACATGTTATTATATGTATCTAATCACGTATGATTTACATATACATAATTTATTATTGTATTCTTGATTCAATAGTTGTTCTTTTACAACGTTAACCATATGTTAATATTTACATATAAATCATATGTGATTAAATACATTTAATAACATATGATTATATGTATCTACTCATATATGATTTATGAGGACATTGTTCGTTTTTGCTTTCTCAATTTAATAGTTGTTCTTATTATTTAATTACAAGTGATTAGATTATATGTATTTAATCACATATAATCATATGTGATAAAATACATATAATCACATGTGATTATATGTATCCAATCACATATGATTTTTTTGGAAAAGAGTCATTGTCATATTCTCAATTCAATAATTGTTCTTTGTCAAATTTAATCATATGTGATTAATAACATGTAATCACATGTGATTATATGTATCTAATCACATATGATTTATTTGGAACATAATCAATTTTGCTTTTTCGATTCAATAATTTGTCTCTTGTATTTATTCATACATGAATGTATTTAATCACAAACAATTTTTGTCTATAGATTATATGTGATTACATACATATATAATCACATATGATTATATACATGGGAACAATTATTGAATCAAGAACACGGAAACAAATATTGTCCATACACATATAATCACATGTGATTAGATACACGAGACCAACTATTTAATCGAAAATGACTAATAAATATTATCCGCATATATTATATGTTATTAAATAGATATAATCACATGTGATTATACATATAATCACGTGTGATTATATATATTTAGCCACATATGATTTATATAAACAAGATTCGTTAATAACAAATATTTTCCAAATAAATCACATATGATTGAATACATATAATCACATGCGATTAAATTATATGTGATTAGATACACATAATCATATATGATTAGATACATATAATCATATGTGATTATATGTATTAAGCATATATAAAAAAAAGTACATATAATCACACATGATTTATGTAACACCTGTGTTTCTGGGCTAAGCATTAGTATAGTGATGTAATAGTTAGGTCAACCATTGTAACCTATTTTGAAGTATTACAGATGAACTATTTCATTAATACGTGAATTATGTGAATTCATGTGCTTATTACTTGCTTCTAATGATATAATAAATAAAGGATAAAAATAAGCGTAAAAAATAAGGTGTTAGATAAACCTAATATCAATGAATAAAGTTGTATTGGTCGTGACAAGGATTACAAACATATAAAAAACGCCGAAATCTGAGTTATAACGAAGAAGTTATGACCTGTCGAAGTTTTAAGACAAAACCAGCACGATGTTGTGTGACGTAAATAGTGAATGTAAGATAGATGACTTTTTGGCCTTATTAATCTAAACCAAAGTTGTAGTATATGTTAAAACGAGAGCATGCAAAAAAACAACGCCCAAATCTGACTTCGTATGAGGAAGTTATGAATTTTCTAAGATTTGGCTTAGCAGTGTATAGCCCGAAACTTGAATTTTAGATCGAGTGGTTTAAGGCGTAAGCAACCTAAATGAGAATTGATGATCTCATTAATAGGAACTCAACAGTAAAAAGACAAACGAAAACAGACACCGTATGTAGAAGTTATGAATTTTATGCGGACATTTAACAATATAATCTCCTCGTACTGTTAAATTTAAGACCGATCGAGAATTAGCCGATGGAGTCAAAATGAAAGTTGTAGATCTTATTTTTACCTAAGCGTGGATATAAAGAACGTCAAAAACAGAGCTCGTATGTGAAAGCAACAGATTTTAGAAGTCGGAAGTGGTCTGTGCGAAAATGGGTGACGTGGCACAATCTTGGCCATTGCTTTCTGCCCAAGTATTGCCACCAGATGGTGACATGTGGCACCAAGTTCAGCCATTTTTCAACCAATAAATAGAACCTCTCCCACCCTCATTTTCATCACACCTTTCCTATTCTTTCTTCTCTTTACTCTCTCTCAGGAACCTCTCTCTAGCCCCGAAACCCCCCGAAAAGCCTAGGGAACCTCACTAGCAAGAGGCGGAAGCCCCGGATTGCTCGACGGATCTGAGAAGAAGATCTTTTCAGATCGGGAACGCTGCTCCAAGAAACGGCTGGTTTTCTATAAAGCTCGCTGTAAGTGAGCTACTCCTACGCTATTTTTAATATTGCTTTTATTTAATTATACAAACGTTATTAGGAACTTATAATAAGTACTTGGGTTATTATTATGGTTTATATAAGTATTTTTAACGCTTATATAATAGTAATAATAGCTAGACTATTAATTAGTCTCGGCGAATAATAGACTAAACTCTAGTGGTAATAATACTAGGTTTCGTCGAAGGAAATTATTTTTAAGAAGCAAAGCGCTGTCTGAGTTCAGATCACCACCTTTTTAGGTGAGTGCATAGGTACTTTCATATTACACATAGATATGAAGTATTTAATATAAACTACATGCTATGTGTGCATATTGTCTGAATACTTGTTGTCTATGCTGATGAAAGATTTTTATACACGTTTTAAATGATTTAAGCTGTATATGTATTTTATATCTACAAAAATATTGGGGTAAAACATTGGTAGATGTAATAGACGATGTGTGATAAAATGATGAGAGCCCTCGATGTTGTGTTGTTGATTCTATCATCTAGCAGAGTATGGATGACGACCACAGACTCTTCTAGACAGTCCAGTGGAACGCTAGAATGCTCGCAACCTGTAGGTGTTTGTGAACAATGTGTTCACCGATGTACTCCATCCCCTTCATGGTTGCCTTAAGGACATTTAGTGCCGAGGAATCCCCTTAGCATTAGTGTCTATCCCGATGTTGATCCTTAGTCTAGTTCCTTATGATAGGTGTTTTAGGGATATAATGTGAGGATAACGGGAACGGGTAATCGGGTTATTGTTGGTTGATGAAATTAATAAACTTATTTATTTGTGGGTTGAAAACCCTATGTGCTCACCAGGCTCCCAAGCCTGACCCACTCAGTTTCATGTATTATAGGTAGTGGCGCTCGAGCATAGATGTGATGTTTTGGATGGTGGATTACGGATATAGACCTATAGATATGAAATAACGAAGTAAGGCTTATATTGTACTATTTATGCTTTTGATCTGTATTGAACATGACATCCCGAGTCTTTTTAATGAAATACATTTCTACGGAAATGCTTTGATAGATATTTGTCATATTTTGTTTTCGGAACAAATTCCGCAACACTTTTATGAAAAAATATTACTCTGGTTTTTAAACAAGCATAAACCAAATCGGTCGTTTCTGGTCGTGATAATGGGGATGTGACAGTTGGTATCAGAGCATTAGTTTAAGCGAACTAGGAATTTGTAGGATTTCTAGACTTAAAGTTAGAATGCTAAGCGATGATTGTGAGGTGTGAGCACTAGTTTATTTTAGGAGATATGCCTAATATGCTTTATGTGCTAATTGCTTATGCCTTATATGCTGTTATTTGTTCGGATCTATGGTCTGTTGTCGACCGGATCTGGAAAACTTATGTGTTTAGGGTTCTAAACGTACGATTACGATTTTAGAACTAGCATGTAAACCTTTCGGGGAGATAAGGATGATTTAAACGTCTATCCTAAATAAAGATCTAAATTCACCTTATTCGGTGTATATATCAAAATGGAAAGAAGCTGCAGTAAAGCTGGGAATGCGAATGGGAATAGAAATCAACCACCTGTGATTGAACAAATAGGATTGTGGTAGCCACTCCTGAGCCAATCACGATGGCTGGAGTACAAGCGATGATCCAAATCATGTTGGATCGTCAAATGGAGGAAACCCGAAGTTTACTCCAACAGAATCGAGAGGAAGCTACCATACCAATCAAACAGCCCGAACTGAATAATGTTGGTCAAGCCAACCCACCAATAGTTCGCCAAAACAACCAGGATGGTGGAAATGATGGACGTGGATGCAAGTACAAGGATTTCATGGCATCCAAACAACTGTGTCTATCTAGAAGCTCGACACCAGTGGAAGTCATGAACTGGATCTCCGAGATGGAGACAATGTTTGAGAGTTGCGAGTGCAACAACAGACAGATGACCACTCTCGCGGTTCCTCTATTAAAATATAGAGTACTGAGTTGGTAGAAGTTACTAGCCGATTCAATGCCCAAAGGTGAAGCAAGCAAGATGTCTTGAGAGGATTTTTCTGGGGTAGTTAAAGATGCAATACTGCTCTGAGCAGGATCTTCTAGAGATCAACAACGAATTCTCCAAGGTTGACAAGTTTTATAGAGAAAATGAAGCTTGTTTCTCACCTCGTCCCAACTGAACTCTCCAAGGTTGACAAGTTTTCCCTCGGATTACCAGTGGACTTCGGTCCAATGGTCAAGCAAACAACCACTCTGAAAGCCGCCATCTAGGCTGCTAAGAATGTGGAGACCCAGATACGAGAGAAGGGTCTGAAGAGAGCGAAGGTGGGATACAAAAGGAAATTTGATGGTTCGTCGAAATTCAGCAAGAAAAGCAAGTTCTCAAGGTCTGGTATGCAGAAGTCTGGTGAAGCCAAATGGTGCGACAAGTGCAAGAAGAAGCACCAGGGGAAATGTGATGGAGGAGTCACTTATTTCAAATGTGGAAAACCTGGGCACTATGCCAACGAGTGCACGTTCACTAAGAAGGTCTGTTATGGGTGTAATGAGGAGGGGTACATATGGAGGGACTACGCGAAGAAGAAAGAGGTAGGAAGACCCAACATTCCATCAAAGCCGAAGGGAAGAGACTTCCAGATGACACTCGAGGCTGCGAAGGAGGTAGCGGACGTCGCTTCAGGTACCTTCTTGTAAATGGTTTGCCTGCCAGTATATTGTTTGATTCCAGAGCAAACTACTCCTTTGTGTCACATAAGTTTGGTGGGAAAATAGGAATGCCTGTAGAAAAACTTGATAACTCCTTGATTGTAGAAGTTGCCAGTGGCAAGTTCGTACCTATTAGTGATCGTATTAGGAACATCGTCATCGACCTAAACGGAAACGAATTCCACGAGGAGCTATTACCCATAGAGTAAAACGGTTTCGACATCATTTTGGGAATGGATTGGCTTAGCGCCAATGATGTTGAGATCCTTTACAGGAAGAAGATAGTAAGGGTGAACCCACCCGGAAAAGATTCATTTATGGTTTACGGGGACAAACGCAGAGTGAATTCTAGAATCATCTCCCTGATGAAAGCCAAAAAATGTTTGTCCAAAGGATGTGCATCATATTTGGCATTTGTGATTGATGCTAAGAAGGAAAAGAAGGAGGTGTAGAACATATCGGTCGTGTGTGATTATCTGGAGGTCTTTCTCGAAGATCTTCCTAGATTACCACCTGATAGAGAAGTAGAGTTTCGAATAGACTTGTTACCAGGAACGACACCAATAGCAAAAGCATCGTACTGACTAGCACCGACGGAGATAAATGAGATAATGACGCAACTTCAGGTGTTATTGGACGATGGTTTCATTCAACCTAGTTCATCAACCTGGGGAGCTCCAATGCTATTCGTGAAGAAGAAGGACGGAAGCATGAGAATGTTTATAGACTACCGAGAGTTGAACAAGGCAACGGTGAAGAACAAGTATCCATTGCCAAGGATTGAAGATCTATTCGATCAGCTACAAGGTTCGAGCTACTTCTCAAAGATCGATCTTAGGTCAGGATATCATCAGCTGAAGGTGAGAGAGTACGATATTGAGAAGAATGAATTCAGAACTAGATATGGACACTACGAGCTCTTAGTAATGTCATTCGGACTAACCAATGCACCAACAACGTTCATGGATTTGATGAATAGGGTTTGTAAACCATTTCTCGATAAATTTGTGATATTGTTCATAGATGACATTATCATATACTCGAAAATCTAGGAGGAGCATGGCCAGCATCTACAAGAAGTGTTGGAATTCTTGAAGAAGGAGGAGTTGTATGCAAAGTTCTCCAAGTGTGATTTTTGGAACCGAGAAGTCCAATTATTAGATCATGTGGTTAACCAAGAAGGGATAATGGTTGACCCAGCAAAAATCAAAGCGGCGATGAAGTGGGAACGACCAAAATGTCCCTCGGAGATTCGAAGCGTTCTAGGATTAACTAGATATTACCGATGATTTATCCAATGCTTTTCTTCAATAGCTGCTCCATTGACGACTTTGACCCACAAAGGAGCTACTTATACATGGAGCGAGAAGCATGAAGAAGCATTTGAGAAGCTAAAGAAGAAGTTATGTGAAGCACCGATTTTTTCTCTACCCGATGGAGTTAATGACTTTGCGGTCAATAGTGACGCATCTGGAGTCGAGTTGTGTTGTGTTCTGAACCAAAGAGAAAAGGTGATAGCATACACATCTCGACAATTGAAAGAGCACGAAAAAAACTACCCAACTCATGATTTGGAGTTGGCAGCGGTAGTTTTTGCTCTAAAGATATGGAGGCATTACATCTATGGTACAAAGTACAAGCTTTTCACTGATCATAAGAGTCTCTAGTATCTCTTTAATCAGAAAGAATTGAATATGAGACAACAACGTTGGCTGGAATTACTCAAAGACTAAGACTATCAGATACTTTACCACCCTAGTAAATCCAATGTTGTTGTTGATGCTCTTAGTCAAAAAGCCAACCTTGAAAGGAAAAGGCCAAGAGCATTGAGAATAGAAGTTGTCTCGGCGATTATGGAAAGTATCAAGAAAGCTCAATAAGAAGCTATAGCAAAGAATGACCGAAAGGAAGAACGTTTGGGCAAGACGTTAGAATTCGGTACAAATAGTCAAGGGCTAAAGGTATCCAAGATCGAATTTGTGTACCTAAGATGGGAGGGATAAGATATCTTCTGATGGAAGAAGCGCACAAGACCATGTACTCAATTCATCCCGGTAGCACTAAAATGTATAGGGACCTAAAACCATACTACTGGTGGCCGACGATGAAGCTCGATGTTGAGAAGTATGTGGCCGAGTGTGTGAATTGTGCAAGAGTTAAGGCACAACATCAAAAACCATCTGGGAGTTTAGAACCTTTACTTGTACCCATGGGTAAATGGGAAGACATCACCATGGATTTTGTGACTAAACTGCCTAAGACGAAGAATGGGCACAACATGACTTTGGTGGTCATGGATCGTTTCACTAAGAGTGCACACTTCATAGCAGCTAACGAAAGGTGGTCTATGGAGAAGCTCGCAAATGCTTACATGAAGGAGATAGTAAGACTTCACGGTGTTCCTCTTACGATTGTATCGGATCGTGATGGTCTTTCACATCAAGGTTCTGGAGAAGTCTAGAAGAGGAATCTAGTACAAAATTGTGCTTAAGTACAGCTTACCATCCGCAGACTGATGGTTAGAGTGAAAGAATGATTCAAACACTTAAAGATATGCTGAGAGCATGTACCCTAGAGTTCCAAGGGAACTGGGATGAGCACTTACCTCTGGTAGAGTTTTCCTACAAAAATAGTTACCACTCGAGCATCAAGATGGCACCCTACCAGGATTTGTACGAACAGAAATGTTGTATTCCGTCTTGTTGGCTTGAGGCTGGAGAAAATCAGTTTATGAGCCTCAAGATAGTCTATGAGACTGCTGAGAAGTTGAAAGTGATCAGGGAAAGAATGTTAGCAGCTCAGGATCATCAAAATAGCTATGCTGACAAGAAAAGATGACCGATGACCTTTGAGGTTGGGGATTCAGTTTTGCGTAAAGTCTCACCGTGGAAGGGACTTATATGATTTGGGAAACAAGGAAAGTTGAGTCCAAGGTTTATTGGACCGTTCAAAGTTCTTCAGAGGATTGGGAACCAAGCTTACAAGCTCGAATTACCAGATGAACTAGATGGTATTCATAAAACTTTCCATGTGTGTTATTTGAGAAAGTTCACGGGAGAAGTTCTCAACATAATTCCAATATCATAGTTAAGAATGGATGAGATTAAGA
This sequence comes from Lactuca saligna, assembly GCF_052625555.1. Taxonomy (NCBI): domain Eukaryota; kingdom Viridiplantae; phylum Streptophyta; class Magnoliopsida; order Asterales; family Asteraceae; genus Lactuca; species Lactuca saligna. The sequence continues at coordinate 109,666,937 of NC_136421.1, read as the reverse complement.
GGCTGATCGAAGAGCCCGAGGAAATTGTTGACAGTAAGACTAAGAAGTTACGATGCAAGATGGTTGATTTAGTGCTAGTCCGTTGGAAACATATGAATGGGACGAATCTCACTTGGGAAACAGAGAGTGACATGATGAGTCGCTATCTGCATATGTTTGCTGGTGCATGATTCCGAACGGAATCATCCTAAGGGGAAGAGAATTGTAACACCCGTGTTTCAGGTCTAAGCATTAGTATAGTGATGTAATAGTCAGTTCAACCATTTTAACTTATTTTGAAGTAATAAAGATGAATTATTTGAGTAATACGTCAATTATGTGAATTTATGTGTCTATTACTTACTTATAATGATATAATAAATAAAGAATAAAAATAAGCATAAAAAAATAAAGTGTTAGATAAACCCAATATCGATGAAGAAAATTGTATTGGTCGTGACAAGGATTACGAATATATAAAGAACGCCAAAATCCGAGTTATAACGAAGAAGTTATGACTTGTCGAACTTTCATGACAAAACCGACACGACGTTGTGTGACGTAAATAGTGAATGTAAGATAGCGGACTTTTTGCCTTAGTAATCTAACCCAAAGTCGTAGTATACCTTAAACCGAGAGCGTGCATAAAAAGAACGCCCAGATCTGACTTCCTATGAGGAAGTTATTAATTTTCTAAGATTTGGTTTAGTAGTGCACAACCGAAAACTCGAATTTTAGATCGAGTGATTTTTAGCATACGTGACCTAAATGAGAATTGAAGATCTCATTAATAAGAACTCAATGGTAAAATACATACGAAAACACAGTCCATAAGTAGAAGTTATGAATATTATGCGGACATTTAACAGTATAATCTCCTCGTACTATTAAATTTAAGATCGGTCGAGAGTTATCCAATTGAGTAAAAATGACAGTTGTTGATCCTATTCTTACCTACGCGTGGATATAAAGAACGTCAAAAACGGAGTTCGTATATGAAAGTTACAGATTTTAGAAGTCGGAAGTATGTTGCGCGAAAAGAGGTGACGTGGCACAATCTTGGCCGTTGCTTTCTCCCCAAGTATTGCCACCAGATGGTGATATGTGGCACCAAGTTCAGCCATTTTTCACCCTATAAATAGAACCTCTCCCACCATCATTTTCTTCACACCTTTCTCATTCTTTCTTCTCTTTACTGTCTCTCTAGAACCTCTCTCTGGCCCGAAACCCCCAAAAAGCCTAGGGAACCTCCCTAGCATGAGTTGGAAGCCCCGGAGTGCTGGACTGCTCCGAGAAGAAGTGCTTTTCAGCTCGGGAATGCTGGTCCAAGCAAAGAACGATTTTCTATAAAACCCGCTGTAAGTGAGCTATGTATACGCTATATTTAATATAGCTTTTATTTAATTATAGTAACATTATTAGGAACTTATAATAAGTACTTGGGCTATTATTATGGGCTATATAAGTATTTTTAACGCTTATATAATAGTAATAATAGCTAGACTATTAATTAGTCTCGGCGAATAATAGACTAAACTCTACTGGTAATAATACTAGGTTTTGTAGAAGAAATTATTTTTAAGAAGCAAAGCGCTGTCTGAGTTTGGATTCACCACCTTTTCAGGTGAGTTCATAGTTACTTTCATCTTACACATAGATATGAAGTATTTAATATAAACTACGTGTTATGTGTGCATATTGTCTGAATACTTGTTGTCTATGCTGATGAAAGATTTTTATACGCGTTTTAAATGATTTAAACTGTATATGTATTTTATATCTACAAAAATGTAGGGGTAAAACATGGGTAGATGTAATAGACGATGTGTGATAAAATTATAAGAGGCCTCCATGTTGTTTTTGCTTATTCTGTCATCTAGCGGAGTGTGGATGACGACCACAGACTCTTCTAAACAGTCCAGTGGAACGCTAGAAGGCTCGCAACCTGTAGGTGTTTGTAAACAATTTGTTCACCGATGTACTCCATCCCCCTTATGGTTACCTTAAGGACATTTAGTGCCGATGAATCCCCTTAGCATTAGTGTCTATCCCAATGTTGATCCTTAGTCTAGGTCCCTTATGATAGGTGTTTTAGGGACGTAATGTAAGGATAACAGGAACGGGTAATCGGGTTATTGTTGGTTGATGAAATTAATAAGTTTATTTATTGTGGGTTGAAAACCCTATGTGCTCACCAGGCACCCAAGCGTGACCCACTCAGTTTCATGTATTACAGGTAGTGGCGCTCGAGCATAGATGTGATGTTTTGGATGAGGGGTTACGGATATAAGCCTGTAGATATGAAATTATGTAATAACACTTATATTGTACTGTTTATGCTTTTGATCTGTATCGAGCATGACATCCCGAGTCTTTTTTATGAAATACATTTCTATGGAAATGCTTTGATAAATCTTTATCATATTTTATTTTGGCAACAAATTCCGCAACACATTTATGAAAAATACTACTCTGATTTTCAAACAAGCATAAACCAAATCGATCGTTTCTGGCCTTGAAAATGGGGATGTCACAATTTATGTCATTATAGAAATCATATGTGATTAGATACATATAATCACATATGATTATATACACAAGAACAATTATTAAATCGAGAACACACAGATAAATATTGTCTACATATATCATATGTGATCTAATCACATAGAATTTATGTGGAAAATATTTATTGTCACGTTCTCGATTTTGTTGTTGTTCTTGTGTGCTTAATTACATGAGATTATATGTATCTAATTACATAGGATTTATATGGTCAATATTCATTTTCAAATTCTTGTTCAATAGTTGTTCTTGTACATTTAGTCACATATGATTTCTATACAAAAGATTCATTTTCACGTTTTTGATTAAATAATTATTATTTTTATACATTAATCATATGTGATTAATACATACAATCACATATGATTAAATACATAAGAAAAAAATATTGACTCATGAATATTATCAATATAAATCATATGCGATTTGATACATATAATCACATGTCATTAAGTACATGAGTACAACTATTGAATTGAGAAAGAAATAATGAATATTGTCCACATAAATCGTATGTGATTAAATACATAAAATCACATGTGATTAAATATATTAGAACAATTATTGAATCAATGCAAGAATAAATATTTTCCATATGAATCACATGTGATTATATATATATATATATATATATATATATATATATATATATATATATATATATATATATATATGTGTGTGTGTGTGTGTGTGTGTATAATCACATGTGATTAAATACACACGAACAACTATTAAATCAACACGTGAAAAAAAATTGTCCATATAAATCATATGCGCTTAAATACAAATAATCACATGTGATTTCATACACGATGCCAATTATTAAATCAAAAACACGAAAATAAATACAGCCCACGTAAATAATATTTTATTAAATACGTATAATCTCATGTAGTTATATCTATTTAGTCACATATGATTTACGTGGACAATATTCATTTTTGAATTCTCGATTCACTAGTTTTTCACGTGTATTTAATCACATGTGATTATATGTATTTAATAAGATATTAATCATATATGATTCAATACATATAATCATACGTAACTCGATATATATAATCACATGTGATTATATAGAAGAGAAAACCTAACGAATCAAAAACACAATAACAATCTTTGTAGGTGGGGGTGGTGGGGGTTGGTGGTGTTGACGGTTGTGTTGGGTGGGTGTTGGGTGGTGGTGGTGGTGGTGGGTGGTGGATAGTGATGGGTGGTGGTTGGTGGTGGTAGGTAGTGGTGGCGAGTGGTGGTTGGTGTTGTTGGTGGAGGTGGGTGGTTGTTATGGTGATGGCGGTAGGTGGTGGTGAGTGGTGATGGGTGGAGGGTAGTGATGGGTGGCGGTGGCGGGTGGTGGTGGTTGGGTGGTGATGGTGGTGGCAGCTGGTGCTTAGTGGTGGTGGTGGTGGTGGTGGGTTATGATGGGTGGTGGGTTGTGATTGGTGTTGGTGGTTAGTGATGGGTAGTTGTGGTGATGGGTGGTAGGTATTGGTTATGGGTGGTGGTGGCATGCGGTGGTGATGGGTAATGGAAGTGGGCAGTGGTAGCAGGTGGTGGTGGTTGGGTGGTGATGATGATGGTGTGTGGTGGTTGGTGGTAGTGATGGTGCTGGTTGGTGGTTGGTGATGGGTGGTGGGTGGTGGTGGCGAGTGCCAGGTGGTGGGTAGTGATGGGTGATGGTGGTGTATGGTGCTAGGTGGTTGGTGGTGGGTAGTGATGGATGGTAGGTGGTGGGTAGTGATCGGTGGTGGGTGGTGGTAGATAGTGATGGGCGGTGGTGGCGGGTGGTGGTGGTGGCGGGTGGTAGTGATGGGTGGTAGGTAGTGGTGGCGGCGGGCAGTGGTGATGGGTGGTGGAGGTTCGTGGTGGTGGTCGGTGGTGATGGTGGTGGTGATTAGTGAAGGGTGGTGGTGGTGGTGGCGGGTCGTGGTGATGGGTGGTAGGTAGTTGTTGGTGGTGGTGGTGGTAGGCTGTGGTAATGGGTGGTAGTGGCAGGTGATGGTGGTTGGGTGGTCACGGTGGTTGGTGGTGGTAGTGGTGGTGGGTGGTGGTGGTGGGTGGTGGGTGGTAGTTGGTGGTGGTGGTTAGTGATGGGTGGTGGTGACGCATCATGGTGGTGGGTGGTGTTGGTTGGGTGGTGAGTGGTGTTAGTTAGTGGCTTTTTTAATTATTTGTAATTATTTTTTGATTTATATGAATATTATTTTATAATTTTAATTAAAAAAATTGTGTTTTTCAAATTTGTTCTCAAATGTTCTCGTGATAAGAAATGTTCTCGATTCAACGCTGCCCTATATATATATATATATATATATATATATATATATATATACATACATACATATATATATATATATATATATATATATATATATATATATATATATATATATATATATATATATATACTTGGAAGGTTTTGTGGCCGAACTGGGCACAACCCGAGAGTATAGTTAATACAGAGTTTAGGCACAATCCTGAAATCGGGTTAAAGTTTAAAGTTTAATGATATGGTTGGATTGACATTTCTTACTACAATACAGATCCTCATAAGTAGGGTTTAAATGTAAATCCACTCATCAAAAAGGTATGCTTACGTGTTCATTTATGGATTCTACTGTTTTTCCTAACCTATACAAAATGAAAGATAAATGATGAGGATTGATTGTAAGTGACGGGTTTTATGCAAAAGAACAATCATATGTGCTCATACAAACCCTAATGCTTGGATCTAGGTTTATCTATTGTACATGCAATGAATCCAAGACTTGCAAACCCTGATCTAGCATACATAATTTTGAAATTAGCTAATAACACCAGATCTAGACGTTTACCTCTTCAAATAGTGACTTGAATCTTTTTCTCCTGAGCTTAGAGTCACAATTGTAACTCCTCTAGTGGATCACAAACACCTCAAGCAAGAAGGAAACTTTTAGAGAGGAGGGAGGATGCTAATTTTCGGCCCTAGGGTTTCTCTTAGAAGCGAGTGGTCGAAAATTGGAGCCTTGGGGTCTTATTTATAGTGTAGGCTGCTAGGGTTTCAGTCTAAACCCTAATGGATAACTTAGCCACCAAGCAACCCAAGGAACCTTCTGGAATGAGGCCCTAGGATGAAAATATGATGATCTTTCATCATAATTTCATTTCCCCTTAGTCCATTAGGTTTCCTAGCCTAAAACTCAACTATCATACATTGGACAGTTTATGCCCCTTTATTTAATTAATCTCCTTTAGTCACCAAATTAATTCCTAATTAATTGATGACCAACACTAATTAAATAAATATAATTTCTCCTTTAATATATTATTCTTATAATATATTAATAAACTATAATATCCTCTCTCTCTCTCTCTCTCTCTCTCTCCTCAAATTACCTTTTCAAGTTGCTTTGGTGAAGGCAACCCAAAAGGACCATGCACAACCGGGTCAAGTACATACCAAATATAGTTATGGACCTAGACACTAATCCAACAGTCTCCCACTTGGATAAGTCTAGTAACTATATCTCATAGATGACTTCAGGATCCGATCAACAATCGTAGCTCTTATACGCTTCGTCAAAACTCGTCCTTTAGATAAGGGATCGTACAATTCTCCGTTCTAGATATCATGTTGTCAATACTTATTGTCGAACACTTGTTTCTCGATCTCTGATTTATTTGAAATAGAATTTAGTTGAACACATCAACTTCATTCTGACCGGACCCGACACATAAGTTAAACCAAATCATCGAGTGTCCAGATATCGCTCTTACCCTCTTAGGATAAAAGGAACAGAAAAACCTCAACTTATATGCTTTTATCACTCACTAGCTAAGTCATACACAACAACGCGTTTTATAACATCAAGTTACTGATGCGTTTTCACATTATCAATGTACAATCAACTAGCAAACAATAACCATATCTCTAGGTTCAAAGATTATATGATATTATCATCTTGTGATCACTTGTATAAAAGGTAGTGATACCAGCAAGCACGGGCTTATTGCAATGCTCAAATCATATTCACAAGCACTCATAAACTTTGTAGCAAACCTTTGTTATGCCCAAAACCTTTAAGACAATCTACAAACAAATACATGACAGTCTTCATTCACATATACTTCTAAAATATGAACGACTGTGGACTGTTCGAATAATCTTATTATTCAAGAAGTCAAAACATGCAAAATTGAAACAATAGATAAATAACCAAGACAAGATAGTATCTTTACTCATAAATAACACAACTTTATTTATTCATCAAATGTCGAGTACAAATTATCTATTACACGTTTCTCATCTATCTAATCCAAACTTATATTGTCCTTCAGCCCAATGCTCCTAGCGTGTTGCAAGTGTTTCACCATACTCAGTCCCTTCGTAAGGGGGTCTGCTGGGTTTTCTGCTGACGATACCCTCTTCACAACGAGGAGTCCTTCTTCTACCTGATGTCTTATAAAGTTGTATTTTCTGTCGATATGTCAAGATCTGCCATGATTTCTTGGTTCCTTAGTTATGGCAACCGCTCCTTCATTATCATAGAAAATTTCCATTGGCTCCTTAATGGATGGCACAACTCCAAGGTCTCCAATGAAGTTCTTCAACCATATAGCCTCCTTTGATGCTTCACTTGCCGCAATGTACTCCGATTCTCACGTTGAATTAGCTAAGGTCTACTACTTGGAACTTTTCCAAGTTACTGCTCCTCCATTAAGGGTAGTGACCCAACCCGACTGCGATCGGTAATTATCCCAATCTGTCGGAAAACTAGCGTCATTGTACCCTCGTACCCTTAAGTCATCACTCCCACTAAGGACTAGAACTATTCCTTGGTCCTTCGTAGGTACTTAAGAATATTCTTAACTGCAATCCAATGAGCTCTACCAGGGTTCCATTGATATCTGTGGACTATGCTCAAAGCGAAGGTTACATCAGGGGGAGTACAAGTCATAGACTACATGATAGAAACGATTGCGAAAGCATAAGGTACTCGGCTCATATCAGCTATCTCTACCTCTGTACTCGGGCTCTGAGTCTTACTCAACTTAGTATTGCTTTGGATTGGCAACTCCCCTTTCTTTGGATTTTCCATAATCTTTTCCCTATCAATCTCTTTTCCTTGTTTCTTACTATCCTTATTCCCAGAATATAAGTAGCCTCTCTGAGGTCCTTCATAGCGAAACACTTCCCAAGCCAAGACTTGATCTCCTGCAAGGTTGAGACGTCCTTTCCTATAAGTAGTATGTCATCAACATACAATACTAGGAAGCTCACTATACTCCCATTGTCTTTAACATATACACAATATTCATCTTCGTTTCGTAGAAAGTCAAACTCTTTGACTTTCTCGTCAAAACAAAGATTCCATCTGCGAGACGCTTGTTTCAATCCACAAATGGATTTCTCAAACTTGCACACTGTATTTGGATGTTTTTCATCAACAAAACCCTCTAGATGATTCATGTAAACATCCTCAGCCAAATTTCCATTAAGAAAAGCGGTTTTCACGTCCATCTGGCATATTTCATAATCATGAAACGCAGCTATTGCGAGCATTACCCGTAATAGACTTTATCTTCACAACTGGTGAGAAGGTCTCATCATAGTCAACTCCAGGAGTTTGAGTAAAGCCCTTCACATCCATAGTCAATCCCAAGATTTTGAGTAAAGCCCTTTGCTTTATAAGTGTGAACATTCCCATCCATATCCATCTTCTTCTTGAAGATCCACTTGCACCCGACTGTCTTACGACCCGGTACATTTTCAACCAAATTCCAAACTTGGTTGTCGTACATGGACTGAATCTCGTTGTCCATCGCCTCTTTCCATTTAGCAGACTCTGTGCCTATCATGGCTTCCTTGTAGCTGCTAGGTTCGTCCAAATTTATCAGTGTTTCATCACTAATAAATGTATCCCCTTCAGTAGTAATATGAAAACAATAAAACTGGGTTGAACACTAACCCTACTGGAACGTCTAAGAGGTAAGGAATCGTTAGTGGGTTCAACTGGAGTTTCCTCCTTGGGTTTAGTGCCATTGTTAGAGGCTCCTTCATCGCTTTGCTCTTGAATCTCTTCACGATCAATTTGCCTCCCATTGTCCTCTTGACTTATCAGTTCCCGTTCCCGGAAAACTCCTCTTCTAGCAACGAAGACAACATTGTCACTCGGTCTATAGAAGAGATAGCCAAAAGACTTCGGTGGATAGCCAATGAAATAACACTTCTCACTACGAGGCTCCAACTTGTCGTGAGTCTCTCATCTTACGAAAGCCTCGCAACCCCAAACCTTGATATGTGCCAACGAGGGAGCTTTCCCTGTCCACATCTCGTGAGGTGTCTTAGTAACCTTCTTGGTGGGAACTAAGTTAAGGATATGGGCGACAGTCTCTAAGGCATACCTATTGGCAACGAAGCCTAACTCATCATAGAATGAACCATGTACAACAAGGTCCAATTCCGCATTCCTTTAGATAGTCGTGAAACTCAAGACTTAGGTACTCTCCTTCTCGGTCTGACCGAAGCATCTTGATTTTACTGCCCAGCTGATTCTCCACATCATTCTTAAACTCTTTGAAGTTTGAAAGGTTTCTGACTTATGCTTGATTAAGTAGATATATCCATATCTGCTATAATCATCCGTAAAAGTCATGTAGAAGCGACAAGCATCTCTTGTGGTGGATCTAAAGGGCCCACACACATCGGTGTGTATGAGATCCAATAGACCCTCACCCCTTTCACAAGTGCCAGTAAAGGGTAAATTGGCCATCTTCCCAAGTAAACAAGATTCAGACATGTGATCATCCCTAAGGTCCAATGACTCCAACACTCCATCCTTTTCGAGTTGGGCTATGCGTCTCTTGTTGACAAGGCTAAGGTGACAATGCCACAAGCATGCTTTGTCTAGACTATTAGATGAATCAATATTAAATACATCATTTCCTAAATTATCAACAACCAACACAGATTCATAAATCCCATTACAAGGTAATGCATTGAAATAAAAGATACCATTCAAATAAACATTAATAGAACCATTACTATTATCAAATGAGTATCTGAAACCTTGTCTAAACAATCCATGAAATGAAATGATGTTTCTTGCCATATCTGACGAATAGCAACAATTATTTAAATCTAACCCTAGCCCAGTACTCAGCACTAAAGAATAAACTTTGACTCTGTTCACAAGCGACGACCTTCTGTTTCCAATAATCAAGTTTATCTTCCCATGTTCCACCTCCATACTTCTTCTTAGGCCCTGGAAATCAGAAAAAATGTGGAAACCACATCCCGTATCAAGAACCCATGAGGTAGCAAATGAAAATTTGTTAGATTTAATAAAATACATACCTACAAAGGTGGGATTTATCTTACCATCCTTTATGTCTTACAGATACTTAGGGCAGCTTCATTTCTAGTGGCCCTTCTTGTGGCAGTAGTAGCACTCTGCTTCTTTGGGTCGGAACAGGATTTGACTTAACCAGCTTTGGTTCCACTAGAAGAGGAACCATCATGGGACTTATCCTTTTTGTGACTATTACTTGGATCCTTCCTTTTCTTACCTTTTCCTTGACCAATTGCCAAGACAGGAGCAGCCACAGTAGAGGGTGATGCAACAGATTTTTCCTTGAGGTTTCTCTCAGCAGTCCTTATGAGTCCTTGGAGTTTGCTCAAGGTGCCCTCTTCATTATTCATATGGTAGGTCATCATGAATTGGTTGTAGCACGAGGGCAAGGAGTGGAGAATGATGTCGATAGCCAAATTTTCCCTAAAGTTAACACTTAACTTGCGAAGACGATCAACATACCTCTACATCTTCTACAAATGCGAGGTTAGGGACTCTCCACTCCCTATCTTAGTGGTGATCATGTTGGTGATGATCTCATAGCGTTATTTCCTTGCGCTTTGTTTTTACCTCTCCAGTAAATCTTGATGCATTTCATATGCATACATGTCCTCATAGGACTTTTGGAGTTCAAGATTCTTAGTGGCTAGCATAATGCAATGAACTTTCATTGCATCACGCTCGTGGGCCTCAAAGACGGCTAATTCTTCGGGAGTAGCGACTTCTGGATTGATCTTTTCAAGCTTCTCATCAAGGACATATTCTTTTTCCTCGTAACGAGCAATCATGCGAATGTATCTCATTCATTCGTTGAAAACAACATTTGTGGATCTAGGAGATATGACATTAGAATGCATGACCTGTTGGACTCTATTAAGGAGCTTCACCGCCTCTGGTGCGAGAAAACCAAATGTATTGAATGCAAAAGGACCAAACACATGTTGATTTTCTCTACATGCATTCTCGTGCTTTGCCACTTTGTACGCAACTGCTTTCAAAGTGGCATGCCCAGCTAGGAAACCTTTGCTCCCTAAACCAATGAGAGGAGAGACACCAGTAAGATCCACACACGCATGCTTCCCTCCTATCCATCCAAAGACCAAAATGTTAGCCGGTCTAAGTGTGGACATGCCATCCTGCAGGTCCGTCAAAAAGTTCACTGGCGCTTCTTTCTTCACATAAATACCAACACGCTGACAAGCATCAAAGAGAACATCCCGAACCACATCATGTCTATACTTGAAACCAGGGAGCTCTCTACAATGAACCGTGTGTTCCCCAAAGGTATCCAAACATGCCTTGCGACAAACTGGGCATATCTCGTCAATTGGGAATATGGGAATCATGAGGCGGTAACAAATGATAGTTCGGTACTCCACAGGAGGCATATGCTGGCCAAGACCATCAATAGGGATAGTTAGTAGAAAATCCTGAGCATGAGGCACCCGCAGACACTCAAAGTCTGCTTTCTGTCTGATAGTCATGTCGAAATTGACTTCCATATCTTGGACGATTTTGCTAAAAAGGGAACACGCCAAAGCTTTTTGGGATTTAGGGGGGCGGTGTCCTTATTAGTGAAACCACTACAATCAAATCCCGGAATCGTATCACGGAGACGAGTCATAGCACATAGGTAATCCAAGTCCATACCACATATGCCACTGTCACGTAAGATATGGTCTTGTAATGCCCAAGATTGGGTCCCTCGAGGCTACAAATGCGTAGGAGGAAACCTCTTAGGCCGAGTACAAACCTAAACCACCGAAACGAATAGGTAAGGAAGCCAAGCACCACTGAATGTCTCCCAAGAAGGGGCCTCCACATACCACCATATCCTCGATAGACCTGCGCAATCCCCTGTCAAAGAATAACACTGCCTCTTCTATGTGTACCAGCTGACATGTCCTTAAACCAAAGAAGAGTTTTGCAATGCCCATACACGATCAAAGCAAAAGGAGCTCACTCTGCAGGTCACATAGTTGTGGAAGAAGGCCCATCAACTCAACAACATTGACTGCTCTCTTCATGGCCAACCCACTAATAAACCCCGCGTCTCTGCTAAAAGCCCCCCCCCCCCCCCCAAGGAGTTTCACCCCTAAAGAAGGTCTCCCTATCTCCGTAAGGAATAAATCAGCACGAAGCTACCTACAATCACATGAGGGCCAAATAATTTAAATTTCAAAACTTGAGGGCAAGTTTTGAACTTTTCAAAACACAAGGGATCAAATAACAAATAATATAAATCAAACAATTAATTTAGTGATTATCTATATTTGACCTAATTCAATTTCTTGCAAGATAAGTTACCCAATTAATTCAAATAATCAATTTTAATCATATAAGGAATTTATTATCTAATCAATTGGTAATTATCTTGTGTTTTGGCAAGGATAATCTTTCAATAACAATAAAATCCGAATCTTATCAGTTAAATACATATAAGACAATTATCCTTCAGCAAAACAACAAGAAAATTCGTAAATCCCTCTGTCTGACGCTCCGACTCGCTGAGTCACTCACTGGACTCGGAGAGTTAGGTTGACTCGCCGAGTCCATGAACTAACTCCCCGAGTCAGATCGAACAGAGCGCCAAAACATGTTTTTCAGCAAATAATCAATCATAACAGCACATACAACAGAAAACAATTAAGTCTCTAATACCACTAATGGGTTTTATGTAGAAGAACAATCTTATGTGCTCATACAAACCCTAATGCTTGGATCTAGGTTTCTCTATTGTACATGCAATGAATCTAAGACTTGCGAACCCTAATCTAGCATACATAAATTCGAAATTAGCTAATAACACCAGATCTAGACGTTTTCCTCTTCAAATAGTGGCTTGAATCTTATTCTCTTAAGCTTAGAGTCAAAATTGTAACTCCTCTAGTGGATCACAAACACTACAAGCAAGAAGGAAACTTTTAGAGAGGAGGGAGGATGCTAATTTTCGGCCCTAGGGTTTCTCTGAGAAACAAGTGGTCGAAAATTGGAGCCTTAGGGTCTTATTTATAGTGTAGGCTGCTAGGGTTTCACTCTAAACCCTAATGGATAACTTAGCCACCAAGCAGCCTGAGGAACCTTCTGGAATGAGGCCCTTGGACGAAAATATGATGATCTTTCATCATAATTTCGTTCCCCCTTAGTCCATTAGGTTTCCTAGCCCAAAACTCAACTATCATACATTTGACAGTTTATGCCCCTTTATTTAGTTAATCTCTTTTAGTCACCAAATTAATTCCTAATTAATTTCTCCTTTAACATATTATTCTTATAATATATGAATAAACCATAATATCCTCTCTCTCTCTCTCTCTCCCTCTCTCTCTCTCTCCTTAAATTACCTTGTCAAGTTGTTTTGGTGAAGGCAACCCAAAAGGACCATGCACAACCGGGTCAAGTACATACCAAATAAAGTTACGGAATTAGACACTAATCCAACAGTAAGCACTATTAAGAAAGTATGGAGGTTACTCGAGAATAACTTCAAAAACAAATGTGATAAAAGGTCCCTCTGCTGGATTGAACAACTCTTAACTTTTGAAAAGTGCTCCACTTCAGTATGCATTATACGACTTTCCAGTCCCTTTCTACCCTAAACAAGTATGTGAGTTCTACTAAACATGTTGTGTTGATTCAATTGCTTGAACAATCTCTGGAACCATTGGAGATTGTCAATATAGGGTCACTATTGATGTGGAAACCCTTCAAATGGCTCTTCACTATAGAAAACTGCAAGACTGTTCACGAAAAATTAGGGTATAACTTCAAACTCAAAGGCCTCACTCGTGATCCCTATAGGAACACTCTTCGTCAGTGTTTTAATGTAGAATGGAAATACTTATTAGTTGTGATTGAAAAATATTTTGGTCACAAGACTGGAAGTTTGGATCAACCGAATCTCTTTGAGAAAAGGATCTTATATTTCATCGTTTACAAAAAAAATTGGAATTTACTCAAATCTTTCTTTATCATATGATTAAATGTATTTCTGGGAAAAAGAGACAAGTGCATATTTTTTACCGACGTTGGCTCAGGTTGATCTTGTCTCGTGAAGAAGACTATGTTGAAATTCATGGGATCATCATTCCTATTCTTGCTCTTTCCTCAAAAATTATCAATGCTGCTCCATCTAAGGATGATTTTCCTATTACTGCAAGGATGCAAAAGTGGACTGAAAATCCCTATGTGGTTGAATCCTCAGACTCTAGAGAGGATAATGACCATGACCATGCTGATAATGAAGTAGATAATGATGATGATTCAAAAGCTAGTAATAAAGAAAGGGATGATAAGGGAGGACACTGATAAAGATGAAAATGACTCAGCAGCTGACATGGGAGATGACCTTGCTCAGAAAATGAACTCTCGTCCAAGGTTAAACAAGCACATACGTTTTTCAACTACTTCATCCTCTTCCTCTGCTGATGACACTAAACATCGTGGATCAACCCCTCCTGTTGGAGATATTACTGAGCCATTAATCTAGGATGAACCTTCTCCAATGACGTCTCCTTCTCCTCAAGCTGATATAATTCATCAAGCTGAAATGATTCCTCCTACACCATCACCCATTAATATTGTTGTTCTACATCAGGGTTATCAGGGAGAATCTAGCTCCAACTTTAAAACTATTGTGCTTTCTCAACACTCCTTAACTGTGCAGTTCACTTAGTTAATGGGTAAAAGGTTAACTAAACTTGAAAGGGATGTGGCTACAATGAAGAGAATTATGACTTTGGATGATGATGATGATGATGATATGGTTGTTGATGAAACCCCACCAAATTCTTCAAGTGATAACTCTACTCATCCTCCACCTCCATCAAAAAATCTTCTCTCACCACCTCCTCTATCATCTCATCCTCCTCTAAGAACTCATTCTCCTCCTCCTCACCCTGTTCCCCAATCTGATGTTGCTAAAAAGAGGGAAAATTATCAATAGGTCATCATCCCATGAAAATGCAGATGGTGATTGCATCTCAGCCTAAGATGACTAAAATAGGTGAAGCTAAAGTTGATCCTTTAAGGAGATTGTTGTTGTTGATATTCCAAATGCTGATGCTACAACTGATCTACCCATTATAGACACTAGTGACCAATTAGAAACCAGTGACTATGAAGGGTTTCTGGATCTCGATTTCATGCAAGAAGTTGTTGCTTCTACTGTTCCATTAAATTTCATCTATCCTGGTTCTTATTTTGAGGGGGAGATTTCTCAAGGGTTCCTCAAGGAAAAACTAGTGACATTAATTCTGATGATGGTGTCCAACTTAATCCATAAAATAGGAAGGCTTCTTTTCTCAGGGGGAGCTTTTTAATCTGAAGCTAGAAGTTCCTATACATTTGGTGATACATCAACACCTCCTTAAAAGAAAAGGAAGCTCATTTTTTATTTGAATGAGTTAGTTGAAACATGGATCTTACCTATCGACAAAGTTAAACAGATCATGATGGAATACAATACTACTGTTCGACAAAAGAAAGAAGCCATAAAGCAATAACGATTATCTGTAAAACTTGTTCAAGAACTTGTTTCCTCTGACAAAATTGTTGATGTTCAAAGAAATAATAATCAGGTCAAGAAGATCTTTTATAACAATGTGGAAAAACAACACATTGTTTCAGACCTATATGACCAGATTGATACAAAGAAGTCTGGAGACGTTCTAACTCGAAGAACAAAGTTTGATCTTATCATAAAAGTAAGATGCACCAAGCCAAATAACGACTCACTAAAGCTTCACATGGTAAGAAGTAAAACTGAGTATAAATACGCTAAGTTGTATTTGCTCGTGAGCTATTCAAATTTGGCTACACTGATTGGATTCAGATTCTTGAAATCAGCAACAAACATAAAAGTGTTTATGATTAGCAAGTGAAGGTGCCAATCCAACAACTTCTCAACAAAGTGAAGAAAGTGAACCTGGTACCATCTGATGGTCCATCTGCGACTTCATCTAGATTAGACTCATTAGGAAGAACAGACACTCCTCGACAGTCCAAAAATACCAAGTTTCTTCTTCCTTATGGTACCAAATACATCAATAATTAATTACCAGCTGGTGTTGAACATGTTCAGTACATTTTTACGCCAGAACCAGAGCACAGGATCTTCTATCTCGATAGTCAAAATCAGATGTGATTTCAACACACTTGTTGGGTTTAATATGTGTTGCGTCTTGGGCTCGTTTCTTAGCCCAGTTTCGTATCCGGATTGGGCTTGTCAATCCGTGATTTAATATTGAGGTTTTTAGTATTTATAGATGTTTGCATGCATCTTGGTACGTAGCTATTTTAGTTGATCATTCATAACGTTTTTGTTTCTATCAATTGTAACCCTAAAAGCCTCTACAGCGGAAGTTCTTCATCGAGCTCTGCTGAGGCGTGAATCTATTGAATCATTCAGCTTATTGTTGGTTCATTCTTTTGTTTGTTATTTTGTTTTCATGATTCTGATAAACCTGTGTAAGATCTAATCGATCAAAGAGTATTTTCATCTCATCAATTAGTATCAGAGCAGGAGGCTGTGTAATTCATACACATCTCTTCTGTCAAAGAAGTGATTAGGGTTTATTCCGCATTCTTTGATATTTATTGAGCCGTCACTCCTTAATTGACTATCTCATTAATTATTAATCTTGCCCTAATATTACGTATTACAAAGTCTGGTCTTATAACAGGTTAAACGATCAAGCATGGACGATTCTCAATCCAATCCCATCAACATCTGTAACAGCATCGGATCAACAACCAAGATCCCAATCCTCTACGTTCAAGACTACGAAGTGTGGACACACCATTTTGAAGATTACATTATTGAATCGGAAGATAAAGGGTATCTTATATGGGAAACAATCACAGTTGGCCCATTTGCTCATTCAAGCACTTCACGAATCATTAAAACTCAGAAGGAGTACCATGATCTCCTAAAAGATGTGAAAGACGTCGCTCAGGATGAAAAGGAAAAGTTCCAATGCAACATTAAAGCACTGAGACTAATTCGATTCGCCCTTCAATCCGACATGTTTCGATTGGTAAGTTCATGTAGTACAACAAAGGAAATCTGGGATCGGCTGCGAAAACTGTATTCCACAGATGAAGATCTAGAGCACTCGATTCGGACCCTACTTCTCTCTGAATTTGGAGAGTTCAAGCAAAAGCCAGAGGAAGCTGTTACACAAACATTCGATCAGTTCAATCATCTTCTTAGTAAGATGATCAAGCATGATATAGAAAGAAAGCTCATCGAACAGAAGGTCACTTTCTTAAATGGGTTAAGACCCGAATGGAGGCCGGTTGTGTCGACAGTTAAAGCACATGAGCAGTTTAAGTCATATTCTTTGGCGAAACTTGTGGGGATTCTAAAATCCCAGGAAAAGACTGTGTTGAAAGAGAAAAGTGTGGTCTCAAACTTTGGGTCCTTGGCCCTTCTGTCAAAGGGTAAGAGCGTAGTAGAAGAAGAAGAAGATCTGAATCTAGGAGACTACGATCTGACATCTGAAGACTATGCCATGATGGTGTCAAATCCCAGGAGATTCATCTAGAAGAAGTTTCCTACCAACAAGAACCGAAATTGTCAAGGAAGCTACAGCTATAAGAAAGCAAAAGAGGAGCCGAAGGTTGAAGAACCAAAGAAAGAAGCGAAGGGTGAAGTTGATTCTGGTGTCAGTTTTTTTTACTGTGGAGGGAAAAATCACTACACAAAAGATTGCGTGTTGAAGAAAATGGCGGAGAAGGATGAAGAAGTGATTCTCCTGAAAAGACTGGAGGTGATTAAAAGGAAGAAAGTTGTTGCTAATCCCTCCATGAATGCTTTAATTGTACAGGGTTCGGTAGATGATGATGAGTTCGGTGGCGTATAGGTATGGTCGACCGACTTAGAAGATGATGAAGTGAAAAAGCCTACTCATAGAAAGGCTTATGTGGCGAAGAGTGGTGACACTAATGGAAGATGCTTGATGGTCACAAATGTATCCCAGATGAGGGGATATAATATTGATGGTGGAAACGAAGTGACTAAGGAGCGAGAGGATGTATGCTTTACAACGAAGCCTCTCAGTGTGCAGATCAATGAAATGGATGAAATGATCAAGAAGGTACAATCCATTTTGTTTCGTTTAAAATCCCACAAACATCGTATGAAAAAGAATAAAATAACTTGAATTCAAGAATTTCAAATCTAGACAGTTGTTTAACTCAAACACGTGTCATGGATTCTAATCTAACTGACCAAATGAGCAGGGTGTCATCCAAGAGTGAGGAGCGAAGAATGTGGATTGAGCAGAAGGAGTTGGAGCTGGTTAGGTCTAGGGATGAAAATATCTATTTGCAGAGAGACAATCTTAAATTGTTAAAACAGAGAAATGTTTTTTGTTTGACTACAAAAATACTTTGCACAACTGCATTTGAACTGTGAAATAGGCCAGAAAATACATCGCATGATTTTTCCCTTTCTTGAGCTAAAGGAGGATGAAATTGATGCCGAAGCATACAACTGTGAAAGTGTTGTATCTTCAGATGATGTAAGTCCCACTTATATGTTTGGTCTAGACAAAATTGAATCATTTATTAAGTCCAAAGACGATAAGAACATGCTCAAAGACCTTTTGGATGAAAATGACACGTTGAAACTCAGAGCCGAAACCATACAAAAATTTGACTCATTGAGTACCAAATTATGTTCAGATAATAATATTGATGTTGCAAATGCATCTGAACTTAATGAGGATGATGACATGAGTGAAATCTCTATAGAGGATGTGGTTAACTGTTCAGAGTTTATTAAGAGCGAACCTGAAAACCACAAAAATTTGATTTCTGAAAATTCTATGGAATTCGCTCGTTTATCTAAAAGTAAGTCCCCGGCTCTTAAAGAAAAAGTCGTTGTTTACCAAAAGGTAAGAACAACTCCGAATCAAGTTTATAAGGTCACAGGAGTAACCGAACATCAGACAGCCGAACTCACCGCGCTGGTGAATGAAGATAATGCAGATGGTTGTGATGAGTATTTCTGGTCAGCACCGATAGATAATGCAGATGAAATAGATGGTTTGTCGGAGCGAACATCATGGAAGGCCAAAGGTAGATACGTTGCAGAACCACTAAATAAACCTACCAACTATGATGTACCCAGTACCAGCGGAACAAAAGAGATTCCAGTAGAATACATCTCCTCAACAAGCGAAACCCCTTCCATGAAAAGTGAACCTGTTGTTCAGAAGCCGAAACAGAAGGCAAATATTCACAAACAATTGAAACAGGTGTACAATCAAAAGCACCAGAGGAATCTAAGATACAAGAAAAATCTCTCAGAGCGAAAGCAATTTTGGCGCTCCCAAAATCCTCACTACACTCACTTTAATAGAAACTTCAAGCGAAAAGGAGAAGAGAATAAAGATAAAAGGAGCTTTGGTCGGTTTGATCAAAAGAACCAAAAGAAGACTTTTGGGAAACAGAAAGTAAAAGACCGAATGAATAGGTTCGGTCATGATAGAAACAGCAACCGAAAATCCAGTTTCAGTCCAGAGACTCACAACAATCGAAAAGGTAGTTTCGGCCCATCAACAAAAAGCAACCGAAGGTTCAGCTTCGGTCCCTCAAATGATCAAAACCAAAAGGATCATTTCAAACCAGAAGTCAGGAAAGATTCTCATTCTAAATTTTATTCCTCTAATTCTTCTCATTCTCATTCCTCTTTTAAGCCTAATTCGTGTCCTACACCAAGTTCACAATCGACGAAGGATTTGAAAGGAAAAAGTAAGATTTCCTCAGCAAATGAAGACAGAAAGCAAGCTAAAGTGAAAACTCCTGAACCTAAATCCAAAACACTTGAAACTAACCCTAATAAAATCAAAGCGTTTACTATTAAGAGGAAAGATAAAACAACCTTAGTAAAACGAACTTATCTTGTTGATGCTTCTCTTGCTATTCCTATTTTTGTGAAAGGCTCACAAGGACCCAAGAAACTTTGGGTTCCTAAATCTACTTAATTTTTGCAGGTTAAAAGTGATGAGCAGTTTGACAAAGAATGGTACATAGACAGTGGCTGCTCGCGTCACATTATAGGAAGAAAGGAAGAACTAAGGGAGTTTCGGTCCCTTCGAAACGGTGGTAATGTCATGTTTGGTAACAACTCCTTTGGAAAGATCACGGGTTATGGGATGATAACCAATGGGGATTTTACAATCAGGAAGGTGGCTTATGTAGAGGGATTACAGCATAACGTCATCAGTGTGTCTCAACTGGTGGGAGGTACAAGTCTCAAAGTTTCGTTCGATGACGAAGGTTCAGAAATAATAGAGAAGAAGACCAACAAAGTGATTCTCAATTCAGAACGAAAAGGTGAAATGTTCCCTTTGAATCTCAACCCAATCAAAGGAAAACCAGCCATATGTCTATTATCTAAAGCTCATTCAGACGAAAGTTTGTTGTGGCACCGAAGGCTCTCGCACCTCAACTTCAAAGACATCAACAATCTAGTCATCGGTGATCATGTTCGGGGTCTTCCACTGCTCAAGTTCGATCGAGAACATTTACGCGCTGCTTGTGAAATGGGGAAACAAAGTCACCAAAGTCACCCAACAATCATAAATACAAAAGTTGTTGAACCACTTGAGCTGCTTCGCATCGACTTATGTGGTCCATCATCAATTGAGAGCATTGGCGGTAACAAATACATCCTTGTTATTGTTGATGACTTCTCAAGGTTTACTTGGGTGTTCTTTCTAAAACTCAAATCCGAGGCAACTCCCAAGCTGAAGATCTTTATCAAGCAGGTTGAAGTGAAACTGAGAAAAGTCGTTCGAAACATCAGGAGCGACAATGGACTAGAATTCAAAAACAAAGAATTAGAAGATTTCTTAGCAGAAAAAGGCACGAGTCACAATTTCTCATCCCCTTATACTCCTCAACATAACAGAATTGTCGAAAGGCGAAACAGATCCTTGTGTGAGGCAGCCCGAACCATGCTGAGTTTTGCCTCTCTTCCTTTATATTTCTGGGCAGATGCCATTGCCGCAGCTTGCTACACTCAAAACAGGTCTTATCTTAATAAGTGTTTCTCTCTCACCCCCTATGAGATTCTTAACAACAGGAAACCGAATGTCAAGTTCTTCCATGTGTTCGGCTCGAGGTGCTTCATCTTCAACTCCAAAGAGCATCACAACAAATTCGATGTCAAAGCTGATGAAGGCATCTTTCTGGGATACTCTCTTACTTCAAAGGCATACAGGGTTCTGAATACGTGTTCTAAACGTATTGAAGAAACCTATGATGTGATGTTTGATGACAATTATGTCAAGAAGTTGAAGTCTACTGAAGGGACAATTGGAGAGATTTTCTCTCAAACCGGCCAGGTCACAGCATCAATCGCCAATCTTTTTGACCAGTTCATGGATTTATTCGATGAACCTGAGAAGGCAATTCATTTTGAAGCTGGAGCTGCAGACAACAAAGTAGATCATTTTAAGAAGATTGTTGAATATGCAGCCAAACGAATGACAGAAGAAGAACCAGTTAGAAACAAACCTCCTCAAAGCAATCCTTCAGTCGAGGGGGAGAATCAAGTCTCTTCAGATCAAGATGACTCACAAATCCAGGGGGAGAATCCAATATTTTACACACCCAAAAGTCCGACACGACCCGAAAACCCGGTTACACCCGAAATTCCGACACGACCCGAAAGCCCGGTTACACCCGAAAGTCCGGAACGACCCGAAAGTCCTGTAGCTACTGAAAGTCCAAAAGAAACAGAAAGTCCTATAACACCCGAAGGTCCGGAACAGCCCGCAAGCCAAATAGAAGAAGGATTTTTTGGTTCACATCCACAAGTTTCATCATCTGTCGAGGGGGAGAGTTCTGATAAGCTTTATGATGATGATTTACAATCAGAATTGGAAGAAGAAGTAAATGCTGAGTTGGATCCCTCTTATGATCCAAATTATCCTCCTCTCATCAAATGGACCAGAGATCACCCAGTTTCTCAAATATTGGGTGATGCATCAGAAAAGGTTCTAACTCGATCACAACAAAAAGCGAAGCAAACTGCTCTATTCTCCAAAGTAGAATTATGCATGTTTAATTCATTCATCTCCAAAATAGAGCCGAAGACCGTTAATACTGCTGTCGATCATTCTGATTGGGTTCACGCAATGCAAGATGAACTCAATGAGTTCGAAAGAAATAAGGTCTGGAGAGTTATTCCAACATCGGAAGATGCCTCAGTTTTCGGTCACAAATGGGTATTTAGAAACAAACTGGACAAGGAGGGAAATGTGATCTGGAATAAGGCTCGGCTAGTGGTGAAAGGATATTGCCCGGAAGAAGGAATCGATTATGAAGAGACATTCGCTAAAGTTGCAAGACTGGAATCAGTTCGAATATTTCTTGCCTATGCCGCACACAATAACTTTGAGGTCTACCAGATGGATGTGAAGTGTGCCTTTCTGAATGGCCAACTTGAAGAAACCATGTACATGGAGCAACCTCTTGGTTTTGTAAATGAAAAACATCCAAATCACTGTTACATCTTCGATAAGGCAGTTTATGGTCTGAAACAAGCTCCTAGGGCATGGTATGAAATCTTAACTAAGTTTTTAAATATGTTTAAATTTAAACAAGGTTCGGTTGACCCAACCGTCTTTCGTAAAAAGGAAGGTAACCGCCTTATGATTGTTCAAATCTATGTCGACGATATCATCTTTGGCTCCATGAATCCCAGCCTAACAGCTGAATTCAGGAAGTTGATGGAGACCAAATTTGAAATGAGCTCAATGGGTCCGATTAACTTTTTCCTTCGTTTAAATATTAGACAGGGACCCGAAGGCATCTTTATCAACCAGGAAGCATACACAAAGACTCTCCTTGCCAAATTCAGCATGATGGGAGACTCAAAGGTCAAATTCCCTATGGCGTTCGGCACCAAGCTCACACCATCTTTGGAAAAACCGGCAGTCGACATCACGCTATAACGCCAAATGATTGCTTCCCTAATGTACCTCACAGCCAGCAGGCCCGATATAATGTTTTCTGTATGCTATTGTGCCAGGTTTCAAGCAAATCCTCGTGAACCAGACATGCTAGCAGTGAAGGATATTTTCCAATATTTGAAGCGAAGCACCTCTCTCGGTCTCTGGTATCGATCAAACTCAGGCTTCTTTGTTCAAGCCTACTCAGATACAGACTTAGGCGGATGCGGTCTAGATCGAAAAAAGCACCACAGGAGGCTGCCAATTCCTAGATGGAAAGTTAGTTAGCTGGCAATCGAAGAAACAAACATGTGTTTCTCTATCTACAGCCGAAGCAGAGTACATTGCAGCCGCCTCCTGCACATCACAAGTGATTTGGATCCAAAGCCAACTCCAGGACTATGGACTCAATATGAAAAAGATCCCATTATACTGTGACTCAGAAAGTGCAATTAGGATCTGTCATAACCCAGTGCAACACTCCAAGACCAAGCATATAAAACTAAGGTATCACTTTATTAAGGATCATGTGGAAGATGGAAACGTCGAAATTCACTTTGTTCGAACCACTGATCAACTGGCTGACATCTTCACCAAATCCCTTCCTGAAGCAAGTTTCAATAAAATCCTGCAAGGCCTAGGTATGATAGAATCGGAGTCAGTACCGAAACACCTTCTCAAAACTAAAAGTTGAAAGCGAAATGAACCGAACGCTCGGTCTATTTCGGGCGTGGTTCACATGGGAACCGAAATGAACCGAACGCTCGGTTTATTTCGGGTTCGGTCCCACTAAACTTGTTTTCTCTTATCTCAAAAAGGTGATGTTTTTGGTTGTACACTTTTGTTTTGTTCCTCTCTTTTCTAACATATCAAAACTCCAAAAATATTTTCTCTCGTTTGTCTTCACTTCTGTTCACATTAGCGGTTTCTGGAATATTGATGGGGTAGGTATCATTCTACCACTTTTTACTAGCTAAGTGTCCCTAGAAGCATGCTGCTGCATGCTGTCCAAAGTCTCATTTGATTTTGAATAAAGCCTTAATGATTGGGTATACACAAACCTTGTCTTCCCAATTAGGCTGTTAAATTTATTATAATCATGAGCTACCTTACTCTTTTCTCATATGAGTTAAGAGCTTTCTACTTGGTCACTCTTTTATAGCGGAGGTACTTTGGTTTCTTTACAACACCTCAAACATTTTTCTCCATTACATTTCGGTTCATTTATGTAACCCTTGAGACTCTCATTTATAACCACTGAGGTTTATGGTTACACAATCTCTGTGTTTATGATCTTAGCTTCGTGTCACTACATGCTATGTGAAACCCACAATTCAATACCCACAATGCATTAAAGGTGAACAATTAAAATTGCTCTAGCTTTGACCCATGAATTAACGAATCCACCCAAGTGGTTGTACCATGAAATCTCAAATTTTTTTGTGTGATTCTTATGAAATTGTTAGATACCATAACATTTCTTCCTCTAGAATCGAGTTTTAATTTTAATTTTTTTTTTTTTGGATTTCATACCAAACAAATTTCCAACAAGTCACTAACTATATTCCAAACCTACTTGTTCAACAGATCACATCGGTCTCACAAGTACTTCGTTCGGTTTCGGTCTTATGTCAAGATCCGGAATTCTGAACCGAAGTGAAAGCCACCCTTCCAAGCCTCATCAAAAGATACCTTTCAATACTTCTTAACAAGTGCTTGATCGTAATTCAATAGGAAACCACACAGACACTTTAAAGTTTCTCTTAACTTTGAAGGAAGAGATTCATGCCCAGGATCCATTGTTTCGTGTCTATATTGACATCACAAATTCCCACGTAGATATAGTTTTATTTCTTTATCTTTGACACTCTATGCACGAAAATCTTTGATTTTCCAAAAGTCTAGTTCGGTTCTCTACCAGCTACTTTCCCTTATGCAGCTTTGGTTATTAATAATGTACTCAACAAGGAAACGTTGTGATTTTTATAAGTCCTTGCTTCTCTTTCCTGATGACAGCTCATTTAAAAGATAAGGTGCTAACTCAGTCGGAAGATTAACGGCTTCAACGGTGATTTGATGGGCACGCGTGCTAAAAGGAAACAATATTCTCTCTCATGCGTAATCATCGAGGACACTAATTGTCAATTTTCAATCACATCAAGCGCCGTTCCGAGTTCCGAGAAGATTTGGGGGAAAATTTTCTCTCTCCTCCGTAACTGATATAAAGGGTTCAACCCCGGATGTTTTCCCTCTTCATCGCAACCCACAAAGCAAACAAAGGTTTTTCTCCCACTGTTCATCTTCTTCTTTGAAGTGTTCAACAATGGCGGATTCCTCCTCAGTCCATGAAACCTCTTCTCGATCTACCATTCTTCTAATCAGACCACAGCAAAGCCTGGTCATCGATCTTAACCCAATCTCCTATGATGCATTTATGTATCCCATAGTGGAGTGTCTCAAATACTCTCCACTAATTCTCGCACTCTACAAGGTTGAAATCGTGCCTATGGAATATCTCTCGCAGGTTTTCTCCACCGCTCACTACGACAAATCTGTTGATCGTATCTACTTCGACACTCTTGATAAAAAAATCCTCCATCTCCAAGCAGCGATTTTGCTGGCTTCTAGGATTTAAACCTGACGAATCGAGGGTTAACCCTGATTCAATCAATGTGGGTCAACTCTTCTCCATGTTTTGCAACATGGGTTACACAGAAATCCTTACGACCGTGACGAAATTCAAGAAGTCATGCCTTCCTCCTCAATGGAACAGCTTTTTCACGATCTTATTCATGGGTTTATCTGAGCGGAGTGCAGGTTCTGACGGGGCCATCTGATTATTGATGACCATCCTTTATGGTCTGTACAATGGGATCAACCTTGATTACGGCTCGGTCCTTTGGCAACAGTTGATTCAAAGCCTCATCTCTACCTCTAGGCACACTGAAATCTCTTATGCCAGGTTTTGGACGATCGTCACCAAATGGGCTATGGACAAATATCATGTCCCTATTGTCAACAATTCTCCACTTTCCTTGATTGGTGTGTTTCATACCACCAAGATTATTGTAACTGATCCATCCAAATTCATTTTTGTTGGCTCAATTCCAGAGTCCATGTATGTTGGTGTATCCACGGAGAGCAGAATCTTCAAAACCTACAAGGAGTTTCCTCCTTCGGGTCCGAGAGACTTGACACCCGAGATGATTCAGTTTATTAATGTAGCAGACAAACCTGCAACCAGGGGCAAGAAACCAAGAAGGGGAAAATCAAGAAAGCTGCGAAAGGAGCAAAAGGGCCTACTCCTCAGAAGCGAAAGTTGACTAAAGCAGCCCAATCACCTCCACCGAAGAAGAAGAAAACACAACCTAAGCGTAAATTTGTTCTTGCTTCTTCCTCGAGCGATTCAGATGATGAAGGTTTAGAATCTGAAGAGTCGATTCTAGGCGACTCTTCTCCCCGTTCTCCTATACATGAGGTACCTGTTGCAACCAAACCTATCTCTTCTCCACCTATCACTATATTTTTTTCCATTCCCATCATAACCTTTTCTATTTCTATTCCCCCATAACTACCTCTACTCACATTCCACCCACTTCTATTCCTATACCACCACCCATCTTCTCTGAAGCCACCAAAACAACAACTATTGGAGTTCGAACCAACGTATCTGGTACGGGGGATCGTACTTCAACACCCGAACATACACCTACACTCGAACCAGCTTCAGCACCCAAACCTACTCCCACAATTGGACCATCCACATCACGCTTATCTCGCACTCACTCAGCCGAAACAGAGACATTTCTAGGAGGGGAAGATATGACCTTCGATTCCATTTACTACAACCCCTACCAGGTTCAAAGTGATGATGATGATGACGCTCCTGTCACGAAAAAGCACATCAAGGAACTCCACGAGAAGATTGATAATCTCGTAGCTTCTTCCTCTTCCTCAAAGTCCTATATCTCGGAAACTACCATTAAGGGGATGGTGGATACTTTCACCAAGGCACGCGACGCCTCAATCAACTCCGCTACTACTATTATCGACAAATCAACAAAGGCTTGTGTTTCGGCGACCGAAAAAGTCGAAAAACTATTTCAAGATGCTAACATCTTTCTGGAGTCTTTGCAGGGGGCAGCCGAAAGTAATACCACAAAGGTTAGTTCGGTTGTGGAGAAGCTGGCCACTTCCCTGGAAACAGAAAAACAGCATTTCGCCAGTCTTCGTTAAACCCTCAAAGAAGACAATCAATCTTTCCAGTCATCCGTTGAAGATCGTCTGCTCCAGTTCCAACAAACCCTTGCAACGGAATATTCTTCAAGGGATGAGCTTGCCCGGAAAACATCTAAGCTTGAACTTACAAGTCATCAACTCTCCCAAGCAGAGAAGGAGGTCGACTCTCTTCGTTCGGAGAAAGTTGTCATCAAAAGTTGTGTTTCGGATGTCCACGGCGCCCTCTACAATATCATTGAAGCCCATGATCCGATTCTCAACTACTCGGTGAGGCGAACTCTTGCTGAGAAGCTTGCTCCTGCCATTGCCTTGCTTAGCTGAATTGAGGGGCTTCCTGAGAAAGTGGACCATCCGAAACAAGTGGGAGAAAAGACTTCAAAGGGTGCAGCTCAATCTCAACCTCCTCCTATTTCCAAAGCTCAATCTCAACCACTTCTAGTTGCTTCATCAGTTCCACCTAAAGCAACCGAACCAACAACTGTTCTTGCATCAGGTTCGGGTGCTCAAGACAAAGGCAAACAAGTTCTTAATGACAGTGATGCAAGTGAAGATAAAGAACCTATTTCTGACATTTTTAAGAAACAGGCCAAGGAGAAGGAGCTTGATACAAATGCTCGGATTGCTAGGGAGGCCAAAGCTAATGAAAGGAAGATAAAGGAGGCTCATGATCTCCTTAAAAGCCGAAAAACCCTATTTCCTCCTTGGACTCTTGAAAAGCTAGTCA
Organism: Lactuca saligna; assembly: GCF_052625555.1. Lineage (NCBI taxonomy): Eukaryota > Viridiplantae > Streptophyta > Magnoliopsida > Asterales > Asteraceae > Lactuca > Lactuca saligna. The sequence goes on along the minus strand of NC_136421.1, from coordinate 109,639,131 downwards.
AAGAAGGTATCGAGTCCCCCAGCATCCTTTGGCTTGAACCCGTGATCTCCTTGGACCGGGTCAATTCGGTTGATTCTCAGTTTGACATGCCCTTGACCAGAAAGGCTTTCATCTTTCATGCATTCTCCCACACAGCTGAAGTCCCTCATCCTCACCCGAAGTTTGATAGGGAACTTATCGATTTCTATCTAAGGACTGCTCAACCTCAGTATCAGACGTGGAGTGCACAGAAGATTATCAACGTTCGGGTTCTCAAACCTGTTCGGGAGGGTAACTTCACAAATGTCAGATTCAAGGTCTTGAGGGGGTCCGACAAAGCCGAACAAGCTCTCTCTATCTCGCTGATCTTCCCAATCTAAATCCTCATGACTGGATAATACTTCACAACATCCTCCTCAACAATGAAATGGAATATGGGTCGATCATAGATCATTTCAAGAGGATGTTGGTGTGCTACATTTTGGAGGTTGCCAAGTTGGATCAAGAAGTTGCAAGTGTCCTCAGAAAGAAGCCTACTATCACTCCAGTTGGTTCTGCAAGCGATTTGAATAGAATGCAAATGGGGAAGATTGACCCAAAGCGAAACTCAGTCATGTTCACCAGGGCAGAAGGTCAGAAATGCCTATTCGCTTTGGCTGACAAAAATCTTTACACTACTTCCTGCTTGAAGCATGTTCTGGGGATCATCAATCGATGCAAGCAGAATTCTGAAAGTGATAGTAAATACTTCAACGACATGATCAACTGGTATATTCATTTCTGACAAACACTCCTGGCCATTATTCCTTGCTTGTTCAAGACTATGAAGAAAGCTGGTCTCGCAGGTGCAAGTAAGCCGAAGTAAGGTCTCGCCCCAATTGACGCAAAGGGGGAGATTGTTGGGTTTAATATGTGTTGCATCTTGGGCTCGTTTCTTAGCCCAGTTTTGTATCCGGATTGGGCTTGTCAATCCGTGATTTAATATTTAGGGTTTTAGTATTTATAGATGCTTGCATGTATCTTGGTACGTAGCTCTTTTAGTCGATCATTCATAACGTTTTTGCTTCTATCAATTGTAACCTTGAAAGACTCTACAACGGAAGTTCTTCATCGAGCTCTGTTGAGGCGTGAATCTATGGAATCATTCAGCTAATTGTTGGTTCATTCTTTTGTTTGTTATTTTGTTTGCATGATTCTGATAAACCTGTGTAAGATCTAATCGATCAAAGAGTATTTTGATCTCATCAGCATTGATGACCTTCCTTCTGCTCCTACTAAGCACGTGTTTCATCTTCGATTGGAAGGACTAGGTCACTATGAATTGGAAAGAGGATATCGTGTGATGATATCACTGGAGATGAGTGGAAGACTAGATGACCTAAAACTTGATCAATTCAGATGGGTAAAGCCTGATGTCTTGAAATAAGATGACAAGTTCTATAATGGCTCTTCTGATGACTTTAAAGAATACGTTTGGTTTTGACATCATCAGATATGGGATATTTTAAGGTCACACCTTATGATCTGATTGGTCAAACACAGCACATGTTGATTTATCAATGTTAGTGTCTACATGTCAACAACATGATCTTTATGATAATGATCTGATCATTAGTATAAATTAGACATAATCCCTTTAATAAAGGGATATACATGTATAGATTATTCTATACACAACATTAGGGCAAACCCTAATGTTGTGAGGTTAGTGATCATGGCTTTGTGTCAATCGTCTTTGTGACAAAAACTGTCTTCTTGGTGAAAGGAACTATTCGGAGAACTTCTGTGTTATTTTTTTGTTGATTATTTTTCTTAGATTAGTTTTACTTTTCTTATTCATACTTGAAGTATATCCGACCAAACACAGACCTTCAATTGTTTTTCGAATAGCTTCTTTGGAGATGAGCTCCCCCTCAAGGAAGAAGCCCCTTCGAGACATAAATAATTTGTTCTCAGAACCATTCTAGAATAAGTATCTAATAGGCATTTTAGGATCTATAGGAAGTAACACCTTTCGAGTATAGGTTCTAGGTTATCGTTCTCCTCGCGACGAATGAATACTTTGGATCCCTATATTTTCAAATGCGAAAGTCTGGGTGGTTTCCTATTCCTCATTACGGTAGGTGTCTTAGTGACCTTCTTAATTGTTAGGATGTTTAATATATTACTTGTTGCGTCTGGGGCGTAACCCCATAAACTTATGGGAATCCTAGCTCGAGTTAAGTATTCTCCACCCTGTCAAATCGGAGCATCCTAATCTTTTTGCCTACTTGGTTTTCAACTTCTTATTGGAATTCTCTGAACACTTCAAAATGTTTCTGACTTATGCTTCATTAAATAAATATAACCATACCTTGTAAAATCAATAAAAGTCACAAAGTATCTTTCACCATGGCTTGTAGGGAATCTGAACGGCCACACACATTGATGTAGATTAGGTCCAACAAATCCTTCCTTCGTTCATAGTTTCCAATGAAAGGCAATTTTGTCATCTTGCCAAGTAAGCAAGACTCGTATACATCATTCCAATTTAGGTCAAATGATTCTAAGACCCCGTCCTCTAGGAGCCTGGTGTGACAACCGTAAAAATTATGTTAGCGTTCGCCAAACTTTATCATTTGTGACACAATGTATTAAATCTAATGTAACATATTCCACTTAGTTTAATGCAAAGAAAGTTTTATTCTTTGAAATGCATCCGGAATATCACTAAAATCTCCAATGTCTGTAGATCATTTACAAACAAATACTTTTCATTATATATAAGTGATGATTTGGCACATATGATTCAAATGGATATATTTATTAAGTATTATTATGCATAGATGATACACTAAATATACATTACACGAAATAAAAAAAATAATATAAAAAATATCGAAAATGGAATTTGTATTTAAAAGTTACGATCTTTCCCTTAAACCATTCAACCTAGCATATAATTCTAACTCTAACTGATTTTCGCTGAAAAACCCTAAGACTTTTGTGGATAAGAACGAAACGTAGCCCGTGGGGTTTCTACCATCAATGAACCTTCAGGCAATTTGTTCGGCTAGTTATGATGCCTCTTGGAGACATATTTTTATGTTTTCTGGGATATAAAATGGTCTAATATTTGCAAAAAATCGCTAATTTATGTTTTTCACTAGCAAACGACATTTTCACGCACATAAGCGGACTGCAGCAAACGAAATTCTACCGTTAAGCGTAACTTCAAACCATTCATTCACATAGCTACACTATTTGTCACATGAATGTTTTCATATATTATGGAGCATAATTTCGAATTGTAATTTATGGAATTTTAGCCTTTTGCGAAAAGTTGGATTTTGACGCCCTATTGCATGCGTTTCGAGAAAATGTCACACAATGCATTCTTGGTCACAAATGTCACCAACTTTATATGAAAATCTAACTGATAGTTGAAAAGTTAGTTGATAAATAATGAAGTTTGGTGAAACAAACTGATAAACTAGCTAAAAGTCATAAATTGGCATAAAAGGACACCAACAAATGTGTTTTCTATTATTAATTAAGAAGTATACTTGAAAAAAAAATTAAAAACTCATGAAAAGATAATCTAAGTAGTTTCCTAAAAATGTAGCTTCTAAACTATTTTTTAGTTTGTGAATGATAACAACTCAAACAAGTTCGAAAAATAAATTAGCTTACGAACCAAGGGTGACACGCCAAACATAATCTGAATAAGGATAAGTTATGTGAGCAAATGAAACAAATAAATAAAAGAATCTGTTTTAATGATAAACTCGCTATGCCTGACTCTACACAAAATACAAGTCCTAGAAATATAATAATAACCAAAAACCATGTATATAAAAACTTAAAAAGAAGTTTCCTTACAAAATGGACAAGTGGGCATAAATATTACGTGAATCCAGATATGGAGCATTGGGGGTATACAGTACTTCCAAAAAATTGTTTTTTATATATAAAAAAAATATTATTTGTAAACATGTTTTATTTATTGTACTTCCAATTAAAGAGATTATAACATTTTTTAATGTTCGATATTGGATAACTAGATATAATATATATTGACAAAGTTTGTATCTCCATATCAAAATTACTGGTTCCGCCACCGTGTGAATCTCAACTTTTTTCTAATAATTTACTATATCTCATATATTATATATACTAATTTATTTATTTAAAGAATTTGAATGAACAGATTTATTGGAGATACGTGTAGCGTAGCAATTATAATTCGCTATACGTGTTATTAATATATTACAGTTGGAATGCTTCAATATAGTATATAATAATTAGGTCAATGCTTACTGAAAGTCACGTTGCGTGCTAGTGGTGTATATTAGAATGAGATAGATATTTATGATGCTTGCTAGAGTCTGGGTGGTCCCTTATCAATAGCTATGGTAGCTGTTTTTCCTGAATGTATGGAGTAATGTAGCAAAGTTGAAATAATTAAATGAGCTCAGTCATTGGTCAGGAAGCATTTGAACTCTGAACCATGCAGGAGACGGATCAGTCGTTTAATTAAGACCAGCTTTGTTAGGTTAGAGATTAACTGAGAGATCTATAAAGGGCAATTGATTAGGATACGTGTACAGGATCATTTAGTCGTTGTTGGCTCACTTAAGGAGATGTGATTATGATCCATACCAGATGAAGTACGTGTATGACTTGTTAACCATCGGAGATTGCTTCGAAACTAAAATGGTTGATGATGTATCGATATCCCTTAAACAGTCATGTTATCTTAAAATATTATTTTAATGCCACGTGACACCTTAGATAGATCTGCCAATATAATAGGTTATCACCCTAATCATACAAACGCATTTTTTGCAATAGTAGATACTTGTTTTGCTTTGGAAACATTATTTATTAACTTATATTTGAAGTTTGTTTTGGATAATGATTCACGTTATACGTGTTGTAAAGTATAATTATAGTCTAATCTAAATATTGTAAATGAGATCGGGTAAAAGAGTTAAAAATCCATTGATCTGGTGGATAAGGATATGAATGTACTTATTCAAAACCCTGCAGGTTATAATTCGGGTTTGAATCAGTATTTAAAAATTGTTTAATGGGTTTGGATCAAAACCGATTACTCAAAATCCACTCCATTGCTAGGTTATGTAGAGGGGTGGATTTAGGGGTTCCATGGGTCCTGCCACTACTTTGTTTTGGTTTATAATTGATTTATAAGAATAAAAAAATGTTTATTTTTTATTTATTATATATATATATACACACACACTAGGCGAACGCTCGCGCGTTGCGTAGAAACACCTATTTAGTTGAAGTCTTTATAAATATATATATATTTTTTTAAATATAACACCGTTGTTAAATTTGAAATAATAATTCGTATACTAAATTGATAATACATACATATATATATATATATATATATATATATATATATATATATATATATATATATATATATAACTTTTAATTATATTATAATATATACATTTATTATAATTGCATAATCTCACTCGTTTGAATGACTTCTACCTGCAAGTTACACATGAATAAAATTCAATAAAATATATGGTTTAATGTTATTTATAGTTGTTTTTACTATTGATTATTTTTTTAAATTTATTTTCTTAAAGTTTTAATTTCTATCATTATAATTATTTAAAACAACAAACATTGTTTTTTGATTTTAAAGGTAACAATATAATCATTTATATAGAGTAATTTTTAAGTTATTTTAAACTACTTATTTGAAACTTTTAACAATTATAAAAATATATGTATGAAATATTTTAGTTAAACTGAGATTACAATTGAATTTTTGTATTTATCAATACAATTTATCACTTTTAACAATTTACAAAATATTATTTGGTTTTTAAAGTGGAACTAAAATTCAGATTTAAACAGATACTATAATGTTATATTTAAATTAAAAATTTAAATATTTTGTCTAAACTGTTCAAAAGTTACAGTTTTAAACTAATAATGGTTTACATAAAACAACATTTTAAATCTAATAAATTAAGTATAATATGTTAAAATTTAAAGACAACTAAATAAGTAGAAGTAAAGATATTATTTTAAATTTAAAATTTAGTTTATTTATAATTACACTTTAGATTTGATATTTATTTAACCTTATTAATCAACTTATAATAATTATTAAAAAAACACTATAATTTATCACTTTTAACTATTTACAGAATATTTTTTGGGTTGTTTTCAGTTAAAATAAAATTTATATTTATGTTGACCATTTAATGTTATATTTAAATTAATAGTTTAAGTATTTTATACTATTTGTTCCAAAGTTGTATCTTTAAAATGATAATGGTTTACATCCAACAATATATCAAAACTAATAATATAAGTATAATATGTTAAAATGTATAAAACATAACTTTATAAATAGAAGAAAATATATTATTATAATATTGAAATTAAGTTTATATATGATTACACTTTAGGTTTGATATTTATTTAACATTATTAACCATCTTATAATTATTATTAGAAAGAAATTGAAAAGTCATGGGAGTTTTCAAATTAATGTGGTGAAAGGAAAAATGTTTCATTTATAAATATACTAGGCGAATGTTCGCGCATTGCACAGAAACACCTATATAGTTAAAGTCTTTACAAATATATGATTTTTTAAATATAACAATAACGTTGTTGTTAAATTTGATATAATAATTAATTTGTATATACTAAATTGATATAATATATTGGTTATTTTGAATCATATGATAATGTATACATTTATTATAACTTCATAATCTCAATCGTTTGAATGACTTCTACCCATGAGTTACACATGAATAAAATTAAATATAATATATGATTTGATGTTATTTATAGTTGTTTTTATTGTTAATTATTTTTTTTAATTTATTTGCTTAATGTTTTAATTTCTATCATTATAATTATTTAAAACATCAAACATTGTTTTTTTATTTTAAAGCTAACAATATAATCATTTATATGGAGTTCTTTTTACCTATTGTTATTGTAAATTATTTTAAGATACTTATTTGGAAACTTTTAACGATCATAAAAATATATTTAAGAAATATTTTAATTAAATTGAGATTACCATTTAGTTTTTTACTTTTATCACTACAATTTATCACTTTTAACTATTTACAAAATATTCTTAGGTTTTTTAAATGGAACTGAAATTTATATTTGAGTTGATATTGTAATGCGCAAAAACACTAATATAGTTGAAGTCTTTACAATATATATATATATATATATATATATATATATATATATATATATATATATATACACATACATATATATATATATATATATATATATATATATATATATTAAAATATAACACTAACGTTGTTGTTAAATTTGATATAATAATTCGTATATTAATTTGATATAATATGTTGATTATTTTGAATTATATGATAATATATACATCTATTATAACGTCATAATCTCAATCGTTTGAATGATTTCTACTCGTGAGTTACACATCAATAAAATTAAATATTATATATGGTTTAATATTATTTATAGTTGTTGTTATTTCTAACTAATTTTTTAAAATTTATTTGCTTAATGTTTTAATTTCTATCATTATAATTATTTAAAACATCAAACATTATTTTTTGATTCTAAAGGTAACAATATAATCATTTATATAGTGTTATTTTTAAAAATTGCTATTATAAGATATTTTAAATTACTTATTTGAAAATTTTTAACGATTATATAAATATATTTAGGAAATATTTTACTTCAACTGATATATTACAATTTAGTTTTTGCATTTATCACTATAATTTATCACTTTTAACTATTTACAAAATATTATTTGGGTTTTTTAGTGTAACTAAAATTTATATTTAAGTTGACACTGTAATGTTATATCTAAATTAAAAATTTAAGTATTTTATTTAAACTGTTCAAAAGTTGTAGCTTTAAACTGATAATGGTTTACATGCAACAGCATTTTAAATATATTAAATTAAGTATAATATGTTCAAATTTAAAGAAATAACTTTATAAATAGAAGTAAAGATATTATTTTAAAATTGAAATTTAGTCTATTTATTATTACACTTTAGGTTTGATATTTATTTAATCTTATTAACCAACTTACAATTATTATTAGAAAGATATTACAATTTATCACTTTTAACTATTTATTAAATAATCTTTGGGTTGTTTAAGTTAAATAAAATTTATATTTAAGTTGAGCCTATAATGTTGTATTTCAATTAATAATTTAAGTATTTTGTACAAATTGTTCAAAAATTATACCTTTAAAATGATAATGGTTTACATCCAACAATATATTAAAACTAACAAATTAAGTATGATATGTTAAATGTTAAAAAAAACATAATTTTATAAGAATAATTAAAGATATTACTTTAATATTGAAATTTAGTTTATATATGATTACCCTTTAGATTAGATATTTATTTAACCCAATTACCAAATTATAATTATTATTATTATAAAGAAATTGAAAAGTCATGGGAGTTTCAAATGAATGTGGAGAAAGCAAAAAAGAATGGGAGTTTCAAATGCATGAGATTTAAGAAAAAATGATACCTTTATAAGTTTGTATGACTAGGTGAATGTCCGCACGTTGCACAGAAACACCTATATATTTGAAGTCCTTATATATATATATATATATATATATATATATATATATATATATATATATATATATATATATATATATATATATATATATATATATATATATAGACACACACACACACACACACATACACACACACACATATATATATATATATATATATATATATATATATATATATATATATATATATATATATATATAAATATAACAATAACGATGTTGTTAAATTTAATATAATAATTTGTATACTAAATTAATATAATATATTGATTATTTTTAGTTGTATGATAATATAAACATCTATTATAATTTCATAATCTCAATCATTAGAATGACTTCTACCTGCACGTTATACATGAATAAAATTAAATATAATATGTGGTTTAACGTTATTTACAATTGTTGTTATTGTTTATTAATTTTCTAAAATTTATTTGCTTAATGTTTTAATTTCTATCATTATAGTTACTTAAAATATCAAACATTATTTTTGATTTTAAAGGTAAGAATATAATCATGTATATAGAGTTATTTTAAACTATTGTTATTGTAAGTTATTTTAAGCTACTTATTTAGAAACTTTTATTGATAATAAAAATATCTTTAGCAAACATTTTACTTAAATTGAGATTACAATTTAGTTTTTGCATTCATCACTATAATTATCGCTTTTAACTATTTACAAAATATTTTTTGATTTTTTAAGTGCAACTTAAATTTATATTTAAGTTGACATTTTAATGTGCAGAAACACATATATAGTTTAAGTTTTTACATATTAATATATATATATATATATATATATATATATATATATATATATATATATATATATATATATATATATTAACCAAAGGGTTTTTATTTTTTAGTTTCGATAAAGACAATGATTAAATGGTTGATCATGCATAGATTAATATATGTTAACCAAAGGGTTTTTATACAAATATTAGTTAATTTAATATAATCTAGATTGATATCCATCGTTTAAATTAGTAAAAAATGCAAAATTGTAATCGATTCCATATCGTTAGTTAAAGCGAACAGTCTCCTGGTAATTAAAGCGACCTCTAAACCATTGTGTTCCCGAAACTGGTCAACATTGATCAAAATAGAAAATATGATATTCGATTTGAAAAAAAAAAATGAGGTGCCAAAAAAAAAAAACAAAAAAAAACCTACATCTTTTGTGGAAAAAAGTTTAATTTTGACACGTCAGCATGCCAAGTCCGAGCGATACATCATCAAAAATTAATATGCCATTATCGCACATAGCAGGTAACTAGTTTGACCGGTCAAATTGTTAGAACTGTAAAAAATTAAAAAATATGGTGTGAAATTTGAGACAAAAATAAGTAAATTGTTAAATTGAAATTTTGGTGTAAACTTAATAACTTTTATGTTATTTAAGTGTTGCTAAATCCCTAAATCCTAACCTAACATTTGGTTAAATGGTGATTTTGTGGCTAAGTTTAAAGATTATGGGTTTAAAACCGATCAACCCGAAATCAAACCTTGGAAAACCAACAAAATTAAACCCATTAGTTTTGGTTTGAGGTTGAATTTAAATTTTTAAAATCGAAGTTTTTCGCTTTGGTGTCACTACTACTGTAAACTCACGTAGCTATCCATGTTTATGTAATCATTAAATGTTACAAAAATGATGTGAAATCTCAATATATTCTACACTCTGTGAGTGGATAACATAATATGATATATTGTCTTTCATTTAGGAGAAGTTTTAACTTAATTTTTTGGAAAAAATGAGTGAAGAAAGAAGTTGAATATGATGTATGGACTTGGTCAACAATGGCATACTTACCTAAATAAGAATTGTCCATGTGTTACGTCACAAGTCCCAAGTTTTATCCAAAATTGTTTGGACTCCTGGCAGTGATCCAAAAGTTTGAATTTGTTTTAAGTTTGGTCTCAATTTTCAAAACTTTTTATGTAGACGTATTTACCCTTTAGTATTTCTTTTTTTTCAATTTTTTCATTACAGAAATGAAAAAGAAAAAGAAAAAAGAAAATATTAAGCTAAGCCATCTCTCTCTCTCTCTATCTCTCTCTCTCTCCATTAACCCAATCATATCCCCTAATTTTTCTTCCAGAATCCTTTAAGTCTCCATTGAAATATAAATTTAATTCTACCGGAGAACCATCAAAAACTTTTCTCAATCCTCCTAACAGATGTGTTCATGATTATCAGATCCCTCAAGAGAAAAATATCCCAACAACAAGTACATCGAGAAAAACTCCTCTATCAAAACCAAGAAACACACATTTAACAAATTTAGGAAATACACAATAGTTTATGATTGGTTTTGTTCTTCATGCTATTATACCTAATATTGAAACACACCTACCTTGAAACCTATCTCTAACTACAAAGCTTCGAAAATTTTGCAATTTGTAGTCGGCATCGTTGGCATATCTCACGTTGGATATAAAGAGTTTCTAAATTTTGAGGGAAGCACGCATGCATGGATCTAATAGGGGTTTCTCCTTTTGTAGGCGTGCGGAGTGGGGTTTTCACTGTGAGACAAACTGTTTTAAATTCAGCATCATACAAAGTGGCAAAACATGATAAAGTGTGCATAGAAAATCAACACACGTTTCTACCTTACACATTTGAATATTTCGATTTCCTTGCATCAGAAGCTGTGGAACTCCTCAATAGAATCTGACGTGTTATGCATAGTAATGTTATGAGCCCAAGATTTATATATGTTGTTTTAAAAAGAATTAGTTTTATCATCTAAAAAGTATTGCAACACACATTGTTTCTCGTTTAAAACTTTCTTCGACTTGCATTTGGAAGGATTGTTGCTATATTAGGAAGGATTGTTGCTATATTCCGAAAATTGTTAGCTTTTGTTTCTTATTTCTGTCTTTTGGTTTTTGTTTGTTACTCCATGCACCTATAAAACACAATAGGCTTTTATTTATTTATTTAAATTTTTATAAAGAATGGTACCACATATATTTATATATTTTTAATGATGTGACTTTTTTTTTCTATTTAAAGGCACATCAAATCTATATTTACATGCTATTTTGATTTTATAATTTTTGTATATTATAATATTTTCTTATATGATTATTAGAGCCTTTTCTCAAAAAGGATAATGAAAAATATCTTAATACGCAAAAATGGGATTCTTATCTCACTTCCAACCTCTTTTGAAAAAAGGTCATAGATTTTTTTTAATATTATTTATTTATTTATTTATATTTATTTATTTATTTTCTTCTGTACTATATATTATGTAAATGTTATCCATTAATCAAGTTCATATAAGTACGATCGTTTTTATTCAAAACTTAACTAAAGTCCAATTTATTTTTATCATTTAATAAAAACTTGTTTTTTTCAAAATTAATACTAAAAACTTCACTTAAAATAAACGATATTCTTCTCCAACATCATTTCAAAGGGTGTTTGTGATTATTTATTTAATAAATGCATTTTATTTAAAATGTTTATTATTATATATACGATTAGTTTTGCGCATGGTTTACTATGGGTACTCGGCTCGAATATTGTTCATCAACTCTTGGCTGCAAAGTCGACTTCGGGCTTTGATTTTTGTCGGTCTGATCTTTTTACCACACATTTCCCTCTCTGTTTTGGATCGTTTTGGATCTATGTATCCTCCACCACCTTATTCCATACTATTAAGACGAACAGGTAAATTACCCTTCAAACTAAATTCTTACTTCATTCGATATATACTTTTCAAGCGCTATGTAGGTCAATCATGTGGCTATTCTTATTCACGCTTCCACCATGGCTCTCTATTTCCTACTCAACTTGTCCAATCTAATTTTGTAAAGGAAGAATTTCGTATATACCCTTCTTAAACATAGAAATATCATATTTGTCCAATCTAATTTTGAAATATCATATTTACCCTTCACAAGTTTTCAAAATATCAAATTTGTCCAAATCTTTATTTTGAACATTTTTAAATATTTTATATCGACTTTAAATTCTTATTTTTTTAATTGAGTATTATACCCCTTTTATAAATATCAATTGAAAACATCATATATATATATATATATATATATATATATATATATATATATATATATATATGGGAAAAATGAATATCTGCCTGTGATGTATATAATATTAGATATAGAACCATTAAAATTGATTTCATTTTTGTTAAAAGAACACAATTTTTTTATTGTTAGATTCTTCCTATTACTTTTGAGTTCATATTATTTCTAATTTCATAATTTAATCACAATATCTATATATTTCAAATGTGTTGTTTATATTAGAACTCTAGTAGGCTTCATAGCTTTCTTTGATACCTACCATATGTATACTTGCATGGTTCTTTTTGATGTGTTATAAAGAAAAAATTTATTGAGTTTTTAATGAACAATTTCAAGCTTTCATTATTGTTTTCTATATGAAATTTGAATATGAAGGCTTTTAAGTACTTGATAATGTATTCTTATACATGGTTTGTGGTGCAAAATTAAATATTTTAAACTCCATAAAAATATGTACAAAGCCTATAATCTTATCTAATATAGGATAGAAGAAAGACGGTCGAGAGATTTGATTGCATTTTGTTAAAACTATGTGGTTTTTTATGATTTTATACCTAATATTAGGTACATGACAACCACATATTTCCTAAGCCCTATATATATATATATATATATATATATATATATATATATATATATATATATATATATATATATATATTTCATGATAATTCTTCCTAAATTTTATATTTACCTAAATATATATTTGTATTCTGTTATATATATATATATATATATATATATATATATATATATATATATATATATATATATATATATATATATATATATATATCTCATTATTATATACGAAAAGCTTTTTGTATTGAGGTTTGTTCGTGCTCCTCACGCATAGTTTTGTTTTGGCGCGTATGAGTTTCTCTTTTTCCTTCTTCTGCGCGTGGGGATGGAAATTTTTAGAAAAAAAAAATTCAAGCTTCTTCCAAATGAGTCATCTCTCTTCATCATCTTAAGATGACACGTTTCATGAAAAAGGACACCTGGTTTCTCTTCTTTCGTCTTTCCCAATACAGGCCTAGAAATCTCCGACTCCTCCCCTTCTCCCCCTGCCTCTTTATTTCTTTTCGGTTCCTATTCCTCTCTCTCTAGAAAGCGATTCATACTTTCAAATTGACTTGACTTTTAAAATCTTTCGAATTCTCTTCTCTTTCTATTCCTCATGTATTAAATCTCTATATGATCTTCAATTTCTATTTATTTTATTCTATTTCATGTTCTTTCATCTTCGATTTATATTTTTGCAGCAATGTTGACAACTCATCCTTCACTATGGCTTAAAAGAGGAGGTGAATGAGAGGTAAGTATAAAATATACACCATCGTCTCTCTCTCTCTCTCTCTCTCTCTCCATTTCATGGTTCTCCGTCATCTTTATCTTCTTGGATCATATTGAACTTCACCTATTCTGACATTTTTTTGTTTTTCATTTTGTATATTTCATCTCGTTTTTTACCGATTCCTGATTTTTGATGGTGGTCAAGCTGATGGGAAAGAAGCGCATGAAATTGATGGAGAGTTCACAAAGTTTGCGTTAAGGTAGATTCCCCAACTTGACTTCTTCTCAATTTTGACTTCATCTCTCTATTCAAAATGCATACCAAGTTTTTGATGGATTGCCTCAATGAAACCAGTCAACAAAAAAGAATTGTTTATACCCAATACATTGGGACCATCTCCTGCATCTCGCTTTCATTCTTTGTTTTTAACATTTTTTTGGTTCTTGTTTTATTTTTAATTGATTATTATCACTTTCTTCTTACTGATGTGGTTTATGAAATATGAAGCACGAAATTGAGGCTACCTTCATCTGGTCATATTGATGCACTGTTTTCCTATGATCAGCATATTGAACATAACCTTTGATAACAGGTAGTAGGCTTCTACATTAAATGCATTAAACACATATGATATCCTCTCATGTCACAGATATGCAAACCCACACCTCAAAAGCTTTCATCCATTTAAACCGACTTAGTTTCTCTTACAATTAATTTTAGATTGTAATAAAGTTCCTATTGGTATTTGGTAAAGATCATTAACATATATTCTGATTCATGCTTACTATAAGTCAAATATGAAACTTTCTAAAACACTCGTTATTTGGTTGGTTTCATTATGCATCACAGTTAGGGGTTCTAAGGGCGTCCTCGATCATGAAAATAAATCATTTTTTATTTTCGTTGATTTTTTTAATATCTTTGATTTTTTTAATATCTTTGATGTTTATGATTTGCATCGGATCCATTACTGTTATTTATGGCGAAAAAATAATAGCTTCATTCTTTTTTTAATATTGTATGTTCTAATCAGATGTTTATACGTGCATGTTGCCCTCTGCCTTATATGTTATCGTTCTTTATATGTTTCTTTATGGTAGGTGATAGATTAATTTTCACCATTGAAGTCAAGCCTCTCATTCTTGCCTTTTCATTTTCATATTTCATCAAATAATAAACCTTACTCTGAAGCTTCTGAACAGTGAGCTACAATTTGCTTATGTGATTGTTAAACCTTAAACAAAGGTATACGTTCTGCCTTTTCATGACATGATTTTTAGGACATTAGCCAACTACTTTGACGATAATAATTCCCCCAATTTATAAATAATGTACAAAACATAAACACAAAGAACATTTCAATAAGAACAGAAAATTAACTGAAGAAGTTATGTTTACAATTTTTTTTCTTACATATTTCCATTTGTGTTTTTAGGATGTTATTAGAATTTAGTTTTAATAATTCTGTTTTTAGGATTTCATATAATTGGAACACCAAGGTTTTATGCTGAGATCAGGTGTCATTTCAAGTCCAGAAACTATTCCTTTGGTATGTAAACAACAAATTACATTGTTGTTAATGTCGATAACTTTATTTTAATTTTATTCTTCTTTTTGATCTTTCCCTGTTTTTGTAGTGCTTACTTTGCAGGGTTATGTATCAAACAACGGAATATGAGAAGCCCAATGTGTGTTCATTTTTTATGTTTTTCTGCTTATACTTAATGAGAGACTGTTTCAGGCTTTTTAAAGGAAGTGTCAAGTTCTATAAGCTTTGTGTATTGATTACTTTCTTTAGAAGTTTTTTATAATATTGTTGTTTTTCACTTGTGAAAAATACTGAAGATGTTCTCCTATGTATGAAGTCTTTTTAGTACTTTCTGTTGATCTCTGACATAAAACTTCCAAATTTCAGTAATAGTAATCACTTTTAATACCATGAGGGGATGCAGTTCTTTTATGGCTAAAAAAGAGTATAGGAAAACAGCCATTATGAAATGAAAGAATCAGAGGTTGAGATAAGGTAAGTCAAATTTTACCATAAACTATAACCAAACACAAATAAGAATTTTACAACAACATAGTTGTATGGACAGGTCAAGAGCTATAGTTGAAATCAATGATGGAACCGCATCCATCCGCACAAGCATAGCAAGTCCCGATCTTGAAAAGTTTATCCAGTTCACTCCTCAAGAAGTTAAGGATGCAGAAGAGAAAGTAAGGATAAGTTTCCCACAACTTTTTAATTACATATTCGATTGAACTTTTGCTATATGAACTGACTGCTCAACCTAAAAACAGGGAACAAATGTCTATAATATCATTTCATCATCCATTGACAAATCATCAGTTGTTGCATTTGTACACAACCTCCCACCAAAGAAAATCCACAACAAGATATGTCATTGTGAAGGCGCATAAAACAAAAGACAACAACCTTATCGAAGGAAGTGGTGCTCAAGAAACTGATCAACACAAACCAGATAATAAAGAAATAGCCACCATTACTCAACCTACCATTCTGAAGCCACGCCCAAATGAACAAGAAGCAATCAAGGCAGAATGTTATGAACAGAGTCGGAAGAACACCCAATTACAAGTGCAACCGTTGAAGGAAATTGTAGATTCAACAGATGGCGCAATAACTCATATTAAAGAAACCTATCAACATAAACCAGAAGAGAAGGAAAGAGTGACAATTACTCCTGCTACCATTCTTAAGCGACACAAGATCAAATAAGAAGAACTTAAACCATCATCTAATCAATAGACTCAGAAACGGTCCCAGTCAGAATTCCATCCACTTAAGAATTCCATCCACTTAAGGAAGTTCATGGTTCAACACTTAGTGCACCAAGGCCGACTAAAAGAACTATATAAGAATCAAACCTACAAAAAGAATCACCAATCTTTTGCGTTTTGAAAAAACATGTAGATATGGAATGGAACAAAGAAGAATCACCAATCTTTTACAAGAAGAATCCCTAATCTTTTGCGTATTGAAAACACCAAGTAGATATGGAATGGAATGAACTACATCGACAAAGCTGCTACCGGACAACACTGCATACATGAAAGCGCTTCAAAATTTCACCTCTTTTGGAAGTTACAAATCAATTAACACTTTTTGTCAAAAACCCACTTTTTGTTAAAAATAGAATTCACTGTTGTGATTCTACTACTGTACTACAATCTGGAACATGGACTTTTTCAATATATATGAAGTTAAATATCATCATCACATCTTGAATTCAATATTGTTGTTTGGGAATATATCTAAATTCCACTTCGTGGGCCGTGCTTAGCACAGACCTTTAAACCTTGCTAGTATATATATATATATATATATATATATATATATATATATATATATATATATATATATATATATATATATATATGTATAGGGTTAGGATTAAATGTGAATGTTCTATATTTTGTGAGTGTATGACAAGTTTTGGATCATTAGATTAGATGTGTATATGACTAAGATTATATGGTGTACCATAGTTACAATGAAACACAACACACATAAACATTTCTTCTTAATAAAAACTCAAAAATAATTATTATAAAGGCATAATTTATACTTTGATTAATTCTCAATAAGGAATGTATTAAATGATTTTCAATAACCGATCACAACCACATTGAATTTTTGTAAAAAGAGGAGTTTAATATTATCCATGCATTCTTTAAGAATACAACATAATATATTCTACATATTTAAATTCTTTAAGAATAACTTCATCATTTAGCATTATTAAATTTATTAATACCATCAATTGGAGTATATTCTTTTAGAATGAGTGCTACCTTCGTTCCTGTATTTCTTTTTTGTTTATTATTGTTTGTGTACTCTTTAAGAATATGGTATAGTACAACATATATTATCGAAAATAATAGTTTGAATAAAAAAATCATTCTTATTGCAATATTGATATATTCTCTCAACAATCATTTAAAAAGTAATACAAATGAGGATGCAATTCTTCTTAAAATGTGTCTTCTATATTATAGATAAAAAAATTAACAAATACATTTATGTGATAATGAAGTCTATCTCATTTGAGAATGTACAGGCAACCAGTAACAAAAATATTTTCACCAAACAAACCTATAATTTTAATCATTCTCGAAGAATACATGAGAATGAAAATCTATGAGAATGAGATTCTTAAAGAATGCTTTCCATGAAATCCAACTCTTCCTATTGCCGTTATATATTTGTTGACGTTCACTTTTTTTCCAAGTGCTACTGATCATCCCCTTTATGTCACACCCCAAAACCAGGAACGGCGGAAACGTTCTAGGGCGGAGGACGTCATGTACAGTATCACAACAATGAAAAGTAGTAAACAAGCAACAACATCATCCATTGCATTAATAATATAATTATTATGCAAGTGTTCTGTCAAATTTTGATAAACACTAAAGCATAAATCAAAATGAAAGATAAGTCTTGAACAAGCTCCATCTTCCATTCTCCTTGCATCGGTACTTGTCTATGATGACCTGAGGATACAAGTAATTTTGAAAGTGAGTATCAG
This sequence comes from Lactuca saligna, assembly GCF_052625555.1. Taxonomy (NCBI): domain Eukaryota; kingdom Viridiplantae; phylum Streptophyta; class Magnoliopsida; order Asterales; family Asteraceae; genus Lactuca; species Lactuca saligna. The sequence goes on along the minus strand of NC_136421.1, from coordinate 109,620,617 downwards.
CTTTAAAGCTGGAGAAATCATAAGTATTTTAGTGTCTTAATTTGTATGTAAATACTTGTATGTATTTGAAATGTAAGTATTTGTATGTATACGAATTCTAAGTATCGAAAATGTAAATGAACTGTAAGTATGAAAATGTATATGAATTGTAAGTATGAACATGTTTGTAAAACAACTGTAAACGTTTGAAAAGACCTAGAAATCCCTATGATTCCTACTAGTAACAAAAGGAGTCTTCTACCAAGACTTAACTGCTCTGAATGTAGTCTTCTACCAAGACCTAACTGTTATGAATGTAGTCTTCTACCAAGACCTAACTGTTCTGAATGTAGTCTTCTACCAAGACCTAACTGTAATAGTAATACCCTTTGGTATTCGGGCAAATAACAATGTAAACTGAAGACATCCATAGATGTACATTTACCTCTGTTGCGAACAGCTGGGTATAGGAATAGTCAGTCCCCAAAAGTATACGTGTAATGGTATCAACCGTTGACATCCGTGGATGTGCTTTTACCTTTGTAGCTAACAGAATCTATCTCGTCGATTGTGTGATTCAATCTCAAGGTAAAGATAAGAATGAGGATTATATAACAGAATCTATACATATAAAATGTACTAGTAATTCCTGTAAGTGTACTCATGTACATGTGATCATGTAAACATATCTATGTAATAGTATAGTAATGTACTATAATGTTCCACGTATGCTAGCCGTAAAGTGTGATCTCTCTCTATCTAGCATGTATAGTAATGTACTCGTTCAAGTATCGTTGTATATGTTCTTCTCTAGTATAGTTGTATATGTTCTTCTCTAGTATAGTCGTATATGTTCCTCTCTAGTATTGTTGTATATGTTCTCATAGTAGTAAGTATTGACTCATGAATGAACTGACTCATAGTATGATATTGTGTTCTAGTAATAGTTCTAGTATCTTCCTAAACTACCCCTATGGTAGTTTACTAGTAATCTAACTAGTATGTATGGACATGGATTATACCCTTGCTACACAAGGGTAATGATTGAACTGGAAGAACCTTTATGACTACATATGTACACATGATATATAACTAATATTTAAACGACCTTCGGACGGGTACCCGATATCCCACCAGACCACATCTCAAGCGCGAAAAGGAAATAGGGTGGATAGCCTTCCTAACTCTTTTAAACATTACTCATATAAATATACATATATACGCATGCAATTTATAATATAAAAGCATAAAGTAAGTTTTGTAAAACCTTTGAAAATAATTATTATCTTAAGAAAAGATCGACTTGATGTCATTCATTAAAACAGTTTGAAGGCATGGGTTTGATAAAACAGTTTAGTACAAAGTAACATTTATTTGAAACACAATTGTAAATAAGTTTGAAATGTAATATATAGAGTAAAATGTACAGTGTAATAAAGAGTTTAAAACATATAAAATGTTTATAAAAATCATTTGAAGAAAACTGTTTGGAAAAACGGTTAATGTGTAGTAAATCATTTGAATGTTACATATTAATCACATGTGATTGATATAATAACTAGCGTAATTTTACCTATTAATAACGTGTGATTGATATAATAACTAGTATGATTCTACTTGTACCCCCCCCCCCCCCATAAAAAATTTAAAAGTAGTTTAAAACATTATTTAAGGGGTATGAACTCACCTGTGCTAAGTGGATCGGAAAAAAGTGTCGGATAAGTACTTGGTGTCAAGTGAAGACTTAGGCACACACAAGGATCCTAATAACATATAAGGATATATGTATATACTCAATTAGTCTTTAAACAACTAATAAACAAAGTTAAAAAACTCTAGGACATGTTAAACACTTTATACAAGTGTCAAAAATCTCAAAGGTTGCATCTAGGTGTTATAGGGAAAGGCTAGTGTGTTTGGGGTCCATGGGTAACTCTTAAAATGAGTTTACTCCCTAAGGATCAACACCCCTTGAGTTTACGGTCGTAAACTCTTGAGTTTACGACCGTAAACTCCCAATCTTTTGACCATTTGGTGATTTGAAGTCTTCTAGGCTATTCCAAGCATTCCTACTTCACGAATTAGCCTTAGGAAGTGTTGTGTGGCATCAAAACACTCCTCAATGGAGTTTACATTCTACGGACTATTTCTCATGAGTTTACTACCTTAAACTCATGTGTTTACTACCTGAAACTCCTAAGTTTATGGTATCTGGGGTTTTCAAGTCCTTAGTTCAATCATGGCCCTAGTCTAGGTTAGATTTAGCCATAAGAACCAACTATGGGACTTTAAATGGACATTTACCCACTTTTTGGGGTGTTTACGGTTTTGGGACATCCCTAAACCGTAAACACATAAAATTGGGGATTTTGGTGCTTTTTCAAGGCTTAAACACAAGAAGGAAGGGTTTAAACATGTCAAGGGTGTTCTATACATCAACTAGGGCTTAGATTTGGGACATAGGCACACTTTGGTGCCTCTTTATGGTTTTTACGGTCCAAGCATCTCCTTGGACCGTGAACACTCATACACTTGTGTTCTTGACAAATTTCCTTGGTATAAACATGCATAGCTAGCTTTAAATGACTCTAGGATAAAAGTACTTACATAAGGAAGCTTGAATTGAGCTAAAAGGCCAAGAACACTTAGTGTGTGTTCTTGGTGTTTTGGAAAATCTAAACAAAAACCGGAAATGAATGGATGAATAGATGCACAAACACTAGATTAAGTGTCTTACTAACTTGAAAGGGTTAAAACACTTACAAGATTGAAGATTTGGAATTAAATCTTGGATGATACTTGAGAGAATATTTTTGGAGTTTAATCTTTTGATAAATGGGGAGTAAACACAAATGGGGAGTAAACTCATGTATAAGCATAAGCTTACGGATTTTTGGATGATTTTTCGACCCAAACATAAAAGTTTGGTCGGGTGTTTCTCATACGCGAAGTGTTTGTGGTTTTCAAAAATCAAAACCCGAGACGACACTTTCTTACACCCGTTCGCTTAAAATAATATTAAAATAATCAAAATAATTTTATATTTCTTAAAAGAAATAAGAAATAATTACATTGACTTATGCTACGAAGCAGTTGACTTTTAGGGTTTGACCGAATGGAAATTTCGGGTTGTCACATCATCCCCCTGTTAAGGGAATTTCGTCCCGAAATTAGAATTTAGGTAAGGAAGTAGGTATGAATGATCGAGTCGAGAAGAGGAAACTTCCTAATCGATTGGTTCTAGCTCTCCTAAGTGAAATCGGGTCCTCGGTTGGCATCCCAACGAACCTTCAATAACTGGCGACGGCGTTGCTTCGTCCGCTTGACCTCTCGGTTGAGGGTCACTACGGTTCTAATATGAAGGCAAGGATCTCAACGAGTGGACTTACAAGAGTCCTAAAGGAAAGGTATGGTTTCACGATCGAGACGCGAAGAGTAGGATGTACATTACTGAGTTTGTGGAGTAGGTCTAGTTTGTGCGAGGCACAGGACCGATTCTGATAAGAATCTCGGAGGTCCTTTCCATGTAATATGAAGCGTATTAAGCCATTCCCAGAATGAGTTAACCTAAAGAGCTTGGTAACTCACTTGGAATTCCAACGGTTCCTCTTCTTGCTTAACTTCTCAGTCAAAGGCCACCCTTTGCTGGGTCAGAGTCGTAAAGGTTTTTCTAATTTTTCGAGGAGTTCTGAATGAACTAAGACAGTAGGTCTGTAAGACCTAGAATTTTGCGAAAGACTGTCGGCATCTCAGTTGTCGACAAATGCTCATCGGCTTTGACAAATTGAAAGAGTACTCAAAATTTCCCACATTACTAATAGTGTGTCATAGAAATTTGACTTTTCAATTTCCAAAACTCGTTCCTAGAGAAGTTCGCTAAAAGTTCCTCTGTAAGAAATGTTTCCATGGGTTTTCTTCTTACTACGAGGGTAGATAAGTAAGTCATTACATGGAGAAATGACGAACTGATCCAAGTAAGAAAGACGTAACCCTATGCATTCAGCTCATGAAAACTATTAGCGTATTGGTCCTATCCGAAAGGTATCACTACGGACTCGAAGTGTCAGCATCGAGTTCAGGAGATAGTCTTCCGGACATCTTTCCCTAACACTCGAACTGGTGATATTCGGATCTCAGATCCATTCCTAGAAGTAATTCTTTCCTTGCGTTTGTTCAACCATTTCATCTATGCGAGGCAGAGATAACGATTTCTATGAAAATCTTGACGTAGTCCTCGATATCCGAGGCACATATGATGTAATCCGTCGATCTTTGGGAGAATAAGACTAGGGTTCTCCAGGGTGAGAAGCCCAGTCTTCTAATTCTCTTTCTGTGTAGTTCGTTAAGTTCTTCGGGCTGTTCTTGTGTCTCCGTAGGCGTTTAGACTATAGGGTGATCTGTTTACAAAGGTCCTACTGGGTGCTAAGTTTGTTCACATGACGATGTGATTACTCGTAGACTTAAGCAGTTCTCCATCCTGAAGTTCATATTAGAATTCATACTTGGTTCAGAATCACCATTTCATGTATATGAGTCATATATAATTAAGATTGAAAAGGTAGTCGAATAACTGATTCTTCTTTAAGCTCACATCCCATCGGGGAAAAGAATTTAAAGTGGAATCATCAATTCTAAACCTGTAGAACCTTGATTATATATCACTCTTATGCATACATTCCTCAGTGATAGATCAACCGCATGAATCCCTGGATTAAACTTGACGTACTGCACGAGTGGTACTTCGGGGTTTCTTCTGAAAGAAGGGAACTATGAGGTACTCCTTGCATGAGTACTTTTGTGTTCTGGTATGACGGTTTCGCTAAAAGATGTTTACTGAAAAGGAGACGTACGTATGAATATGTTTTTGTGAGGATCAAACTAAATCGACTCGTATGATAATGTTGAAATCATACTGAAACTTAAAGACATTAGCTTTGAACATAAGACGTTTACAGACCAAACACAACCGTGCAACCATGAACAGAGTTACAGTACTTTAGATTTACTACAAGACTATTGCTGCGAATAAGATATACTATAAAAGACAAGTATACGCAGCACGGGTATCCCTATACCAACAGGATCCCGCAAAAGATAAGACTCCAGTTGCACCAGTCCTGGATAGTTTATAAGTCTGTTACAACAACACGCCTGAATTACATTAACGTGGGTTCCGGAGCAGTTTCTCCTGCAGCTGTGATCCAACGAATTTTTCCATCTGCGCCAGAGTTCTTTGTTATAGGGAAATCCTTCTTGTAGTTCCCTATCTCCCAACATTGGTGGCATGACTGGCTAGTACTAGCTTTGGTGACGGGATTTCGGTGTTCAGCCAGTGTTATGTGGACTCGAGTGCCTTCCTCGTTACTCCACTTTGAAAATTGCTTCTTAAATCGTTCGGTGTTATAACTTATCTTGTGTGTAGGGTTAGTCCTGATGAAAGGGACTTGAGTGATGGGTCATGCTGGTGCTCCACAGCCACAAGCATGGTGCCCTATGTTTAGGCAATTGCAACATTGCATCTCATGGCAAGCCCCATGATGATGGAAACTACACTTATCACACTTCGTGAGTTTTCCCTCGTATGGCCTACTCGGTATGGGAACGGCAGGGGTTTCCACTTGTTGCTGTTGTATAGCCAGTTTTTGGGATCTCTTGCGTTCTTTCCGGGCTTGACGCTTTCGTTTCTTGTTCTCTGCTTTTCGGCTTTGCGAGCCTGTGACTATTAATGTTTGACGACTCCCTGGATGGATACCACGATTGGAAACTTCATTCCCATCAGCAACATTGTCTGTGCTGATAGCGCTACGGTGCGCAAGGACCGCGGTTACGGCAGCCACCACGGCAGCTGTAACTGCTGTTTGAAAGGTAGCGACGTTCATAGGAAAGGCGGAGGTTTCATCGTTCGACTGATTGCTTCCGGATGACGACATGATTTTGTAATACGAAAGATAAGGATTTTGTGAGCGATTTTTTTGACCCTTGATGTACTTAGATTGTTGATGTAAAGAGTACGACTATGTTCTTGAAAGTTTGACCTACATCCCTATGATGCAATACTAGTACGGAATGGAAGTATCATCGCGAAGGTTTGACCTACATCCCTATGATGCAGTCCTCGTAATGAGTAGAAGTAAGTTCGCAGAATGGTCTCAAGATGTTTGACGTTCGAACCGAGGTATTGTGGGTTAGTGAATAACAAGATCCAACCACTGAAAGAGACTTGGAAATGTCTCCGGAGATAAATCACTATAGTCCAATGACTTGACTAAATCATGTTTCAAATAGACTCCAATGAAAGTATGATGAGAGTACTTGAATAAAGGAATGACATAGAAGTTAGCCGACTGTCAATATCTTTGATATTCACGATGTAGCGATTCGGGAAAATGACCTTGTAAAGGTCTTAGATCATATCCAGAGAAGAAAGTTCTTGACAACATAAAGACCTAACTAAAGTACTTACAATACAAGATAATTTCATAGAAAATACCACATCTAGCATAGACAGAAAAACATTCCTTTTTAACAAGGAAAATAAAGTAAAACATTTATTACTGGCGACGGTAATCCCTCTGGTGAACTCTCAGTTCAGCCAGTTGACGTTCTACATCGAGTAGGTGTCTTTCGTACACCCTCTGTCGTACTCGGAGTTGTATGACTTCGGCTTGGGATTCAGCTAGTGCCTATAGTAGGGGTTGGTTTCTCTCAGATCTCTCGTGAGCATCTTCTAGACGAATGGTGCGGAGGGTATGCATTCTCGCATTAGCGACAACTTCAGTGATCTGATGTAGGGCTATCCTGCCTTGAATCTCATTTCGGGCCACTCTGCGGACTAGGATTGGCAAGCTTCTGTCTACCGAGCCCCCATTGCTCAGGTCATAAATGTTTCGATCACCATCAAATGGCATGGGCTGATCTTGTCCTTGGCTCCATGTTTCCAAACATTCCACCCATGGAGGCGTCGGACCATGAAAAGCTGGATGAGGGTTAGGAATTTCAACAGGAGCTACCTGGGGTAGATCTTCAACCTCGGGTTCGGAATTAGCACCATCTGAAAGGTCTTCATCATGGTGATCATTCACAGGGATAGGATGATCATTTTCTGGCTCTTCTTCAAACCATCCAGCAATAACTTCGTTCGGAAGGAACAAGTTGCCGTGGGGATGGAGTCCAGCCATGTTATCTACGCGAGATTTAGGTAAGAAAATAATTATTATACGAACTATCTAGATAATTATTTAGAAAATCTTCATCAGTTACATCGCTATTTGTGAAGTGCATACTAGTTATATGTAATCGAAACATGATAGGCCTTCGAATAAGTGACCTTAACTCCATATTCACACAGAATAGGGGTAAAGTAAAAATTTTCATAGATTCTAAGTCTATTACATCCTAATTACATATAGCCTTAGTGTATCCACTTAGCAACTATCAACTTAGTAATGAAGAATCCCGTTTTAATTCTCAAGTATAAAGTACTTATAGTAACACCAAATACTCCTATAGTATTTTAAATTTTTAATGTTATGTTCTATTGTTCTCATTGTGGTAGGGTTGGTAAGATTTTAGCATTGTTGCAACCACACAATTAAACTTAGACACATGCTAGTCAACTCTCAGATAATATAGGTGATCAGCCTATATCTTCCCAGTTTTGACCATATGTCTCTAAGCCCACTTGTGTTGCCCAACAATCGTAATTCTTTTGTACTGTCCTAGTGACACTGATTTTAATATGAATGCAACACGTATACTTACTTAAATATTTTATTATCTAAAGTATAAACTCTGGGTCAGACTATTTTTAATCCCTTATGTATTTATAGTTAGTATATCTTTTATGGGTTGATATACTTAATTCACTATAAACAATGCTCTGATACCAATCTGTCACACCCCAAAACCAGGAACGACGGAAACGTTCTGGGGCGGAGGACGTCATGTACAGTATCACAACAATGAAAAGTAGTAAACAAGAAACAACATCATCCATTGCATTAATAATATAATTATTATACATGTGTTCTGTCAAATTTTGATAAACACTAAGGCATAAATCAAAAGGAAAGATGAGTCTCGTACAAGCTCCATCTTCCTTTCTCCTTGCATCGGTACCTGTCTATGATGACCTGAGGATACAAGTAACTTTGAAAGCGAGTATCAGGTTTAAAGCTGGTGAGATCATAAGTATTTTAGTGTCTTAATTTGTATGTAAATACTTGTATGTATTTGAAATGTAAGTATTTGTATGTATATGAATCGTAAGTATCGAAAATATAAATGAACTGTAAGTATGAAAATGTATATGAATTGTAAGTATGAACATGTTTGTAAAACAAATGTAAACATTTGAAAAACCCTAGAAATCCCTATGATTCCTACTAGTAACAAAAGGAGTCTTCTACCAAGACTTAACTGCTCTGAATGTAGTCTTCTACCAAGACCTAATTGTTATGAATGTAGTCTTCTACCAAGACCTCACTGTTCTGAATGTAGTCTTCTACCAAGACCTAACTATAATAGTATTACCCTTTGGTACTCGCGCAAATAACAATGTTAACTGAAGACATCCGTAGATGTACATTTACCTCTGTTGCTAGCAGTTGGGTATAGGAATAGTCAGTCCCCAAAAGTATACTTGTAATGGTATCAAACCTTGACATCCGTGGATGTGCTTTTACCTCTGTAGCTAACAGAGATTCTAGGAATGGTCAGTCCCGCAATGTATCCTTGGGTACTAGGATATTAAACCCAATCTATCTCGTCAATTGTGTGATTGAATCACAAGGTAAAGATAAGAATGAGGATTATATAACAGAATCTATACATATAAAATGTACTAATAACTCCTGTAAGTGTACTTATGTACATGTGATCATGTAAACGTATCTATGTAATAGTATAGTAATGTACTGTAATGTTCCACGTGTGCTAGCTGTAAAGTGTGATCTCTCTCTATCTAGCATGTATAGTAATGTACTCGTTCTAGTATCGTTGTATATGTTCTTCTCTAGTATAGTTGTATATGTTCTTCTCTAGTATAGTCGTATATGTTCCTCTCTAGTATTGTTGTATATGTTCTCATAGCAGTAAGTATTGAATCATGAATGAACTGACTCATAGTATGATATTGTGTTCTAGTAATAGTTCTAGTATCTTCCTAAACTACCCTCTGGTAGTTTACTAGTAATCTAACTGGTATGTATGGACATGGATGTATACCCTTGCTACATAAGGGTATTGATTGAACTGGGAGAACCTTTATGACTACATATGTACACATGATATATAACTAATATTTAAACGACCTTCGGATGGGTACCCGATATCCCACTAGACCACATCTCAAATGCGAAAAGCAAATATGGTGGATAGCCTTCCTAAGTCTTTTAAACATTACTCATATAAATATACATATATAGGCATGCAATTTATAATATAAAAGCATAAAGTAAGTTTTGTAAAACCTTTGAACATAATTATTATCTTAAGAAAAGATTGACTTGATGTCAATCATTAAAACATTTTGAAGGCATGGGTTTGATAAAACAGTTTAGTATAAAGAAACATTTGTTTGAAACGAAGTTGTAAATAAGTTTGAAATGTAATATATAGAGTAAAATGTACAGTGTAATAAAGAGTTTAAAACATATAAAATGTTTATAAAAATCATTTGAAGAAAACTGTTTGGTAAAACGGCTAATGTGTAGTAAATCATTTGAATGTTACATATTAATCACATGTGATTGATATAATAACTAGCGTAATTTTACTTATTAATAACATGTGATTGATATAATAATTAGTATGATTCTACTTGTATCCCCCCATAAAACATTTAAAAGTAGTTTAAAACATTATTTAAGGGGTATGAACTCACCTGTGGTAAGTGGATCGGAAAGAAGTGTTGGATAAGTGCTTGGTGTCAAGTAAAGACTTAGGCACGCACAAGGATCCTAATAACATATAAGGATATATGTATATACTCAATTAGTCTTTAAACAACTAATAAACAAAGTTAAAACACTCTAGGACATGTTAAACACTTTATACAAGTGTCAAAAGTCTCAAGGGTTGCATCTAGGTGTTGTAGGGAAAGGCTAGTGTGTTTGGGGTCCAAGGCTAGTGTGTTGTAAGGATCAACTCCCCTTGAGTTTACAGTCGTAAACTCTTGAGTTTATGGCCGTAAACTCCTAATCTTTTGACCATTTGGTGATTTGAAGTCTTCTAGGCTATTCCAAGCATTCCTACTTCATGAATTAGCCTTTGGAAGTGTTGTGTGGCATCCAAATACTCCTCAATGGAGTTTACGGTTTAAGGACCATTTCTCATGAGTTTACTACCTTAAACTCATGAGTTTACTACCTTAAACTCATGAGTTTACTACCTTAAACTCCTAAGTTTATGGTATTTGGGGTTTTCAAGTCCTTAGTTCAATCATGGCACTAGTCTAGGTTAGATTTAGCCATAAGAACCAACTATGGGACTTTAAATGGACATTTACCCACTTTTTGGGGGTGTTTACGGTTTTGGGACATCCCTAAACTGTAAACACCTAAAATTGGGGGTTTTGGTGCTTTTTCAAGGCTTAAACACAAGAAGGAAGGGTTTAAACATGTCAAGGATGTTCTATACATCAACTAGGGCTTAGATTTGGGACTTAGGCACACTTTGGTGCCTCATTATGGTTATTACGGTCCAAGCATCTCCTTGGACTATGAACACTCATACACTTGTGTTCTTGACAAATTTCCTTGGTATAAACATGCATAGCTAGCTTTAAATGACTCCAGGATAAAAGTACTTACATAAGGAAGCTTGAATTGAGCTAAAAGGCCAAGAACACTTAGTGTGTGTTCTTGGTATTTTGGAAAATCTAAACAAAAACCGGAAATGAATGGATGAATATATGCACAAACACTAGATTAAGTGTTTTACTAACTTGAAAGGGTTAAAACACTTACAAGATTGAAGATTTGGAATTAAATCTTGGATGATACTTGAGAGAATATTTTTGGAGTTTACTCTTTTGATAAATGGGGAGTAAACACAAATGGGGAGTAAACTCATGTATAAGCATGAGTTTATGGATTTTTGGATGATTTTTCGACCCAGACATAAAAGTTTTGTTGGGTGTTTCTAATACACGAAGTGTTTGCGGTTTTCAAAAATCAAAACCCGAGACGACACTTTCTTACACCCGTTCACTTAAAATAATATTAAAATAATCAAAATAATTTTATATTTCTTTAAAAAAATAAGAAATAATTAAATTGACTTATGCTACGAAGTGGTTGACTTTTAGGGTTTGACCGAATGGAAATTTCGGGTTGTCACACTTTACATCCAAAAAAAATGCAGTCATCACTTTTTGAGAAGACCTAAGAAATCGATAGAAGATGACTAGAGACAATTAAATCAAATATGGAACAAAAAAAATTGATTCAACAAAAAAAATTAAGAAGGTATTAAAAAATATTTAACATTCGACACCATCACATACTACGTTTTAATATTTTAACAATTTCATACCTTTTATGATTATGTTCTTTACAAATCATCTACTGGCAAAAAAAAGCGGAGAAAAATACCTAGATTAAATTACAACAACAAAGAGATAGAAAAAATAATTTCAACATCCAAACAAATTTAGTAAAGAAGATGTTTATCCATGTGATTTTTATGTAAGGAGAATCAATGAAAAAAAAGAGGTTATCCAATAAGAATCCACACACGTGAAGCAAATAATGAGACTCCATTTGCTTGACTTGTTCATATAGTAGTTGAATTTTATTGGAAACAATACTAACCTTGCTTAATCATAATTTCAAAACAAGGAATGCACTTCAATCAAATTTTGTTCGTGTGCAATGGTTGTTGAAAGATATTGGTGGCGATGGAGGATGATGATGTTGAATAGGGTTGTGGTAGGTTTCTTTCCATATATATAAACTTTTAATTAGGATAACTTAATTAAGTAATTAATAGAATTATAAGTATAGTATATAAATTGATTAATTTTCTTTTAAATAGTGATTGGTCCAAAATTGGTCATACAATCACACAAGATTTATAATTTATATATGAACCTTACTCTCTCTCTCTCTATATATATATATATATATATATATATATATATATATATATATATATATATATATATATATATATATATATATTCTTCTTAGAATTGCCATTGTATAATTGAGAGTTACGTTTAATCGCTTGAGCCTCCAATCTTTGGGAGACGAAGGCACCTTAAAAGACAAATCAGTTTCATCAAGTTTGACTAGCGACACCTTTAATTTCTAAACAATTAAAATAATCTTCAAGGCCGAAATCTTGTAACGAGATTCCAACATGATTGAAAATTTTATTTCTCAAGTAACTTAAATTAGTATACTATATACATACAATTCAATAAGTGTAATCGGAAGAACTAGGGCACAAAGTCAAATCAATGACATGAAGATTTCTAAGATGATTATAAGTAGGTGTCGACAACAGCGGCCACAAGAACCCTATTTTGAAACATGTGGTTTGTAATTTTGATATAGAAGACAATTTTAACGATATAGGATTAGGGACAGTATTGACATTTTAACTTTTTTTAATAATTATTATGATTTTAAATTATTTAAAATTGTTATAAAATATTAAAATTAAACATTTGGGTAAATTTGATATTTTGAAAACTTATGAAGGGTAAATATGATATTTCAAAATTAAAAATATTACTTCGTATGAGTAAGTTATGTTTTTTCTAAATTTTAAAATCAATCGCACACAAGAATGTGTGCCATAAAAGGTAGAGGGAAACCGGTTCAGTTGAAAGACCCGAACTTTCATATTTATGAAAGACCCAAACTTTCATACTATTTCAAGAAATTTTCTTAAGTTACTTCCTCAAAACATGCTACATGCATATTTATAAAACAATATTTTATATTGATAAAGTGATTACAAAAGATTGGATACAAACCAACTAAGTTTTATTACATTTCATGTCTACCCAGGAATCTACTATTCATATACATACATGAACATTAAAATACAGAGAAATACTATTAACTATTCTAAATCTTTCATAAGTATAAAACTATATTGGATACTCATCACCTGCATTTGTTAAATATTGAGAGGGATAACCGATAACCCTTAGTGAATTCAATAAATAGATACAATATAATCTTATACCTTATATATACCAATATGACAGAAGCAAAAGGGAACAAGAACAACAATAGCATATGCGTATCATATATCACGCTTTCAATATCAACTCAAGATTTGATTCAAAGATTTACGATCAATGAGACATAACAATTTCAATACTTGATATGCATCAATAAAACTTTGGCCCAAATAGCACCGAAGACATATAATTTCTGATTATCAATATGATAGATTTCAGGCTTTCACGCCCTGTTTAGCATTTCGGTAGATCTCAGGTTTTCACGCCCTGTTTAACATTTCAGTAGATTTCAGGTTTTCACGCCCTGTTTAGCATTTCGGTAGATTTCAGGTTTTCACGCCCTGTTTAATCTTCTGCCAATGCCATTAAATATAAGTCATTCACTTACGAAACATGCTCTACATGGCCAAAGGCTTCGCACCATTACCAATGTGAATCTAAGTCTTTTCACTGATCACATGGTCAAAGGTATTACTTTTGCTATCAAAATAGCAGAATAAAAAAAACACTGAAAAATAACTCGGAATAATAACACTGAGAAGCACATAGCACATATAACACATAACATACAATTGTTCCTATATATTGAACTCACCTTAAATTAACCGGGGGTTAAAATAGTAATTTGGACAACACTTCGGATTTAAATATGACTTTCTATGTTGAAAACCGGGAGCTTAATTGAAAACCGTGCTCTACGAAGGTAGGGCTACAATACTGAAAAGATAAAATTTTCGGGCTTATCAGGAGCTTCGGGTGCTAAAATTGATACCGGGGCTTCGGGGAAAGTCAAAATAGTGAATATATGGAATTAGGGTGAAAAAGTGTCAAAATTTCAAAGTTACCTAGGAAGGCTCGCAGCCTCCCTTTATATAGGGCCGAGGGTTCGGTCCTTGTGGCTGAGAAGAGTCCATGTCGCAGCTACGAGGTTCGATCAGGAGGGAGAAGACGTGGCTCATGCGAGCTTCGGACATGCGGCAGGAAATGCAAAGGCCATGTGGCCGCTGCGAGGCTCGGACGTGGCATCAGGAGAACGAAGCACGTGGCTCGCATGCGAGAGGGGGTGGTGGTGGTGAAGCGAGGCTCGGACACGCGTCGCTCTTCGGACGTGCCATGACTCGGATGACGCTGCTGCTTCGTGCGAGGAGATGTGGTCTGGTACAATTCATGCGAGATTTCTCGGATTTTGAGCCCCGAACTTCTACAATCCATAACTTTCGCATACGAGCTCCATTTTTGATGTTATTTATATGAACGCGTACCTAAAATTACGATCTACAACTTTCGTTTAGACTTTATCGGCTAATTTTGACTTTATTTTTAATATTATTATTTTTAACTGACCGGGATAGGAAAATCCGTTAAAAATTCATAACTTCTTCATCCGACATCCGTTTTCGTCAGACTTTTTACCATTGTACTACAAATGACGAGACCTTCGATTCTCGTTTAGGATGTATCGGTCAAATATCGCTCGATCTAAAATTCGAGTTTTTAGCTATCTACTGCTAAGCTGAAACTTCGAAAAATCATAACTTCCTTATACTAAGTCAGATTTTGGCGTTCTTTTTATCGAATTTATCGGTTTAACGAATACTATGCCTTTCATTTAGATCACTAAGGGTAAAAAGTAGTTTATCAAAAACTCACTTTTTACGTCATTCGGCGTCGTGTCGGTTTTGTCGCGAATCTTCGATTGGTCATAACTTCTTCGTTATAACTAGGAGTTTGACGAGGTTTTCGCCTACATGTTTCTAACGAGATTCTCTATAACAACATATAATAAAATTTTACTTAATTCAAATTTTATATTTTCACTAAAGTTTCATTATTTGGCTATTAATTGGAATCTCATAAGACTTCCAATATTTTATGAGTGATTCTAAATATAGTTTACTTCATTTCTAGTAAAAACTAACTGTTAGAACTCAACACTCAATTTTATTCACTTTTAATAATAACAATACACAATTTTAGAACGTGTATGTTACAAATACTGTCACACCCCAAAACCACGAACGACAGAAACGTTCAGGGGTGGAGGACGTCAAGTACAGTATCACAACAATGTAATATAATAAACAAGCAACAGCATCATCCATTGCATTATAAGTAAAGTTTTAATACATGTGTGTTCTTCATTGTAATAAGATACCAAAAATATACAATCAAAATAAAAGATGAGACTTGTCTGCTCCATCTTCTCAAAACCTGGCCTCCGTACCTGTCTACTGATGACCTGAGAATACAAGTTATTTTGAAAGAGAGTATCAGCTTTAAAGCTGGTGAATTCATAAGTATTTAAGTGTCATTGTCTTGCTTACTGAAAACTGTTTTAAAGGTCATGCAAACCTTTAAATGTAAATGTTGATGTAAGTATGAAAAACCCTAGAAAATCCCTTATTTTCTATCAGTGTGAGATATAGTCTTCTACCAAGACCCGAATGTTTTGTTATGACAATGTAGTCTTTTACCAAGACCTGAATATTTTGCTAGTAAAATGATAGTTTTTCCTTTAATTGTTTAGTACTAAAGTACTTAGTCAAACTCATCGTTTATGTGAAAGTATCACAAAATAAAATAAACAGGAAAATGTACTACTGTAAGTGTTGTCGCTGGGTACTAGGACCAACACAACGTCGTGTTAAGCGAAAATGCAACCTAATGAACATCCGAAGATTATCCAGAAAAGTAATAATGTAAGTGTCATCGCTGGGTACTAGGAGTAACACAACATCGCAATAAGCGAAAAGTATAACCTTATGAACAATCGAAGATTGTCCACTTGTCCTTTGTAGCAGCAGCAGGTGGGTGGAGGGGTTAGCCCCGGTTATCGATCTTCCTAGTATAAGTAGTAACCTTAGACCTCCATAGATGGTCATCTACCACTGGTGCTAATCAGTGGGGTTCGGAATGGTAAGTCCCACCTAGATATCCCATTGAACCGGGATAGGAAAGATATTTTACACAGGAAATACTAATAAATTATCCTTGTAGTTCTAAGTACAAGTATCCAGGTAAGTGAATACAGGATCATGCACCTATGTAAAAGTGATTCCTGTATAGTATTCATTTAAGTGTGTTCATGTAACAGGTAAGTATATGTATATGTACTCATGTATCAGGTAATGTACTAGTATGGACTCATGAATGAACTGACTATTGTGTGACTCCTTGTAATAGGAGTAATGTTTGATATCCGCAAATTATCCCTATGATAATTTACTGAACTATAATTGGTTAATCATGTAGGTTTATACACTCTTAATACTCAAGGGTGTGGGAAACAAAATGAAAGATGTAAACTATAACATCAATACATATAAGAATATAAGTGTATATGGATAGTTTAGTTCAAGACTGTAAAATGGTTTTGTAAGACATCTTATGGGTTTTGAACAATAATTAACAATGACTTGATGTCATTTTGAATATACATTTCAAAGGTAAAACATTTGATAATAATGTGTTTTTAAGATTTAAAACCATTTCATGCATCACATTTTGTAGTATGTGAAATCTGTTAAATGACAAACACAGTTATAAAATACATAACAATGATTTAATAACATGTTTGTTTCTACTTGTATTCCCCCCTTTAAAGCATTTAAAATCATTTAAAACATTGATTAGGGGTATGAACTCACCTGTAGATGGTGATTGGGATGAACTGAACGGTATAGGATTGCTAGGTGTCACACGAGGACTTGTACACACACTACGATACTAATGAACATATAATCACACATATATGCACTCAATTAGTCTCAAATCACTAATTGATAATGTTAAGACATCCTAGACATAATAAACACTTTATATAAGTGTTTTAGGCCCTATGGATTGCATCTAAGCTAATGTGGGACAAGGCACTTTTGTTTAGGGTTCCAAAAGACCCCATATATGAGTTTACTCCTCATATACTAACACACATGGAGTTTACGGTTGTAAACTCTTGAGTTTACAGCCGTAAACTCCCAACCATGGGTGTTTTGTGTGTTTTGAAGTTCCAAATGATTCCTAGAATTATTCCAACTTGGTGGTTCAATTTTTGAAAGGGTTTAACGTCTAGAAACACTCCATTTAGGAGTTTACGGCCCTAAGGCCATTTCCTTTGGAGTTTACGGCCGTAAACTCCCTTGGAATGGTGTTCTTGTTGTTTTCAAGTCTCAAGCATAGGTGGTATAAGTTCTAGGCTTTTATTCCAAGCATATGAAGACATTAGGCACACTTTGGTGCCATTCTTTCATGTTTACGGCCCAAGAACAAAGTCTTGGCCGTAAACTCACTTTGATAAGTGATTTTGGTGTGCTTAAGGCCTTAGATTAAATGGGAACAAGTCTTGATAAAAGTCTTAAAGCTTTAGGTGCCTTAAAACACCATTTTGGGTTTGAAAAGGGAGTTTACGGCCTAAGAAACTCTTGGGCCGTGAACTCCCAAACTTGCGTGATTCTTGGTTGTTTTCTTGTCCCTAACACACATACATATGAGTCTAAGGCAGTTGCATAACACAAGGGTCGGTCTCGGCTTTGTTTCGGGAGTTTACCGCCCAAGAACACCTTGGGGAGTAAACTCCAAGATCTAATGATTTAGCCATCTAACTCATGTTATAAGCACATAATAAGCTTTCTAACACTACTAGAAAGAGTTACTCACATTTTGGGATAAAAACCCGAAGATCCGTGAGAGAGAAAATGGCTTTTCTCTGGTTGGAAATGTGAATAATGAATGAATTTGGTTCACAATTCTATTTATAGTCCTGAGATATTTTTGGCAGAAAATATTTTTATTCCTGAAATGATCTCTAATAAAATAGAGTGTTGGAATAACAGTGTTGCACAAAACCCTAGTGCACCCACTCTCCTGATATTTCCAGAAGTGTAAACCCTGAAGTACTCAAACTTACGTGAAAAAGTCTGAAAATTAACTATGACTGCTATAACTTCTATTGAAGTGATATAGTTTGTACAGAATGGAAATTTTGGGTTGTCACAAATACCTCCTCCTTTTGAGGATTTCGTCCCCGAAATCATAACAATTAAAACAATTAGGGATACTTCACTCTTATTTTTCCCAAGTATAATTTGAGCCTCAATGGTGTTTCCACTTGAGAAGCACCAACTTCACTTCTTTATTACGTAGATTAGTCGTTCTTTCAATTACAATCTCTTCTACTTAACTTATCATCCAGTTTCACCTCAGATAATAGAACATTTCATCATATATGCTTAACCTTTACACAAATAGCACATGAAACACTTCATGAATATCTGTCAAATCTTCAGGCAATTCCAAGTAGTAAGGTTGCTTACTAACTGTTTTTTCTTCCAAAGTAGAATAACGCCTTTTCATGAAATACCTTAAGTATTACTAAATCATCCACCCGGAATTCTATGGGTCGTCTCCTCTTTTCTGCATAGGACATTTGTCGATCCTGGGCCACTTTCATTCTTTCTCGGCAAAATTTGTATCTTGTCAGTGATGTATTGAATCATTTCAGATCCTCCAAAGATCTTCTGTCCTACATCATGCCAACATATTTGAGTATGACATTTATGCTCATATAGTACTTTATATACCTTCAGTATATTTTGTACTATTTGGATTGCTCTCTTCTTCTGATCATTTGTCTGAGGATGATAAGTTGTTTTGGGAGTAACTCAAGATCCCAATTCACTCTTCATACTCGCCCAAAAGTGAGAAGTGAAGCGAGTATCACGATCGGAAAAATAATCTTTAGTGGCACACCATGTCTTACGATGATTTTGTTTAAATAAATTACGTGTATTTCTCCAATGGATTCGTTTCACGTGTGGCGAGAATATATGCAATCTTCATCAGTCGGTTGATAATTATCCAAAGCTTATCATTCACAGTTTTCTTCTCCTCTTTCAAGGTATTAACTGTATAAGTCGGATAATTAGAATATCCCTTCGACATAATTTACGAGTTTTTAAGTAAGAAATTTATTATTTTCACCGTAGACATAAATAGAATTTTCCCTTTCGATAGGGATGCATATCATCTCTTTGTAGCACAAGAGCTCAGCGTGGTTCTTTAACAACCAATCCATGTCCAGAATAATATCAAAGATAGGAATTAGGTTAGCAGGAAGATTATAACTTTCAACTCCTATAACACTAACTCTATAGGCTTTATCAGCAAGTAATGATATATTTCCTATGTTATCTATATGAAATGATTGGACAATCGCGTAACAAGCAATTTGAAAAGAATATGCAAATTTATAAGGTGCAAAAGAATCTGAGGCACTGAAATCAAATAAGATGTAAGTAGATCTAGAGTTTACGAGAAAATTACTAGTCACAACATTCGAGTTTTAACTTACTTCGTTTGTGGTAATCTAAAATGTACGATATTTAACTTTTAGTTTGCCAAACGATTGTCAAATTCTTCAAACTTCCTAGTTACTAGCGGTGTTCAAATTTGCACCCGCTCTTCATTCTCTATTGAACATTCGATCCTAATCTTTGAGTTAAAACTCAATTCTCATTGCAGACTCCTGCTCCTTCTTGGTTTATAGACTAAACCCAAGATAAGGTCTTTACTTTTGCTATAACAACAACTCGAATGCTCATATTCTAATGACCTTTGATTTTATCTCGCACAAGACACATAACGATCCAAACTCTTGTATTAGAATCAGATCGAATAGATCGAGCTGATAGAATAGCGAAAACAAAAAGAGTTTGATCAACACGTGGATGCTTAAGAATAGAAAGAATAGCATCACTTATCTCTAAATCATGCTCTCGGATATACACATCTTTTAGCTTTTGGCACCTCCTCCTTTTTAGTTGGAGTACTCTTTGATTGTTAAATGGAAACTTGACTCCCCGCCATTTGACTAGTAAGAGTAGGGCGGATACATTTCTTGTGGCCAGTAACACCACATAGCAAGTCACATCTCTAGTTAATGATTGCTTAATTCTTTATTGAAGATTGTTATATTTCTATCGACTATATCGACCATTTACTTCTTCAGTATTCCTACTGAAGTTTTGTCACTATATCAGACATGGTTCTCTGAACCAATTAACTCATTTCATGGATTTATACTAATCAGACTCGATTCTTTATGACATTAAGAGTTGAATAATACTTATCTTCTTAGTCATTACCGAATCGAAGGTAACGACACACATGAGTAAAACCGAATCATTTACTAGCTTCTTGGTAACCTTGTGACTTTTCCTGATCAAAGTGTGAGTCCTGTGCTTCCAGTAGTATAAGTCTCTACTACTATTCACACCTACTCATACTTGTCCCAAGTAATGTCTCGCAATTCCCAAGTCACCATTCAAAAGTTTTCACAAAGCAACTTATCGCACAAGAATGTGTTTAAACAAATACATACAACAGTTTCTCCTAGACTCAACTAGGGTTTTCACGTTTCTATCAAACATATATTGGATTATCTATACTCGCTTTTTAGGGTTCTTCTCATGCATATGCTTGATTTAATATATCCTAATACTTTTCCATAAGTCGATAGAAATTTACTTCCATTTCTTCATATTAATTCTTTCTTGAGTAGTGTCTACTCTACAAGACACACTATTCCAAAATTTACTCTAGCAGCATGGAGTCAAACGGTCTTCTACTACCTGCATCATCTTCTAACTCATGCAATCCGTCATGCACATTTTTTCATTTCATTATTCTTCTTTGACATCGTTATTCTTGTATCTGAGTAAGTCTAAGGCTACTTTATAGGAGTCTATCTGCATCTTGGCTGCATCTCAGCAAGCTCTACTAGCTTCAACTTGGTTCTCTGTCATTCCTGACTACAACATCTCTTCTCATACGATACTATGGTTTATTTCTTCTTCAATTAAACATTCTACCTTACTTAAACAAGTAAGTTGCGTAACCATTTACCACTAAATGACTCAATTCACCATCCCAATCTTGTATGTTAAAGTTGGCTTAACACACAATGGAACTTCTATAAGGATAGGATAGAAGTCAATCATCACTTAGTATTATTAAATACTAAGTTTGAACATCTTTTATAGGGTTACTACTCGAACTACATACTACATCACAAAGTCTTGGCCTATTGAGTCTGAAAACTTCATTAGCCTTTCTTTTGATCTTCATTTAATTCTTCTAAATCTTGTACAACATCAATTGAGATACTATCAAAGTATTGATCGCTATCTTCGGTTCTTTCGACTCTTTAAACAATCACTGCTCCAATCTGAACAATGGTAGAATAACTTCGTGGATTTGTACTAACACATTTATCTTGTCCAAAGGTGTTTCAAACGCACATCTTTCTTTGAAAGATGTTATTATATATCAAACATAATTTCTTTCAAAGATGTTTTCGCCTACATGTTTCTAACGAGATTCTCTAAAACATCAAATAATAAAATTTTACTTATTTCAAATTTTATATTTTCGCTAAAGTTTCATTATTTGGCTATTAATTGGAATCTCATAAGACTTTCAATATTTTATGAGTGATTCTAAACATAGTTTTACTTCATTTCTAGTAAAAACTAGCTGTTAGAACTCAACACTCAATTTTATTCACTTTTAATAATAACTATACACAATTTTAGAATGTGTATGTTACATCAGTTTTAGCCAAAACAATGTAAAGGAGAATCTTAATACACCTCGATACAATCTTCTAAGATGAAGAACACCGAAAACGAAGTCCTTACGAGAGAGTTAGGATTTTTGAAAGATCGTTTAAGGCACACCACTTGAAAAAATATGGGATTAAAATAAAATATATAGAATACAATCTAAAGGAAAATTGTAGGACTCATTGATAACTACGTGTGGATATAAATAGCATCCAAAATGGAACTTGTGACAACTCGAAATTTTCATTTGGTCAAACCCTAAAAGTCAATCATTTCAAATTATAAGTGAAGTTCACTTTTCTTGGTTTTTAGAAAATTTAAAGTTCGTTTGATTATTTTAATAATTAATCTTTAAACGAACGGGTGAAAGAATGTGCCATCTCGGGTCTTGAAATTTCTAAACTGCGAATACCACGTAGCTTAGAAGTTCACGGCCAAACTTTTATGTTCGGGCCCTAAACTCCCCTAAAAACCGTAAACTCATGCCTTAAGCATGAGTTTACTCCCCAATGTTCTTCATTCTTTCTTGTAATCTCAAGAGTAAACTCCAAACTCTCTCAAGTATCATCCCGATTTTCGCCCGATTTCCCAAAAATGTAAGTGTTTCTCGACTTGATTAGTTGATATAACATAACAACTAGTGATTATACATCTTTTCATCCATCCATTTATGTGTTTTGACTAGATTTCCAAAACACCAAGAACACACACTGGTGTTCTTTGGCCCTTAGCACCTTTTCAAGATTCTAACTAGTAACTACTCCAACCCTAGTGTATTGATAAGCTTGTTATACATGTTTACATCAAGAAAATGTCCCAAGAACACAAAAAGAAAGGTGTTCATGGTCCAAGAATGTTCTTGGTCCGTAAACACCAAGTAAAGCACCAAAGTGTACCTAAGTCTTCTATCTAGCCCTAAATTGATGTCTAAATCCTTCCTTAATGTGTTTAAGCCATGAAAAACACCAAAGTCCATCATTTTTATGTGTTTATGGTCTAGGGAGCTCCCAAAACCGTAAACACCCCAATGTGGGTATAAATGGACCATATTCCTTCCTTAGGCCAAAAATCTAACCTAGGCTATTACCTTGAAGTGTTTAGGACTTGAAAACACCAGAATACCTAAGTCCATGAGAGTTTAAGGTAGTAAACTCATGGAGAAATGGTCCATAGACCGTAAACTCCATTTAGGAGTGTTTTGATGCCACACAACACTTCCTAAGGCTTAAACATGAAGTAGGAATGCTTGGATTGTCTTAGAAAGCTTCAAACATCAAATGGTCACAAAGGGGGTGAGCTTACAACCGTAAACCCAAGGGTTTACAACCGTAAACCCTTTTTCTAGTGACCATAAAACCATAAACTCCTTAAAGGAGTGTTCCTTGAACCCCAAACACACTAGCCTTTCCCTATAACACTTAGATGCAACCCTTGAGACTTATAACACTTGTATAAGGTGTTTAGCATGTCCTAGGGTGTCTTGACTTTGTTTATTAGTTGTTTAAAGACTAATTTGATACATATATGTGATATTATATGTTAACTAGGATCATAGAGTGTGTTCAAGACTTCACTTGACACCTAGCAATCCTACATCTACAGTTCATCCGTACCACTCACTACAGGTGAGTTCATACCCCTTAATCAATGTTTTAAATGTTTTTATGAGGGGGGGGGGATACAAGTAGAATCATGCTAGTTATTATATCAATCACATAAGATTAATAAGCAGCATTCAAATGATTTACTACACATTAACTATTTTACCAAACTGTTTTATTGGGTATACACGATCATAGTAATGTGGATGTTCGCGGCTTGCAATCATGTAGCGGTCGCGTATGGGACCAAAAATCTCTTTGACATGGGAGCATCTAGCCTGGGATCTAGCCATCACATTATGTCTTATCCCTCAAATAAGGAAAAATAGAACAGAAGTATTCATTTATTACAAATACTACAATACTTACAAAATTACCATACAGTTAAGGTAATTAGTATGGTTGTAGTTCGATACTACACCATAGTACTATTTCATTTTCCCATTAGATTCACGTTGTGAACATTCACACGATGCACGGTAATGTAGAAGCTATATTTTTGGTTAACGATAGTCAGATTGGGAAAATACACACTCTTACAAGAGACACATACACAGACACTAGATGCCTTGGTAGAAGGCTACCCTCAGTAGGAAGCATAGGGCTTTCTAGGATGTTTAAAACGTTTTCATACTTACATTCACATACGTAAAAATACATACATTTGATATACGTACAAATACTTACATTTCAAATACATACAAGTACTTACATAAAAATTAAGACACTAGAATGCTTATGATCTCACTAGCTTTAAAGCTGATACTCTCTTTCAAAATAACTTGTATCCTCAGGTCAACAGTAGACAGGAACCGATGCAAGGTTTAGAGAAGATGGAGCTCATTCAAGACTCATCTTTCATTTTGATTTATACTTTGGTGTTTATTATAATTTGACAGAACACACTTGTATTAAAATTATATTATTAATGCAATGTATGATGTTGTTGCTTGTTTACTACTTTTCATTGTTGTGATACTATACATGATGTCCCCCACCCCAGAACGTTTCCACCATTCATGGTTTTGGGGTGTGACAGAACTCATGTGTGAAAGTTATGATTATTTGAAAATAAGAGATTTTACCTGGCGGTAGCATGTGTTGCATGCCCAAAGCATGCCTCGTGTCACCACTGATGCGTGGATTCATCTAGATTCAGTTAATGTGGGCGAGTGATATATGGAAACACCTGGGTTGAGCCAATGCACTTAGGCGTGGCACACCCCAAACAAAGCATGATGCTCACCCCTAAACACTTCCTATAAATAGCAGGTCTGAACCCTTACATTTTAACACTAATTCTAGACCTCTCTCTCTATCTCTCTCTCTCTCACACACACACACACACAATCTCAATCTCAATCTCAGTAAGGTACCCTCTTTACTCTTCTTGAGCAGTCATGTGCTTCCCGAAGCCTATATCAGTAGCACTAAGAGTTGGTTAGCGAACGTTACAAGGGTGATTTTTGCAGTCCCCTTTTACTATTTTTCTATAGTGGGGGGAATGAATGCTTAAAAAATTAGTTATTGCTATGATATTAGTAGGGTATTATTAGGGGCCATGATCTTTAAACCTTTACAGGATCCCGAATCTTGTTGGAGTCTAAAGATCCTAAAACATACATTAGTATCATGACCATCACTATTATTATTTCTTAACAAAATTAATGGATATAATTCTTATTTATTATCCACATGTACAAAAAAAAACTCCAAAGAATCGCTTCAATCAAGCTTAAGACCCGAAAATGCTAAGTCAAAGCACGTGCAAATACTAGTTCCACAGGATCCCAAAAATATTAGACTTTTAGTTACATAACCTAGAATATATATACACTTGTAACAAGCACACAACTTACACAATCATGGTAAATCTTACACAACTAGATCTACTACAATACTTGTACTCGTTTTCTTATCATCATTTTTGTGATTTTTTTTTTCATTCAAGTTAATAAAATCAACCAAGACAGGGGATCATTATCACCTCCCAAGGTTTTATGTCGAAGATCCTATCAAAGACCAAGGTTTTTCTTATAAGCCATTATTTCCATTTTGATCTCAAGTTAATTCTCATAATAGCCACAACACCACAACCTCTTATACAATTTCGTTGATTCTCATGTGATTGATTATTAACCAAAACAGTTTGGCGCCCACCATGGGGTTGTGGTGTTTATAACTCTCAAAAATTATGTCTACACAACTGAGCATATCTTCTACCTCTATTCGTCCTATTTCTTCAAAAAGTCTTCCACCACCTATAAGCGGATTCCCTGGTCAGAGGAAACCAACTGAAGCATTAAAGAAGGGAAATTCTCTATACGCTAGCTACATGGCTCTAGGATCCCTAGGATCTCAAGACCCTCCTACTTTAATCTCTAACAACGAACAGTTCTCCATTATGAAGATGCTAACACAATAGGTAGCTCAGCAATATGAAGATAGCATAACTTTGCTCAAGGAAGTGGAAAAAGATAAGGGGTAAGATCCGTAGACCCAAGGGGTGACACCCTCAACCCTACAACTAAGGCTCCTGAATTCGATAAAACATGATCCTTAGGGAAATGTATGGAAATTATGGCTCTAACATCCGTTGATATCCCAACCGGGGGAGCAATCCCAAACAACCGAATTCCTATGATCCAGGATCTTGACGAAACCTTCACTACTCCTCATAACATAAATACTGATAATTTCTTTGAGAATGACACTCTTACTAACTCTATGACTCTTGATGCAGGAATAAATCTAGTCTTGGCCAAACAGCTATAGCAACTAACACGAAACAACTGAATTCCTATGATCTAGGATCTTGACAAAACCTTCAATACTCCTCATAACATAAATATTGATAATTTCTTTGAGAATGCCACTCTTACTAACTCTATGAATCTTGATGCAGGAATAAGTCTAGTATTGGACAAAGAGCTGTAGCAACTAAGATATATCATATCGAGCATATAAGCGGTAGTCCAACCACTACCATAAGCACCCCACTAGCACAGGATCACAAGATTTATCCCCTCGATAGCCGACACTGATGTTCCAAAATGCTTCCAAATTCCTAACATGAAGCCTTACGATGGAACCACGGACCCTGAAGAACATATAACATAATATAGAGGGAGAATGGAAATCATTTCTATTCTGTAAAACTTAAAGGAGGCTTGTTTATGAAAGGGTTTCTACTTGACTCTTATAGGATCAGCCTTAAAATGGATTTTTAATGTTCCTCCTTAATCTAGTATCTCTTTTTCTCACATAGTTAATATCTTTAATGATCAGTTTTGTTGTGGCAGAATATTCGAAAAGATCACTAGTGACTTCTATCAGGTGGTCCAGCATCCCAAAGAATCCTAAAGGGAATTTGTAGGTAGGTTTGGTAGGGAATCCTTAAACATACCAAACATCAACATGGCCATTATCGTCTAGGCCTTTACGATGGGCCTAAATATGTATTCTGCATTCTAAGAATACATTGTGATGACTGCATGCAAACGAATAGATGAAGTTAGAAGCAGGGCCATAAGATTCATTAGATTGGAAGAAGACAAAGTGTAACATCCAAAATCCCAAGTACATCATTTTGATTATTTATTTTTTGAAGTTTATAGAGCGAATCGACGAGTTGATGCTATGACTCGTCGAGTCGAGTCGCACATGGTCACAAGGGTTTAATGACACTAAACGATTCTAAGAGGCTACTTGCTATGTAGGCGCTGGAATGAGAAACCCTAAATCCCCGGGTTTCGGACCTATTTAAAGGCACTTATAGCCTCCTTGGGCGGCCACGCTTCACAGAGATAAACTGTAACACCCCAAATTCTAGAGGTGCTATTGAAGGACTTAAAGTGTAAATTAAGGAAAGGGACTCGACGAGTAGGCATGCTTACTCGCCGAGTCGGAGAGGGATTCTGTCGCGAGTTAAGTGGCTAACTCGCCGAGTCGGCGGCTTGGACTCGATGAGTTGGTGCTGAGGAGAGAATACCCTAATCCTGGGGGGTTGTTGCCTATATAAATCACATTATAACCCACCCTCAGACTCTTTGATACCCTTTTGAGATCCAGAAACCCTAATTTTCGTGTGAGACTCCATTGTTGAGGAGATTGGAGCTTGGAAGAGGAAATTGGTGGAAGGAGCTTGAGAAATTAGAGGCTAGCACCAAGGGGCTTGTGTAGATATAGGATCTACATCAGTTTGGGCACATCTCATAGGTAAGGAGCCATTATCTTAAGCTATTTCCTTTTTGGTTCATCCTTGGTGGTTGATTTGGAGTTCCTTAGCTTGTTTGAGACCTATTTCTAGTTTGGAGTTTAGATCCGAGGTTGCTACTCCAGATCTAGACTTGTGATGGCCTAGAATGTCATAAAGCTCCTGTCTATGAGTTGTTGGTGAAGCCCCCTAGTCCTTAACCCTAGCCCTAGTGTGTTTTGGGCCTATATCTCCTTGGTTTCACGTAAAGTTTGCAAATTTATGTGAGGGTTAGACTGTAAAAGAGTGGATCTATGGATTAGAGCCCCTGCATGGCTAGAAAAATCCACTGTATGGATTAAGAACTGGAGAGACTCGGCTAGCCACATGGGTGTACTCGACAAGTTGTATGAACATGTACATGGACTCAGCGAGTTGGAAGAACAACTCGGCGAGTCTGTTGAAGATTGCCTTGGACTCGGCGAGTATGTTCTTGGACTTGACGACTCTGGTTGTGGAACCCTAACCTCTTTTGGTTAAGCCTTGAATCGGTGAGTCGAGGGACGACTCTGTGAGTTGAGCACGATGAGACTCGGAGATCGTTGGACACGACGAGTCTTGGGGCGACTCGGCGAGTTGAGTCGTGTTATGGGAGTTTCTGAGTATAGGAACTCGACAAGTCGACGGGTTGACTCGGCGAGTATAGTCAACTAGGAAGGTTGAATTTGACTGAGGACTTTGACTTTGACCAAGAGTTGACCAGTTTGACTTCCAAGGGTATTTTGGTAATTTTGGTATTTATGGAATTGGTTTTTTGGTAGTGTTCTGTGGTGAAGCTCGTGTCGGTGGTCAGAGCAGCTTGGTCTGATCTCTTCAGTCAGCAATTGCAGGTGAGTTATCCTCACTATATCGACAAGGTCTACGACACCAAGGCCGACCCTTTATTGGATAGAAATTCGGGTATTGTTTGTTATGTTATTGCTTTGCTAGATCCGCATCCTAGTGTTTAGGATGGTGTTATGTTAGTGACCTGGTTAAGGTCGGTACCCGGTATATAGGGTAATGTTATGCTAGTGACAAGTTAGGTCGGAATCCTAGTTAGGATGTTGATATGCTATGTGATATGTTAGACTGTTTGTCTGGTTAAGGATTTGTTATGTGATTAATTGTTTTATGTGCACATGGTTGTTTGATGGGGGTTGGGTTGAGGCGGGTCCTACTTTGTGCTGTAGGCCAACATACCCAGGGCAGACTGGATATTCCGAAGGCCCAACGAGCGGTCCGGATAGGCTGAAGTCCCCAAGAGGGCGGACCAGACGTGCTAAGGCTTGGAGAGTGGACCAGGCCGACTGAAGGCCCGGTGTGGGTGGAACAATCATACTTTAGACTCAGAGAGTGGACCAGGTGGATTGAAGGCCCGGTGCGGGCAGACCAATCACACTGTAGACTCGATGTACATGGCTAGACTCGGAGGGTGGACCAAGTGGACTGAAGGCCCGGTGTGGGCGGACCAGTCACACAGTAGACCCGATGTGCATGCTTGTTCTATTTGTGATATGTTATGATTATGTTGATGTGTGGTTGGTATTTTGGGGGTAACTCACTAAGATTTTGGGCTTACAGTTCAGTGTATTGTTTCAGGTACTTCAGGAGATCGTGGCAAAACGAAGGCGTGATCGTACCGCTCTTCATGTTTTATGATTTATGTGATATGGTTCTATGGGATACTCTGATGTTTAAACTATTTTGAAAACAAGATGCATGAACTTAATGGTTTTTGAATGAATTAAAATGTTTTAATTTTGGATTAAATTTTATGGGTGTGACAGAAACCCTAACCTACCCCTTTTGTTGTGTAGAGAGAGAGAGAGAGAGAGAGAGAGAGCATTTTGAGCATTCTTGTGCATTTTAGAGGAAGGATTAGCAGAGCTTGGTGGATCTAAATGAGGGAAAACTGTGGATCTTGCATTCTTCTGTCATTAGCTGCTATTCAGAGGTAAAAAGCTCTCATCTTGGCCACATATTCATTAGATCTCATTTTTGGGAATTTTTAGGGTTTTCTCCCAAATCATATTGTGTTCTTCAGTTATTTGTGCATGGTTTGTGGTTAGAACCTCAGATCTGGACTTGAGAAGGCCTTGAGAGTCCAACGATTCAAACTTTATAGAGTTAGAGGCAGGTCCACATGTGTTTAATCTTCCTTCGAGCTTGTAATGGCATTATGGAGCATTTATGCCATGCATGAGCGTAAAGATCGAAGCTTTACATGACATTCAAGTCTAGGGAGCCTAGATATAGTGTATGGAGTGATAGATCTGCCCTAATACGTCTGAATGGGAGTATAGACTAGATGAACTCGCCGAGTCCATGTGTAGACTCGACGATTCGATTAGGGTTTACCCGATAAAGTCTGAATACTATGCAACTCGACGAGTAGACGGGTCTACTCGAAGAGTAGAGTTGGTTTTCATACGGTCTCTGAGGGAACAAGGGGACTCGACAAGTCCTCCGGGTGCACTCGACGAGTTGATTCAACATGGACTGTTTACTCAAGTTGACTTCCGTTGACTTTTGGAGTTTAGACCAACTATGAGTAGTGGAGACCATGCAAGGGTAGAATAGTCTTTTACCCTTACCAAGAGTTAAAGAGGGGTTAGTAGGAGCCTATTAGAATAATTGGACTAATTAGAGATAATCACCATATGTATTAGGAGGAGGCTGTTTCGGTGATTCATGTACGACGTGTATTAGCTTGCGTACTTCGAGGTGAGTCTTCTCACTATACTTTACCTAGAGTGGTAACTATGTGTGACCAGAGGGTCTTATGTGCTTGCTTGACTTATGCATGTTTTTGTGATGTGTATTGTATGTTATATTATGTGTTTCTTAGACTGGACCAAAGGGTCCAACGAACTATGAGACTCGAGGGCTCTCAATCAGACCGGACCATAGGGTCCAACGAGCTGTGGGACTGGAGGGTCCCACTAAGACACATTGACCAGAGGGTCTTCCAGAGCTATAGTCTCGAGTGACTAATTATTTGTACGTGGTATTTTGGGGATCTCACTAAGCTTTATGCTTACCATGTTATGTGTTATGTGTTTCAGGTACATCCGATGATCGCGGGAAGTCACCGTCATGATTGTACACATATGTTTGAGATTATGTTGAGACTTCTTGGAATTGACATTTGTTGTGAATTTATGTTGACGTTGACACACTTATGATTTTCATGAAATATAATATATGAGTTTATGTGTTTTAAAAATGAAAATTTTGGTTGAAAAATTACGTCGTTACACAAAGCAGTACAAAAAGGGCCAACACCCCAAATTTGTATGAAAACCCTAACAGGAAGGCAAAATCCTTGGCCTAAAACTCCTATAAATCAAATCCATATTCTAAACCTCATCTACATAGGGTTAATTCCCTTGAAGACGATGGAGAGGAAGATGATATTCCCAATATTATTGCTTTTATGTATATGTTTTAGGTCTAATATTCTCTATGTAGGATCTTTGTGACAAGGTAAGATGGCCAAAAAAAAAGGAGAGCTACCAAACGGTTGGAAGGAAACTCCAAGTGGTGTGCATGTCATGAGGATTTCGGCCACAACACTGAGGACCGCATATCCCTCAGGAAGGAAATTATTTATCTCCTGAGAAAGGGATATCTCAAAGAGATCCTAGGATGGATAAAAGAAAGATCTAGAGAAAAAGAACAATACGTTACGAAGATCCTAGAAAAACCATGATCCCCTCCCTCGGACACCCAGGTAATCAATGTTATTTTTGGAGGATCTAACATCTGTGGAACTTCTTATTCCGCAGCTAAAAGACATGCCAAAGTATCTAATACGGAAAGGGAAGAAAGACCCCGAAAGAACACATCGACAACAAACAAGTAGATCATCTTTGATGAATAGGATAGAGAAAACATGGAGGACCCTTACCATGAAGGATTGGGGATTACCCTATACATCGCCAATCACTTTATTAGAACAATCCTGGTAGATGGAAATCCTTAGTGAACATCATACCTATGGATGCTTTAACTGGGATTAACAACCCATAATCTAAAATAATCAAAGGATGATCCATCCTAATAGGATTTAGTGGTAAAACAAAGCACACCATTGTATAAATCTAGCTATCCATCTACATTTAGGGGGTAAATTCTATGCAACGTTCTTGTGTTATTGATGCTTAGTGTTCCTACAACGTTGTATTAGGTAGAGCCTGGATCTATGACATGAAAGCAGTTCCATCAGCGTACCACCATTGAAATAAGATGCATACCCCATGGGAAATAGTAAAGATCATCGATGATCAAAAAGAATCTAAGGAGTCCTACAAGACATCGATGAAGTCTTTCACGACACTATAACAAGCACATAAATTAAAGAAAAGGGCACAAGATGTGCTAGAAGAAAGAGAGAAACATATAAAACAAGCGAGCGTAAACCTTGAGGATCCTGGAGCAAAAGTCCTCATATGATCATCGATAATCAAACAAATTAAACATGTCCTAGTAAAATTATTAAAAGATAGAAATAAACCTTTTCATGAAACATGAAGATATCACAGGTGTAGATTAAGAAATTATAACTCATAAACTCATTATAGATCCTTCTTTCAGACCTATACATAAAAAAAGGAAATTTGCACCCGAAATGAACCATATCATTCAAGAAGAAGATGTAAAACTTCTCAAGATGAGAATGATAAAAGAGGTAAAGTTCCCTAGATGGCTAACCAATGTGGTGGTGGTACAAAAAAAATTGGAGTGTATGTGTGGATTACACGGATCTAACTAAGACTTGCCCTAATGATCCTTTCCCTTTACCACACATAGACTCGATGATAGATGCCACGACATGAAATGAGCTCCTAGCATTCATGGATGCTTCAGCCAGATTCCAAACAATACAAATGGAACCATCCGATCAAGAAGTTACTGCCTTCATAGCCCCTACATGAAAACATGGGGAAAACATGGAAGCCTAAATTGATGACATGGTGGTCATGTCTTAAATAGCTGAAGATCACCTCAGGGATCTTTAAAAGGCCTTTGATATATTAGACGAATACAACATGAAGCTGAATCCATCCAAATGCGACTTTGGAATGAAGGCATACAAGTTCCTTTATTATATGGTCACCAAGAGGGGGATAAAAGTGCGTCTTGAACATATCGAAGTCATAATTGATCTATGATCCCTAACTTTGACAAAAGATATTCAAGGGTAGACTATAAGAGTAATAAAACTAAGAAGATGCATTTTGAAGATATTCAGAGAGATGTAAACCCTTTTACGACATTCTTTAGAAAAAGTATGGTGCACTCGCGACTTGTATGTCGAGCGTTTGCCAATTTTGAAAATTTGTCACTTTTCGCCCCTCTGAACCGTGTCTATTTGCTTTTGCATCCAAAGAGAATTTTTTACCTATAAAGCCTCATTGAGAGAGTATTAAGAGTTAAAGGACGAGAGGGAATGATGAATCTTGTACGCTTACAATTTGTTGTAGATTACTGTTACCTATAGATTTCATACCATCAACACAAATTGTTGTAGTTTACAATGACCTGTAGATTTCATACCATCAACACAACTAAGATTTGATGAATACCAAATAATGGTCTTCACTCTTAATCATCATTTCTAAATCCAACAAGGATTAGGATGTTCCATGTGCTTCTAAGGAATAGAAGGTTCCATTCATATACTAGTGGATAATCCTCACATAGACACATCTATAAAACAAATCATATGGTCTCTTTATTCGACCCCTCTTATATATATATATATATATATATATATATATATATATATATATATATATATACTGCAACCACGTCATTACCCGAAGAATCATCCTAACATTTTAAAAGTGTGAAGGCTAACAAGGACACTAGTTAGTAGAGCACTAATTGGTTGGATATTACGCATCAAAGTAGACCACCACTAAACAACTAGACTCTCCATGTATTTCCCAATAAACTCATTATAGATCCTTCTTTCACGCCTATACATAAAAAAAGGAAATTTTCACCCGAAAGGAACCAGATCATTCAAGAAGAAGATGAAAAACTTCTTAAGATGAGAATGATAAAAGAGGTAAAGCTCCCTAGATGGCTAACCAATGTGGTGGTGGTACAAAAGAAGAATGGAAAGTGGAGTGTCTGTTTGGATTACATGGATCTCAATAAGACTTACCCTAAGGATCCTTTCCCTTTACTACACATAGACTCAATGTTAGATGCCATGACAGGACATGATCTCCTAACATTCATGGATGCTTCAGCTGGATTCCAAAAAATACAAATGGAACCATCCGATCAAGAAGCTACCGCCTGCATAACCCCTACCGGAAAAAGTTGGGGACAATAGGGAAGCCTAAATTGATGACATGGTGGTCATGTCTTAAATTGATGAAGATCACCTCAGGGATCTTTAAAAGGCCTTTGATATATTAGACAAATACAACACAAAGCTGAATCAATCGAAATGCCACTTTGGAATGAAGGCATACAAGTTCCTTTATTATATGGTCACCAAGATGGGGATAAAAGCGAGTCTTGAAAATATCAATGTCATAACTGATCTATGATCCTTAACTTTGACAAAAGATGTTCAAAGTTTGACAATAAGAGTAATAGCTCTAAGCAAATGCATTTTGAAGATATTCAGAGAGATGCAAACCTTTCTACGACATTCTATAGAAAAAGTATGGTGCGTTCGCGACCTGTATGATGAGCTTTTCCCAATTTTAAAAATTTGTTACTTTTCGTCCCTATGAACCGTGTCTATTTTCTTTTGCGTCCAACGAGAAATTTTACCTATAAAACCTCATTGAGAGAGTATTAATAGTTAAAGGACGAAAGGGAATGATGAATCTTGTATGCTTACAACTTGTTGTAGATTACTGTTACCTATAGATTTCATACCATCAACACAACTTGTTGTAGTGTACATTTACCTACAGATTTCATACCATCAACATAAATAAGATTTGATGAATACCACATAATGGTCTTCACTCTTAATCATCATTTCTAACCCCAACAATGATTAGGATGTTCCATGTGTGTGACAACCCGAAAATTTCCATTTTGTTCAAACTGTTCAAATCAATCAATGTCATACTCGTTATGCTATCTTTCATCATTGTTTAGAGTGTTTTTTTTGGTTTAAATATCTGTACATTCAAACACTGGGTATAGGATCGAGTTGCATAAGTTTTTCGCGTTGAAATCGAACTGAAAACTCCATTAGAGGGAGTGTACGGACGTACACATGAGTGTACGACCGTACACACATGTGTGTGCGGATGTACACCCATGTTGGCTGTACACCCCGTCCATAAGAGTGATATCCTTCCATTTGTAGGTCATTTCTTTAGTTTTCAAGTCAAGAACTCGAGTTATCCTTCTTTACCTGGTAACACCCTTTGATTTCATCCATGGAAATCATCTTTTGACTAGATATTCAAGTCTTCATCCATTTCACCAAGAACACCAAGAACACACACTAGTTCTTGGTTATTGTTAACCCCCTCGAGCCTCCAAATCATATGTACTCCTTCCCAATGCTTAGTACATGTTAGGAACACTTGATTAACACCCTAAAAACGACCAAAACTCAAGATCATAAGGAGTGTGCGGCCGTACACCCATCAAAACACCCCTAAAGGGCTTCCAAAATGCAAATCTAAGTTCAACACTTGATGAGCAAGATTCCCACAAGCTTCCCTATCATTCAAGCAAACTTTTGTATACTTGTTACCACGAGTGTAAGGCCGTACACTCCCTGGCCATACACCCATGGCCACACACTCCTCATTGTGGCCATATATACCCGTTAGATGAATCAGATGTGATTCTAACACTTAGCCGAGGTGAGTCCTAGTCCCCACGAGTGTTTTCTTGCATGTAGTTGCTTCTAGACACTATATTCATGCCATAATATGCCTTTATATGTCATTTAGAACTCGTTTGTGTATCGGGACTTTCTTCGTGGAACTTCTCATCCTTACATGCATATTCGTTTGAATCACCCACATAAGGTGAGTTCGTACTTGATAACCAATCTTTTAACTATTTTTAATGATTTTAAAAGGAGAAAATACAAGTTGAACACAATGTTATTTGTGTAAATGTTTTGTTATAAACATATTTTAAAGGATTGTTTATGTATTAATAAGTGATCAAAGCGTTTCAAAAACTCTTTTAAAGTTATGTTACTTTATAGTTTACAAAACTCCGTTTCTAAAAGTATAATCATAACTTAGTAAATAAAATGAGTATTTTCTTCAAGCTAGTACCAACTCAAGTAAATATACTAGTAAACTATAATAGGTATAGTTTAGGGGTTCAGTTCATACTATAAGAAGTACATGCAGGAACAGACTATAACAAGTACAAGGAGGAACATAATATAACAAGTACATGGAGGAACATACTATAACAAGTACATGGAGGAACATACTACAACAAGTACAAGGAGGAACATACTATAACAATAGCAGATGAACAGTTCACAAATTACACACATATGCGATGTTCCCGATACTCTAGGAAGACATTGTATTCTTAGCTCATTGTTGGTAAAAAATTAAGGTGTTAATATATCTTTCCGGGATTGCGTTAACACCAATACGATTGCACGTACCAGAGTTAGCAGGCACGAGGTGATAAAATATAATAATATATATTTCTGGGTTGCATTAACACTAGTATGATTGCACGTACCGGAGTTAGCAAGCATGAGGTGATAAAATATAACAATATATCTTTCCGGGTTTGCGCTAACACCAGTACGACTACACGTACATGGGTTAGCAGGCACGAGGTGATAAAATATAATAATGTATATTTCTGGGTTTGCGTTAACACCAGTAGGATTACACATACCAAGGTTAGCAGTCACGAGGTGATAAAATATAATAATATATCTTTCCGGGTGTGCGTTAACACCAGTACGATTACACATACTTGGGATAACAGGCACCAGGTGATAGTAATATATTCAATCGAAATTATTTATACTGAGTACATTTGTAAAGTACCAGAAAATATTAAATAAAACATACAATTATATACAAAACTGTAACACCCCAAAATACGAGCCAAAAATTTCATTTTTGAAAACATATTTTTCACAAAACATTCGAATTAAAACATTTACTGATCACAGTATTTTAATAAGATATCGCATGTCTGGAAAACATTTCAATAAACAAAATAATGTCAGAGTACAAATCCCCAGGAAGTTCTCATGATGCGGAATACGAAGCATGTGTGTGATGGGCCGCTACCGCGCCAGCTCCTTCCCCTTCGAAGAAGAGGTACCTGAAACCAAAACTGAAAACTGTAAACACGAAGCTTAGTGAGTTCCACCAAGCTACCACATACCATACAATCACATAACATGCATATATCGTCAGTCATATCTGGGTGCCCGACCTACCCCTTCGGTCCTCTCGACCGGATACTGTCTAGCATAACTGGGAGCTTGCCTCCCCTTCGGTCCTCTCGACTGGATACTGACTAGCATATCTGGGTGTTAGTCTCCCCTTCGGTCCTCTTGACCGAATACTGACTAGCATATCTGGGTGTTGGTCTCCCCCTTCGGTCCTCTCGACTGGATACTAGGGACTATTTCACCCCCTACTACTACCACATGTCACACCCCAAAACCAGGAACGGCGGAAACGTTCTGGGGCGGAGGACGTCATGTATAATATCAACAACAATGTAAAGTAGTAAACAAGCAACAACATCATCCATTGCATTAATAATATAATTATTATACAAATGTGTTCTGTCAAATTTTGATAAACACAAAAGCATAAATCAAAATGAAAGATAAGTCTTGAACAAGCTCCATCTTCCTTTCTCCTTGCATCGGTACCTATCTATGATGACCTGAGGATACAAGTAATTTTGAAAGCGAGTATCAGCTTTAAAGCTGGTGAGATCATAAGTATTTAGTGTCTTAATTTGTATGTGAGAAAATGTAAGTATATGTACTTCAAAGTATTGAAAGTGTATATGAACTGTAAGTGTTTGAAAAACCCTAGAATCCCTATGATTCCGATTAATAACAAAAGGAGTCTTCTACCAAGATCTAACTGTTCTGAATGTAGTCTTCTACCAAGACCTAACTGTTCTGAATGTAGTCTTCTACCAAGACCTAACTGTTCTGAATGTGTGTGTCTCTTGTAAGAGGATGTATTTTCCAAAGTATAACTATCATTATTCAAAAATATAGTTTGTACACTAATGTTTAAGTGAGGTTATCACTAAAAGTATGTAATGGAAAATCAATGTAGTACTATGGTGTAGTGTCCAACTACAACCGTACTTATTACCTTAAATCTAGGGTAATACTTCCAAGTACTGTAGTATTTAATAAAAATAACTACATCGGTACTCAACTGCCTTATTTGAGGGATAAGGTATAATGTGATGTCTAGATCCCAGACTATACGCTCCCCTATCAAAGGGATTTTGGGACCTACCCACGACCCCTGCATGAACGCAAGCCGTGAGCATCCACATTACCGAATGATCATGTATACTCAATATAACTATCACAATTGTGGTGTGATTCATCAGTATAGTTAGATCCTGAACTGGTTCCGTGCTATAGCACCTAATGACGTCTGTTCTATGTATATGTAAGTGTGATCATGTAATTGTACTCAAGTAAGAGCGATCATGTAATAGTACAGTAGTGTACTGTAATGTTCTACGTGTGCTAGCTGTAATGTGTGTTCTCTCTATCTAGCAAGTATAGTAATGTAATCATTCTAGTATAGTTGTATATGTTCTCGTCCTAGTATAGTTGTATATGTAATGTACTGAAAGGTTCTAGAAAGTATTGACTCATGAATGAACTGACTCATTGAATGATATCGCGTTCTAGCAATGGTTCTAGTATCTTCCTGAACTACCCATATGGTAGCTTTCCAGTAATCTAAGTGTACGTATGGACATGGATGTATACCCTTGCTACCCAAGGGCATAGGATGAACTGGAAGGACCTTTTATGACTATATATGTGTACATGATATATAACTAATATTTAAACGACCTTCGGACGAATACCCAAAATCCCACCAGACCACATCTCAAGGCGCGAAAAGGAAATAGGGTGGATAGCCTTCCTAAGTCTTTTAAACATTTCTTATATAAGTATACATATAGAGGCATGCAATTTATAATATAAAAGCATAAATAAGATTTGTAAGACATTTGAAATATAAGTATTATTTTAAGAAAATATCGACTTGGTGTCAATCTATAAAACAATTTGAAGGCATAAGTTTAATAAAACAGTTTAAGTATAAGGAAACATTTGTTTGAAACACAGTTGTAAATAAGTTTGAAAGGAAATGTACGGAGTAAGCTGTACAGTGTAAAAAGGGGTTTAAAACATATAAAATGTTATAAAAAGTCATTTGAAGGAAACTGTTTGGTAAAACGGCTAATGAGTAGCCAAATCATTTGATTGTTGTATATTAATCACATGCGATTGATGTAATAAGTAATATAATCCTACTTGCTAATCACATGTGATTGACATAATAAGTAGCATGATTCTACTTGTATCCCCCCCCCCCCATAAAACATTTAAAAAGAGTTTAAAACAATAGTTAAGGGGTATGAACTCACCTGCGGTAAGTGACTGGAATTGAACGGACTGTTATCGTACGGAAGGATCGGACAAGTGCTTGGTGTCAAGTGGAGACTTAGACACACACAATGATCCTAATTACATATGAAAACATATGTATATAAATAATTAGTGATTATAACACTAATTATACAAGTAATAACATTTAAGCGCAAGGATAACACTTTTGGTCAAGTGCTAGGAGGCTAAAGGGTTGCAACAAAGGAGTGCAATGCCCCTAATGTGAGTTTAAGGTCAAAAGACCATATTCTTTGGAGTTTATGGCCCAAGGAAGTAAGTTCCTGGCCGTAAACTCCCAATCAAGGCTTGGGATTGTACTTTCAATTACTACA
Organism: Lactuca saligna; assembly: GCF_052625555.1. Classification (NCBI taxonomy): domain Eukaryota; kingdom Viridiplantae; phylum Streptophyta; class Magnoliopsida; order Asterales; family Asteraceae; genus Lactuca; species Lactuca saligna. The sequence continues at coordinate 109,580,990 of NC_136421.1, read as the reverse complement.
ACCTTAGTGGGAATTGTTTCAAGGCATATACAAGTGTTTGGGCACCATATTGACTCCTTTGGGGATTTTATGGCCCAAAGACCATTCTCCCTTGAAGTTTACGGCCGTAAACTCCCTTGGGAGGGTGATTATGGTGCTATCAAGTCCCTATAATAACTAGGAACAATTCTAGGCTTTTGTACTTGGCTTTGGAAGAGTTTATGGCACCATTTGGTACCATTTCTTGGAGTTTACGGCCATAGAACATCTTGGGCCGTAAACTCCCTCAAACATGGGGTTCTAAATGTTTTAGCTAGTCCATAACTCATCTAGGTACTTGTCAAAATTGTCCCTTGGCCTTAGGAAGTGTTTAGGGTGTCATTTGACCCCTTTATGGGAGTTTACGGCCCAAGAACCATTCTTGGCCGTAAACTCTTCAATAATTGTGTTTTTCTTATGTTTCCTAGGTTCTAAACACATTAGTGTACATGTATAAGATGAATCCTAAGCTTTTGGGGAAAGTAGGGCACATTTAAGCCCTTGAAAATGGTGTTTACGGTCCAAGAAACTCTTGGGCCGTAAACTCCAAAAGCTTTATGTTCTTGGATTGTTTCTAGCCTCAAAACATCCTACAATAAGTCCTTAACTAGTTGTCTAACAAGGAAATGGGACTAGGTGGCCTTTAGGCTTGATTTTGGAGTTTACTCCCCAAGAACGTTCTTGGGCGGTAAACTCCCGGATCTTGTGTTTTGGACATGTAAATAATGTTATTAAGCATATAACTAGTATTAAAACACATCTAGGGAAGTAGACTCACAATCTGGGATGAAAACCCAAAGATCCGTGAGAGAGAAATGGGCTTTTCTCTAAATGGAATTCAACTAATGAACCAATTTGGTTCAGAATTCTATTTATAGTCCTGAGATTTTTGGCAGAAAATATTTCTATTCTTGAAATGGATTCTAATGATTCTAGGGTAATGGAATTTACAGTGTTGCACAAAATCCTAGTGCAACCACTCTCCTAATACCCCTTTTTAGTGTAAAACCCTAAAACTGCCAAACTTATTCCAAAAGTTTGAATTTTCACTATAACTGCTCTACTACTATTGGATTGAAATGGTTTGATTTAGAATGGAAACTTCGGGTTGTCACATCATCCCCCTATTAAAGGGAATTTCGTCCCGAAATTAGAATTTAGGCAAGGAAGTATGCACGAATGATCGAGTCGTGAGGAGAAAACTTCCTAATCGATTGGTTCTAGCGAACTTAAGTGAAATCGGGCTCTGGGTTGGCATTCCAACGAACCTTCACTAACTGGCGACGACGTTGCTTTGTCCGCTTGACCTCTCGGTCGAGGGTCACCACGGTTCTAATACGAAGGCGAGGATCTCGACGAGTGGACTTGCAAGTGTCCTAACGGAAAGGTATAGTTTCACGATCGAGATGCGAAGAGTAGAAAGTATGTTACTGAGTTCGCGGAGTAGATCTAGTTTGTGCGAGGCACAGGACCGATTCTGATAAGAATCTCGGAGGTCCTGTCTAACTTGGATTTAGCTTTCCATGCTTTACGAAGCATATAAAGCCATTCCCAGAGTGAGTTATTCTAAAGAACTTGGTCACTCACTTGGAATCTCAAAGGTTCCCTTTCTTGCGTAACTTCCCAGTCAAAGGCCACCCCTTGCTGGGTCAAAGTCGTACGAGTTTCTGTAGTTTGCGAGGAGTTCTGAATGAACTAAGGCGGTAGGTCGGTAAGAACTAGAGTTTGGCGAAGGGATGTCGGCGTCTCTGATGTCGATAAATGCTCAGCGGTTTTGACAAATCGAAAGAGTACTCAAAATTTCCCACACTACTAATAGTGGGTCTTAGAAATTTGACTCTTCAATTTCAAAACTCGTGCTTTGAGAACATTGTTAAAAGTTTCTCTGGAGGAGATGTTTTCCCATGGGTTCCTTCTTACTACAGGGGTAGATAAGTAAGTCATTACAAGGAGAAATGACGAACTGATCAAGGTAAGAAAGACGTACCCTACTCGTTTAGCTTATAAAAGCTATGGGCGCATTGGTCCTATCCGAAGGGTATCACTACGGACTTGAAGTGTCCGTATTGAGTTCAGGAGATAGTCTTCCGGACATCTTTCCCTAACACTCGAACTGGTGATATTCAGATCCCGGATTCATTCCTGGAAGTAGTTTCTTTCTTTGCGATTGCTCAACCATTTTGTCTACGCGCGACAGAGATAACGATTTCTAATGAAAAATCTCGACGGGTTCCTCAATAATCGAGGTACATGCAATGCGATCCGTCGATCTCTGGAAGAATATGACCGAGGTTCTCTAGGGTGAGAAACCTAGTCTTCTAATTCTATTTATGTGTAGTTCGCTAAGTTGTCCAAACTGTTCTTGTATCTCCGTGGGTGTTTAAACTATAGGGCGACCTGTTTTCGGGAGTCGTACTGGGTTCTATGCTTGTTCTCATGATGATGTGATTACTCGTACTTAGGCAGTTCTCCGTCCTGAAGTTCATATTAGAATTCATACCCAGTTTCACAGTCACCCTTTCGTGTATACGAGTCATATATAATTAAGGTTGAAAAGGTAGTCGAATAACTGGTTCTTCTTTAAGTGCACATCCCATCGGGGAAAAAGAATTTAAAGTGGAATCATCAATTCTAAAACTGTGGAACCTTGATTATATATTACTCTTATGCATACATTCTTCAGTGATAGATCAACTGCATGAATCCCTGGATTAAACTTGACGTACTGCACGAGTGGTACTTCGGGGATTTCTTCAGAAAGAAAATAACTAATAGGTACTCCTAGCATGAGTACTTCGGTGTTCTGATGTGACGGTTTCGCTGGAAAAGTGATCTAGAAGAAAGGGGTGTACGTATGAAGCTGTTTTCGTGAGGAACAAATTGGATCGAGTCGTATGATAATTTCGAAATCATACCGAAACTTAAAGACATTAGATTTGAACATAAGACGTTTACAGACAAAACACAATCGTGCAACCATGAACAGAGTTACAGTACTTTAGGTTTACCACAAGACTATTGCTGCGAATAAGGTATACTACAAAAGACAAGTATACGCAGCACGAGAGTCCTTATACAGATAGGATCTCGCAAAAGGTAAGACTCTAGTTGCACTAGTTCTAGATAGTTTATAAGTCTGTTATAACGAAAACGCCTAATTCATATATAACGTGGTTCCGGAGCAGGCTCTCCTGCAGCTGTGATCCTGAGGATTCTCCCATCTTCGCCAGAGTTCTTTGCTATCGGGCAATCTTTCTTGAAGTGCCCTATTTCCCCGCATTGGTGGCATGCCTGGGTAGTACTAGCTTTGGCGATGGGATTGCGGTGTTTAGCCAAAGTTATGTGGACACGAGTGCCTTCCTCGTTACTCCACCTTGGAAATTGTTTCTTAAATCGTTCAGCGTCATAACTCATCTTGTGTGTAGGGTTAGTCCCGATGAAAGGGACTTGAGCGATGGGTCGTTTTGGTGCTCCACAGTCACGAGCATGATGCCCTATGTTTAGGCAATTGCAACATTGCATCTCATGGAAAGTACCATGATGATGGAAACTACATTTATCACACTTAGGGAGTTTTCCCTCATATGGCCTGCTCGGTACGGGAACGGCAGGGGTTTCCACTTGCTGCTGTTGTATAGCCAGCTTTTGGGCTCTCTTGCGTTCCTCCCGGGCTTGATGCTTTCGTTTCTTGTCCTCTGCTTTTTGGCCTTGCGAGCCTGTGACTGTTACTGTTTGGTGACTTCCTGGATGGATATCACGATTGGGAACTTCATTCCCATCATCAGTATCGACTGTGCTGTTAGCGCTACGGTGCGCAATGACCGTGGTTACGGCAGCCACTACAGCAGCTGTTAATGTCGTTTGAAAGGTAGCGGCGTCCATCGAAAAAGTAGAGGTCTCGTTGCTTGGCTGGTTGTTTCCAAATGACAACATGATTCTGTTAACATGAAAGAATAAAGATTTCATGAGCGATTCTGGTTGACCCTGATGTACTTAGATTGCTCATGTAAAGAGTAGAAGTATGTTCTCGAAAGTTGGACCTACATCCCCATGATGCAGTCCTAGTCACGGGTGGAAGTAAGTTCGTAGAATGGTCTCAAGATGTTTGTCGTTCGAGCTGAAGTATCATGGGTTGGTGAATAACAAGATCCAACCACTGAAAGAGACTTGGAAGTGTCTCCGGAGATAAATCGCTATAGTCCAATGATTTGACTAAAGCATGATTCAGATAGACTCTTATGAATGAATGACAAGAGTACTTGAATGAAGAATGACACAGAAGTTAGCCGGCTGTCAATATCTGTGATATTCACGATGTAAAGATTCTGGAGAATGACCTTGTAAAGGTCTTACATCATATCCACTAAAGATAGTTCCTAACAGCATAAAGACCTAACTAAAGTACTTACGGTACAAGATAATTTCATAGAAAATGCCACATCCGGCATAGACAGAAAAATACGATTCCTTTGTATAAGGGAAATAAAGTAAAGCATCTACTACTGGCGACGGTCATCCCTCTGGTGAACTCGTAGTTCAACCAATTGACGTTCCATGTCAAGTAGGTGTCTTTCGCACACCATATGGCGTACCCGGAGCTCTATGACTTCGGCTCGTGATTCGGCCAGTGTTTGTAGCAGGGTTTCATGGCTTCTCTCTGATCTCTCGTGTGCATCTCCTAGATGAATGGTGTGGAGGGTATGCATTCTAGCATAGGCGACTATTTCTGAAATCTGATGTAGGGTTGTCCTGCCTTGAATCTCATTTCGGGCCTCTCTACGGACCAAGATTGGCAAGACTATATCTGTTAAGCCCTCATTGCTCAAGTCGTAAAAGCTTCAGTCGCCATCAAATAGCATACCCTGATCTTGTTCTTGGCTCCATGTTTCCAAGCATTCCACTAACTCAGGGTCGGGCCATGAAAAGCCGAATGAGGGTTAGGAAATGGGAAAGGGAGCTGCTCGGGGTAGGTTTTCAAACTCTGGTTCAGAGTTAGCATCAGACGAAAGGTCTTCATCATAACCAACCAGCTATGACTTCATTCGGAAGATACTGGTTGTCAAGGGGATGGAGTCCCGTTATGATTTCTATGCGAGAATTTAGGGTAAGAGAATAATTATTAGAAAAACTATCTAGATAATTATTTAGAAAATCTTCATTAGTTACATCGCTATTTGTGAAGTGCATACTAGCTATGTGTAATCTAAACAGGATAGACCTTCGAATAAGTGACCTTAATTCCAAATTCACACAGAATAGGGGTAAGGCAAAATTATCACTGATTCTAAGTCTATAACATCCTAATTACATGTAGCCTTAGTGTATCCACTTAGCAACTATCAACTTAGTAATGAAGATCCCGTTTTAATTCTCAAGTATAAAGTACTTATAGTAACACCAAATACACCTATAGTATTTGAATTTTAATGTTATGTTCTATTGTTCTCATTGTGGTAGGGTTGGTAAGATTTTAGCATTGTTGCAACCACACACTTAAACTTAGGCACATGCTAGTCAACCCTCGGATAATATAGGTGATCAGGCTATATCTTCCCAGTTTTGACCATATGTCTCTAAGCCCACTTGTGTTGTCCAACAATTGTAATTCTTTTGTACTGTCCTAGTGACACTGATTTTAGTATGAATGCAGCACGTATACTTATTTAAATATTTTACTATTTAAAGTATAAACTCTTAGTCAGAGTATTTTTAATCCCTTATGTATTTATAGTTAGTATATCTTTTATGGGTTGATATACTTAATTCACTATAAACAATGCTCTGATACCAATCTGTCACACCCCAAAACCAGGAATGGCGGAAACGTTCTGGGGCGGAGGACGTCATGTATAATATCAACAACAATGTAAAGTAGTAAACAAGTAACAACATCATCCATTGCATTAATAATATAATTATTATACAAATGTGTTCTGTCAAATTTTGATAAACACTAAAGCATAAATCAAAATGAAAGATAAGTCTTGAACAAGCTCCATCTTCCTTTCTCCTTGCATCGGTACCTGTCTATGATGACCTGAGGATACAAGTAATTTTGAAAGCGAGTATCAGCTTTAAAGCTGGTGAGATCATAAGTATTTAGTGTCTTAATTTGTATGTGAGAAAATGTAAGTATATGTACTTAAAAGTATTGAAAGTGTATATGAACTGTAAGTGTTTGAAAAACCCTAGAATCCCTATGATTCCTATTAATAACAAAAGGAGTCTTCTACCAAGACCTAACTGTTCTGAATGTAGTCTTCTACCAAGACCTAACTGTTCTGAATGTGTGTGTCTCTTGTAAGAGGATGTATTTTCCAAAGTATAACTATCATTATTCAAAAATATAGTTTGTACACTAATGTTTAAGTGATGTTATCACTAAAAGTATGTAATGGAAAATCAATGTAGTACTATGGTGTAGTGTCCAACTACAACCGTACTTATTACCTTAAATCTAGGGTAATACTTCCAAGTATTGTAGTATTTAATAAAAATAACTACATCGGTACTCAACTGCCTTATTTGAGGGATAGGGTATAATGTGATGTCTAGATCCCAGACTATACGCTCCCCTATCAAAGGGATTTTGGGACCTACCCACGACCCATGCATGAACGCAAGCTGTGAGCATCCACATTACCGAATGATCATGTATACTCGATATAACTATCACAATTGTGGTGTGATTCATCAGTATAGTTAGATCCTGAACTGGTTCCGTGCTATAGCACCTAATGACGTCTGTTCTATGTATATGTAAGTGTGATCATGTAATTGTACTCAAGTAAGAGCGATCATGTAATAGTACAGTAGTGTACTGTAATGTTCTACGTGTGCTAGCTGTAATGTGTGTTCTCTCTATCTAGCAAGTATAGTAATGTAATCATTCTAGTATAGTTGTATATGTTCTCGTCCTAGTATAGTTGTATATGTAATGTACTGAAAGGTTCTAGAAAGTATTGACTCATGAATGAACTGACTCATTGAATGATATCGCGTTCTAGCAATGGTTCTAGTATCTTCCTGAACTACCCATATGGTAGCTTTCCAGTAATCTAAGTGTACGTATGGACATGGATGTATACCCTTGCTACCCAAGGGCATAGGATGAACTGGAAGGACCTTTTATGACTATATATGTGTACATGATATATAACTAATATTTAAACGACCTTCGGACGAATACCCAAAATCCCACCAGACCACATCTCAAGGCGCAAAAAGGAAATAGGGTGGATAGCCTTCCTAAGTCTTTTAAACATTTCTTATATAAGTATACATATAGAGGCATGCAATTTATAGTATAAAAGCATAAATAAGATTTGTAAGACATTTGAAATATAAGTATTATTTTAAGAAAAGATCAACTTGGTGTCAATCTATAAAACAATTTGAAGGCATAAGTTTAATAAAACAGTTTAAGTATAAGGAAACATTTGTTTGAAACACAGTTGTAAATAAGTTTGAAAGGAAATGTACGGAATAAGCTGTACAGTGTAAAAAGGGGTTTAAAACATATAAAATGTTATAAAAAGTCATTTGAAGGAAACTGTTTGGTAAAACGGCTAATGAGTAGCCAAATCATTTGATTGCTGTATATTAATCACATGCGATTGATGTAATAAGTAATATAATCCTACTTGCTAATCACATATGATTGACATAATAAGTAGCATGATTCTACTTGTATCCCCCCCCCATAAAACATTTAAAAAGAGTTTAAAACATTAGTTAAGGGGTATAAACTCACCTGCGGTAAGTGACTAGAATTGAACGGACTGTTATCGTACGGAAGGATCGGACAAGTGCTTGGTGTCAAGTGGAGATTTAGACACACACAATGATCCTAATTACATATGAAAACATATGTATATAAATAATTAGTGATTATAACACTAATTATACAAGTAATAACATTTAAGCTCGAGGATAACACTTTTGGTCAAGTGCTAGGAGGCTAAAGGGTTGCAACAAAGGAGTGCAATGCCCCTAATGTGAGTTTAAGGTCAAAAGACCATATTCTTTGGAGTTTACGGCCCAAGGAAGTAAGTTCCTGGCCGTAAACTCCCAACCAAGGCTTGGGATTGTACTTTCAATTACTACAACCTTAGTGGGAATTGTTTCAAGGCATATACAAGTGTTTGGGCACCATATTGACTCCTTTGGGGAGCTTACGGCCCAAAGACCCTTTTCCCTTGGAGTTTACGGCCATAAACTCCCTTGGGAGGGTGATTATGGTGCTATCAAGTCCCTATAATAACTAGGAACAATTCTAGGCTTTTGTACTTGGCTTTGGAAGAGTTTATGGCACCATTTGGTACCATTTCTTGGAGTTTATGGCCATAGAACATCTTGGGCCATAAACTCCCTCAAACATGGGGTTCTAAATGTTTTAGCTAGTCCATAACTCATCTAGGTACTTGTCAAAATTGTCCCTTGGCCTTAGGAAGTGTTTAGGGTGTCATTTGACCCCTTTATGGGAGTTTACGGCCCAAGAACCATTCTTGGCCGTTAACTCTTCAATAATTGTGCTTTTCTTATGTTTCCTAGGTTCTAAACACATTAGTGTACATGTATAAGATGAATCCTAAGCCTTTGGGGAAAGTAGGGCACATATAAGCGCTTGAAAATGGTGTTTACGGTCCAAGAAACTCTTGGGCCGTAAACTCCAAAAGCTTTATGTTCTTGGATTGTTTCTAGCCTCAAAACATCCTACAATAAGTCCTTAACTAGTTGTCTAAGAATGAAATGGGACTAGGTGGCCTTTAGGCTTGATTTTGGAGTTTACTCCCCAAGAACGTTCTTGGGCGGTAAACTCCCGGATCTTGTGTTTTGGACATGTAAATAATGTTATTAAGCATATAACAAGTATTAAAACACATCTAGGGAAGTAGACTCACAATCTGGGATGAAAACCCGAAGATTCGTGAGAGAGAAATGGGCTTTTCTCTAAATGGAATTCAACTAATGAACCAATTTGGTTTAGAATTCTATTTATAGTCCTGAGATTTTTGGCAGAAAATATTTCTATTCTCGGAATGGATTCTAATGATTCTAGGGTAATGGAATTTACAGTGTTGCACAAAATCCTAGTGCAACCACTCTCCTAATACCCCTTTTTGGTGTAAAACCCTAAAACTGCCAAACTTATTCCAAAAGTTTGAATGTTCACTGTAACTGCTCTACTACTATTGGATTGAAATGGTTTGATTTAGAATGGAAATTTCGGGTTGTCACACCACATAACACGTATATCTCGTAATCTATCTAGCATGGCTGGGCATGACCGCCCCTTCGGCCCTATCGACCGGTAATCTGGGGACTATCTCCCCCTACTGTCACTAGCACATAGCAGCATATCATACTAGCACATAAACATATCACAGGTAGTAGCAACCTTAGATGAATATCACAGAGACAATCATCCATCATACAACTCCTACTGGTGGGCCGGCATTGTGGCCGTAGACCCACCACTACTGGAAGGTAACTCAACTCGTAGTAGTTGTTGATCTGTGTGGGAATAGTCTATCTACTACTGCTGCTACACCGGAAATCCTCCGGCTGTAATTCCCACCAAACACTTAGTCAAATACTGCTAACCGCCCTCCGGGTAAATTTCCCATTTACCCTTAACAAGTCATGAGTTAAGTCATAGTCAACTGTCAGTTGACTAGACTCACCGAGTTGGATTGCCGACTCGCCGAGTCCCTTTCTCTAAACCCAAGTCTTAATAGTCCTGCATGTTGGATAAGGTGTCTAAGTCCATAACTTATTTGGTACATACTTGACCCGACCCGGCATGGTCCATTTGGGTTGCATTTCATCCAAACTATTTATGGATAATTTTATGAGAGTTATACACATATGATTATTAATATATTATAAGTTATAATATATTAATATGAAGTGATGTTATTTTATTAGTCTTAATCTTAAATTAATTATGAATTAATTTAGAGATTAAAAGGAAGACTAATTAGATTGTGGGCTATTGGTTTTATATGGTGTCGGCTAACACTCATTTGTTAATCGGCTAGGCTTGTATGGAAGTCCATGGATGATCCATGGAGCTTTTAACCCATGGATCCTTGGAAAAGGAAAGGTCATGGGTTATTAGGGTTTCACACTAATCATGTACACTATATAAGAATGCTTATGTTGCATGAAATAGACACTAGTGTCACTAGAGTATGTGTGTTCGTGTGTGGCCGATTTTATAAGTGTGTATACGCTCTCTCAAAGTATTCCAAGAGTTTGTGGTGATTTGTGATTCCATTTGAGGCATTCACATTATTGGTGCTTGGCCCTCAAACTCCTTAGGAATCAAACTCATCATCAAAAGGTATGTAATCTCATCTAATTCTTTTATGATTAAAAGTACCCTATGCCATGTTAGATAGATTATGAACCTTGGAAAAATTATTATTTTGCATGTATTTAGACATACATAGATCCAAGGTTTATTAGGGTTGCATACACACTTAGGAAGTGTTAGATTGCTCAAAACCCAACACTTCATCCTACTCGCCGAGTTGTATGAACAACTCGCCGAGTTCGCCTTCATCCGAAGAACACTCTACGCTGTGACTCGCCGAGTTGTATGAACAACTCGTCGAGTTGTTCTTGAGACAAGAAGATTGCCATCAACTCGCCGAGTCATGGCATTGACTCGCCGAGTTACTTCATGAGTGAGTCTGGCTTCCAACTCACTGAGTCATACCCTATGACTCACTACTCCAACTTGTAAACACAAAAAGGGAACAACCCTGGGACTCGCGACCCGACTCGCCAAGTCAGATGAACAACTCGCCGAGTCAGCCACATGCAAAAACCATACATGGGATTTTGCTTGGATCCAGCTCATTCCATTCTTATATCTGGGTTCCTAGGGCCTTGTTTACACGTAAAGTTTCCGACTTTACATGTAGAAATGAATATAATAGGGATTAGGGGCGAAATAATGGCTAAGAAGGTAGATCTAGGACATTCCAGCAATTTACTCCCATAAAGGTTATAGATCTGAGCTTCTGGAGCTCAAACAAGACTAGTTCTAGTGGATACTCAACCTATTACGAATTCTACTTCATGAACAAGCTTGGAAAAGGTTCAAAAGAGCTCAAAAGGTGCTCTAATGGGGTTTTAAGCATGCAAACAGAATAGAGTAGAGATATACCTCAGAGAACTCTGAAATAGCACCAAGATATTTGGTCTCCTTCTCCTCTTCTTGCTCCACTCTCCTTCTTCTCCCAAAAACTTGAAGGAATCACTCTAATCCCTTCAATCTCACAAGAAACGAGTTAGGGTTTGATGTAGGGCGCTCTGAGGGTGAAAGGGGGAGAGCTTGGGTCGCACAAGCTAGCTTAAATAGGGGCAAACCCTTGGAATTAGGGTTTCATCAAATAGCGATGACTCGCCGAGTCCAGGATATGGACTCGCCGAGTCGCCAACTTAAGCGTGCCCCCGGACCGCGTCCCTACTCGGCAAGTCGAACCTACAACTCGCCGAGTCCAAGGCTAAAATGCCAATTACTTAGATAAATTTTTGCGTACCAGGAACCAGGTGCTACAAAAACTCATATCAGTATCGACTCAGGCATCAAAATACAAAGTTTCAGTTCTTCTAGTGGTCTCCCAAACAATAGAACATTGAGTAACCTAAACTAGAAACTCATCAGTAAAGGGTTTAATCCATTTTATTAAACCAATATAACCTAAAGGACCCTAAGTGGTTAGTTCTATAATACCGTATTTTAAACATCAGGGTTATACGTATCATTAATATCCGATAGCTAGTTGGATGTGTGACTTCTGCCTAATTTCCTGTTCCTTGTTTGGATGTGGGGTTACGGCAGATTCACACAGTTAACTATACGTTCAATATTAGATTATATATAACTAGTGTAAACTATGTGATTATAGAAGAAACCATTACGGTTACCATTTTTATTAAAGGAAATAAGAGTTATTCTTAAAAGAATGTTTTCTTCTAACATAAAGGAACTATTACAGTTAACTCCATGAATACTAAAGGAACTATTACATTTTTATTAAAGGAAATAAGGGTTTTATACAACGACGGTCTAACAAATAATGGGATGTGTGACTCCCGCCTCACCTCCTGTTCCATATCTGGTTGTGGAATTACGGCAGACTCACACAACTGATTATTTTCTTACTTTGGGTTTTATAGAACTAGTATCCATTTAGAACTCATAGCAAGGACTGTAGAGACATTTTACCCAACTTTAATGATGTCAGAAGATATAGGATCTTCTGGAGGAACATGCGAACTTTTTTAAAAGAACTTTCAACTTACTTTACATCACTAAAGTACTTATGAACTCACTGACATTTTATGTTGATACTCTCTTTCAAAATAACTTATATTCTCAGGAAACTAGTAGACAAGTACGCACACCGGGATTCAGAAGATGGAGCATGATAGCTTCATGTCTTGTTTTGTTATTTACATATGTAGTCTATGTTATGTGGACCACATACTTTGTAAACACTTTCTTTCTAATGAAATGGTTGTTTATTACTATGTTTACTATGATGCATGTCTTGTGATACTAAATATGACATCCTCTGCTCCCGAACGTTTCCACCGTTCCAGTTTGGGGGTGTGACAGATTGGTATCAGAGCATTGTTTATAGTGAACTAAGTATATCAACCTATAAACGATATACAACTATAAATACAATGGGGCTTAAATGCTCTGGATAATAATATATTTTAAGAGTATAACAAGATGTTATAAAAATATACCTACTTGCATATACATATATACATACTAGAACAAGTATCACACGAAGAAGAAAACAGAAGTATGTAAAGGTTGAACATTGCGGTCAAACCTGGACAGTTATGTAATCATAGATAGGATCAATATAGCTTGATGAACTATATTCATTCGAGATGTGTCCGACATGTTCTTGGGAGTGATGTGGTGTTGCAACAGTCTTAAAACTTACCTAACGCCAGTCAAGAGAATTCAAGATCAATACATAGAGTTAGAATACTGTGGGAGTATTTCATGATACTATAACACGATAACAATTTTAAAACATACCAAGTACATTACATTAAAATACTATAGGAGTATTTTAGGCACTATATAAATAATTTATGTGATAACTTAAAAGACCCTTACGGATAGGTCTATAATCTTGCAATGTATACTCCCAAAGTTTTATACAATTGAGATTTTATAGACATAGAGTTTGTGATCTATGATTCACTACATGTTCCTTGTTTGGTTGTGGTTTTGGAGTAGGATCACTTATTCAAAGGTCTATTTAATCTTTAATTATATTCAACTTGTATACATCGTGCATCTATAGAAGGACTCTGTAAGGATCACCCCATAAAGTTTCAATATAATCACATAGATTGTTTAGACACTTCCATTCTCGCACGACAAACCCAGATAGAAGTAACCACTTCCTCATAGAAGTCAACAAAAGAGTCAAGGAGGAACAACGGCAAGTTCATGAGAAGTCTTCAAAGAAAGACCAACTGAAGTAACCCAGGAGACTAGTTACTAGAGAACTAGTTGGTTGGATATTACGCATCAAAGTAGACCACCACTTAAACAACTAGACTCTCCATTTATTTCCCCATAAACTCATTGTAGATCCTTCTTTCAGGCCTATACATTAAAAAACCAAAATTTGCACCCGAAAGGAACCAGATCATTCAAGAAGAAGATGAAAAACTTCTCAATATGAGAATGATAAAAGAGGTAAAGTTCCCTAGATGGCTAACCAATGTGGTGGTGATACAAAAAAAGAAATGAAAGTGGAGTGTGTGTGTGGATTACACGAATCTCAATAAGACTTGCCCTAAGGATCCTTTCCCTTCACCACGCATAGACTCGATGATAGATGCCACGGCAGGAAATGAGCTCCTAACATTCATGGATACTTCAGCCAGATTCCAAACAATACAAATGGAACCATCCGATCAAGAAGTTACTGCCTTCATAGCCCCTACATGAAAACATGAGGAAAACATAGCCCCTACACGAAGCTGAATCCATCCAAATGCGACTTTGGAATGAAGGCATACAAGTTCCTTTATTATATGGTCACCAAGAGGGGGATAAAAGTGAGTCTTGAACATATCAAACTCATAATTGATCTATGATCCCTAACTTTGACAAAAGATATTCAAAGGTTGACTATAAGAGTAACAATTCTAAGCAGATGCATTTTGAAGATATTCAGAGAGATGTAAACCCTTTTACAACATTCTTTAGAAAAAATATGGTGCGCTCGCGACTTGTATGTTGAGCTTTTGCCAATTTTGAAAATTGGTCACTTTTCCCCCCTATGAACCGTGTCTATTTTCTTTTGCATCCAAAGATAAATTTTACCTATAAACCCTCATTGAGAGAGTATTAAGAGTTAAAGGACGAAAGGGAATGATGAATCTTGTACGCTTACAAATTGTTGTAGATTAGAGTTACCTATAGATTTCATACCATCCACACAACTTCTTGTAGTTTATAGTTACTATAGATTTCATACCGTCAACACAACAAATATTTGGTGAATACCACATAATGGTCTTCACTCTTAATCATCATTTCTAACCCCAACAAGGTTCAGGATGTTCTATGTGCTTCTAAGGAATAGAAGGTTCCATTCACATAGTAATGGATAATCTTCACATAGACACATCTATAAAACAAACCATATGGTCTCTTTCTTCGACCCATCTTATATATACTACAGCCACGTCATGACCCGATGAATCATCCTAGCATTTTAAAAGTGTGAAGGCCAACAAAGAGACTAGTTACTAGAGCACTAGTTAGTTAGATATTACGCGTCAAATTAGACCACCACTTAAACAACTAGAATCTCCATGTATTTCCCCATAAACTTGAGGATAACAAAAAAGGCATTATTATCCTTAATTCCTTAATTGCCAAACTAGTTATGATCTATTTCTAAAACATATGTTACAGAAACAACGTGTTTCATAGGACATTATTTTTTTAAATTTCAACATTAGGAATTCTTAGGATGTTATAATTTATGATATCAATGGTATTTCACAAACAACTTATACTTTCTACAATATGACGAAACCATGTGGACACCAACACCAAGGCTAACAAGAGTACCAATATTGTCACTAGAAAACAAGCCTAGATCCTTCTATGCTAAGAAATGATGCATTAAATTTCCTACTTTCACATATATGGACATAGCCCTTACCTGGTAGAACAATCTCATCAAGCCCTTAGCTATCAGCACATTCTACACAATTTCCTGGGAGGAAGTAAAGAAAATATTCATGGCTAAATATTTCCCTAATGAAACTTACATGGTAGGAGTAGCTAACAATCTATCTATAATACCTAGGAAGTATTTGAAGACATCATAATAAAACTTGATGAAACCTCATTAAGCTTAGTAAATTAATGATATACACAACCTCAAGCCCCATAACTCCAAACTAGAATGTTAATTTCGAGATTCCCAAAGGAAGTGAACAATACACCAATGACTGCATGAATACTAGTCACTAAGTTACTAAATAGGACTTTAGAAACTAAGGTTAAAGATTCCCTCTTTGGGGAAAAGTATCGTAAGGCTCAAAAATCAAGACAAACTAAAATAAGGATCATTGAAATATATTTTCAGAAGAATGTCCATTGATACTCCTTGTTTGGTTGTGGGTATAGGGTAAAACCCTTAATCCGATTGCCTACTCAATCTTGAATTATATACGACTAGATAAACAAAATGACTTTAAAAAAAACCACATAGAAAATCATATGTAACAAGTTTTCCCCTAAATTTTCAAAGGTGCTCTTGTGAAAACTACCGCAAGCTAAATTTCAGGACAAAATTCTTTCAACAAGGGAAAATGTGATAATCTCCAAAAATTATCACAATCTTCAATTGCAAACATGATGAATGTCGACATAATAGCCTGCTATATAATATTTGATCATCTTTAAATAAAAATAAGAGATTATGCATTCCCAAAAGCCAAGAAATTAGGCATGCAAAAAGATGTATTGTTTTATAAAACTAATAATATATTTGGAAAGTACACATCGATGCGATTCCAAAAATAATAAGAACATAAAAATCGACTTCGTATGAGGAAGTTATGATTTTGTTTATGTTTTAAAATCAACCGCACACAAGAATGTGTGTTGTAAAAAGGTTATCGGGTGAGCTTTAGCCAAAACAATGTAAAGGATAATCGTACAAAACTACTGAGATAAAGGACACCTGCAACTGTGTGTATACGGGAGAGATGTGATTTTTGAAAGATCATTTATGGTACACCCTTTGAACTTTATAAAGTTTAATGAAACATTATAAAAACTAATTTATAATATTTATTTAAAAATTAATAACTTTATTTTTATCAGTTCAAGAATTCAATAACCATTGAATTTCAATTTCATTAAATGTCAAAGTGGCATCTTACAATAATAGATTTTAGCTATTGAATAACAACTAGACTTGCCACCTCATTCAATTCTATGATAAATAGTTTTATTTGACTTGAGATACCATATTACAAGATTTAAAGGCAATTGAGACGTATTGGCGGTGTGAGTTAATTATTACTTGACTTGACTTAGCATACTACAAGATTTGAATAGAAGACAAACCATGAGTTAATATATCGCTACTATTGCCTTAAGTGGCTACATGTTTCAAATAATATATCATCGCAAATGATTCCACCCTTGTTCTTCATTGTTTCCCATAATATGTTGCCCTTAATGGTATTGTCATTATTATTTGTTCTTATCGTTAAGGCATGAAGTGATCACCGGCAGCCGAATTGTGTGAGCCATGCCAAAGAGCTGATGATTCAATGGATTTTGCGAGGAGTTAAGGCTCGATGAAGAGCCTTGTCTATTTGGAGTTGCATCAAAGAGGAAGAGACTACCGACGAGTGAAAATTGCCTTTTATCTTTTATAAATAGTAAAATGACTAGCTTTATGTTGACATTACATGTAAGGCTATCCAAAACAGACATGGGGGTGGGTAGCATAGCCGCCCTAGCTACTTTTATTTTATATTTTATCATGTATCGTTTGTTTTATAAATAGATGATCATGTTGATTCATCTAAACAGACCTTCACACATCCATTACCCATCATCATTTCACTGTGTATATTGATATATTGAAATGATAAATTCTCTTTCTTAGATTATCTCTTAACTTATGTTGTTCATCATTAACTAACTTGGTTTTGATCGCAAGCTTTGTTATGATTCAAATAAGTATTATTTACTTGTTGATGTATTGTAAGATAACCTGTTGCTATATTATTTCCTTATTATTCTGCATTCTAATTGTTGTTGAGCATGCTTAAAGATCCATTGATATTAACTTATTCTGCATCTATCTCACATATTTTCAATAGTTTTTTTCTCAACAATTAATATCAGAGCTAGAGTGGTTGCTTTTTAATTTTATTTATAAACACAACTCGTTTTCAAAAGAAAAAACCTTGATTTAAAAGCACACCATTGTAAGTGAGTACCATCATTGGCATCAAATAATAGAGTGATATCTAAAAAGACTTGGAAATTGTGTTTAGAGATCTGTAGAAGAAGGACCACATGTTCCTAGTCTCACACCTATTCTCACTGATGGTGTCTATGTTGAACTTTGAGGAGATTAGCACGCCATGACAGACCTACTAACGACGATATTGAAAAAATGGGAAAAGATTATATACCCTTCTTTGAAATTTCATCTTGTGTTCCTCTAGATAGTTTTGATATTATCATTAACTATAAATTTGCCAAAGAAATTCGGGATGTACTCAAAAATCATTATGAAGGCACTGAACAAGCACAAGAAAAGAAGCTTACCACTACACTTAATGAGTTCAACAACTTGAAAGCACTGCCTGGTGAAAGTCTTGATGATTCCTTCAAGATATTCAACCCCGTTGTTATAAAGCTGTGAAATGCTGGTATAGTTAGAAGCAACCATGAAACAAATGTACAATTTTTAAATGGTTTGGGTAGACAGTGTACTATAAAAATAGATGAAAGTCGAAGGTGATTGCAAGATCAAAACTCTCTCTGTACAAACTCTATGGAGAGCTCCAAACACAAGTGTATAGATAAAAGACTTTGTGGATCTTGGTGGACCACTAGCACTTGTTGCTAAACCACCTCAGTTTCAAAAAGGATCTTAGTATCCTTACACCTGAGACTCCTCATATCAAACTCCATATAAAAACTTTTCTCAGTTATCTGAAGAAGATATGGAGCTAGAAGACGAAGAAGCTTTTCATAATACCTTAGCCCTTGTCAACTAACAGTTCAACCGACTTCAAGCAAATAACTTTCACAAAAACAAAAATTCACCAAACCAACCTTCAATAGAAAATACAACTCTCAAAACAACCCAACACACCACCCAACTTGAAGATACCACATGAATCCACCCTATCAGTGTTATTCTCAGAACACAAACCTGTGATGACCTTAAACTCCATTAAAACACCACATGAAGATAGATCTTAAGGCATCCACAACATCCAAGAAGAGAAAAAAAAGGATGGAGTTCTCATCTGTCACAAGTGTCATAAATAGAATCACTTCGCAAGATACTGTAAAGACAATGTTGTCAAGGACAAAGCATTCTACCTCAAAATGGCTCAGGAGATGGAAGATGAAAAAAAAAGGGAAGGCATTGGTAGCTCAAGTTCAAAGAGACCACCAAGTTTCGTCTTCAAGGGATGAAGATGATGAACCATAAAACAAGAGAAAAGGAGGAAAGATATGTCTTGTTGCAACAGAGGAAGTTGGTTCAACCAATATGGAGAAGAACTACTTCTACATGGACAAAAAAGGAATTTTCAACATCATGGAACAGGTAAAATTTGAGATTTGGAAAAATCATTATAAAATGAATGAATGTGAACCTCGTTTAGATAGGCTAACTCAAATGTGTGGTGATGTCACACCCTAAAACCGGAACGGTAGAAACATTCTGGGGTGGAGGACGTCATATCAACTATCACAACATATGTAGTATAGTAATCAAAGTACAACAACCATTGGATTAATAGTAATAATTTTACATAGGTTACATTTAATAACAATATTGAAGTAAATACATAGAATAACATAAAGTGCATCTCGGTACAAGGTTGTCTTCACAAAAGCTCCCGGAGTGTACCTGCCTACTGACGACCTGAGAATACAAGTTATTTTGAAAGCGAGCATCAACATTTTAATGCTGGCGAGTTCATAAGTATTTAATGACATTGGTTATAAATACATGTTATACTTCAAAATAATCTCACTAGGTGATGGTGACTTGAGTTTACAGAGTATTAGAATCCATTCCAGAAAATCCTATATTTTCTAATAAAAGTAGTCTTCTACCAAGACCCAATTGTTTTATGTTTAAACCAAGGAGTATCTTTACTAAAAGCAGTCTTCTACCAAGACCCGACCATTTTATGTTTAAGGAGTAATTTTCCCAAAATTACTATCATTATCAAAATATAGTTTATACTTTAAAGAATATGTGAGAATATCACAAGCAAAAGTAACAGGGAAAATAATATTTTACCTCAGCAGTAACATTACTGGCTAAAAGTAAATAAAATAAAGACTCCAGGTGGTATTGGATGAACCATATGCCTTGCAAAGCCTAAAGGAATGGATTATAGACTCTAGACGGTATTAAGTGAACAACACGCCTCGGAGAATCTAAAAGAATGAAATATAGACTCCAAGAAGTCTTAATTGAACAATACGCCTCGGAGAGTCTAAAAGAATGAAGACTCCAGGAAGTATTAAGTGAACAATACGCCTCGGAGAGTCTAAAACAGCCTTTAATCTTATGTAGATTAGTTTAACAGATTAAAATGTGGCCTAATATATAACTAGGAAAATATATCATGATGGTTTCATATATAGAAAATACCGTGATAATACTTCTTACCTTAAAGCCATGATTTCTAAGGTAAATGTAAAGATACTCATAACCATACTGATTGACGATCGAATACTTGACAACTTGTTAGTGTTGGAATGAATGTCACATTTCTCACCCCTTGGCTTGGTTGGCAAGGACTATAGCTAGTAGTCAGGATGTGGGAGTGTTTGTCCCGTATAGATCTATACACACAATGCCCGCTCTCCCTCCAGGAGACTCTGGTTACCAACTTGACAATGGTGGAATCTGCGTCATGAGGATGTATCTCATGTTTTGATATCTATAAACCTTTCCTTTTACTAAAAAGTATATGTTTTAGAATATAGATATAACTAAGTTCTCCTTCATGAATGTTATGGTTGGTTTCTAAACTATACATATTATCTGGATGCCTTTGCTATCTAAAGGTCATGAATTGCTTGATGGAACTTTTATAACTATATATGTATACATAATATATAACTAATATTTAAACAACCTTCGGACGAGTAACCGTTACCCTAAATCCACATCCAAACGAGGAAAAGGAATTAAAGCGAGCTAGCCTTCCTAAGTCCTTCAAACATTACTTATATAATTATACATATGTAGTCATGCATTTGACAATATAAAAGTATAAAAAGAAGTTTTTGGTAAAAACTTTGGAAAATCTATAAATAAGAATTTAGGACTTGATGTCAGTTTATAAAAACAAGATTTGAAAACATTTAGTTGGATAAAAATAGTTTAACATGCAAAAATCTATCTGCTAGCCAGTTATTAATCACATGTGATTGATTTAATAACTTACTAGTTCAACTTGTATTCCCCCCAATAAAAGCATTTAAAATCATTTAAAAAGGTTGATTAAGGGGTATGAACTCACCTAAGTGGGTGATTCAAATGAATGGATGGTATATGATGCTAAGTGTCAAGTGAGGACTTGAACACACACGCGAATCCTATTTAACATATAGTGATACATTTAAGTATCTAATTAGTCATTTAATAACTAATTATGCAAGTAAATACATCCTAATGCATGAAAACACTTTGCTACAAGTGCTAGGAGTACTAAGGGTTGCGTATAAAGAGAGTATGGCATCATATTGGAGTTTACTCCTCAAATGGTGGCCCATATGGGTGTTTACGGTTTCTGGACCACCTCCCCCATGAGTTTATGGCCGTAAACTCATGGAAGTGATGCCACTGGGTGTTTAAAGGTACTAAACCACTCAAGGAACTAAGCTAGACTCGAATAAAAGGCTAAGGAAGTGACTAGGGCTCAAAACGACCCTTCTTTGGAGTTTATGGTATTTGGACCACTCCTTGCAGTTTACGGTCAAAGACACATGGGTTTACGGCCGTACACTCATTTTTTCCCTTCCATATCGTGTTTTGGTGTTTCTAGCTTATGCATGCAAGGTTCTAGTCACTTATACAAGCCATAGAAGTTGTTAAGGGCACTTAAACTAAATTAGAAGGTGTTTACGGTTCGATGAGATATTCTTGAACCGTAAACATATATTTCCTTGTTGATCTTGATGTTCTTCAAGGGTTTAACATGTATTCTACGCCAATAACTTGACAGTAGGAGTGTACTTACTTATAGGAAGTTCGAAAGAGTGTTTGGAGCCCAAGAACACTAGTGTGTTTTCTTGGTGTTCTTGGTGTTTTGAATCACATTTGAAGATCTAAGATAAGATGATATTTCCACGAATGAAATCGAGTATAAACACTAGATAAGGTGTTGTATGAACGAATCTAGGAAGAAAACGCTTACATTTTGGTGGATTTGTCAGAAAAGTGATATGATACTTGAGAGAAAATTCTTCGTGTTCTTGAGATGGAAAGTGAAAAATGAGCTAAAAATGACTAAGTGTCATATTTATACTCTTTGGGGTTTACGGCCGTAAAGTCCTTGTTTACGACCGTAAACTCAAAACTTTTGGAGTATTGCAGCTTACGTGATACACAACAAACTCTAAAGTATACCTCCTTTTATTTTTCCACTTGACGAATATAAAATAAATTATCAACGGACTTAAAAGCGACCAAAAAGGTTTTATGATGAATTTGGCTAATTTTTGATGTGCTTGATTGTGGAGTTTATACAAATGAAAATTTTTGGATGTCACATCATCCCCCGTTAGAGGGAATTTCCTCCCGAAATTAGAGTCCAAGCACATACGCATATGCAATTGAGTGAAGCAAAGATAAGGATACTTTAGTTTCATCAGATCCTCACGCTCCTAGGTGAATTTAGGTCTTCGCTTGATGATCTAACATACCTTAACTACTGGGATACGGCTTTGTTTGGGTCACTTGAGCTCTCTCTATATGATTTCTATGGGTTCTTACATGAAGTTGGGCTTTCATTGATTTCGATCTTGACGAGTGGGATTTCGAGAGTTACATCGGACAAGCACTTTTTCGCATCTAAGACGTGGATAGATTTGGGTGAAATTTATGGAATTTCAACAATAGTTGTGGTCCGACGGGGGTTGGACCAATTCTTATCAATAATCTCAGATGGTCCTAAACTCTTGGGAAGATAGAGCTTTTCAGTACTTATAACATAGTGTACTTTCATGATTAGATCATCACTTGGCGTGATCGCCATTCTGATGTTCAAAAAGTTTTCTCTTACTAGGGTATGGTTCTCCGAGTTGGTTCTTAGAAGGCTCAAGTCATCTTCGGATTCGTACTTCCTAGTAGATGGCTTTCGTAGGTTTTTCCGGATCATGTGAGTTATTGACTATGTACTGGCCTCTATTGGTTATGTGACATCTATCTCGACCTAGTGCAAAATGGACTTGCACTTCTTACTCTTGAGGTGTTTCTAATAGAAACTCTCAAAGTCGGTGTGATAGGGGGGGAGTTTACCAGACGATGCTTAGAAAATTTAAATTTTCATTATCATCTAATAGATGCTTTCACAGCATGATCCCTAATCGGAAAGAGTCATGCTCTTACTCGCTTCGCTATTTCATGGATAGCAGTCTCCGATTAGGGCTAACATAGCCCTTAGAGATTTTCAGAAGTGTTGGACTATTTCAGGAGGTGGTTCTTCAATTTCTTTTGAGATAGTATTCTTTGGAACACGTAGTAGTCCAACGAATCTCTAAGACTTGGCCCATACTTCGATGGGTCGGCTCCTTCCAGTTTGTAGGAAACACACGTTTCTTGTATAACCCATCGGCTAACACCTAGACTGGTGTCGAGTCTACTATCTCTTTATGATCTGGGTTATAAGGATTAACGCAACATACCATTTTACTTTATTCAAGTATTCTTGGTTGCGGAGGTGGTCATGTGGTCCTTAGTATTTTAGTTTTAACTTTGGAGAATGAAGTCTATCATCTATAGGGCGATGGTGACTTCTCTCGCGTGAGGAGGCGGTGTGTCCTAGGCGCTACTCGTCTATAACTGGATGGACAAAGTGCCCGAGTAGTGCGAGTATCTTTTGCAACTAATCTACCGGTGTTACCGATTTTTCTTTATCTATTTTAAATCTAGATAGCATAGGGTTCTGTCACTCAGAACCTCTGATTTTTCTCATCCATTTCTCTCAGAGTTTTAACCTGTCACAGCTTTCAGGTTTTTGGGACTACTGTTGAGATGCTTAATTTGTGGGATTAAGTGAGAATGGGTGGGCATAGTCAATGTTTTTGACTCTTACGACTTGAGTTACTTTTACTGACTGAGGGTGTTAGCTACTATGTTGGATTAACCGGGATGACGACAAATTTTGGATTTGTGGTCATTTTAGTAGCTCGATCCATAGTAGTTTTCTTGACTCCAGCTCCTTTTCTATGGGACAGGATGAAGATTCTTATGATAAGGTTCGTGGTCGACCTCATACTCAGCTTAATTACTAATACTCGGTGTATGCAAGTCATATATAATTGAGATTTGATGGGATGTTTAGATGTGTGGCCCCACCCCAGACCCACAACCAAACGAGGAACAGGGAGTAGGGAGGAAGCACACATCTTAAATCTTATTGATCTAAATTATATACCACTCTAATGCATATACTCAGTAGTAGTAAGTTAATCCCATGAGTTCTTTCTCTTGGTTCACGAACTTGATTGTGCGATGCAAACAACCTTTCTGGGGAATGTATTGAGTAGGGTTCGGGCGGTTATGGTCTTCCTGAGAATCTGCGGTGTCTTCCGCTTCTGGTTTTAATGTCTATGGAGGGGGTTGGTTAACAACACGTGGTACCCTTCTCCTGGGTACTTCGGAAGGCTTGGATACGAGCGACGACTGATGGTTCACATTAGGTTTTCTTATCACTTTTGGAAGAATCTTTATTTGACACATAGGCTATGGTGAAAGTTCTCTTTACACAGCACTAGGAATTTTTCACATGGTCGCACCAAGTCAAACCATGATTGATGGCAATGTCGAATTTAATAAACATCGACATGATGTGAAATGAAGAACGATAGGACCATGTGCTGAACAGGGCACACAAGTTCTCAGCATCTCGGGTTTCGTCCATGGTATCACTATCGTGGATACTTGGACCGATAGAATTGACACGGAACTCTAGGGGGTCCTAATGTTTTGGAATAATGTACTTTTCATGAATGGATTTCTCACGAGGCCTCTCAATAATCGCCTAATATACGCTAGTCATGCATAATCAAGATTACAAGGACTTTTGACTGAGCGACTCCGCCGAAAATCCACAACCAAACGAGGAACAAGAGATATGGCAGTATCACTCACTCGAGGTGTATCAATCTTAATTATAAATGGCCTTAACATATATACCAACCCATCATAGTTTTACCTGATGGGTTTTTAAGTTTTTCAATCGTGCTATGACTTTCACTTTAAAGTTCTCGGTTAGACTCCTCCTGCGCCTTTATCATTTCTTTCAGTTGGGCGGTCCCTCTTGAGGTGTCCAATTTCACCACATAGGTGGCATACTGGACTGGTCCCAACATTGGTGGTTGATGTAATGAACTCGACTAGGGTTCTACAGATACGAGTGGTATGCCCCTTCCTGATGCATCTGACGCAAAGGAATTCTCGACAGATACCATGATGATGGTAGCTACACTTGCTGCAACGGTGGAGGTTTCCCAAGTATGGTCTTCCAGGTTTCGAGATAGAAGGGTTGACAGGGGTATTGACTACCTCAGCTCGTTGCCCTTTGGGAGGTCGTTGAGTCGAGGTACTTCCCTCCTTCTTCTTAAACTTTCTTTTCAGTGGATTTGGTTGGGGTTCTTGGGTGGCTTTACACATTGGTGCTGGTTGCTGTTGTCCATTGCTTTGATCGAGATTCTCGATAGGGCTCTTGCTAACATTGGCATCGTTAGCATTCTAGTGAGCCATGACAGCTGTTACGGCTATGGAAACTGCAGCTAGAAACGTAGCATCATCGAATTGAAGGAACAATGTCTTACCAGCGGGTTGGTTACGTTTCATTGGAGGCATGGTTTTTCATATAAGAAAAGGAACACAAACCGATGAGAGACGATGGTTAAACCTAGACGTATCTTTCTTTATTATGATAGGCATAAATTTTTCCGCGCTTTGATTTATGGTTATCTGAGCGTCGACCTACATCCCTATGATGCAGTCTGAGTAACAAGGTAGGATTAAGTGTATTGGAAAACCATAAAATGGGGGTTTTTCCTACTAATTTATCTTTATAGTGGAGAGGTTCACTCTCCGGTTTTGAAAAGACCTGAGAGAAGTTCGGAACGATGATCATAGGAGAAAAGGCTCATGAAAACTTATGGCTAAACACTCTCAATCGAGGTTTTGAGATCCGATTTATTCGTATTAATTGCGACGGGAAAAACGGTTTGCCTAGCACATAGTGTGAGTAGTGAAATCACTAACTCACTAAATTGTATTATTTTATGGATTTGTTAGAGTGATGATAAGGAGGAAAAGACACTTCTCGGGTTCCATGCATTGGCTCCCTCTGTCCACCTCTTATCCCTGACTGGAACAGGCGTTGGTTTCCTTCAGATACTTACCTAAGGTTCTCTTCTCTTGTAGACATATTGAATCTTCACTACGTCTTACTTCCGATTCTGACTTTGAGTGTCATCACTTCATGATGGATGAATGGAATCTCAGAAGTTCCGACAAATTTCCCACTAATGTCCCTAAAAGGTATAGGCACATGGTGTTTTCAATAGTCTCATACCTGTTCATGTATTTCCTAATTGAAAATCTTCTCAATGAACCTCTTCTAGGTTTGTATCGACTCTTCTGCTGATTACTGAAGTCGATATGGTTTTCTAAGAGGGTTTGTGTAAGAATGGAAATGTCTAATAAATCCCTAAGAGATTATTAAAACATTTCGCTGGGTGATCCACATCGAGTCCTGCTACAATCACGTAGTGTACACAAATCATATAGAACTTAGATCTGACAGGCCTTCGAATATGTGATATTACTCTATATCGACATCTAATCAAGGAAAAGAATGTAGAGCGAAACCACACATTCTTAGCCTATGATATCCTTACTATATATAGCCTTGGAAGTATACACTCAGAAATCATAGGTCTATCAATAAAGATCTCTTTCAGTTTTTCATACAAGGTTATTTATGGTTCCTAAATTACTCCTATAGTATTTTAATTACAACTTAGATTCTTATCTTCTGAACATGATTTTGGGTTTATTGAAAATCTTTTAGTATCATTAAATACTCCTATAGTATTTTAAACTTTTTGCTTGGCTCTAGCATTCCTATTTGGTAAGTTTCAGATTTGTTTCAATACCACCATCATTCCCAAGCACACATTAGTCGCATCTCGAATAAATATAGCTGATCAGGTTATATTTATTCTAGCTTACGATTACATAACTGCCCAGGTTTGACGGGAATATTCAACATCCAAATACTTTTATTCTTATTCTTCCCATGATACTTGCTCGGGTTTTTATATTCTGGATGTTCTTATACTTTTGTAAAATATGGTTATATTTTAAAGTATAATTCTTGGTTAGAGTGTTTTATCCCAATGTATTTATAGGTTGTATATCTTTTATGATTTGATATACTGAGCTCACTATAAACAATGCTCTGATACCAATCTGTCACACCCCAAAACCGGAACGGCAGAAACGTTCTGGGGTGGAGGACGTCATGTCAACTATCACAACATATGTAGTATAGTAATCAAAGTACAACAACCATTGCATTAATAGTAATAATTTTACATAGGTTACATTTAATAACAATATTGAAGTAAATACAGAGAATAACATAAAGTGAAGCTCGGTACAAGGTTGTCTTGACAAAAGCTCCCGGCGTGTACCTGCCTACTGACGACCTGAGAATACAAGTTATTTTGAAAGCGAGTATCAACATTTTAATGCTAGTGAGTTCATAAGTATTTAACAGAATTTGGTTATAAATACATGTTTTACTTCAAAATAATCTCGCTAGGTGATGGTGACTTGAGTTTACACAGTATTAGAATCCTTTCCAGAAAATCCTATATTTTCTAATAAAAGTAGTCTTCTACCAAGACCCAATTGTTTTATGTTTAAACCAAGGAGTATCTCTACTAAAAGCAGTCTTCTACCAAGACCCGACCGTTTTATGTTTAAGGAGTAATTTCCCCAAAAAGTACTATCATTATCAAAATATAGTTTATACTTTAAAGAATATGTGAGAAGATCACAAGCAAAAATAAAAGGGAAAATAATATTTTACCTCGGCAATAACATTGTTGGCTAAAAGTAAATAAAACATAGACTCCAGGTGGTATTGAATGAACCATATGCCTTACAAAGCCTAAAGGAATGAATTACAGACTCCAGACGGTATTAAGTGAACAATAAACCTCGGAGAGTCTAAAAGAATGAAATACAGACTCCAGGAAGTATTAAGTGAACAATACGCCTCGGAGAGTCTAAAAGAATGAAATACACACTCCAGGAAGTATTAAGTGAACAATACGCCTCCAAGAGTCTAAAATAGCCTTTAATCTTGTGTAGATTAGTTTAACGGCTTAAAATGTGGCCTAATATATCACTAGGAAAATATATCATGATGGTTTCATATATAGAAAATACCATGATAATACTTCTTACCTTAAAGCCATGAATTATAAGGTAAATGTAAAGATACTCGTAACCGTACTGATTGACGATCGAATACTTGATAAATTTATGGCATCGGAATGAATGTGACATTTGTCAACCTTTGGCTTGGTTGGCTGGGACTATAGCTAGCAATTAGGATGTGTGAGTGTCTTTCTCGTATAGATCTATACACACAATGTCCGCTCTCCCTCCAGGAGACTCTGGTTACCAACTTGACAATGTTGGAATCCGCGTCATGAGGATGTATCTCGTGTTTTGATTTCTATAAACCTTTCCTTTTACTAAAAAGTATATGTTTTAGAATATAGATATAACTAAGTTCTCCTTCATGAATGTTATGGTTGGTTTCTAAACTATGACTATTATAGTTTACTTGAGAGGTTACCTGATGCCTTTGCTACCCAAAGGTGATGAATTGCTTGATGGAACTTTTATGACTATATATGTGTACATAATATATAAATAATATTTAAACAAACTTTGGACGGATAACCGTTACCCTAAAGCTACATCCAAACGAGGAAAAGGAATTAAAGCGAGCTAGCCTTTCTAAGTCCTTCAAACATTACTTATATAATTATACATATGTAGGCATGCATTTGACAATATAAAAGTATAAAAAGAAGTTTTTGGTAAAACCTTTGGAAAATCTATAAATAAGAATTTATGACTTGATGTCAGTTTATAAAAACAAGAATTGAAAACCTTTAGCTGGATTAAAACAATTTAACATGCAAAAATCTATTTGCTAGCCAGTTATATATCACATGTGATTGATCTAATAACTTACTAGTTCAACTTGCATCCCCCCCCCCCTAAAATCATTTAAAATCATTTAAAAAGGTTAATTAAGGGGTATGAACTCACCTGACGTGGGTGATTCAGATGAACGGATGGTATAGTATGCTAAGTGTCAAGTGAGGACTTGAACACACACACGAATCCTATTTAACATATAGTGATACATTTAAGTATCTAATTAGTCATTTAATAACTAACTATGCAAGTAAAGACATCCTAATGCATGAAAACACTTTGCTACAAGTGCTAGGAGTACTAAGGGTTGCATATAAAGAGAGTATGGACTCACATTGGACTTTACTCCTCAAATGGTGGCCCTTATGGGTGTTTACGGTTTCTGGAACACTTCCCCCATGAGTTTACAGCCGTAAACTCATGGAAGTGGTTCCATTGGGTGTTTAAAGGTCATAAACCACTCAAGGAATTAAGCTAGACTCGAATCAAAGGCTACGGAAATGACTAGGGCTCAAAATGGCCCTTCTTTGGAGTTTACGGTCCTTGGACCACTCCTTGGGAGTTTACAGTCATAAACACATGGGTTTACGGCCGTAAACTCATATTTTCCCATCCATTTCGCGTTTTGGTGTTTCTAGCTTATGCATGCAAGGTTCTAGTCACTTACACAAGCCATAGAAGGTGTTAAGGGCACTTAAACACCATTGGAAGGTGTTTACGGTTTTGGGAGATCTTCTTGAACCGTAAACACATATTTCCTTGGGGATTTTAATGTTATTCAAGGGTTTAACATGTATTCTAAGCCAATAACTTCATAAGAGGAGTGTACTTACTTATAGGAAATTCGAAAGAGTGTCTGGAGCCCAAGAACACTAGTGTGTGTTCTTGGTGTTTTGAAGAACACTTGAAGATCTAAGAAAAGAAGAGATTTCCATGGATGAAATCGAGTATAAACACTAGATAAGGTGTTATATGAACGAATCTAGGAAGAAAACGCTTACATTTAGGCGGTTTTGTCGGTAAAGTTATATGATACTTGAGAGAGAATTCTTAGTGTTGTTGAGTTGGAAAGTGAAAAATGAGCTAAAAATGACTAAGTGTCATATTTATACTCTTTGGGGTTTACGGCCATAAACTCCATGTTTACGACCGTTAACTCCAAACTTTTGGAGTTTCGCGGCTTACGTGATACACGACAAACCCTAAAGTATACCTCCTTTTATTTGTCCGCTTGACGGAATATAAAATAAAATACTCAACAGACTTAAAACCGGCCAAAAATGTTTTAAGATGAATTTGGCTAATTTTTGATGTTCTTGATTGTGGAGTTTATACAAATGAAAATTTCGGGTTGTCACAGCAGACATCCTTACAGATTATGGAAAAGCCTTAGATGAAAAGAACATAGCAACCTAAGAGCTATATCACTTGAGAGGAAGACTAGAAGAAAAAAAGCTTAAGGTCATTATGCTAGAAAGGAAATTGTTATTAGAAAAAGATGTTATATTACTTTGTGAGACTCATTTAGATATAACTTTCATCAATGGGATTTAGCCCACAATGAAATTATACATTTGAATATTTTAAGAGATCAATTGTTTAACGATAGCGAGGCTATTGAGAACTTTGTGAACAATGGATCTGTTGATAACTCTTATAATTGGGGATGGTCCAATGGTTAATCCACCAGAGAGAAATCTCCACCATGGTTTGATGACGATCATCCTTATGTCCCACCTAACCAGACCCTTCAGTATCCCATAAATGAGAAGACCTATCATGAGGACTTACGATGTCATTTTGGAAAACTTCATGCCCTTAGCAATGACTGCGTCAGATAGCAAATCCTCCAATCAAGAACCTATGAAAATTACCAGTAGCTACCTACCACTGGAAGAATCCATCCAAGATCTAGTTTCATGGTGGATGAGGAAATCAGTATGGAAGG
The DNA here is from genome assembly GCF_052625555.1 of Lactuca saligna. Taxonomy (NCBI): domain Eukaryota; kingdom Viridiplantae; phylum Streptophyta; class Magnoliopsida; order Asterales; family Asteraceae; genus Lactuca; species Lactuca saligna. The sequence continues at coordinate 109,550,234 of NC_136421.1, read as the reverse complement.
ACCTGACACACCTTCAACCTCAAAGGTTGAAGATGAAATAATCTTACAAAAATCAGACTTACCTTCTAAGTCCACTGAGGACTTACACATCTCATGCTCTGCCATACCCTAGTCTTTATCCAAAACAGGCATCTCACCAAAGACCTCTGTTAAGACAACATCCAAAATTCAACTGCTTCCTCAAGGGGTAAAAATGAGCAAATTTGAAATTGTCCAATGCTCTCAATTTCATGCACTTTATATTTCTGATGACTCATCTCCCAGACCTATACCAAAGACTCAAGTTTTCAAAAGCAAAAGACCAAAATTGAACAACTCATATGTTTTTTCACAAACATAAGAGGAAAAACATGCTTTGAAAAGGGAAATTAAAACTTGATTGGAAAAAGGGAAAGATTAATCAAATTTCCAAACAAGAATTTCAAGGAATAAGGTTTTATTAGAACCTGCAGAGGAAAATGATTTCAAAATCACTCTGCGGTAGGCAAATCATTTCAAAAACACTCTATGGTAATCAAATCATTTCAAAATCGCTATACGGTTAACAAATCTTTTCAAAATCGTTCAGAAGCAGAGAAAACTTTTTTAGAACAACTATACAGTAGCTAAACCTTTTCAAAACAACACAAGTTTAGAAACCTTGTCTAAACTCTCTTCAGTAAAGGATAAAAAACTAAAAGGTCGTTTTCAAACTATTAGAGGACTCTTTGGTCACCCAAAAATCCAATATTAGACAAGGACACAAGTCTGCAGTCCTTTTCCATCTTAGTCAAAAGAAAAACAAGACTCCTGAAAAGCAAAAGACAAAGTCTATCATGTGGGTCAATGAAAAGAAAATTACCTTGGGTTTCTACCTACTTTTGAAGAAGACACATCACACCCTAATCTCTGTTTCCAAACAAAAGACTAAAAATTTTGGACCAATTATCAAACAAAGTTGGATAGAAAAGTCTATCCCTCAATCCCAAGTCAAAACATCACACATCACCATCACTCCCATGCATTCACATGGTAAGAACTTTTTGTACATTGTTACGGGCCGCAAACAAGTTTGGGTGCCTAAAATAAATCAATGGTTGCGTAGGAAATGTGCGACAAGGACCATGAAGAAGAATGGTTAATTAATAGTGCCTTCTCCTTGCACATGACATGCAGGTTAGAATACCTTCATGACTTTATACCAGTCACTGCTGGTGGAAATGTTACTTTTGAAAACAAAGCAAATGGAAAAACTGAGGGTTATAGTGTTCTGACTACGGGAAACTTCACTATTCAACGAGTAGCTTGTGTGGAATTTGATGACGAATATTGTTATATCATGAAAAGTAATAGAGAGAAATGTCTTATAAAGTCTAAAACTGAAGGCACAATGTATCATCTACACGTCTCTTTGATTATTGGCAAGACACAAATATGTTTACTATCGAAAGCATTTTCCAAGTTAGTTGGCTACGACACTAGAAATTTACCCATCTTAACTTCCAATATATCAATAATTTGGTGATTGGAGGAATCGGGCGAGGGTTTCCTATCCTCAAATTCAACAATGACACTCTTTTCTTTTCTTGTGAGTGTGGTAAAAAGAATAAAGTAAACCATCCATTGATCATAGACCCTCAATTGTCGAACCCTTGGATTTATTGAACACTGATCTTTGTGGTTCGTCAATTGTAGTCAGTCTCCATCATAAGAAGTACATCCTAGTGATAATTGATGACTTAACTCATTTTACTTGGGTCTTCTTTCTTAGACTTAAGTCAGAAATACCAGAGATCCTGGTCAACTTCATCAAAGAAATTAAACTTCAAATCAAGCATCCCATAAGGAAGATACAAAGTGACAATGGCACTGAATTCACTAATCAAATTTTAAATAACTTTCTTGTATCTAACAGAATCTCTATTAATTTATATGCTCCTTACACACCACAGAAGAATGGCATGGTAGAAAGAAGAAATAAAACTCTAGTTGAGGCTGCAAGGTCCATGCTTAATTTTACAAATCTACCTCTTTATTATTGGGTAGAGGCAGTGGCAACTACTTGCTTTGTTCAAAATTAAAGCATCATCTTCAAATGTCTGAATAAGACTCCATATTAAGGACCAAGAAAACCCAATGTATGTTTGTTTCATATCTTTGGTTGTAGGTGTTTTGTGGTCAACAACAAGTATCATCTCAACAAGTTTGCTCTAAAATACGATGAAGGCGTCTTCTTGGGGTATTCAACAAATAAAGTTGCTTACAGAATTCTAATCCGATGAACAAGGGTGATAATTGAAATTTTTGATGTGAAGTTTGATGATTTCTATATCTGGAAAACTGCTCCAATTAATGAAACAAAGTTCATTTTGGAAAATGACATTCCAACTAACTCCGGTAAACTATGATGCTCTCTTTGATCCACGTGAAACTACAAGACTTTTAGAGATACTGGTATCTCCGGTAGTGCAATTACAACATTCTGAAGTAGTGGGGCCTTCATTTTATGACAACTCCTCATTCAATACTTTTACCTTGCATATTGAGGGGGAAAGCTCAAATCCTCCACTTATCACAACCATCAAAGTTCCAGTAATTGAAGACATTGCTTCGGTAGCTTTTCCTAAAAACAACAACCTATCAAGTGTCTCTGATGACTCCAATGACGAAGAAGTTAAGAACATAAATACCGCAATTGACCCCATAATAGTAACCCTACCCTCAATCTAGGGGGAACCTTCGCTATCAGTCGATGAACCAATTCCAATAGTTCAAGATTTATCTACGGGATGTTTTCATGTAGATGGGGAACAAATTCAAAATGTTCATCCTATTCGTCAATCTCGTGAAGTAGAAGACATTACCTCCGATGCAACTGTTGAACATCATCAACCACATCTACACATCTGGGCAAAAGATCATCCACCTGGTCAAATAATAGGAACTCCTTCTTCGATTACAAAAACTCGATCATGTACTAATTTAACTGAACAATGTCACCATGCATCATTCATGTCATCAACTGAGCCCAGAACAATCAAAAAAGCTCTTCTGAAACATAACTGGATCGTTGCAATGCAAGAAGAGCTGGTTGAATTCAATAGGAACAAAGTTTGGAAACTTATCCCAAAGCCAAAGGGACATACCATAGTCAGAACTTGTTGAGGTTTTAAGAAAAAATTGGATGAATCTGGTGTGGTTATTTAAAATTAATCCTAATTGGTGGCGAAAGGGTATAGTCAATTAGAAGGAGTTGGATATGATGAAACATATGCTCCATTTGCAAGGCTCGAGGCCATACATATCTTCGTGACATATACGGTGAACAAGAGTGTTAAAGTTCATTTAATCGATGTAAAAAGTGCTTTCCTCAATGAAGAACTGAAAAAATAGGTATATCTACAACAACCTCCAAGTTTTGAAAGCCTTGATCTTCGTCATTACTGCTACAAATTAGAAAAGGTTCTATATGGCTTGAGGCAGGCACCCGGAACCTGGTATGAAATGCTATCCCCATTTCTATTCAACTGTAGATACAAGCATGGGGTCATTGATCCTACCCTTTTCATACATTCAAATGATAAGAAGCTACTGGTTGTCCAAATCTATGTCGATGATATTATTTTTGGCTCTATGACTCAAGTAATGGTCGATCACTTTGCTTGGCTCATGACAAGTAAGTTTCAAATGAGCATTAGCATATAGATTACTTCTTTCTTGGTCTTCAAATCAAGAAGGTCCATCAAGGAATCTTCATTCATTAAGAAAAGTATACTGCAAAACTTCTAAATAAATACTTACCGAATAACTTCTCTTTGGCAAAGGTCGTAATGGCCTTTGGTTACAAATTTCAACCAATCCCACTGGAGAGCCATTAGATCACAAGGTATATTGAGGAATGATAGGTTCTCTAATCTACCTGACCACAAGTAGACCATATATTTTCTTCACAGCAAGGTCATCCTAAGGTATCTCATCTAAATTTCATAAAAAAAATATTCAAATACCTCAAAGGGATCACAGCTCTAGATCTTAGGTACCCAGTAGGAAACGAATTCAATCTTCAAGCTTTCACAGACTCATATCACACATGATGCAAATTAAATAGAAAAAGCAATTTCAGAGGATACTGATTTGTAGGTGGAATATTAGTTAGTTGGTCCTCAAGGAAACAAAACTATGTTTCACCCTTTACTACACAAGCATAATATGTTGCAACATCCAGCTGTTGCTCACAAGTTTTTTGGATGAAACCCCAACTCTTGGATTATGGCTATAGGATGATAAGGCTACCAATCTATTGTATTTCAGAAAGTGTTATCGCTATTTCACTTAATCCTATTCATCACTCATAGATGAAGCACATGGAATTATGGTATCACTTCATCAAAGATCATATTATTAAAGGTGACATCAAACTTATTTTTGTTCCAACTGACGAGGAAATAGTGAATTTTTTTACCAAAGCTCTTGATGCAACAAAACTAAATGGGTTTTTGGAAATGGTAGGAATGATGAATCCTGACCCTTAGTTTTACTTACAAGGATGAATGGTGAAGACCTCGTAGTCTTCGCATCTAATTAACAGATATGCTTTACTAATATTATTCTCATAAAATCTTTGAAGCACATTTATTTTTCTATGTTTTCTTAGTTCATTCCTCTTTGGTCTAAATATTGAGCACATATCTCATAAATTACTCTTTGACATTTCTACATACCGAAGACTCTTTATGACTTATGTACTCTATGGGTATTTTTACTGTTTTTATCTATAACCTTTTGATTTAGTTACTCTTCTGTATTGTCAATATCAAAGCATTACCTCTTGCATCATACCATAATTAGTCCCTTAAGTAACATTGAAGTCTTATTTTTTGTCTGACAATAAACAAAGGTTTTTTTGTTTGTATGCTATTTAATGAATCAGAACATTTAATTTTTACAAAGGAATGTTTTTATTCCATTCACTAAATATGATTTTAACACATAAACAATATCTTTACAATACACCAATCTGTTTCCTCTTAAAGTAAAATATAGTTTTCAATAAAAGATTTTCCAAAACCCGAATTGAGGTGACTGTTCAAACCTTTTTACCACCAAGAGATGAAAATTTCAAAACGTCTTATCCACATCTCTTATAGTTTTACCACACCTCAACCCATATTTACCTCTTTCATCATTTGAAACATTTAGTGCACCCATTTAGCATTATATGCAGGCCATTTTTGGATTTCTTTTTCTTTAAATTAATTAATTTCAACTAGTTTTGGTTTTTAATAGCTGGCAAAAAAATATTTACAATATTGATAACTTTTCAAAATATCCCTCCTTTTCCGCCCAAGAAAGCTTTTACAATCTCTGAATCTCTCTCTGTCTCTCTCTCTCTCTTGCACTAAAACTTTTCCAGCAAGTTCTTCAAAAAAATCTCCGATCAAAAATGGTGAAATCAGGTGTTTCCAAAAAAACAAGCAAAACCAATACATTCTACATCCATTGTGAAAACTCCCAGACCGACGATTACTCCAAGCAACTATCGGGTGATATTCCAAGATCATGATCTCTATGATGAATCAATCAAGATCGTGAACAGATAGATGGAGAAACATTTGATCTTCAATGCGTTCAACTCAACGACTAGCATTGTTCCCCTGTTGCTTCTATTTAAGTGTGTTTTCTCAACCTACTAACCACGAGATGATCCTGAAATCATCAATTTCATTCTCGCCAATGACTCGATTGCAATGCTCACCAACGCCAGATTCTTGAATTCTATCAATGTCCATGTAACTTCAAAGACCGTCTTCAAGAGTCCTTCAAATTAAGAAGTGTTCAAATCTCTATATCAGATAGGTTATCAGTCCAAATTGAAAGGTGTTGCCGACTTCAAAAAGGGAAAACTTTTGGCAGTCTGGTAATTTGTGTGTGAGCACCGCCATACCCTCACTATAAAACTAGCCCTGATCCAACACCACCCCTCCTTCTAGCTCTGATCAAAACTCATTAAATTTGTAGTTCACTATAAAAATTTCTTGCATACAAAATTGACATTTTGAGCCATCTCTTGAAATACAAAGTTTCTTGCAAGGATATAGGATGGTGAAAGAAAAGGTTCACAAAAAGCATCAAAGAAGAACCCACTACAAATAAAATGGCATATAATTAGTTTATTTATTGAACTATCGTACCTATAGTGCTTTACTATGAAGATATTGTTCCGTTCTAATCCTTTTAACTAGAAGTAATAATGAGATGATAAATAAACTAAAAGTCAATAGTTGAATATATTTTAATTTAAAGTATACATTAACATGATGAATGATAGTAAAAATAATAGGATCATCACTATCATTTCAAATATAAAATCAATAAATGGTAGAATTACATTTACACACCCTTTGTCTTCTATTTATTTATTTATTTTTTGTATTCCTCATCTATATCAAAGTTGTATGATTTTAGAAACTTATGGACATCATCTATCTAATAGATATTGAAATAACCTACATAATATTTATTTATCAAGTCAATTTCTTTTATATAAATCTATTTTATACACCAAAGAAAATCCTGTTGCTCAAGAACATACTACTATGAAAAAAAGTTTTAGGTAATTTTTGGTCACTTAACTTTTAGTTTTGTGCTAATTTTGTCATTTAACTCTTTTTAAGTTTTAAAAGGTCATAAAACCTTTGTCTTTATGCTCATTTAGTCACTTAATTTTTGGTTTGTCACTTAACTTTTAGATTTGTGTGCTCATTTAGTCACCTAACTTTCAAAATTGTGCTCATTTACTCACTAAAATTTTAAAAAATTTTAAAATTTTAGTGACTAATTAGCACAATTTTGAATGTTAGGTGACTAAATGCGCACAAATCCAAAAGTTAAGTGACCAACCAAAAGTTAAGTGACTAAATGAGCATAAAGCCTAAAGTTTGATGACATTTTAAAACTTAAAATAAGTTAAGTGGCCAAATGAACACAAAGTCAAAAGTTAAGTGACAAAAAATAACCTATTACTATATGGATTTTTCCGTTGTTCCAATAGAATATTATGATATGAAATTAATGAGAAATATTTAAAAAGATGATTCATAAGAAAAGACCTCTAAGCAAATAAACATTTCACACAAACAAAATGAACTTGTGTTCCTACTCCTTAGAATAGAATGAACATAATTTTTTTTCATCTAAGAGAATCAATGAGTTTTTCCTTGGCTAATTAACATTAGCTTCTTTTTGGGAATCTACAGAAAAGTCCCAAATTTTTGGAAAAAGTTTCAAAAAAGTCCTAAATTTTTTTTTAACATAAAAGTCTCATTATTCTGAGAAAATCATATAATTTGTCATTTGGTGTTTAAATATAAAAAATGACTTTTCATTAATTTGGGAAAAATGTTAAAAATAAAGACTTTTCTGTTAAAAAAAACTGTTAGAACTTTACTGAATCTTTTTCCAAAAATTTGGTATTTTTCTGTAGATTTCCCATTTTTCTTGTATTTTATTATTAAACTGAATTACTTTTACCTTCATTTTTATTGTTATTTGCATCATTTGTAGAATAAACCCTCAATCACAGTCTTATAAAGATCACAGTCACAAACATATTGGACTACAACCTAATGGAGATACGTTTCAAACCCAAAAACTATTTCAACCTAATTAATCATAAAAAAAATGTCGCTAAGCAAAAAAAAACATTAGGACAAACAGCTAATGCATCCGACAACAATTTACACATTGATTATGCATTTCAACAGTTCAAAAACGAAACTAAAATCATAGCATGTACTCTCATGTATATCATCATATCCATTTTAGAGCAGTTTTACTGATCACTATAGACTAAGAATAGAAAAACCTGCATAGAGCGAATGCACCAAGGTGTGATGCACCCCTCACAAAAGTGTGACATGCTCAACCAAAAATTTTCAATAAATTGTGGGTCTGCATTTTCACACCATTTCTTGACCTCTCTATCTCTCTCTCTACTAAGGTACCGTTTTCCCTCTTCCCAAGCAATCATGAGCCTCCCGATGCCTTCAAAAGTAACATTAAGAGCCGGTCAGAGCACGCTACAAGGGTGATTTTCACAGCTCCTTTTTAATTGTTTTTCCATAGGGGAAATTCATGCGTAAATAATTAGTTATTACTATGATATTATTCGGATAGTAATTAAAATTAAATTATATTATTACATTTCTTGTTTAAAAGAATAATATCATTCCAATGTTTCTGCTGTTTTTAAATAGATAATAGGTAAATATTATGTCATTAATCTGCTCATTTTAATAGACAGTAGTAAAGTATTATGTCATTACTCTTCTCAATTTTAGTGGATAATACTAGGTCTTATGTCGTTACTATACTCATTTTTAATGGTTAATAGTAAAGTATTATGCCATTGCTATACTTATTTTTAACAGATAATAATAAAATATTATATAGTAACTCATTCAACCATAATTAAACGTTATAATTAAAGATCAACTACAATTATATAAAAAGGAAACACTATTCTGAAACTTAGAAAGTTGGAAACTTGGAAACATGGAAACTTACAAAATATGAAGAAACATCCACTTGGTATTAATGAGGTTTATTCATCACATTATGCTAAATATTTAGTTGGCACCCTGACTCATAATCATTAATCTTATGTGAGCAACATAGTTATATATAGATCTATATGGGGTTGACACCCCCACATATGGTTACTAGCTACAACCTTCACGGTCAAGTCACGTCAGCGATAACTCTCTTATATTTTTTTCGAAGTCTGATGAAGTGTCAATGGACTGGGGATAATACTCATATTGTAGGCTCGGTTATGGGGACTCATTTCAACACCACCTCCACCGTACCATAAGGGAAAATTCTAAAATAAGTTAAAATTAAAGTTATATTTAGTATAACACCATTAGGGGATAAAAATTGATTAATCATTTATATAAGTTAAAATAATAGCTATGTAAGATAAAAATCTACCTTTGGGATAAACATACAATGTTAAAACGACACTTATATTTGGTAAATATATACATTTTGGGATAAAGGCACAATGCTAAAACAATACTTATATACGGTAAAAACCTACCTTTTGGGATAAAGGTACTTCCCTAATTACATAAGTGGAATATTATATATATATATATATATATATATATATATATATATATATATATATATATATATATATATATATATATATAACTCCATCGTCGGCTAAAATGACTACAAATAATATAAGCTAAAAATATTTATAAAACATAAACTTGATACTTTCGATATAAACTGTTAAAAACCTATGAACTTACCAACATCATGTGGACGGCTTCAAAATCACATGTATCCTAGGAAATCAAGAGATGGAAGTTGCTCACCCAAAAGTGTAGATATGAAGTCAAAATCAACTATAGAATAGCAATGTAGTTTGTAGCCTGGTGTTTGAAGCTTAGACTATTGTGAACTTTGATTATTATTGTAATCAATTTTTTAGAAATAATACTATCACTGTTATTGTTATACTTTTGCACTGTTTAACGTATGTTCAATGACTGTGATCAATATGACATCGTACATCCCGACGTTTCCCGCCTGTTGGGGTGTGGTATGAAGTCCCTGAAATATCTGAAATGAACGGGTTTATAAACCCTATTCATTGTGAAGTTCTGGAATCACTTCAGGTAAGGAAACCTAACTTCTTTTATTTCTATTATTTTAGCAAACTCAGAAGTGAAAGACGATGAGGAGGTTACCCTCTGATTTTCTGCAAGTTGGATTTGGATATTCAGTCTACAATCCATTTATAACTCAAAAGTTATGCCTAATCGAGGTAAAGCTCTGCTACTTTACCCAGTTTTCATGTTGATCTACTATAAAATTTTATAATTTATTAGGTTTATTTTTAGTATACGTCTATTAACGGTTGGAAATAAATGAAAACTTATATAAACATGATTGGTGCTTGGAAAGGAACCAGGATATTGATTGATCGGAGAGAAAGGGGGAATGGTGTCACAACTAGTAAATTAGGGTTAAGATTTGTATCTGGTGCACAATAATTTCCTTATGTGATCTTGTAACCTTATTTGGTATACATCAAACTTCAATGCTATACAAGTTTATACATCGAAAAATTGTGATTCAAGTCAGAACTTCCTTATGAATGCCCAAAACCTAACCCAATAAGCTATGAACACTCAATTTTGGACCTTAGTCTAAGCCTTCTCGACCCAAACACATATTTAGGCCAAGATTATCCTATTGGGCCCTAATGGGCCAATAATCTCTCAAATTGATCCTAATAGGCCTAAAGCCTTATTTTTAGTATCAATGGGCCGCAATTCACTATTGGACTTCCTAATGGGCCAAAAATTCTTATTTGACATAGTTTTGGGCCGTAAGACCTTTATTGGGCCATAAAGAATTATTTCAAAGCTTAATGGGCCGAATACCTCTACTACGAAATATTTTAGGCTAGAAAACTCTCTAATGGGCCTTCCAAGACCGAAAACCGCTAATGGACCCCTTTTTGGGTCGAGAACTCTTTCACTTAATCTTTTTGGGTCAAAACCCCATATATGGGCCTTAATGGATGAAAAATCTTTATTGGGCTCTCCCACCTAAACCAAAAACACTAATGGGCCTAGGGGTTCTCGGTTGCCCTTAAAAACCGAAATCCACTTCTTTTCCCTCCTTTGGGTCGATCGGATTTCACAAAAAAAATTGACAGGGCTTAACTTTGAGTGCCACCTCAAAATTACATAACATATATCTATGTGATTGAGTAGCATGCTTCTAAGAGAGTGAAGTTTATCCAACATACTTCCATACACCTCTCTTATCTCCCTTTTCCCCCCTCATTGGCCGACCCCCCATAAACCCCCTCCACTCTTTATTTCAAACTCACACAAATATCTCAATTCTCTCTCAACCCTCAAAGAAACTCTCTTATTTTCTTCTCTAATATCGTGTGAAGTGTGTATGCTTCAAGATTTCCTCTTCAAATATCATAAACTTGGAAAGTTTATATCACACTCAGGATGTTTTATTTCCATCTTACACTAAGATCATTCCTCATGTAACACCATTTTCGTGTTCATGTTCTTAGAAACACCTTAGCTTCGAACATCTCCTCAATAAAGCAAGTAGGACCGAAAAACCTCCTTCATCTTCCTCTTCAAAACTGAAAAAGCCCTAAGGTGGGCTTCATACCCCTAGTTTTCGAGTTTTTCCTTCTTGGGGGGGGGGGGGGATACAAGTCAAAGTCTTGTGAAAATATTTGTGTAATTGCTTGCATGTGTATGTTTTACGTGTTACATGTGTGAAATGTTGTGATATTGTGATAAAAGTCCACAAACTCGAGATTTATTTAAGTCTCAATTTGTTGGAAACAAGTTACCTTACGTAACTTCTCATGTTAGGTTGATATGTTAAAAATGTTTTAGAATTCATCATGAAACTAAAGAAAATGTACAGATGGGCTATATTTGAAAATAAAGTATAAAAAATGGGTTATCTTTGGCCATTTTCGGTAAACATGGACCATTTTTGGCAAATAAAGTAAAAAATTGAGATATTCTACATTTTATGGTAAAAATGGGCCGAAAATGAGTTGTTTAATAAACATGGGCCATTTTTTAACATTTTGATAACAATGGGCCAAAAATAGGCTTTTTAGTAAACATGAGCCATTTTTGAACATTTTAGCAGAAATGGGCCGAAAATGGACTTTTTAGTAACCATGGGCCATTTTTGAATATCTTGGTAAAATGATCTATTTTTGACAAAGATATTAAAAATGGGTTATTCTTGACACATATGATAAAAATTGGATATTTGACAACTATAGTAAATGTTGGGCTATTTTTTTTTTTGACAGTTAAGCTAATAATAAACTATTATTGACAAAAGTAATAAATCATAGAATTTACGACATGTCATAAACTGCAGCCATAAATTTGCACAAGTAACATTATTAATAATGTTAAATAATGGGATTCAACAAATGTGTAAACTTTGTTAGGGCTCTTCTGAGACATTCATTCACTGTACCTATTTAGTTTACATCGTAAGTCCTGTAGTTATAATCAGAGTCTTCTAGAGGGAGAGGAATGGTTTGTGTATGGATCTATATGGGGTTGAGACCCTACACCTAAGTTGCTCGCTACAACTAGACAGACCAGTCTAGGGTGACAAATATCTTATTAAAAACTGACGCATGAAGAACGTTAAGACAGACACTCCGTCATATTAATATGGTTATAACGACTCAAATAGAGAATACAAATATTATTATATGATTTATGTTGACTATACACTCTACTCATTTTTACAAACTACAAACATTGTGTTGACTATTTTGTAATTAGTCTCATCACTTCGGTCTTAGGGTTTAAGGCCACAAATTTCATAAAACATAAAATACAGGATTTTGTGGGAACACTCTTTATACAATTTCAAACAAGGAAAAACAAAGAATACACTTAAAACAAGACTCACAAACTATTTTTACAGAACATTTTGGATTTTATGAGATTTCAACTATTACAATATTTTTATATAAAAATGCTTATGAACTCACCAACATTCTATGTTAACGCTTTTCAAAACAGCTTGTATTCTCAGGAATATAACGAGTCGGTTCTTTACAACTATGGATTTGAATGAATGTTGTATTTTAATAATATCATACATTTGTTATTTTGGGATGTAATTTTCATGAAAAAACACAATGTTGTAAACCATGTATGTTGTTATCTTGAATGTATGATGATGATGGTGGCTATGTTTCATTTATATACACTTGTTATGATATTATAAAATCAACTCACCTGCCCCCGGACGTTTCCGCTGTCCCGATTCGGGGGTGTGACAAATGGAGATTCAGATTTGCATGTCTTTTTATTTTCTCATCTTTTCCTATTCAGATTTCACCATTTACAAGGATAGTTATTACTATTTTTTATATTGATTTCTATATTTGGCACTAGCAATTGTTGAATAAAAATAAAAATTTTATTTACAAAAGAACAATTTCATTCTTTGTTTAAAATAATTTATTTTTTGTTTAGTATATTTAAAATAAGCATGTTTTGCTTATTAAAAAAGAATGATATGATTTAACCATAGTGATCTTATGTAATTGTAGATCACCAACATATTGTTACATAATTTGACTGTTGCTATTGGATGATGGTATCGACTTTCTAGGCACGATAGCTCTGGCAATCACTACCCCTTCACCAAGCAAGCCAATGCTCCAGCTTCATCCTTTATGTTTATTCTAGTTCGCCTCTTTGGTATTTTAGACTCGGTCATCCAGGTTATCATGTAATAAATTTTCTTAGTCAAAATAAAAATATTTCTTGCAATAAAAATGATTGTTTGTCTGTTTTTTCATTCTTGCCAACTTGCTAAACAGAAACGTCTACCATTCGAAAACTCCAAATTACTCACTCTCAAACCATTCGATCTTGTTCATGCCGACCTTTGGACCTCACCCATCCTTAGCAAAACTAATTATAAATACTACCTCATCATCATTGACGCTTTCATCCATTTTACATGGGTGTTTCCCCTAAAATACAAATCAGTCACATTTGATAAAATCAAGACGTTCCAAAAATATATCCACACCCAATTCAATACTTCCCTAAAAAATTTCCAACGTGACAAGGGCGGTGAATTCAACAACCAAAAATTCCATAATTTTGCTTCTACAACCGATCTCTACATTCACTTCTCGTGCCCACACACCACCCAACAAAATGGCACGGCAGAGCGAATGATTCATCACATAAACGGAATCATGATTACCCTACTCACCCATGCTTATTTACCACCTTCTTTTTGGGTTGAGGCCCTTTATACCTCTACTTACTTACACAACATCCTTCCCACTCCATTACTTGAAAAGTGAACCCCTACCTCCGCCCTCTACCTAAAACATCCAACTTACGACCACCTACGCAACTTTGGTTGTGCTTATTTTTCCAACTTAACTGCCACCCGACAACACAAACTCGCACCTAGGTCTACACCTTGTCTTTTCCTCGGTTACCCAGCCCAATACCAAGGGTATAAATGCCTTGGCATGTCCACTTGTAAACTCATTCTCTCCCGACATGTAACATTTGATGAAACTTCTTTTCCTTATGCATCTTATACACAAAACCCACCACACGATTACTCCTTCCTCGAAACAGAACACTTTCCTCTTCTCTTTCACCCTCCAACCACATCAATCTCTGCTACCACTCAACCACCGTCTAACCACAACTCCACTCATTCTGCTCCCACCGAAACCCCCACTCACCCACCTCCTCCCTCCCAACCAACCCCAACACTTATTCCTTACCCTCTTCCAAAAAACCCCCATAAGTTCGTCCTAACCTATCCCTCCCCCACCCTCGTACTACGCCCTCACTTACTCCCGGAGAAGCTACCCACCCCCTCTACCTCCACCACCCCCACCTACGTCCAGTCATCCCATGATTACCTGCTCCAAAGTTGGAATCACCAAACCAAACCCACCACTTAACCTTCACACCAACACAAACACCTCCCCTATCTCCGTTCTTCCCAAATCCCACAAACACGCCCTCTCTTATCCAAATTGGCACTCCGCTATGACCGATGAACATCGGGCTGTAATAGATAACAACACATGGGAACTTGTACCTCGTCCCGCCAATGCTCATGTCATACGGTGTATGTAGATATACCGGTACAAATTTCATGCCAACGGGACTCTTGCACAATATAAAGCATGCCTCGTGATTAATGGGAAATGGCAACAAGCCAGAGTACACTACGATGAAACATTCAGTTCTGTAGTGAAACCTACCACCATACGCGTCGTTCTTAGTCTTCTCGTATCCCAATCATGACCTATTCACCAACTAGACGTCATGAATGCATTCTTACACGGGAATCTCAACGAGACCATGTATATATTCCAACCCCCCGGTTTCACGGACCCACAACACCCAACACACGTTTTTCGTTTACGGAGATCTATGTACAGGCTAAAACAAGTCCCACGAGCTTGGTATCATCGCTTTGAACACTTCATTCACACATACGGTTTTAAAAGCACTAAAAGCAACACCTCTCTCTTTGTCTTCCAACAAGGCACCAAAATGGCATGTCTTCTTCTTTACGTGGATGACATCGTTTTGACTGCTTCCGACAAAACAACTCTTCGACACTTTATCACTCTATCATCCAAAGACTTTGCTATGTCGGATCTTGGGCCTCTTCATCGCTTCTTCGGCATCCAAGTTAAACATCAAAATGGAGGATTATTTCTAACCCAAGAATAATATGTGGATGATATTCTTCACCGGGCGAACAGCCAACAACGCAAACCATGCACCACTCCTGTCGATACCAACTCTAAACTCAGCACAATCGCCGACGACCTCATGCAAGACACTACTCTATATCGTAGCCCCGCTGGAGCATTACAGTACTTAACCTTCACTCACCCCGACATTGCGTATGCTGCCCAACAAATATGCCTCTTTATGCATGCCCCTCGCGATCCACACTTCAACTTTCTAAAACGTATTCTACGATACCTCCAAGGTACCCGTCATCATGGACTTCATATTTCTCCCTCAAAATCTACAAAACTCACGGCCTACTCCGATGTAGATTGGGGGAGGGGGGTCCCGGCTCTCGATGATCGACATTCGGCTACTGTTTATTTCTCGGGAATAACCTCGTTTCATGGTCCTCCAAATCACAACCAACTATCTCCCGATCTAGTGCTGAACCGGAGTACAAAGGAGTTGCCAATGCCGCAGTTGAAACTACATGGCTACACAACTTACTCCTTGAGCTACATCTTCCACTGCGCCAAGACACAATCATATATTGTGACAACATTTCAACCGTATATCTTACTCAAAACACGGTTTAACACCAATGCACGAAGCATATCGAGATCGACATCCACTTTGTTCGAGAAAAAGTTCGCATGGGTTTCCTTCGTGTTCTTCATGTTCCTACCGATTACCAATACACCGATATATTTACCAAAGGATTACCTCGTCAGCTATTCGCCCACTTCCGTACAAGCCTCTCTATTCGGCCAGCCAACCATTCGACTGCTGGGGAGTATTAACCGAAATATACACTCTCTGTATATTTATGATTTTATATTAATTGTGTAATTAATGTAAATCATTCCTTACTTAATTAGCCTAGATTTTCCCTAATTTCCTCCTAATTTCTCTGCATAGTGGGTATTTAATGCCATTACTGATCAATGAAAGGCATCATTCCTTTGCCAATTATAGAAGCAAGCTTATGAAATAGCAGTTGAAGTTTCGGGGTAATGGAAAGCCATATGCACATATGAAATACCATTATTATTTTGTCTTTTGCAATATTATGCTGTTACAAGTGTTTGATTCAAACCTAATATTAATTAGACAAAACTACAAAAATGGTCCCTGTGGTATGCATTTTTTTGGGGTTTTAGTCCAAACTACGACTTTTTTGGCTTTGTGGTCCTTTTGGACTAGTTTGTATGTGAAAATAGTCCATCCGAAATTGAAATGACTATAATACCCTGGGGGTATTTATTTTTCATTTTCCTTTCATTTTTTTAAATTTAATATTTATTTTAACAATTAAAAAATAATAGAGGACCCACCCCTCTCTCTCTCTCTCTCTCTCTCTCTCTCGTATACCCACCTGCAACCATGGATTCCCATTTCTCTTTTCTTCAATGCTCAATCAATCTTCAATAACCTAGAGAAAACTAGATTTTCAAAATAAAATCATAATGTAAATGAAAAGGCAGTTGGGGTGGAGCGGTGGATCTATGAGGGTGATAGGTAGTGTTTGCGATTTAAAAGCACCCAAATCAAAATTATATCTGCAAGTATGTATCAACAAAATTGATCAGAAATGGGTATGTCCATTCACGAACAAACTTGATCGATTCGATACACACACTTGATTGGGTCCAATACACACACTGAAAAATTGAAACTCATATACACACAGTGAATAACAAGAAAATAGTATGTAAACCCATTTGAATTTGGAATCGCTCTGTTGGATGGTTTTCTCATCGACTGGTGTGCTTCATGAACCAAATCCACTCCCATCCCTTCTGAATACATCTGTTGCATATTCACTTTGTTATACATTTTTTGTTGTACATTTTTTTTTTGCAGGTTTTGTAACTTATATAAGCATATTCCCACAATTACCCACCTACAATTTAGGTCAAATGAATTTGAGCAAAAAAAATGGAGGAATCGATTTCACCTTTGTACCACAATCAACACCTCCGATCATAGTCGTCATCGGCCTCCACTGCAACAACCACCGACATCTACGACACCGGAACCACCACTTGCAACTTTGATTTGTGATTTGGGTTATGATAAGTCGTTGAACACATAACTGTTACATCTTGATTTGTCCTTTTACCCATGAATCAACCATAGTAGATCACCAGAAAACCTTTTAAGTTCTCACCGGAGAGGTTGTCAAGCAGCTGCTAGTAATGGAGGAGTGATGTTTTTTTATTGTCTTCTCTCCCTCCTCTCGTATCTTTCTCGTCTTCCAGGTCCAAATCAACGAACCTGTCTGATGTTGTAATCTTGTTCTTCATCTTCAACATACATCCCCTCTCACTGCCTCCTTCTGAAATCACCCATCAAGAAGCCTCTGTACTTACATTCGTCACCTGGAGACATAGATCCTATGTACTTTCATTCGTCACCAGGAGACATAGATCCTCCATCTCCCCCTTTAGCTCTATCAATAAAAAAACGAATCAAGCCCCAAAACTTTTCTCTTTCCTTTTGATAAACCGCAACACACCACCATTTTTGTTACTCTCGTATCATCCTTTTTACTAATTTGATTTTTAATGGCTTTGAGTTATAGGTGAGGTGGGGAGAAAAAGATACGTGGTTTTTTTTTTTTTGTGTGTGTGTGTGTGTGAGAGAGAGAAAGAGAGAGAGAGTGGGCCCAAAATTAATTAATGAATTATTTTTTCATTTAAATTGAAAAGAAAAAAAACATAAAAAATAAATCAGAAGGGGATTGCAGTAATTTCAGTTTACCGATGGATTAAATTCGCAAAGAAACTTGCTCAAAAGGACCACTAATCCAAAAAAATCGGGGTTTGGACTAAACCTCCAAAAAAATGCATACCACAGGGATCATTTTTGTAGTTTTGTCTAATTAATATTAGGTTTGAATCAAACACTTGTAACAGCATAATATTGCAAAAGACAAAATAATAATGGTATTTCATATGTGCATATGGCTTTCCATTACCCCGAAACTTCAACTGCTATTTCATAAATTACTTTAAAATTTAGAAGAAACAAAATAACCATCAAATTGATTCAAACCTAATATTAATTATATAAATTACTTTCAAATTTAGAACAAACAAAATAACCATCAAACTGATTCAAACCTAATATTAATTATATAAATTACTTTTCTTTGTCTGGCGATACTTGACCCACATGTCGAACAGAGCCAGACACGACTCCATGTCGGAGACACATCACGCGATAACCTTTGGACTAATGACTGCAACAACCAGTAAACACCACCTTTTGACTAGTGACTTCAACAATCAACCACTTAACAGGTTTATCGTTAGTTATTGCAATTTCCTTACTCCAGGTTTGTCCTGTATAATTGATGTTTTGCTTCACGCCTCATGATTTTATAATATTTGTTGAAACTCCCTTTTCATGTTTTAATTTTGAACAGTTGTAGGTTTTTCATTCTTGATTCTATTTACCAAAGGTCTAACCCTCTTACCCCTGTTATTCATTATTTACTTCTGCAATTTCCTTCGCCTTTACTTCTGCAGCAATAAGTAGCAACTTATAACAAATCCCTAAATCTTGGCGTTCTGTTTTTTCTTCAAGGTGACAAATTTTTCGTCAAGAACTTACCTTTTTGGAATTGAGTAAAATTTTGATATGGGTTTGGATGTATGGGTAGCATGGAGCAAAAAGTAGTGGTTTTGATGAAGTTTTGGGATTGAAGAAGGACTACAATGAAATAGAGCTCAACAATAATCAGAAGAACCTTTCACAGGTATGAGATAGAACATTTATATACGAGGTAGGAGTTTATTATCGCGTATGATGTAAATGTAAGTTCTTTTTTTATTATTAATTTTTTTTTAATAAAAATTAGTATATACTTGGATTGCGAGAGTTAAAAGTTGAAAGTAGTAAGAATCCTTTGAACTCGATTTTTGTTTAGCATAGAGGTTTGACATGATCCACCTTAAAAATGAACTTGTTGGCCCAAATCATGCTTCCTCTTCCTCTTCGTTTTATCATCGAGGGATACTTGAAGTGCCTCTGCTTCATCTTCCTCTTAGTTTTGTCATCGAGTACTAGAACTGCCTCCAAATTTTATCATCCAAAAATTAGTCCCGTTGCTGGGAAGCTAAGGGTTTTTTTACTAGTTTATATTATTATCGTATAAAAAAATATATTATTGTTTTCTTACAGAAAAAAACGTTTGAAAATTACAAATAATAATAAAGTATACCCCTCTTAACCATTTTTTCTACGTATAAAATCAACTAAATCAAAATTTCGATATTTATTTGATATTTTTCTTTTTTGTCTTTTGTTGTTTTTTTTTGTTTTCAAATTTTATTTTTTAGTTATTATTATTATTATTATTATTATTATTATTATTATTATTATTATAAACTTTGCATAAAATTTTAACACATCCGGACGATAATATAAATTCAAACGGCTATATAGCCGTTCAAATTTATAATGTTCGATTTATAAAATGTTGTTCGCAATTTTTAGCAATATTAAAAATAAAAATATTAATATTGAAATATAAAAAAAAATATTTACAAACTGATTTTATATAGCCGTTCGAATTTATAATGATGTCCGAATGTTATGCGGAATTTATAACAATAAAAAAATAATAATAATATTAAAATATAATAATAATAATAATAATAATAATAAATTATAAAAGAATTAAAACAATAAAAAAACAAAATAGGAAAAAAAATCAAAGGGATAAAATTGAAAAATGAATGGAATACTATTAAATCATAATAAGAATTAAAAGCACCATCCAAATCACATTGACCAGGACTTCGACCACATTGAAGCTAAAGCGGTGGGTACTCACGACTCATGATCATATCCATCATCGCCTATGGCCAAAACGCCAGCCATCAAGTAAAACACAATAATCCGAAGAAATGTCAATGATTGAAAATAATTAAAAGATATATATTAGAAAAATACTATATTAAATACAAAGAAATCTAATTAGAACATATAAATAACAAATACAAACATTTCTATTAAAACAAGTTAAATGTGATAAGATATAATTGGTTTTAATCATAATCACTCCCAAACACTTCCTTAGACATTTTCTCTATCATAATTAGGATCTTTCTATTATTATGGGTCTCACCATTAGGTTAAAAGGAATGGTAATACCCTTAACACATTAACACATTATTTTTCATGCTGCCACCTCATTAGCATCTTTTGTTTGGCATTTCATAAGGATAAGGAATGGAAAACACCTCTAGTGTTAGAAATTTGGGTTTAGAAAGGGTTGGAATTCTGAGAATTGTGATTATCACTTTCAAATCGAAGTATTTGGTGGTACTCCCAAATCTTCAATTGGATAAGACTCAGAGAGACAAGAACAAAGAATGTTTGATGATATTTTCGTATGTACAAGAAAATGAGACCAAAACCAACTTTTAACAACTTTGTCTGAAAACTGTCATATGACAGTTTTAAACTGTCATAAAACCATAAAAACTGTCATAAAACGGATATATGGATAAGGGTCAAACCAATGGATAAGGGTCGATCCCAGCCAGGGGCTCTGCCCCTTGGACCCCGTAGGGGCTGCCGCCCCTTGGACGCTGCGCCCGGACCCCCGTTCGTTCAGGGGCTTCGCCCCTAAATGACAGTGTACTTTGAAACTTGATCAAACTAAACAAGTGTGTACTCTACACCTTCCTTACTTGTTTAACATTTATCAAGATCATTTTTGGTCACACACAAAGTAATCTCATTACACTGAAATAACATTGATGATCAAAATCACCAACATCTAGCACATTCAGTTAATTTTTGATTTCTTTTTAAACTTAAATAAAATTTATTTTTATAAAACATATACATTTAATATTAAATAAAAATGTTACAACCAAAATTTATTTTAAACCGACAGGCCCCCAATATAATTAATCTCCAATCCTTTGAATCCTTCCTTGGCGCAATCGGTGTAGATTATGTGTTCAAGTCCCCATTTGCAAACAGGTGGAAACTTCCATTCAAAATGGTTCATAAAATTTGTATCAGACGATCGACATCCTGTACACGCATGAATCTAGTAAAAGCAAACATTTTACCTTGTTTCGACAACTTTCTAGCCAAATAAATATTCATGATTGTTCCATACTGTTCACAAATCCTCCAAAGCTCCTTCACAGTCGTTGCCTTCGGAAAATTAGTCACATACACCGACGTCGATGGCTGGCGACTCCCTTCAAACAAATCTCTATCGCCGGAAACCCACCGGTCAATGATGGTGAACGCAATCCCTGACGGCGCTAGGGCTTCCAGTTCAATATGGTGGTCACGACATCCAGCCAAAAACCACCAAATCTCTTTCTCTCTCTTCTCGTTATGGTGCTAGCGAGCAATGGCTGGCGACTCCCCTGGCGTAAACAAGGGGGCGGTGTTCAGTGTCCTTGGCGACCTCTTTAGCGAGGCCCATTCCCTTTAGCCTTAGACACTTCATTGAGGATACTTGGTAGACAAATTCAAAGTACTAGCTGAAATTTATTACAAGTCTATAACTAGACGAACAATTAGTACAAATAACCTCAATATATAGTCGACAAATTGTTAACATTTTTTACGAATCCATTATAAATATTTTTGAAACGACTACCGTTTATTGGTAGATCCCAAATTTCAATGATTAACATTTTGACAACTTACCGTTGTCATTATTTTGGTTTCCTTAAGAATATTCTTAGATGTTCACCCATTGTTTGGCATGTGAAAAATATTAAAATAAATTAATCTTTTTTTTTTTTTTTTTTTTTCAGTTGTAATTTGTGTTGGTATTGATGATATTATTTTATTATTTTCACATATAATTCCCCTTTGAGTATTGAAGAACTTAAACCTAAATAGTACAACAGAATTACCATGTAGATAATGTTACTCGACATTCCACTTGATAATAATATTTGTTTTTATTGTCTTTAACATTCTAATTTTCAAATATAAAATTTTGAAATTGCTTGTAAATTTTTCTAACAAGGTTTTATTTATAATTACTAACAACTTATAAATAGTAAGAATGTGGAATTGAACCTTATTTTGGAAATCATTATGTAACATAGAATGGATATTGTAACGCCCGTGAGTTCGACCTAGACGTTTATGAATGTGGAATTAAACCTTATTTTATTGAATAATTAAAATCATCAAATATGATAATTATAAGGAAAAAAGAATCATTCTTACGCAAAATTGGTTGTATAAATGATAGCTATATTTTGGTTATTGTGGAAGAGGTGTTATGGATAAATATTATGGACTTATAATATTCGTATAAAACCTTATTATAAACTTCACGAAGTGGGTTAAATAATATTTACAATAAAAATACGATTTTGTATAAATAATCTAAACGAACGTTATAGTAGTCGTTATTGCGAAACTGTGAGTATAATCTAACGTCACATGAGAAAGTTATGATTTTTTGAAGTTACGCATTCAACAAAGTGTGTTAGTATTTGCTATAAAGTAGAAAAAATAGTTACTCTTTAGCCAAAATAATGTAAAGAAGAGTCGTTTTCCTCATAAATACGAATACGTTGATATAAGGAACGTCGAGAATGGATTTCGTATGAAGAAGATACGAATTTCACAAGACTTTTAATAATGTAATCTTTATAAAATATAAATTGAAAACGGAATGCAAATTAGTTGTCTAAAGGAATTGTCACACCCCCGAACCGGACGGCGGAAACGTCCGAGGGCTATCGTGACTCATTGAATACCATCACAATGCATATACATGAAACATAACATTATACATCACCAACATTTGGAATGATACAACTGGTAGCGTTTACATTCATTACATTGTTCAAAACATTACATTCTCAAAAAAAATAACTGTTTGATACTACTTAAACCACAGCAAAACGTCATAGAGTACAAATCATCCTTCACCTTATTTGTTACCTGAGAATACAAGTATTTTGAAAAACGTCAACATATGAAATGTTGGTGAGTTCATAAGTAGTGTTTGAAATCTAATGTATTGTTTGAAAACCATCAGAAAATCCGATATTTTCTAAAAATAGAATAGTGTAAAAATATGCAAAGATCCATGAGTATGCTTGTTTGAATTCTATAGATGTAAGCGTAAGAGTTGTGAAATTTGACCGGTAATTCATAATTGTACTTGTTGAAAACCCTAGGAAAACCCAACGTTTTCCTACCACTTTGCTTTACTTAGTTTGTATACTGTTGTTTCGTTGCGTTAGAGGTAATCGTTGAGCTCCGGAGGCATTGCGAGTACAGTGGGTGGTGAAGTGTTGTGACGTGCGTTAATGAAAACGTCCCATCGACAACCTTACAAGCGATCCCTTAGGCGTCACTCGTAACTATTCACACAACTCAATCCTCCCGGACTTGTGTAGTCCCACGACCGGAGGGAAGGAGAGAAGGTGCGAAACCCTCGGTATTTCCCCGCGTCGTTCAAGACTATTGTAATTGCGAAGGGCCTGAAGCCCAATCCCGCAATCGTGAGTTCCCGACTTTACTAGCAGCAGTGAAGGACCCTTGGGGACCAGCAGCTTGTTTGCCATTGAAAGTCCTTTTACGTTATGTCGGATCGGTAAAACCCAACACTTCGTAAGAGAGAGAGGTCTTCGGGCCTTAAGATCAGGTCATTGGGCTAGCTAGGCTCAACAAACAAGATTTTACACTTTTGGGACCCAAAGGTGGTGCGTAGACGTCTGTGCACACTCGCATGTATAGTGACTTCCCAATCGCTATTAGTTATGAATCGTAATGTCGTAATCTCATAGTGTCGTCGTGTTAGTAGTTTCGGAATTTTATTGGTTCGAGACCGAACCAATTCGTTTGACAACGACTTTTGGTGTTGTAATGTATTGTATTTCGTCGATAGTCGTGGTACCATCATTTGATCAAATTGCATGTATTGAACTAGTCTTGAGAATTTTTCTGTTTTCAGCCCCTCATTATTTGTAAAAATTTACTTTTTCAATCCTTTATTTAAAACTTTCCGGTTTGGTCCTTAAATCGATTTTCTTGACATTTTAATACCAAAAATTATTGAAATTAATATTTTTTTCAGCATATTTTTCATTAAAGACAGTTTAAGTCCTTGAAATTTCAGTTTTCTCGGTTATAACCCATCTTTTCGCAAGTTTGACAATTTTGGCCCAAATTGAAAATTTTTTGCAACTTTAGTGCCCTTTAAATTTAAAAAGCATTCTAAACCTTTGAAAAGGACTTGGATCACTTATAGTCCATTGTTTTACAGAAAAATGCAGTTTTGGCTCTCCAAAACAGAAAATTTCGCATATTGGGCCTCATTGGGCCGAAAATGTCATCTTTAGCCCATTAAGCTTGGAATTTATGTTTTTAACCCTCCAAATAGTATATTTTCAGAAAATACATTATGTAAACTGTTTTGACTCATCTCACCCATCAGATTTCGAAATAATTCATTTTAGGCCCTTCAACTTTGTATTTTCAACATTTTATGTCAAAAAAATGAGTTTTTAGCCCAAATTAAGTGTTATCAAGCCATTTGGCTATTTTTCTTAGTATACTTTGCATGTAGTAGTATATTTTATGCTATAATAAAATACATATCTCGGTTTTTAGCATTTCATAACTAGATCTAGCATCAAAATCATACAAAACATACATATAAGCATAGAAATCAACCACAACATACACATAATGATGGATCTACACCTTTGCTTGTATTCTCCCCCACAAAAACTTATGAAAACTAAAAATAAGGGGGAATGAAACTCACCTTGGGTGTTGATTCGGTTTTTGAAGAAAGAATGGAAGAAATGAAGTGATTTTTGGCCTTTGCACTCCTTGATGAAGTTTTCGAGTTTATGGAGTTTTCTAGAGTGCAAGATCACGATTTTTGCATGGATTAGGAAGGGATTTTGATAAAACAAGGAATACAAGTCATAGATCCAAGAAAAACCTTACCTTAGATGATGATTTTTGTGGAAGAACTTCCTTGAATGCTCCCTAAATCTCGAGATTTTGGATGGAGAAGAAGAAAGAAGCCTTGAGTGATCTAGAGAGTGTTTGTGAGAGATGTGTGTGTGTGTGGGTGTTGCTCGGCCGAGAGTGAGAGAGAGAGAGGAAGAAGAAATGATGTTTGAGGTGAGGTTTGCATGGAGATATGAGTCTCTTGCATGGAAGTCCAAAAGATAAAAGTGATGTGGCATGAGAAAGTCAAACCCTTCTCTTGGGCTTGCTTTGGGCCGAGAACATGGAAGGAGGAAGGAAAAATTTGGGCTTTTTGCTCCTAAGTCCAATATTAGAGTTAGTCTTAGGTATTTATTAGCCTTATAAAATAAAATTGTGATTTTTATGTTTTAATAAGCTAGAGTGGGTTAATCATGGATCAAAGCTTTCAATTTATTTCATTCTAGGCCCAATATGGCCCATAATATTGAAATAAATGAATGTGGGTCCAATTAGAGCCCAATTAGGGTTCTAAACCCATGATAGTCCAATTGGAAGCTTATTGGTCCATTTGGATCCAATAAGGAAGTTCTAGTCCAAAATGGACTTAACAAGAACTTCTAGGGTTTTCAAATTGCTTGATGTAGTGAATTGGGGTTTAGTTTTCCATTGAGTAAGCATCATACATGCTTTTGCGTTTTTGATTTCAACATTTACTTAAGTATAGTGATTACAAGACATAAAATTTCTAGTTGTGACATCATCCCCCCGTTAGAGGGAATTTCGTCCCGAAATTCTGTTTGAAAGCTAGATTTGAGAAAGCTAGAATAGGAGAGGGTACTTTTGCTTCATTTGGTCTTCGCGTTCCCAAGTGAATTTTGGCCCACGCTTTGCGTTCCACCGTACTTTCACGATCGGGATGCGACTCTGCTTAGTACGCTTCACCTCCCTGTCCATGATTTCGATTGGTTCTTCAGCGAACAGGAGATTCTCATTGATTTTGATTTCGTCAAGGGGAATGACGAGTGTTTCATCTGAGAGACACTTCTTCAGATTGGAGACGTGAAACACGGGGTGTACACCGTTTAGCTCTGCGGGTAGTTGCAGTCTGTATGCTACTGGACCAATCCGAGCGACGATTTCGAAAGGTCCAATGTATCGCGGGTTCAGCTTTCCCCGTTTTCCGAAACGTATAACCCCTTTCCAGGGCGAGACTTTTAACAGTACTTGGTCAACGACCTGAAATTCTAAGGGCTTTCGCCGTTTGTCAGCGTAGCTCTTTTGTCGGTCACGCGATGCTTGCAATCGAGCTCTGATTTGAACGATCTTTTCCGTGGTTTCACGGATGATCTCCGGTCCCGTTAGTGTTTTGTCCGACGCATGCGTTCTTGCCAGCTGGGTGTCACCCACTTCAGCCCAACATAATGGTGATCTACATTTACGCCCGTACAGTGCTTCGAAAGGAGCCACCTTGATGCTCGAATGGTAACTATTGTTGTATGAGAACTCGATTAAGGGTAGGTGGGTATCCCAAGACTTTCCAAAGTCTATCACGCATGCGCGGAGCATATCTTCGAGCGTTTGGATGGTTCGCTCGCTTTGACCATCCGTTTGTGGATGATAAGCGGTGCTCATATCGAGGTTTGTTCCCATCGCCTTATGGAGTGATTGCCAAAATCGGGACGTGAACCTACTGTCCCTATCCGAGATGATAGATGTTGGTATTCCGTGGAGTCTCACGATCTCTCAAATGTATAAACGCATCAATCTCTCCATCTTGTACGATTCTTTATATGGCAGGAAATGGGCAGATTTCGTTAGTCGGTCGATTATTACCCATATGGTGTCTAATCCATCCGACGTTTTGGGTAGCTTGGTCACGAGATCCATAGAAATCCCCTCCCATTTCCACTCAGGGATTGCCGGTTGCTGTAACAATCCTGAGGGTTTTTGGTATTCCACTTTTACTTTGGCGCACGTAAGGCACTTACTGACGTAGGTCGCGATTTCCGCCTTCATGTTAGGCCACCAATAGTGTTGTTTAATATCCAAATACATCTTATCAGAACCGGGATGAATGGAGTATCGCGTCTTGTGGGCTTCCTTCATGACAACATCTCTAAACCCTCCAAATTTATGGACCCAAATACGGTTCATGAAATAGTATACTCCATTCTCCTTTGCCTCCAGGTTCTTTTCCATTCCGCGCAATACTTCGCTTGCTCTATTTTCCGTCTTCATGGCCTCTGACTGGGCTACTGCAATTTGAGTGGCCAGGTGTGATTGAATGGTTATCGAGAGAGTTTTCGTACAACGATTAGAGTACTCCTTCCGACTTAATGCATCAGCTACCACGTTGGCCTTGCCTGGGTGGTACTTAATCTCACACTCATAATCGTTTAGCAACTCAACCCATCTTTGTTGCCTCATGTTTAACTCCTTTTGGTTTAAGATGTGTTGGAGACTCTTGTGATCCGTGAAGATGGTGCACTTTGTACCGTAAAGGTAATGCCTCCAAATTTTTAGGGCAAAGACTACAGCTCCCAACTCTAGGTCATGGGTCGTGTAGTTTACTTCATGCGTCTTTAGCTGGCGGGATGCATAGGCTATCACTCTCCCACGTTGCATGAGAACGCAACCTAAACGCTGATTTGACGCGTCGTAGTAGACTACAAAGTCTTCCGTTCCTTCAGGCAGAGATAGTACAGGTGCGCTACAGAGAGCTTGTTTCAAGGTTCGAAACGCGATCTCTTGTTTGTCTGTCCATTTGAATGGTACGCCCTTTTGCATAAGCGAGGTAAGTGGCTTGGCGATCTTAGAGAAGTTTTGAATGAACCTCCTATAGTAGCCTGCTAATCCCAAGAATTGACGAATTTCCGTGGGCGTTGTCGGGATTGCCCATCCTTCTACAGCTTTGACCTTAGAGGGATCCACATGGATTCCATCTTGGCTGACTACATGACCTAGGAAGTTCACGCTCCGCAGCCAGAACTCACACTTGGAGAGTTTGGCGTAAAGTTTTTCTGATCGTAGAGCTTCTAAGACTTGTCGGAGATGTTGGCCATGCTCTTCCTTGCTTCTAGAATAGACGAGGATGTCATCGATAAAAACAATGACAAAGTTGTCGAGGAACGGTCGGCAGATTCGATTCATTAGGTCCATAAATGCGGCAGGGGCATTCGTTAGACCGAAGGGCATTACGACAAATTCATAATGTCCGTAGCGAGTTCGGAAAGCGGTTTTTGGGATATCCTCTTCCTGGACTTTGAGTTGGTGGTATCCGGACCGTAAATCTATTTTAGAAAAACAACTAGCCCCTTGGAGCTGGTCAAATAGGTTATCGATTCGTGGGAGTGGGTAGCGGTTCTTGATTGTGAGTTTGTTTAACTCTCTGTAATCGATACACATTCTAAAAGATCCGTCTTTCTTTTTGACAAAGAGCACCGGAGCTCCCCATGGCGAGTAACTAGGTCGAATAAATCCCTTATCCAAAAGTTCGCTGAGTTGGCTGGATAATTCCTGCATCTCGGCAGGAGCCAACCGGTAGGGTGATTTAGCAAGAGGGGTTGCTCCTGGAATAAGGTCGATTCGAAATTCAACCTGTCTCTCTGGGGGTACTCCCAGGAGATCTTTAGGAAACACGTCCGAAAATTCACATACTACGGGAATGTCTCGAATGTTAATCTCCTCCTTGGTTTTGTCCACCACGTGAGCCAGGAACGCCAGATTGTTCCTTCGTAGATATTTTTGTGCCTTGAGACACGAAACGAGGCGAAGGTTCATGCTAGATTTGTCTCCGTAAATTACTAGGGTTTTGTGATTTGGAAGGCGAAGACGGACGGCCTTCTCATGACACATAATTTCGGCATGGTGGGGGCTTAACCAGTCCATGCCGATGATCACATCGAAGCTCCTAATTGACACTGGCATTAGGTCTATTCGAAAAACGTGTTGATTAAGAGTTAGGGTACATCCGGTGTAGATTTCCCCAGTGGATTCGGTTTTCCCATTGGCCATTTCCACCGTATAGGCTTCATTTAGCTTTTGGGGAAGTTGTTTTAATAAGTGCTTAAACTTATTGCTTACGAAACTTCGCTCCGCTCCGGTGTCAAATAAGATGCATGCATATGCGTGGTTTAAGAGAAACGTACCGGTAACAACAGAGAGGTCTTGAATAGCCTCACTCTGACCCATGGTCAACATCCTTCCTGTTCCTCCATTTCTTAAATTGTTATTGTTGGTACAGTCTCGGCGGATGTGTCCAGTCTTCCCGCATCCGAAGCAGGTGTAGCTAGGCCCTGCGCTATTGCCGATGGCATGGGCGTTGTTGTTGTTGCGAGGGTTGTTGTTGTTGATTCCCTGATTTTGGTTATGGGGAGGGTAAGCCTTGCAGTACTTTGCGGTGTGACCCCTTCGGTTGCAATTGGTGCACTGAAAATCCTTGCATTCTCCATAGTGATGGAAACCGCACTTGTTGCATTTGGGAAGATTACTGGAATAAGGTTTGGAAGCATTTGAAGTGGCTGAGGTTGGAGCATGTGGTGCGGCTGGAACCGATGTGGTAACAGCATTAACCGCCACTGTCTGCTGCTTCTTGGAGGTGTCGGGGCCCTGGCGCCCCTTCCTCTTATTGTTCTTTCCCCTCTTGCCATCTCCTTCCTTCGTCTTCTCAGCCTCCACTGGCTTCTCTCCCTTTTTGTTGTTATGGTCGTACAACCTTTTTGCCAATCTCTTTGCACTGTCAAATGTTTCGGGGTTTGCAGCTATCACATTCCCTTGAATTGGTGATGTGAGTCCCCAGATGAATCGCTCAATCTTCTTTCCTTCCGAGGCGATCATACCCGGGCACAGCAGAGATAGTTCACTAAATCTCGATATGTAGGCATCGATATTCGCGTTCTGCACAGTGACGTTCCATAGCTCTTGTTCCATCTTCTGTATTTCGCCTCGTGGGCAGTACTCTGCCATTAACATTTCTTTCATCTCTGTCCACGGCATAGAGTTGGCTACAGGGAGTGTCATGGATTCTACATGTCCGTTCCACCAGGTGAGTGCTTGATCCACAAAAGTGCAGGTTGCGAACTTCACCTTCATGTGCTCAGGGCAGTCGCATATCTCGAATACCGACTCCACCTTTTCGATCCATCGCTTAAGAGTGATCACCCCTCCAGTGCCATTAAAAGTTCGTGGTTTGGCGTTTGTGAAGTCCTTGTAGGTACATGTCTTGGTGGGTCCTTGATTCATTCCATTGTTTGAACTTCCGGCTCCTTGCCCATTGACTCCTCCATTGTTCCCTTGTTTAATTTGCGCAATCGCTGCAGTGACTGCTGCAGATACTGCTGCCTGGAAAGCGGCTGAGTCAACTTCAGGTGGGGTTGGTCCTGGGTTTCCGCGAGCAGGTCGGGGAGGCATCTTTCTGTCACAATACGGAAAGATGTTGAGGGTATGTTGTTTCGGTGAGGTCGTGATCCTACTGACTAGGTGCATGGTACGAACTTAAACACTACTACCATTGACCAATCAATAATAATTTCTCAACACATAGCAATTTGCAATATCGTAATAAAACACGTAAAAATTTATTAATATTATCCGAATTTGATACATGAAAATTTGCTCGTAGGAGCATACATGAGTGATACTAGTTCGACAGCATAACGACTCTATGAGTAGTGTAGTCACTTAAACATAGAGTCGGAGTACATAGCATATTTCCTAACGATCTACTAAGATAAGTCTATCCCTAACCGCGATGAGCTGCATCCTACTATAACGGTGAAATCATATGCCGAAGTGCTGAGCCAACAGCTGAGCCATCTCAGTCATGTCTACAATGACATCATCCCTCTCCAGCTCTGCTTGCACGGCACGTGCTTCCATGGCGAACAGTTGTTGCCGCAAGTCGGCAATCCCGGCTTCTGGGGAGCGATTTTCCCTCGCGGGATTCACTGGTGGGACGTGGTGATCCTGTTGAGCTTCGCTAACAGGAGATGCGACGTGATCTATATCCGGGGCCTGATCCTCCCCCATGTCATCGTCGGTCTCCTCGAACTCGTAGTCGGTATCCATGTATTCGTCAGGTTCAACGCCGTGGACTCCCTCCTGATTCCCCTCTGGTTCGTCTTTGAGTATCCCGTGTGCTCCTAAGGCTTGGTGAAACTGAATGCCCTGATGCTCTCCTTCCATGAAGACTGGGAGAAAGTATACGAATAAGCTATCACTTTCCTATGACTCTACCGCTATTGCACAAGCTAAACAGGCGTTCTCTTTTCGGTGGTAGGGGTATAGTTTTAGGTTCCCTAGAAATCCCGATCTCATCAGAACGTGCGTTAGTTATAATTTGGAGAGAGTGTAGTTGATCAGGCTACATCCACTCCTTGGTACCACTAAGAACAGTCCTGAATTAACCAAGACACTAGTATTATTTTTGTTTGGTTCGGCGTTAGGCTCTTATTCCTAGTGCAAACAAGGTTGTTTTATTTACTTGGTTTGTTCAGAGTTATGTTAGTCCCTCTTTTTGGTTTATAGTTGCATATCCATGTGTGGCTAGATATGCTAGTTCACTATAAACAAAGCTCTGATACCAACCTGTCACACCCCCGAACCGGACGGCGGAAACGTCCGAGGGCTATCGTGACTCATTGAATACCATCACAATGCATATACATGAAACATAACATTATACATCACCAACATTTGGAATGATACAACTGGTAGCGTTTACATTCATTACATTGTTCAAAACATTACATTCTCAAAAAAAAATAACTGTTTGATACTACTTAAACCACAGCAAAACGTCATAGAGTACAAATCATCCTTCACCTTATTTGTTACCTGAGAATACAAGTATTTTGAAAAACGTCAACATATGAAATGTTGGTGAGTTCATAAGTAGTGTTTGAAATCCAATGTATTGTTTGAAAACCATCAGAAAATCCGATATTTTCTAAAAATAGAATAGTGTAAAAGTATGCAAAGATCCATGAGTATGCTTGTTTGAATTCTATAGATGTAAGCGTAAGAGTTGTGAAATTCGACCGGTAATTCATAATTGTACTTGTTGAAAACCCTAGGAAAACCCAACGTTTTCCTACCACTTTGCTTTACTTAGTTTGTATACTGTTGTTTCGTTGCGTTAGAGGTAATCGTTGAGCTCCGGAGGCATTGCGAGTACAGTGGGTGGTGAAGTGTTGTGACGTGCGTTAATGAAAACGTCCCATCGACAACCTTACAAGCGATCCCTTAGGCGTCACTCGTAACTATTCACACAACTCAATCCTCCCGGACTTGTGTAGTCCCACGACCGGAGGGAAGGAGAGAAGGTGCGAAACCCTCGGTATTTCCCCGTGTCGTTCAAGACTATTGCAATTGCGAAGGGCCTGAAGCCCAATCCCGAAATCGTGAGTTCCCGACTTTACTAGCAGCAGTGAAGGACGCTTGGGGACCAGCAACTTGTTTGCCATTGAAAGTCCTTTTACGTTATGTCGGATCGGTAAAACCCAACACTTTGTAAGAGAGAGAGGTCTTCGGGCCTTAAGATCAGGTCATTGGGCTAGCTAGGCTCAACAAACAAGATTTTACTCTTTTGGGGCCCAAAGGTGGTGCGTAGACGTCTGTGCACACTCGCATGTATAGTGACTTCCCAATCGTTATTAGTTATGAATCGTAATGTCGTAATGTCATAGTGTCGTCGTGTTAGTAGTTTCGGAATTTTATTGGTTCGAGACCGAACCAATTCGTTTGACAACGACTTTTGGTGTTGTAATGTATTGTATTTCGTCGATAGTCGTGGTACCATCATTTGATCAAATTGCATGTATTGAACTAGTCTTGAGAATTTTTCTGTTTTCAGCCCCTCATTATTTGTAAAAATTTACTTTTTCAATCCTTTATTTAAAACTTTCCGGTTTGGTCCTTAAATCGATTTTCTTGACATTTTAATACCAAAAATTATTGAAATTAATATTTTTTTCAGCATATTTTTCATTAAAGACAGTTTAAGTCCTTGAAATTTCAGTTTTCTCGGTTATAACCCATCTTTTCGCAAGTTTGACAATTTTGGCCCAAATTGAAAATTTTTTGCAACTTTAGTGCCCTTTAAATTTAAAAAGCATTCTAAACCTTTGAAAAGGACTTGGATCACTTATAGTCCATTGTTTTACAGAAAAATGCAGTTTTGGCTCTCCAAAACAGAAAATTTCGCATATTGGGCCTCATTGGGCCGAAAATGTCATCTTTAGCCCATTAAGCTTGGAATTTATGTTTTTAACCCTCCAAATAGTATATTTTCAGAAAATACATTATGTAAACTGTTTTGACTCATCTCACCCATCAGATTTCGAAATAATTCATTTTAGGCCCTTCAACTTTGTATTTTCAACATTTTATGTCAAAAAAATGAGTTTTTAGCCCAAATTAAGTGTGATCAAGCCATTTGGCTATTTTTCTTAGTATACTTTGCATGTAGTAGTATATTTTATGCTATAATAAAATACATATCTCGGTTTTTAGCATTTCATAACTAGATCTAGCATCAAAATCATACAAAACATACATATAAGCATAGAAATCAACCACAACATACACATAATGATGGATCTACACCTTTGCTTGTATTCTCCCCCACAAAAACTTATGAAAACTAAAAATAAGGGGGAATGAAACTCACCTTGGGTGTTGATTCGGTTTTTGAAGAAAGAATGGAAGAAATGAAGTGATTTTTGGCCTTTGCACTCCTTGATGAAGTTTTCTAGTTTATGGAGTTTTCTAGAGTGCAAGATCATGATTTTTGCATGGATTAGGAAGGGATTTTGATAAAACAAGGAATACAAGTCATAGATCCAAGCAGAACCTTACCTTAGATGATGATTTTTGTGGATGAACTTCCTTGAATGCTCCCTAAATCTCGAGATTTTGGATGGAGAAGAAGAAAGAAGCCTTGAGTGATCTAGAGAGTGTTTGTGAGAGATGTGTGTGTGTGTGGGTGTTTCTCGGCCGAGAGTGAGAGAGAGAGAGGAAGAAGAAATGATGTTTGAGGTGAGGTTTGCATGGAGACATGAGTCTCTTGCATGGAAGTCCAAAAGATAAAAGTGATATGGCATGAGAAAGTCAAACCCTTCTCTTGGGCTTGCTTTGGGCCAAGAACATGGAAGGAGGAAGGAAAAATTTGGGCTTTTTGCTCCTAAGTCCAATATTAGAGTTAGTCTTAGGTATTTATTGGCCTTATAAAATAAAATTGTGATTTTTATGTTTTAATAAGCTAGATTGGGTTAATCATGGATCAAAGCTTTCAATTTATTTCATTCTAGGCCCAATATGGCCCATAATATTGAAATAAATGAATGTGGGTCCAATTAGAGCCCAATTAGGGTTCTAAACCCATGATAGTCCAATTGGAAGCTTATTGGTCGATTTGGATCCAATAAGGAAGTTCTAGTCCAAAATGGACTTAACAAGAACTTCTAGGGTTTTCCAATTGCTTGATGTAGTGAATTGGGGTTTAGTTGTCCATTGAGTAAGCATCATACATGCTTTTGAGTTTTTGATTTCAACATTTACTTAAGTATAGTGATTACAAGACATAAAATTTCTAGTTGTGACAGGAATGTTGTATTACACCCAAATATAAATATGTGAATGGCAAGAAATTTGAAATCAGAGGTTATATGAAAAAGTTATAATTTTGTGAAGATTACAAAAATTACATGTGAAGGCGGTGTGGCACTATAGGAGTGCGTCACATGGTAGTAGCAGAGAATTCTTCATATACCTAACCAGAACTGACGTGGAACCACATGATCTGAATACGTAGATGCGGCGCACCCTATCAGAAAACGTGACACACTTTTGAGAAAGTCATCCCTGCTAAATAGTAAGCCACACTTCACTAGTTAGTTGCCAATTCCGAGCTTCCCTCTCTCTTGAAGTCTAATTTTTTGATGTTTCAGGCATTTTAGTAAGACCATGTGATGTCCGAAAGAAAGAAGTATTCAACGTCAACGTTCTTCACATAAAGTTTCCAAGTTTCCCCTAAAAAACTTACAAGTTGAGTTACACTTACTACACTATTAAGTGCCACTTATAGTTAAGTTCATTGTCCTTATTATGAACCTATAAATAAGATTTATCAGTAATTCTAGTTAAAATAATGATTGATCTATGCAAGATCTTAGTGATGTGTTTCAAATGGATTTTCCAAATAATATATTTCTATACTATACGGATCCTACCTTCAATATGATCTTACGTGGTCATTCATTATTCGATTGGACTCAGTATTCATTAGGATTAATGAAGAATCTAGAAATATTTACTATAAACTTATAAATATGAATAGATACTAAGACTTAGTAATAATCGTATTAAGGTCATTCAAAAGGGAAAAGCTAAAGTACTAGGCGAGAAGCTAACCGAACCACGAATGTTCCACTTCAATGTGCATGGTCACTTTCATGCATATGATTTTAATATAAGTATTTATTACTTAAAATATTGAATACATTTTGAAGCTTATATTTGAATTAAATGCTTATTATGTGGAATATGTGTTACATATATATTTGGTAATAATGCCTAACATATATGGTACGAGCCAGATATAGTTATATACGTATTAAATGTATATACATGACAATATTAGCATAAATATTATTATATAAAAATATTAAATATATACTAAATTACTTACTATTATTTGCTAAATGTATACATGTATTAAGACATATTACATAAGCAGAAAACTATATTGGAAGTTGATTTTAGGTGTCATAGTCTTGAGTTATAAACTAAGATATATAAAGGATGCTTAGTTCAATGTAAGTTGAATAGGTGAGTAGCTATATCCTGCATTATGATAGTATTGCATGAACATGAAGATTGCGTTGAAAGTGAATTAAATGTATTGTATTCTAGTCTAGTTATTATGTAAGGCTTGTCAAGGATGCCAAGTTTAAATTAAAATGAATAAGTAAGTTGTTACTAGTCTAGATAAAACTAAGGCTGATCAAGAATACATTGTTTAAAGTAAGGTTAATAAGTATATAGTTTTTATGCTAGGATGTGTGTGAGATTGGTACACAGAGGAGAGCTCTTTTCTATGACTCTATTACAAGTCGGGGTAAGAGTTACATACTGAAGTACTGTACCAATATTCCTCATCTTTCTTGATAGCCAAAAATGATGTCTTTGTATTACACAACTGATACATATGTCTGGTCCTCTGATGGAGTATGATGACGATCATTAATTAACCTGTTTTGTGGAACGCTAGCTGAATAAAATTCATGTACTATATCCCCCTATGGTTTCCATTATTGACTTACTCCCGTTTATAAGTTATACTCGAAGCAATATATTTAACTCGTTGCTTACAATGATCCATCACGAAAGATCTCATAAGATAATTGTTATAGGATTAGTATGTAAAAATATTTGGGATGGGATAGAGATATCCTTGTAATACGATATATCTATATATGTGGTAAAAATTCTTTTTGTAGGATTGTTATATGATGTATTTGATGGGTTTTAGGGGTTATAAAATTCATGTACATGCGGAAAATTAGACTTAACACTTAAGGGTATGTGCATCCTATAAAGATCTAAGTCTTCACATTAAACATAACATACTATGAACTATAAACCCTAGAAGAATCCTAGTATAATAAAAAATATTAGGCTTAGGATTACGTACCTTTTGAATTTTTACTACAAACAATTCTTTGATTCCTTCCACGCAGATGTTTAGAAAGCAAACACCAGAAGTGTGATGCCTTTAATGGCTCACACCTAAAGCTAGAAACTAGAACACAAGAGAGGAGAAATGAGAAGGGGGAAGAATTTTTGGCTAGGGATCTCTTTAAGAAGTGGCCAAAAATTTCAAGCCCTATGAGCCTTTTTGCTGAGAGAAAAACTTTTAAGAAACACACTTGAAAAAACGTTAGAACAAGTTATAGATTACGAAATAAAGTTAATCTCAAAGAATCATAAAGCTCAACAATAGTAAGAAGTTAGAGTTGTTAGATAGTTAGTTGTGGAATATTTAAGTGCGGTAATTTAAGGAAATATAAATGAAAGCAAGTTATATATCAAGTAAACACCAAACTGATTCTTAACAAGGTTTGCAATCATACAAAAGTTAGTATATGCGATCAGTTTAAAGTGAAGTAAGTAGAGACTTAATCCGAAAGAGAGTTAGAGCTTAATATATTTGAGAGTAAGTTCAGTAAGTTCTTAGAAGATGAGAAGATATGAAGAGAGGAATTCAAATATGGAGAGAATAGAGATGTGTTGCTGTGTATTCATTCATGAAGCTGAGTACTCTATTTATAGAGACTCGGGAAATTACAAAGAGAACAAACAAAGACTAAAAATGTGACTTACAGTGACTATAAAAGTTCACTGGATAATACAATGTAAATACTTAAGTCAAGAAATACATTAACAGGTCTTTGTTGCACATCAGGGAATTGCGGATGATGTCTCCAAAAGATGTTGCGGTGCCAAAAGGTGTTGTAGATAAATATTGATTGCATTCTAGAGATTCATTGTGGTTGAGGAAATGGATTTGGATGACTAAGTTTAAGAGGGTCACTTTCTTGTTTCAACATTTTCCCCTAAGTGACCTCTTAAACTTCTTCATTTGTCGAGCTTTAAGAATTTGATGAGGACCCACCAGAATTTCCTAACTTCTCCTAGCCATTTGATTCTACTTGAGATCTCCAACTTCACTTCTTTTGTTGTATGTTTTGATCTCTGAACCAAAGTCTGTGTGATATCCAATTTCCTGCGGGTCAGGCGAGGAATTGTTGTGATTAGAATTAAGTACTTGACATCACTGTCTACCCGTTTGAAGATGACACCAAGT
This sequence comes from Lactuca saligna, assembly GCF_052625555.1. Taxonomy (NCBI): domain Eukaryota; kingdom Viridiplantae; phylum Streptophyta; class Magnoliopsida; order Asterales; family Asteraceae; genus Lactuca; species Lactuca saligna. The sequence goes on along the minus strand of NC_136421.1, from coordinate 109,512,092 downwards.
TCAAGAAAATTGGTTGCTCCTAAGGATCTTTCTTGGTATCCTTTGGTGAAGACTGGAGTGGGTTCAAGAGGTGGGAGATTGAACTTTTGAGCAAGAGCTAGATGTATGTCCGCATCGATTTTTGCAAAGTCACATACTGTGGACTTGAGATATTCATAGGCTTTCTCATAAGCAATTTACATATTTGAATGCTTCTTAGACTTGATTTGTAATAACCTGGCTATCAGAAGTACTTCCTCCGGATTCAAACATGGGAAGTCTGCTTGGGTTCGGATGTAGTCATCACCCCTTCTAGTTAACGTGTACTAGACGAATTCTGTTTTCATGAACTTCTTGATCTTGTAACCATTCACTACGGAGGGTTTATCACTCGACCAAATACTCTTAAATTTAAATCCAAGCTTGGCATGAAATCTGTTTAGTCACTCAAACTCGAGAGGTAGCCTTTGATCATCAGGGAGGCTGCGGTAGAAGGTGTCACAACTAGAAATTTTATGTCTTGTAATCATTATACTCAAGTAAATGTTGAAATCAAAAACTCAAAAGCATGTATGATGCTTACTCAATGGAAAACTAAACCCCAATTCACTACATCAAGCAATTGGAAAACCCTAGAAGTTCTTGTTAAGTCCATTTTGGACTAGAACTTCCTTATTGGATCCAAATGGACCAATAAGCTTCCAATTGGACTATCATGGGTTTAGAACCCTAATTGGGCTCTAATTGGACCCACATTCATTTATTTCAATATTATGGGCCATATTGGGCCTAGAATGAAATAAATTGAAAGCTTTGATCCATGATTAACCCACTCTAGCTTATTAAAACATAAAAATCACAATTTTATTTTATAAGGCCAATAAATACCTAAGACTAACTCTAATATTGGGCTTAGGAGCAAAAAGCCCAAATTTTTCCTTCCTCCTTCCATGTTCTCGGCCCAAAGCAAGCCCAAGAGAAGGGTTTGACTTTCTCATGCCACATCACTTTTATCTTTTGGACTTCCATGCAAGAGACTCATGTCTCCATGCAAACCTCACCTCAAACATCATTTCTTCTTCCTCTCTCTCTCACTCTCGGCCGAGCAACACCCACACACACACACATCTCTCACAAACACTCTCTAGATCACTCAAGGCTTCTTTCTTCTTCTCCATCCAAAATCTCGAGATTTAGGGAGCATTCAAGGAAGTTCTTCGACAAAAATCATCATCTAAGGTAAGGTTTTGCTTGGATCTATGACTTGTATTCCTTGTTTTATCAAAATCCCTTCCTAATCCATGCAAAAATCGTGATCTTGCACTCTAGAAAACTCCATAAACTCGAAAACTTCATCAAGGAGTGCAAAGGCCAAAAATCACTTCATTTCTTCCATTCTTTCTTCAAAAACCGAATCAACACCCAAGGTGAGTTTCATACCCCCTTATTTTCAGTTTTCATAAGTTTTTGTGGGGGAGAATACAAGCAAAGGTGTAGATCCATCATTATGTGTATGTTGTGGTTGATTTCTATGCTTATATGTATGTTTTGTATGATTTTGATGCTAGATCTAGTTATGAAATGCTAAAAACCGAGATATGTATTTTATTATAGCATAAAATATACTACTACATGCAAAGTATACTAAGAAAAATAGCTAAATGGCTTGACAACACCTAATTTGGGCTAAAAACTCATTTTTTTGACATAAAATGTTGAAAATACAAAGTTGAAGGGCCTAAAATGAATTATTTCGAAATCTGATGGGTGAGATGAGTCAAAACAGTTTACATAATGTATTTTCTGAAAATATACTATTTGGAGGGTTAAAAACATAAATTCCAAGCTTAATGGGCTAAAGATGACATTTTCGGCCCAATGAGGCCCAATATGCGAAATTTTCTGTTTTGGAGGGCCAAAACTGCATTTTTCTGTAACACAGTGGACTATAAGTGATCCAAGTCCTTTTCAAAGGTTTAGAATGCTTTTTAAATTTAAAGGGCACTAAAGTTGCAAAAAATTTTCAATTTGGGCCAAAATTGTCAAACTTGCGAAAAGATGGGTTATAACCGAGAAAACTGAAATTTCAAGGACTTAAACTGTCTTCAATGAAAAATATGCTGAAAAATATTAATTTCAATAATTTTTGGTATTAAAATGTCAAGAAAATCGATTTAAGGACCAAACCGGAAAGTTTTAAATAAAGGATTGAAAAAGTAAATTTTTACAAATAATGAGGGGCTGAAAACAGAAAAATTCTCAAGACTAGTTCAATACATGCAATTTGATTAAATGATGGTACCACGACTATCGACGAAATACAATACATTACAACACCAAAAGTCGTTGTCAAACGAATTGGTTCGGTCTCGAACCAATAAAAATCGGAAACTACTAACACGACGACATTATGACATTACGACATTACGATTCATAACTAATAACGATTGGGAAGTCACTATACATGAGAGTGTGCACAGACGTCTACGCACCACCTTTGGGCCCCAAAAGTGTAAAATCTTGTTTGTTGAGCCTAGGTAGCCCAATGACCTGATCTTAAGGCCCGAAGACCTCTCTCTCTTACGAAGTGTTGGGTTTTACCGATCCGACATAACGTAAAAGGACTTTCAATGGCAAACAAGCTGCTGGTCCCCAAGGGTCCTTCAGTGCTGCTAGTAAAGTCGGGAACTCACGATTGCGGGATTGGGCTTCAGGCCCTTCGCAATTGCAATAGTCTTGAACGACGCGGGGAAATACCGAGGGTTTCGCACCTTCTCTCCTTCCCTCCGGTCGTGGGACTACACAAGTCCGGGAGGATTGAGTTGTGTGAATAATTACGAGTGACGCCTAAGGGATCGCTTGTAAGGTTGTCGATGGGACGTTTTCATTAACGCAAGTCACAACACTTCTCCACCCACTGTACTCGCAATGCCTCCGGAGCTCAACGATTACCTCTAACGCAACGAAACAACAGTATACAAACTAAGTAAAGCAAAGTGATAGGAAAACGTCGGGTTTTCCTAGGGTTTTCAACAAGTACATTTATGAATTACCGGTCGAATTTCACAACTCTTACGCTTACATCTATAGAATTCAAACAAGCATACTCATGGATCTTCGCATATTTTTACACTATTCTATTTTTAGAAAATATCGGATTTTATGATGGTTTTCAAAGAATACATTGGATTTCAAACACTACTTATGAACTCACCAACATTTCATATGTTGACGTTTTTCAAAATACTTGTATTCTCAGGTAACAGATAAGGTGAAGGATGATTTGTACTCTATGACGTTTTGCTGTGGTTTAAGTAGTATCAAATAGTTATTTTTTTTTGAGAATGTAATGTTTTGAACAATGTAATGAATGTAAACGCTACCAGTTGTATCATTCCAAATGTTGGTGATGTATAATGTTATGTTTCATGTATATGCATTGTGATGGTATTCAATGAGTCACGATAGCCCTCGGACATTTCCGCCGTCCGGTTCGGGGGTGTGACAGGTTGGTATCAGAGCTTTGTTTATAGTGAACTATCATATCTAGCCACACATGGATATGCAACTATAAACCAAAAAGAGGGACTAACATAACTCTGAACAAAACAAGTAAATAAAACAACCTTGTTTGCACTAGGAATAGGAGCCTAACGCAGAACCATACAAAAATAATACTAGTGTCTCGGTTAATTCAGGACTGTTCTTAGTGGTACCAAGGAGTGGATGTAGCCTGATCAACTACACTCTCTCCAAAGTATAACTAACGCACGTTCTGATGAGATCGGGAATTCTAGGGAACCTAAGACTATACCCCTACCACCGAAAAGAGAACGCCTGTTTAGCTTGTGCAATAGCGGTAGAGTCATAGGAAAGTGATAGCTTATTCGTATACTTTCTTCCAGTCTTCATGGAAGGAGAGCATCAGGGCATTCAGTTTCACCAAGCCTTAGGAGCACACGGGATACTCGAAGACAAACCAGAGAGGAATCAGGAGGGAGTCCACGGTGTTGAACCTGACGAATACATGGATACCGACTACGAGTTCGAGGAGACCGACGATGACATGGGGGAGGATCAGGCCCCGGATATAGATCACGTCGCATCTCCTATTAGCGAAGCGCAACAGGATCACCACATCCCACCAGTGAATCCCGCGAGGGAAAATCGCTCCCCAGAAGCCGAGATTGCCGACTTGTGGCAACAACTGTTCGCCATGGAAGCACGTGCCGTGCAAGCAGAGCTGGAGAGGGATGATGTCATTGTAGACATGACTAAGATGGCTCAGCACTTCGGCATATGATTTCACCGTTATAGTAGGACGCAGCTCATCGCGGTTAGGGATAGACTTATCTTAGTAGATCGTTAGGAAATATGCTATGTACTCCGACTCTATGTTTAAGTGACTACACTACTCATAGAGTCGTTATGCTGTCGAACTAGTATCACTCATGTATGCTCCTACGAGCATATTTTCATGTATCAAATGCGGATAATATTAACAAATTTTTACGTGTTTTATTACGATATTGCAAATTGCTATGTGTTGAGAAATTATTATTGATTGGTCAATGGTAGTAGTGTTTAAGTTCGTACCATGCACCTAGTCAGTAGGATCACGACCTCACCGAAACAACATACCCTCAACATCTTTCCGTATTGTGACAGAAAGATGCCTCCCCGACCTGCTCGCGGAAACCCAGGACCAACCCCACCTGAAGTTGACTCAGCCGCTTTCCAGGCAGCAGTATCTGCAGCAGTCACTGCAGCGATTGCGCAAATTAAACAAGGGAACAATGGAGGAGTCAATGGGCAAGGAGCTGGAAGTTCAAACAATGGAATGAATCAAGGACCCACCAAGACATGTACCTACAAGGACTTCACAAACGCCAAACCACGAACTTTTAATGGCACTGGAGGGGTGATCACTCTTAAGCGATGGATCGAAAAGGTGGAGTCGGTATTCGAGATATGCGACTGCCCTGAGCACATGAAGGTGAAGTTCGCAGCCTGCACTTTTGTGGATCAAGCACTCACCTGGTGGAACGGACATGTAGAATCCATGACACTCCCTGTAGCCAACTCTATGCCGTGGACAGAGATGAAAGAAATGTTAATGGCAGAGTACTGCCCACGAGGCGAAATACAAAAGATGGAACAAGAGCTATGGAACCTCACTGTGCAGAACGCGAATATCGATGCCTACATATCGAGATTTAGCGAACTATCTCTGCTGTGCCCGGGTATGATCGCCTCGGAAGGAAAGAAGATTGAGCGATTCATCTGGGGACTCACATCACCAATTCAAGGGAATGTGATAGCTGCAAACCCCGAAACATTTGACAGTGCAAAGAGATTGGCAAAAAGGTTGTACGACCATAACAACAAAAAGGGAGAGAAGCCAGTGGAGGCTGAGAAGACGAAGGAAGGAGATGGCAAGAGGGGAAAGAACAATAAGAGGAAGGGGCGCCAGGGCCCCGACACCTCCAAGAAGCAGCAGACAGTGGCGGTTAATGCTGTTGCCACATCGGTTCCAGCCGCACCACATGCTCCAACCTCAGCCACTTCAAATGCTTCCAAACCTTATTCCAGTAATCTTCCCAAATGCAACAAGTGCGGTTTCCATCACTATGGAGAATGCAAGGATTTTCAGTGCACCAATTGCAACCGAAGGGGTCACACCGCAAAGTACTGCAAGGCTTACCCTCCCCATAACCAAAATCAGGGAATCAACAACAACAACCCTCGCAACAACAACAACGCCCATGCCATCGGCAATAGCGCAGGGCCTAGCTACACCTGCTTCGGATGCGGGAAGACTGGACACATCCGCCGAGACTGTCCCAACAATAACAATTTAAGAAATGGAGGAACAGGAAGGATGTTGACCATGGGTCAGAGTGAGGCTATTCAAGACCTCTCTGTTATTACCGGTACGTTTCTCTTAAACCACGCATATGCATGCATCTTATTTGACACCGGAGCGGAGCAAAGTTTCGTAAGCAATAAGTTTAAGCACTTATTAAAACAACTTCCCCAAAAGCTAAATGAAGCCTATACGGTGGAAATGGCCAATGGGAAAACCGAATCCACTGGGGAAATCTACACCGGATGTACCCTAACTCTTAATCAACACGTTTTTCGAATAGACCTAATGCCAGTGTCAATTAGGAGCTTCGATGTGATCATCGGCATGGACTGGTTAAGCCCCCACCATGCCGAAATTATGTGTCATGAGAAGGCCGTCCGTCTTCGCCTTCCAAATCACGAAACCCTAGTAATTTACGGAGACAAATCTAGCATGAACCTTCGCCTCGTTTCGTGTGTCAAGGCACAAAAATATCTACGAAGGAACAATCTGGCGTTCCTGGCTCACGTGGTGGACAAAACCAAGGAGGAGATTAACATTCGAGACATTCCCGTAGTATGTGAATTTTCGGACGTGTTTCCTGAAGATCTCCTGGGAGTACCCCCGGAGAGACAGGTTGAATTTCGAATCGACCTTATTCCAGGAGCAACCCCTCTTGCTAAATCACCCTACCGGTTGGCTCCTGCCGAGATGCAGGAATTATCCAGCCAACTCAGCGAACTTTTGGATAAGGGATTTATTCGACCTAGTTACTCGCCATGGGGAGCTCCGGTGCTCTTTGTCAAAAAGAAAGACGGATCTTTTAGAATGTGTATCGATTACAGAGAGTTAAACAAACTCACAATCAAGAACCGCTACCCACTCCCACGAATCGATAACCTATTTGACCAGCTCCAAGGGGCTAGTTGTTTTTCTAAAATAGATTTACGGTCCGGATACCACCAACTCAAAGTCCAGGAAGAGGATATCCCAAAAACCGCTTTCCGAACTCGCTACGGACATTATGAATTTGTCGTAATGCCCTTCGGTCTAACGAATGCCCCTGCCGCATTTATGGACCTAATGAATCGAATCTGCCGACCGTTCCTCGACAACTTTGTCATTGTTTTTATCGATGACATCCTCGTCTATTCTAGAAGCAAGGAAGAGCATGGCCAACATCTCCGACAAGTCTTAGAAGCTCTACGATCAGAAAAACTTTACGCCAAACTCTCCAAGTGTGAGTTCTGGCTGCGGAGCGTGAACTTCCTAGGTCATGTAGTCAGCCAAGATGGAATCCATGTGGATCCCTCTAAGGTCAAAGCTGTAGAAGGATGGGCAATCCCGACAACGCCCACGGAAATTCGTCAATTCTTGGGATTAGCAGGCTACTATAGGAGGTTCATTCAAAACTTCTCTAAGATCGCCAAGCCACTTACCTCGCTTATGCAAAAGGGCGTACCATTCAAATGGACAGACAAACAAGAGATCGCGTTGCGAACCTTGAAACAAGCTCTCTCTAGCGCACCTGTACTATCTCTGCCTGAAGGAACGGAAGACTTTGTAGTCTACTGCGACGCGTCAAATCAGGGTTTAGGTTGCGTTCTCATGCAACGTGGGAGAGTGATAGCCTATGCATCCCGCCAGCTAAAGATGCATGAAGTAAACTACACGACCCATGACCTAGAGTTGGGAGCTGTAGTCTTTGCCCTAAAAATTTGGAGGCATTACCTTTACGGTACAAAGTGCACCATCTTCACGGATCACAAGAGTCTCCAACACATCTTAAACCAAAAGGAGTTAAACATGAGGCAATGAAGATGGGTTGAGTTGCTAAACGATTATGAGTGTGAGATTAAGTACCACCCAGGAAAGGCCAACGTGGTAGCTGATGCATTAAGTCGGAAGGAGTACTCTAATCGTTGTACGAAAACTCTCTCGATAACCATTCAATCACACCTGGCCACTCAAATTGCAGTAGCCCAGTCAGAGGCCATGAAGACGGAAAATAGAGCAAGCGAAGTATTGCGCGGAATGGAAAAGAACCTGGAGGCAAAGGAGAATGGAGTATACTATTTCATGAACCGTATTTGGGTCCGTAAATTTGGAGGGTTTAGAGATGTTGTCATGAAGGAAGCCCACAAGACGCGATACTCCATTCATCCCGGTTCTGATAAGATGTATTTGGATATTAAACAACACTATTGGTGGCCTAACATGAAGACGGAAATCGCGACCTACGTCAGTAAGTGCCTTACGTGCGCCAAAGTAAAAGTGGAATACCAAAAACCCTCAGGATTGTTACAGCAACCGGCAATCCCTGAGTGGAAATGGGAGGGGATTTCTATGGATTTCGTGACCAAGCTACCCAAAACGTCGGATGTTTTAGACACCATATGGATAATAATCGACCGACTAACGAAATCTGCCCATTTCCTGCCAATTAAAGAATCGTACAAGATGGAGAGATTGACGCGTTTATACATTCGAGAGATCGTGAGACTCCACGGAATACCAACATCTATCATCTCGGATAGGGACAGTAGGTTCACGTCCCAATTTTGGCAATCACTCCATAAGGCGATGGGAACAAACCTCGATATGAGCACCGCTTATCATCCACAAACGGATGATCAAAGCAAGCGAACGATCCAAACGCTCGAAGATATGCTCCGCGCATGCGTGATAGACTTTGGAAAGTCTTGGGATACCCACCTACCCTTAATCGAGTTCTCATACAACAATAGTTACCATTCGAGCATCAAGGTGGCTCCTTTCGAAGCACTGTACGGGCGTAAATGTAGACCACCATTATGTTGGGCTGAAGTGGGTGACACCCAGCTGGCAAGAACGCATGCGTCGGACAAAACACTAACGGGACCGGAGATCATCCGTGAAACCATGGAAAAGATCGTTCAAATCAGAGCTCGATTGCAAGCATCGCGTGACCGACAAAAGAGCTACGCTGACAAACGGCGAAAGCCCTTAGAATTTCAGGTCGGTGACCGAGTACTGTTAAAAGTCTCGCCCTGGAAAGGGGTTATACGTTTCGGAAAACGGGGAAAGCTGAACCCGCGATACATTGGACCTTTCGAAATCATCGCTCGGATTGGTCCAGTAGCATACAGAATGCAACTACCCGCAGAGCTAAATGGTGTACACCCCGTGTTTCACGTCTCCAATCTGAAGAAGTGTCTCTCAGATGAAACACTCGTCATTCCCCTTGACGAAATCAAAATCAATGAGAATCTCCTGTTCGCTGAAGAACCAATCAAAATCATGGACAGGGAGGTGAAGCGTACTAAGCAGAGTCGCATCCCGATCGTGAAAGTACGGTGGAACGCAAAGCGTGGGCCGGAATTCACTTGGGAACGCGAAGACCAAATGAAGCAAAAGTACCCTCACCTATTCTAGCTTTCTCAAATCTAGCTTTCAAACAGAATTTCGGGACGAAATTCCCTCTAACGGGGGGATGATGTCAGAACTAGAAATTTTATGTCTTGTAATCACTATACTCAAGTAAATGTTGAAATCAAAAACACAAAAGCATGTATGATGCTTACTCAATGGAAAACTAAACCCCAATTCACTACATTAAGCAATTGGAAAACCCTAGAAGTTCTTGTTAAGTCCATTTTGGACTAGAACTTCCTTATTGGATCCAAATGGACCAATAAGCTTCCAATTGGACTATCATGGGTTTAGAACCCTAATTGGGCTCTAATTGGACCCACATTCATTTATTTCAATATTATGGGCCATATTGGGCCTAGAATGAAATAAATTGAAAGCTTTGATCCATGATTAACCCAATCTAGCTTATTAAAACATAAAAATCACAATTTTATTTTATAAGGCCAATAAATACCTAAGACTAACTCTAATATTGGGCTTAGGAGCAAAAAGCCCAAATTTTTCCTTCCTCCTTCCATGTTCTCGGCCCAAAGCAAGCCCAAGAGAAGGGTTTGACTTTCTCATGCCACATCACTTTTATCTTTTGGACTTCCATGCAAGAGACTCATGTCTCCATGCAAACCTCACCTCAAACATCATTTCTTCTTCCTCTCTCTCTCACTCACGGCCGAGCAACACCCACACACACACACATCTCTCACAAACACTCTCTAGATCACTCAAGGCTTCTTTCTTCTTCTCCATCCAAAATCTCGAGATTTAGGGAGCATTCAAGGAAGTTCTTCGACAAAAATCATCATCTAAGGTAAGGTTTTGCTTGGATCTATGACTTGTATTCCTTGTTTTATCAAAATCCCTTCCTAATCCATGCAAAAATCGTGATCTTGCACTCTAGAAAACTCCATAAACTCGAAAACTTCATCAAGGAGTGCAAAGGCCAAAAATCACTTCATTTCTTCCATTCTTTCTTCAAAAACCGAATCAACACCCAAGGTGAGTTTCATACCCCCTTATTTTCAGTTTTCATAAGTTTTTGTGGGGGAGAATACAAGCAAAGGTGTAGATCCATCATTATGTGTATGTTGTGGTTGATTTCTATGCTTATATGTATGTTTTGTATGATTTTGATGCTAGATCTAGTTATGAAATGCTAAAACCCGAGATATGTATTTTATTATAGCATAAAATATACTACTACATGAAAAGTATACTAAGAAAAATAGCCAAATGGCTTGACAACACCTAATTTGGGCTAAAAACTCATTTTTTTGACATAAAATGTTGAAAATACAAAGTTGAAGGGCCTAAAATGAATTATTTCGAAATCTGATGGGTGAGATGAGTCAAAACAGTTTACATAATGTATTTTCTGAAAATATACTATTTGGAGGGTTAAAAACATAAATTCCAAGCTTAATGGGCTAAAGATGACATTTTCGGCCCAATGAGGCCCAATATGCGAAATTTTCTGTTTTGGAGGGCCAAAACTGCATTTTTCTGTAAAACAGTGGACTATAAGTGATCCAAGTCCTTTTCAAAGGTTTAGAATGCTTTTTAAATTTAAAGGGGACTAAAGTTGCAAAAATTTTTCAATTTGGGCCAAAATTTTCAAACTTGCGAAAAGATGGGTTATAACCGAGAAAACTGAAATTTCAAGGACTTAAACTGTCTTCAATGAAAAATATGCTGGAAAATATTAATTTCAATAATTTTTGGTATTAAAATGTCAAGAAAATCGATTTAAGGACCAAACCGGAAAGTTTTAAATAAAGGATTGAAAAAGTAAATTTTTACAAATAATGAGGGGCTGAAAACAGAAAAATTCTCAAGACTAGTTCAATACATGCAATTTGATCAAATGATGGTACCACGACTATCGACGAAATACAATACATTACAACACCAAAAGTCGTTGTCAAACGAATTGGTTCGGTCTCGAACCAATAAAAATCGGAAACTACTAACACGACGACATTATGACATTACGACATTACGATTCATAACTAATAACGATTGGGAAGTCACTATACATTCGAGTGTGCACAGACGTCTACACACCACCTTTGGGCCCCAAAAGTGTAAAATCTTGTTTGTTGAGCCTAGCTAGCCCAATGACCTGATCTTAAGGCCCGAAGACCTCTCTCTCTTACGAAGTGTTGGGTTTTACCGATCCGACATAACGTAAAAGGACTTTCAATGGAAAACAAGCTGCTGGTCCCCAAGGGTCCTTTAGTGCTGCTAGTAAAGTCGGGAACTCACGATTGCGGGATTGGGCTTCAGGCCCTTCGCAATTGCAATAGTCTTGAACGACACGGGGAAATACCGAGGGTTTTGCACCTTCTCTCCTTCCCTCCGGTCGTGGGACTACATAAGTCTGGGAGGATTGAGTTGTGTGAATAATTACGAGTGACGCCTAAGGGATCGCTTGTAAGGTTGTCGATGGGACGTTTTCATTAACGCACGTCACAACACTTCACCACCCACTGTACTCGCAATGCCTCCGGAGCTCAACGATTACCTCTAACGCAACGAAACAACAGTATACAAACTAAGTAAAGCAAAGTGATAGGAAAACGTCGGGTTTTCCTAGGGTTTTCAACAAGTACAATTATGAATTACCGGTCGAATTTCACAACTCTTACGCATACATCTATAGAATTCAAAGCATACTCATGGATCTTCGCATATTTTTACACTATTCTATTTTTAGAAAATATCAGATTTTCTGATGGTTTTCAAACAATACATTGGATTTCAAACACTACTTATGAACTCACCAACATTTCATATGTTGACGTTTTTCAAAATACTTGTATTCTCAGGTAACAGATAAGGTGAAGGATGATTTGTACTCTATGACGTTTTGCTGTGGTTTAAGTAGTATCAAACAGTTATTTTTTTTTGAGAATGTAATGTTTTGAACAATGTAATGAATGTAAACGCTACCAGTTGTATCATTCCAAATGTTGGTGATGTATAATGTTATGTTTCATGTATATGCATTGTGATGGTATTCAATGAGTCACGATAGCCCTCGGACGTTTCCGCCATCCGGTTCGGGGGTGTGACAGAAGGGTTCAAACACAGTGAAAAACTTGGCATTTGGGGAGATAGGGATATCCCAATAACCATCAGAAGAAGATTCCGCATAGGTCAAAATTGGCATGTAGTCTTCATCCATCAATCTTCTTGTAGGATTAACCCAGGATTTGATTAGGGTTTCATCCATAGTTGTGTCAAATCCATGCTCTATCCAGATCATTTCAGCAAATTTGGCGGACTTCCAATCTGCTTTCACCATTTGGTTGCGGGAGAGTCATTGGAGTGTTCACAAGATAGGTATGGCTCCAAATTTTTGAATTGTGGTGGGGTTTCTTAACGAGGGGAAGAATGATGTTGATCATCTTGATGCAGAGAAGGATGTTGTGGTAGAGAATGATGAGATTGAACCAGAGTGGGAAGCTTGACTTGATCCGCGTGTGGAGGATCTTCTTGAGGTAGAGACTGATGAGATTGATCTGTAGTTGCAATTGGAGGAGATTGATGGCGTGTGATTTTACTTACCCCTTTTGAGGTAGTGGCAATTTGTTTCTCCTCAAACCATTGTCTGAGGCTATCAATCTTTGAGAAGACATTGTTGAACTGGGATTTGAAAACATCAATGTGTTGTTGATTGTTTGGAATCTTGGTGTTGAAGAGAAGTTGGTGAATTTCTTTGGTAAGTTTTAGTATCTCTTGACCATGGGAGCTTGCAGATAGAGAGCGAATTAATTTGTTGATTGTGGCCTAAAGGACTGAAATTGTGGACTCATAAGCATTGTGAGTTTGCTCAACAAGCTTCTTTGACTGGACTTCTTGATCCACAATTGTATATTGGAGTTCAGCTTTGATTGCGGATACTTAGGCGTTCAACATCCGCCATAAACTCTTTGTAATCGGCAGTTCTGTTGTTGTCGAGGGCTCGAATGCACATTTCCACCTTTAAGGAGACCTCTCCGCAGCCAATCGTTCATACGTTTCAAGCCTTTCAACACGTTCAACTAAGGCTTGCGGTCCAGCCATATCATTGGACTGCGGTTGGCTGATTGTGACTACAGCTAGAATCTGATCCACTTTAGCTTGAAGGCTAAGAAATTCTTTGCGGGTTACGACCATCTTCTTATTTTTCTTTTCTTTTGGTTTGGAGGTAGAATGTTGAGATCCACTAGAGTCTTCTTCATCGAAAATCATCATGAAGTCATCGGACTTAGCTGGCTGATCAATTTTCTCAATTTCCAAATCATCTAGACCAAACACTGGCCCAATGTTGATCTCAATTACAGTTCCGTCTTCAATTGAACCTTATGTTTCAGCAGTGGGGGAGGTTTAGATGAACCGATATCATGAAGATTTTGAGCGTTTTGCACCGTGGCTTCCATGTGAGACATCTAATCTTGAATTTGTAGAATATCATGAACAGTCTTGGCATTACTGAAAGTTTCTACCCAATATTTTGCTACGGTTAGTAATTCCTGTTCCTTTTACTGTTGTTGCTTTGTTCATTGATCTTTGCGGGCCTAGAACAATTTGCAGAAGGGTTCGTACTTCTTGACTCCAGACTTAGTGTTTGGTTGACATCGAATCCAGGAGTCATCTGACAGTAACCATCAAATCCTTGTTGTATGCACCGAGGCATCTTTTTGGTGTATGCGACACACAAGAACATCAAGGTTCACCAAATGGACGTAAAAAGTGCCTTTCTCAATGGTGAAATGAAGGAGGAGGTTTACTTGCAACAACCCCTGTGCTTCGAAAGTCAAGAATTTCCTAACTTCTGCTACACGCTTAAAAAGGCAGTTAATAGTCTCAAAAATACTCCTAAGGCATGGTACGAGACTCTTTCCAAGTTTCTTTTCATGTACAGATATAAAAGAGGTGTGATAGACCTTACTTTATTTAGAAGGGAAAACAATAATCACTTGATGTTCATCCAAATATATGTAGATGATAACATTTTCTGCTCAACTGACAAAAGAATGGTTGATGATTTTGCAAAGCTCATGACAAGCAAATTCCAAATGAGCATGAATAGAGAGATTAATTTCTTTCTAGGACTTCAAGTAAAACAAGTCCCTCAAGGGATTTTCATCCATCAAGAGAACTACACCTCTGAGCTACTCAAGAAATACTCGATGGACAATTTCTCCTCTGTAAAAGTTCCAATGGCCTTCGGATACAAGATCTCTGCAGATCCTACCGGAGAGTCCATTAACACACAAAACTTATTGAGGAGTGATTGGGTCATTGATGTACCTGACCGCAAGCAGACCAGACATTGTCTTCGTCACAGGCTTATCTTCTTGATACCAAGCCGACCCTAAGGTATCATATCTGGTCGCAATCAAGAAAATCTTTAGATACCTAAAGGGATGCAAAACTCTAGGTCTCTGGTACCCTATATGAAATGATTTCAGCCTTCAAGCCTTCACTGGTTCGGATCATACCGGTTGCAGATTGGATAGAAAAAGTACTTCCGGTGGCTATCAATTTCTTGTAAGAAGATTGGTCAACTGGTCTTCAAGGAAACAAAATTTTGTCTCTTTGTCTACCACAGATGCCGAGTATGTGGCTACAGCCAGCTGCTGTTCTCAAGTTCTATGAATGAAAACCCAACTAATAATGGACTACCGATACAGAATGCTGCAGATACTGATTTATTGTGTTTCAGAGAGTGCTATAGCGATTTCTCATAATCCTATTCAATATTCAAAGATGAAGCACATTGAACTACGGTACCATTTCATCAAGGATCACATACTTAAAGGTAACATCGACCTAATCTTTGTTCCAACTCACGAAGAGATTGCTGATGTTTTCACAAAAGCACTTGATGCAAGAAAACTAAATATCTTCTTAGAGATGTTAGGAATGATGAATCCTGGCCCGCAATTCCTCTTGAATTGATATCTACCGTAGTCGTATCTCTGAAGAATATGCTTCTTTTCCTTTCAAATCAAAAATCTTGGAGCATTATCTTAACTGCGGTTCTAGAACAATATATCAATCATATGTTCATATGGTATATCTGGTATACCACAATTACATATGATCCATATATTCTTCGGGTCCCTAATTCCTTTTATTTCTCATTGTTTGATCAAGTGTTCTTAGCTCAAGCTGCCGCAGTCATCGATGTCGCAGTTGCAGTCCCATTTTACTGCCTTCCACCGCAGTAATTAGAATCCATCAGCCGTCACATTAAATGATCACTTCATAAATTTTCGGAGCTTTGTGTGCTATTTAATGATCTTCATTAAAAAAATTCCTCATTAAATATTCAATACAAACATTTGTTTTTTAGCATACAACATTTCATGTCTTTTCAAAAGAACTTTTTGTGTCAGACCTATTTTAGGTTAAATGACAAATAAATCTTTTTCCCATAAAAGAATTTTTTTTCAAAATCTTTTTCCTTATACTGTCAAATCTCCATGCCCCCAAGATGTCTAATCTGTTTCAACTTCTATCTTTTTTCCAACGGATTAACGCCCCTTACCACACGTTCTTCGAAAAATAAATATTTCTTTTTGATTTAATTTTATATGTGGCTGATAATGGTTAAAACCCAAGGGTTTTTACCACTAACAACTGTATATAAGGTAAATCCAATAAGCGTTTAAAATCTGGTGCTATATAAACCCATTTTCCCTCCCAAGAAAGCTTTACGCTTTCTGAACCCTTAGACGATCTTCATCCACTTCATATTCTTGCACTCTAATTTTCTAAAAGTTCTTCAAACCTTTTTCAAAATGGTGAAATCTGGTATTTCAAGGAAACAATCCAAGGCATCTGGGTCAGTGCAACCAATTAGTTCTGAATCAACCACCAAAAATCAATCACCAACAATATCCTCAAGCGACTTTAGGGATGTGTTTTAAGATCATCCATCATACAATGAATCAATCCGCTCGATGATCAAGTATGTATCATCTCAATGTCTGTTTGAAGTATACAACTCATTCACAAACGTCGTTCCACTACCCACCTTGTTCAAATGCACTTTCTCTGCTTTTCGCCCAAACTCAAACCCTTAAGAAGTTTATCGGAATTTGATCAACGATTCTTTAGTTATTCTGACTAAAGCTAAGTTCTTGGAAGCAATCAAAAATAAATATTTATTTTTCGAGAACGGGGCATTTAGTGAAATGTCAGGTGCATTATCACACGTTTGAAGAACGTGTGGTGAGGGGAGTTAATCCGTTTAATGAAGATAGAAGTTGAAACGGATTAGATATCTTGGGGGAATGGAGATTTGACAGTTTAAGGAAAACGATTTCTTTTATGGGAAAATGATTTATTTATCATTTAACCTAAAATAGGTCTGACACAAAAAGTGCTTTTGAAAAACCTGAAATGTTGTATGCTACAAAACGAATGTTTGTATTGAATATTTAATGGCCTGAAATGTTGTTTCGGAAATTTATGAAGTGATCATTTAATGTGACTGCTGATGGATTCTAATGACTGCGGTGGAAGGCACTAAAATGAGATTGCAGTTGCGACATGGATGACTGCGGTAGCCTGAGCTTAGAACACTTGATCAAACAAATAGAAATAAAAGGAATTAGGGTCCTGAAGAATATATGGATCATATGTAATTGCGGTATACCAGATATACCATATGAACATATGATTGATATATTGTTGTAGAACCGCAATGAAGAGAATGCTTCAAGAATTTTTTTATGAATGGAAAAGAAGCATATTCTTCAGAGACACGACTGCGGTAGCTATCAATTTAAGAGGAATTGCGGGTCAGGATTCATCATTCCTAACATCTCTAAAAAGGTATTTACTTTTTTTGCATCAAGTGCTTTTGTGAAAACAACAACAATCTCTTTGTGAGTTGGAACAAAGATTAGGTCGATGTTACCTTTAAGTATGTGTTCGTTGATGAAATGGTATCATAGTTCAATGTGCTTCCTCTTTGAATGGTGAATAGGATTGTGAGAAATCTCTATAGCAATCTCTGAATCACAATAAATCGGTATCTGCAGCATTTTGTATCCGTAGTCCATTAGTTGTGTTTTCATGCATAGAACTTGAGAACAACATCTAGCTACGACCACATACTCGACTTCTACAGTAGACAAAGAGACACAATTTTGTTTCCTTGAAGACCAGTTAACCAATATTCTTATTCCACGAAATTGATAGGCACCAGAAGTACTTTTTGTATTCAATCTGCAATCGGCATGATCCAAATCGGTGAAGGCTTGAAGGTGAAATCATTTCCTGCGGGGGTACCAGAGGCCTTGAGCTTTGTTTCTCTTGAGGTATCTGAAGATTTTCTTGACTGGGGTCAGATGTGATACCTTAGGGTCGGCTTGGTATCGAGAACATAAGCCTGTGGCGAAGACAACGTTTGTTCTGCTTGCGGTTAGGTACATCAATGACCCAATCATTCCTTGATAAGTTTTGTGATCAATGGACTCTCCGGTAGGATCCGTAGAGATCTTGTATCCAAAGGTGATTGGAACTTTTGCAGAGGAGTAATTGTCCATCGGGTATTTCTTGAGTATCTCAGAGGTGTACTTTTCTTGATGGATGAAAATCCCTTGAGGGACTTTTTTTACTTGAAGTCATAGAAAGAAATTTATCTCTCTATTCATGCTCATTTGGAATTTGCTTGTCATGAGCTTTGCGAAATTATAAACCATTTTCTTTTCAATTAAGCCAAAAATGATATTATCTACATATATTTGGACGAGCATCAAGTGATAACTTTTTGGTCTTCTAAATAAAGTAGGATCTATCACACCTTTTTATATCCAGACATGACAAGAAACTCAGAAAGAGTCTCATACCATGCCCTTGAAGCTTGCTTGAGACCGTAAACAGCCTTTTCAAGCTTCTAGTAGAAGTTAGGAAATTCTTTCAAGCAATTAATATTCATGTTCTTCCTGCAACAAGCATCTACTCTCCAAGTACCAATGAGATCACCTCAACCCTATACCAGATGGGTTATCAAAAGAAGCTGAAAGGGATTGGAGAATTCAAGAAGAATCAACTACTTGCTATTTGCCAATTAGTTTTCCATTTTCTCATCCGTAGTCTCTTTGGAAAAACTAGAGGCACAAATAATATGGGTCTTAAACTACTAGAAATAGCGTGGAGCATCTTCATAGGCAATGCTATGAACTACATTCAAATACTCTGGGACGATTTTCTACGATACGCTCCCAAGGAGAAACCAAGAGAGGATCCAACTAAACTCACATTTGCATGATTTTGGTCTCTGTGCATCTCGGATCTACAAAATGATGCAAGACTTGATATGGGTGATGAAACCAATCTCTTCACCACCCACTACTTAAAAAGGTACACTCTTTCAGAAGATCAATAAATTATTGGAACACTTAGGAGACTGCCTACACATATTCTGAAGACCATTGGACGTGAAACAAGAGAACTCATTGATCACATGGAGGCTATGAATGGTATTGACCATATCATTCTTCCCCACCTCATCCCAATCAGTCCATTCTAGCCACTACAAAAATCTATGGCCCAACGAGTACCACAGCTCCTACGTCTACATCTGTTTGACAAACCAATGTGCAGTCAAGTCAGTCACTATCCAATCGACTCAAGAAACATTTATCATCAAAGAAAGCTCCCCGCGGTAAGATAAAATAGGGAGAAACTTCAAAGAAATGCAAATCCAGGACTGTTGTATCCTCGGATGAAGCTCTTGCTTCCCCATCCAACTCTCAATGCTTTCCAGTTAATGTTGAAGAAGAATCTGATGATGACTCTGGTCCAATCCTTAGACATAAAAGACAGAGGATGTCACACCCCAAAACCAAGAACAGTAGAAACATTCTGGGGCAGAGGACGTCATGTACAGTATCACAACAATGAAAAGCAGTAAACAAGCAACAACATCATCCATTGCATTAATAATATAATTTTAATACAAGTGTGTTCTGTCAAATTTTAATATAGACAATAAAGTACAATCAAAATAAAAGATGAGTCTTGATCGAGCTCCATCTTCTCTAAACCTTGCATGGGTACCTGTCTATCATTGACCTGAGGATACAAGTTATTCTGAAAGAGAGTATCAGCTTTAAAGCTGGTGAGATCATAAGTATTAATGTGTATTAATTTGTAAAACTAGTAATTAAAGACTTGACATTGTTTTGAAAGAAAGCTCGTATAAGTATGAAAATGTTTGTAGAACAACTGTAAACGTTTGAAAAACCCTAGAAATCCCTATGATTCCTACTATTATAAAATGGAGTCTTCTACCAAGACCTAACTGCTCTGAATGTAGTCTTATACCAAGACCCAACTGTGTTACTATTATTATTATTATAAGAAATTGTATCCTTTGGTACTAGGATACTAAAATATAATTCACCTCATCGGTTATGTGAATGAGTCAAAAACTAAAGGTAATAATATAACTAAAGCAAGTATTACCCTTTGGTACTAGGGTAACTAATAGTATTAACTTAAGACATCCGTAGATGTACATTTACCTCTGTTGCTAACAGTTGGGTGTAGGAATAGTTAATCCCTTAAAGTATACCTATAATGGTATGAACCGTAGGCATCCGTAGATGTTCATTCTCCTCTGTAGCTAACAGTGGCTATAGGAATGGTTAGTCCCACAAAGTATCCTTTGGTACTAGGATATTAAATCCAATCTATCTCGTCGATTATGTGATTGTATCACAAGGTAAAGATAAGAACGAGGATTTCATAACGTAATCTATACATATAAAATGTAATAATAACTCATCATATATTATCTATGTAAATGTACTCATGTAAGCGTGTTTATATAAATGTACTCATGTAAATGTAATCATGTTAATGTACTCATGTAAATGTAATCATAAATGTGCTGTAATGTTCTGTGTGTGCTAGCTGTAACGTGTGTTCTCTCTCTATCCAACAAGTATTGACTCATGAATGAACTGAATCACTGTATGATATTGTGTTCTAATAATAGTCCTAGTATCTTCCTAAGCTACCCCTATGGTAGTTTACTAGTAATCTAACTGGTACGTATGGACATGGATGTATACCCTTTCTACCCAAGGGTATTGAATGAACTGGAAGAACCTTTATCACTATATATGTACACATGATATATAACTAATATTTAAATAACCTTCGGACGGGTACCCGATCTCCCACCAAACCACATCTCAAGCGCGAAAAGGAAATAGGGTGGATAGCCTTCCTAAGTCTTTTATGATGGGTTTTGAGCATTCTAACACTTCCTAAGTGTACATGCAACCCTAATAACCTTGGATCTATGTTTGTCTAATTGTCATGCAAAGTTGAATTCCAAGGTTATATTCCTATCTAGCATACATGGGGAACAATTTTAACTTAAAGTATAGATAGAATAACTTACCTTGTTGTTGTTTGTGTTCCTTGAAACCTTGTGAGCCTAGCACCCCAAGTGTGATGCCTCAAATGCTTCACACAACACCAAATGCTCTTGGAAGAACTTATGAGAGTATACACACTTCTCAAAATCGGCCAAGCCCTCTTGTTTCTTAGTGTAGCCGATTTTAGGTGGAGAACATGTTACTTATATAGTGTTGACACATCTAGGGTTAAACCCTAATGTGTCATGACTCTTCATTTCCATGACCCATGGGTTTGTAACTCCCATGGAGCATCCATGGAGCATCCTATGGGTGGAACCCAACTTGATAGTCCATGGAGCCTTTTAGCCCACTGTACAAGATATGGATGATTTACATAATCAACCCATATATTTAATTAGTTATCTTTTGATCACATAATTAATTCTAAATTAATTCTTGATCAAACTAATCAAATAATATTATTAATATATTAGAACTTATAATATATTAATAATCTCCAAGTGTTATTTCTCTCATTTAGTCTATCCAATTGCATGGTACCATGCAACCCAAATGGACCATGCCGGGTCGGGTCAAGTACATACCAGAAATAGTTATGGACTTAGACACCTTATCCAACAGTCTCCCACTTGGATAAGTCTAATAACTATTACTGCAAGTATGACTTCAGGAACCGATCGGCAATCGTAGCTCTTTACAAGATTTCTCGAAACTGAGAAGATGATGGTACGCCATTTAAGATAAGTGATCATATAATCCTCTGTTCTAGATATCAGTCGGACAAATACATGGAACAATGTCTTACTTATTGTCCAACAATTTGTTTCCCGATTTCCGATTTGTTTGACAAAGAACTTCATTGAACACATCAATTTAGTTCTGATCGGGCCCGGTATGTACGTCAAAACAAAATCATCGAGGGGCCCAGATATCAGCTTCTAATCCAAGAAGGAACAGATAAACTTCGACTCATATGTTTGTTCTACTACTCATTGAATTACACACAAGAGCGCGATTTATAACATCGAGTTACCAATGCGTTTTTCGTACAATCAATGCATAACCAACTTGTAAGTAACAAATCATATCTCTAGGTTTAAAGACTTATATGATATTACCGTCTCACGATCACTCGAGATAGAATTCCATGAAGTGATTCCAGTGAGCGTGGGTTGAGTCCAATGCTCAGAACTTATGAGCACTCATGATTGTTGTAGCCTTGTCCAAGACCTCTACAACCAAACATGACAGTCTTGATTCATACCTACTTCCAACATATGACCGACTGTGAGGTTTGAATAATATGTTATACCAAACAAAATTATTCTGGAAGTTAAAACATGCAAAAGAAATATAGTAAACGATCGACAAGAGATAGCAACACTTTACTCATAAATAAAACACTTTTATTCATCATCAAATGTCAATTACACTTTACAAATTTCGAGGTTATCTAACTACTAAATCTAATCTCATCCTTCAGCCCTATGCTCCGAGCATGCTGGAGATGCTTAACCCGAGTCAGTCCCTTCGTGAGGGGATCTGCCGGATTCTCATCTGATGGTACCCTCTTTTCCACGAGGAGTCCTTCTTCGATCCGATGTCTGATGAAATGGTATTTTCTGTCGATGTGTCTGGATCTCCCGTGATCCCTTGGTTCCTTGGCTAAGGCAACAACACTTTCACTATCATAGAAAATTTCCGTTGGCTCTTTAATAGCTGGTACAACTCCAAGGTCTCCAATGAAGTTCCTCAGCCATAACGCCTCCTTTGCTGCCTCGCTAGCTGCAATATACTCTGATTCACAAGTAGAATCTGCCACTGTCTCTTGCTTGGAACTCTTCCAAGAAATTGCTCCTCCATTTAGGGTAAAGACCCAGCCCGACTGAGAGCGTAAGTTATCCCTATCAGTCTGGAAGCTAGCATCACTATACCCTACAACTCTCAAGTCATCACTCCCACCGAGGGTAAGGACCCAGTCGTTAGTCCTTCGTAGGTACTTGAGAATATTCTTTACCGCAGTCTAGTGTGCCTTGCCAGGGTTCCCCTGAAACCTGCTAACCATGCTCAGGGCAAAAGCTACATCAGGTCGAGTACACGTCATAGCATACATGATCGATCCTACAGCCGAAGCATAAGGTACTCGACTCATCTGTGCTATCTCAGCCTCAATGCTAGGGCTTTGTGTCTTACTCATTTTGGCGTTACTCTGGATGGGCAACTCTCCTTTCTTGGAGTCTTGCATTCTGAATCTCTTCAGAACCTTCTCATAGTAGATACTTTGACTAAGACCAATTAGTCTTTTACTCCGATCTCTCAAGATCCTTATCCCCAAAATATAGGCAGCTTCACCAAGGTCCTTCATAGCGAAACACTTTCCAAGCCAGGACTTTACTTCCTGCAGGGTTGGAATGTCATTTCCTATGAGTAGTATGTCATCCACATACAATACCAAAAAGCTAACTATACTCCCACTAGCCTTGACATACACACAAGATTCATCTTCACTCCTAGAAAAGCCAAATTCCTTGACCTTTTCATCAAAGCAAAGATTCCATCTGCGAGGTGCTTGCTTTAATCCATAAATGGATTTCTCAAGCTTACACACTCTATTGGGGTACTCGTTGCTGACAAAACCCTCTGGCTGACTCATGTAAACATCTTCAGCCAACTTTCCATTAAGGAAAGCGGTTTTGACATCCATTTGCCAAATTTCATAGTCATGAAATGCGGCTATGGCTAACAGAACCCGAATAGACTTAATCTTGGCTACCGGAGAAAAGGTCTCATCATAATCCACTCCAGGAATTTGAGAGAAGCCCTTTGCAACCAATCTAGTCTTATAAGTGTGTACTTTACCATCCATGTCGGTCTTCTTCTTGAAGACCCATTTGCACCCTACAGTCTTTCGACCTGGTACATTCTCAACCAAGTTCCAAACTTGATTGTCATACATGGATTGTATCTCGCTATCCATAGCCTCTTTCCATTTAGCAGACTTGGGGCCTACCATGGCTTCCTCGTAGCTGTTAGGGTCATCTTGACTTACTAGTGTTCCATCACTAATAAGTGTCTCACCTTCTGCAGTAATATGGAATCCATAGTAATGCTCAGGTGCACTCCTAACTCTCGTGGAACGCCTCAGAGGTACAGATTCGTCAATTGGCTCAACAGGAGTTTCCTCCTCAAGTTGAGGGCTAGAGTTTGAAGTTCCTTCACCATTTGCCTCTTGAATTTCTTCAAGATCAACTTGCCTCCCACTGTCTCCTTAGCTTATAAACTCTCTTTCTCGAAAGACTCCTCTTCTTGCTACAAAGACCACATTGTCACTAGGTCTGTAGAAGAGGTAACCAAAGGATTGCTGTAGGTAGCCGATGAAAATACACCTCTCGCTTCGGGGTTCGAGCTTATCATGAGTCTCGAGTCTCACGAAAGCCTCGCAACCCCAAATCTTGATGTGGTCTAGTTTAGGTACTTTACCAGTCCACATCTCGTGAGGAGTTTTGGCAACTTTCTTTGTAGGGACTAGATTAAGGATATGGGCGGCAGTCTCTAAGGCATACCCCCAGAATGATATTGGTAGCGAAGCTCGACTCATCATGGAACGAACCATGTCCAACAAGGTTCGATTATGCCTCTCAGCCACACCATTCAACTGCGGTGTCCTGGGAGGTGTCTATTGTGAGACAATCCCACATTCCCTTAGATAGTCGAGGAACTCTGAACTAAGATACTCACCACCCCGATCGGATCGAAGCATCTTAATGTTCCTGCCCAATTGATTCTCGACTTCCTGTTTAAATTCCTTAAACTTCTCGAAAGTCTCTGACTTATGCTTGATTAAGTAGACATATCCATATCTACTGTAATCATCAGTAAAAGTCAAATAATAACGATTAGCATCCCTTGTGGCATGTTTGAATGGCCCACACACATCCGTGTGTATAAGGTCCAACAAACCTTCACCCCTTTCACACGAGCCTGTGAAGGGTGACTTTGTCATTTTTCCAAGTAAGCATGATTCGCAACTATCATTTGACTTTAGGTCAAACGACTCCAAAACTCCATCCTTTTGGAGTTGGCCTATGCGTTTCTTGCTTATATGTCCAAGACGACAATGCCATAATGATGCTTTATCCAAGTTATTATTATTAGTAGAATCAATACACAAAACATTATTTCCTAAGTTATCTACAACAGATACAACTTCATACACACCATCACAAGGTAATGCTTTAAAATAAAGTACATTATTAAAGAAAGCATTAATCGAACCAACTTCATTATCAAACGAAAAGGTGAAACCTTGTTTGTACAATGCATGAAAGGAAATAATATTTCTTGCCATTTCTGGCGAATAACAACACTTATTCAAATCGAAATTTAACTCACTACTTAGCGATAAAGTATAAACTCCAATCTTGGTGACAGGTGTAACTTTCCTATTCCCCATGATTAAGTTTACTCTTCCTTGATCCACATTCTCACTTCTTCCTAGTCCCTGCAAGTCACAACAAATATGAATACCGTAACCGGTATCAAGGACCCAAGATTTCGAATGGGGTGAGTTATTAGAAATGATAGTGTAAATACCTGCATGGTTGGGTTTGACTTTCCCATCCTTCACATCCTGGTGGTACTTTGGGCAGTTCCGCTTCCAATGAGCTTTTTCGTGGCAATAGAAGCATTCAGCCTCTTTTGGGTCAGAAGAAGGAGTAATGAAACCTTTCTTGGTTCCACTTGAAGAAGAGCCATCAAGGGTCCGAGCCTTGGTACCCTTCGAAGATCTCTTTCTCTTCCTCCCTCGACTTTGCCCGATTGCCAAGACCGGAGTTGAGTCTGGAGTAGGAGTGATAGCAACCGACTTCTCCTTAAGACCTGTTTCTGCGGTCTTGAGAAGTCCATGAAGTTTGCTGAGGGTGACCTCTTCCTTGTTCATGTGATATGTCATGCGGAATTGATCATAGCACGATGGTAAGGAGTGCAAAATGATATCTATTGCAAGCTCCTCAGGGAAGTTCACATTAAGCTTCAGCAAACGATCCACATACCTTTGCATTTTCTGCATGTGGCTCGTGACGGACTCTCCGTCCTTCATCATGGTTGTTATCATGGAGCAGATGACTTCATACCTCTCTTGTCGTGCACTTTGATGGTATCTTTCCATCAAATCTTGGTGCATTTCATAAGGGTAGAAATCTTCATAAGACTTTTGGAGTTCAGCTGTCATTGTGGCCAACATGATGCAAGCCACCTTGGTTGCATCTCTTCCATGAGTATGAAAGTCAGCGATCTCCTGGGGAGTTGCAGTGGACTCATCAATTTCCTTAAGCTCCTTGTCAAGGACATATTCTTTGTCCTCGTAGCGGGTAATCATCCTGATGTTTCTGATCCATTTATTGAAGTTGGATCCATCAAAGGTGACTTTCCCACACAAACTCATAAGAGTAAAGGAGCCATTAGGATTCGAGCCAGAAGCATTATTTGAAGACATCTGAAAGAGAAGAACAAGTTTAGTTTAGATTTAAGAGAGTCCTTAATAAAACACCCAAATGTAATATTAAGGCTACGATCCAATCACAATATAATATAACTTAGAAGAGGTATGTCGTAATCTAAGCTATACCATATTTGAAAGGTAGGTGAATGACGATTCACCAATTTCCACCACGAAAACCGAAATATTAGATATTTAGTTTTTATTGGTTTTAGAAATTCCTAGATTCTTTGAGATCCAATGAACTTTTCAAAGGCATGTTTCAATCTCGAGAGTGCCCTCCTAGTTTTGTGACTGGGATACCGAGGATCACAAAACGAGGTGTGAAGTAACCATGCAAACCACTTGGTACCCTTAAAGTTTATCACTCAATCGATGTGCCGGTAAACCACACACGCTCCACCGATACTATAATAAACCTCAAGTCACCCTTACCTACCTTGTTAAGTCCATGTTAGTGTGCCGGTTAACCACACACGCTCCACCAACGACTTAGATAAAGTGTAAAGTGTAATTTCATGGATTAGCACCTTATTCACATTTTCCTAAAGTAACTAAGATTGGGAATTTAATAGAACAATTTAGTTACTTTATTATATTCATCATACTTTGAATGAGAATTTATAGGTCCTTGTCTTACCCGTTCGGCTAACGACCCTCCACCAGTCAAGCAAGCGGTGGGTGAGAATATACACCCATTAAGTCACCATTTTATAGACAACAACCTTATACCCACCTTATAGACCGGCTTTGTGAATGAGGCGTATTAGCGGTAAGACGACTTTATTCTTATACATATATATATATATATATATATATATATATATATATATATATATATATATATAATTATTAAATCATCATAATATAAGTATAAGGGTTGAATTTTAACTTTTAAAATTCTAGGGGTTGGAACTTAA
Source organism: Lactuca saligna (assembly GCF_052625555.1). Taxonomy (NCBI): domain Eukaryota; kingdom Viridiplantae; phylum Streptophyta; class Magnoliopsida; order Asterales; family Asteraceae; genus Lactuca; species Lactuca saligna. Next base: position 109,485,041 of record NC_136421.1, on the reverse strand, counting down.
AGTTTTAACTTAACTTTACTTGTTCCAAAACTTGAGGGCAAGTTTTGTAACTTTCAAAACTTTTCATTTCTTGTAACTTATGAGTTTAATAGAGTAATAAAATGAAGACTCTTCATTTTTCTAACTCTTATATTTGTTTTAATGGTTTTAACTCAAGTGTGACTCTTGGTTTTCTATAACTTAAGGATAAGTTATGGACTCCATTAAAACACATTATGATCAAGAATTAATCTACCACATAGGTTACAAATAATTCCTATGATCATCTAAAACATCATAAGAACAAGAACATGAATATGAACACAATCAAAAATTACATTTAAAACTTTGTAATTTTGATAGCTACTTGTTGTAAATGAATTAGCAAAGACATTACACCACAAAAAACAAGTTTTCAATTACCGAAACAGTTTAGGGTAATGTTTCTAATTCATTTCTAGCAACTGAATCGAAATTCTGCAATCAGTCGACCCTACTCGCCGAGTGCATGAACTGACTCGCCGAGTTGGTTGAAGATACTCATGAACTCGACGAGTCCCCCCTATAGACTCGACGAGTCCATTCGCAGACAGCAAGATTTCCGATTCTATTTTCAACTTTTAAGCACAAATAAGAGCAAACAATGCTGGCTTTGATACCACTGATGGGTTTTGAGCATTGTAACACTTCCTAAGTGTACATGCAACCCTAATAACCTTGGATCTATGTTTGTCTAATTGTCATGCAAAGTTGAATTCCAAGGTTATATTCCTATCTAGCATACATGGGGAAAAAATTTAACTTAAAGTATAGATAGAATAACTTACCTTGTTGTTGTTTGTGTTCCTTGAAACCTTGTGAGCCTAGCACCCCAAGTGTGATGCCTCAAATGCTTCACACAACACCAAATGCTCTTGGAAGAACTTATGAGAGTATACACACTTCTCAAAATCGGCCAAGCCCTCTTGTTTCTTAGTGTAGCCGATTTTAGGTGGAGAACATGTTACTTATATAGTGTTGACACATCTAGGGTTAAACCCTAATGTGTCATGACTCTTCATTTCCATGACCCATGGGTTTGTAACTCCCATGGAGCATCCATGGAGCATCCTATGGGTGGAACCCAACTTGATAGTCCATGAAGCCTTTTAGCCCACTATACAAGATATGGATGATTTACATAATCAACCCATATATTTAATTAGTTATCTTTTGATCACATAATTAATTCTAAATTAATTCTTGATCAAACTAATCAAATAATATTATTAATATATTAGAACTTATAATATATTAATAATCTCCAAGTGTTATTTCTCTCATTTAGTCTATCCAATTGCATGGTGCCATGCAACCCAAATGGACCATGCCGGGTCGGGTCAAGTACATACCAGAAATAGTTATGGACTTAGACACCTTATCCAACATTTTAAACATTTCTTATATAACTATACATATATAGGCATGCAATTGATAATATAAAAGCATAAAATAAGTTTGGTAAAACCTTTGAACATCATTATTATCTAAGAAACGATCAACTTGATGTCAATCTATAAAATAGTTTGAAAGCGTGGGTTTGATAAAAACAATTTAAGTATAAAGGAATATTGGTTTGAAACACAATTCTAAATGAGTTTGAAATGAAGCGTACAGAGTAAAGTGTACAACCTAACAAGGAGTTTTAATCATATAAAATGTTTATAAAAATCATTTGAAGGAAACTGTTTGGTAAAATGGCTAATGAGTAGTAAATCATTTAAATGCTACTTACTAATCACATGTGATTGATATAGTAACTAACATGATTCTACTTGTATCCCCCCCATAAAACATTTAAAAAAATAGTTAAAACATCGATTAAGGGGTATGAACTTACAAGTAGATGGTGGTTTGGATGTACTGAACGGTATCAGATTGTTAAGTGTCAAGTGAGGACTTGTACACACAGTATGATCCTAATGAACATATAATCACACATATGCACCCAATTAGTCTTAAACTACTAATTGTAAATGTTAAGACACCCTAGAACATAATAAAAACTTTATATAAGTGTTATAATCCCTAAGGATTGCATCTAAGTTGTTGTGGGACAAGGCAATTGGGTTTAGGGTTCCAAAGGACCCTATACATGAGTTTACTCTTCCATAAACATCACACAAGGAGTTTACGGTTGTACACCCTTGAGTTTACAGCCGTGAACTCCTAAGCTTTGTGTCATTTTGTGTTTTGAAGTTCTAAATGATCCTAGAAGCATTCCAACTTGGTGGATTAATTCTTGGAAGGGTTTAGGACACTAATAACCTTCTTGGAGGAGTTTACGGCCCCAAGGCCAATTCCTTTGGAGTTTACTTTTGTAAATTCTCATGGAAGGGGTGTTTTGTGCTTTTCAAGTCCCACGCACATGTAGGATAGGTTCTAGACATTTATCTAAGGCAAATGAAGGCCTTCGGCACACTCTGGTGCCCTTGTTTGATGTGCACGGCCCATGAACCATATTAGGGCCATAAACTCACTTTGGGAGGGGTTTTCGATGTTTTAAAGAGCTTAAATTAACTAGGAGTAAATATAGGTAATTATCCAAAGCTTTAGGAGTGTTAAAAGCACTCTTTGGTCCTTGTTTTTGGAGTTCACGGTCCAAGAACTTCGTGGGCCGTGAACACCTAAACTTTGGTGTTGCTAGGGTGATTTCAAGTCATATACACACTAGCATACAAGCCTAAGGTAGTTACAAATCACGGCGGAACATCTAGGCATCTTTTTAGGAGTTTACTCCCCAAGGTGTTCTTGGGCGGTAAACTCCCGAATCTAGTTGTTTTGTTATGAAATTGATGTTATTAAGCACATTATAAGCCATATAATACAACTAGAGAAAGGTTCTCACGATTTGGGATGAAAACCCGAAGATCTGTGAGAGAGAATTTGGCTTTTCTCTAGTTGGAAATATAACTAATGGATGAATATGGTTCAGATTTCTATATATAGTCCTGAGATTTTTGGTAGAAAATATTTTACTCCCGGAATCGACTCTAATATCATAGAGTATTGGAATAACAGTGTTGCTCAAAAACCTAGTGCATCCACTCTCCTGATATCTCCTTAAGTGCTAAACCTGAAATACTCAAACTTATACCCAAAGTCTGAAATTTCAGTGTAACTATTCTAACTTCTATTGGTTTCATATGGTTTGTTAAGAATGGAAATTTTGGGTTATCACATCATCCCCCTCTTAAAGGGAATTTCGTCCTGAAATTAGAATTTACATAAGGAAGTAGGTATGAATGATCGAGTCACGAGTAGGAAACTTCCTAATCGATTGGTTCTAGCGCTTCTAAGTGAAATCGGGTTCTCGGTTGGTATCCCAACGAACCTTCACTATCTGGCGACGGCGTTGCTTCGTCCGCTTGACCTCTCGGTCGAGGGTTACTACGGTTCTAATACGAAGGCGAGGATCTCGATGAGTGGACTTACAAGAGTCCTAACGGAAAGGTATGGGTTCACGATCGAGACGCGAAGAGTAGAATGTGTGTTACTATGTTTGCGGAGTAGATCTAGTCTATGAGATACAGGACCGATTCTGGTAAGAATCTCGGAGGTCCTAACTATCTTGGATTTAGATTTCCACGCTTTACGAAGCGTATTAAGCCGTTCTCAGAGTGAGATTTACTAAAGAACTTGGTCTCTCACTTGGAATTTCCAAGGTTTCTTTTTCTTGCTCAACCTCCCAGTCAAGGGACACCCCTTGCTGGGTCAAGGTCGTAAGGGTTTCTATAATTTGAGAGGAGTTCTGGATGGCCTATGATAGTAGGCCGGTAAGACCTAGAATTTGGTGATTGACTGTCGGCGTCTCTGGTTTCGATAAATTCTCACCGGTTTTGACAAATTGTAAGAGTACTCAAAATTTCCCACATCACTAACAGTGTGTCATAGAAATTTGACTCTTCAATTTCAAAACTCGTGCTTAGAGAACTTCACGAAAAGTACCTCTGAAGATAATGTTTCCATGTGTTATTTCTTACTACGAGGGTAGATAAGTAAGTCATTACATGGAGTAATGACGAACTGATCCAAGTAAGAAAGACGTACCCTACTCATTTAGCTCATGAATACTATGGGTGTATTGGTCTTATCTGAAGGGTATCACTACGGACTCGAAGTGTCCGCATCGAGTTCGGAAGGTAGTCTTCCAGACATCCTTCCTTAACACTCGAACTGGTGATATTCGGATATCTGATCCATTTTTGAAAGTAATTATTTCCTTGCATATGCTCAACCAAATCATTTATGCGAGGCAGAGATAACGATTTCTACTGGAAAATCTTGACGGAGTCCTCGATAGCTGAGGTAAATACAATGCAATCCGTCGATCTCTAGAAGAATATGACCGGGGTTCTCCAGGTTGAGAATCCTAGTCTTCTAATTCTATTTCTGTGTAGTTCGCTAAGTTGTCCTGGTTGTTCTCATATCTCATAGGTGTTTAGACTATAGGGCAATATGTTTACGGAAGTCGTACGTGGTTCTAAGTTTGTTCACATGATGTTGCGATTACTCGTAGTCTTGGGCACTTCTCCGCCCTGAAGTTCATATTAGAATTCATACATGGTTTCACAATCACAATCTCATGTATATGAGTCGTATATAATTAAGATTGAAAAGGTAGTCGAATAACTGATTCTTCTTTAAGCTCACATCCTATCGAGGAAAAAGAAGTTAAAGCAGAATCATCAATTCTAAACCTGTAGAACCTTGATTACATATCGCCCCTATGTATACATTCTTCAGCGATAGATTAACTGTATGGATCTTTGGATTGAACTTGACGTATTGTACGAGTGGTACTTCGGGGATTTGTTCGGAAAAGAAAAGAACTATGAGGTACTCCCTGCATGAGTACTTCGGTGTTCTGATATGACGGCTTCGCTAAAACGATGTTTACTGACAAATAGATGTACGTATGAAGTTGTTTTTGTGAGGATCAAATTAAATCGAGTCGTATGATAATGTCGGAATCATACAGAAGTTAAAGCAGAATCATCAATTCTAAACCTGTAGAACCTTGATTACATATTGCCCCTATGTATACATTCTTCAGCGATAGATTAACTGTATGGATCTTCGGATTGAACTTGATGTATTGTACGAGTGGTACTTCGGGGATTTGTTCGGAAAAGAAAAGAACTATGAGGTACTCCCTGCATGAGTACTTCGGTGTTCTGATATGATGGCTTCGCTAAAACGATGTTTACTGACAAATAGATGTACGTATGAAGTTGTTTTTGTGAGGATCAAATTAAATCGAGTCGTATGATAATGTCGGAATCATACAGAAACTTAGACATTAGATTTGAACATAAAACGTTTACAGAAAAAACAACCGTGCAACCATGAGCAGAGTTACAATACTTTAGACTTACTACAAGACTATTGCTGCGAATAAGGTATACTACAAAAGATAAGTATACACAACACGAGCATCCCTATACTGATAGGATCCCGCAAAAGATAAGATTCTGGTTGCACTAGTTTTAAACATGCTTTAAAAGATACAAAATACTGACGATTTGGAGGGAACCTATACTATATTAGGGTCCTTAACTGCCTCTTTCCATTCTGAGGTCAAACTCCTCCGGATTCGTCGTTTTCCTTCTCTGCTGGATAGTCCCTCTTGAAGTGTCCCATGACGCGACATAGATGGCATATCTGAAAGGTTTGGACATTGGTGGTTGAAGTAATATGTTGGATCTGGATCCTGCAGCAACTGGTAGTATGTCCATTCCTATTGCACTTAAAACATTGTAACAGACGACAACTACCCAGATGATGAAAGCTACACTCATAGCATTTTGGTAGGTTTCTGGCATATTGCCTAGCTAGTGTAGGGACAATTGGGAGACCCGCAGGAATGGTAGTAGGAGGTGCAGATGTCGTAGCTGTGAAGGTCGTTACCGGTGGTTGTTTCTTATTCACCCCTCGAAGGGATTTGTCCTTCTTTTTGGCCCAAAACTTCCATTTGTTACTCTTCGCCTCAGCACTCGGGGTATCGTGGTAGTTTGTTGCTCGTTGAGGTACTAGATTGTCACCTGGATTGGCATTGTTGTTAACAACTCCGCTAACATTTGCGTTGTTTGTGTGAAGGTGGGTAAGAATAGCTGACACGGTAGCTACTGCAGCTTGAAAGGTAGCCGCATCAATCTGAAGGGTCGGTGCTTGGTTGATGGGTTGATCGTTTTTCTTTGGTGACATGATTCTGTTTCACAGAAAGAAAATGAATTTGTGAGCGAGCATGGTTGAACCTAGACTTAGTTCAACTGTTTATGAAAAAAAAATAGAAGTATGTTCTCGTGAGTTTGACCTACATCCATATGATGCAGCCCTAGTACTGAGTGAGAGTAAGTTCGTAAAATGGTCTCAAAACGTTTTTCGTTCAAGCCGAGGTATCGATGGTTGGTGAATAACATGATCCAACCACTAAAAGAGACTTGGAAATGTCTCCGAAGTTAAATTACTATAGTCCAATGACTTGACTAAAGTATGTTTCAGATAAACTCAAATGAAAGTATGATATGAGTACTTGAATAAAGAATGATACAAAAGTTATCCAACTATCAATATATTTGATATTCATGACGTAAAAGTTCGGGAAAATGACCTTGTGAAAAAAGTCTTACATCATATCCAGAGAGGATAGTCCTTGACAGTATAAAGACCTAACCAAAAGTACTTACGGTACACGATAATTTCATAGAAAATGCCACTTTAGGCATAGACAAAAGACAATTCCTTTTAACAAGGAAAAATAAAGTAAAACATCTATTACTGGTGATGGTAATCCCTCTGGTGAACTCTTAGTTCAGCCAGTTGACGTTCCATATCAAGCAGGTATCTTTCGTATACCCTCTGACGTACTCGGAGCTCAATGACTTCGGCTCGGGTTTCAGCTAGTGCTTGCAGCAAGGTTTCGTGGTTTCTCTCAGATCTCTCACGAGCATGTTCAAGGCTGTTGGTGCGAAGGATATGCATCCCGCCATTGGTTTCAACTTCCACGATCCGACGTAGAGTTGTCCTGCCCTGAAATTCATTTCGGGAAACTCTACGGATCAGGATTGGTAGAACTCTATCTGTTATGCTCCCTTCATTTACGTTGTAGAAGCTTCGGTCTCCATTAAACAGCATAGGTTGATCTTGATCTTCACTCCATGTTTCCAAACATTCGACCCATGGAGGCGTCGGGCCATGAAAAGTCGGATGAGGGTTAGCAATTGGAATGGGAGCTGCCTGGGGTAGGTTATCAACCTCGGTTTCAGAGTTAGCACCATCCTAAAGGTCTTCATCATGGTGATCATTCAAAGGAATCGGATGATCATTATCTGGTTCTTCTGCAAACCATCGAGCAATTGCTTCATTCGGAAGGTACTGGTTGCCGTGGGGATGGAGTCCAGCCATGTTATCTACGCGAGAATTGGGGTAAGAAAATAATTATTAGACGAAACTATCTACATAATTATTTATAAAATCTTCATTAGTTACATTGCTATTTGTGAAGTGCATACCAGTTATATGTAATCGAAACAGGATAGGCCTTCGAATAAGTGACATTAACTCCAAATTCACATAGAATAGGGTAAAGTAAAATTTTCACAGATTCTAAGTCTATAACATCCTAATTACATATAGCCTTAGTGTATCCACTTAGCAACTATCAACTTAGTAATGAAGATCCCGTTTTTGTTCTCAAGTATAAAGTACTTATAGTAACACCAAATACTCCTATAATATTTTAAGTTTAATGTTATGTTCTACTGTTCTCATTGTGGTAGGGTTGATAAGATTTTAGACTTGTTGCAACCACACAACTACACTTAGGCACATGCTAGTCAACCCTCAGATAATATAAGTGATCAGGCTATATCTTCCCAGTTTTGACTATATGTCTCTAAGTCCACCTGTGTTGCCCAATAATTGTAATTCTTTTGTACTGTCCTAGTGACACTGATTTTAGCATGAATGCAGGCACGTATACTTAATTAAAATACTTTATTATTTAAAGCATAAACTCTTGGTAAGAGTATTTTTAATCCCTTATGTATTTATAGTTAATATATCTTTTATGGGTTGATATACTTAATTCACTATAAACAATGCTCTGATACCAATCTGTCACACCCCAAAACCAAGAACGGCGGAAACATTCTGGGGCGCAGGACGTTATGTATAGTATCACAACAAAGAAAAGTAGTAAACAAGAAAAACATCATCCATTGCATTAATAATATAATTTTAATACAAGTGTGTTCTGTCAAATTTTAATACAAACACTAAAGAACAATCAAAATAAAAGATGAGTCTTGATCGGGCTCCATCTTCTCTAAACCTTGCATCGGTACCTGTCTATCGTTGACCTGAGGATATAAGTTATTTTGAAAGAGAGTATCAGCTTTAAAGCTGGTGAGATCATAAGTATTAATGTGTCTTAATTTGTTAAACTAGTAATTAAAGACTTGACATTGTTTTGAAAGAAAGCTCGTATAAGTATGAAAATGTTTGTAGAACAACTGTAAACGTTTGAAAAACCCTAGAAATCCCTATGATTCCTACTATTATAAAATGGAGTCTTCTACTAAGACCTAACTGCTCTGAATGTAGCCTTCTACCAAGACCCAACTGTGTCAGTATTATTATTATTATAAGAAATTGTATCCTTTGGTACTAGGATACTCAAATATAATTCACCTCATCGATTATGTGAATGAGTCACAAAATGAAGGTAATAATATAACTAACGCAAGTATTACCTTTGTTACTAGCATAACTAATAGTGTTAACTTAAGACATCCGTAGATGTACATTTACCTCTGTTGCTAACAACTGGGTGTAGGAATATTTAATCCCTTAAAGTATACATGTAATGGTATAAACCGTAGGCATCCGTAGATGTTCATTCTCCTCTGTAGCTAACAGTGGCTATAGGAATGGTTAGTCCCACAAAGTATCCTTTGGTACTAGGATATTAAATCCAATCTATCTCATCGATTATGTGATTGTATCACAAGGTAAAGATAAGAATGAGGATTTTATAACGTAATCTATACATATAAAATGTAATAATAACTCATCATATATTATCTATGTAAATGTACTCATGTAAGCGTGTTTGTGTAAATGTAATCATGTAAATGTAATCATGTAAATGTACTCATGTAAATGTAATCATATATGTGCTGTAATGTGCTGCGTGTGCTAGCTATAACGTGTGTTGTCTCTCTATCTAGCAAGTATTGACTCATGAATGAACTGACTCATTGTATGATATTGTGTTCTAATAATAGTTCTAGTATCTTCCTAAACTACCCCTATGGTAGTTTACTAGTAATCTAACTGGTACGTACGGACATGGATGTATACCCTTGCTACCCAAGGGTATTGAATGAACTGGAAGAACCTTTATGACTATATATGTACACATGATATATAACTAATATTTAAATGACCTTCGGACGGGTACCCGATCTCCCACCAGACCAGATCTCAAGCGCGAAAAGGAAATAGGGTGGATAGCCTTCCTAAGTCTTTTAAACATTTCTTATATAACTATACATATATAGGCATGCAATTGATAATATAAAAGCATAAAATAAGTTTGGTAAAACCTTTGAACATAATTATTATCTAAGAAACGATTAACTTGATGTCAATCTATAAAACGGTTTGAAAGCGTGGGTTTGATAAAACAATTTAAGTATAAAGGATCATTTGTTTGAAACACAATTCTAAATGAGTTTGAAATGAAGCGTACAGAGTAAAGTGTACAACCTAATAAGGAGTTTTAATCATATAAAATGTTTATGAAAAACATTTCAAGGAAACTGTTTGGTAAAATGGCTAATGAGTAGTAAATCATTTAAATGCTAGTTACTAATCACATGTGATTGATATAGTAACTAACATGATTCTACTTGTATCCCCCCCCCCCCCCCCGTAAAACATTTAAAAAAACAGTTAAAACATCGATTAAGGGGTATGAACTCACCTGTAGATGGTGGTTTGGATGTACTGAACGGTGTCGGATTGTTAAGTGTCAAGTGAGGACTTGTACACACACTATGATCCTAATGACCCTATAATCACACATATGCACCCAATTAGTCTTAGAATACTAATTGTAAATGTTAAGACATCCTAGAACATAATAAACACTTTATATAAGTGTTATAATCCCTAAGGATTGCATCTAAGTTGTTGTGGGACAAGGCAATTGGGTTTAGGGTTCCAAAGGACCATATACATGAGTTTACTCTTCCATAAACATCACACAAGGAGTTTAGGATTGTAAAACCTTGAGTTTATGGCCGTGAACTCCTAAGCTTTGTGTCATTTTGTGTTTTGAAATTCTAAATGATCCCTAGAAGCATTCCAACTTGGTGGATTAATTCTTGGAAGGGTTTAGGACACAAATAACCTTCTTTCAGGAGTTTACGATCCCAAGGACAATTCCTTTGGAGTTTAGTGCCGTAAACTCTCATGGAAGGGGTGTTTTTATGCTTTTCAAGTCCCATGCACATGTAGGATAGGTTCTAGACATTTATCTAAGGCAAATGAACGCCTTAGGCACACTTTGGTGCCCTTGTTTGATGTTCACGGACCATGAACCATATTAGGGCCGTAAACTCACTTTGGGAAGGGTTTTTGATGTTTTAAAGAGCTTAAATTAACTAGGAGTAAATATAGGTAATTATCCAAAGACTTAGGAGTGTTAAAAGCACTCTTTGGTCCTTGTTTTTGTAGTTCACGGTCCAAGAACTTCTTGGGTCGTGAACACCTAAACTTTGGTGTTCTTGGTGTGATTTCAAGTCATATACACACTAGGATACAAGTCTAAGGTAGTTACAAATCACGAGGGAAGGACTAGGCATCTTTTTAGGAGTTTACTCCCCAAGGTGTTCTTGGGCGGTAAACTCCCAAATCTAGTTGTTTTGTTATGAAATTGATGTTATTAAGCAAATTATAATCCATATAATACAACTAGAGAAAGGTACTCACGATTTGGGATGAAAACCCGAAGATCCGTGAGAGAGAATTTGGCTTTTCTCTAGTTGGAAATGTAACTAATGGATGAATATGGTTCAAATTTCTATATATAGTCCTGAGATTTTTGTCAGAAAATATTTTATTCCCGGAATGAACTCTAATATTATAGAGTATTAGAATAACAATGTTGCATAAAACCCTAGTGCACCCACTCTCCTGATATCTCCTTAAGTGCTAATCCTGAAATACTCAAACTTATACCCAAAGTCTGAAATTTCACTGTAACTGTTCTAACTTCTATTGGTTTCATATGGTTTGTTCAGAATGGAAATTTTGGGTTGTCACAGAGGACCATCCCTAGCCAAAGCCATATGCATGACGAAACTGATTGCGCAGTCTCTCAAAAGACTCTGGTATTCCTTGGAGCCCCTACAAGCTTATTCGCTGCAACCCTCTCTGACTACTTCGACACAGTAAGGGGCTGTTTGTTTTTTGTGTGAAGATCTGCGCAACCACTTTTGTCTGCGCCGCGCAGACAACACGCAGACGTATGCCCTCACAGATTGTTTGTTTTTTGGAAGTGCGCAGATCAGAAAACGTCTGCGCGAGGTCTTCCTGGCGCAGACATGGGCCAGTGTCTTCAAAGGTCTTCAGACCTTATTTTAACCTAAACCAAAAAAAAAAAAATGGCCATCGTGCAGTTTTTTTTTCTTTCATTTTTTTGTTAAAAATGCATTTTTAATGTTTATAACATGAAATTAAGTTTAATAATTCAATTTATTTTAACGGCCCGCAGACGTTAAAAACAAACAGTCTTCTTATTGTAGACTGCAGACATTTGGTCTATCTCTTCTGCCGCAGAGGCTTGCAGATGTGGTCCGCAGACTGCAGACATTTTGATTTCAAAAAAACAAACAGCACCTAACTGTGTTTGTTTCATCTGACAGTGGAGACACTCCTCTGATTTGATCCCAAGAGGATCCCATTTATTCAAAACGCCATAAGGTCTCCAGGGCGTCCCATCTTCATATTTTTTATCCAGAGGAGTTGCGCTCCATTGTCCTTCGTCACCAAACACTTAAAACACCTAACCAAACGCAGGGCACCTCTTTCGCCCATGCCAGAACTAAGCCGCGGCCAAACTTGATTATGGGTCAAGCAGACCGAGGAAGCTCAGGAAATTCTACTCCGCCGCTATTACACTCAGGCGGTTGAGGCGTGGTGAGAACATTGGTGCTATTATCTACAAACCCGGGGGACACCACGGTGCGTACACCAAGCATTTGATGGTTACTGTTCAGATGACTCCTGGATTCGATATCAACTAAACAGTAAGTCCGAAGTCAGGAAGTATGAAGCCTTCTGTAAATTGTTCTAGGCCCGCAAAGATCAACAAACAAAGCAACAACAACAAAAGGAACATGAATTGCTAACCGTAGCAAAATACTAGGTAGAAACTTTCAGTAATGCCAAGACTATTCATGATCTTCTAAAAATTCAAGATTGGATGTCTCGCATGGAAGCCACGGTGCAAAACGCTCAAAATCTTCATGATATTGGTTCATTTAAACCTCCCCCCACTATTGAAACAAAAGGTTCAAATGAAGATGGAACTGCAATTGAGATCATCTCCAAATCAGTCTTTGGTCTGGATGATTTCGAAATTGATGAAATTGATCAGCTTGCTAAGTCCAATGACTTCATGATGTGTTTTGATGAAGAAGACACTAGTGGATCTTAGAATTCTACTTCCAAACCAAAAGAAAAGAAAAATAAGAAGTAGATGGACATAACCCACAAAGAATTTCTCAGCCTTCGAGCTAAAGTGGATCAAATTGTAGCTGTAGTCACAATCATCCAACTGCAGTCCACTGATATCACTGGACTGCAATCCTTAGCTAAACGTGTTGAAAGGCTTGAAACACATGAACGATTGATTGCGGAGAGGATATCCTTAAAGGTGGAAATGAGCATTCGAGCCCTCGACAACAACATAAATGCCGATCACAAAGAGTGCATGGCAAGTGCTGAATGCCTAATCCAAGAAGTATCCACATTGAAAGCTGAACTCCAATCTACAATTGTGAATCAAGCAGTCCAGTCAAAGAAGCTTGTTGAGGAAACTCACAAAGCTTATGAGTCCACAATTGCAGTCCTTCAAGCCCCACTCAACAACTTCAGGCACTCTCAAGAGATACTAAAATTTACCAAAGAAATTCATTAACTTCTCTTCAACACCAACTTCCAGACAATCAAAAACTCAGTGATGTTCTCAAATCCCAGTTCAACAATGTCTTCTCAAAGATTGATGGCCTCAGACAATGGTTTAAGGAGCAATAAATTGTCATTTCCTCAAAAAGGGGAATTGCAAGCACACGCCATCAATCTCCTCCAATTGCAACTACAGATAAATCTCATCAGTCTCCACCTGAAGAAGATCCTGCACCTACGGATCAAGTCAAGATTCCCACTCCAGTGCAATCTCATCATTCTCTACCACAACATCCTTCTCCGCATCAAGATTATGAACATTATTCTTCCCTCTTCTAGAAACCCTACCATAATTTAAAAATATGGAGCTATACCTATTTTCTGAACAGTCTAATGACTCTCCCGCAACCAAAAAGAAGAAAGCAGATTGGAAGTCAGCCGAATTTGCTGAAATGATCTAGATAGAGCATGGATTGACACAACTATGGATGAAACCCTAATCAACTCCTGGGTTAATCCTACAAGAAGATTTATGGATGAAGACTACATTGCAATTTTGACCTATACGGAACCTCCTTCTGATGGTTATTGGGATACCCCTATTATCCTAAATGCCAAGTTTTTCACTGTGTTTGAGCTCTTCGACCGCAGTCTCACTGATGATCAAAGGATACCTATTGAGTTTGAGTGACTCAATAGATTTCATGCCAAGCTTGGATCTAAATTTGAGACTATCTGGTCCAATGATAAACCCTCCGCAGTAAAAGGCTTCAAGGACAGGAAGCTCATGAAAACAGACTTCATCTAGTATACGCTGACCGATAGGGGTGAGTATTTCATCTGAACCCAAGCAGACTTCCTATGTATGAATCCGGAGGAAGTATTTCTGATAGCTAGGGTGTTCCAAATCAAGTCTGGGAAGTATTCAAAGATGAAATTGCTTATGAGAAAGTCTGTGAATATCTCAAGTCTGCAGTGTGTGACTTTGCAAAAATCAATGCGGACATACATCTAGCATTTGCTCAAAAGCTCAATCTTCCACCTCTTGAACCTGATCCAGTCATCACCGATGAATACCAAGAAAGATACTTTAGAGCAACCAACTTTCCTGAACTTGGTGTAATCTTCAAACAGGTAAACGTTGATATCAAGTACTCTATTTCAATCACAGCAATGCATCGTCTGACCCGCAGGAAACTAGATATCACACAGACTTCAGTTCAAAGATCAGAACATACAACAGAAGAAGTGAAGTTTGAGATCTCAAGTTGAATCAATTGCTAGGAGAAGTCAGGAAATTATGGTGGGTCCTCATCAAATTCGTAAAGCTCGATGAAGAAATAGAAAACATAGACACAAGAAGTAATCATTTAATATGACTGCTGATGGATTCTGATGACTATGGTTGAAGGCAGTAAAATGAGATTAGAGTTGTGACATGGATGACTATGGTAGCTTTAGTTGAGAACACTTGATTAAACAGTTATAAATAAAAGGAATTAGGGAACTGAAGAATATATGAACACATGATTAATATATGTTCTAGAACCGTTGTGAAGAGAATGCTTCAAGAATTTTATTTTGAAAATAGAAGAAGCATATTCTTCAAAGATACGACTACGGTAGCTATCAATTCAAGAGGAATTGTAGGTCAGGATTCATCATTGCTAACAGCTCTAAGAAGCTATTTAGTTTTGTTGCATTAAGTGCTTTTGTGAAAACAATAGAAATCTCTTCGTGAGATGGAGCAAAGATTGGTTCGATGTTACCTTTATGTATGTGGTCCTTGATGATATGGTATCATCAATGTGCTTCGTCTTTG
The DNA here is from genome assembly GCF_052625555.1 of Lactuca saligna. Classification (NCBI taxonomy): domain Eukaryota; kingdom Viridiplantae; phylum Streptophyta; class Magnoliopsida; order Asterales; family Asteraceae; genus Lactuca; species Lactuca saligna. Next base: position 109,470,001 of record NC_136421.1, on the reverse strand, counting down.
AATGGTGAATAGGATCGTGAGAAATCACTGTAGCACTATCAGAATCACAATAAGTCGGTATCCATAGCATTCTATATTCGTAGGCTATTAGTTGGGTTTTCATCCTTAGAACTTGAGAACAACAACTAGCTATGGCCACATACTCAGCTTCTACGGTAGACAAAGAGACACAATTTTGTATCTTTGAATACCAGCTGACCAGTCTTCCTCCAAGAAATTGACAGCCATCGTAAGTACTTTTTCTATCTAATCTGCAACCAGCATGATCCGAATCGGTGAAGGGTTGAATGCTGAAATCATTTCCTACGGGGTATAAGAGGCCTAGAGCTTTGATTCCCTTAAGGTATCTGAAGATTTGGTTGACTACGGTTAGATGTGATACCTAAGGGTTAGCTTGGTATCGACTACATATGCCTGTAGAAAAGACGATGTCTGGTCTGCTTTCGGTCAAATACATCAATGACCACCCAATCATTCCCCAATAAGTTTTGTGATCAAGGTACTCTCTGGTAGAATCCACAGAGGTCTTGTATCTGAAGGCCATTGGAACTTTTGCAGCGGCACAATTGTCCATCGAGCATTTCTTTAGTAGCTCAGAGGTGTATTTTTCTTGATGGATGAAAATCCCTTGAGGGACTTGTTTTACCTGAGTCCTAGAAAGAAATTTATCTCTCTATTCATGCTCATTTGGAATTTGCTTGTCATGAGCTTTGTGAAATCATCCTCCATTTTCTGGTTAGTTGAGCCAAGAATTATATCATCTACAAATATTTTGATGAGTATCTGATTCAACAGCATCTAGTGATTACCGTTTGCCCTTCTAAATAAAGTAATATCTATCACACCTCTTTTATATCCGGGATGACAAGAAACTCAGAAAGAGTCTCATACCATGCCGTTGGATTTTGTTTGATACTATAAACTGACTTTTTAAGCATGTAGCAGAAGCTAGGAAATTATTGACATTCGAAGCCCAAAGGTTGTTGCAAGTAAACCTCCTCATTCAGTTCACCATTGATAAAGACACGTTTTACATCCATTTGGTGAACCTTGATGTTCTTGTGTGTCGCATACGCCAAAAAGATGCGTATGGCTTCCATTCGGGCTACGGGGGCATACGTTCATCGCAGTCAACACCTTCTAATTTACTGTACCCTTAGCCACAAGTCTTACTTTGTTACTTACCACCGCACCAGATTCGTCAACTTTATTCTTATAAACCCATCTCGTACGAATGATTGTATGAACTTTTGGTTTTGGTACCGGCTTCCAAACCTTGTTTCTTTAAAACTCGGCTAATTCTTCTTGCATGGAAGTGATCGAGTCGGGATTTAGAACGACTTCCATAATGGATCGGGGCTTGACATCGGACATAAAGGCTGCATAGTGGCAGTGGTCCGTTAGATCACTTGAAGACCTAGTTTATACGTGTGTGGATAGGTTACCAATGATTTGACCCGGTGGGTGACCTTTTGTCCAGACATGTAGACGAGGTTGTTGGTGATCAGTTACTATGGTAGAAGGAATATCAACAAAATTAGAGGACATTGCGGTTGGAGAAGGCAGTTCCACCTCGACTTGTCAGCAGCCCTGAACTTGGATTGTAGGGAGTGGATCCCCATTTGAATGTGATTCTCTTTGGGTTGCGGATGGGAGGTCCTCTTGAACCAAATATGGTTCCCCTAGATTAAAAAAGTGAGTGATAATCCTTGAGTCAGTAATTATGTCGATAGTCTCTATTTCGTCATCGTCTGAGTTTGAGACATTTGATTGAGTTGTGACTCTGTAGGTAGATGCCGGAGTTGCGTATTTGATAACTAGAACCTCGATGGTTGTCGTTTGAACCGCAATTTTGCTTTCCCCCTCAACCAGCGAGGTGGAAGTTCCATGCGACAAATCTTCAAGCATTGATGGCCCAGATACTTCTGCGTGTTGTTGTTGAGCTTCCTGAGACACAAGAATTTCAGAGAGATGAGAACTCTCTATGGGGTCAAATAGGTCATCATAGTTTATTTCAACTATGTTCAAGGGTCCCGAAGAGGATGGGATATCACTTTCCAGGATAGATTTTGTTTCACTTGATGGAGCAGTGTCGCAGACATAATAGTCATCGAATCTTACATTGAAGCTTTTGGCTATTAGTCTTGTGCGTCTGATGAGAACCCTGTAGGCTACCTTGTTTGTTGAGTACCAAAGAAAAATTCCTTCATCTGACTTCGGTGCAAATTTATTAAGATGATCCTTGTTGTTAATTAGAAAACATCTACACCCAAATAAGTGAAAGAATCTGACATTCGATTTTTGATTGTTGAGGCCCTCATAAGGAGTTTTGTTGATACGTTTGCAAATGATCTTTGGTTTTGAACAAAGCAAGCAGTTGCCACTGCTTCGGCCTAGAAGTATAGAGGAAGGTTTGCAAAGTTTAACATGGATCTGGTTGCTTCGACCAGAGTATGATTTCTTTGCTTTAATACTCCATTTTGTTGCGGTGTGTAGGGAGCAGAGAAGTTGTGACGGATACCTTTGGATACCTAAAAATTATTCAAGAGATGATTAGTGAACTTGGTTCCATTGTCACTTTGGATTCTGCGAACTGGTAGCTTGATTTGGAGTTCAATTTCTTTTATGAAGTTTATCAGGATTTGTGGTGTTTCAAATTTGAGTCTTTGGAAGAAGACCCATGTGAAGCGAGTAAAGTCATCAACTATAAACAATATGTACTTCTTGTGATGGAGACTGACTATGGTTGATGGACCGTAGAGATTAATATGCGGCATCTCAAGTGGTTTAGAAATTGATGAATTAATAACCAGTGGATGACTTCCCTTTGATTGTTTTCCACACTCAAAAGTAGGGTAGAGTGTATCATTGCTGTCCTTCAGAATCGGAAGACCTCAAACGTGTTCTTATATTCCAAGGTTGTTGATATACTAGAAGTTTAGATGAGCTTGCTTGCGATACCATAACCAGCTAACTTTCGATACTGCTTTGAACAGAAAGCACAACTATAGTTTCCCAATGATCAATGAGAGATCCAAAGGGTACATATTCCCTTCAGACTTGGATTTGATCAAATAGGTGTTTCTATCGCTTGTCATGATGTAGCAATATTCATTATCAAATTTAACTCTGTGAACAACTTTTCACAATTAACCCAGGCTGATCATATTATGCTTGAGTCCATCAATATACACTACCTTTTGAATGGAGAAGTTGCCTCCAGTCAAAACACCATAACCTTGTATGATACCATTTGCATTGTTACCAAATGTGACATGTCCACCATTACGAATAGGAGCAGGCGCTATCGAATAGCCACTCCTCTTCTTGTTCCTCCTTGCACATTTACTACAAAAATTAAGGGGTTAGTGTCACATCCCCAAACCGAATTGGTGGAAACATTCGGGGGTGGAGGACATCATGTACATTATCATAACAAAGCACAATAGTAAAATAAGCAACAACATCCATTGCATTAATAGAATAGTTAAATACATGTGTGTTCTTTTGTAAGGTTTAAATGACACTAAAAATGTATAATAAAAAATAATGACAAGTCTTGAATCCACTCCGTCCTTCAAAGGTTGCATGGGCATACTTCTCTTACTGGTTCCCTTAGAATACAAGTTATTTTGAAAGAGAGTATCATCATAAATGATGGTGAGTTCATAAGTGTTTAGTGTAATTTAGTAAATAAAAATCTCGAAATGTTTGTATTAAAAACTTGAAAAGTTTGTAAAGTTTTCCCATAAAATGCTATATTTCCTGCTTAAAATGAATGTAGCCTTTAACCCGAGGGCCAACTTTTTTACATGTTTGTTCTCGTATAAAAATGTAATGTTTGCATATGTACTTGAAATAGTATGGAAAAATGTAGTAGTACTTTATATCTGTATAAAAGTATGTTTTCTCCCATTTATACCTATCATTTGTTTGGAAAAATGGAATGTTTTATCTCAGTAGAGACACTACCAAATATGAAATGATAAAACTAAAGACTCATAGATGTATTAAATGTACTATATTCCTTAGAGAGTCTTATTGCCTTTAATTCCAATTTGGTTAATTAAAGGGTTAAATGTGAATTTAGTTGTAACCATACTGGTTGACGGCTGAATAACTGGTGACCTTCTGGCATCATAAAATAGTGAGGTGACATTTTGTCACCCCTTGGCCTACCGGCTGGGAATGTAGCCTGCTCTCCCTCTAAGAGACTCTGGTTACAAAGGTAATACAAAAATGTGTTGTTGTATCATGATGTAGTATTTCACATTCTAGTTATCGTATTCTTACTGTGCTTGTATGTATATGTATATGTATATGTTCATTCCTGTTCTTGTAATCGTATATGTTCTCTTCCGTTCTTTGTATATGTAAATGCATATGTATATGTTCACTTCCGTTCTTTGTATATGTAAATGTATGTTTATATGTTCGCTTCTGTTGTTTGTATAAGTTCGCTAAACTATACCTATTATTGTTTACTAGATGTTTGTTTGATCTCGACTTGTAGACAAGTCTCAATTGCTCAGCTTGAACAGTTGAGTTAAGTAAAGCAATATAAGGATAAAACTTTATATCCTATTACGTATTTAACATGTATAACTATGACTTAATCGACAGTCATACTAGTGTATCCTACCCTAAGGCCACAACCAAACAAGGAACATGAATCAAGGTTATCCACAATAGTCCTAACTCGATTAAAGCATAGTTATACACTAATACATAAATGTATATGCTTTTGAAAGTAAAAGAGTTTGATAAGAGTTTAATTAACAATTTAGAAAGGGTTTTGTAAAGAAGTCTCAAAATGTTTGAAAGCAGTTTGAAAATGGTTTGAAACAAGATGTTTAACAAGTATATAAATGTTTATACTAACAAAATTTCAATTGTGTTTACTTGTATCCCCCTTTAAAATTAATTTAAGACAGTTTAAAACATTGATTGCAGGGGTAGGAACTCACCTGTAGTGAGTTCTTTGACTAAAAGGTTGGGAAAAGGATGCTAAATGCTAATTGAAATCTCGAGCACAAGCAGATCCTAATAAGCATATAATAATACATATATGTATAGAGTTAGTGTTTATACAACTAATCATAATAGGGAATCACTTTAGGGACTAGGAAACACTTATTTTGAAGTGTTTAATCACATATGGTTGCATATAAGGGATATATAGCCTCACAAATGGAGTGTAAGGCCAGAATGCATCAGTTTTATGTGTATGCGGCCAGGGTGTGCGGTCCAAGTGGGTGTGAGCCCACACACTCCCTATGGAACATGCTGATGTGTATCTTAAGGTCTTGCGAATAACCTAGGGAGTGTGTTTTGGCGATAACATAACTTAGAGGGGTGTTATCATTTTTGGACCTGAAAATGGTGTGTACGGCCACACAAAGGATGTGTATGGCTATACACCGTTGATGGTCTTGCAAAGATGGTCAAAAGTGTGTTTCAAGGCCCTATCTTGCATCCTCTATGTGTTCTTGAACATGATTTTTCATAGAATGTGAGTTTTGAGGCTAATATGAAACAAACAAAGGGGTGTACCGCCACATGGGGTGTGTACGACTGTACACTCCTTGATGTTCATGGTTTTGGATGATTTCTAATGGCATATCTAGTAAGTAACAAGCATGGGGAGGAGTACTTACGATATAGAAGCTTTGAGGGGTGTTTGAGGTCCAAGAACTTAGTAGGTGTTCTTGGTGAAACTGAAGAACACTTGAAGATCTACCAAATGGAGATATTTCATGTATGAAATTAGTGATTCATACAAGAAAGAGGAATAATCAATAGATCAAGGGAAGAATACTTACAATCTTGAAGATCTAGGTGCAGAATTGGATGATAGGTGAGAGCATAAACGAGATCTTGGCTAAGGGAGGTGAAAAGGGTTGAATGGAGGCCAAGTCCCCCATATATAGTCCAGAGTGTACGACCAAAGGGGGGTGTATGGATGCACACCCAAGTGTATGGCCGTACACTTCTCAGGATGGAGTGTATGGCCATTTTGTGAAGTGTTTGAGCTTGTGGGACCTATTTCTACACCCTAACTTGAAGGTACTAGGCTTAGAACACTCAAATTGACTCAAAACAGTGTTAGAAGATAGCAAAACGAGTGTGACCTTGATTGATTTGAATAATTGAACAAGGTAGAAATTTCCGGTTGTCACATCATCCCCTGTTTAAGGGAATTTCATCCCGAAATTAGAGTTTAAACAATTAAGTTATTACAAATAACTAAGCGAAAAGCTGAGGGTATTTCAATTTCATTTGATCCTCGCACTCCCAAGTGAATTCAGGTCCTTGCTTGGCATTCCAGCGAACCTTCTCTATCGGGATACGACTTTTCTTCATTCGCTTGACATCTCGGTCCATGATCTCTACAGGTTCTTCGACGAACTTAAGGCTCTCGTTGATCTCAATCTCATCGAGTTGAATTAAAAGAGTCTTATCAGATAGGTACTTTTTTCAAATTCGAGACATGGAAAGTAGGATGTAGGTTGCTAAGTTCATGAGATAGATTGAGTTTGTAAGCTACAGGGCCGATTCTAGCGATAATCTTGAAAGGCCCTATGTATCTTGGATTCAGTTTTCCATGCTTACCAAAGCGTATCAATCCCTTCCAGGGTGAGACTTTCAAAAGAACACGGTCTCCCACCTGGAATTCTAAAGGTTTCTTCCTCTTGTCAGCGTAACTTTTCTGTCTGTCTCTAGTGGCTTTCAATTGTTCACAAATCTGAATGATCTTATTTGTCATTTCTCGAATGATCTCCGGACTCATGAGAGTGCTGTCAGGAACTCGTCCTTTAGCTAATTGAGTGTCACCCACCTTAGCCCAGTGCAGAGGGGATCTATACTTTCAGCCATAGAGGGCTTCAAACGGAGCAACCTTTATGCTTGTGTGATAATTGTTATTGTAGGAAAACTCGACAAGGTGTGTATGGACATCCCATGCCATCCCGAAGTCTATCACGCAGGCTCTCAACATATCTTCTAAAGTTTGTATAGTTCTCTCACTTTTTCCGTGTGTCAGCAGATGGTAGGCTGTACTCATGTCCAACTTAGTTCCCTGGGAACTTTGTAGCGACTGCCAAAACCTCGAAGTGAATCTACTATATCTATCAGGGATAATGGATATGGGAATACCGTACATAATACTTACAATCTTCAAGATCTATGTGCATAATTGGATGATAGATGAGAGCATAAACGAGTTCTTGGCTAAGGGAGGTGAAAATGGTTGAATTGAGGCTAAGTCCCCCATATATAGTCCCGAGTGTACGACCAAATGGGGGTGTATGGCCGCACACCCAAGTTTACGTCCGTACACTCCTCATGATGGAGTGTATGGTCATTTTGTGAAGTGCTTGAACTTGTGGGACCCATTTCTACACCCTAACTTAAAGGTACTAGGCTTAGAACACTCAAATTGACTAAAAACAGTGCTAGAAGATAGCAAAAAGAGTCTAACCTTGATTTATTTGAATAATTGAACAAGGTAGAAGTTTCGAGTTGTCACAGTTAGTTTGGGCACCTAAACTAGTTTAGAGCCCAGGGACAAACTAGAACTTTTCTGACTAGATGCATGAATACGAGGTTCAAGGATAGGTTTCATGTCTGTCTTGAGACATAGACCTGGGTGTTTGTGAACATTTGGTGTCTTACGAGGTTTTGGAGGATTACAAGGTTGGACTTGATTTGACCTTTTCTGATGATAAAATCCAAATGTAAGAATTTTATCGTTTAGCCAGACACCGTACCTGGTTAGTGGTCCAGAGGGTGTGCTGTGAGTCTTGTGTCTAGTCCGAGAGTGAAACTTGACTGAGGTGCCCTTGGGATTTGAAATTTTTTTGGCATTCGATTTCCTTCAAGGTTTCGTGTTTTTGACAAACTGACGTGACTTAAAAGGTATAGGACTCAGAAAAATTCCTTTCCATTTTGTATCGTCCAAGGAATAGTTTTGAAAATGATTTCTTTGAAAATATTTAACTTTCCTATGGGATTTTTTAGATGAGTTAGACAAAGTTTTTTGTAATGTTCAATCCCTTTTGTCTGATACCTTTAATGTAGTGCCTTTTGAAAAACGATTGGAGGAAATAGATTTTTCAAGACTCTTTTGTTTTGAAACTTTGGTTTTGTTTGAGGGTTTTGTTTTTGAAATCATTTTCCCGCTTTTTACCATGGGATCTAAGTTCCTCTTTGAAAGCGAATTTTGCTTGAGTGTTTAGAGAATCGCAGTCACTAGTGTTCAACTATGGTTTCTTCGAAAGCTTTGATTGTTTCTAAAAACGTGGACTCGAGTCTCCTGAACTAGAAGATTCAAGGTTCTATGAACATTGAATGTATTCAAAATTTTATGTAGGTAACTCATGGAGAACGGGTTGAATGGTTACGATGCTCTTAACTATAGTCTGTGGTAAGGAAGACTGGACTACTTGCAGAGTAAGTCAAAGATGGATCCTTAGTGGGACACTTTATGGAAGGTAGTTGAGCAGACTGTGGTCCGAGACTAAAGTGAGTGGGAATGCGGTCTGAGGATAAAGGTGTACATTTTACCATTTCATCCAATCCTTCCATAAGAATTTCTTCATAAACAAATGAAGAAGCCTGAGAGTTAGCATAAATTGTGCCAGTGATGCGTACTTGATCACATGGATGATTCAAGGTTTCAGGAAGAATTTCCTCGATGGCACAATTATTGCTCAAATTATGAAGTCTACCAAAGTGGGCTCTAATGTCTTCGGGGTTTATTTTGTCATTGACTGGGAAATGAAAGTCTAGATCCGGATGGACATAGGGACGGTCTTTGTTAAATCGAGGTGATGAATCCTTTGCGGTGGAATACCCATTGGACCAACCCCAATTGTATGTATTATCTACGGTTCCATTATTCACACGATTTTCAATGCCTTCACTTTCAGTAAACAAATTTTCGATTAACAAATTCAAACGTACATTTTCTTTTTTGGCTATATCCATTTGATTCAAAGCTATTGCTATCTGAGTTTCACATAACATTTGGGCATCCTTTTCTAACACTAAGTCTCTTTTTAACATCCCAACTTTGGGTCTCTTATCTTCTAGTCGTCCTCTTACATGAAACACTTCTTGGCACACTATGTTCTTCTCATCTAGGGCCTTGTTATAGTCTCAAAGGATAACAACACAAGTGCCATTAATGTTGTCTAAGAAGGGTTGACAATCATGCATGCTATAATTATTAGATTGGATCATGAGTTTTACCTATTCAACAATGCTTAGAGTTCCATCTTTTTTCCATGAAGTAGTAGTTTTTCGACAGCTTTGTTGATCCATCTTCATTAGCAGTTGCCATCAAGCAGATTCTTCCATTGCCCTTGATGTTGTTGAAATTTTCATCTTCATCCCCTGAAGACCAAACTTGATGGTCCGTCTTCACTTGGGCGACATATGCCCTTACTTTTTATTTTTCATCAATCTCCTGAGCCATTCTAAGATAGAATGCTTTGTCCATTACCACACTGCTTTACAGTCTTTAGCGAAGTGGTTTTGTTTGTTGCATTTGTGACAAATGATAACATCATTGTTAACTTTGGTTGAGGTACCGGAGTGAGTTGGCTTGACAGGCTACAGTGCCTCCTTGGATTGATGAGTGTTCAGAGGTTGTGGAGACTGGTGAGGGTTTTTGTGATATCAAGAATGATTGTTCCGTGGATTTAAGTTTCGATTGAAGGGAGGTTTGGTAAACTGTAGATTTTTGCGAAATGAGGTTGGTGGTAGCCTCTTGAACTGTTGGCTAACAAGAGCAATTACATTTTGGAATTCTTCTTCATTATCATATTCTTTTTCAGCTTCGTAGGACTGCGGTGGGTTGTCATACGAAAGAGTGTAAGGTTGATTGGTTTTTCTCTACAGAGTTTGAGCTATGAGTGCAAGTGCACCTCGAAAGTATGCACAGTCTTTTAGCATAGTTGATTCTTGTGCCTGAAGTTCTCCTTACAAGTTGAAGAGAGACGGTGAGTGAATATTCCTATCTCCTTGTACTATCATTTTCTCCGTAGTCCAGTGTTTACCCAAACCATTGAGAAACTGAAGGTTGGTTTCATGATTGCTTCAGATAGTGACCACATTTGATAACTTGGTGACAGTTAGATTTAATCTTTTGAAGGTGTCTTCAAGACTTTCACCAGGATGGGCTTTAAAGTTGTTAAACTCATTGAGTGCGGTAGTGAGTTTCTTGTCTTGAGCTTGCTTAGAGCCTTCATACAGATTTTTGAGGACATACCAGATTTCTTTGGCTGATTTGCAGTTGATTATGATGTGAAAGTTGTCTGGGGCCACTCCATATGAGATTTCATAGAAAGCAACAACATCACTTTCCATTTTTATCGAGATCATCTTTAGTGGGATGGTTCATTGCTTCTTGACCTCCACCTAGTCTGGCTAGAGCACCATCAGCTTGAACTGGAGTGAGACTAGGGATAGGAGGTCCTTCTTCTATGGATCTCTACGCATATCTTGCAAGTATTTTCAGATACCTCTCCATCCTTTGAGACCATTGGTGAAACTCGCTTGCAACATGTACTGAGGCTTGATTAGAACCTCCAGCACCATTGGAAACGTTTAGTGATAATGTTTGTGCCATATTTCCTTTTTTTTTTGTTGTTGAGAAAATGAGCTTTAGTTGTATAGAAGGCATTTCAAAATCAGAGTTTTGCTTAAGAAGCAACCACTTTTGGCTCTTATACCAATTGTTGAGAGAAAATATATTGAGAAACACACTTGAACAAATGTTACAACAATTTATAGATTGTGGAATAAAGTAAATCTTAAAGGATCATAAAGCTTAACAATAATAAGAAGTTAGAGTTTTTAGATATATAGTTGCGAAATATTTAAGTGCTAAAAAGTAAGAAAATATAAATGACAGCAAGTTATATATCAAGTAACACGAAACTGATTCTTAACAAGGTTTGCAATCAAACACAAGTTAGTATATGCGATCAGTTTAAAGTGAAGTACGTCTTAAAGACTTAATCCGAAGGAGAGTTAGATCTTAATATATTTGAGAGTAAGTTCAGTAAGATCATAGAAGATGAGAAGATATGAAGAGAGAAATTCAGCTATGGAGAGAATAGAGATGTGTTGCTATGTATTCATTCATGAAGCTGAGTACTCTATTTATAGAGGCTCGGGAAATTACATAGAGAATAAAAAAAGACTAAAAATTTGACATACAGTGACTATGAAAGTTCACTGGATAATACAATGTAAATACTTCAGTTAAAAAATACAATAAAACGTCTTTGTTGTGCATCAGGGAATTGCGGATGATGTCTCCAAAAGAAGTTGCGGTTCCAAAAGGTGTTGTAGACAAAAGTTGATTGTGGTCTAGAGACCCATTGCGGTTGAGGAGATGGCTTCAGATGACTAAGTTTAAGAAGGTCACTTTCGTGTTTCAACACTTTTATATACATGTTAGCAAAGCGTAGAGACCCTAAATTTGAACGTAAAATAATCTTATTTGAAATGCTAGTAATTCTCTAATTTCCTTAGATTAAATAAAGAATTCTAGATTTACCTACACGGCACCACAAAACCGTGGATGCTATGAGGTTTCTAGGGTATCTCCTTTGCTCACATTTTAAAATTACACAAAATCCCCTACACTTCCATTTAATTCCAATTTATTTCTAATTAATTTTTTAATCATATAATACAATAATAAATTAGTTCCTCTATATTTAAATATCATTCAAATAAGTTTCTAGTTATGAAAGCAACCCAAAAGGGAGTTTTCTTCTAATTACAAGCCTCTACCAATGCTAGTATAATGTTCAACTAAATAACAAACAATGCTTTCCAAATCCATTGTCGAACATTGAATCAAATCAGACGTTATCCCTAAGATAATTGATCAAATATTCCTTCGTTCTTCATGATATTGTATGGGTATGAGACATGGATTACAATCAATCTTATTCTCCAAGATTCTGTTTCTCGATTTTCTAATTTATGATAATGACACTGTCACACCCCTGAACCAGACGGCGGAAACGTTTGGGAGCTGTTGTGACTCAATTGAATACCATCACAATGAATATACATGAAACATAACATCATTCGTCACCAACATTTGAATATTACAACTGATAGAGTTTACATCCATTACATTGTCTCAAAACATTACATTCCCAAAAATAAATTGTTCAGTTCGTTAATAGATAAACTGCAAGCCATCACTGAGTACATTTTCCTTTGATTCACTGGTTACCTGAGAATACAAGTATTTTGAAAAAAATGTCGACATGTGAAATGTTGGTGAGTTCATAAGCGATATTTAGGAAAACAATGTTTTGTATCATTTTGAAAACCACCAGAAAATCCGATATTTTCTGAAAAGAAAAGCCTTTGAAAACATTTGAGAAGATCCATAGGTATGCTTGTTTGTTTCTATATTTGTAAAAATTGTTCATTAAAATTGTATACATTTCGAAACCGTATGTACTGAAAAACCCTAGGAAAACCCGATGTTTTCGTAATTCTTTGAATTCCATGAAGTTAAAATAAAGCCATTGTAACGCGTAAAGTCATTAATTCCAGGCGACGTCGGATTATTTTTGTGCATGATTAATTGGTATAAACAAGAGTTACACAAACGACCAGTTTATAACTATACTAACGATCCCGTAGGCGTCGTCCGTACTAATCACGTTATCCAACCGCCCTGACTCCGAGTAATCCCACATCCGAAGAGAAATAGGACACGAAGACCCCGATGTCTCCATTAACCGGTTGGGGATAAAAAAAAGGGTACGAGGGGCCCTTGACCCGCCTCGCATGAAATACCGACTTTACTAGCAATACCATAGGACCCTTGGGGACCAATAGTATAAAAGCCATTGAAAGTCCTTTTACGCTGTGTTAGATCATGTAAGACCCAACAACTCGTAAGGTACAAGTCTTCGGGCCTTAAGATCAGGTCATTGGGCTAGCTAGGCCCAAAAAACAAGATTTCACACTTTGGGGCCCAAAGATGGTGCGTAGATGTCTGTGCACTCCCACGTGTATATTGAATTATGAAATGTTTTCGTGTATGAATCGAGTTATTGTCGCGTTAGTATTTTCGGATTGTTATTGATTCGAGACTGAATCAATTCGTTTAACAACGATTTTTGGTATTGTTGTGTATGGTATTACGTAGGTAGTCGCGGTTCCAATATTTGATCAAGTTGCGTGCATTGAATTAGCCTTGAAAGTTTTCTGTTTTCAGCCCCTCATTGTTTGTAAAATTTACTCTTTTCAACCCTCTAATTAAATAATTTTCCGGTTTGGTCCTTAAATCATTTTTCTTGACATTTTAACACCAAAAATTATTGAAATTAATATTTTTCAGCATATTTTTCATTCAAAACAGTTTAAGTCCCTGAAATTGCAGTTTTCTCGGTTATAGCCCCTCTTTTTCGTAGTTTTTACAATTTTGGCCCAAATTGGAAAATTTTTGCAACTTTGGTCCTTTTTAAATTGGAAAAGCATTTTAAACCTTTGAAAAGTACTTGGAACCTTAGTAGTCCACTGTTTTACAGAAAAAAACAGTTTTGGCCCTCCAAAATAGAAAATTTCGCATAATGGGCCCTATTGGGCTGAAATTGTCATTTTTAGCCCATTAAGCTTGAAATTTATATTTTTAATCCTCCAAATGAGTATATTTTTAGAAAATATTTCATTGAAACTGTTTTGACACTCCTCATCCATCAGAATTCGTGATATGACATTTTGGGCCCTTTAACTTTATATTTTTATCATTTTATGTCCAAAAATTGAGTTTTTAGTCCAAATAAAATGTTATTAAGCCATTTAGCTATTTTTCTTGGAACACTTTGTATGTAGAAATATACTTGATGCTAGTATCATTAATCATAAAGTATATCTTGGTTTTTAGGGGTTTTAAGGCTAGATCCAACATTATAACACACAAAAACACACATATAAGCATAGAAATCATACAAGGCATACAAAACATATATAGATCTACACTTTCACTTGTATTCCCCCCCCCCCCACAAAACTCATAAAAACAGAAAATAGGGGGTATGAAGCTCACCTTAGGGTGTGGTTTCGGTTTTGGAGGAGGAATGGAAGAAAGTTTGGTGATTTTTCGGCCTTAGCACCCTTTGATGAAGATCTCGGCCTTGAGGTGTTTCTAGGATACAAGATCATGATTTCTCATGAGTTAAGAAGAGATGTTTGATAGATCAAGGAACCTAGATCATAGAATTTAGTATAACCTTACCTTGGAGGGTGGTTTTTGTGAAAAATCTCCTTGGATTGCCCTTATTTCTCGAAAATTTTATGAAGAGAGGGGAGGTGTTCTTGGAGAGTGTTTGATATGTAAGGAGTGATGAAAGTGTGTGTGTGTGTGAGTGCTTTCGGCCGAGGTCAAGAAGAAAAAGGAGAGAAATGGTTGAGTTGACATTCATAGATGTATGTTGGTCCATGCATGGAAGTATGTTGGACATAAGTTAGGTGGCATGAAGAAGTCAACTCCTTTCTTCTTGGATTTGGGCTTTGGGCTGAGAATTTTGAAAGAAAAGAGAGTATTGGGCTTACATGCCCCTAAGCCCATTATTAGAGTTAGTTTGGGTGAGTTTTAACATAAAAGAATATAGTATGATTTTTACATATTTGTTGGACTAGTTTAGGTTATTTATGGATCAAGCTTTTAATTCATTTCTTTCTAGGCCCAATATGGGCCAAAATGTTGAAATAAATTAATGTGGGTCCAAATAGAGCCCAATTAGGTTTCTATTCCCATGATAGTCAAATTGGTAGCTTATTGGTCCATTGAGTCCAATAAGGAAGTCCTAGTCCAAAATGGACCTAAACAAGAACTTCTAGGGTTTCCAATTGCTTGTTGACTATTTGTAGTACTTATATGATATATTTGATTGAAATTTTTTATGTCATATAATAAGCATCACACATGCTCTTAAGTTTTTGATTCAACATTTTACTTGAGTATAGAGATTACAAGACACAAAATTTCTAGTTGTGACATCATCCCCCCGTTAGAGGGAATTTCGTCCCGAAATTCTGTTTGAAAGCTACATTTGAGAATACTAGAATAGGCGAGGGTACTTTTGCTTCATTTGGTCTTCGCATTCCCACGTGAATTCTGGCCCACGCTTTGCGTTCCATCGTACCTTCACGATCGGGATGCGACTTTGCTTAGTACGCTTCACCTCCCTGTCCATGATTTCGATTGGTTCTTTAATGAACAGGAGATTCTCATTGATTTCGATTTCGTCAAGAGGAATGACAAGGGTTTCATCTGATAGACACTTCTTCATGTTAGAGACATGAAACACGGGGTGTACACCGTTTAGTTCTGCGGGTAGTTGTAGTCTGTAGGCTACCGGACCTATTCGGGCGACGATTTCGAAAGGTCCAATGTATCGCGGTTTCAGCTTTCCCCGTTTTTCCGAAACGTATAACCCCTTTCCAGGGTGAGACTTTCAACAGTACTCGATCACCGACCTAGAATTCTAAGGGCTTTCGCCGTTTGTCGGCGTAGCTCTTTTGTCGGTCACGCGATGCCTGCAATCGAGCTCTGATTTGAACGATCTTTTCTGTGGTTTCGCAAATGATCTCCGGTCCCGTTAGTGCCTTGTCCGACATATGTGTTCTCGCTAGCTGGGTATCACCTATTTCAGCCCAACATAATGGTGATATACATTTATGACCGTACAGTGCTTCGAAAGGAGCCACCTTGATGCTCGAATGGTAACTATTGTTATATGAGAACTCGATCAAAGGTAGGTGGGTATCTCAAGACTTACCAAAGTCTATCACACATGCACAAAGCATGTCTTCAAGCGTTTGAATGGTTCGCTCACTTTGGCCGTCCGTTTGTGGGTGATATGCGGTGCTCATGTCGAGATGAGTTCCCATTGCCTTGTGGAGTGATTGCAAAAAGCGCGATGTGAACCTACTGTCCCTATCCGAGATAATTGATTTTGGCACTCCATGGAGTCTTACAATTTCTCGTAAGTACAAATGCGTCAATCTCTCCATCTTGTAGGATTCTTTGATTGGCAGGAAATGGGCAGATTTCGTCAGTCGGTCGATTATTACCCATATGGTGTCCAGTCCGTCCGACGTCTTGGGTAGCTTGGTCACGAAATCCATAGAAATCCCCTCCCATTTCCACTCAGGGATTGCTGGTTGCTGCAACAATCCTGAGGGTTTCTGGTATTCCACTTTCACTTTGGCGCATGTAAGGCACTTACTAATGTAGGTCGCGATTTCCGCCTTCATGTTAGGCCACCAATAGTGTTGTTTAATATCCAAATACATCTTGTCCGAACCAGGATGAATGGAGTATCGCGTTTTGTGGGCTTCCTTCATAACAAACTTCCTAAATCCTCCGATTTTTGGGACCCAAATACGGTTCATGAAGTAGTATACCCCATCCTCCTTTGCTTCTAGGTTCTTCTCCATCCCGCGCAATGCCTCGCTAGCTCTATTTTCCGTTTTCATAGCCTCCGACTGAACTGATGCAAGTTAAGTGGCCAGATGAGATTGAATGGTTATCGAGAGAGTTTTCGTACGGCGATTAGAGTACTCCTTCCGACTTAATGCATCAGCTACCACGTTGGCCTTGCCTGGGTGGTACTTGATTTCGCACTCGTAGTCATTTAGCAATTCAACCCATCTTCGTTGTCTCATGTTCAGCTCCTTCTGGTTCAAGATGTGCTGGAGACTCTAATGGTCAGTGAAGATGGTGCACTTTGTACCGTACATGTAGTGCCTCCAAATTTTCAGAGCAAAGACCACAGCTCCCAATTCTAGGTCATGGGTCGTGTAATTTACTTCGTGCATCTTTAGTTGGCGGGACGCATATGCTATCACTCTTCCATGTTGCATGAGAACGCAACCTAAGCCCTGATTCGACGCGTCACAGTAGACCATAAAATCTTCCGTTCCTTCAGGTAGAGATAGTACAGGAGCGCTACAGAGAGCTTGCTTCAAGGTTCGAAACGCAATCTCTTGTCGGTCTGTCCATTTGAATGGTACGCCCTTTTGCGTAAGTGAGGTAAGCGGCTTGGCGATCTTAGAGAAGTTTTGAATGAATCTCCTATAGTAGCCTGCTAGGCCTAAGAACTAACGAATTTCTGTGGGCGTGTCGGAGTTGTCCATCCTTCCACAACTTTGACCTTAGAGGGATCCACATGAATTCCGTCTTGGCTAACTACGTGGCCTAGGAAATTCACACTCCGGAGCCAGAACTCACACTTGGAGAGTTTGGCGTATAGTTTTTCCGATCGCAGTGTTTCTAGGACTTGTTGGAGATGTTGGCCATGCTCCTCTTTGCTTCGAGAATAGACGAGGATGTCATCGATAAACACAATGACGAAGTTGTCAAGGAACGGTCGATAGATTCGATTCATTAGGTCCATAAATGCGGCAGGTGCATTTGTTAGACCAAAGGGCATTACGACGAATTCATAATGTCCGTAGCGGGTTCGGAAAGCGATTTTAGGAATATCCTCTTCCCGGACTTTGAGTTGGTGGTATCCGGACCGTAGATCTATTTTAGAAAAACAACTGGCTCCTTGGAGCTGGTCGAACAGATCATCGATTCGTGGGAGTGGGTAGCGGTTTTAAACAGTGAGTTTATTTAACTCTCTGTAATCGATGCACATTCTGAAAGATCCGTCCTTCTTTTTGACAAAGAGCACCGGAGCTCCCCATGGCGAGTAGCTAGGTCGGATAAATCCCTTGTCCAGAAGCTCACTGAGTTGGCTAGACAATTCCTGCATTTCAGCAGGAGCCAACCGATAGGGTGATTTAGCGAGAGGAGTTGCTCCTGGAACAAGGTCGATTCAGAACTCAACCTGTCTCTCTGGGGGTACTCCCGAAAGATCTTCAGGAAACACGTCTTGAAATTCACACGCTACTGGAATATCTCGGATGTTAGTTTCTTCTTTGGTCTTGTCCACTATGTGAGCCAAGAACGCCAAGTTGTTCTTTCGTAGATGTTTTTGTGTCTTAATGCACGAGATGTGACGAAGATTCGTGCTGGGTTTGTCTCCGTAACTTACTAGGGTTTTGTGATTTGGGAGACGAAGGCGAACGGCCATCTCGTGGCACATAATCTCAGCATGGTGGGGGCTTAACCAATCCATGCCGACAATCACATCGAAACTCCTAATTGACACTGGCATTAGGTCTATTCGAAAGACGTGTTGGTTAAGGGTTAGGGTACATCCAATGTAGATCTCCCCAGTGGATTCGGTTTTCCCATTGGCCATTTCCACCATATAGGTTTCATTTAGCTTTTGGGGTTGTTGTTTTAATAAATGTTTAAACTTCTCGCTTACGAAACTTCGCTCCGCTCCGGTGTCAAATAAGATGCATGCATAAGTGTGGTTTAGGAGGAACGTACCGGTCACAACTGCGGGGTCCTGAACTGCCTCACCCTGACCCATAGTTAGCATCCTTCCTGCTCCTCTGTTTCCTGAGTTGGTGTTGTTAGGGCAATCTCGGCGGAAATGCCCCGTCCTTCCACACCCGAAGCAGGTGTGGCTAGGCCCTGCATTATTGCCGCCGGCATTAGTGTTGTTGTTATCGCGGTGGTTGTTGTTGTTGTGGTGGTTTCCCTGATTTTGGTTCTGGGGAGGATAAGTCCTGCAGTATCTTGCAGTGTGTCCCCTTCGGTTGCAACTGGTGCAATGGAGTTCCCTACATTTGCCGTGATGATGGAGACCGCACTTATTACATTTGGGAAGATTACCGGAATAGGGTCTTGAAGCATTTGAAACAGCTGAGGCTGGAGCATGTGGTGTGGCTAGAACCGGTGTGGTGACAGCGTTAACTGCCACTGACTGCTGCTTTTTAGAGGTCTCGGGGCCCTGACGTCCCTTTCTCTTGTTGTTCCTTCCTTTCTTGCCATCACCCTCCTTTTTCTTCTCAGCCTCCACTGGCTTCTCGCCCTTCTTGTTGTTATGATCATACAACCTCTTTCCCAATCTCTTCGCACTGTCGAACGTTTCAGGGTTCGCAGCTATCACATTCCCTTGAATGGGTGATGTTAGTCCCCAAATGAATCGTTCAATCTTCTTTCCTTCTGATGTGATCATACCCGGGCACAGCAGAGATAGTTCACTAAATCTTGATATGTAGGCATCAATATTCGCATTCTGTACGGTGAGGTTCCATAGCTCTTGCTCCATCTTCTGTATTTCGCCTCGTGGGCAGTACTCAGCCATCAACATTTCTTTCATTTCTATCCATGGTATAGAGTTGGCTACAGGGAGCGTCATGGCTTCCACGTGTCCGTTCCACCAAGTGAGTGCTTGGTCCACAAAAGTGCAGGCCGCGAACTTCACCTTCATCTGCTCGGGGCAATCGCATATCTCGAATACCGACTCCACCTTTTCAATCCATCGCTTCAAAGTGATCACCCCTCCAGTACCGTTGAAAGTTCGTGGTTTAGCGTTTGTGAAGTCCTTGTAGGTACATGTTTTGGTAGACCCTTGGTTCATCCCGTTGTTCGAACTTCCGGCTCCTTGTCCATTGGCTCCTCCATTGTTCCCTTGATGAATTTGTGCAATCGCTGCAGTGACTGCTGCAGATACAGCTGCCTGGAACGCGGCTGAGTCAACTTCAGGTGGGGTTGGTCCTGGGTTTCCGCGAGTAGGTCGGGGAGGCATCTTTCTGTCATGAAACGGAAAGATGTTGAGTGTATGTGGTTTCTGTGAGGTTGTGATCCTACTGACTAGGTGCATGGTACGAACTTAAACACTACTACCATTGACCAATCAATCATAATTTCTCAACACATAGCAACTTGTAATATCGTAACAAAACACGTAAAAATTTATTAATATTATCCGCATTTGATACATGAAAATTTTGCTCGTAAGAGCATACATGAGTGATACTAGTTCGACAGCATAACGGCTCTATAAGTAGTGTAGTCACTTAAACATAGATTCGGGGTACATAGCATATTTCCTAACAACCTACTAAGATAATTCTATCTCTAACCGTGATGAGCTGCGTCCGGAGGTGGTGCCGAGGATGTGGATGCTCCCTGAAGACGAGCCACCAAGCGTTCTGCGTCCCGAAGTCGAGACTCCCACCGAACCTGCCTCATGTGAAACTCTCGAAGGACGTCACGCGTCTCCTGCTCCGCACGCTCAACCCTAGTCCTCAACTGGCGCACCTGATCAGCAGTGTCCTGGGAAAGGTCACCCGTATTCTGTAACCGTTTCACCACGACTGGAAGGGCTCGATCAGCTGGTCCTCCGTCTCTCAGGTCAAAGAACTCGCGTGACATGCCGTACGGGGGTTGCTGTCCCTGCTGTCTGCTCCATCTCCAAAGATCAATACCCAGGGAGGTGTAGGACCAGTGGGGCCCACACGATAAGCAGGCACCCTGATCGGGTAAGGGGGGTTGATGACCTCGGACTTTGCGTCCGAATCACCCCCTTCGCTGTCATCGAGCTCCTCTTCGAAATTTTCTTCGTCTTCTTCGGGTTCGATAGGCTCGCCCTCGACTTCTGCCTTCTATTCCCCATCAGATTCCTCTTCGGGGTCTTCCTCAGGTTCCTCTTCAGGCTCTTCCTCAGGCTCCTCCTTCTCTAGGCATCCGTTGTTTCCCTGATTAGGGAAATAGGGGTCTCCAGGGTGATGAAAACCAGCCATGCTGTCTGCGCAAGTATGTAAATATGCTAACATTATTCCTAGGATGCTATGTCTATTGTACGGACTAAGCAAGCGTTCTCTTTTTAGTGATAAAGGGTATTGTTTTAGGTTCCCTAGCTATCCCGATCTCATCAAGACGTGTGTTAGTTTTACTTTGGAGAGAATGTAGTTGATCAGGCTGCATCCACTCCTTGGTATCACTAAGAATAGTCCCGAGTTAACCGAGATACCAACATTATTGTGTTTGATTCGGTGTTATGTTCTTATTCCTAATGCAAGCAAGCGTGTTTTATTTACTTGTTTTTTTCAGAGTTATGTTAGTCCCTCTTTTTGGTTTATAGTTGCATATCAATGTGTGGCTCGACATGCTAGTTCACTATAAACAAAGCTCTGATACCAACCTATCACACCCCCGAACCAGACGGCGGAAACGTTCGGGAGCTGTTGTGACTCAATTGAATACCATCACAATGAATATACATGAAACATAACATCATTCGTCACCAACATTTGAATATTACAACTGATAGAGTTTACATCCATTACATTGTCTCAAAACATTACATTCCCAAAAATAAATTGTTCAGTTCGTTAATAGATAAACTGCAAGCCATCACTGAGTACATTTTCCTTTGATTCACTGGTTACCTGAGAATACAAGTATTTTGAAAAAAACGTCAACATGTGAAATGTTGGTGAGTTCATAAGCGATATTTAGGAAAACAATGTTTTGTATCATTTTGAAAACCACCAGAAAATCCGATATTTTCTGAAAAGAAAAGCTTTTGAAAACATTTGAGAAGATCCATAGGTATGCTTGTTTGTTTCTATATTTGTAAAAATTGTTCATTAAAATTGTATACATTTCGAAACCGTATGTATTGAAAAACCCTAGGAAAACCCGATGTTTTTCTAATTCTTTGAATTCCATGAAGTTAAAATAAAGCCATTGTAACGCGTAAAGTCATTAATTCCAGGCGACGTCGGATTATTTTTGTGCATGATTAATTGGTATAAACAAGCGTTACACAAATGACCAGTTTATAACTATACTAACGATCCCGTAGGCGTCGTCCGTACTAATCACGTTATCCAACCGCCCTGACTCCGAGTAATCCCACATCCGAAGAGAAAGAGGACACGAAGACCCCGATGTCTCCATTAACCGGTTGGGGATAAAAAAAAAAGGGTACGAGGGGCCCTTGACCCGCCTCGCATGAAATACCGACTTTACTAGCAATACCATAGGAGCCTTGGGGACCAATAGTATAAAAGCCATTGAAAGTCCTTTTACGCTGTGTTAGATCATGTAAGACCCAACAACTTGTAAGGTAGAAGTCTTCGGGCCTTAAGATAAGGTCATTGGGCTAGCTAGGCCCAACAAACAAGATTTTACACTTTTGGGGCCCAAAGATGGTGCATAGATGTCTGTGCACTCTCACGTGTATATTGAATTACCAAATGTTTTCGTGTATGAATCGAGTTATTGTCGTGTTAGTATTTTCGGATTGTTATTGATTCGAGACCGAATCAATTCGTTTAACAACGATTTTTGGTATTGTTGTGTATGGTATTACGTAGGTAGTCGCGGTTCCAATATTTGATCAAGTTGCGTGCATTGAATTAGCCTTGAAAGTTTTCTGTTTTCAGCCCCTCATTGTTTGTAAAACTTACTCTTTTCGACCCTCTAATTAAATAATTTTCCGGTTTGGTCCTTAAATCATTTTTCTTTACATTTTAACACCAAAAATTATTGAAATTAATATTTTTCAGCATATTTTTCATTGAAAACAGTTTAAGTCCCTGAAATTGCATTTTTCTCGGTTATAGCCCATCTTTTTCGCAGTTTTTACAATTTTGGCCCAAATTGGAAAATTTTTGCAACTTTTGTCCTTTTTAAATTGGAAAAGCATTTTAAACCTTTGAAAAGTACTTGGAACCTTAGTAGTCCACTGTTTTACAGAAAAACATAGTTTTGGCCCTCCAAAACATAAAATTTCGCATAATGGGCCCTATTGGGCCGAAATTGTCATTTTTAGCCCATTAAGCTTGAAATTTATATTTTTAATCCTCCAAATGAGTATATTTTCAGAAAATATTTCATTGAAACTGTTTTGACACTCCTCATCCATCAGAATTCGTGATATGACATTTTAGGCCCTTTAACTTTATATTTTTATCATTTTATATCCAAACATTGAGTTTTTAGTCCAAATAAAATGTTATTAAGCCATTTAGCTATTTTTCTTGGAACACTTGTTGGGTTTTGAGCAATCTAACACTTCCTAAGTGTGCATGCAACTCTAATAAACCTTGGATCTATGTTTGTCTAAATACATGCAAAATAATAATTTTCCAAGGTTTATAACCTATCTAACATGGCATGGGGAACATTTCAACATAAAAGAGTTAGAAGAGATTACATACCTTTTGGTGAGTTTGGTTCTTAGGAGTTTGAGGGCCAAGCACCAATAGTGTGAATGCCTCAAATGGAATCACAAACACCACAAACTCTTGGAAAACTTTGAGAGAGTATACACCTTGTATAGAAATCGGCCACACACATGCACACACACACTAGTTCACTAGTTTTCTCTTAGGCTTCATTTCATGCTCCATAAGCATGCTTATATAGTATGCATGGTTAGGGTGAAACCCTAATAACCCATGTCTTTTCCTTTTCCAAGGATCCATGGGTTAAAAGCTCCATGGATCATCCATGGACTTCCACATAAGCCTAGCCCATTAACAAATGAGTATTAGCCCACACTATATAAAACAAATAGCCCATAATTTAATTAGTATTCCTTTTAATCTCTAAATTAATCCATAATTAATTTAAGACTAAAACTAATTAAATAACGTAACTTCATATTAATATATTATACCTCATAATATATTAATAAACATATGTGTATAACTCTCATAAAATTATCCATAATAGTTTGGATGAGATGCAACCCAAATGGACCATGCCGGTCGGGTCAAGTATATACCAAATAAGTTATGGACTTAGACACCTTATCCAACAGACTCCCACTTGGATAAGTCTAATAACTATATTTGCCTATAACTTTAGGAACCAACCAACAATCGTAGCTCTCGAAAACTCCCTCAAACAATGAAGACTCTGTCGAACTATGAAGCGCCATTTTAGATAAGTGATCACATAATCCTCTGTTCTCATGATATCAGCCGGACAAACACATGGAACTATGTCTTGCTTATTGTCTAGCAATTGTTTCTCGATTTTCCGATTTGTTTGACGAAGAACTTCACTGAACACATCGGTTTAGTTCTGACCAGGCCTGGTACATGGGTCAACACAAAATCATCGAGGGGCCCGGATATCGCTTCTATTTCTAGAAGGAACAGATAAACTTCGACTGATATGCTTGTTCTACTACTTATTGAATTGTACACAAAGGCACGTTTTATAACATCAAGTTACTGATGCGTTTACGTGCAATCAATGCACAACCAACTCATAGGTAACAACTCATATCTCTAGGTTTAAAGATTTATATGATGTTATCGTCTCACGATCACTCGAGATAAATTCCATGAAGTGATACAAGTGAGCGTGGGTTTATACCAATACTCATAACTTATGAGTACTCATGAATGTTGCAGCAACCATTACCATGTCTAAACACCTTTAAGGCATCTACAAACCCAATTCATGACAATCTTGATTCATACCTACTTCCGACGTATGATCGATTGTGGAGGTTTGAATAAATTAATTATTCTGGAAGTCAAAACATGCAAAACTGAAACAATAGTAAATAATTGACAATGATAGTAACACTTTACTCATAAATAAATCACAAATTTTATTCATCATCAAACGTCGATTACATTTTACAAGTTTCAGGAAAACTATCTAATCTGTAAAACTAATATCGTCCCTCAGCCCGATGCGTCTCGCATGCTGAAAATGCTTAACCCTCGTCAGTCCCTTTGTAAGGGGATCTGCAGGATTCTCATCTGACGATATCCTCCTTGTCACAAGGAGTCCTTCTTCAATCTTGTGTCTTATGAAGTGATATTTTCTGTCAATGTGTCGGGATCTGCCATGATCTCTTGGTTCCTTGGCTAAGATAACCGCAACATTGTTGTCACAGAAAATCTCTATAGGTTCCTTAATAGCTGGTACAACTCCAAGGTCTCCGATGAAGTTCTTTAGCCATATCGCCTCCTTCGCTGCTTCACTCGCTGCTATATACTCTGATTCACAAGTCGAATCAGCCACCGTCTCCTGCTTGGAACTCTTCCAAGAAATTGCCCCTCCATTTAAGGTAAAGATCCAGCCCGACTGAGAGCGGAAATTATCCCTATCAGTCTGAAAACCAGCATCACTATACCCTAATATTCTCAAGTCATCACTGCCACCAAGGGTAAGGATCCAATCCTTAGTCCTCCGCAGGTACTTGAGAATGTTCTTTACCGCGATCCAATGAGCCTTGCCAGGGTTCCCCTGATACCTGCTGACCATGCTCAAAGCAAATGCCACATCAGGACGGGTACAAGTCATAGCATACATGATCGAGCCAACTGCGGAAGCATATGGTAATTGGCTCATCTCAGCTATCTCTGCCTCTGTACTCGGACTCTGAGTCTTACTCAGTTTGGTATTGCTTTGGATCGGTAAATCTCCTTTCTTGGAATTCTCCATGTTGAACCTTTTGAACACCTTATCCAAGTAGATACTCTGACTAAGTCCAATTAGTCTTCTACTCCTTTCTCTTAATATCCTTATCCCTAGGATATAGGTAGCCTCCCCTAGGTCCTTCATAGCAAAGCACTTCCCAAGCCAGGACTTAACCTCCTGCAAGGTTGGGATGTCATTTCCTATGAGTAGTATGTCATCCACATACAGTACCAAGAAGCTAACTATACTCCCACTAGCTCTGACATACACGCAAGACTCATCTTCGCTTCTCAAGAAGCCAAACTCTTTTACCTTCTCATCAAAACAAAGATTCCAGCTACGAGATGCTTGTTTTAATCCATAAATGGATTTCTCAAGCTTGCACACTCTATTAGGGTACTCTGCATTGACAAAACCCTCTGGCTGATTCATGTACACATCCTCAGCCAACTTTCCATTAAGGAAAGCGGTTTTGACATCCATTTGCCATATTTCATAATCATGAAATGCTGCAATGGCTAACGTAACCCTAATAGACTTAATCTTTGCTACCGGCGAGAAGGTTTCATCATAATCAACACCTTGAGTTTGAGTAAAACCCTTCGCAACCAGTCGAGCCTTATAAGTATGCACTTTTCCTTCCATGTCTGTCTTCTTCTTGAAGATCCATTTGCACCCGACTGTTTTACGGCCCGGTACATTGTCAACCAAGTTCCAAACTTGATTGTCATACATGGACTGTATCTCGCTGTCCATAGCCTCCTTCCATTTAGCAGACTCCGGGCCTGCCATGGCTTCCTTAACACTGCTAGGTTCATCCAAATTTACTAGTGTACTATCACTAATAAACGTATCACCTTCCGTAGTAATATGAAAACCATAATAAAACGAAGGTGTGTTCCTAACCCGTGTGGAACGTCTCGGAGGTACAGACTCGTCAGCTGGATCAATAGGAGTTTCTTCCTCAGGTTGATTGCTAGTGTCTGAGGTTCCTTCACCAATTGATTCTTGAATTTCTTCAAGATCAATCTGCCTCCCACTGTCTCCTTGGCTTATAAATTCTTTCTCGCGAAAGATCCCTCTTCGTGCTACAAAGACCACATTCTCACTGGGTCTGTAGAAAAGGTAACCGAAGGATTTCTGTGGGTAGCCGATGAAAATACACCTTTCACTTCGGGGTTCAAGCTTATCATGAGTTTCGCGCCTCACGAAAGCTTCGCAACCCCAAATTTTGATGTGGTCCAAATTGGGAACCTTCCCAGTCCACATCTCATGAGGTGTTTTGGTAACCTTCTTTGTAGGGACTAGATTAAGGATATGGGCGGCAGTCTCTAAGGCATACCCCCAAAAAGAGATTGGTAACGAAACTCGACTCATCATAGAGCGAACCATGTCCAACAAGGTACGATTACGCCTCTCAGCTACACCATTCAGCTGTGGTGTCCTGGGAGGAGTCAATTGTGAGACAATCCCACACTCCTTAAGGTAGTCAAGGAACTCGGTACTAAGATACTCACCACCTCGATCGGATCGAAGCATCTTAATGTTCCTGCCCAATTGATTTTCTACTTCCTGTTTGAATTCCTTAAACCTTTCAAAGGTTTCGGACTTGTGTTTGATTAAGTAGACATACGCATATCTACTAAAATCATCAATAAAAGTCACATAATACCGATTAGCATCCCTTGTGGCGGTTTTAAATGGCCCACATACATCAGTATGTATTAGGTCCAACAAACCCTCACCCCTCTCACAAGTTCCAGTGAAGGGTGATTTTGTCATTTTTCCAAGTAGACAAGATTCACAACTATCATCTGATTTAAGGTCAAATGATTCCAAGACTCCACTCTTTTGGAGTTGGCCTATGCGTTTCTTGTTTACATGTCCAAGACGACAATGCCACAATGATGCTTTATCTAGGCTAGTAGAAGAATCAATATACAACACATTATTTCCTAAGTTGTCTACAATCGACACAGTTTCATACACACCATCACAAGGTAATGCTTTAAAATAAAACACATTATTAAAGAAAGCATTAATACCACCACATTCATTATCAAACGAAAAGGTAAAACCTTGTTTGTACAAAGCATGAAAAGAAATAATATTCCTCGCCATTTCAGACGAGTACACACATTTATTCAAATCTAATTTTAACCCATTATTAAGCAACAAAGTATAAACTCCAATCTTGGAAACAGGTGAAGCCTTCCTATTCCCCATGATTAAGTTTATCTTCCCGTGCTCCACATCCTCACTTCTTCTTAGGCCCTGCAAATCAGAACATATGTGAATACCACATCCTGTATCAAGCACCCAAGAGTTAGAATATGTTGAGTAATTAGACAATATAGTGTAAATACCTGCATAGGTGGGTTTCACTTTCCCATCCTTTAGATCCCGCAAGTACTTAGGGCAGTTTCGCTTCCAGTGTGCCTTTTCATGGCAATAAAAGCATTCAGCATCCTTTGGAATGGAAGAAGGAGTGACAGAACCGTTCTTAGTCTTTGATGAGGAGCCTTCAAGAGACTTTCCCTTGGTACCCTTCGAATGGTGCTTCCTCTTTTTCCCTTTGCCTTGCCCAATAGCTAAAACAGGGGTAGAAGTTGGAGTAGGAGTAGTAGAGGTAACAACCGCTTTACCCTTAAGACCGGTTTCAGCGGTCTTCAAGAGTCCTTGAAGCTTGCCGAGGGTAACTTCCTCCTTGTTCATATGATATGTCATTCGAAAATGATCATAACAAGAAGGCAAGGAGTGCAAAATGATGTCAATCGCCAACTCCTCGGGGATGTTAACATTCAGCTTCAGCAAACGGTCCACATACCTTTGCATCTTTTGCATGTGGCCCGTGACGGATTCACCGTCCTTCATGCGGGTAGTTATTATGGAGGAGATTATTTCATACCGCTCCTGACGAGCACTCTGATGGTACCTTTCCATCAAGTCTTGGTGCATCTCAAAAGGGTAGAAATCTTCATACGACTTTTGGAGCTCGGCTGTCATCGTGGCCATCATGATACATGCCACCTTAGTAGCATCTCTCTCATGAGTCCTGAATTCAGCGATCTCCTCAGGAGTAGCAGTAGACTCATCAAGTTCTTTTAACTCCTTATCGAGGACATATTCCTTGTCCTCGTAACGAGTAACCATCCTGATGTTTCTAATCCAATCCATGAAGTTGGAACCATCAAAGATGACCCTCCCACAAAGATTCATGAGAGAGAAAGAACCAGTTGGGTTAGAGCCTGAAGCATTAGTGTTAGAAGACATCTGAAAAAAGAAAGTAAGTTTAGATTAGATATTTAGGATCCTTAGTAAGACACCCAAATGTAATATTAAGGCTAGGATCCAATCACAATATATTACACTTAGAAGAGGGATGCCGTAATCTAAGTAATAATATATTTGAAAGGTAGGTGAATGACGATTCACCAATTTCCACCATGAAAATGAAATGATTTATTAGGTTTAATTGGATTTGAAATTCCTAGATTCTTTTGAGATTCATTGAACTTTTCAATGGCATGTTTCAATCTCGATTGTGCCCTTCGTATTTTGTGACTGGGATGCCGAGGATCATAAAACAAGGTGTGAATAACCATGCTAATTCACTTGGTACTCTTAATATTATCACCTAATCAATGTGCCGGTTAACCACACACGCTCCATTGATCTATGACAAACATTAAGTCACCCTTCGTGATCCTTACTAGTCCTACTTAGTGTGCCGGTTAACCACACACGCTCCACCAACGACTTGGTAAGGTACAAAGTGTGAATTCCATGGATTAGCACCATGTTCACATTTTCCTAAAATAACTAAGATTGGGAATTAAAAGAGTTTAGTTATTTTATAATATTCATTATACTTTTAATGAGGATTTAAAGTCATTGTTCTACCCGTTCGGCTAACGACCCTCCACCGATCAAGCAAGCGGTGGGTGAGAGTATACACCCATTAAGTCGCCATTTTATAGGCAACAACCTTATACCCACCTTATAGACCGGCTTCGTGAATGAGGCCTACTAATGGTAAAACGACTTATTCTTATACATATATATAATAATTAACCATTAATGTTATAAATAGTATAAGGGTTGAATTTTAACTATTAAAACTCTAAGGTTTGGAATTAAAGTTTATTAAAGTGTGTGAAACTTTACAAATTCCAAAACTTGAGGGCAAGTTTTGTAACTTTGCAAAACTCTTCATTTCATAACTTATGAATTAAAGGTTCATAAAAATGAAGACTCTTCATTTTCATGTAACTTATGTGTTTTAAGTGTGTGTTAAATGAAAGTGACCTTTGGTAATCCATAACTTGAGGACAAATTATGGATTCCATTAAAACACATAAATGATCAAGAATTAATTCTAAACAATTCAACAAATAATTCCTATCATTTTCTAAATTCATAAGAACATGAACATGATCATCAAAAATTCAAGAATTATATGAACACATAAAATCATGGAATTTTGATATATGCTATTGTAAATGGATTAGAACAACCATTACACCAACTAAAATAAGTTTTATAACACCAAAACAATTTAGGGTAATGTTTCTAGTCCATTTCCAGCAGCAAAAGTCGAGATTCTGCATTCTTTCGATCCTACTCGTCGAGTGCACGAACTTACTCGCCGAGTAGGTTGAAGTTTGCCTTGGACTCGTCGAGTCCCCCCAATGGACTCGGCGAGTTCACCATGCAGACAGCAATGATTTCGACTTTTTTCACTATTTTGCATCAAGTATCAAACAAGCAAGCCTAGGCTCTGATACCACTGTTGGGTTTTGAGCAATCTAACACTTCCTAAGTGTGCATGCAACCCTAATAAACCTTGGATCTATGTTTGTCTAAATACATGCAAAATAATAATTTTCCAAGGTTTATAACCTATCTAACATGGCATGGGGAACATTTCAACATAAAAGAGTTAGAAGAGATTACATACCTTTTGGTGAGTTTGGTTCTTAGGAGTTTGAGGGCCAAGCACCAATAGTGTGAATGCCTCAAATGGAATCACAAACACCACAAACTCTTGGAAAACTTTGAGAGAGTATACACCTTGTATAGAAATCGGCCACACACATGCACACACACACTAGTTCACTAGTTTTCTCTTAGGCTTCATTTCATGCTCCATAAGCATGCTTATATAGTATGCATGGTTAGGGTGAAACCCTAATAACCCATGTATTTTCCTTTTCCAAGGATCCATGGGTTAAAAGCTCCATGGATCATCCATGGACTTCCACATAAGCCTAGCCCATTAACAAATGAGTATTAGCCCACACTATATAAAACAAATAGCCCATAATTTAATTAGTATTCCTTTTAATCTCTAAATTAATCCATAATTAATTTAAGACTAAAACTAATTAAATAACGTAACTTCATATTAATATATTATACCTCATAATATATTAATAAACATATGTGTATAACTCTCATAAAATTATCCATAATAGTTTGGATGAGATGCAACCCAAATGGACCATGCCGATCGGGTCAAGTATATACCAAATAAGTTATGGACTTAGACACCTTATCCAACAACACTTTGTATGTAGAAATATACTTGATGCTAGTATCATTAATCATAAAGTATATCTCGGTTTTTAGGGGTTTTAAGGCTAGATCCAACATTATAACACACAAAAACACACATATAAGCATAGAAATCATACAAGGCATACAAAACATATATAGATCTACACTTTCACTTGTATTCCCCCCCCCCCCCCCCACAAAACTCATAGAAACAGAAAACAGGGGGTATGAAGCTCACCTTAGGGTGTGGTTTCGGTTTTGGAGAAGGAATGGAAGAAAGTTTGGTGATTTTTCGGCCCTAGCACCCTTTGATGAAGATCTCGGCCTTGAGGTGTTTCTAGGATATAAGATCATGTTTTCTCATGAGTTAAGAAGAGATTTTTGATAGATCAAGGAACCTAGATCATAGAATTTAGTATAACCTTACCTTGGAGGGTGATTTTTGTGAAAAATCTCCTTGGATTGCCCTTATTTCTCTAAAATTTTATGAAGAGAGGGGAGGTGTTCTTGGAGAGTGTTTGATATGTAAGGAGTGATGAAAGTGTGTGTGTGTGGGTGCTTTCGGCCGAGGTCAAGAAGAAAGAGGAGAGAAATGGTTGAGTTGACATTCATAGATGTATGTTGGTCCATGCATGGAAGTATGTTGGACATAAGTGAGGTGGCATGAAGAAGTCAACTCCTTTCTTCTTGGATTTGGGCTTTGGGCCGAGAATTTGGAAAGAAAAGAGAGTATTGGGATTTAATGCCCCTAAGCCCATTATTAGAGTTAGTTTGGGTGAGTTTTAACATAAAAGAATATAGTATGATTTTTACATATTTGTTGGACTAGTTTAGGTTATTCATGGATCAAGCTTTTAATTCATTTCATTCTAGGCCCAATATGGCCCAAAATGTTGAAATAAATTAATGTGGGTCCAAATAGAGCCCAATTAGGTTTCTATGCCCATGATAGTCAAATTGGAAGCTTATTGGTCCATTGAGTCCAATAAGGAAGTCCTAGTCCAAAATGGACCTAAACAAGAACTTCTAGGGTTTCCAATTGCTTGTTGACTATTTGTAGTACTTATATGATATATTTGATTGAAATTTTTGATGTCATATAATAAGCATCACACATGCTCTTAAGTTTTTGATTCAACATTTTACTTGAGTATAGAGATTACAAGACACAAAATTTCTAGTTGTGACAGTCACCTAGGGGACCAACGATATTTCTTTTCCTATTAGGGAAAAAGGAACACATTACTTTGACTATATAGTCATACATTTTACTTATCAAATCATCCATGAAATTACTCTTTATAACATCTAGTTACGAGATATGTTTGGTTAAACCAATGAACAACTGATCTGCAAACTACAATATATATATATATATATATATATATATATATATATATATATATATATATATATATATCTTGTTTTAAGAGTAGTAAATATTGTTGTCTTAGAATTGCTCGTGATAAAATGCATGAAATTATCACTAAGTATGGGTTTATCCGATACATAAAATTCCCATTTTCCAAGTACTCTTGAATATTTTAGCAATCCCTATGTAATGTCTAATCTCCATAGACAATCTACAAACAATTCATGACAATCTTTATTCACTACTTAATTCCAAAATTATGAACGGCTACAGAGTTAGAATAATAAAATCCTTTAGGAAGTAAAACATTCAAATATGAAACATAATAATAAATAATTTAAGAAGGTAATACACATATTCATAGATAAATCTTCATTATTTAATCACCAAAGAAATTAAATTATTTTTTATTTTGTTACAAAGTTTCAATTTATCAACAAATTATTAAAACTAATGTCATGTTTCAAACCAATGCTCTTAGCATGTTGGATGTGCTTAGCCTTGCTCAGCGACTTTGTAAATAGATATGCATGATTATCTTCTGATGACACTCATTTCACTAGGAGATGCGCATCCCCAACTCTTTGTCCGATGTAATGATATTTCATGTGAATGTGCATGGACTTTCCATGATCTTTCAGCTCTTTG
This sequence comes from Lactuca saligna, assembly GCF_052625555.1. Classification (NCBI taxonomy): domain Eukaryota; kingdom Viridiplantae; phylum Streptophyta; class Magnoliopsida; order Asterales; family Asteraceae; genus Lactuca; species Lactuca saligna. The sequence continues at coordinate 109,437,068 of NC_136421.1, read as the reverse complement.
GTTGAAGGAACTGCCTATTTATAGTCAGAAAGTGCTTGATTGGTTCCTTAATATTCAAAACGACTCCAAGATCCCCAATGAAATTCTTCGACCAATTTGCTTCACTTGACACTTCAATCGATACTATGTACTCTGATTCACTAGTAGAATCAAACTTCGTTTTCTACTTAGAACTCATCCATGTCACTACTCCAACATTCAATAGAATACGCAGACATACTGTGAAGAAAAGTTATCTCTATCTATTTGAAAGCTGGCATTACTATAACTTGTCACTCTCAATTTATCACTGCCGCGAAGAACTAAGAACATTTATTTGGTTCTTTACATATTAGAATACTGTCTAATGGGCTCTCCCCTGAATTATCTTGAAATCTAATAACTATGCTAAAAGCATAAGATACATTAGGACAAGTACATGTCATAACATACGTCATCGATCCTATAGTAGATGTATATTTAATTTAACAGTATGATCAATGTGTAAATCCCATTCTTAGAATTTTACATATTGAAATGCTTTAATATTTTGTCCAAGTATGTACTCCGATAAAGTCAAATAAGATGTTTCTTTTTATCTATATAAATTCTTATTCCAAGAATGTATGTCGCTTCCCCTTAGATCCTTCATAGCGACAAATTTTCGAAGCTAGTATTTTACTTCTTGCAAGGTTGGAAGATTATTTCCTATAAGTAGTATTGCATTTACGTACAATACTAGGAATGCCATTGCACTCCCACTAGCTTTGACATATACGTGTCACAACTAGCAATTTAGGGCTTAAGATGCAAAGCTTGTTCACAAAATATCCCTCTATGTAGCCTTGTTGTACCTTACTAACAAAAATTCAAACTACAACATTATTCAAATTCATACGTGCATACATTGTGATTCAAGTCTAAATAGCCTCATGCAAGTCCAAAACTAGATCTAATAGCTAAGTGTAATCAATTTTGGGCCATAGCCCAAAGATTCTCGGTCTAACACCCTATTGGATGAAAACCTTTCTTTAGGCCTTAGGGGGATGAAAAATTCTATTTGGCCTTCCATTGGGCCGAAAACCCCTTAATGGGCCAAGCCAAAACTGAAAACTCTTTCCTTGGGCCCTATTGGGCCAAAAAAATTTCCTGTGGGTCTTATTGGGCCGAACACTTTTCAAGGGGCCTAATTGGGCAGATAACCCTTTTTATTGGGTCCAGTAAAACCCAAAAAGCCCATCCGTACTCTAAAATGAACACCCTTCCATCTTGGACTTTAATGGGCCGAAAAATCTCTATTGGGCCCAAAATAAGCCCAAAAAGACATACACACCTTAAAAGGCCAAAACCCCTCTCTTTTGGGCCTCCCATTGGACCGAAAACTCTTTTAGGACTCAAACCAAGGCTGAAAGCCATTCATGCTCTCCAAAAAACCGCAACCCAATATGGAGCTAGGGTGTTCTCGGCCACCCTTAAAACTGAAGCTCCATAGTTTCGATTGGGAAATTGAAAGAAAAAAATGATAGATGAAGGGTAAAAAGGGGTGACACCTACAATTAACCAACAAATTTCCAAGTAATTAACTAACTAACATACTACAATGTGATTGTCCAGCATACACCCAAGATTGTACTAATTACCCAACATGTTTCTAGGCCATCCCTTTTCCCCTTCCCTTTCTTATGTTCGTCCGAACATACACCCTCACACGCACCACACTCACTTGTAATTCATCACTTTCCAAACTCTATCAAATTCTCTCATTTTTTCCCTCAAAAGTTTTGTTAGTATGCGTGTGTTCTTCAAGGGATTTTCTCCAAAACCTCATAAACTTGGTAAGTATTCTTGTTAACCTCAAGTATTCTTACATAATTCCAAGCTAAAACTCTTATTTACACACTTTTTTTGTGTGTTAAACTCTTAGAACCGTTGAAATTTCGAGAATATCTTCAAGAGGTTCAAGGCTAAGCTCGATAATCTCATCACTCTCCTTTCTTCCTACCATACAAAATCAACCAAGGGGAGCTTCATACTCTAATATTTTTGCATTTTTCATGTTTTCCGGGGGGGGGGGGGGATTTAGTTAAATCTTGTTTAACCATAGGATAATTGCATGGACTGGTGTTTAATGTGTTTAACCTTTGTGTAATATCATGCATTTTATATATTGTGGTTGAAATGTTGAATACTTCATGCTAACACTCCTTAAACTCGAGATTTACAAGTTCTCAAGTAAAAAGGGTGCTTAATCTATGTTAAAAATCAAAGAAAATGTTAATAACATATTTGTGTTGTAAAGTTTGTAGGGTCTTGTTAAATGTAACACCCTAATTCTGGTATGATATTTATATTTTTTATTTATTGTTATTTTTCTTCAAGTTTTAAGGGGAACTCGATGAGTCGGTAGCTGGACTCATCGAGTAGATTCGGGATTTCGAGCATGTTTAAGTTGGCGACTCGGCGAGTCTATATTCCGGAGATGGCGAGTCCGCTAGTCTGGATGAAACCCTAATTTCAAGGGTTTGCACCCTATTTAAACAATTTTTGAGGCCACAAGTAATCCCCCATCACCCCTCAGAGCATTACTCTCGAAACCCTAGAACCCTCTTTGCATTTTGTGTGATTTTGGTGTGTTCTTTGAAGATCTTGAGAGGTAAAGGAAGGTAGATCAAGAGGAGAAGAAGGAGATCCTAGATCCTTGAGGAATTTCAGGAGATAGTAAGGTATATCTTGGCCCTTTTCTGTTTCTATGCTTAAATCCCCTTTCTGAAGCCATTAAAGCTATTTTTGAACCATTTCTTGGCTTAGTAGTAGCATAGAGGACTCATGGAGTTGATTAGCCTTCGGATCTAGCTAGGTTTGAATTCCAAAAGATTAGATCTAGAACCTTTATGGATCCATTTTGCATGGAAGCTCTAGATCTACTATTATAGTGTGCTTTGAACCTTAAAACCTTCATTTGATGTTATTTACACGTAAAGTTGGAAACTTTACGTGTTAATCAAGTCCCAGGAACCCAGATCTATTAATGGTATGGACTGGTTTCAAGCAAAATCGAGTATATAATGTTTTCATGCATACGACTTGGTGAGTTGTTCTTCTGACTGGGCGAGTAGAGTCGCGAGTCCCCTATTTTTCCTTTTTCGAGTTATGCCGAGTGGAACCAGTGAGTGAGAGATGGACTCGGTGAGCTAGAGGGTTAGACTCATTCATGGAAGAACTTGGTGAGTCAATGCCCTGAATCGGTGAGTCCAAGGCAATCTTCATACTTCAAGAATAGACTCGATGAGTTGTTCATACAACTCGGCGAGTCACAGCTAGAATGATCATCTGATGAAGGAGAACTCGATGAGTTGTTCATACAACTCGGCGAGTCGGATGCAGAATGTTGGAGTGTTAGTAGCAAAGAGGAACTCGCTGAGTTTGCGCCAAAACTCGACGAGTAGTAGCGAGTGGAGTCAAGAAAGTAAGAGTAAGGACTTGACGAATTGGCGACCCAACTCGACGGGTCAAGTCAACTGAATGTTGAATTTGAAAGTTAGGTTGACTTGGACTAGGGGTAGGAGAGTTATTTTACCCTCAGTATTATTATCAGTATTTGATTGATGGCGCTCATGGATATTGTAGCCGGGGTGAAACCGGAGCCTCAGCAGATAGATTCCGGAGCAGTCCTTTCAGCAGCTAGGCTACAAGGTGAGTTTCCTTCCATTAGTAACGGGTCTAAGGCCACAATGTCGTCCCGTTTAGTTAGTAGTAGTTTCCGGACTTTGGTCCGATGCAGTTTTTAGTGTGTTTGATGCCTTCATGGCTCAGACAGGATTTATGTGTTATGTGTTCTCGGTTACGGCCTGACGTAGTATGCATTATATGAGTTTATGATGATGTGTGTTATTCTAGTTGATATGTGTTTATGCTATGCTATGATAAGTGAGTTCCGGACTTCGATCCGATTCAGCTAGTTCTGGACATTGGTCCGATGCAGGGGACAAGGTCCCAGTTAGTTCCGGGCTACGGTCCGATGCAGTTTCCGGGCTTCGGTCCGATGCAGTGGGCAAGGCCCAGTACGTGCTTATATGTTATTGTATGGTATGTGGTAGTTTGGGGCAGCTCACTAAGCTTCGTGCTTACAGTTTCAGTTTTGGTTCCAGGTACTTCCGCAAGTAAGGGGAAGAGCTTGGGATGATGGCATCACACACACCACAGCTTAAGTCTTTATCATGGGAGTTTGTTTTGATTCAGAGTTTGATTTGTTACAGTTGTTTCACGACATTTTATTATGAGTTAAGATATTTGACGTATGGTTTTTATGATATGACGATCAGTATATGATTTTTATTACTATTAAAACAAAAAAAATTGGGTCGTATTTTAGGATGTTACAAGTTGGTATCAGAGCCTTGGTTTGAGGGATTCGGGCACACTCTTGGGTGTGTCTGAACTCAGAGTAAGGAAGTGGTAAAATGTATTTTTTAGAAAGAAAAGAGTTTTAGAAAAGTGAAGAGAATTTTTAGGAAGAAAAGAACTTTGAAAAGAGACAAGGGGTGTGGTGCATGCGATCAGCCGAGCTCAAGTAAGTACTCCCAAATTACCCATACAAGTTTATGTTATGAGTTATCAGTTTCAGTATTCAGTAGAACAACATGCTAGAATAGGACTAAGGTCTAAGAGGATGCCATATGTGCCAGTTATATGTGCTTTTGCTTTATGAGAATTTCATACTAGTTGAGTGGGCAGCAGTAGGATAGCCTGTTTAGGTTATGCCTGATATCATGAGCTTAGCATTGTATGCTAGTATAAGCCATTGTTATGAGGATAAAGTTGCTTGAGTGGTTTCCTGTGTTTGAATGCTGCTTGCTTTGTGCTTTGTGGGGCTCTGAGTGATGGGAGCTAGCCATTAGGTGAATACGTCACGTCACACGTGAACAGGGTTGAATAATCTCAGAGTGCTAGACTTGGCCCTATTTTGCAGCTCCGGTATGAGTCTGACCGTGGTAGGGACAGGTCTTTACTCAAATGATTATTTGAGCCTCGCCACATATGATGGTATTCAGGTAATGGCTAACTGGCATTAAAAGGAGGCTTTCAGCAGCAGAGGACTAGTTTGGGGAGCGTCAGAAGTTCCCTAGGGCAAGCCTAGGAAGGTAGTATTAGAGATCAATAGTTGTAAAGTGACTTGGTGGAGTCAGAATGGTGGTATTGCATCCTCGACAAACAGTCGGCAGTTCAGGTGCCGAAGGGGGATCAGGATCAGGCCCGGAGGCCGGGCAGATGGATGAGCAGACCAGGGAGTTTCTCTCTTCATAGATTACTCGCACCATACTTGAGCAGACTCATGTGATCTTTGGTTCAATTAAGGAGGGTATCTTGGAGTTGATGGATGAGAGACTGAGTACTTTCCGTGCTGAGGTAGCAGCCATGATGGGGTCACGCACGCTTACCTTCAGGGAGTTCCGTGCATGTGGAGCTCCAGATTACCACGGGGCGTGGGACCCCATTGCGAGTACCAGATGGTTAGTAGATGTGGCCAACGCATTCCGCACGAGCAGATGTCCCGAGGGGGACAAGGTCAGATTGGTATCCTGTCTTCTGAAGGATAGGGCACGAGATTGGTGGGAGGAGGTTGGTCATGCCATTGGGGATGACGCGGCTTTGAATGCCATGACCTGGACAGAATTTTCTACCATGTTCAGAGCTGAGTTCGCACTGATTATTGAGGTGCAGCAGTTAGCGCGTGAGTTCCAGGAATTGACTCAGACTACAAAGACGGTGGCGGAAATTACCGCCAAGTTCACAGAAAGGGCACTTCTCATTCCTCAGTACGCAGCTGATGAGGAAATGAAGAAAGCCCATTATCATGAGATGTTGCAGAGTGATATCCACCAGTTCGCGAGCCGGTCCAGCTGTAAGATGTTGGATGACATGATTACTAGGGCTCGAGAGAGAGAAAGAGAGAGAGATTAACCTTCATATGGAGAGAAAGAGGAAGCCGGAGGCGGCTCCAGGTTCAGTAAATTTGGGCAAAAAGCCCAAGGGTTCAGATCATAGAGCTAGGAGTCAGCAGAGCCACGCCTGGTGTGGCAAGTGTGGGAGATTGCACGATGGGGCGTGCAAGGCAGGGAGTGCCGGCTGCTACAAGTGTGGCCAGATTCGGCATATGAGCAGAGATTGTACAGCCACTATCACCACCGTTGCGGCGTTAGATCTGATTTGCTTCCAGTGAAATCAGAGGGGACATAAATAGTCCCAGTGTCCGAGTTTAGCGGCAGCGAGGAAGGTGTTAGCACCAGCTCCTGCTACCTTGAGGATTTCAGATGGCCGTCAGGGCCGTGTCGAGATGCTGGTGGTGAAGAGTAGGGATTTTCAGCTGATAGCAGAGGAGGCACGAGCGACTCCTGATGTGGTGGCGGGTATGTATTTTTCCCTTATCTCAATATTTTTTTCTTTATTGTTTCTTATGGTTATATGTTTTGTATAGGGTCGTTCTCGGTGAACGGCATCTCAGCTACAGTATTGTTTGATTCGGCAGCTACCCGATCATTCGTCTCTCTTGCACTTAGCAAGAGGTTTAGTAGAGCTCCAGGGGAGCTAGATTGTCCACTTGAGGTTGAGATAGCAGCTGATAGGACCTTTAGGGTGCCAAGGGTGCACAGAGGGTGTGCTCTACAGTTATTCGATGAGCAGTTTCCGGTGGACTTGGTCCCAATTCCCTTGCGAGCGAATAAGGTCATAGTAGGCATGGATTGGCTGAGCCCCAATGGGGCGGTGATAGATTGTGAGCTACAGTTGGTGAGGGTTCGGACTCCCAGTGGGGGAGAATTAGTGATTCAGGGAGAGAAGCCACAGTGCGGGCCAGTTCTATATTCAGCAGCGAGGGCAAGACGTTACTTTCAGCAGGGTTGTGTCGGCTATATTGCCTATGTTTCAGATGCCCGGGAGAAGGGCAAGATGACAGTTGATGATGTTTCTGTGGTGCGAGACTACTCGGATGTATTTCCGGAGGAACTGTCGGGGGTACCTCCTGAGAGACAGGTTGAGTTCGGGATTGATCTAGTCCCTGGTGCGGCTCTGATAGCCAAGGCACCGTATCGGTTGGCTCCCCCAGAGATGTAGGAGTTGTCTAAGTAGCTGCAAGAGCTACTGGACAAGGAATTTATAAGGCCGAGTAGTTCACCCTGGGGTGCACCGATTTTATTCGTGAAGAAAAAGGATGGGTCGCACCATATGTGTATAGATTACCGGGAGCTGAATAAGGTAACGGTGAAGAACTGTTACCCACTTCTGAGGATAGATAATTTGTTTGATCAACTTCAGGGAGCGTCTTGGTTCTCCAGGATTGATTTACGCTCCGGATATCACTAGATGCGGGTCAGTGGCGAGGATGTGCAGAAGACTGCCTTCTGGACCAGGTATGGTCATTATGAGTTTATGGTGATGCCGTTTGGGCTCACCAACGTTCCGGCCGTGTTCATGGACCTCATGAACCGTGTGTGCAGGCCGATGCTGGATCGGTCTGTGATAGTATTCATAGATAATATCTTGGTATATTCCAAGACTCAGGAACAACATGAGGAGCACCTGAGAGGGGTGCTAGAGGTTTTGAGAAGGGAGAGACTTTTCGCGAAGTTCTCCAAGTGTGAGTTTTGGTTGCGCGAGGTGCAGTTCCTTGGTCACCTCGTTAACCAGAAGGTTATTTTGGTAGATCCGGCCAAGATTGAGGCCGTGATGCAGTGGGAGGATCCGAAGTCTCCATTCGAAATTCGAAGTTTCCTAGGATTGGCAGGGTATTATAGGAGATTCATCCAGGATTTCTCCAAGATAGCAGTACCGCTCACCCAACTAACTAAGAAGTCGGTAGCATTTCGTTGGGGGCCTGAGCAGCAGGTAGCGTTTGAGACCCTCAGGTAGAGATTGTGCGAGGCACCGATTGTTACCCTGCCAAAGGGAGTAGAGGATTTCGTAGTCTATTGTGATGCCTCGATCACAGGTATGGGAGCAGTGTTGATGCAGCGAGGCTGTGTGATAGCTTATGCCTCAAGACAGTTGAAGCCTCACGAGGCTAATTATTCTACGCATGATTTAGAGCTGAGGGAAGTGGTGTTTGCCCTCAAGATTTGGAGACATTACCTTTATGGGGTCTGTTGTACCATTTACACGAATCACAAGAGCTTGAGGTACCTCATGGATCAGCCGAATCTGAACATAAGGCAAAGGTGATGGTTAGATGTGTTGAAGGATTACGACTGTGAGATCGTTTATCACCCAGGGAAAGTCAACGTAGTGGCCGACGCCTTGAGCTGCAAAGCAGTAGCGGCCCCGATTAGAGACATTTGTTTGAGGATGACAGTGATTGCTCCATTATTGGAGCAAATTAAGGAGGCACAAGTAGAGGGCCTCAAGGAGGAGAGACAGAAGTATGAGAGGATCGTGGGCCGAGTAGCTTCTTTTGACTATGATAGTAGAGGATTCTTGACCTTTCACGAGAGAGTTTGGGTGTCATACTGGGGCGGAGTACGGAAAGTGTTGATGGATGAGGCCCATAAGTCTCGATTTTCCATTCATCTAGGGGCTACGAAGATGTATAGAGATCTTCGACCCTATTATTGGTGGCCCTGCATGAAGCGGGATGTTGCCTGGTATGTGGAGAGGTGCGTGACTTGCAGGAAGGTTAAGGCTGAACACCAGAGACCTCATGGCAAGATGCAGCCGTTAGACATTCCAGTGTGGAAAAGGGAAGACATTTCCATGGATTTCATCACGAAGCTTCCCAGGACTGTGCGTGGAGTGGATTCTATATGGGTTATTGTGTATCGGTTGACGAATAGTGCTCATTTTATACCGATCCAGGAGAGCATATCGGCAAAAAAGTTAGCTGATATTTATGTGAGGGAGGTGGTGGCACATCATGGAGTGCCTGTTTCAGTGGTGTCAGACCGAGATGTTCGTATTACTTCCAGATTCTGGAAGCGGTTTCACGACGAGATGGGTACTTGTCTCCATTTTAGCACCACTTTCCATCCTCAGACGGACGGACAGAGTGAGAGAACGATTCAGACCCTCGAGGACATACTGCGGGCATGTATTCTAGACTTCGGTGGCAGCTAGGAAACGTACCTTCGGTTAGAGGAATTTTCGTATAACAACAGTTACCACACGAGTATCGATCGACCTCCTTTCGAAATGCTCTATGGGAGGAAGTGTAGGACCCCGATTTGTTGGGGGAGGTCAGTCAGCGAGTCATTGGAAGCACCGAGGTGGTGCTCAACACGACATAATTGCTCCAGCAGGTTCGTGGAAGACTACAGACTGCGCAGAGTCGGCAGAAGAGTTACACCGATAGGAGGCGTTCAGATTTGGAGTTCCAGGTGGGCGATATGGTCCTCCTGAAGGTATCGTCCTGGAAGGGTGTTATCAGGTTTCAGAAGAGGGGTAAGTTGGGACCCAGGTTCATTGGTCTTTTTAGGGTTTGAGCCCTGGTAGGTCGGGTTGCTTATCGGTTGGATCTCCCATTAGAGCTTAGCCAGATCCACAACACTTTTCATGTTTATCAATTGAGGAAGCGTTTGGTGGACGAGTCGGAAATAGTGCCCATTGAGGATATTCAGGTTGAAAGTAGCCTGAATTATGTCGAGAAGGCAGTTGCAATCTAGGATCGGAAGGTGAAGACCTTGAGGAACAAGGTGTTTCAGTTGGTAACGGTACAATGGCAGCACCAGAAGGGTTCTGAGTGGATGTGTGAGTATGAGGAGGAGATGCGGGGGAATTACCCCGAGTTGTTCGTAGATTCAGCGGCAACAGACTTCGAGGGTGAAGTCTGAGATAAGTGGGGGAGGGTTGTAACATCCCAATTCTAGTAAGATATTTGTATTTTTTATTTATTGTTATTTTTCTTCAAGTTTTAAGGGGAACTCGACGAGTCGGTAGCTGGACTCGTCGATTAGCGTTAGGATTTCGAGCACGTTTAAGTTGGCGACTCGGCGAGTCTATATTCCGGACTCGGCGAGTCCACCAGTCTGGATGAAACCCTAATTTAAAGGGTTTGCACCCTATTTAAACAATGTTTGAGGCCACAAGTCAGCCCTCATCACCCCTTAGAGCATTATTCTCCAAACCCTAGAACCCTCTTTTCATTTTGTGTGATTTTGGTGTGTTCTTTGAAGATCTTGAGAGGTAAAGGAAGGTAGATCAAGAGGATAAGAAGGAGATCCTAGATCCTTGAGGAATTTCAGGAGATAGTAAGGTATATCTTGGCCCTTTTCTGTTTCTATGCTTAAATCACCTTTTTGAAGCCATTAAAGTTATTCTTGAACCATTTCTTGGCCTACTAGTAGCATAGAGGACTCATGGAGTTGATTACCCTTCGGATCTAGCTAGGTTTGAATTCGAGAAGCTTAGATCTAGCACCTTTATGGATCCATTTTGCATGGAAGCTCTAGATCTACTATTATAGTGTGCTTTGATGTTATTTACACGTAAAGTTGGAAACTTTACGTGTTAATCAAGTCCCAGGAATCTAGATCTATTAATGGTATGGACTAGTTTCAAGCAGAATTTAGTATATAATGTTTGCATGCATACGACTCGGCGAGTCAAGTCGCGAGTCCCCTATTTTTCCTTTTTCGAGTTATGCCTAGTGGAACCAGTGAGTGAGATATAGACTCGGTGAGCTAGAGGGTTAGACTCATTTGTGGATTAACTCGGCGAGTCAATTCCTTGACTCGGCGAGTCCAAGGCAATCTTCATACTTCAAGAACCGACTCCACGTGTTGTTCATGCAACTCGGCGATTCACAGCTAGAATGATCATCTAATGAAGGAGAACTCAACGAGTTGTTCATATAACTCGGCGAGTCGGATGCAGAATGCCGGAGTGTTAGTAGCAAAGAGGAACTCGTCGAGTTTGCGCCAAAACTCGACGAGTAGTAGCGAGTGGAATCAAGAAAGTAAGAGTAAGGACTCAACGAGTTGGCGACCCAACTCGACGAGTCAGGTCAACTGAATGTTGACTTTGATAGTAAGGTTAACTTGGACCAGGGGTAGGAGAGTCATTTTACCCTCAATATTATTATCAGTATTTGATTGATGGTGCTCATGGATATTGTAGCCGAGGTGAAACCGAAGTGCAACAGACAGATTCTGGAGCAGTCCTTTCTGCAGCTAGGCTATGAGGTGAGTTTCCTTCTGGTAGGAACGGGTCTAAGGCCACAATGTCGGCCTGTTTAGTTAGTAGTAGTTTCCGGACATCACTTTTTAGTGTGTTTGATGCCTTCGTGGCTCAGACAGGATTTATGTGTTATGTGTTCTGGGCTACGGCCTGATATAGTATGCAGTATATGAGTTTATGATGATGTGTGTTATGCTAGTTGATATGTGTTCATGCTATGCTATGATCAGTTAGTTCCGGACTTCGGTCCAATGCAACTATTTCCGGACATCGGTCCGATGCAGGGGACAAGGTCCGAGTCAGTTACGGACTACGGTACGATGCAGTTTCTGGGCTTCGGTCCGATGCAGTGGGCAAGGCCCAGTAGGTGCTTACATGTTATTGTATGGTATGTGGTAGTTTGGGGGAGCTCACTAAGCTTCGTGCTTACAGTTTCAGTTTTGGTTTCAGGTACTTACGCAAGTAAGGGGAAGAGCTCGGGATGATGACATCGCACACACCACAGCTTCAATCTTTATCCTGGGAGTTTCTTTTGATTCATACTTTGATTTGATATAATTGTTTCACGATATTTTATTATGAGTTGAGATATTTGACGTATGGTTTTTATGATATGACGATCAGTATATGTTTTTTATTACTATTAAAACAAAAAAAAATTTTGGGTCGTATTTTAGGATGTTACATTAAAACACCTAAAATGGCGAAAATATGGGTGCGACACTCACAAATGGTCAACTTTTGGACATATGCATTTTTAACACTTATACATACACAAATATTTGGATGTAACAAATTTCAAAATTTTATGTGTATTTTGTGGAAATCGTAACATGTTGGGGTCACAACCAAATAGAATATATTGTTTTAAAAACTCTCAAACAAATTTTGTTATGTTGAACAAACTACAAAAATTATTTATTTTGTAAGAAATGAGTTTTCTAGTAAAATGGTTGTAATATGTTGTCATCATTTTAATGGGTTAAAAACTTAGAGGATTATATTATTTACACGACATATATTTCAAGTAGACAATTCTATTAATGATTATTTATAAAAAGCGTTATAAATAATTCAACTAAAACCATATACAAAACAGAATTTTTACGGAAGAAAAAATTGCATGTCATAATATGTCCATCATAAAGCTTTTAAAAGTACAAGTTATAAGTTTTATGTCATAAAGCTGTAAAACGTGTGTCATAAATATTCATTCATAAATTTAGACTAGTAATGTCATTTTCATTATTCAATGAGTGGAGTCAAAGTTCATGTAAATTAGTTAATGCTCTTGTGAGACTTTTTCTTCACCGTACCTACCTAGCATACACCGTAAGTCTCGCGTTATAACCATAGTCTCCTACAGGGAGAGGGAGACCGTTCTGTATAGAGCTATATAGGATTAACAACCCCACACCTCAGCTGTTCGCTATAGTTAGACCGGCGTGTCTAGGGTGACAAAGGTCCCCCCGGCTCCGATGCTTGAAGAACGTTGTGTTCAAGCATATCAGGCACATTAGTATAGTTATAAGAACTTACATAGAGATTAACATACTATTGTGGTTTACCGGAAGCGTACACTTCAATGGTTTTATTAAACTATGAAGAAGCAAATCATTTTTCAAGTGTTGATTCTCTTAGACTTCTGGTCTTGGGGTTTACTACAGTTTTCATGCATCAGAAAATATGAGATTTTCTAGGAACACACTCCTTATGATCGCAAACAAAAGAAAAATGAAAGTTTTCAGAAACTTTAAACTATTTTCTGTATGATATTCACTTCCATCGTGGTCTCAGGGTTTAAAAGCATAGTTCACCTTTAAGAAAATACTGCAATTTCTGGAGTTATACCTTATAACTTTACAAGGAAGAGATACAACGGAATTACCTTCGATTTCAGTTCATACTAATGAAAATATTGGATTTTTGGGAACATACTCTTTACAAATATAAACAAAAGAAAACAAAGGACATGCATGCATACATTCATGGTTTAGAACGGGACTTACAAATCGTTTTCATAGAAAATATCGGATTTTCTGAAAGTACTACGAGAACTATTCTAGTGAAGAGCAAAACCATTTTCATAGAAAAATGCTTATGAACTCACCCAGTTTTTAGTTGACGCTTTTCAAAATGATTTGTATTCTCTGGGAACCAATAACAGGTTATTAGCTCTACTATGAGATCAAGTGGTGCCACCTTATAAAATTCACGTTTGTCACTTTTGTGTAACTAAGGAATGAGTAGAATATGTAAAAAATTTAAGATTGTATTTTCAATGTATGTCGCTTGTAATGCTATGTTTCATTCAAATTCAATTGTTGTGGTACTATACAATGACAACATCTGCCCCCAGAGGTCGATTTTACTCCCGAGATTCCCGAGAATCCCGAGAAAAATCCGTTTAGCGAGACGAAACTCCGCCCGGTTTTCGAGCTCGCTATCTTCGAATTTCCAAGTAAGTTTCATACCCCCTTAATTAACTGTTTTAATTATTCTAAATACTTTTAAATGCTTTATGGGGGGGGGGGGATACAAGTTAAACACTTATAGTTATTGTTTCGGTCACATGTGACGGCGTTAATCGCATGTGATTAATAACTAAGAAACCAATGATTTTATCACTGTTCAAACGGTTTTATTCCAAAATGTTTTACAAACTCTTTTACTTATCAAATGCTTTATTGTAAACTTTGTTTTACTATTTATAAATTTGCATGCCTATATATGTATAGATGTATAAATAATGTTTAAAGGGCTTAGGAAAGCCACCTATCCTATTTCCTTTTCGCGCCTTGAGATGTGGTCTGGTGAAATTTCGGGTGACTATCTGAGGGTCGTTTCAATATTAGTTATATGTCATATATACGTGTATAGACATAAAGGTACTTCCAATTTTCATGCTTATCAAAACATCATTTGTAAGTTACCATCGGGGTAACACGAGATCATACTACTACGATTTCTAGATCAACGAGTCAGTTCATTCATGAGTCAATATTCATTTCTAAGAGAACATATACAACGATACTAGAACAAGTAATATTTTATTACAAAAACACGAATACTTTAACAATTGTGATCCACTGTATAGGTTCATGTCTTAATTGTCATGACCCGGGTTGTAGCCAGAGTCTCTTGGAGGGAGAGCGTTGAGTTTGCGTATAGATCTATACTGGATTGACTATCCTACACCTTTCTGTTAGCTACAGTGGGACCGGCAGGTCTACGGGTGCCAAACATCATAACCTATTTTTCGACTATACGTTGTCGATGTTACCAGTCAATAGTATGGTGCAACTTATCACACGATACCTTAATAAAAACCCGGTTTAAGGTAGTTAGTACCACAGTAGTTCATATAAAACGAAACTACCGTACTACAAGAATTTACCCATTGCATTTTTGGTGATAGCCTCACCTAAACTTAAATGTACAAACTATATTTGGTTAAATGATAGTTACACTTGGGAAATTTCACACTTTTACATCAAACGAGCATACAAACTATTAAGCCTTGGTAAAAGGGGCTACTTTTATACTTTAAACAGAAAATATAGGTTTTTCTGAGAGATTCAAACATCTACAAACACTTACATACATTTACAACTCATACTTGCAACAGGTTCAAAACGTTTTTGATAAACGAACCACGACACTAAAATACTTATGAACTCACCAGCTTAATGCTGATCAAACTCTTTCAAAATAACTTGTATTCTCAGGTCATCAGTAGACAGGTACCGATGCTAGCTTTTGAGAAGATGGAGCGCATTCAAGTCTCATCATACTATTTTGATATACATTATATTTTTGGTGTCTAAAACTGTACGGAACATACTTGTATTAAAATGTTTATATTTAATGCAATGGATGATGTTGTTTGCTTATTTACAATTACTGTGTTGTGATACTACACATGACGTCCTCCGCCCCAGAATGTTTCCGCCATTCTTGGTTCTGGGGTGTGACACGGAAGGTCGAATATGATATGAGATATACGCATTATGTGTGATAAGTTAATCGTTATATGTTTTATGCATGATATGCTTGATATGGGCCGGAAGGCATCATGTTATGGGCCAGAAGGCGTTGTAAAATGGACCGTAAGGTTGACGTGGGTAGGACCGGAAGGTTTACCCAGTCGGGACGGAAGTCCCCTGAGACACATGGACCGGAAGGTCAAGGCCTGGAAAGGCGTATGTGCGTAGGTTGTATTTTGGGGAACTCACTAAGCATTTATGCTTACAGTTGTGTTGTTATGTGTTTCAGGTACTAGCAAGGACCGTGGGAAGGCGCCGGCGTGATCGTACACACACTCGGGGGAAACTATTTTGTGATCTTTGTTATGTAATCGGTCGTGACAATATTGTTTACATTGGAATCTAAATTATTACTTGATGTTTTTGATGTTTGTAAAAATGAAAATTTTGTATTAAAATTTACGTCGTTACAGAACACCTTGACATATTGCCAAAAAATTTCCTAATCGCGCATACGTTCCGTAGTATGCACAAGGCTGGCAAAACGCGCCAAGAGGGAGATTTGTCAAAAGAAACCCCTCAAGATCACGTTCAGACAATGCCGACTGGAATGCCATGAAGGCCAAGAATTCAACTCCCAAGGCCAAGCATCCAACTCCCAAGGCCAAGCATCCAAATCCCAAGAACAAGAAGGGAATGCTAGCCCAAAAGTCTAGTTCAAGAGATGCTCCAGTGAAGCCAAGACCGGTTAGGTCAAAGTTATCTCGGCAGTTGGCTTCAAGTTCCAAATCAAGTGCTGAGGCACCCACTGGATCGAATAGGAAATGGGTTAAACCCGAATATAGATGGGTACCAAAAGTGAAAACTCCCAAATCAATTAATGATTCTAATATTTCTACATCTTCTGTTTGTGATAAGCACGATATGTCATGGGAGAGAGTATTGTGCATTGATGACAAAGGTTGAACCAGTTTCAAAATGGACTGGGTTCCAAAGACCAACTGATCAATTCATACAAGCTCATATTCTCCAAGTATAAATATAGGTGTAAGGTGTGAGGATTTTTTTGATGAACAAAAAAGAGTTTGCAGCCAAAGAGAAGTTTTGTGTGTGTGAATCTTTTGTATCCGGATCTTCATTCTAATCAATTCATACATAGATTCATATTATTCTCCTTCTCATTCTTTTCTGATTGATCAGACATCATCCATTGGAAAGATCGAGTTTGGAGCTTCAAAGTCGAAAAATCGTTGTTTTTTGTCGTAATCAACGAGGAGTTTGCGGCCGGCGGCTACGGTTCCGAAGAGTTTGCGGCCGGTGTTTGCGGTCCAAGTGGTTTGCGGTCGGAGGTTACGATCTGAGACCTCACACGCTTACGGCCCGAGCTTGTGGCTCGGAGTTTACTGCTCAACACCGTTTCCGGTTCGCACCTCACATGTTCAGCATCCTCACACTCAGCAGTCTCGCATATAAAAAATAGGAAGTAGAAGCGGAGGAGTAGGGGTTTGAACTCACAACCTCTGGTTAACCAGGCAGCGCTTCTTCCAACTCCTCTAGGCCACGAGTTGATACAATCCTTCCCCATTTAATTCATAAAGCGTCTTTTTCGCAACAAGTTTCACTATTTTTACTTTTAACCCTAAAATTCAATTCCTTTTAATTTTAAATTCATTTTTCATCCAAAATAAAAAAAATTAAAATTAATAATAATAATAATAATAATAATAATAATAATATAATAATAATTTTTTTTATTTTTTGACTTTTATTTTTTGATTTTTATTTTAAAATTTTGACTTTGACTTTCAGGTTTGACCTTTGATTTTAAACTTTGACTTTCTCGTTTGACTTTTAAATTTTCAAACTTAGCATTTCGGTTTGACTTTTAAGTTAAATTTTTTTTTTCAAGTTTGACTTTTTAAATTTGACTTTTAAGGTTGACTTTTGAGAAAAAGGGCATTTTTAAATTTGACGTTTAAGTTTTATCTTAGCTTCCTGTTGTGCTTTTTAATTTATTTTAAGGTCTACGAGGAAGTTGAAAACATGAAAGAGAGTCATCAGGATATGTTAAGACAAAATTTCAATATTTTCGATTATATCCCGTAAGAAACCCTTGAAACTCAGTTGCAGTGATTTATTACACTTACTAATGAGATGAATATCGTTGGGATCTTCTTGCCTAAATTTGAGATAAACAAAAAGCTACTGAATTCACTTCCGAAATCGTGGGATATGAACGTGGCTATCATCAAGAAGACAAAAGATGTCAATCATCTTAGTCTTGATGATGTAATTCAAGAACTTGATGCTTTGAAGTGTAGAAAAACAACGAGTTATGAAAACATTTCAGTCACTGAAGTTACATGTACTCCAGCTTGTGAAACTACGGTTAAATTTCTTCGGGAAGAAATTGATTTATTAAAAAGAGAAATTAAGGACCTGAGATATGAAGGATATCGACTCCGGAAATGACACAAACCCCTGAAGGCTGAATTAGAAGCAAAAACCAAAGACTTTAGGAAACTTCAGGGAAGAGTATAACAACAAGTGTGAAAATTATGACTATATTAAGAGACAAATTGTTGTTGTAAATAAAGAACTTGACACTTTGAATATTAAGTGTGGAAAAACGGACGTTAGTTTCAAAAATTATACTGCGTCAAGTCAGACAGTCGAGTCCTTCTTTGAAACCCAATTAAAATTCAAAGATAATCAAAACAAGGTTCTAGGGTATGATAGTGTTCCTTCTCCTTTCAATGATAACTACACATCCATCCCTATGACACATGAAGAAATTGCCAGGAAGGCACATCTTCAATATGGCAAACGAGCTGGATTTGTGTCAGGAGGAGTTATTAATGTTGAAAATACTAATGTTTCTACTTCATGTGCAGGTAAAGTAGCAGAAGATGAGAACAAGGAGAGAACTACTGAACAAATCAATGAATCTTTGAACTCAAAATCTGTTGCTTCGAATTCTGTTACTCCTAACAAACCTGCCATTGAGAAATATAGGCCTCCAATTCAAGCGCAACAGAGTGCCTATTGCAAGTGTGTATCTGGGATCAATAAGAGACAAGACATGGATATGCCACCAAGGGTAGGAAGAAATAACTTTATAGTGAAGAAAAAGACATGTTTTCACTGTGAAACACCTAGACACATTGCCAGAAATTGTCCTAATCGCGCATACCTTCCTTATTATGCACAAGGCTGGCAGAACGCGCCAAGTGGGAGATACTCCAAAAGAAACCCTTCCAGATCACGTTCAGACAATAGTGACTTGAACGCGCAGAAGGCCAAGAATCAAACCCACAAGGCCAAGAATCCGAATCCCAAAGGCAAGAACGGAATATCGGCCAAGAAGTCCAATCCAAGAGATGCTCCTGTGAAGCCAAAATCAAAGTCGTCTCAGGGGCTGACATCAAGATCAAAAGCAAGTGCTGAGGCACCCATCGGATCAAACAAGAAATGGGTTAAACCAAAATATAGATGGGTACCAAAGGTGAAAACTCCCAAATCTTCTAATGACTCTAATATTTCATCGTCTTCTGTTTGTGATAAGCAGGATATGTCATGGGAGAGAGTATTGTGCGTTGATGATAATGGTCGACCCAATTTCAAAATGGACTTGGTTCCAAAGACCAATTAATCCCGCTCTGTGTCGGAGCAGCTATGGAGGCATATCATCAGACTTCGGTTTGTTGGTAGTGTCTGTTCCAGGTACATGAAAGGCGACATCTCTCAACTGTACAACACTTAGAAAATTGTTTGGGAGTATGTGTCCTTTGCGGGAATGGAAGAAAAGAAGAGATCACTCATGGGGTTAGT
The DNA here is from genome assembly GCF_052625555.1 of Lactuca saligna. NCBI lineage: Eukaryota > Viridiplantae > Streptophyta > Magnoliopsida > Asterales > Asteraceae > Lactuca > Lactuca saligna. The sequence continues at coordinate 109,418,112 of NC_136421.1, read as the reverse complement.
GCTTAGCGACATGAAGAATTTTCGGATCTGTTATGAGATTACGCATGCTGTTCTCAGACCTTCTGGATGCAAATTCAATCGGTGACTTACGGTTTGAGTTTTCTTCTCTATACTCCTGAGTTTTTCTTAAGCTGGTTTGCTTTAAAGACAAAATTTTGTTTTATGATAGTTTAAGTTTGCGCATTTACTTTTATTTCTCTCCTATGCACAAATTTAGGGGGAGAAATAAAAACAAAACAAAAATTAGAAAATTTTTAAAAATCGATAAACATAAGAAAATCAAAAACAATAAAAAAAAAAAATATATATGGTGTTAACGGAATGTGCTTGCTGGAGATGTTTTGGGAAGTGATATAATCATATGATAACAGGAAATTTGAATCTGTGTAAAGTACTGATTCTGAATTGTCTAGGGTCTGTGTTCGATGTGTTGGTAGGAACGAAAGATTTGAAATGGACTTGACTAGGCATAGATAAATTTAAGGAATCTAAAGACTTGAAAAATCTTGACATAGATATATCCATTTAGACTGACAATACGACGCTTGGACAGGTTGATCAGGGTGATATATATGAGAATCTACCGATCACATTAAATAACACGTATCTAGAATTGTGGATTCAGTTTTCCTCGATGTGCGGACTCTATCCTTAATTCCAGTTGGATGGGTAACTGGGGAATTGCGATAAATTAGGTCAGTAGAAGGTTATTTTCTTTCTTTCTGTCTGTTAGTCATATGTTGCCTCCTCTGCGTGATCGAGAGATCCGACCTGGACTGTAACATATGCAATTCTATATCTCTCCTTCTTCTCTCTAAGCAATTCTTTCTATCTGTTAGTCATATACTGTCTCCACTGCGTGACTCAAAATCCGACCTGGTACACAGTATATGCACCATTCTCTTCACAATCCCTCTAAAACTTCAGTTAATCATATGTTTCATCCTTTGCGTGATTGGAAGAGATCCGACCTGGATGTACAACATATGCATTCTAAATCCTTCTTCTATCTTAATAATTGTCCGCTCACCTGGTGTAAGGAGTATTCTAGAAGTCCTTGATGGCTGGAGCATATCAGGAAGCGGGAAACACATTTTAGTACACCTAAATTTGAAAACATACAGATTGTTTGTAGATCTCGCTGCTCAATTTAGGTGGACAACAATATCTTTGGTCGTCGTCAGTTGAATGGTCCTTAAGGAATATTATCTAGGAACTTAGGATCACATTGTCTTGTCACTTATAGTATGTCCTAATTTTGTCACAATTTCTCGTGTTTAAGTGGACCACAACACCAGCGATTGACCAGATCTATTCATGAAAGCAGATGTACTGATAAACGGATAAAGGTTGTCTAAAAACTTTGATCCCAAATCACTCTTAAAGTTAGCTATTATTTTTTTGTTTGTTCATATTGTTCTTCTAATTTAAATATTAGGGGAGAATTAAATTAAAAAAAATCAAAAATCAAAAATCAAAAATCGAAAATTAAAAATCCAAAAATAGTGTTATTTCTGTTTTGTTTTTGCGTTAAAATTTTCTTTTAGTTTTGTTTTGTCTTGAAAAGTGAATGAAGGTAAAGATAAAACTCATGGAGTTTGTGTCGAAGATTTCTGAGCCAAGGCTTCGTTCGTGAGCATCGAAGAATTCTCATTCGAAGGAGCAAGAAATACAGATTATTCTTTCAACATTCAACCCCAGAAGCAAGGTGAAGCAGAAATTGAAGATTATGTGACGGATTGCATTGAAGCCTCCTCAATCAGTCTGCTGCTATCATTGTACCTGCTAAAGTGATCCAGAATATTTGTTCTCTCTGATGTTCTCTCTGAATATTCTCAAGCTGAAACCGCCATCTTTCAAGAATCAGTACAAGAAGCATCCTCACCCAATGTGCTTTCAGAGTCAAATCTTGAAGAAAAACTCAAGTGCTCAAGATGAAGTGATTCATTGAAGATTCATCAAGTACATCTTGAAGTTGTGAAGAACTTGAAGATAAATGTTGAAGCTAAACTCCCATTGAAGATTAACAAGAAGAGACAGCTACTTTTTAGGGGGAGCTTGTTGGGTCAATTAAGAAAATAAAGTTATAAACCAAGGGGGAGATTGTTGGTTCAAAAATATGGTTTATACTTTACTTTTCTAGAAAAATGTATTTTTTTTGTCTTGGACCGTAAACAACTTGGTGTTTACAGCCGTAAACCCATTTACGACCCATGTTCACCAAGCCCATATTCTCAAAGTATAAATGTAGATGTAAGGTGTGAGTAGTATTTTGATGAACAGAAAAGAGTTTACGGCCAGAGAGAAGTTTTGTGTGTCTGAATCTTTTGTATCCGGATCTTCATTCTAATCAATTCATACATAAACTAATCATATTCTTCTTCTCCTTCTCTTCTATTTGATATGACATCATCCGTTTGATTGGGATTCCGCACCATCAAACGGATCTGATTGATACACATGCAGATTAGGGACTTACAAACTTGTTTAACCTTTGGGTAATAGCATGCATCTTAAATATTATGGTTGAAATGTTGAATACTTCATGCTACTACTCCATAAACTCAAGATTTACAAGTTCTCAAGCAAAAAAGGTGCTTAATGTTTGTTAAAAACCAAAGAAAATGTTAACAACATATTTGTGCTGTAAAATTTTGTAGGGTCATGTTAAGACACCTAAAATCACAAAAATATGCGTGCTACACTCACAAATGGCCAACTTTTGGACATATGCATTTTTGATAGTTATACATACACAAATATTTGGGTGTAATAGATTTAAAGATTTTATGTGCATTTTGTGGAAATCGAAACATGTTGGGGTCACAACAAAATGGATATGTCTTCTTACAAAACTCTCAAACAAATTTTGGTATGTTGAACAAACTACAATTTTTTTTTATTTTGTTAGAAATGAGTTTTCTAGTAAAATGGTCATAATATGTTGTCTCATCATTATAATGTTTTAAAAGCTTAGAGGATTATGCTATTTACACAACATATATTACAAGTAGACAAGTCTTTTAATGATTATTTATAAAAAGTGTTATAAATAAATCAACTAAAACGATATTCAGAAAAGAATTTTTATGATAGAAAAAATTGCATGTCATAATGTGTCCATCATAAAGCTTTTATAAGTACAAGTTATAAGTTGTATGTCATAAAGCTGTAAAACACGTGTCATAAAACTTCAGTCATAAATTTACATTAGAATGTCATTTTCATTATTCAATGAATGGAATCAATGTTCGCATAAATTAGTTAATGCTCTTGTAAGACTTTTTCTTCGCCGTACCTACCTAGCGTATACCGTAAGTCCTATGTTATAACCAGAGTCTCCTACAGGGAGAGCGAGACATTGTTTATAGAACTATACAAGATTAACAACCCCATACCTCAGCTGTTAGCTACAGTTAGACCGACGTGTCTAGGCTGACAAAGGTCCCCCCGGCACCGACGTTTGAAGTACTTCGTGTTCAGACATATTAGTCACATTAGTATGGTTTTAAGAACTCACATAGGGATTAACGTACTATTTCGGTTTACGAGAAACTTACACTTCTCTGGTTTTATTAAACTATAAAGTAGCAATTCATTTTCAAATATTCAAACTCTTACATTTTTGGTCTTAAGGTTTAAGACTGTAGTTTTTCATGCATCAGAAAATAAGGGATTTTCTGGGAACAAACTCCTTACAATTGCCAACAAAAGAAAAAAAAGGTTTTTAGAAACTATAATCTATTTTTTGTACGATATTAACTTCCATTGTGGTCTTAGGTTTTAAAACCACAGTTCACCTTTAAGTAAATAATGCATTTTTTGGAGTTATACATTATTACTTTACGAGGAAGAGATACAACATAATTACCATCAATTTTAGTTCGTACTAATGAAAATATTGGATTTTCTGGGAATGCACTCTTTACAAATATAAACAAAGGAAAACAAAGGACATGCATGAATATATTCACAGTTTTAGAACGAGACTTACAAAACATTTTCATATAAAATATCAGATTTTCTGAAAGTACTACGAGGACTATTCTAATCAAGAGCAAAACCATTTTTATACAAAAATGCTTATGAACTCACCAAATTTTTAGTTGACGCTTTTCAAAATGACTTGTAATCTCAGGGAACCAATAACAGGTTATCATCTCTGGTATGAGATCAAGTGGTGCCACCTTACGTAACTCTTGTCCCAGGTATTATTTAATTTTCTAAGTTTTAGTGTTTTGATGTTGGGACTCGACGAGTTGGGAGCCCTGACTCGTCGAGTAGAGGATATTTCGAGGATGCGGGATCTAGTCCCTACTCGACGAGTTGGAAGGCCAACTCGACCAGTAGTTCTATAAAGGTAAAACCTTAATGTTAGGGTTTTCACCCTATATAATCTCCTTTACAACCTTGAGGGTAACCTTCCATCAACCTTCAGCCCTAAGAACGTCTATGCTAAACCCTTATCTTCATTCTCTTTATTTTGTGAGTTAGAGTGACTTGTGGAGCTTGAAAAGAGGGAAATAGTTAGAAGAAAAAGAAGATTTAGCAAACCAACCCTTCACTCTTGAGCTTGACCATCTTGTGGACTGTGGTATCTCTTCAAGATTCGATTCTTATCTTTGAATATGGCTAGATCTTGAGTTTACTTTTCATTTCCTACCAATCTTATTGATTACATGCATATGGTTCATAATGTTTGCGACTTTATGGATCTCCAGGGCAAAATAGTCCCAAGGTGGGCTAGACCTAGCTTTTGATCAAGCAAGGATGCCATGCAAGGGGTTTTAGTGGACAATTCCCCTTTTTAGCCATTTTGATTTAAAGACATGCATTGGACATGGATGTCCATAAAGCCTCCACCTTTGGAACGTTTTGAGAACTAGAAACTCCTCTGGAAAGGAGGGATTGTAGATCCTAAAAGTTTTGGGAATGCATGTCAAGACTTTTGAGTTTTCAACCCCTGGATAAGGACCTTAGAGCATTTAGAGTTGTTATAGAGGGTAAAAATGGAAACTTCATCCCTATGGACACCTTAGGGTTTTAGATCTAAACCCTTGAGTCGCTGCATTCGATGATCCATCATAATAAGCAAACAGGGAGGGGACTCGAAGAGTTGCCCTAGCGACTTGACAAGTCGGATTTGGTTTCCCCGTCTTCTGGATAGCAAGTGAACTCGTCGAGTTGGCGAAACAACTCAGTGAGTTGGCTAGGGTTTGTTCAGGTTTTCTGGAATCCAGAGGAATTCGACAAGTTGCTAGATGGACTCGATGAGTTGGGGTCAACATGGATTGTTGACCTTGACTTTGACTAGGTTGATCCAGAGTTAACTTTGAGGGTACTTATGGGATTATGACAAGTTAATCTTATTATGCTTTTAGGAAGTTGAGTTGGAGCTACACGTTGGAACTTACTGTATATTATCTTGTCAGCACATCATTCGTAAGAGGTGAGTCTCCTCACCATACCAATGGGTCGAAGGCATCAACATTGTCCCATTTTGTGTGACACGTAGCATACTAATTGATGTTATAGATAGGTGTTGCGATAGTTAGTTAAGTTAGTGTTTTGCTATCTAAATGTGTTTCTTAAAAGGAAGACAATGGGGGCGGGGGGGGGGGGGGGGGGAGCCCATGGCACTTGAATGTAAAACTATTTGGGGGAGCCCATGGCTTTTCAAGTAAGGACCATGGGGGGAGCCCATGTCATCTGGCTGTAAGAGCATGTGGGGGAGCCCATGGATTTCTAGTTACAGACCATGGGAGGAGTCCATGACACATAGGTATAAGACCATGTGGGGGAGCCCATGGCATCCTGGAGTAACACCTTGGGAGGAGCCCATTGCATCCTTATTTGTTTTATGCATGGCTTATATGATATGTGTAGCTTTTATGGCAAATAGGATATATGTTACATGGATTTTACGTGCGGTATGCTATGGGGAACTTACTAAGCATTAGCTTACAGTTTGTGGATTTGTTTCAGGTGCATCTGAGCCTAAGGGCTAGGCCAAGGCTTGATGGCGCAACGTGCACTCGCCCAAACGTTTTCTAATGGGACATTCTGATGATTTGAAATAAAATTGTACTTAATATGAATTTGAAAACAATTGTATTTGGGATTTCATGTTTTGTGGATAGTATTTGGGTTAATTAAAAATGAAAATTTTCCTTTGAAAATTTGGTCGTTAAAAGTTGGTATTAGAGCTTTCGTTTGAGGGATTCGGGCACACCCTCGGGTGTGTCAGGACTCAAATTGAGGAAATGGTAAAATTGTTTTTAGAATATAAAGAAGTTGGAACATTTAAAGTATGGAAAAGAGGATAGTGTAACACGCATGATTAGCCCACCCTAGTAAGTGTTTCCTCAATATGTTATCCGTGTATACTGATATGTGAGTTAGGATAATTGTTTTAATCTTGCTACGTGTATGCTTTCTAAATTGTATACGATTAGCGTCTTATAGCCTCAGAATGCTTGATTTGGCCTTATTTATTGTTCTTTGTTTGGTTGTGGTCTTTGGGTAGAGTCTGTTATTTAAACGTCTATTTGATCCTTTTCTCTGTATAATTTCCATGCATAAAGCAACATGTTATGATTGATATAGGTAGAGAAAATCTTAGGAAAACCTAGGAATTGAGCTATACAGTAGCCCATGAGATACGGATTGTTTTGGGATGAATTAGAGTTATTAGGTATAGCCTTGGGAAAAGTACAAGTAGGTGTGGAAGGTAGTATTGGGCTCGTACTACTGCAATCACAGGAGCTATACCCAAACTAATGTTAGACCTTGAAACTCTAAGGAGGACCGGTGTGGGAGGATTCCCTCTACTGACATCCTGATCATTAGATTTTGTGATATTGCAGAATAATCTAGTGGTTACACGATTTGGAGGAGGAGGAGGATCAGGATCGGGGTCATGATCTTGGTCCGGGTCAGGCGACACTACTGAGCCCATTGACGAGAGGTTGCGTTAGCTCATCGCAGCTGAGGTTACGAGGGTCATCCTTGATGCTACCATAGTTGTCTTTGGTACAGTCAAGGAGGGTATGATGGAGATCATGGAGGAGAGGCTCAGGGATTTCAGAGTCGAGACTGTAGTGGGCCAGGCGGGGGCCCGAACCCCCTCGTTCTGGGAGTTCAAGGTGTGTGGGCACCGGAGTTTTTCAGGGTCAGGGAACTTATTGTTAGCCAATGCTAGGTTGTGGATACCGAGAACGCCCATTGCACGATTTGTTACCCCGATGCAGAAAAGGTGGACTTTGCTTCGTGTATGCAGAGCGCGAGACTGGTAGGGAGAGGTGACTAGTCAGGTGGGAGAAGTTGGTGTGGATGAGATGATAGGCGCCAAGTTTGTTTGGAGATTTGATTTGGAGTTTGCACCATCGATGGAGGTGCAAATACTAGTGAGGAAGTTGCATGATGTGCAACAGAGCACCGAGACTGTGGCGGAGATCACCGAGTTTCAGGAATGTGACAATAGCCAATTTCGGTTCAAATCAAAGTCAAACAAAGTCAAAAAGTCAAATCGGACGACTAAATTAGCCCTTGTATATTAGGGTTTACATTGTGGATTTACTAAACAACCCGTTATTTTAATAAGAAAACATCAATTGGAAAATCCATATGTTTGAGCTTCCATAGCCGTGATAATGCCAAACGTTGAATCTAAGCGATAAAATACTATTGCACACTCATCGGGAGTGTGTAGGACCTTAAAACATGGCTTAACGGGGTTTACGGACCATGCATTGCGAAGACGGACACTCAAAAAGGTCACACACGAAACCTTTCTCAATCATTTTCACTATATCTCTTTCTATTTGAAATCTCTCTCAAATCTCTCTAAAAAGTTTCCATAACTTTTTGAAGTCATTCGGGTCATCCTGACCCTTAACCGGGTCAAAAATCACTTAAAACGAGGTTAGAACGGGTAAAATACCCTAAAGGATCTGAAACCTCTCCCTAGGGCCGAAGCCTCTTAGAGTTCGAACCCTCTTGGAACGGAAAAGCCTAAACCGAGGCTCTTAGGTAGCCACAGCCTACCAGCCGCACTCACTGAGCCGAAGCCATCCATCCGCAGCCACCGAGTCGAAGCCCGAAGCAACATCCGTCAAGCCACAGCCACCTCGCCTTCGGTCTTCCTGCGGACGAAGCCGCTTGCGGTAGCAGCTCGGACCGCGGCCTCCCTTATCCCTCAGATCTGCATTAGCAACCCCAACTACTCCAGTTCTTGGCTGTTGAGGCCGAGACCTCGCATAGAACTTCAGAATTTCTCTTTTTCACCCGGTTTTCGACCACAACTCCGTTTTAAGCCCGTTTTTAATTATTTTAACGTGGGATTTGCTCCAAAAATCATATTTTAACATATAAGACCCTAAATATTCATAATTTGAACATATTTTTAAGGAAATCCTTATTTTAGAATAAAATCTATTAGTTAAGATATTGTAGTGGAGTGTTGACTTTACCTTAGTGAGTAACATAAGCAACCCTTCCCATGCCCACTCCATGACCAGCTATTATCCTTCCACCATACCTGGTCAGTCAAGAGTACTTTACCCACCATTTGAACAACCATACTATTGGTCAAGGTTGAAAATCTATCCTCTCTCCTATCACACTCTCTCATTTTCTCATTCTTCCACCAAAGATTAAACATTTTTCCTCTCTCAATCCTCTCACAAAAATTCGAGATTCAAGGGCCTTCTTCCAAGGTTTCTCCCACTTTTGGCAAGTATATTCATCCTCCATATATTTATTTCACTTCCTTTTAATCAAAATCATGGATTGCTTACACAAATTCCATCACAGTAGTGTTAGATCTTCTAACCTTCAAGACATCTTCTTAGTGTTTTTGAGTGGAACACTACCTTTCTCCATCATCCATCTACTTAAATCACTCAAGGTGAGTTCATAACCCTACATTTTCATGTTTTCTTAAGTTTTAAGGGGAGGGGGGGGGGGGAATACAAGTTAAAACACCAAGAACACCACTAAGTTCTTCTAATAGCTTTCATTAGAAACGTTGGGCTCCATTCAAGGACTATTTTGGTCAACTTAAACATTTTATTTTTTCAAAATGTTTTAGGTGCAAGTAGTTCCAGCTCTTAGCTTTAAAATGGTTACTTACAAATCTCCATATGATATTTCAACAATTTATGGTGATTTTTACAAAACTGCCAATCACTTCAAGAACCAATCCGTACTAGTTTGTGTTTATGGACGTTTTCACCTAAGTTGGAAGTAACTACAAATCATGGGAAAATTCATGAACAAACTAGACTCATTTTCAAAACTCTCAGAATTTACGGATTCGGATTTGGATCTGTTATGAATTTTATATAAATTTTCTAAGAACAGTAATAGAAACTGTAACTAACAGAAAAATGCTATCAATTTTATTTCACCATGTAATGAGTTGAGCAAGGTGTATATATCTTTATGTGAATGCATGCTATTGCAAATAAATGACATTTTTTCTTGGTATATAAACATGCATCAGTTAATCAATAGATTTTGATTTATATATATATATATATATATATATATATATATATATATATATATATATATATATATATATATATATATATAGGATAACAAATTGTTATAATCAAAGTACATCCGTTTTACTCAAACAATTGAATAAACTATATTGAATATATTTTAGGTACTTTACCATTACTACCCTTGTTTTGATAAAGTATAATAGGTATAGTTTATGATACATTGCATAACACACTCATACAAAAAGGTTACATTTATACAAAAAGGGATATTCATTACATTACACGTAAATTCGTTAAAGACTTGGTGAGACATTCACTTCACATTTACCAATAAGTCCTGTATTATAACCAGAGTCTCCTAGATGGAGAGCGTGATAGTTGTATATAAGTCTATATTGGGTTTGACAAACCCACACCTTAACTGCATGCAACAGTTAGACCGGCAGATATGGGGTGACAAATGTCATAACATTTCCGACGCCTGAAGAACGTCGCTTTAGGCCAACGAGATCATATCATGTTATAATAAATCAGAGAAAGTATTAACAAACATAAGAATTTACGGGAATTTCATTGAATTCAAACACATTTATGTTGATTTAAACATATATTATTTGCTATAAGTAAGAAAGGTTACTTATACACTTCGGTCTTTGGATATAAGATTACATTACACATTTTAAGGAAAATATAAGATTTTTCTGGAACAAACATGAAATTTACAAGAGAAAGACTTTTATCAAGTTTAAAGCAAAAGCTTACGAACTCACCAACCTTTGTGTTGACACTTTTTCAAACAACTTGTATTCTCAGGAAATCACTAAACAGGTAACAAAGTGCATTTTGAGGATGGGACGTTAAGGCGTCAACAGTTCATATTTTGTCAACATATTGTAATTGATTTGGAAACATGTATTTCATATAATGATGTAACTCTTTCAATTATATATATGTTGGTTTTCTTTGCTTAAATTACTATTGCAATTGTGGTTATGATACTATACATGAAGTCCTCCACCCCCAGACGTTTCCGCCATCCTTGGTTTGGGGGTGTGACAGATTGGTATCACAGCACGGTTTATAGTGAATTAAGTATATCAAACCACATAAGATATACAAACTATAAACACCTTTGGGACTAAAAGTCTCTGATAGTTTTCTATTTTAAAGGTATACCTACATGCATTACATACTCGCGTAGTGTCATAACTAGGAGAACATAAAGTAAAAGAAGAGGAATTGTACACCACGAGTATGCCTTGGTATATGTGAATCAAGTCTGGGAGGGATATAGCTTGATCAACTATATCTGTCTGATGAGTGATTTACACATACTAGGGGATAGTCGTAGTGGGCAACAAATCTAATAACCCAACTTCACTCTACAAAGAATGCTTTAAGGACCAAATATAAACATTTAAATTACTTTAGGAGTATTTGTATGATTGCTATAGCACAATATTATTATTATCAATCGTTGCATGCTACTTACACCCCTATTCTCGCATAGACGACATGGCAGGATTTCACCTACCAAGGGACCCATACTTTCCCAACCAGGGAAATGCCAGATGGATCGAAGAAGAGCCCGAAGAACCAATAGAAGAAGATCCCGAAGAGGAACCCGAGGAAGAAGAAGAGGAGGAGGAAGAAGAAGAAGAAGAAGAAAAAGAAGAAGAATAAGAAGAAGAAGATGTTGAGGTAGACATGGATGAGGACGAAAGTGAAGAAGAACCAGAAGTCTTCAACCCTCCTTACATCGCGAAGGTACCTGCACACCGCTTTGGCTACAATGGGCCTGAGCCCCGTTGAGCAACGACGGTCGAGAGGTGGATACGACAACAACGCCAACGGTCACCATATGGTGACCAATGTGGTTACTACGACCTCAGCCACGGGGGATGGGTTGATAGAGATCTCCCTGTCATGACTCGACAGATAGCGATTATGGATGATCGTGGTAGGATGACGACCGATCAGGTTCGGGAGCTGAGTATCATCATAGAGTCTACCACTGCTCGCACCAGAGACCTGGAACGAGACTCCCACTACAGACACCAACTCATTCAGGACCTTCTCGCTGCTCGAGCAGAAACAAGGGAGTATCAGGAAAGATACAGGGCGCTCGAGGAGAGAATGGTTGCAACCGAACGGAGGTTGGGAGAACTACAAGGTGCATCGACATCATCCAAGCTCCACCATGGAAGCATCGTCGTGAGTAGGACTCATTACTGCTCACACATCTTCGTAGTATAGGTTTTCGAGCATGCGTTGGTGCTACTCGTTTGTATGTAGGTTGACACTACGACTAAGTGATTACACTATTCAGAGGGCATCTGTGCTGTCAAAACTATCTTTTAAATTGAAGTAATGTAGACCCTTATGAGGTCAAATTTTCTCAAAACAATATGTACTGAAAAGTTATCAATGAATTTGACATGCATTTTATGTGGATATGAGATTATACTATGTGGTATTACAAACAATTTACAACTGATAACTCTAAGATTTTTAAGTGTATGTCGTTGTTATGTGTAATTAAAGCAGTAATCAACCTAGAAATGGTGAGTCCACCGTAGGACCTGTTCCTTGTTTGGTTGTGGACTTAGGGCAGACTCATTAGTATCAACAGTTTATTAAAATTTTAATTACACATAACTGAGGCTTATCGAGTGAATTTTAGGATTGGGTCAGACACGGAACCAAGCACATGACTCTGATTGGGTCGACACTATTTAATTCATAAGTTTAATTGCATAAACTTTCCTGTGAATTACTTGCTAATGTAATAAAGTTGGGATATAATACAAATGAGATAAAGTAACACTCGACTCGTTATTATTGTTGAAGTCTTACCGACTTGTCATTTTAAAACTTATGATAGAACTATGCCACCAAAGAAAATACCAAGACCTTCCAGTATCGCAGCAGCACCACCTCCGCCGCCACCACCACAATTTGATCCAACAATGTTCTAGCCGCAGTAACAGCAGCTATGGCGGCAGCTACGTCGCAAATCGGCACTAATGACAATGGTGGATCTGGATCTGGTGCTACACCCTCTAACCAAGGTAACAGTTCGGGGCGCACAAAAGAATGCACCTACAAGGATTTCACAAACGGAAAACATGATACCTTCGATAGGAGCGGGGGCATCATCACACTGATGCAATGGTTCGAAAGGACCGAAGCAGTCTTTGAAATATGCGCTTGCCCCGAATCAAGCAAGGTCAAGTATGCAACATTCACTCTCACCGGTATTTGGTGGAATGGCCAAGTTAAATCACTTACCCCCGCCGTGGCTAATTCCATAAGTTGGGAAGACTTGAAAGCGTTGATGCTAAAGGAGTATTGCCCGAGGGGCGAGATACAAAAACTCGAAGAAGAACTCTGGAACCTCAGAATGTCGGGCATAGATCTTGAAACTTACACTGCTCGGTTCAATGACCTAGCACTCCTCTATCCAACAATGGTCACTCCAGAGGGGAAAAAGGTGGAATGATACCTCTGGGGACTGTCATCCCAAATTCAAGATAGAGTACTGGCCTCGAAACCCGCTACCTTTCAAAGTGCCAAGGAATTGGCACAACAACTTATCGATCCCTGGGCCAGCCGTGGTACCGTGATCGCCACCATCGACCAAGCAAAAGGAGGGAACAACAAGAGGAAGTTCTGGAACAATAGAAAGAAGCAACCGACACAGGACCCTGCCAAAAAGCAACAGATTGTGGTTGTTCGTGCTGCCACTACTGCTACCACTCCAGCACCATCGAAGCAATATGTTCGAAACCTCCCTAAGTGCAACAAGTGCAACTTCCACCACACTGGTGCTTGTCGGGAAATGTACTGCAAAAACTGCGACAGGAAGGGGTATACCTCTCGTTTCTGTTAAGCGCCAGCGCGACTGATCAACCAAGTTGCCAATGCAGGGGAAAGCTAAACCTGCTGCGGATGTGGTGAATTAGGGCACTGAAAGGAGGAACTACCCCAAGGCACAAGCCCCTAATACTGGAGGTGTAGGGAGAGTCCTTGTAGCACCTGGTTTCCGGTATGTGAATTTTATTTGAGCATTGCTCTAATTTAGCCTTGGACTCGGCGAGTCATAGGGTCCGACTCGCCGAGTAGGGACGAGACTCAGGACACGTTTTAAGTAGGCGACTCGGCGAGTCCACATCCTGGACTCGGCGAGTCACCACTGCTGGATGAAACCCTAAGTTTCAAGGGTTTGCACCCTATTTAAACTCTCATTCCGCCCCAACTCGTCCCCATTCACCCCCAGAACTCCCCCTACATCGTTTTCCCTTGTTTCCTTGAGAATTTGAGGTGTTCTTGGTGTGTTATTGAAGGTTTTGAGGAGTAAGAGGAGTAGATCAAGAAGAGGAGAAGGAGATCAGCCATCTTTGTGTCATTTCAACATTTCCTTTGAGGTATAACCCGTTTTCCCCTTGATTCTATGCTGAAAACTTCTTTTGGGTCCTTCTTGGTCAATTCCCCAAGTTTGTATGTGCATTATATGTGGTAATAAGGCGTTTGGCCTTTGGATCTATGCAAGATTGAGCTCCAGGAGCTCAGATCTGTTAGTTTTTTGGCCCCATGAGGCTTGTTAGCCCTAGATCTACCCTTTTGAGACATTTTGAGCCCTATAATCCATATTGGTGAATATCCACACGTAAAGTTGGAAACTTTACGTGTGATTCGTGTCCTAAAAGTCCAGATCTATGAATGGCATGGACTGGAACTGAGCAAATCGGTATATTTAAGGAGTGCATGGCGACGACTCGGCGAGTCGCATAGGTGACTCGGCGAGTCTGGTCGCGAGTCACCGATTTGGTCCCTTCTTCATGTGTCGAGTTGAGCCTTGAGTCACAGGGGGTGACTCGGTGAGTTGGGAGCTGAACTCACCCATGTTAGGACTCGGCGAGTCAATGCCCTGACTCGGCGAGTCCAAGGCAATCTTCATAGCTCAAGAACAGACTCGGTGAGTTGTTCATACAACTCGGCGAGTCTTAGCATAAAGTGTTCATCGGATGAAGATGAACTCGACGAGTTGTTCATACAACTCGGCGAGTAGGATGAAGGTGTTGAATGACAGTTAGAAGGTGAACTCGTCGAGTCATAGCCCGACTCGACGAGTAGAACCAGGGACCCAGGACATTGGTTTGCTAGGGACTCGGCGAGTGGTGATCCACTCGGCGAGTCGGGTCAACTGAAAGTTGACTCCAGCTTTGGCTTAGAGCTAATCCAGGGGTAAAATGGTCATTTTACCTAAAGGACAGTTAGCAGTGTTTGATTGAGTATGTCGTGGAAATTGCAGCCGGAGGACTCCCGGAGCAGCAGCAGTCAGTTAGTTCCCGATCAGTTCAGCAGCTACTTTGAGGTGAGTTACCTTCCAGTAGCGGTGGGTCTAAGGCCACAATGCCGACCCACCAGTAGGAGATGTATGATAGATGATTGTCTTTGTGATATCATCTAAGTTCGCTATTACTTGACATGTTATATGCTAGCATGATATGTTGTATGTGATAGTAGTAGAGTTTGGTTGTTAGGACCGAAGGGTAGTCAGACACCCCAGATGCATCTGACAGTATGTGATGATATGTATGCATGCTGGCTTGTTATGTTATATGTGATCGTAGTAGTAGGGGTGAAATAGTCCCCGAGGATCGGTTGTTAGGACCGATGGGTAGTCAGCACCCCAGAATGGCTTGACATGGGTAGTCAGCACCCCAGAATGGCTTGACACGGGTAAGACGGCACCCCAGAATGGCCGTATGGGTAGGTCGGCACCCCAGAATGGCCGTACCGGGTAGTCAGGCACCCCAGAATAGCCTGGCAGTACGTATGTTATGTGTTTGTATGGTATGCGGTACGTTGGGGGAACTCACTAAGCTTTGTGCTTACGTTTACAGTTTTGTTTTCAGGTACCTCTGCATCGAAGGGGAAGGAGCCGGCGCGGTAGCGGCACGTCATACACACACTCTTCGGTTTCCGCATTTATGAGATTTACTGGGATTGTACTCTGATATTTTGATGGGATGTACGGTTTGGCTTTTGATAACATGGTTGCAATGTGTTATGGTGTGAACAAACAATGTTTTTATTTATTAATGTTTTCTAAAGTAATATCTTAAAAATGAAATTTTCGGACGTAAAAATTGGGTCGTTACAAGTTGGTATCAGAGCTAGGGCACTGGTCGATGCGTTCGACGGGGACGTCGAACCCTATAATGGGGGGTGAAAGTGGGTTAGATCTGATCCCACATCGGCTGGAAAGGAGAACTAAGCATTCCTTATAAGGGGTGTGGATACCTTCCCTATCACAACGCGTTTTAAAGCCGTGAGGGCAGCAGATCCCATAAGAACTCTGCAGTTAAGCGTGCTCGGGCGGGAGTAGTACCGGGATGGGTGACCCCCTGGGAAGTCCTCGTGCCGAGTGGCCCAAAGCGGACAATATTGTGATACGTGCCAGAGGGGGGTGTTACAGTCCTGGCAATAGGACATGGAGAAGCAGTCAAGGATCCTACAGTGGTTACCAGTATGTTTCTCCTCAATAACTCTTATGCATGCGTACTATTTGATAGTGGAGCGGAGAGGAGTTTCGTCAGCCACCATTTCAAACAATTACTAAAACAAAACCCACAGTCATTAAAAAATTCATATGTCATAGAAATGGCAAACAGAAAGGTTGAGCGTACTAATGATACATAGGGTGTACCATCACTCTAGATAACCATCCGTTCAAAATCGATCTAATTTCGGTCGCCATAAAAAGTTTCGACATCATCATTGGTATAGATTGGTTAAGTTCTCAGTGTGCCGACATTCTATATTACGAAAGGGTCGTTCGCGTTAATCTGCCAAATGGCGAAACCCTTCTCATCTATGGCGATAAACCCAGTGCAAATTTGCAAATCATCTCTTGCGTCAAAGCCTAAAAGTATCTTCAAAAGGAATACCACACATTCTTAGCCCACGTTGTAGATAAGAAACAAGTGGTGAAAGACATCAAAGACATTTTAGAAGTATGCAAATTCCCTTACTTATTCCGAGAAGACCTGCCAGGTGTACCACTCGCATGACAAGTCGAATTCCGAATCGACTTAATTCCTGGATCTATCCCCGATGCCAAAGCTCCATACCGCCTAGCACCAGCAGAAATGCAAGAACTGTCTAGTCAGTTGAATGAACTATTGAGCAAAGGGTTCATCAGACCGAGCTTTTCAGCTTGGGGAGCACCAGTTATTTTTGTAATGAAGAAGTATAGATCATTTCGCAAGTGCATTGACTACGGAGAATTAAGAAAACTTACCATCAAGAACTGATATCCTCTACCCCGAATCGACGACCTCTTCGACCAGCTTCAGGGAGCAAGTTACTTTTCAAAAATCGACTTGAGGTCGGGTTATCATCAGTTGCGAGTTTAAGAAGAAGATATCCCCAAGATGGCATTCAGAACTCGCTATGGACACTACGAGTTTGTAGTGATGCCATTCGGATTAACAAATGCGCCTGCGGTGTTCACAGATCTGATGAATCAAGTGTGCCGACCCTTCCTCGATAAATTCGTGATCGTGTTCATTGATGATATCTTGGTCTATTCGAGGAGCGAAGAAGAGCACAGGCAATACCTGCGACTAGTTCTGAAGACTATAAGAGCTGAGAAGCTTTATGCTAAGTTTTAGAAGTGCGAATTTTCGCTCCGAGAAGTGGGATTCCTGGGCCACGTGGTTAGAAAGAAAGGGATACACGTGGATCCCTCAAAAATCAAGGTGATCGAAAACTGGTTAGCACCTACAACGCCAACAGAAATCCGACAATTTTTGGGACTCGCATGCTACTATAGAATGTTCATACAGAACTTCTCCAAGATTGCTAAACCCCTTACCACTCTGACTCAGAAAGGTGTGGTTTTCAAGTGGGAAGATAAACAAAAAGCCACCTTCCAAACACTAAAACAAGCGCTATGCAGCACGCCGATATTGTCTCTTCCAGAAGGAATTGGTGAGTTAGTGGTGAATTGCGATGCTTCAAATCAAGGTCTCGGATGCGTGCTCATGAAGAGAAGGAAGGTCATCGCTTACGCGTCAAGGAAACTTAAGACTCACGAAGTCAATTATACTACCCACGACCTTGAATTGGGAGCAGTAGTGTTCGCCTTAAAGATCTGGAGACACTACCTCTATGTCACAAAGTGCACCATCTTCACCGATCACAAAAGTATTCAGCATATCCATCAATCAAAAAGAGCTCAACATGCGACAAAGAAGACGGGTAGAGCTGCTGAATGATTACGAGTGCGAAATCCGCTATCATACGGCAAGGCCAATGTTGTAGCCGATGCCCTAAGCAGAAAGGAATATTCGGGTTGCCGGGTGAAGTCATTGAAAATGACGATCCATTCGCACCTGTTCACACAAATCAAGGAAGCTCAACTTGAAGCCTTGAAACCAGAAAACGTGATAGATGAGGCATTGAGAGGGATGGATAAAAACCTAGAAGTCAAGGAGGACAGAGTTCGCTACCTCATGAACTGGATCTGGACACTGAAGTTCGGTGGGTTCCAAGACATTGTCATGAACGAAGCACACAAGACACGATATTCCATCCATCCATGTTGGGATAAGATGTATCTAAACCTCAAGAAGTTGTACTGCTGGTGGCCAAACATGAAAGATGAGATTGCTACCAATGTGGGCAAGTGTGTGACTTGCGCTAAGGTCAAGGTAGAATACTAGAAGCCATCTGGACTACTACAACAATCGGATATACCCGAGTGGAAGTGGGAACGAATAACCATGGACTTTATAACCAAGTTACCTAAGACATCAGGTGGGATTGACACCATATCGATAATCATAGACAGATTGACTAAGTTTGCACACTCCCTGCCAGTAAAGGAAACCGACAAGATGGAGAAGTTAACCAGGATGTACATTTAGGAGATTGTGCGACTGCATGGTGTACCAATATCCATTATCTGTGACCGAGATAGTAGATTCACCTTGCGATTTTGGCAGTCCCTACAGAAATCTCTGGGAACTAGGCTAGACATAAGTACGGCCTACCATCCACAAACCGACGGGCAGAGCGAGCGCAGCATACATACATTAGAAGACATGTTGAGAGCCTGTGTGATAGATTTTGGTAAGACATGGGATACCTATTTACCGCTTATCGAATTCTCCTATAATAACAGCTATCACACTAGCATTAAAGTCGTTCCATTCGAGGCTCTCTACGGTCGCAAGTGCGAATCACCCCTGTGTTGGGCCGAAGTGGGGGATACCCAGCTTGCTGGGGGGAAAGTGATGGGTTTTGAGCATTCTAACACTTCCTAAGTGTACATGCAACCCTAATAACCTTGGATCTATGTTTGTCTAATTATCATGCAAAGTTGAATTCCAAGGTTATATTCCTATCTAGCATACATGGGGAACAATTTTATCATAAAGTATAGATAGAATAACTTACCTTGCTGTTGTTTGTGTTCCTTGAAACCTTGTGAGCCTAGCACCCCAAGTGTGATGCCTCAAATGCTTCACACAACACCAAATGCTCTTGGAAGAACTTATGAGAGTATACACACTTCTCAAAATCGGCCAAGCCCTCTTGTTTCTTAGTGTAGCCGATTTTAGGTGGAGAACATGTTACTTATATAGTGTTGACACATCTAGGGTTAAACCCTAATGTGTCATGACTGTTCATTTCCATGACCCATGGGTTTGTAACTCCCATGGAGCATCCATGGAGCATCCATGGAGCATCCTATGGGTGGAACCTAACTTGATAGTCCATGGAGCCTTTTAGCCCACTATACAAGATATGGATGATTTACATAATCAACCCATATATTTAATTAGTTATCTTTTGATCACATAATTAATTCTAAATTAATTCTTGATCAAACTAATCAAATAATATTATTAATATATTAGAACTTATAATATATTAATAATCTCCAAGTGTTATTTCTCTCATTTAGTCTATCCAATTGCATGATGCCATGCAACCCAAATGGACCATGCCGGGTCGGGTCAAGTACATACCAGAAATAGTTATGGACTTAGACACCTTATCCAACAGTCTCCCACTTGGATAAGTCTAATAACTATTACTGCAAATATGACTTCAGGAACCGATCAGCAATCGTAGCTCTTTACAAGGTTTCTCCAAACTGAGAAGATGATGGTACGCCATTTAAGATAAGTGATCATATAATCCTATGTTCTAGATATCAGTCGGACAAATACATGGAACAATGTCTTACTTATTGTCCAACAGTTTGTTTCCCGATTTCCGATTTGTTCGACAAAGAACTTAATTGAACACATCAACTTAGTTCTGACCGGGCCCGGTACATAGGTCAAAACAAAATCATCGAGGGGCCCAAATATCAGCTTCTAATCCAAGAAGGAACAGATAAACTTCGACTCATATGTTTGTTCTACCACTCATTGAATTACACACAAGAGCGCGATTTATAACATCGAGTTACCAATGCATTTTTCGTACAATCAATGCATAACCAACTTGTAAGTAACAAATCATATCTCTAGGTTTAAAGACTTATATGATATTACCGTCTCACGATCACTCGAGATAGAATTCCATGAAGTGATTCCAGTGAGCGTGGGTTGAGTCCAATGCTCAGAACTTATGAGCACTCATGATTGTTGTAGCCTTGTCCAAGACCTCTACAACCAAACATGATAGTCTTGATTCATATCTACTTCCGACATATGACCGACTGTGGAGGTTTGAATAATATGTTATACCAAACAAAATTATTCTGGAAGTCAAAACATGCAAAAGAAATATAGTAAACGATCGACAAGAGATAGCAACACTTTACTCATAAATAAAACACTTTTATTCATCATCAAATGTCAATTACACTTCACAAATTTCGAGGTTATCTAACTACTAAATCTAATATCATCCTTCAGCCCTATGCTCCGAGCATGCTGGAGATGCTTAACCCGAGTCAGTCCCTTCGTGAGGGGATCTGCCGGATTCTCATCTGATGATACCCTCTTTGCCACGAGGGGTCCTTCTTCGATCCGATGTCTGATGAAATGGTATTTTCTATCGATGTGTCTGGATCTCCCGTGATCCCTTGGTTCCTTGGCTAAGGCAACAACACTTTCACTATCACAGAAAATTTCCATTGGCTCTTTAATAGCTGGTACAACTCCAAGGTCTCCAATGAAGTTCCTCAGCCATAACGCCTCCTTTGCCGCCTCGCTAGCTGCAATATACTCTGATTCACAAGTAGAATCTGCCACTGTCTCTTGCTTGGAACTCTTCCAAGAAATTGCTCCTCCATTTAGGGTAAAGACCCAGCCCGACTGAGAGCGGAAGTTATCCCTATCAGTCTGGAAGCTAGCATCACTATACCCTATAACTCTCAAGTCATCACTCCCACCGAGGGTAAGGACCCAGTCCTTAGTCCTCCGTAGGTACTTGAGAATATTCTTTACCGCAGTCCAGTGTGCCTTGCCAGGGTTCCCCTGAAACCTGCTAACCATGCTCAGGGCAAAAGCTACATCAGGTCGAGTACACGTCATAGCATACATGATCGATCCTACAGCCGAAGCATAAGGTACTCGACTCATTTGTGCTATCTCAGCCTCAGTGCTAGGGCTTTGTGTCTTACTCAGTTTGGCATTACTCTGGATGGGCAATTCTCCTTTCTTGGAGTCTTGCATTCTGAATCTCTTCAGCACCTTCTCCAAGTAGGTACTTTGACTAAGTCCAATTAGTCTTTTACTCCGATCTCTCAAGATCCTTATCCCCAAAATATAGGCAGCTTCACCAAGGTCCTTCATAGCGAAACACTTTCCAAGCCTGGACTTTACTTCCTGCAGGGTTGGAATGTCGTTTCCTATGAGTAGTATGTCATCCACATACAATACCAAAAAGCTAACTATACTCCCACTAGCCTTGACATATACACAGATTCATCTTCACACCTAGAAAAGCCAAATTCCTTGACCTTTTCATCAAAGCAAAGATTCAATCTGCGAGGTGCTTGATTTAATCCATAAATGGACTTCTCAAGCTTACACACTCTAATAGGGTACTCGTTGCTGACAAAACCTTCTGGCTGACTCATGTAAACATCTTCAGCCAACTTCCCATTAAGGAAAGCGGTTTTGACATCCATTTGCCAAATTTCATAGTCATGAAATGCGGCTATGGCTAACAGAACCCGAATAGACTTAATCTTGGCTACCGGAGAAAAGGTTTCATCATAATCCACTCCAGGAATTTGAGAGAAGCCCTTTGCAACCAGTCTAGCCTTATAAGTGTGTACTTTACCATCCATGTCGGTCTTCTTCTTGAAGACCCATTTGCACCCTACAGTCTTTCGACCTGGTACATTCTCAACCAAGTTCCAAACTTGATTGTCATACATGGATTGTATCTCGCTATCCATAGCCTCTTTCCATTTAGCAGACTCGGGGCCTGCCATGGCTTCCTCGTAGCTGTTAGGGTCATCTTGACTTACTAGTGTCCCATCACTAATAAGTGTCTCACCTTCTGCAGTAATATGGAATCCATAGTAATGCTCAGGTGCACTCCTAACTCTCGTGGAACGCCTCAGAGGTACATATTCGTCAATTGGCTCAACAGGAGTTTCCTCCTCAAGTTGAGGGCTAGAGTTTGAAGTTCCTTCACCACTTGACTCTTGAATTTCTTCAAGATCAACTTGCCTCCCACTGTCTCCTTGGCTTATAAACTCTCTTTCTCGAAAGACTCCTCTTCTTGCTACAAAGACCACATTGTCACTAGGTCTGTAGAAGAGGTAACCAAAGGATTGCTGTGGGTAGCCAATGAAAATACACCTCTCGCTTCGGGGTTCGAGCTTATCATGAGTCTCGCGTCTCACGAAAGCCTCGCAACCCCAAATCTTGATGTGGTCTAGTTTAGGTACTTTACCAGTCCACATCTCGTGAGGAGTTTTGGCAACTTTCTTTATAGGGACTAGATTAAGGATATGGGCGGCAGTCTCTAAGGCATACCCCCAGAATGAGATTGGTAGCGAAGCTCGACTCATCATGGAACGAACCATGTCCAACAAGGTTCGATTACGCCTCTCAGCCACACCATTCAACTGCGGTGTCCTGGGAGGTGTCAATTGTGAGACAATCCCACATTCCCTTAGATAGTCGAGGAACTCTGAACTAAGATACTCACCACCCCGATCGGATCGAAGTATCTTAATGATCCTGCCCAATTGATTCTCGACTTCCTGTTTAAATTCCTTAAACTTCTCGAAAGTCTCTGACTTATGCTTGATTAAGTAGACATATCCATATCTACTATAATCATCAGTAAAAGTCAAATAATAACGATTAGCATCCCTTGTGGCATGTTTGAATGGCCCACACACATCCGTGTGTATAAGGTCTAACAAACCTTCACCCCTTTCACACGAGCCTGTGAAGTGTGACTTTGTCATTTTTCCAAGTAAGCATGATTCGCAACTATCATTTGACTTTAGGTCAAATGACTCCAAGACTCCATCCTTTTGGAGTTGGCCTATGCGTTTCTTGCTTATATGTCCAAGACGACAATGCCATAATGATGCTTTATCCAAGTTATTATTATTAGTAGAATCAATACACAAAACATTATTTCCTAAGTTATCTACAACAGATACAACTTCATACACACCATCACAAGGTAATGCTTTAAAATAAAGAACATTATTAAAGAAAGCATTAATCGAACCAACTTCATTATCAAACGAAAAGGTGAAACCTTGTTTGTACAATGCATGAAAGGAAATAATATTTCTTGCCATTTCTGGCGAATAACAACATTTATTCAAATCTAAATTTAACCATTACTTAGCGATAAAGTATAAACTCCAATCTTGGTGACAGGTGTAACTTTCCTATTCCCCATGATTAAGTTTATTCTTCCTTGCTCCACATTCTCACTTCTTCCTAGTCCCTGCAAGTCACAACAAATATGAATACCGCAACCGGTATCAAGGACCCAAGATTTCGAATGGGGTGAGTTATTAGAAATGATAGTGTAAATACCTGCATGGTTGGGTTTGACTTTCCCATCCTTCACATCCTGCTGGTACTTTGGGCAGTTCCGCTTCCAATGAGCTTTTTCATGGCAATAGAAGCATTCAGCCTCTTTTGGGTCAGAAGAAGGAGTAATGAAACCTTTCTTGGTTCCACTTGAAGAAGAGCCATCAAGGGTCTGAGCCTTGGTACCCTTCGAAGATCCCTTTCTCTTTCTCCCTCGACTTTGCCCAATTGCCAAGACCGGAGTTAGGTCTGGAGTAGGAGT
Organism: Lactuca saligna; assembly: GCF_052625555.1. NCBI lineage: Eukaryota > Viridiplantae > Streptophyta > Magnoliopsida > Asterales > Asteraceae > Lactuca > Lactuca saligna. The sequence continues at coordinate 109,394,287 of NC_136421.1, read as the reverse complement.
GATAGCAACTGACTTCCCCTTAAGACCTGTTTCTGCGGTCTTGAGAAGTCCCTGAAGTTTGCTGAGGGTGACCTCTTCCTTGTTCATGTGATATGTCATGCGGAATTGATCATAGCATGATGGTAAGGAGTGCAAAAGGATATCTATTGCAAGCTCCTCAGGGAAGTTCACATTAAGCTTCAGCAAACGATCCAGATACCTTTGCATTTTCTGCATGTGGCTCGTGACGGAATCTCCATCCTTCATCGTGGTTGTTATCATGGAGCAGATGACTTCGTACCTCTCTTGTCATGCACTTTGATGGTATCTTTCCATCAAATCTTGGTGCATTTCATAAGGGTAGAAATCCTCATAATACTTTTGGAGTTCAGCTGTCATTGTGGCCAACATGATGCAAGCCACCTTGGTTGCATCTCTTTCATGAGTATGAAAGTCAGCGATCTCCTGGGGAGTTGCAGTGGACTCATCAATTTCCTTAAGCTCCTTGTCAAGGACATATTCTTTGTCCTCGTAGCGGGTAATCATCCGGATGTTTCTGATCCATTTATTGAAGTTGGATCCATCAAAGGTGACTTTCCCACACAAACTCATAAGAGTAAAGGAGCCATTAGGATTCGAGCCAGAAGCATTATTTGAAGACATCTGAAAGAGAAGAACAAGTTTAGTATAGATTTAAGAGAGTCCTTAATAAAACACCCAAATGTAATATTAAGGCTAGGATCCAATCACAATATAATATAACTTAGAAGAGGTATGTCGTAATCTAAGCTATACCATATTTGAAAGGTAGGTGAATGACGATTCACCAATTTCCACCACGAAAACCGAAATATTAGATATTTAGTTTTTATTGGTTTTAGAAATTCCTAGATTCTTTGAGATTCAATGAACTTTTCAAAGGCATGTTTCAATCTCGAGAGTGCCCTCCAAGTTTTGTGACTGGGATACCGAGGATCACAAAACGAGGTGTGAAGTAACCATGCAAGTCACTTGGTACCCTTAAAGTTTATCACTCAATCGATGTGCCGGTAAACCACACACGCTCCATCGATACTATAATAAACCTTAAGTCACCCTTTACCTACCTTGTTAAGTCCAAGTTAGTGTGCCGGTTAACCACACACGCTCCACCAATGATTTAGACAAAGTGTAAAGTGTAATTTCATGGATTAGCACCTTATTCACATTTTCCTTAAGTAACTAAGATTGGGAATTTAATAAAACATTTAGTTACTTTATTATATTCATCATACTTTAAATGAGAATTTATAAGTCCTTGTCTTACCCGTTCGGCTAACGACCCTCCACCAGTCAAGCAAGCAGTGGGTGAGAATATACACCCATTAAGTCACCATTTTATAGGCAACAACCTTATACCCACCTTATAGACCGGCTTCGTGAATGAGGCGTACTAGCGGTAAGACGACTTTATTCTTATACATATATATATATATATAATTATTAAATCATCATAATATAAGTATAAGGGTTGAATTTTAACTTTTAAAATTCTAGGGGTTGGAACTTAAAGTTTTAACTTAACTTTACTTGTTCCAAAACTTGAGGGCAAGTTTTGTAACTTTCAAAACTTTTCATTTCTTGTAACTTATGAGTTTAATAGAGTAATAAAATGAAGACTCTTCATTTTTCTAACTCTTGTGTTTTTAATGGTTTTAATTCAAGTGTGACTCTTGGTTTTCCATAACTTAAGGATAAGTTATGGACTCCATTAAAACACATTATGATCAAGAATTAATCTACCACATAGGTTACAAATAATTCCTATGATCATCTAAAACATCATAAGAACAAGAACATGAATATGAACACAATCAAAAATTACATTTAAAACTTTGTAATTTTGATAACTAGTTGTTGTAACTGAATTAGCAAGGACATTACACCACCAAAAACAAGTTTTCAATTACCAAAACAGTTTAGGGTAATGTTTCTAATTCATTTCCAGCAACTAAATCGAAATTCTGCACTCAGTCAACCCTACTCGCCGAGTGCATGAACTCACTCGCCGAGTTGGTTGAAGATACTCATGAACTCGACGAGTCCCCCCTAGAGACTCGACGAGTCCATTCGGAGACAGCAAGATTTCCGATTCTTTTTTCAACTTTTAAGCACAAATAAGAGCAAACAAGCCTAGGCTCTGATACCACTGATGGGTTTTGAGCATTCTAACACTTCCTAAGTGTACATGCAACCCTAATAACCTTGGATCTATGTTTGTCTAATTATCATGCAAAGTTGAATTCCAAGGTTATATTCCTATCTAGCATACATAGGGAACAATTTTATCATAAAGTATAGATAGAATAACTTACCTTGTTGTTGTTTGTGTTCCTTGAAACCTTGTGAGCCTAGCACCCCAAGTGTGATGCCTCAAATGCTTCACACAACACCAAATGCTCTTGGAAGAACTTATGAGAGTATACACACTTCTCAAAATCGGCCAAGCCCTCTTGTTTCTTAGTGTAGCCGATTTTAGGTGGAGAACATGTTACTTATATAGTGTTGACACATCTAGGGTTAAACCCTAATGTGTCATGACTCTTCATTTTCATGACCCATGGGTTTGTAACTCCCATGGAGCATCCATGGAGCATCCTATGGGTGGAACCCAACTTGATAGTCCATGGAGCCTTTTAGCCCACTATACAAGATATGGATGATTTACATAATCAACCCATATATTTAATTAGTTATCTTTTGATCACATAATTAATTCTAAATTAATTCTTGATCAAACTAATCAAATAATATTATTAATATATTAGAACTTATAATATATTAATAATCTCCAAGTGTTATTTCTCTCATTTAGTCTATCCAATTGCATGATGCCATGCAACCCAAATGGACCATGCCGGGTCGGGTCTAGTACATACCAGAAATAGTTATGGACTTAGACACCTTATCCAACAGAAAGTCCCTAACAACACCCTCACTGGTGCTGAAATCATAAGGGAAACCACGGAAAAGATAGTCCAAATTTGAGAAAGACTGAAGGCGTCTCGTAATCGAAAAAAGAGTTACGTGGACAAGCGACGCAAACCCTTGGAATTCCAAGTGGGCGACCGGGTACTACTAAAAGTTTCCCCTTAGAAAGTAATGATACAATTCGGCAAGCGAGGGAAACTAAATCCAAGTTACATTGGGCCATTCGAAATCCTTTCCGGGATTGGGCCATTGGCATACAAACTTCGATTACCTCAAGAACTCGATAAGGTGCATCCCAAATTTCACGTATCAAACTTAAAGAAGTGTCTGTCTGACGAGACACTCGTAATACCACTCGACGAAATTGAAGTTAACAAAAATCTCCACTTCGTGGAGGAACCAGTAGAGATCGTGTATCGGGAGATCAAAAGAACAAAACAAAGTCACATTCCCATCGTGAAGCTCTGATGGAACGCTAAACGAGGACCGGAGTTCCCCTCAGAACGAGAAGATCAAATGAAACAAAAATACCCACATCTTTTCCAAAAGTCTTGAAGTCCCAGCCAAAACATAAATTTCAGGATGAAATTCCCTCTAACAGGGGGATGATGTGACAATAGTCAATTTCGGTTCAAGTCAAAGTTAAACAAAGTCAACTAGTCAAACCGGACGACTAAATTAGCCCTTGTATATTAGGGTTTACATTGTGTATTTACTTAACAACCCGCTATTTTAATAAGAAAACATCAATTGCAAAACACTATTGCACACTCATCAGGAGTGTGTAGGACATTAAAACATGGCTTAACGGGGTTTCCGGACCTTGCATTGCGAAGCCGGACACTCAAAAAGGTCACAAACGAAACCTATCTCAATCGTTTTCACTATATCTCTTTCTATTTGAAATCTCTCCCAAATCTCTCTCAAAAGTTTTCATAACTTTTTGAAGTCATTCAGGTCATCCCGACCCTTAACCGGGTCAAAAATCACTTAAAACGAGGTTAGAACAGGTAAAATACCCTAAAGGATTCGAAACCTCTCCCTAGGGCCGAACCCTCTTAGAGGCCAAACCCTCTTGGACCAGAAAAGCCTGAACCGAGGCTCTTAGGTAGCTGCAGCCAACCAGCCACAGCCACCAAGCCGAAGCAAATGAAACAAAAGTACCCACATGTTTTCCAAAAGTCTTGAAGTCCCAGGCAAAACATAAATTTCAGGATGAAATTCCCTCTAACAGGGGGATGATGTGACAATAGTCAATTTCGGTTCAAGTCAAAGTTAAACAAAGTCAACTAGTCAAACCGGACGACTAAATTAGCCCTTGTATATTAGGGTTTACATTGTGTATTTACTTAACAACCCGCTATTTTAATAAGAAAACATCAATTGCAAAACACTATTGCACACTCATCAGGAGTGTGTAGGACATTAAAACATGGCTTAACGGGGTTTCCGGACCTTGCATTGCGAAGCCGGACACTCAAAAAGGTCACAAACGAAACCTATCTCAATCGTTTTCACTATATCTCTTTCTATTTGAAATCTCTCCCAAATCTCTCTCAAAAGTTTGCGTAACTTTTTGAAGTCATTCAGGTCATCCCGACCCTTAACCGGGTCAAAAATCACTTAAAACGAGGTTAGAACAGGTAAAATACCCTAAAGGATTCGAAACCTCTCCCTAGGGCCGAACCCTCTTAGAGACCAAACCCTCTTGGACCAGAAAAGCCTGAACCGAGGCTCTTAGGTAGCTGCAGCCAACCAGCCATAGCCACCAAGCCGAAGCCATCCAGCCACAGCCACCAAGCCGAAGCCGCCTATGGTAGCAGCTCGAATCGCGGCCTCCCTTCTCCCTCGGATCCGCACCAGCAACCCCAGCTACTCCGGTTCTTGGCTGCTGAGGCTGAGACCTCGACCAGAACTTCGAAATTTCTCTTTTTCACCAGGTTTTCGACCAAAACTACGTTTTAAGCCCGTTTTTAATTATTTTAACGTGGGATTTTCTCCAAAAATCATATTTTAACATATAAGACCCTAAATATTCATAATTTGAACATATTTTTTGAGGAAATCCTTATTTTAGAATAAAATCTATTAAGTAAGATTTTGTAGTGGAGTGTTGACTTTACCTTAGTGTGTAACATAAGCAACCCCTCCCATGCCCACTCCATGACCAGGTATTATCCTTCCACCATACCTGGTCAGTCAAGAGTACTTTACCCACCATTTGAACAGCCATACTCTTGGTCAAGGTTGAAAATCTATCCTCTCTCCTGTCACACTCTCTCATTTTCTCATTCTTCCACCAAAGATTGAACACTTTTTCTCTCTCAATCCTCTCACAAAAATTCGAGATTCAAGGGCCTTCTTCCAAGATTTCTCCCACTTTTGGCAAGTATATTCATGTTCCAGATAACTATTTCACTTCCTTTTACTCAAAATTATGGATTGCTTACACAAATTCCATCACATTAGTGTTAGATCTTCGAACCTTGAAGACATCTTCTTAGTGTTCTTGAGTGGAACACTACCTTTCTCCATCATCCATCGACTGAAATCACTCAAGGTGAGTTCATACCGCTACATTTTCATGTTTCCTTAGGTTTTAAGGGGGGGGGGATACAAGTTAAAACACCAAGAACACCACTAAGTTCTTCTAACAGCTTTCATCATAAACATTGGGCTCCATTCAAGGACTGTTTTGGTCCATTTAAACATTTTAATTTTTAAAACTGTTTTAGGTGAAAGTTGTTCCAGTTCTTAGCTTTAAAATGGTTACTTACACATCTCCATACGATATTTCTATAATTTATTGTGATTTTTACAAAACTGCCTATCACTTCAAGAACCAACCCGAACCAGTGTGTGTTTATGTACGTTTTCACCTAAGTTGGAGGTCACTAAAAATCATGGGAAATAATGAACAAACTAGTCTCATTTTCCAAACTCCCAGAATTTAGGGATTCTGATTCGGATCTGTTATGAATTTTCTATAAATTGTCTAAGAACAAAAATAGAAACTGTTACTAACAGAAAAATCCTATCAATTTCATTTCACCTTGTAACGAGTTGAGCAATGTGTATATATCTTTATGTGAATGTATGTTATTGCAAATAAATGACATTTTCTCTTGGTATATAAACATGCATCAGTTAATAAATGGATTTTAATATATATATATATATATATGTGTGTGTGTGTGTGTGTGTGTGTGGAATATAAAGGATAACACATTGTTATAATCAAAGTACATCCATTTTTCTCAAACAACTGAATAAACTATGTTGAATATAGTTTACGTACATTACCATTACTACCATTGTTTTGATAAACTATAATAGGTATAGTTTATGATACATTGCATAACACACTCATACAAAAGGGGTACATTTATACAAAAAGGGATTTTCATTACATTACACGTAAATTTGTTAAAGACCTGGTGAGACATTCGCTTCACATTTACCAATAAGTCATGTATTGTAAGCAGAGTCTCCTAGAGGGAGAGCGTGATAGTTGTTTATATATCTATATTGGGTTTGACAAACCCATACCTTAACTGCATGCAACAGTTAGACCGGCAGGTTTGTGCTGACAAATGTCATAACACTTCCGACGCTTGAAGAACAGCGCTTTAGGCCAACTAGGTCATAGCATGGTTATAATAAACTCACAAAAAGTATTAACAAACATAAGAATTTACGGGAATTTCATTGAATTCAAACGCATTTATGTCAATATAAACATTTATTATTTTCTATAAGTAAGAAATGTTACTTATACACTTCGGTCTTTGGTTATAAGATTACATTACACATTTTAAGGAGAATATCGGATTTTTCCGGAACAAACATGATATTTACAATAGAAAGACTTTTATCAAGTTTAAAACAAATGCTTATGAACTCACCAACTTTTGTGTTGACACTTTTTCAAACAACTTCTATTCTCAGGAAATCACTAAACATGTAACCAAGTACATTTTGAGGATGGGACGTTGACACACCCCCAAACCAAGGATGGCGGAAACGTCCGGGGGTGGAGGACTTCATGTAGAGTATCACAACAATGAGTATAATAGTGCTCAAAGTAAATACAACCATCACAAATATAATTGAAAACGTTACATCAAAGCACCTGTTTACATGATTCACATCAATTACATTATGATACAAAATGAACTGTTTGACGATTTATCGTCCCATCCTCAAAACGTTGTTGATTTCCTGTTTTCACTGAATTCCTGAGAATACAAGTAGTTTTGAAAAGTGTCAACGCAAAGGTTGGTGAGTTCATAAGAGATTTCGTTAGAAAAAGTAAACCGTTTTCCTTGTAAAAGCGTTAGTATATGTATCCAGAAAATCCGATATTTTCTTTAAAATCTATGTAATGTAGTCTTATGACCGAAGTCCAAGATGTATAAGTAACCTTTCTTACTAATAGACAATTTTATGTGTTTAAATGGACATGGACGCGTTTGAATTAAATAAAATTTCCGTATGTTCTCATGTTTGTTAATACTTTATGTATGTGTAGTCCTAAATCCGAGGACCGAGAAATAACAAGTATTGACCATACTTAAAGGTATAAATGTGGTTTCAAATGATGTGTAGTCATAACTACCAAAACCAAAAGTGTACAGTAATATTTGTTCTCATTGAGATAAAAAGTGATTTTAAATCGACATAAAACCCGTTTAGGTTTTATAAATAAAATCTCGTAAACTTTATGGATTGTTATATCCCTATGTGAGTCGCTATAATCATACTATGACTATGTGAACCTGCCACGATGTTTCTCAGGCGTCGCGAAAACTGAAATGACATTTGTCACTCGTAGACCTGCAGGTCCCACTGTAGCTAGCAGCAAGGTGTGGGGTGTCAAACCCAATATAGATCTATATACAAGTATCACGTACTCCTTCCAGGAGATTCTGATTATAACTACCAGGAATTATATCCCGCACTCGGACGAACGGGGAGAGAATGTCTCACAATATAGGTTAACAAGTTTACGTGAAATGTGTATGAATATAACTCTTTTCTATATGAACGTACCCTTTTTGTACGAGTGTGTTGTGTGATGTATCATAAACTATACCTATTATAGTTTATCTAAAATGTTTGTAATATGTAAGAACTCTTTTATGGAAATGCATAAATGTTATGAATCCATTAAACTATACTTTTTATAGTTTATTATACATGTTCTAAAATGAATGTATAATATTTATTATGAATGACTTAGTTTCAGTTCATGATGATAAACTAACAAAGAAACACATTCAATAATTATAACTTATGATTATACACTTTGCTCAACATAATACAAAGTGTTATGATATTTATATGTTGTTAGCTAACTTTAGCCATTCTGCACTGTTTTGGAAAAATCATAGAAAAATCATACGAAGTCGAAAACTAGATCCGTAAATTCTGAGAGTTCACAAAATGTGTCTAGTTTACTCATGAGTTTTCTCAAGATTTTTAATGACTTCTAACTTGGGTGAATAAGTCCAAAATCACAGACTGGTCCGGATTGTTGTTTGAAATGATAGGCAGTTTTGTAAAAATCACAATAAATTGTAGAAAAATCATATGGAGATGTGCAAGTAGTCATTTTAAAGCTAAGGACTTGAACTATTTGCACCTTATATAGTTTTTATAACAAAACTATTTAAGTTCCCCAAAACAGTCCTTGAATGGAGTTGAACTTTTCTGATGAAGGTTGTTAGAAAAACTTACTTATGTTCTTGGTGTTTCAACTTGTATTCCCCCCCCCCCCCCCCCTAAAAACTTGAGAAAACATGAAAATGTAGGGGTATGAACTCACCTTGAGTGATTTCAGTAGATAAGTGTTGAAGAAGAGAAGTGTTCAACCCAAGAACACTTTAAGAATCACTTGAAGATTCGAAGCTCTAACACAAATATAATGGAGTTTGTGTAAGATATCCATGATTTGAGTGGAAATAAGTGAGATAATCATAAGGAGAATGGATAATGCTTACCAAATGTGGAAGAACACTTGATAATCAGCCTTGAATCTCGAATTTGGTGGATAAAAAGTTTGAGAGAAAAGTGGTGTTTGATATTTAGTGAAAGGAGAGTAAATGAGAGAAATGAGGAGAGAGGGTGTTTGTTCCAGCTCTAAAAACGTGGGAATGAGTGGAAATTGAGTATAAAGCACATTGATGTGACCTAGGTAAGGTGGGGAGGTGTGGCTGGTCATAGAGTGGGTGTGGGGTGGTTGCTTGTGACATAAGTTAAGGCAAGGTCAACACTCCACCTTAAATAAATCCCCCATTAGATTTTTATTATTTAGATAATGATTTTCATCAAAATATGTTTAAATTATGAATATTTAGGGTTTATTATGTTAAAATATAATTTTTGGAGAAAATCCCGCTTTAAAATCACGAAAAACGGGCTTAAAATGTTAAAAATATCAAAAATGGGTTAAAAGTGACAATATTCCAAATTCTGGCCGAGGTTCGGCCTTCTGATGCTGAAACCGAGAGGAGAGAGGGCAGAAACCGAGAGGGGAGAAGAGAGGGAGCAGAGACCGAGAGGTGGGAGAAGAGAGAGAGCATAAACCGAGAGGGGAGAAGAGAGAACAGAGACCGAGAGGAGGCAGAGAGGCGGAGCAGAGAGCCGAGAGGAGGGAAGGAGAACAAAGAGGCGCGAAGAAGACAGAGATAAGAGGCGAGTAGATACAAAGACCGAGACTCAGTCTTTGCTACAGTGATTCGGTTCTCCGGGTTCGGCCAAAAGAGGCTTGGTTCGGTCCAGGGTACTTTCGGCCTTAAGGAGCTTCGGCTCCTTAAGAAGGGTTTCGGTTCCTAAGGTCCATTTTTCTCGTTTTTACCCCGTTTTATGCCGTTTTTGACCCGGTTAAGGGTCGGAATGACCCGAATGATTCTAAAAAGTTACGGGAACTTTTGAGAGAGGTTTGGGAGAGATTTCACATACTTGGAGAGATTTGGGAGAGATTTGACATTCTTGGAGAGATTTCTCATACAAAGAGATTTTTGCGAGAGATTTCACATACCTGGAGAGATTTGGGAGAGATTTGACATTCTTGGAGAGATTTCTCTTACAGAGAGATAATTGAGAGAGATTTCACATACTTGGAGAGATTTGGGAGAGATTTGACATTCATGGAGAGATTTCTAATACAGAGAGATATTTGAGAGAGATTTCACATACTTGGATAGATTTGGGAGAGATTTGACATTCTTGGAGAGATTTCTAATACCGAGAGATATTTGAGAGATATTTCACATACTTGGAGAGATTTGGGAGAGATTTGACATTCTTGGAGAGATTTCTCATACAAAGAGATATTTGAGAGAGGTTTCACATAGTTGGAGAGATTTGGGAGAGATTCTTGATAAGAAGAGATAGAGTGAAAACGATTGAGAGAGGTTTCAGGTGTGGCATTTGTGAGTGTCCGACTTCGCAATGCAAGGTTCGTAAACCCTGTTAAGCCTTGTTTAAGGGTCTTACACACTCCCGATGAGTATGCAACATTGTTTTATCGGTTTGGGCTCGCCATGTACCATGGTTTTAGGTTAAGGATATCTAGATGTTCGCACTTTTTGATTTATGATCTCTCATTAGAATAGCGAGTAGTTTAGTATTTACCTAACATAAACTATAGTACCCATGTGCAAAATGAGTCAAACGGTTTGACTTGTTGACTTCGGTTGACTTTGACTTGACCGGAAATTTACGGTTGTCACATCATCCCCCCGTTAGAGGGAATTTGGTCCCGAAATTTGAAATTAGGCAAAGAGTAGGCATGAATAATCAGGCCAAGAAGTAGGGATACTTCCTAATCGACTAATTCTCGCGCTCCCAAGTGACTCCAGGTCCTTCGTTAGCATTGCAGTGAACTTTCACTAATGGGAAGCGGCGTTGTTTCATCCGCTTGACCTCGGTCCATGGTCACTATGGTTCTTCCAAGATGGTGAGGCTCTTGTGGAACTCAATCTCGTCGAGGGGAATTGCAAGAGTCTCGTCGGATAGATACTTCTTGTAAATTTGGAACATGTTGGGTAGAGTGTACTTTACCAAGCTCGCGGGAGTAGATTGAAGGAGCGAGTTACAGGGCTGATTCTGACAAGAATCTCGAAAACACAATTATTTGGGGTATTGGCTTTCCATGCTTTCGGAAGCGTACTATGCCTTCCCAGAGTGAGTGTTTCCAGAGGAATTTGGTCTGTTATACTGGAGTTCTAAAGGTTTCTCCCTCTTGCTTCTCTTCCTGTCAAGGGTTGCTCCCTTTAGTGTCAAAGTTGGGAGGGGGTCCTTATTTTTCGAGAAGTTCCAAAGGAACTAAGACGGTAGGTCAGCGAGACCCAAAATTTTGGCGTATTCCTGCTAACGCCTTCGGTGCTGACTGTTTCTCAACGGTTTTGATCAATTGAAAGGGTCCTTATGAATTTCCACCTTGATAATGATGTGTCTTTAGAATTGGACTCCTCAATTCCATAACTCGTATCTAGAGAACTTCGGGTAATACTTCTCTGATCGTATTGCTTCCGTGGTTTGTTGTAGCTGCTCTCATTGGTTTCCTTCTTACTATGAGGGCAGATAAGTAAGTCATTTGTAATGACGATGATGAATTGATCCTAGTAAGAATGGCATATCCTATTTATTACGTTCATGAATCCTAAGAGTGGGTTTGGTCCTATTCAAGGGTTATCACTACGAACCATCAGCGTCCGCATCGAAATTGGAGGATTACTCTCGGACATCCTTCTTCAATACTCGTGACTGGTGATATTCAGATCTCAGGTCCAATTCCTGAGGGGTACCTCGTTCCTTGCGGTTGGTCGGCCTATTCGTCTATGCAAGGCAGATAGTAAAGTTTTCTATTGGAGATGTTGTCGGGGCCTCTGAAATCAATGGAATTATGAGCAATTTGCTTTTCTATTTGACGAATAAGACCGGAGTTGTCCAGGGTGAGAAGCTTGGTTCTTCAATTTCATTGTTGAGTAGTTTGACAGGTTTGACCTAACAGCTCTTGTAGCTCAGTAGGAAGCATGTGGGTTTGGTTTACGCGACTAGGACTTTTTGAATGGTAGGACATTTACTCGTCCTTATGGGCAACCTTAGCCCGAAGCTCATGGCAGGACTCGTACCATATCTGTCCCAAGCTTCTGTGCTTGTATCTTGTCTGCTACATGCGCGACATTCCCAAAGGTCTCCTGTAAATACATGTGTTAAGGCTTCGGGAAGTATAACACTCCTCTGGTGCGTGTTTTGGAGTTCCACAGCGAGAGATGACCAAAAGGTCCGTGCTGGATGTTTATGAGAGACGATAGTTTCGATATTCGGGGGGTTAGGCGAAGGGCCCTTTTGTAGTCGTTAAATCGGGAAGACGAGGGCTATATCAATCAAAATTGGATAACAAAAACAATATCTTTTTAGATAACATGAGATAAGTTGTATTCGAAGGAAGAGATCACTAGAGTGATAGAGTGTCCTGTATTTCTTTTCTGTGTGTTCCGTTTTGTTAAATGTTATGATTATTGTAGATGTTTCATACCACAGTGTCTAGCATTGGTAGTGGGTGTGTTTTCGATAGCCAGTAATGATACTTGATATCATGATTCATGACAGGTCTCCTTACGATCGAGTGGTATATGATCGTCGTATATAAATTGATATCGTGCAATCGTCGGGTGGGTGACCCCACTCAACCCCTAATTCTAGACATGAAATCAGAGTCAGGATGGAATTATCTTTTTCAAGACCTTAGTATTTTGATTTTAAATTAACCCCGATGTATGGACAAGGTCATCACAACTTACAGGTAATGCTCCTAAGGTCACATATGAATGTCTTTGGTTTGATTTGTATGAGAGAGAAAATATTTTAGCTACTTTTTAGAAGGAAGGTTAGTTTATTAAGGGTACTAAATACAAACATATAGTACTTAAATGTTTTGTCATTGGGAACATTACAAAAGTCCTAACATGGTTCCCTTGCTGCTCCTGTTGGTGTGTTCATCACACTCCTCCTGTTCCTTCGTCATTTTTCTCAGTTGGACATTCTCTCTTGAAGTGTCCCGTTTCACCGCATAGGTAGCATACTGGGCCTACCTTGGTGCAGGTGACTGAAGGGAGGTGATGGGCCGGGGCCCTACAGAAACGGACGGTATGCCCTTTCCTGTTGCAGTTTTTATAGTGCATCTCCCGGCAAGCCCCATAGTGATGAAAGCCACATTGGTTGCACTTTGGGAGTGATCCCTCATATGGTCTGGCAGGCATTTGGGTGGTAGACCCCGTGGCTAGTGTCGAGGCATGTGTCATGACTACTGTTGTAATGGTAGGGGCAGCCCTAGGTTGTTTTCTTTTAGTGTATCCTTGAGATTGGTGGTGCTCTTTCATGTTCCAAAACTTTCTCTTCTTGTTCGTAGGTTCGTGGCCTGAGGTATTTTCGTTGGTAGGTACCCATTGGTGTCCTTGATTGTTACTACAATTTGTATTGTTAGTACCGCTTCCACCCCTGCTGACGTTGTTAGTATTGAATTGCACCATGACGGCTACCACGACTGCCATGACTGCAGCTTGAAAAGTAGCAGCGTCTATCTGCAGTGTTGGCGCCTTGCTAGTTGGTTTGTTGCCTCTTGGTGAAGACATAGCTCTGTTTCATGAAGAAAAACGACTTCGTTAGTGGAAATGATTGCCTTAAGTGCATCCTTACAATTTATATTTACGCATATAAATTTTTTCACATTACTGTACAATTCTTAGTGTTTCTGCTAATGCTCCTAAGATGGAGTTATGGCAGTAGGTAGGAGTAGGTTTCATACAGACGTTAAGCTTTACTCCTCTTAGAATCATGTTTGTCCGAACACACTTGGCTGAGGAATTTTGATGGGATCCGGTGCATTAGTTCTGGAACGTTCGCACTCCGTAGGTCTATTAAGAAGAAACTTCTCAACAAATGTTTAAAGGTGAGACGATAATGAGTTTTTAGAATGGCTATATGTCGTGAGTTTTCTAACTAAGTTTATCTCATATCGATTTCTATCAAAGTTCGGTTGTTTAGGGTGTTCTGAAAACAATTTATAACGAGATTCTTTGTATAATAAACTCATGTATTTTAGTAGTTTTGTATCCAAGTGAAACCTTATACTTGACCTAAGCTAGGTCCTTATCACGACCTATTGATGTATGCTTAGTTATATAATTAAGGCTAGATAGTCCTTCGAGTTTTGATTGTAGATAGATTTCTCGATTAGTATGACCACTAAATTTTTAGTGTCGTGATTTTACTTACAATAGAGTAGCACCAGCGCATACTTATGAAGCTAAATTACCAGGTCTGGTGAGCGGCATGAACTCTACTTACGATGATCCAACCCTTGTGATGCCTGAGGCAAGGTCGATGCAATTTTGTAGCTTTGCCAATCAACGCTTGGCTACAATCATCCTTTCTTTGAATGTTGTGTGTCCTACCCTGTTACTCTCTTTCCTCTTCACGAGTGGCGATAAGGTCCTAAAAAGAGAGTTGGTCTCGGGAATAGTAGTATAATTCTGAGTCACCGGTACATGAGATGGTGGGGTCTATAGTAGCCTACAGTTTTCTGAACTCAGATTGTAGTCTTCCTGTTTTAATCCCTGATGATCGCGATCCGCCGGGTCTTTGCCGGGAGGGCTCTGTCCGTCAATCCCTCGTGGTTGAGGTCATAGCACCCTCGTTGGTCTCCACGTGGCGGTTGTTTTCATTGTTGTTGACATTTAACCCTCGATCATGATTTCCCCACGGGGCACAGGGTTGATATAGTCGAAACGGTTCACGGAACCCTTGCTATGCATGGAGGATCGATTACCCCCGGTTCCGCTTCTGATTCTTCTCATAACCATTCACCATTCCTCGAGTTCGGATTAGGAAAGTAAGGGTCGTCCGGTAAGTAGGATTTTGCTATTCCGTATTTGCGAGAATAGGAGTGGGAGAGATAAGTACTATGCGTCTAACTCTATTATCAATTACTTATAGGGGTGATCCTTATTAGTTACTTCTATAATGACATAGTGCATACTAATTACATATAACAAGATACGATAAACCTTTGAATAAGTGATCCCACTCTTGGTCCACATCCAAACAAGGAAAAGGAAGTAAAGTAATGACCACAAATTCTAAGTCTATAATTTCTAAGTTATATATAACCTTAAAGTATCCACTTAGGGACTATAGACCTATTCAGGATCTATTTAGTTTTCATATAAGTTATGATATTACAAAATACTCCTATAGTATTCTAAACTCATGTTCTGTTCTAATGTTCTCATTGTGGTAGTGTTGGTAAGTTTTTAGACTTGTTGCCATATCACAACTATTCTTGGGCATGTGCTAATCACTCCTCGGACCAGCATAGTTGATCAGGCTATGCTACTCCCAAGACTGACCATACAACCTCGAGCTTACCTGTGATATTCAACAATCATTACTTTTGTTTTGTTCTAGAGTGGTGCTGACCTTAGTATGTATGTATGCATGTATACCTTTAATAAGAAACTATTTATTTCTAAAAGTATAGTTGTTTTGAAACTTTAAATCAGAGACTTAGTCCCAATGCATTTATAGTTTGTATATCTTATGTGGTTTTATATACTGAGTTCACTATAAACAATGCTCTGATACCAATCTATCACACCCCCAAACCAAGGATGGCGGAAACGTCCGGAGGTGGAGGACTTCATGTAGAGTATCACAACAATGAGTATAATAGTGCTCAAAGTAAATACAACCATCACAAATATAATTGAAAACATTACATCAAAACACATGTTTACATGATTCACATCAATTACATTATGATACAAAATGAACTATTTGACGATTTATCGTCCCATCCTCAAAACGTTGTTGATTTCCTGTTTTCACAGAATTCCTGGGAATACAAGTAGTTTTGAAAAGTGTCAACACAAAGGTTGGTGAGTTCATAAGAGATTTCGTTAGAAAAGTAAACCGTTTTCCTTGTAAAAGCGTTAGTATATGTATCCAGAAAATCCGATATTTTCTTTAAAATCTGTGTAATGTAGTCTTATGACCGAAGTCCAAAATGTATAAGTAACCTTTCTTACTAATAGACAATTTTATGTGTTTAAATGGACATGGACGCGTTTGAATTAAATAAAATTTCCCTATGTTCTCATGTTTGTTAATACTTTATGTATATGTAGTCCTAAATCCGAGGACCGAGAAATAACAAGTATTGACCATACTTAAAGGTATAAATGTTGTTTCAAATGATGTGTAGTCATAACTACCAAAACCAAAAGTGTACAGTAATATCTGTACTCATTGAGACAAAAAGTGATTTTAAATCGACATAAAACCCATTTAGGTTTTATAAATAAAATCCCGTAAATTTTATGGATTGTTATATCCCTATTTGAGTCGCTATAATCCTACTATGACTATGTGAACCTGCCACAACGTTTCACAGGCGTCGCAAAAATTGAAATGACATTTGTCACCCGTAGGCCTGCAGGTCCCACTGTAGCTAGCAGCAAGGTGTGGGGTGTCAAACCCAATCTAGATCTATATACAAGTATCACGTTCTCCCTCCAGGAGATTCTGATTATAACTACCAGGAATTATATCCCGCATTCGGACGTACGGGGAGAGAATGTCTCACAATATAGGTTAACAAGTTTACGTGAAATGTGAGTTAATATAAATCTTTTATGTATGAACATACCCTTTTTGTACGAGTGTGTTGTGTGATGTATCATAAACTATATCTATTATAGTTTATCTAAAAAGTTTGTAATATGTAAGAACTCTTTTATGGAAATGCATAAATGTTATGAATCCATTAAACTATACTTTTTATAGTTTATTATACGTGTTCTAAAATGAGTGTATAATATTTATTATGAATGACTTAGTTTCAGTTCATGATGATAAACTAACAAAGAAACACATTCAATAATTAGAACTTATGATTATACACTTTGCTCAACATAATACAAAGTGTTATGATATTTATATGCTGTTGGCTAACTTTAGCCATTCTGCACTGTTTTGGAAAAATCATAGAAAAATCATACGAAGTTGAAAACTAGATCCGTAAATTCTGAGAGTTCACAAAATGTATCTAGTTTACTCATAATTTTTAGCACGATTTTTAATGACCTCCAACTTGGGTGAATAAGTCCAAAATCACAGACTGGTCCGAATTGTTGATTGAAATGATAGGCAGTTTTGTAAAAATCACGATAAATTGTAGAAAAATCGTATGGAGATGTTCAAGTAGTCATTTTAAAGGTAAGAACTTGAACTATTTTTATCGTATACAGTTTTGAAAAAAAAATGTCTAAGTTGCCCAAAACAGTCCGTGAATGGGGTTGAACTTTTCTGATGAAGGCTGTTAGAAAAACTTAGTTATGTTCTTGGTGTTTTAACTTGTATTCCCCCCCTAAAAACTTGATAAAACATGAAAATGTAGGGTTATGAACTCACCTTGAGTGATTTCAATAGATAAGTGTTGAAGAAGAGAAGTGTTCAACCCAAGAACACTTGAAGAATCACTTGAAGATTCGAAGCTCTAACACAAATATGATGGAGTTTGTGTAAGATATCGATGATTTGAGTGGAAATAAGTGAGATAATCATAAGGAGAATGGATTATGCTTACCAAATGTGGAAGAACACTTGATAATCAGCGTTGAATCTCGAATTTGGTGGAGAAAAAGTTTGAGAGAAAAGTGGTGTTTGATTCTTAGTGAAAGGAGAGTAAATGAGAGAAATGAGGAGAGAGGGTGTTTGTTCCAGCTCTAAAAACGTGGGAATGAGTGGAAATTGAGTATAAAGGACATTGATGTGACCTAGGTAAGGTGGGGAGGTGTGGCTGGTCATAGAGTGGGTGTCGGGTGGTTGCTTGTGACATAAGTTAAGGCAAGGTAAACACTCCACCTTAAATAAATCCCCCATTAGATTTTTATTATTTTGATAATGATTTTCATTAAAATATATTTAAATTATGAATATTTAGGGTTTATTATGTTAAAATATAATTTTTGGAGAAAATCCCGCTTTAAAATCACGAAAAACGGGCTTAAAATGTTAAAAATATCAAAAATGGGTAAAAAGTGACAATATTCCGAATTTTGGCCGAGGTTCGGCCTTCTGATGCTGAAACCGAGAGGAGAGAGGGCAGAAACCGAGAGGGGAGAAGAGAGGGAGTAGAGACCGAGAGGTGGGATAAGATAGAGAGAGAGTAGAAACCGAGAGGGGAGAACAGAGAACAGAGAGAAGAGAAGAGACAGAGAGAAGAGAAGAGACAGAGAGGAGAGAAGAGAGAACAGAGACTGAAAGAGGAAGAGAGAACACAGACCAAGAGGGGAAGTGAGAACAGAGACCGAGAGGGGAAGAGAGAACAGAGACCGAGAGGAGGCAGAGAGGCGGAGCAGAGAGCCGAGAGGAGGGAAGGAGAACAGAGAGCCACGAAGAAGATAGAGACAAGAGGCGAGTAGAGACAGAGACCGAGACTCGGTCTTCGCTACAGTGATTCGGTTCTCCGGGTTCGGCCAAAAGAGGCTCGGTTCGGTCCAGGGTACTTTCGGCCTTAAGGAGCTTCGACTCCTTGAGAAGGGTTTCGGTTCCTAAGGTCCATTTTTCTCGTTTTTACCCCGTTTTAAGCCGTTTTTGACTCGGTTAAGGGTCGGAATGACCCAAATGACTCAAAAAAGTTACATGAACTTTTGAGAGAGGTTTGGGAGAGATTTCACATACTTGGAGAGATTTGGGAGAGATTTGACATTCTTGGAGAGATTTCTCATACAAAGAGATTTTTGCGAGAGATTTCACATACTTGGAGAGATTTGGGAGAGATTTGACATTCTTGGAAAGATTTCTCTTGTAGAGAGATATTTGAGAGAGATTTCACATACTTGGAGAGATTTGGGAGAGATTTGACATTCATGGAGAGATTTCTAATAGAGAGAGATATTTAAGAGAGATTTCACATACTTGGATAGATTTGGGAGAGATTTGACATTCTTGGAGAGATTTCTAATACCGAGAGATATTTGAGAGATATTTCACATACTTGGAGAGATTTGGGAGAGATTTGACATTCTTGGAGAGATTTCTCATACAAAGAGATATTTGAGAGAGATTTCACATACTTGATAAGAAGAGATAGAGTAAAAACGATTGAGAGAGGTTTCATGTATGGCATTTGTGAGTGTCCGAGTTCGCAATGCAAGGTTCGTAAACACTGTTAAGCCTTGTTTAAGGGTCTTACACACTCCCGATGAGTATGCAACATTGTTTTATCGGTTTGGGCTCGCCACGTACCACAATTTTAGGTTAAGGATATCTAGATGTTCGCACTTTTTGATTTATGATCTCGCATTAGAATAACGAGTAGTTTATTATTTACCTAACATAAACTATAGTACCCATATGCAAAATGAGTCGAACGGTTTGACTTGTTGACTTCGGTTGACTTTGTGTTGACCGGAAATTGATGGTCGTCACATCATCCCCCCGTTCGAGGGAATTTCGTCCCGAAATTTGAATTTAGGCAAAGAGTAGGCATGAAAAATCAGGCCAAGAAGTGGGGATACTTCCAAATCGACTAATTCTCGCGCTCCCAAGTGACTCCAGGTCCTTGGTTAGCATTCCAGTGAACTTTCACTAATGGGAAGCGGCGTTGTTTCATCCGCTAGACGTCAGTCCATGGTCACTATGGTTCTTCCAAGAAGGTGAGGCTCTTGTGGAACTCGATCTCGTCGAGGGGAATTGCAAGAGTCTCGTCGGATAGATACTTCTTATAAATTTGGAACGTGTTGGGTAGATTCTACTTTACCAAGCGCGTGGGAGTAGATTGAAGTAGCGAGTTACAGGGCTGATTCTGACAAGAATCTCGAAAGACACAATTATTTGGGGTATTGGCTTTCCATGCTTTCCGAAGCGTACTAAGCCTTCCCAGAGTGAGTGTTTCCAGAGGAATTTGGTCTGTTATACTGGAGTTCTAAAGGTTTCTCCCTCTTGCTTCTCTTCCTGTCAAGGGTTGCTCCCTTTAGGGTCAAAGTTGGGAGGGGTCCATATTTTTCGAGAAGTTCCAAAGGAACTAAGACAGTAGGTTAGCGAGACCCAGAATTTTGGCGTATTCATGCTAACGCCTTCGGTGCTGACTGTTTCTCAATGGTTTTGATCAATTTAAAGGGTCCTTATGAATTTCCACCTTGATAATGATGTGTCTTGAGAATTGGACTCCTCAATTCCAAAACTCGTATCTAGAGAACTTCGGGTAATACTTATTTGATCGTATTGCTTCCGTGGTTTGTTGTAGCTGCTCTCCTTGGTTTCCTTCTTACTATGAGGGCAGATAAGTAAGTCATTTGTAATGACGATGATGAACTGATCCTAGTAAGAATGGCATATCCTATTTATTAAGTTCATGAATCCTACGAGTGGGTTTGGTCCTATTCGAGGGTTATCACTACGAACCTTCAGCGTCCGCGTCGAAATTGGAGAATTGTTCTCGGACATCCTTCTTCAATACTCGTGACTGGTGATATTCAGATCTCAGGTCCAATTCCTGAGGGTTACCTCGTTCCTTGCGGTTGGTCCGCCTATTCGTCTATGCGAGGCAGATAGTAAAGGTTTCTATTGGAGATGTTGTCGGGGCCTCTGAAATCGATGGAATTATGAGCAATTTGCTTTTCTATTTGACAAATAAGACCGGAGTTGTCTAGGGTGAGAAGCTTGGTTCTTCAATTTCATTGTTGAGTAGTTCGACAGGTTTGACCTGACAGCTCTTGTAGCTCAGTAGGAAACATGTGGGTTTGGTTTACACAACTAGGCCTTTTTGAATGGTAGGACATTTACTCATCCTTCTGGGCAACCTTAGCCCGAAGCTCATGGCAGGACTCGTACCATATCTGTCCCAAGCTTCTGTGCTTGAATCTTGTCTGCTACATGCACGACATTCCCGAAGGTCTCCTGTAAATACATGTGTTAAGGCTTTAGGAAGTATAACACTCCTCTGGTGCGTGTTTTGGAGTTCCACATCGAGAGATGACCCAAAGGTCCGTGCTGGATGTTTATGAGAGGCGATAGTTTCGATATTTAGGGGGTTAGGCGAAGGGCCCTTTTGTAGTCGTTAAATCGGGAAGACGAGGGCTATATCAATCAAAATTGGATAACGACAACAATATCTTTTTAGATAACATGAGATAAATTATATTCGAAGGAAGAGATCACTAGAGTGATAGAGTGTCCTGTATTTCTTTTCTGTGTGTTCCGTTTTGTTAAATGTTATGACTATTGTAGATGATTCATACCACAGTGTCTAGCACTGGTAGTGGGTGTGTTTTCGATAGCTAGTAATGATACTTGATATCATGATTCCTGGCAGGTCTCCTTACGATCAAGCCGTATATGATCGTCGTATGTAAATTGATATCGTGCAATCGTCGAGTGGGTGACCCCACTCAACCCCTAATACTAGACACGGAATTGGAGTCAGGATGGAAATATCTGTTTCAAGACTATAGTATTTTGATTTTAAATTAACCCCGATGTATGGACAAGGTCATCACAACTTACAGGTAATGCTCCTAAGGTCACATATGAATGTCTTTGGTTTGATTTGTATTAGAGAGAAAATATTTTAGCTACTTTTTAGAAGGAAGTTTACTTTAGTAAGCATACTAAATTCATTACAAACATATAGTACTTAAACGTTTTGTCGTTGGGAATATTACAAAAGTCCTAACATGGTTCCCTTGTTGCTCCTGTTGGTGTGTTCATCACACTCCTCCCGTTCCTTCATCATTTTTCTCAGTTGGACATTCTCTATTAAAGTGTCCCATTTCACCGCATAGGTAGGATACTGGGCCTACCTTGGTGCAGGTGATTGAAGGGACGTGATGGGCCGGGTTCCCACAGAAACGGACGGTATGCCCTTTCCTATTGCAGTTTTTACAGTGCATCTCCCGGCAAGCCCCATAGTGATGAAAGCTACATTGGTTGCACTTTGGGAGTGATACCTCATATGGTCTGGCAGGCATTTGGGTGGTAGACCTCGTGGCTAGTGTCGAGGCATGTGTTATGACTGCTGTTGTAATGGTAGGGGCGGCCCTTGGTTGTTGTCTTTTAGTGTATCCTTGAGATTGGTGGCGCTCTTTCATGTTCCAAAACTTTCTCTTCTTGTTCGTAGGTTCGTGGCCTGAGGTGTTTTCGTTGGTAGGTACCCATTAGTGTCCCTGATTGTTACCACAATTTATATTGTTAGTACCGCTTCCACCCCTGCTGACATTATTAGTATTGAATTGCACCATGACGGCTGCCACGGCTGCCGTGACTGCAGCTTGAAAAGTAGCAGCGTCTACCTGCAGTGTTGGCGCCTTGCTAGTTGGTTTGTTGCCTCTTGGTGAAGACATAGCTCTATTTCATGAGGAAAAACGACTTCGATAGTGGAAATGATTATCTTAAGTGCATCCTTACAATTTATATTTACGCATATAAATTTTTGCACATTACTGTACAATTCTTAGTGTTTCTGCTAATGCTCCTGAGATGGAGTTATGGCAGTAGGTAGGAGTAGGTTTCATACGGACGTTAAGCTTTACTCCTCTTAGAATCATGTTTATCCGAACACACTTGGCTGAGGATTTTGATGGGATCCAGTGCATTAGTGCTGGAACGTTCGCACTCCATAGGTCTATGAAGAAGAAACTTCTCAACAAATGTTTAAAGGTGAGACGATAACGAGTTTTTAGAATGGCTATATGTCGCGAGTTTTCTAACTAAGTTTATCTCATATCGATTTGTATCGAAGTTTGGTTGTTTAGGGTGTTCTGAAAACAATTTATAACGAGATTCTTTGTATAATAAACTCATGTATTTTAGTAGTTTTGTATCCAAGTGAAACCTTATACTTGACCCAAGATAGGTCCTTATCACGACCTATTGATGTATGCTTAGTTATATAATTAAGGCTAGATAGTCCTTCGAGTCGGTTAGGTACATCCTAAGCCCATCTTGTTAATATGACTTTAGTAATCATGATTTCAGTGAAAATTTTGACCTCGCTGCAGGCCTATTTCACATTTGTGCATGGGCGGGTTTTGATAGTAGATAGATTTCTCGATTTGTATGACCACTTAATTTTTAGTGTCGTGATTTTACTTACAATAGAGTAGCAACAGCGCATACTTATGAAGCTACTTTACTAGGTCTGGTGAGCGGCATGAACTCTACTTACGATGATCCATCCCTTGTGATGCCTGAGGCAAGGTTGATGCAATTTTGTAGCTTTGCCAATCAACGCTTGGCTACAATCATCCTTTCTGTGAATGTTGTGTGTCCTACCCTGTTACTCTCTTTCCTCTTCACGAGTGGCGATAAGGTCCTAAAAAGACAGTTGGTCTCGGGAATAGTAGTATAATTCTGAGTCACCGGTACATGAGATGGTGGGGTCTATAGTAGCGCGCAGTTTTCTGAACTTAGATTGTAGTCTTCCTGTTTTAATCCCCGATAATCGCGATCCGCCGGGTCTTTGCCGGGAGGGCTCTGTCCGTCAGTCCCCCATGGTTGAGGTCATAGCACCCTCGTTGGTCTCCACATGGTGGTTGTTGTCATTGTTGTCGACATTCAACCCTCGATCACGATTGCCCCACGGGGCACAGGTTCGATATAGTCGAAACGGTTCACGGAACCCTTGGTATGCATGGAGGATCGATCACCTCCAGTTCCGCTTCTGGTTCTTCTTATAACCATTCACCATTCCTCGAGTTTGGATTAGGAAAGTAAGGGTCGTCCAGTAAGTAGGATTTTGCTATGCCGTATTTGCGAGAATAGGAGTGGAGGAGATAAGTACCATGCGTCTAACTCTATTATCAATTACTTATAGGGGGTTATCCTTATTAGTTACTTCTATAATGACATAGTGCATACTAATTACATATAACAAGATACGATAGACCTTTGAATAAGTGATCCCACTCTAGGTCCACATCCAAACAAGGAAAAGGAAGTAAAGTAATGCCCACAAATTCTAAGTCTATAATTTCTAAGTAATATATAACCTTAAAGTATCCACTAAGGGACTACAGACCTATTATTAAGGATCTATTTAGTTTTCATATAAGTTATGATATTACAAAATACTCCTATAGTATTTTAAACTCATGTTCTGTTCTAATGTTCTCATTGTGGTAGTGTTGGTAAGTTTTTAGACTTGTTGCCATATCAAAACTATTCTTGGGCATGTGCTAATCACTCCTCGGACCAACATAGTTGATCAGGCTATGCTACTCCCAAGACTGACCATATATCCCCGCGCTTACCTGTGATATTCAACAATCATTACTTTTGTTTTGTTCTAGAGTGGTGCTGACCTTAGTATGTATGTATGCATGTATACCTTTAATAAGAAACTATTTATTTCTAAAAGTATAGTTGTTTTGAAACTTTAAATCAGAGACTTAGTCCCAATGCGTTTATAGTTTGTATATCTTATCTGGTTTGATATACTAAGTTCACTATAAACAATGCTATGATACCAATCTGTCACACCTCCAAACCAAGGATGGCGAAAACATCCGGGGGTGGAGGACTTCATGTAGAGTATCACAACAATGAGTATAATAGTGCTCAAAGTATATACAACCATCACAAACATAATTTAACACGTTACATCAAAGCACCTGTTTACATGATTCACATCAATTACATTATGATACAAAATGAACTGTTTGACGATTTATCGTCCCATCCTCAAAACGTTGTTGATTTCCTGTTTTCACTGAATTCCTGAGAATACAAGTAGTTTTGAAAAGTGTCAACGCAAAGGTTGGTGAGTTCATAAAAGATTTCGTTAGAAAAGTAAACTGTTTTCCTTGTAAAAGCGTTAGAATATGTATCCAGAAAATCCGATATTTTCTTTAAAATCTATGTAATGTAGTCTTATGACCGAAGTCCAAGATGTATAAGTAACCTTTCTTACTAATAGACAATTTTATGTGTTTAAATGGACATGGTCGCGTTTGAATTAAATAAAATTTCCGTATGTTCTCATTTTTGTTAATACTTTATGTATGTGTAGTCCTAAATCCGAGGACCGAGAAATAACAAGTATTGACCATACTTAAAGGTATAAATGTGGTTTCAAATGATGTGTAGTCATAACTACCAAAACCAAAAGTGTACAGTAATATTTGTACTCATTGAGATAAAAAGTGATTTTAAATCGACATAAAACCCGTTTAGGTTTTATAAATAAAATCTCGTAAACTTTATGGATTGTTATATCCCTATGTGAGTCGCTATAATCATACTATGACTATGTGAACCTGCCATGATGTTTCTCAGGCGTCGCGAAAACTGAAATGACATTTGTCACTCGTAGACCTGCAGGTCCCACTGTAGCTAGCAGCAAGGTGTGGGGTGTCAAACCCAATATAGATCTATATACAAGTATCACGTACTCCTTCCAGGAGATTCTGATTATAACTACCAGGATTATATCCCGCACTCGGACGTACGGGGAGAGAATGTCTCACAATATAGGTTAACAAGTTTACGTGAAATGTGTATGAATATAAATCTTTTCTGTATGAACGTACCCTTTTTGTACGAGTGTGTTGTGTGATGTATCATAAACTATACCTATTATAGTTTATCTAAAATGTTTGTAATATGTAAGAAATCTTTTATGGAAATGCATAAATGTTATGAATCCATTAAACTATACTTTTTAGAGTTTATTATACATGTTCTAAAATGAATGTATAATATTTATTATGAATGACTTAGTTTCAGTTCATGATGATAAACTAACAAAGAAACACATTCAATAATTAGAACTTATGATTATACACTTTGCTCAACATAATACAAAGTGTTATGATATTTATATGTTGTTGGCTAACTTTAGCCATTCTGTACTGTTTTGGAAAAATCACAGAGTGGTCCCGATTGTTGTTTGAAATGATAGACAGTTTTGTAAAAATCACCATAAATTGTAGAAAAATCGTATGGATATGTGAAAGTAGTCATTTTAAAGCTAAGAACTGGAACCATTTGCACCTTATACAGTTTTGAAAAAAAAATGTTTAAGTTGCCCAAAATAGTCCGTGACTGGAGTTGAACTTTTCTGATGAAGGCTGTTAGAAAAACTTAGTTATGTTCATGGTGTTTTAACTTCTATTCCCCCCCTAAAAACTTGAGAAAACATGAAAATGTAGGGGTATGAACTCACCTTGAGTGATTTCAGTAGATAAGTGTTGAAGAAGAGAAGTGTTCAACCCAAGAACACATGAAGAATCACTTGAAGATTCGAAGCTCTAACACAAATATGATGGAGTTTGTGTATGATATCCATTATTTGAGTGGAAATAAGTGAGATAATCATAAGGAGAATGGATTATGCTTACCAAATGTGGAAGAACACTTGATAATCAGCCTTGAATCTCGAATTTGGTGGAGAAAAAGTTTGAGAGAAAAGTGGTGTTTGATACTTATTGAAAGGAGAGTAAATGAGAGAAATGAGGAGAGAGGGTGTTTGTTCCAGCTCTAAAAATGTGGGAATGAGTGGAAATTAAGTGTAAAGTACATTGATGTGACCTAGGTAAGGTGGGGAGGTGTGGCTGGTCATAGAGTGGGTGTGGGGTGGTTGCTTGTGACATAAGTTAAGGCAAGGTCAACACTCCACCTTAAATAAATCCCCCATTAGATTTTTATTATTTAGATAATAATTTTCATCAAAATATGTTTAAATTATGAATATTTAGGGTTTATTATGTTAAAATATAATTTCTGGAGAAAATGCCGCTTTAAAATCACGAAAAACGGGCTTAAAATGTTTAAAATTTCAAAAATGGGTTAAAAGTGACAATATTCTGAATTCTAGCCGAGGTTCGGCCTTCTGATGCTGAAACCGAGAGGAGAGAGGGCAGAAACCGAGAGGGGAGAAGAGAGGGAGCAGAGAACGAGATGTGGGAGAAGAGAGAGAGCAGAAACCGAGAGGGGGGAATAGAGAACAGACAGAAGAGAGAACAGAGACTAAGTGGGGAAGAGAGAACAGAGACCGAGAGGGGAAGAGAGAACAGGGACCGAGAGGGGAAGAGAGAACAGAGACCGAGAGGAGGCAGAGAGGCGGAACAGAGACCGAGAGGAGGCAGAGAGGCGGAGCAGAGAGCCGAGAGGAGGCAGAGAGGCAGAGTAGAGAGTCGAGAGGTGGGAAGGAGAACAGAGAGGCGCGAAGAAGACAGAGACCGAGAGGCGAGTAGAGACAGAGACCGAGACTCGGTCTTCGCTACAGTGATTCGGTTCTCCGAGTTCGGCCAACAGAGGCTCGGTTCAGTCCAGGGTACTTTTGGCCTTAAGGAGCTTCGGCTCCTTGAGAAGGGTTTCGGTTCCTAAGGTCCATTTTCTCGCTTTTACCTCGTTTTAAGACGTTTTTTACCCGGTTAAGGGTCGGAATGACCCGAATGATTCTAAAAAGTTACGGGAACTTTTGAGAGAGGTTTGGGAGAGATTTCACATACTTGGAGAGATTTGGGAGAGATTTGACATTCTTGGAGAGATTTCTCATACAAAGAGATTTTTGCGAGAGATTTCACATACTTGGAGAGATTTGACATTCTTGGAGAGATTTCTCATACAGAGAGATATTTGAGATATAGATTTCACATACTTGGAGAGATTTGGGAGAGATTTGACATTCTTGGAGAGATTTCTAATACAGACAGATATTTGAGAGAGATTTCACATACTTGGATAGATTTGGGAGAGATTTGACATTCTTGGAGAGATTTCTAATACCGAGAGATATTTGAGAGATATTGCACATACTTGGAGAGATTTTGGAGAGATTTGAAATTCTTGGAGAGATTTCTCATACAAAGAGATATTTGAGAGAGGTTTCACATACTTGGAGAGATTTGGGAGAGATTCTTGATAAGAAGAGATAGAGTGAAAACGATTGAGAGAGGTTTCATGTGTGGCATTTGTGAGTGTCCGACTTTGCAATGAAAGGTTCGTAAACCCTGTTAAGCCTTGTTTAAGGGTCTTACACACTCCGATGAGTATGCAACATTGTTTTATCGGTTTGGGCTCGCCATGTACCACAGTTTTAGGTTAAGGATATCTAGATGTTCGCACTTTTGTATTTATGAGCTCTCATTAGAATAGCGAGTAGTTTAGTATTTACCTAACATAAACTATAGTACCCACGTGCAAAATGAGTCGAACGGTTTGACTTGTTGACTTCGGTTGACTTTGTCTTGACCGGAAATTGACGGTTGTCGCAGACGTTAAGGCATCAACAGTTCATATGTTGTCAACAGATTGTAATTGATTTGGAAACATGTATATCATACAATGATGTAACTCTTTCAATTATATACATGTTGGTTGTGTTTGCTTAAATTACTATTGCAATTGTGGTTATGATATTATACATAAAGTCCTCCACCCCGGGTGTTTCCACCATCCTTGGTTTGGGGGTGTGATAGGGAACGAGTATTGTTGATTCCTCAATATGCCACCGATGAGGATATGAGGAGGATGAGGTATCATTCCATGTTGAGGGACGATATTTGGGATTTTGTGAGCTTTATATGGTGCAAAACCCTGAATGAGAAGGTAGAGAAGGCCCATGAATGGGAGATGGAGCTGGACTTCCGAACCAAGTGGAAGCCGGAGCAGGTACATGCAGCAGTAGGCCGGGCTAAAAAGCCTAAGTCCTCAAATTCATCTAGTAGGGGCCAGTAGGGCCGTGGCCAGAGTGCCAGGTGTGGAAAACCGCATAGTTTGGCCTGACGGGTAATGGGCTCAGGATGTTATGTGTGTGGCCATCAGGGTCACTTGAGCTGGGATTGCCCCAAGAAGGGCTTGATTTGTCCGAAGTTGCAAGGTAGGGGAGGAGTAGTGGCGGCGCTGACGCTCTCCATACTCAGGATCACAGATGGCTGCCCTACGAAGGCGTATGCTCCAGCAGTGAAGAGCCATGCAATTCAGTTGACTACCGAGGAGGCTCGGGCAACGCCAAACGTTGTAGCTGGTACATATTTTACTATCCCGCTCTATATTTATTTTCATTGCTTATGTGCGTATTGTGCTTATGTATAGGGGCTTTTTTGGTCAATGGTATGTCAGCTCATGTTTTGTAAAGTTCAGGAGCTATCCGATCATTTGTGTCTCTTGCTCTTAGCAAGATGTTCCAAGATGCACCGGGAACTTTAGATTCCCTACTCGAGGTACAGATTGCAGATGATCACACTATGAGTTTTGCAAGGGTGTATAGGGATTGTGTCCTGAATGTTCTTAGGGAGAGGTTTCGTGTTAATCTAGTCATGATACCGTTATGAGGATTGAAGGTTATTGTTGGCATGGACTGGTTGGGGGCCAATGAGGCCATGATCGACTGTGAGCGCCATTTGGTGAGGGTTCGAACCCCAAGTGGGGGACAATTGGTTATTCATGGTGAGAGTTCCTCGCAGGGGCCAACCCTTTGTTCATCCGTGAGGTCTAGGAGATTACTTCATCCGGGTTGTTTGGGGTTTTTGGCTGATATCACCGATATGAGGACTGAGACCACTTGGGATGTGAGCAGCGTTCTGATAGTATAGGAGTTCCGGGGTGTCTTTGATGAGAAGTTACTAGGGGTGCCTCCAGAGAGTCAAGTAGAGTTTCGCATCGATTTGGTGTTGGGTGTCGGTTCGATAGCCAAGGCACCATACCGACTAGTTCCACCTGAGATGCAGGAGCTATCTACACAGCTTCAGGAGCTATTGGACTGAGGGTTCATTCGTCCTAGTAGTTCCCCCTGGGGAGCACCGATCCTATTTGTGAAAAAGAAGGATGGGTCACACAAAATGTGTATTGATTACCGCGAGTAGAATAAAGTAACGGTGATGAACCCTTACCTGTTACCGAGGATCGATGATCTGTTCAATCAGCTGCAGGGTGTGTCTTGGTTTTCCAATATTGATCTTCGGTCGGTATACCATCAGATGAGTGCTGGGATAGGGACATACCGAAGGTAGCCTTCAAGTCTTGGTATGGGCACTACAAGTTTGTGGTGATGTCATTTGGGCACACTAATGCACTCGTAGCATTCATGGACCTCATGAATAGAGTGTGCAGACCGATGTTGGATCAGTCGGTGATCATTTTTATTTATTATATCTTGGTCTAGTCTAAGACCAAGGAGTAGCATGAGCAGCACCTAAGGGAAGTATTAGAGACCCTGAAGGCGGAAAGGTTGTATGCCAAGTTCCCCAACTATGATTTTTTGGCAGTGAGAAGTACAGTTTTTGGGACACACCATCAACTAGGAGGGTAGTTCGGGGTATCCAGGCAAGGTTAAGGCAGTGATGTGGTGGGAAATACCAAAGAATGCTTCTCGGATCCGTAGCTTCTTGGGTCTAGCGGGCTATTATAAGAGATTCATCCAAGATTTCTCCAAGATTGATGTGTCCTTGGCCCGCTTGACCAAGAAGAGTGTGACCTTTTGATGAGGAATAGATCAGTAGTTGGCTTTTGAGACCCTAAAGCGAAGATTATGTGAGGCTCCGATTCTAGTACTACCGAAGGTGTTAGATGATTTGGTGGTGTATAGTGATGCATCAGCTTCAGGGTTAGGTGGGGTACTGATTTACAGGGGGCATGTGATGGCAAACACCTCGATGCAGTTGCAGCCTCATGAGGCGAATTAACCCACTCATGACTTGGAATTGGGGGCAGTGGTGTTTGCCCTCAAGATTTGGAGGCATTGCTTGTATGGAGTGCGATGCACCTTCTATACTGATCACAAAAGTATGAAGTATTTGATGGATCAGCAGAACATCAACATGCGACAAAGGAGTTGGTTGGACGTACTGAGGGACTATGATGGTGAGATCCTGTACCATCCTGGGAAGTCCAACGTGGTGGTCGATGCTTTGAGCCACAAGGCGGAAGGTTACCCGATTGGAAACGTTTTTTTGAGGATGACTACATTGTTGGATATGATCATGGAAGCTCAAGTTGAGGATTTGAAGAAAGGAAATTGGAAGTTGGATCGGATTCAGGGGAAAAATCCCTTATTCATCCGGAATAGTCAGGGCCTCTTGACCCAGTGTGGCCGCGTATGGGTCTTGGCATCTAGGGATGTGAGACAAAACTTATTGGAGGAACCACATAAGTCCAAGTTTTCTATATAGCAAGGGGCTACAAAGATGTATAGAGGTTTTGAGGTTGAGTTACTAGTGGCCCTGCATGAAGCGGGAGATCGCTTGGTTTGTGGAGCGGTGTTTGACTTGCCGGAATATCAAGGCCGAGCATCAGCGGCCTCATGGCAAAGTTCAGCTACTACCCATTCCCATGTGGAAGTGGGAGGAGATCACTATGGACTCCATCATGAAGTTACTGAGGACAACGAGGGGTGTGGATGCCATATGGATGATTATGGACAGATTGACGAGGGGTACCCACTTTATCCCGATTCTAAGAGAATCTCCACTGAAAAATTGGCGGATATTAATGTACGGGAGGTGGTGTTTATGTATGAGGTGCCAGTATCGGTAGTCTCTGATAGGGATGTTTAGTTTACATATAGGTTCTAGAAGAAATTCCATGATGAACTGAGCACTCAGTTATATTTCAGCATGGCATACCACCCCCAGATAGATGGCCACAGTGAGAGGATAATCCAGACACTGGAGGATATGTTGCGAGCTTGTGTGATGGAATTTGGGGGTAGTTAGGATACATACCTCCCGCTGGTAAAGTTTTCATACAATAACAGTTATTATGCCAATATCGACTCGGCCCCATTCGAGATGTTGTATAGACGGAGGTGCAGAACACCGGTTCGTTGGGGTGAGGTTGCACACTGGGTCATAGGGAGCACCGAAGTAGTGTTGAAGACTAACACACTGATTCAGCAGGTAAGTGACCGGCTGCGGGTCGCACAGAGCCGCCAGAAAATTTATACTAACTGACAACGATCGGATCTCGAATTCCATGTGGGGGACTTTGTACTACTAAAAGTGTCACCAAGGAGGAAGAGGGAGAAGCTAGGACACTGATATAAAGTCTCGTTCAGGAATTTTTTTCCCGGGTGGGTAAAGTGGCATATTGATTACATCTACCGGATGAGCTTAGCCAGATTCACAACACCTTCCATCTGTCGTAGCTCCGGAAGTGTGTCACTGACGAGTCCGCAGTTGTTTCGTTTGATGATATTCAGGTATATGAGAGCCTGAAATACATTGAGAGGCGTGTTATGATTCTAGATAGGAAGACCAAAGTTCTTTGAAACAAGGAAATGAAGTTAGTGGAGGTGCAACGACAACACTGAAGGGGCTCCGAATGGACATGGGAGCCAAAAGATAAGATGAGAGACCACTACCCGGACTTATTTGGGTCGGAAGACTTTGAGGATGAAGTCTAGTTCAAGTAGGGGATATTTGTAATAGTTGTCCCAGGTATAATTTAATTTATTAAGTTTTTGGGTTTTGATGCTGGTACTAGAAGAGTTGGGAGCCCCAACTCGTCGAGTAGAGGATATTTTGAGGATGCGGGATCTAGGCCCTACTCAACAAGTTGGAAGGCCAACTCGACGAATATGTACTGTAAAGGTAAACCCCTAATTTTAGGCTTTCCACCCCCTATAATCTCCTGAAGAACTTTGAGGCTGACCTTCCATCAACCTCCGAACCCTAAGAACATATGTGTTAAACCCTAATCCACATTCTCTTTATTTTGTGAGTAAGAGTGACTTATGGAGCTTGAAATGAGAGAAATATTTAGAAGAACAAGAAGATGTAGCAAACCAAGCCTTCACTCTTGAGCTTAACCATCTTGTGGACTGTGGTAAGTCTTCAAGATTCAATTTTTATCTTAGAATATCTATAGATCTTGAGTTTACTCTTGATTTCCTATCATTCTATTGATTGCGTGCATGAGGTTCATAAAGTTTGCTACTTTATGGATCTCCAGGGTAAAATAGTCCCAAGGTAGGCTAGATCTAGCTTTTGATCAAGCAAGGATACCATGCAAGCATTTTTAGAGGATATTTCCAAATTTTGGCCATTTTAACTTAAAGACATGCATTGGACATACATATCCATAAAGCCTTAACTTTTGGAACGTTTGAGGACTAGAAACTCCTCTGGAAAGGAGGGATTCCAGATCCCAAAAGTTTTGGGAATGCATGGCAAGACTTTTGAGCTTTCCAACCTTGGATAAGGACCTTAAAGCATTTGGAGTGGTTATAGAGGGTAAAGTTGGAAACTTTATCCCTCTGGACACCTTAGGCTTTCAGATCTAAGCCCTGGAGTCCCTAAATTCGGTGAATCATCATAATAAGCAAATAGGTATGGGGACTCGACGAGTCGCCCTAGCAACTCGATGAGTCGGATTGGGTTTCTCCATCTTCTGGATAGCAAGTGAAATCGTCGAGTTGGTGAAACAACTCGGTGAGTTGGCTTGGGCTTGTTCAGGTTTTCTGGACTCCATAGGAACTCAACAAGTTGCTATATGGACTCGATGAGTTGGGGTCAACATGGACTGTTGACCTTGACATTGACCAGAGTTGACTTTGAGGGTAATTATAGGATTATGACAAGTTAATCTTATGATGCTTTTAGGAAGTTAAGTTGGAGCTACACATTGGGACTTATGAATCTTATCTTGTCATCACAACATTCATGAGAGGTGAGTCTCCTCATCATACCAATAGGTCGAAGGCACCAAGGTCGGCCCATTTTGTGTGATATGTGGCATACTGATTGTGATTGTAGAGATACGTGTTATGATAGTTAGTTATGTTAGTGATTTGCTATCTATATGTGTTTCTTTCCAAGAAGACCATGGGGGGAGCCCATGGCACTCTAATGTAAGACCATATGGGGGATCCCTTGGCTTTTCAAGTAAAGACCATGGGGGGGGGGGCATGGCACATAGGTGTAAGACCATGTGGGGGAGCCTATGGCTTACCAGTTAAAGAGCATTGGAGGAGCTCATGACACTTAGGTATAAGACCATGTGGGGTAGCCCATGGCATCATAGAAGAAGACCTTAGGAGGAGCCCAAGACATCCTTATTTGTTTTATGCATGGCTTATGTGATATGTGTAGCTTTTATGGCTAATATGATATGTGTTATGTGGATTGTATGTGTGGTATGCTCTGGGGAACTCACTAAGCATTAGCTTACAGTTTGTGGATTTGTTTTAGGTACATCTGAGCCTAAGGGCAAGGGTAAGGCTTAATGGCACGGTGTGCACTATCCCATGCATTTTCTTATGGGACATTTTGATGATTTGAAATAAAATTTTACTTAATATGAATTTGAAAAAAATTGTATTAAGGATTTCTTGTTTTGTGGATAGTGTTTTGGTTAATAAAAAATGAAAACTTTCGTTTGAAAATTGGGTTGTTACACCTTATGAAAATCTACTTATTTCACTTTTGTGTAACTGATGAACGAGTACAATATGTAAACAATGTAAGATTGTATTTTCAATTTATGTCACTTGTAATGCTATGTTTCATTCATATTCAATTGTTGTGGTACTATACAATGATGTCATTCTCCCCGGGACATTTCCACTGTCCTGGTTCGGGGGTGTGATAATATATATGTCTCATCTTCACTTCTAGACAATCCAAACTCTTTGAGTTTCTCGTAGTAACAAAGATTCCAACTATGAGATGTTTGTTTCAATATATATATATATATATATATATATATATATATATATATATATATATATATATATATATAGCAATTTTTCAAGCTTACACACACTATGAAGAAATTTGGCATGGACAAAACCTTTTGGCTGGTTCATGTAGACATCATCCATTAACTTCCCATTTTGGAAAGAAGTTTTAACATCCATTTTCCATAACACATAATCATGAAAGGCTGCAATAGGAAGGATTATCCTAAAATATATAATCTTAGCTAGTAGTAAGAAGGTCACATCATAGTCAATCCCTTGGATTTGAGTAAAGCACTATAAAACCATCCCGGCTTTAAAGGTATGTACTTTCACATCCATGTCGGTATTCTTCTAGAAGATCCATTTTCACCCCACTATCTCTCGACTAAGTACATGATTAACCAAGTTTCGTACTTGATTATCATACATGGACTGAATCTCACTATCCATTGCCTCTTTCCATTTGGTAGCGTCAAGGCATGTCATTGATTCCTTGTAGTTAGCAGGTCCGTCCAAATTCACTAGTGCATTATCACTGATAAACATGTCTCCATCTGTAGTTATATAAAAGCCATAAAACTCAGGTGGCATGGTAACTCTACTGGATCGATAAAGAGGTAATGAATTCTTAGTGGGTTCAACTAGAATCTCATCCTGAAGTTGAGTGCTAGTGTAGTCTAAGGTTCCTTCATTGGATGACTCTGGAATTTCTTCCAAGTAAATTCCACTTCTACTATCCACTTTGAATATGAGCTTTCTTTCACGAAAGACTCCCCTTCGAGCTACAAAGACCACGTTCTCACTCGGTCTGTAGAGAAGGTATCTAAAGAATTTATGTTGGTTACTAATGAAAATGCACTTCTTGGCTCTAGGTTCAAGCTTTATGAACCAATTCCACAGTCCTTAAGGTAGTGGTTGAACTCGATACTAAGTTATTTTCCACCTTTATCAGATCGAAACACCTTTATCTTTTTGTCCAATAGATTCTCGACTTCATGCTTAAACTCCTTGAACCATTCAAAAGTTTTTTGTTTTTGTTTGATCAAGTAAATATACCCTTATCTTCTATAATCATCTGTAAATGTCACATAGTATCAATTAGTATGCCTTGTGGCAGATTTGAATGACCCACATACATTTGTATGGATAAGATTTAATAGCCAATCACCTATTTCACATGTTCCAGTGAGCAGTTATTTCTTCATATTTCCCAATAAACAAGCCTCACATTCATCATCTGACCTTATTTCAAATAATTCCAACACTCTAACCTTTTGAAGATGGGTGATACGTTTCTTGTTTTTATGTCCCATACAACAATGCCACAAGTATTCTTTATCTACACTATTAGAAAAATGAAGATGGAATACATTATTCCCAAACATGGCAACACATATGATAGTTTCATACACGAAATTACAAGGAAAATCTTTGAATATATAAATATCATTCATATAAACCAAAATAGATCCAATGTCATTGCTAAATGAAAAGCGATATCCTTGTCTAAATAAAACATGAAACGAAATAACATTACTAGTAATATCTGAAGCATAAAGACCATTAACAAAATCAACTATAACACCATGATCAAGCACAAGTCTAAAAGTTCCGATCTTGATAACTGGTGAAGTAGGCCTATTCCCCATGACTAGGTTCAAGATTCCATGCTTCACTTCCTCACTTTCTTTTAAACCCTAAAAATCAAAATAAATATCGAAACCACATCCTATATCAAGGATCCAAGAATGAGAAAGTTGTGTGCTATTGATTTGGATAGTTTAAATACCTGAAGGAGACTTGAGTTTTCCTTCTTTCAACTCTTTAATGTTCTTTGGCCAACTTCTCTTCCAATGCCCCTTTCATTATAGTGAAAGCAGGTGGCCTCTTTCAGATCGCTGACAGTTGGAATATCATGATGGGCTCTCCCCTTTTATCCATTACCGGCCACTCCATCATGGGCTTTCCCTTTCCAATTAGGTTGGTCGTTTGTAGAAGGGACATGAATCTTCTTCATTCCCTATTCAGAAGTTTGCAACAAGTTGTGAAGTTACGTGAATTTGGTATCTATGTTGTTTGAATAATAGATCAAAATGAACTAATTATAACTAGCGGGTTAGGATTTAAGGATAATGTCAATAACCAACTCCTTATCAAATTTTGCATTGAGTTTTTCCAACCTCTACACATATCTCTACATCTTTTGCATATGAGCGCATGGAGATTCCCCTTCCTTTATGTTACATGCCATTGGTAATTGACGACCTCATAGTGTTCCTGTATTGCCTTCTTGTGAAACTTTTCAACAAGATCTACGTCCATTTCAAATGAGCACTACTCATCATAGAACTATTGTAAGTCACATAGCATGGTTATAATCATGATGCAAGTGACCTTAGTGGCATTGTCAGTATGTTCTTTTTGAAGACCTAATTCTTTAGGAGTAGTAGTCAACTCATCATCCTCGGGAAGGGGGTTCTGTAGAGCATAATATTTTTTCTCATAACAGAGAGTTGTCTTCAAGTTTCTCGTCCATTGCATGTAGTTTAGACCAATGAGCTTTTCCACTGGTAGAATTGATAAGAGTGTGAATATTGAATTTGGAGTAGAGTTTTGAGCAACAAAATTTTCACCATTTCCAAACATCTTTTGAAAGAGAAATTTTTAGTTAGTTGATGTATGTCCTTAATATTTTAACCCAAATTAATATTCAAGGATAGGATCCTAAATACAATTCAATATGAGATGGGAGATGTTGTAATTCGATTTATAAATTTATTTAGGTAAGCATAATTCCAATTTTAATTTAATCTGACATTCCTATATCTTTTGAGATTCATGGATTCCTGTCAATGGCATGTTTAATCTTAGATTATGCTCTTCTAATTGTGACTAGGACACTCGAGGATAACAAACAAGATGTGAGTAGCCATACAAATGTGCATGGCCTTTTTGAGGTTATATGTGATCTCACATTGATGAGCTTGTGAACCACACACTCTCCATCAGCAATCATAAAATGAATTACGTACCATCGTTTCTACTTTGTTATCCAGTATTATTGTGCTAATTAACCACACATGCTCCACTAAAGAAAAACAAAGAAATAATATGCGTTTTCATGGATATAGCTTACATTTCACATTTTTCCTAAAGTAACTAGAGTGAGATTTTGAAAATGTTCTAGTACTTTGTAAAATATAATTTTAATCCTTTTATGTCATATCAAACCCATTCAAATAACGAACCTCCACCACACAAAGGAGAAACGGCTAAAACGGACACCCATTCAACAATTATTTTATATGTTGTTCTCTTATACCCCTCTTATAGTAAGGCTTCGTGAATGAGGCTTACTATTGAATCGAACGACTTTTCTTATACATTTAGTAATAAATTTTTTATACATATGTATATATGT
This sequence comes from Lactuca saligna, assembly GCF_052625555.1. Lineage (NCBI taxonomy): Eukaryota > Viridiplantae > Streptophyta > Magnoliopsida > Asterales > Asteraceae > Lactuca > Lactuca saligna. The sequence goes on along the minus strand of NC_136421.1, from coordinate 109,356,224 downwards.
ATTATAAACAATTTAAAATCTTCAACATTTAAAATTAAGTTTTAATTAACTATTAATTAATTAATCTATTTTAAAGAAGTTAATGATTTATCTTTATCCTTAAATTAATTAATTAAATAAATTAATGAAATCATCTACCAACTATGGATTTGATATATATCCCTTTAATTAATCATTTAATTAAACATATTATTATAATTCATATGGGTAATTTATTTTAATTATCTTATAACTAAAATATAGGGTTTCCATATTTATCTCCTTAAAAATCAAATTAAGGGTTGTAATCATATAAGGAATGTAAAAATCGTATATTTAATAGAACCAAAACTGGGTAATGATTAAATAACAACCTACTAATAACATAAAGCAGAAAAATGAGCTGAAAAACGACAACCTGAAAAGCACAGTGTGCCATTTTCAATTTGTTTTTGTTTTTTCAATTCATCTAATGCAAAATACAAATTAGAAAATCTTTCTCTGATACCACTGATGAGTTTTATAGGTTATAAAATTCATGTACATACATAAAATAATACTTAACAACTAAGGGGTACATGCAGCCAATATGGATCTATTTCTTCACATTTAAAGACAACATATTATGAACTATAAACTCTGGAAGAACCCTACTATAATCAAAATTATAAGGTTTAGGGTTACATACCTTTTGAATTGTTATTGAAATGCATTCTTTGATTCCTTCCTTGTATATCTCTAGAAAGCAAGCAACAAAACTATGATGCCTCTAATGGCACTCAAATCTAGAAACTAGATCACTAGAGAAGAGAGATAAAGGAGAAAGGGGAAGAACTTTTGGCTAGGGATCTCTTGAAGAAGTGCCCGAAAATTTGAAGCCCTATGATCCTTTTAAAGAGCTCCAGGAAAACCCTAGAAAGCCTTGATTGTCCTTTAAGGTACCTCATGCTAGGTGGTTTCTAGAATCTCTCATTTTCTTAACAATTAAGAAATTACATAGTATCCCTTACACTTCTAATTAATTCCACCTGATCCCAAATTAATTCCAAATTAACTCTGTTTAATTCGCAATCAATTTAATCTATTTCTAATTAATTTATTAATCATATAACAAACTAATAAATTATTTCCTCTCTATTCAAATATCATTCTAATCAGTTTCTTGTTGTGAGGGCAACCCAAAAAGAACTTTGTTTCTAATTGCAAGTTTATACCAATTTATTTATGAACTTAGGCACCTTAATCCAACATTCTTACCATTAAAATAGTATGGGACTGAAAACCCTGTGTGTCTCACTAGGTCCCCAAACCTGAACAACTCAAATTATATGCATCATAGGTAGTGGTGTTAAAGGGTATTAGAGCATGATTAGGATGTCGTGTCAATAAGGTGACATCATGCAATAGCATTCACGCTTGTTAGATATTCATGATTTAACTTATGATGTGTATAATTTTTTCTGGGTATTTAGTGTTGTGTATTTATGGTCTTTTGTATAGTCTATTTTGTATTCAGGTTGAGCTTGTCCACATGTCATTTAATTATTAGGGTTTAGCTATTTAAGGTGCATGCATGCACCGTATCTTGTAATCGTCTAATAATACTATAAACCCTACACGGCCTCTACATTATAAGTTCTTTGTTGATCTATTTTGATGATGTGGCTTTTAATCATTCAACACATATTTGATCTTCACTCGGTGTCTTTTGATTACTTTACCTATTAAACCTAATCGATCTTACAAGTTTTTATTTCTATCAATTTTGACATCCTTAGGGTTTTGTATTTTTAAACAACATCATTACTTAAGACATTTTAATAAAATGAGAGAATTTCTGCATAAAAAGATAACATGATTTTAAAAAGCATAAAGAAACGTTTTTCTGGGTTTTGGAATATATGGGATGTAATAGTTAGTATCAGACCATTAAAATAAGTGAACTAGAAACAGTGATTGCTTCTATACTTAAACTTAGAATGCTAGGTGATGAAGATGATGTGTGAGTCTAATTTTACTTTACTTTGTATAATTAAAATAGTATTATATAGACACAAGCACTCGAATACTTTAGGGTAAACACCATACATGTTATTATGTGACAATAGATTTATTGTATAGCATGCTTTAGGTTGTGTACTTCTATTATTTAAGAATGTATAGATACTTTAGGAGAGATTCCTTATATGTTTAACATCCTCAAAAATACTAAGTAATAATTTTTCATATTTTAAGTCAACCAAAACCATCATTCATCCATTTCAAAAACCAATCAAGTTTGACAGTATTGAAAATAGTGATGAGTTTTGGGCACTATAACATCCTTATGGTGAATATACAACCCTAATGCTTTGGATCTAAGTTTTCACTAGTTATACATGCAATATTCTTTTTCGAAAGCATGAACCCTAACTAGCATACAAATTTGATATTTGAATCATAAAAAAACTAGTTAGATGATTACCTCTTGTAGCTTGTAGAAGTTGGCCTTTCAAGAGCGTAGCACCTCAAGTGTGATGCGTCAAATGTTTCAAAAAACACCACCAACAATTGGATGACAATGAGAGAGAGCCTGGAGCACCAAAAATTGGCTATATCCTCTTAGAATACTCTTGGTGCCATTTTAGGGGCTTAGAGGTTACATATATAGTGGAGAATTTCAAGAGTCACTCGTAAACCGTAATTCTTAAACTTAGGATTATTATCCAACAATTGATGTGGACTAACACTTCATGGACTATCTCATAAGCTTAGTCCATCACAAATCAATCATGGATCATTATCTCAAAACATATGTACCACTGATTTACATAATCATTCCCTATTAATTTAATTAGTCTCTTTTGATCACTAAATTAACTCCAAATTAATTCTTGATCAATACTAATTAAATAACATGATTTCTCAATTAATATATTATACGTATAATATATTAATAAATCATAAATATCCTCTTTCTGAAATATCCATCCTATTGAATTGTTCTACTGAATGCAACCCAAAATGGACCATGCTACTATGAGTCATGTACATACCAATTATAATCATGGGCTTAGATACCAAATCCAACAAATAGTTGTCAGAGTACAAATCAAAATCATAGAATGCAGAACACTTATGGATGTTGTGAAATCATGTTGGGACCTTCCCCTTCGATCCAAAGGTACCTGAAACCATAAACATAAACTATAACCACTAGCTTAGTGAGTTCCTCTAAATACCACATACCATACATACAACGGGCTCTGCCCAGTATAAATATGTTAATAACAAGCAATGTTCCTTGTCCAAACATACATACAAATACATAAAATACATGCAAGAGTTACATAGATAACTATCATTATTTATACATAAACCCAGTGGGCCAGCCTTGGTGCCTTCAACCTACAAATACTATAAGGAGACTCACCTCAAACTGAAGATATCTAAATCACACACACACACGGTTGCTACAAAGGCTCCTCACACTAAGCATATCTGAAACCAACCCCACTTCATAATTAGGGTAATAAACCTTAATCAAAGGTCTACAACATATTCTCTATTACTAAGGGCAAAAGACCATTTTACCCTTCCAAGGCTAAACCCAACCAAACATGGCCAAAGGCCTAAAAATGGCCCATGACCATTTCTTGGAGTACATCATGTGTACTCTCTTCTTACACCCTGGTACTGAGTTACCACTAAGAAGAAAACGTGGCAAAGCTCCTTACGCCTAGAGTACCCTAAGGTTACGTCCTGTATAACCCCTCTGATGCCAAATTTCATTTTAAGATCTTAATACCTAAAGACTAAACGTCCTAATCACAAATATTAATCTTGTGAAGGATTTAACTTATAATGTCGTTAACTTTAATTTTTTATTGGGATTAAGGGAGCCTAATACCAAATCCTAAGTCTATAACACTCTTTAATAGCGTCAAACGCTCTTATGATGAGAAATAGCAACACAAACTTCCTTTTTATGACATAAAATCATCAAAAACCACCTAAAGTGAGAAACTTCGGATATACAGTAGCTTTTACTCCCAAAAACCAAATCCATGGGACCAAAAGCATGTAAATCTCTAAGCTAGTCTAGATCTAAGCCATAGAAAAATAAAGGTGAGAAATTTGTACATCTAGAAGATTGAAAAAGTGATGAAGTCCCTATATCTTCAAGTGTTAGCCACAACAGTTCTCAAAGAAACACTTCCACTCCTTTACTAAGCACCGATAACACACAAAAGAGGTACACAATCAAATATTAGGGTTTATAGCACTAGTTGAGGGGATGGAGGCTGAACATGGAGAGGCTTCAAGGGACTTAAGGTCCTTAAATAGGGGCTCAAGCCTAAAATTAAGAGTTAGGGGTTTGGATGAGTATGCCATGTGTACTCCATACGTACACCCAACATACCCGAAGAAGTTTGTGTTCCATCTTAAATAACATATACCCAATGTACGCATCAGGTATGCCAAACATAAGGACTAATTTTGCAAGAAAATTAATAATTGGGGTTGATATGAAAATACATAGAAATTGGTGTTACAACCCTCCCCAACTTATGTTAGAGTTCGTCCTTGAAGTCCACCCCTATATATAAATTGAGATAATACTCCTTTATTTCCGTATCAGGCTATAATGTCCACTCAGAGCCTTTCTGGTGCTGCCATTTCATCTTCACCAAGTTGACCATGTTGTATCATAGATTCATCGTGTTCTTATCGATTATCACGATTGGTCTCTCTATCTAGTATAGGTGCTCTACCACCTGATTATCCTCCAATAGAAACATTGTGGAGTCATCGACTAAACACTTCCATAGCTGAGAAATGTGAAAAGTGTTGTGAATCTGATTGAGCTCCTTCAGTAGGTCCAATCGGTATGCAACCCTTCCCACCCGGGCAATTACCCTAAAACGACCAGTATATCTAGGGTCCAACTTGCCCTGCTTCTTGAACTGGATGACACCTTTCCAAGGTGACACATTTAGGAGTACTATATATATATATATATATATATATATATATATATATATATATATATATATACTGATTTGAAACTCCAAATCAAATCAACACCTATCAGCATAAGTCTTCTATCAGCTCTGCATGGTCTTAAATCTCCTGCCCACTTGTTGGATAACTCGGTAGTCTGGAGCAGCACCTTTGTGCTACCCAATAACTTGCTAACCGACCTCACCAAAAAAATCAGGGTCCAAAACTTCCTTGTGTTGAGCGTCTCAAAAAGAGGTTGATCAATAGTACGATGATCGTTGTTGTGAGAAAACTTAACTAATGGAAAATATGCATCCCAACTACCACCAAAATTCAACACATATGGCCAAAGCATATCCTCCAGAGTCTAAATAGTCCGCTCACTCTTTCCATCAGCATGCGGATAAAAAGCCATACTGAAATGAAGTCGAGTAGCTAACTCCTCATGGAATTTCTTCCAGATTTTGGAAGTGAAGCGTACATCCCGATTTGAAACTATTGATACTAGAACCCCATATCATGCCACAACCTCCTGGATATAAACATCTGCCAGTTTCTCTACAAAGATGGTCTCTTGAATATGAATGAAATGAAAACTCTTGGTTAATCAATCCACAATGACCAAAATTCAATCCACCCTTCGCGTTGTGCGCGGTAGCTTTGTGATCAAATCTATCATGATATGTTCCCATTTATAGATGGGAATACCCAACGTCTCTTTCTTTAATTGAGGTTTCTGATTCTCATCCTTGATGTTTCTATAAGTCAAGCATCTCTACACATACCTGGAGACATCCTATTTTATGTAGGGCCACCAATAATCAAGTCTGAAGTCTCAATACATCTTAGTCGCACCTAGATGAATAGAAAACTTTGATTTATGCCCCTCCTCCATCAGAATTTTTCATGTACCCCTGAAATATGGAACCCAAACTCTCTATTGTATGATAAACAATTCATGGCTATCATTATCAAAAGAGGACACCTAATTCACTATGTAGTCGCTCTTCCGGTCTTCCTCCTTTATAACCTCATCTTGAGCCCTACGATTCTGCTCCATGAGTGGCCTGATCACTATCATCCTTAAACACAATTCCCTGATAAGGATACCAACTGTCTTGTTCCTAAAAGCATCGGCCACCACATTGGCTTTCCTAATGTGATAAAGGATCTCACAATCATAATTCTCCATCACATCGAGCCACCTGCATTGCCTTATTTTCAGATTTGGCTGATCCATCAAGTGCCTCAAACTCTTGTGGTTCGTGTAAATGATTCAACGAACCTCGTACAAGTAATGATGCCAAATATTAAGGGCAAAAACCACAATCCCTAGCTCCAAAACATGAGTAGGATAACTTAGCTCATGAGGCTTCAGCTGCCTTGAAGCATAAGCTATCACACAAATCCTCTACATCAACACTATATCCAATCCTGAAATCGAGGCATCACAATATAATATGAAATCATCCACACCTTCTGTATGGATTAAATTGGAGCTTCACATAACTTCTTCCTCAATCTCTCAAACGCCGCCTACTACTCAGGCACCCAACAAAAACTAGCTGACTTTTTTGTTAACCTGTTCAATGGAACTGTGATCCTGGAGAAATTCTCACATCCGATGGTACCCCGACTAAATCAAGGAAACTCCAAATCTTGGATAGAGACTGTGGAACCTCCCACTGGATTATGACCTCAATCTTGGCTGGATCAACTAATATACACTTCTAATTGACGAGGTGCATGCATCTCGCGTAACTAGAATTAGTACTTGGAGAAATTATCATAAACCCTATCCTTCCTCAAAGTCTCCATAATTTATCACAGATGCTCCTCATGCTACTCTTTGGTCTTAGAATATACAAAGATATCATCAATGGAAACAATCACCGACTGATCCATCATCAATCTTCAAACCCTGTTCATGAGGTCCATGAATATTGTAGGTATTGTGGTGACCGTAAAAGGCATCACCACAAACTTTGGATGACCATAACAAGTTTTGAATTCTATCTTTTGAATTTCCTCATCCCAAAATCTCATTTGATGGTAGCCTAAATATATATCTTTCTTGGAGAACCAAGATGCACCCTGAAATAGGTCGAAAAAATCATTTATTCTCGAAAGCGGATAACGGTTCTTCACCTTTAACTTGTTCAACTCCCGGTAGTTAATGAACATCCTTTGGGAACCATCTTTCTTCTATACAAATAGAATCGATGCTCCCCAGGGTGATCTACTCGATCTGATAAACCTTTTTTCTAACAACTCTTGCAGTTTTGTAGACAAATCCTACATCTCTGGTGGTTCTAATTGATAAGTTCCCTTGGATATTGGAGCCACACCTGGAACCAGATCAATAAGAAACTCAACCTACCTCTCCGGAGGCACTCCAGGAAAATCCTCTAGGAACATGTCAAAATATTCCCGAACAATTGGCACATCATCAATCTTCCTGTTCCACTCCTCTCCTCTCTGGTATCCAACACATAAGCCACAAAACTAGAACAACCATGTTGAAGATACCTCCTAGCTCTTACAGTTGAGTAGAGAGTTGGCCCTCACTGAGCACGATCACCACATATGACTAGTTCTCCCCACTTGGGGTTCAAACCCAGACTAACTAGTCCTCATAATAATTCATTTTTCCATTAGTGCTAAACCAATCCACACCCACGATAACCTTGCTCTCGCACAGATGGATAGGAACCAAATCAATCGGATACCGCTCGCTAAATTACTCCAGTACATAACCCTAATGAACACTTGATACTCGTATGGGACGATTGTCGGTGATCGCCACCTCCAATGAATACTCAAGCTCCCTTGGAGCATAACCAAATCTCTTGCTGAGCGCAAGGGATACAAACGATCGATGGTGCCCAAATAAAAAAGAACTAAAGCTAGAACACCGTTCAGTAGGAATGTCCCTACTTAACATCATGAATATAATAAGAATAAACATCAATGAAATAAATGAGATAAGGATAAGATACATACTTGTAACCACATTTGGTGCTGCACAAGCCTCCAGGGCTATCAGCTGGAAGCTTGGCTCCTCACAACTGGCACATCCGCCTTGCCTTCGATGCTGTTAGTGATCCTTAATCTTGCTAGAGCGAGTACTGAAAGAAGTCCTACTAACCTCGGCTAATTGGCCCTTTTGTTCCCCGTATGGTTTCATTAAAAGAAAATCATATCATATACTTTAGTGGTGGTGGTAGTGGCGGTGCAATCCATGCTATAGTGACCAAAACCACCCACCTTGCAAGCCTCATTATGTGCCTTGTTGTGCTAGCACAAAGTCTCCGAACCTACTGGACCCTCAATCGAGAAGTAAAACTCTTGGAATTCTTCCCTTAGCCCTCTAATATCTTATCCTGAACCGGATTCCTCTTTCTTATTGTCTCTAGATCAATCTCCCGCTTATGACCCCGATCTATCCTCAAATGTACTAAAGTCAGACGTGCTCATAGACTTCCGTGTCTCATCTTTGAGCATATCATGGTACCTAGCCTTCTTCAACTCCTCATCTGCCACATACTATGGAACCATCAAATCTCTCTCCTAGAACATGGTAATGATCTCTGCTACAAACTTATTTGTCGGACAGAAATCCAAAAATTCTCTCGCCAGCTACTGAACCTCAATTATTGGTGTAAAATCAACCTTAAACCTCGTAACAAATTCATCCCAAGTAATCGCTTCAACAGTCATGCATCCCAAGGCATGGCCTACCTCATCCTACCAATCACATGCTCTATCTTTCAGAATACAAGATGTGAATTTGACATTTGCCTCCTCGGTACATGATCTAGTATAGAAAGTGTTTGTAATGTCTACTAACCATTACATGCTAACAATGGGGTCGTTCTTTCTTGAAGAACTCAGGAGCCTTAAATACACAAGACTCTCGAAAAGTATGAGAGAATGCACCCACCATAGCCACAATCTTAGTACGGAATGTGACCAGATGCTCATCCGGGATCTCGATATTGCCATCCTTGATCATACCAAAATATTATAGGAGTATTCTCATAATACCGTGGGTAATCTAAGACGAAATGAACTCTCGCATCTGATGATCCAAGAGTTCGACTCTAGAAACCGAAACCAATCCCTCACCAGGGCCTAAAACACTTCAAGTGACCACCGTACTCAAAATAAAAAAAAAAATGAAAAACATCAAAAAAACATTCAAAGAATCTCAAAACATGCGTGTTTCTTAGTATCCTTGTGAATCCACTTGATTCGAGTATGTATCTTGTTGTAAAACCCACCTCTGGCACGTATCACAATATTGTCCGCTTTGGGCCACTCGGCACGAGGACTTCCCAGGGGGTCACCCATCCCGGTACTACTCCCGCCCGAGCACGCTTAACTGCAGAGTTCTTATGGGATCTGCTGCCCTCACGGCTTTAAAACGCGTTGTGACAAGGAAGGTATCCACACCCCTTATAAGGAGATGTTTTGTTCTCCTTCCAAGCCGATGTAGGATCAGGTGCAACCCACCTTCACCCCCCATTATAGGGTTCGACGTCCCTGTCAAACACATCGACCCGTGCCCTAGCTCTGATACCATTTGTAACACCCCCCTCTGGCACGTATCACAATATTGTCCGCTTTGGGCCACTCGGCACGAGGATTTCCCAGGGGGTCACCCATCCCGGTACTACTCCCGCCCGAGCACGCTTAACTGCAGAGTTCTTATGGGATCTGCTGTCCTCACGGCTTTAAAACGCGTTGTGACAAGGAAGGTATCCACACCCCTTATAAGTAGATGTTTCGTTCTCCTTCCAAGCCGATGTAGGATCAGGTGCAACCCACCTTCACCCCCCATTATAGCGTTCGACGTCCTTGTCGAACACATCGACCCGTGCCGTAGCTCTGATACCATTTGTAACACCCCCATCTGGCACGTATCACAATATTGTCCGCTTTGGGCCACTCGGCACGAGGACTTCCCAGGGGGTCACCCATCCCAGTACTACTCCCGCCCGAGCACGCTTAACTGCAGAGTTCTTATGGGATCTGCTGCCCTCACGGCTTTAAAACGCGTTGTGATAGGGAAGGTATCCACACCCCTTATAAGGAATGCTTAGTTCTCCTTTCCAGCCGATGTGGGCTCAGATCTAACCCACTTTCACCCCCATTATAGGGTTCGACGTCCCTGTCGAACACATCGACCCGTGCCCTAGCTCTGATACCATTTGTAACACCCCCATCTGGCACGTATCACAATATTGTCCGCTTTGGGCCACTCGGCACGAGGACTTCCCAGGGGGTCACCCATCCCGGTACTACTCCCGCCCGAGCACGCTTAACTGCAGAGTTCTTATGGGATCTACTGCCCTCACGGCTTTAAAACGCGTTGTGACAAGGAAGGTATCCACACCCCTTATAATTCGAGTATGTATCTTGTGCTTCTAGTATTACGGGCATAATATTACCATTCACACTTATCCATACTTTCCTCAAGAGTCATCCCGATTCCTATAAGTTACTTCCTTATTATCAAACATTCGCCCTTCCTACTAACAATGCATCTGCCAAGCTATCATACTTTGTAGGTTATCCTAGGATTCCCTTCACACATGTCTTCGTCATCAGCTACAAAAGAAAATCCCATAAACTTGGACTAACTACCTTACAAATACAATCCCAAAAACTTCGACTAACTACCTTACATCTGCCAAGCTATCATAAACTTTGTGCTCTTTGATTGCAAGGTGTCACACTACAATGGTTGGAATCTAACAAGAGTTACACAATAGAGTTAAACCTAGCCTTTTTAAATTATCTAACTTCTGTAACATGTAACCTAGCATATTCACTTGATAGTTAATTGGTATTAGCGGTGGTCTCTAAAATCACAAAGAAAGTAGTATTTTTGCATGGAATGCTAAACCAGAGTACAACCTAATATGGTCACCCTATCTAAATATCTACAATCCATACTAGTATGTCGTTCACAAACATACAAAGGCATCTCTCCTGGAATTCTATCATGTAAAACCGAGCATATCCTTAGCCGTAATCTAACATGCTATACATATATACACATACTAAAACAAGTAACATGTAAGGGTACTTTAGGAAATACTTGAGCTTGGCAAATTACACGCATCACACCCCTTTTTTTATAAAAATCTCTAAGAAAAATAGTTTCTTTTTACCAATTCCTCACTTTGAGTTCAGACACTCCCGAGAGTGTGTCTGAATCTCTCAAACCAAGGCTCTAATATCAAGTTGTACCATCCACTGTTGTAAAAATCCCGACTAGGTCCCGATTAATCTCTGATTAATCCCTAGGCGCTACTCGACCGATTAGAGGGCACCTAGCGATTAATCCTTCCATACATAATGAGTGAAACATTATAAAACGATGAATTTTAACATTTTGAAGAAATTTTATCTCAATGGAAACTATTTGAGGCATGATTAGTGTTTTATTAATCATATTAACCTACTTTGTTATCAAATTAATGGTATTTACGAACTTTGATATGATATTAGTCATATATATTTTTTTCTAAAATTCAACAAATTAGCAATTAATGGTACCCAATTAATCTCCGCCTAGCCGATTAATCCCTTGACCCCAGTCCACCGACTAGCTAACGTCGAGCGATTTTTGCAACCTTGGTACCATCCCAAAAATACTATGTAATTTTTTTTTCATATATTAAGTCAACAAATATCATCAGTCATCCATTTTAAAAACCAATCAAGTTTAACAATGTAGAAAATAGTTATCGTCGTACAAATTAAAATCATAGAATGCAGAATAATGGTGGATGTTGTGTGATCATGTCAGGCCCTTCCCCTTTGAACCAAAGGCACCTAAAACCATAAAAATAAATTAAAATGAAAAGGCTTAGTGAGTTCCCTAAAATAGCCCATACCATACATACAATGGGCCCTGCATATTATTAGGACCTGCCCAGCATCGGGCCCTACTTGTTGCAGATATGTTAATAACAAGAAATAGGCCTCGCCCAAACATACATACAAGTATATATAATACATAAAAGAGTCACACAAACATCTAGCATCATATAAACATAAAGCAAGTGACCGTCCTTGATGCCTTCGACCTGCAAATACTGTGAGGAGACTCACCTCAAACAAAAGACATCTAAATCACACACGCACAGTTGCTACAAAGGATCCTCATACTGAACATATCTGAAACCAACCGTGGTTAATAATTTGGGTAATAACCCATAATGAAAGGTCCACAACATATTCTCTCTTAGTAAGGATAAAAGACCATTATACCCTTCCAAGGCTAAACCCAACCGAACATGGCCCAAGGCACAACAATGGCCCAAGGGAATTTATGGGAGTATGACATGCGTACTCTCTTCTTATGCCCTACATACTGAGTTACCACCAAGAAGGAAACAAATAAAAACTCATTAAAACTTGTGCACCATACGGTTACACCCAACGTAACGCCTTTGATGCTCAATCAAATTTTAAGCTCATAATAACTAAAGACTAAATTTCGAACATAAAAATATTAATCTTGGAAAGGTCTTAATTGATAAAGTCTTCAAATTTAAGCTTTTAGATGGCTTAATGGAGCCCAAAACTAAACCATAAGTCCATAACACTCTTTAATTACCTCAAACTCTAGCATGAGTGAGAAATAGCATTAAAGACTTCATTTTATGATTTAAGATCCTTAGAAACAACATAAAGTGAAAAACTTGAGCTCTTGAGTATCTTTTACTTACAAGAACCAAATCCATAGGAGCAAAAGCATGCAAATCTCTAAGCTATTATCGATCTAAGCCAAAGATCCATAAAGGTGAGAGCTTTATACCTCTTGAAGCTTGTAAAGGTGATGCAGGCCATAGATCTTCAATATTTTTCCACAACACTCCTCAAAGAAACACTTCTACTCCTTGACTATGAACCCAGAACACATAAAAGAGGATAACACAAGCTAATCAAGGATTAGGATTTTTAAACACTGCTTGGGGAGGATGGAGGCTGAAAACGGAGAGGCCTCAACGGACTTAAGGTCCTTTAATGGGGGTTTAACCCTAAAACTTATGGTCTGGGATCTACATGAGTACGCCCTATGTACAACTTACATTTGTCCATCATACTCGATGAAGACCACATTCTATCTTAAATGAGCTACGCCCAGTGTACACATCAAGTACGCAATGCGTAGGGACCAATTTTGCAAGAAAATTAATAATTGAGTAGGAAATAAAAATACCTGCAAATAGGTGTTTAAATATGATATTATGTGTTAACTAAATTGTGTTATACAAAGCCTTTGGTTATGTTCCTTGACTGTTGTTACTTGAAAAGATTAATGGTCTATTGCCTACCTTAATTTGGGAAAATTGGATTTTATGTGTTCAATTATTTTATTAGAACCGCTATGTAACTTCTCAGGGTGATAAGAAGACTTGCATAACTTATTGATTATTATATATTCATTGATACTTAATGTCGTTAACTTTTAGAAAGCATACTAGTATATCAGACGTGAAAATGTGTGACCGAGAACCAAAAGATTTCCATGAGTTGTTGATACAAACAGAAGGAAGTAGTTGGTGGAGAATGGTACCCATCGTTACAACATAGTTAGAATAATTAGTAATGTTACTGTTAATAGTGGTGTCCTTCTGGGTTACATGCAATGATAGAAATTAGCACTAAATGACATGGGAATTTAATAGGGACTTGATTTATTAGTTAATTAACATTCTTTAATTTATTAAATGATATCTAGAAGTTTTGGAATGTTATAGGATAAAGTTAGTTAATTAAAGTAGTCAAATAATTACCAAGTGTATGGATAATTATTAAGTGACTAGATAATTATCTTTTAGGTATTTATATCCGTTCCTATACATAGAGAGGCATATGAATGAATTTAGATGATGAGTTTTCTCAAAACCATATAAGAAATTTGCCTGCCTCTCTTTATTCCCGTAATCACCTATATTCCAGTTCCCACATTGTGGTGATTTCATTGTCACAACATGGAAATCATGTTTACATTATAATTTGGTTTTTAGGCTCCTCATTCATGGTGTTCGACATATTGTTTGTTTTCGGGTGTTGCTGATCTGGGTGCCTTGGGTGTGACGACAAAAGAGGACCTCTACGTTGGACTCTTTGTTCTTATCAAATCATCAAGCATTTATGAGTGTTTCTACAAACCCTAAAGGTATCATTCCCGCATATTAAAGTTCAAATTAAATAGGTTGTTTATAGATCTGGTTTTTGGGCCTATTAAAGATTTAAAAAATTTGTTCCTTCCATTGATTTTTAATATTGTCTAATGATCCTTAAGACCCATTCATGGTATTAGGGCAGTATGTACACATCTATTATATTTTATGTTTTTTGTGCTTATGTGTTTAATTAAGTTTGCATGCTTATATCTAATCTATTTGTTGAATGATAAATAGTTCCAATTGTTTTTAGAAACTAAAGTAGTTTAAAAATCGATTATCATGATTCTACTCTAATCACGATGATGTGGTAGGTCTTCCTCCATGACGAGGTGGATCTTGTGAGAAATGAAGTATTGTGTCACACTATGTCACACCCCAAAAACGAGAATGGCGGAAACGTTCTGGGGCGGAGGACATTATGTAATGTATCATAACAATGAAAAGTAGTAAACAAGCAACAACATCATCCATTGCATTAATAGTATAATTTTAAATACATGTGTGTTCTTTCCTAGTACAAAACAACATAATGAATAATCAAAATAAAAGACGAGTCTTGACTACTCCGTCTTCACAAACCTTGGTCGTCGTACCTATCTATTTGTGACCTGAGAATACAAGTTATTTTGAAAGCGAGTATCAGCAATAAAGCTGGTGAATTCATAAGTATTAATGTGTCTTTGATTTGTAAAACTATAAAGTAAAGACTTGTAAATGTTTGAAGAAAAGTTTGTATAAGTATGAACGTGTTTGTAAGTAATTGTAAATGTTTGAAAACCCAAGAAAATCCCATATTTCCTACTAGTATAAAAGTAGTCTTCTACCAAGACCCGATTGTTTTGAAAGTAAGCATCACTGTAGATGTGACGGTTTTCCCCTATTTAACTATTATTATAAAAGTTATAGTCTACCTCGTCGTTTATGTGTATGAGTCACAATATAAAGGTAATAAGGAAAATAGTTTATCTATATCA
This sequence comes from Lactuca saligna, assembly GCF_052625555.1. NCBI lineage: Eukaryota > Viridiplantae > Streptophyta > Magnoliopsida > Asterales > Asteraceae > Lactuca > Lactuca saligna. Next base: position 109,341,076 of record NC_136421.1, on the reverse strand, counting down.
AATATATCCTACCTCGTCGTTCATGTGAATGTGTCACAAAGTAAAGGAAGGAAAATAATATAATAACTAAAAATGTATCCTTTTGCACTAGGATATTCACGACGTGGAAACTCGCCCAAAAGTACAACCGTAGACGCCCATCGATGATCATTTTCCCTACTGTAGCTAATAGCCTTGGGGGTGGAATGGTTAGTCCCAAAACGTTTGTAATAGATTCTATGCAATAGTATCTATTAAACTAATTAATGTAAATGTGTTCATGTAAGCATATCTATGTAAACGTATGCTTGTAAGCGTATTCATTTAAGCGTATCTATGTAAACGTATTCATGTAACCGTATCTATGTAAACATATTCATGTAAGCTTATCTATGTAAATGCATCTATTCATATAGTATATAATGTATTAGTATAGACTCATGAATGAACTGACTCTTGTGTGATTCCTTGTACTTGGAATACTAAGTAATATCTCCTAACTATACCTATTATAGTTACTAGTAATGTATGTGTATAACCGAAAGTATGCCTTTCCTACCTAAAGGTATTGAACTGACTGATGGAACTTTTATGTCTATAAATGTATACATGATATATAACTAATATTTAGACGGCATTCGGACGAGTAACCGATGCCCTAAGGTCACATCCCAACGAGGAAAAGTAAATAAAGCGACTAGTTGTCCTAAGTCCTTTAAACATTACTTATATAACTATACATTTATAGGAATTCATTTGACTATATATAAGTATAAAAGAAGTTTGTAAAACCTTTGAAAAGTTTAATAACTAAGAAATGATGAATTGATGTCAGTTTATAAAACGATTTGAAAGTAATTTGTTTGATAAGACAATTTTAAGTATAAGGAAAACCTTTGTTTGAAACACAATTGTAGTAGAGTTTGAAACGAAACATACAGTATGTAAAGTAGTTTGATAAAGAGTTCTAACATGTAAAAACGTTTGAGAAAGTCATTTGAAGTAATCTGTTTGGCAAAACAGCTAAAAGTATAGTAAATCCATTTGTATGCTAGTTATTAATCACATGTGATTTATATAATAACTAGCATGATTCGACTTGTATTCCCCCCATAAAGCATTTATAAACATTTAAAAACATTTAAAAGATTAATTAAGGGGAATGAACTCACCTGCAGTGAGTGGAACGGATGGAAGTGTCGGACAAGTGCTTGGTGTCAAGTGAAGACTTAAACACACACAATGATCCTAATAACATATAAAGCCATATGTATATATACAATTAGTGATTATAACACGAATTAGACAAGGATAAACATTCGAAGGCATGGAAAACACTTTGGTCAAAGTGTTAGGAGGCCATTGGGTTGAAACAAAGGAGTGCAAGGCATTGTATGGTCCATATACCATACTTGTTGGAGTTTACGGCCCAGGGGAGTTTACTCCTAACCGTAAACTTTCAAATGGATCACCAAATGAGGCTTAAAGGTAAGGTGTCTTATGTGGTTAAGTGTTCCAAGGCTTAAACAAGAGGCTAGGTGGTTTTAAGGTCCAAGAATGACCTTATATTGAGTTTACGACCTGGGGACCACTTCCCCATGAGTTTAGGGCCATAAACTCATGGTATGAAGTACCATTTCGTGTCTTGAAGTCCCTAGTTCAATGGTCTAAGGTTCTATACTAAGTTCCAAGGCTTGGTAAGGTGTTAGGGTGCCATTTGCACCACTAAAAGGGGTTTACGACCCAAGAACATGTCTTGGCTGTAAACTCCGTGGATCATGTGATTCTTTATGTTTTCTAATCCCTAAACATGTTAAACCTAGTGTACAATGAGATAGAACAAGATTACTTATGATCTAGGAACTTTAATGGTCGATTTTGGCGAAGAGCACTAGTGTGTGTTCTTGGTGTTCTTGGTGAAACTTGAAGATCTACAAAATGGAATGATTTCACGGATGAAATCATGTAAGATCACTAGTTTATGTAAGATATCAACGAGTTAGGACAATAAACTTACGAGTTTTGAATATCGGGGACGAAGATCGAGATGATACTTGAGAGGATTTCAGCCATGGGAAGGAAAGGAATGAACAAATGACCACCCTTTCATCATATAAGATGGAGTTTACGGACCACATGGAGTTTACGGCCGTAAACTCCCATGTGGTGGCCGTGAACTCCTTGTAAAGGTGTTTAAGGTCATTTCTTTGAGCTATAACTTTAGCAGATAAACCCCGATACTTATCCCTTAAGTGTTCAAGGCTCAGAACGCTCAAATAAACTCCTAATTGTGCTAAAAGATAACAGCAATGAGTTTGACTTTCAATGAAGTGTTTGACTATACAGGATAGAAATTTTCGAGTTGTCACACACCATGATGTGGTGGCTACTTTTCCATGAATTGGTGATATTTTTGCCACATCGTGGTGGCTACCTTGCTACACAATGAGACTCTACTAAAATATTTCGTTTCGAAATTAAATATATTAGTTACATCATTGCTTTCCCCTTAAGTTACCTATCTCGATCATGTTCAACATCCAAGGGGTAGATATCATATGTGGATTGTTAAAAAACACCAATACTACAAGTATTAACGAAAAATGTTTATATCATAATCTTAAATGTGTAATTAAGGAGTGCATCACTAAATATTTAGTTTGAGAGAATTTTAGAAGTCATTAGACCACAAGTTTTTGACAGATACATCTCTCATAATATCAAGACAGATGATGAATAAATCACCTTAAGATGTTATCATTTGTTGGAATTAGTTCATGCTCATTTTCTGTTCGAATTGGTCACAAAATGAAGTTAAATTTTAATTGGGTAAAATGATAAGATGCTCAGATCCAATACGATAATGAAGATCTTGGTCAATGGTTCACAGTCATCTAAGGGAATTATGAAATTGCTTAATAATTCATCTCAAGCATGTTATTTCCATAAGCTAGTTGGACTGAGAAACAAAATCATTTTTTGATTTGTAATTGATAAGCCATACTATGCTAACAAATATTTCATGGATTGTTCCATGAATTATTGTTACAAGAGTGCTTGTTCTTGTACAAACTAACAAAGTTTTAAAGTTGTTCTGGACTTCAATGTGAGTCTCCAAAAGAGGATGCTCAGAGGAGTACTACATTTTCTATTGTGCTAGAAATTCTTGCCAATACATCTTACTAGCTTTTCCCTTGGGCATGGTATTAGCCAGTAACTTCCACTAACTTAATACCCCAGTCTTCAACTGTCTATCCATAAGAACAATTTTCTACTGGTTACTGTAGTTGCAACCTTAAAACACCATCTCCATCTCAGATACCCAATCCATGACTTCCACTAGTGTTGGGCTTCCATAAAGACTCGGTAGCTTGGATGCCACAAAATCCTTGTACATGCATCCATGTCCATCGACTCCTTGATTTGGTTGGTTCCTTCTAACAACGTGTGGCTCATCATTATTGAGAATTCAAGTGTATCTTCCTTCCTCTAATTGTTCTATATTCAGATCAGGTTGCCCAACAATGATAGTAGGTTCATACTTTTTTTTATTAGATGTCTTGTCTCTTTCATCTGATGATCCAACATCACATATATCATTTCCAACGTGATTGGTTCGGGTGCAGCTGTTACTTCTAGTGCATGCTCAATCACTCGTGGCTCAGGCTACTGATTTCCATTAGCTTTTCCTAATATGTTGTGTATTCTCACCAGGTTATTCTATACACCAAAGCAGACATTCAGTGTATTGAGACGAGAATATCGATAGGGAAGGTTTAGACGCATAATCGTCGTTATCACTCTGAAAAGTTATATGTCAACTCTATTACCATAATAAATCGTTTAGAAACCTGATCACATAAATTTTCTTAATTCTAGGTCACCAACAGACCTTAAACCTAATAAGAGCAATTAGATAGGCAACCTAATGCATGCTATTTTATATATCGATTAGCATATAAGTCATCTCTTCATAAAGTATGCTAGGGCATATTATAACAAATAATGTATTCAACCTAAGTTATGATGTATTAATATTTCCTATTTAGAATTTACAAAAAAAAATATTCTAGTTCCTGTGTCTACTTATATATACAACCTAACATGTTCTAGACACCTATCTCACCATGATTGCTTAGCATTCAAAATTTAAGTCTAGAAATAAATCCTTATTCCTAATTCACTTAAACTAATGCTCTGACACCAACTGTGACATCCTCATTTTTCACGGCAAGAAAAGACCGATTTTAATTATGCCTATTTCATTTCAAAGTATCCTTTTTAAAGACTTATAACACAAAATTTGATCCTAATAACGCAATAACATAATTACCCTGCATTTTTGAAGCAATGTATCTCATTAATAATTTTAGGATCTCATCATCAATACAGAATCATAAGCATAACGAAAATATTACATGCCTTACAATATCTAATAGTCTATATTTCCTTTAATCTCTAATCAAATCCAAACATCAAGTACCTTCGTATCGATACTTATGAAACAAAGAAAATGAGTGGGTTAGGTTTGTAACCTGGTGAGTACATAGGGATTTCAGTCCTACAATGTTATAACGTATATATCTTAAAAGCTACAATATTTTTGATGAAAATATTTAGCATGTAAGGGATTTACCCCATCATGTCGATCCTCATATTTCAATCATTTACAACGACATAATCCATACTCTTAAATTTGTAAATGAATTACTTCACCTAATACTTATGCTCAGATCAGGAATAAATGATTATATCTAATCCATAATCATGGATTTAGAAATGAATAATTTCACCTAATCTATACTCTCAGATCTGGAATGAACAACTAGGTATAATCCATACTCTTAGATTCGAAAGAAATGACTATGCCTAATCCATACTCTCGGACTGTCACACCCCCGACCGAGGTGGTGGAACACGCCAAGCTGTGTGGCTTATTACATGAATCACAAGTAGATTGAGTATATAGCACAAGTACAACAATAAAAAAATAACATTTGTATTCCATCGTTAAGTTTGAAATACAGGGTTCTTATAGATAATAGTAATATATGAAATGCCATAAGAAATAGGCTTAAAATAACAAAAACTAGAAATTTAAAGTGCCTATAACCCATGATTTTCCCAATGTTTGAATATGCTTGAATTCACTGATTTCCTGAGAATACATGTAGTTTGAAAGTCAACACAAGGTCGGTGAGAGTTACATGTTTTTTTCTAACCGCAGTAAAATACTTTTAAAATGTCTAAAAATCATTGTTTTTTTTTAAGTATAACCATACTTAAAAATAATTTTGAAATCAACCAAATCCATGGTTTGTAGAAAATGAGAGCTTTAAGTTAATGTTTTATAGTGAGTCATATAACCAAGCTACGTGACAGAATGTACCCCCTACAACGCTTCATTGGATGTTTCACTAATGATTGTAGAAACCTATCACTTGTATTCATTGATCGATCAAGTTTGTTGCTAGCAACCGCGGGTGGGGATGTCAACCCCGTATAAGATCTATACATATGTATCTCCCTCTGAAGATTAACAGTTATATTGGTGTAGGTATACCAAGTGATTAGACTTAACTAATGAATATAGTTTGACTAAAAAGCACTTAACTAAGGTAGTTGAAAAAGCTCTCAGCCCTAACTTATAAGTGGATAAGTTATTGAGCATAATGAATTTGTATAGAATTTATAAAAGTATAATTGGTATACATTTAAGTATACTTCCTTGAATAAACTATGTATTAGCAAGGCATAAGCTATTTTAGATACTTGTAATATCCTATCAACATACCATATATTTATCTCGATATTGGAAAATAGTATAATGGTAAGTTGGAAAATAGTATAATGGTAAGTAATAATTTCATAAGTAGTATAATATTCACATAAAATGATTGTATTTTATTTGTATTTTATTTGTATTTTATAAATTTATATTATATTGCACATGTATTCTCCTCCAAACATGTAAGAATAAAAAATAAAGGATCGTAACACTCACCTTAACATGTGTTATCAAGTTGTTTTGAGTATTGGATGCAAAAACCGGGATGTGTTGTCGTTAATTTGAAATTTCGGGCTTAATTTAATTCCATAGAAAATTGCAATATAAATCAATATTTGGAAGGGTATTTGGTATTATAACTAAGTATAAGACTTATTTAACAATTTCCAAAAGTTTAGTGAATCCAAAATTTATTTAAATTAAAAAATTTTTAAATAAATTTTATCTAAACCAAAACAAATTTAATATCTTCCAATGTTTTAATTTAATCCAAAATTTTATTTAAATCAAAGTTTATTTAATAATTTCTAAAAATTTATTTAATCTAAAGTTTATTTAACACAAAATTAATCAATATTTACTCAAAATAAATTTATTAAAATTTTTTATTATCATTTAGGATTTATTTGAAAGAGTTTATTTAGGATTTGTCACTTTTAATTCATGTTTAAAACATTGGGACTGATTTTAAAATGAATTAAAAATTTGGGAATAGTTTATTTAATTCAAATTGTAGTTTTCATTGTGGAGTTTCCATTAACAGGAGGTTATACCTCCTGTGTTCGTCATCCATGCACGAAGGAAATCAAGAAAAAAAAATAATAAGAAACATTGGGACTTCGATTTCTTGCTTTTGACCGGAATAAAAATACCAATGAAGATGATAGGAAGGCTTACGGTGGAGATGGAGGTCGAATGGGGGTGGCGATTGGTAGCTACAAGGCGACAGTGGTGGTTAGAATCTTCACAACGAGAACAAGTAGAACAACAAAAAGACAAATATACCCCAAAATCGACGCCGACTAAACCTTGGATGAAATCCATGAAGCTTTGCGCATTCTGAATGCAGGTAAGGGTTATCTTTACTTGGTGGGTGTTTTCAAGGTGCACCAAATCGTAATTTATCTTTGACGATTTTTCCCTTTTAAGCATCAAGAGCACACTTTTGTAAGATTGACAGTGCTTTATGATTGACAACAGTAACCTGTAAAGACGGAGAGACTTGACATAAATTTCTAACAAATTAATAAAACTAGAAATTTGTCTTGGATTAATTTTAAATCTATGAAATCTTGAAGCATAAAACTTATTTGCAAATGTGTTATATACGCATCTATAATGTCCGCGAATGTACGTTGTTTGGCCGAAGCATCTCAACAATCAAATCCCACAAAAAATTTAAATAAACAAAATGTATAAGTTCTTCAAATATTAAAGGCATTTAGAACCAAATGTTTATAAACTTTGGCTTGTTGTAGAGCTCCATCCAAATATCTTTTATATTGAATGTAAAAGGAAAACATAACAATCTTTAATGTTATATATGGTTCAAATTTCATAATTAGAAAAAAGAAACAAGATATCAAATACAAGATTTAGTTACGCTCATGTGAAATGAAAATATCATGAAACCAAAAATCTGTATAAGCTGCATATGAATAACAACAGCTTCAAAATTGTGGTGAATTTCATCGGAAAATACACAAAATCAAATAAGAAAAAAAAAACGTGAAAAACCCCAAATTTTTACCTACTGTGGTGGTGAAGGAGAAAAGCTCGAAGGAGAGTGGTGTCGCCAGCGGGGAAGACCAAAGATGATGAACGGTGCATAGTGGTGAACGGTGGCCGGTGGTGAACAGGTACCAGAAAAAAAAAATGCAAATTCGGGGTAAAAAGCTTCAACAAACACTAACAAACAACAAATTCGAAGTATAAAGGTTGACCAGTGTTGCTCGTCGCTCGCTGGTGAAGGAGTGCCTAATCACGATTTTCGTCGAGAGAGAAATGGGTGTCGTCTTCTGCTGTAAATGAATGATGGACTGAACTTCTGTTAGGGTAAACCCCTATGACGACGACAAGTCGTCGGTATAGGTTTACATAAACGACGTCGTCCCTACTTTTGCTAAAACAAAAAAAAATTAAATCGAAAAAGTTGTAGCAACAACTTGTCGTTGGGATAGATATTTCACACGGATCACCACGTGGCTTGCTGACGGCTAGTCGTCGGCATAGCTTACAAAAAACTAGATTGTTTTGATTTTCTGTACCAATGAATAAAAATAAATGAAAATTAGCTTTTTTGTAACCTATCCCGACGACATGTCGTCGGCACAGGTTTTCAAAAGACCACGAATAATTTCGTCATTTCACCGAATTTATGGAGACAACGCATTGTAGGTACATATCTTCTGATCAAACAAATTTGGTCAAAGTTGGCAAAAGCTATACCGATGACAAGTCGCCAGCATAGTCCAACTTGTTGCGAAGACTTTCATCGTCGGGATAGGTGTCGTCGTCATAGCTCCTTATTCTTGTAGTGAGGGAGGGGTTATAAGGGTGGTAGGATGTTGGTTAGTGGTTGAAGTAGGCTGTTCCTAATGTGGTTAGTGTGTATAACCAAGAGAGAGAGATAGAGAAGGATTATAGAGAAAAAGAGATTGAGGGAGTTGTTGAGTTTTTGACTAGGGATTGGAGGTGAGAAAGCATTCTAGTTTATAATAGAAATGCACACAGACAAGACAACAATGGCCATACCTAGCCGTCATGCTTCGTACTCTTTTGAAGAAGAGTGTAAGCAATATGGAGAGGAGGGGGAAGAATTTATGTGAGCAAGACCAAGGGAAGAAGAATTTTGTGTTGCTTTTACACTTAGGCAAGCCATGTGGGCTCCACACGAGGTTACACTCTCATTAAATACCCATAAACACACATAATCGAGTACATCAAAAATCCCATTGTCAAGAAATTTTTTCAAGCATATCGTTAGATAGAGCTTAATTCAACAACTCCAAAAACCCAAACATATTAGTTTTTCGAGTTACGCAACTCCGGGAAATCACGTTTAAAGGTTTATATCTAAATAGATCCTAACGCTCGATTTTTTGATTTTCGCAAATATTTTTGCTAAAAAATATTTTGAGTAAGAAATTAAGTATCAGGCTATAGCTTGATTCCAAAAACGCTCTCGGAACTTCCATCGGAGGTGTGTAAGTGCCTAAACAGACCAATTCAGTTTTATGGGATTACGGAAAACTAGTGTTTTACTTTCTGTTTTCTTAAAATTGTCGTATCTTTTGCATACAAACTCCATTTTGTATTTTCTTTATATTTTTGGAAACATGTGAACATGTAATATAAGGTTTTAGTGTTTGTGTTGTTCATAACTGCTTAATACAAATTTTTAGTTTTTTCAGACGCATTGTGAGTGTTGCAGTTGAGTTGTTTGATTCATTTGATTGTTTACACATCTGGAAGTAAGGTATGGTTTGATATCTTATAATATTTGAAATGAACTCATTGCTTGTACATTAGGTGAACTAAAACTAAATGAGTTAGATTACAAAAATTTGAAATGCGACTTTTCATTAGTGTTTTGATCTCCCGAACGATGATCTCTAGTGGTTCCTCATCAAAATGAAACTTAATGTTGACCTGGATCTCATCGAGTGAAATGGAGAAGTTCTCATCAGATAGGCACTTCTTGAGATTGCACGTGTGGAAGGTATCGTGGACTTTGATGAGTTCTTGAGGTAATTTGAGCTTGTAAGCTACTGAACCAACCTTTGCTAGGATTTTGAAAGGTACGATGTAACGGGGGTTTAGCTTTCATTTTTTCCAAATATGATGACACCCTTCCATGAAGCAACCTTTAGTAGGAAATGGTCTCCTACTTTGAATTCTAATTATTTGTGTCTAGTTTCAGTATAACTCTTATGTCGATTATGTCAAGATTTTAATCATTCCTTTATCTGAACAATATTTTTTTTCGTTTCATGAACAATCTGGGGACCAGTAAGTAAAGTGTCTCCAACAATGTTTTTAGCTAATTGAGTGTCTCCAACATCTGCCCAACATATTAGACAACGACATATGCGCACCATACAGGGCCTTGATGCTAGTTTGATAGCTATTTTTGTATGAGAATTCAACCAATAAAGTGAGTGTCCCATGCATTACCAAAGTCTATCACACAAGCGCGGATCATATCTTCCAGAGTTTGCATTGTTCTTTTGCTTTGGCCATCCGTTTGGGGATAGTATTATGTATTCATATCGAGTTTGGTTCTTAGGGAGCTTTGTAGTGATTGCCAAAATCTGGAAGTGAATCTACTATATTTGTCTGAGATGATAGATATTGGCACGCCATGTACTCTGACTATCTCTCTAAGATAGGTCCTCGTGAGTTTCTCCATCTTGTTAGTTTCTTTAACGGCTAAGAAGTGGGCGTACTTGGTCAAACGGTCAACCACTACCAGATGGTATCATAACTACTTGATGTTTTGGGTAGGTTTGTTATAAAGTCCATTGTTATTTGTTCCCACAAGCTTATGGAAACGATGGTTGTTGGAGTAGACCAAGTAGCATCTAGTATTGTGCCTTGACCTTGAAGGAGGTTAAACATTTACAGACATAGGTGGCAATCTCTTCCTTCATATTAGGACACCGATAAAGTTTTTTGAAATCGCAATACATCTTATCTGATCCAGGATGTATTGAATTTCTCAATTTACGATCTTTGTTTAAAGCTAACTTCCTGAGTTCTCCAAATTTTTTAGTCCAAATTTTGTTCATTAAATATCGTGTCCTTCTTTTCTGAGGTCGAAATGTTTCTCTATACCTTGCAAGTTTTCTTCAACAATATTCTCAGGTTTTACTACTTCTAGCTAAACATTACAAATTTGGGTACTGATGTTCGAGTGAATTATTAGGGTTAGAGATTGTACATGAAGAGGCTATGCTTGCTCTTTCCTGCTTAAGGCATCTACCATGATATTTGCTTTATCGGCATAATAACGAATTTCACATTCATAATCGTTTAGCAATTCGACCTGTCTTCATTGACTTATATTGATCTCTTTCTAATCAAATATGTGTTGAAGGATTTCGTTGTCAGTGAAGACAACTCACTTTCTTCCATACAACTAGTGCCACCAAATCTTCAGGGCAAACACTATAGCTCCAAAATCTAGGTCAAGCGTAGTGTAGTTTGTCTAGTTTGGCTTCAGTTACCGGGTTGCATATGTGATAACATTATTTTGTTACATTAGTACGCATACTAAACCTTAGTATGAGGCATCACATATACTACTCCAAATCCTCTTGCTCTACAATTCTCCTCCAAGATTTCCTCCTCCAAGGCTCTAATTTCTCACAAAGGAAAGCTCACACGAATCTAGGGCTTCTGGAACCCATAGGGAAGGTAAAGAGGCTGGGGAAGAGGTGTTATGTTCTTTATATAGGGCATAACCCCCGGGATTAGGGCTTTCTCTCTTCAGCACCAACTCACCGAGTCCAGCCTCCAACTCGCCGAGTTGGTCGCTTAACGTGTCACCAGAATCGCGACTCGACTCGTCGAGTCTACCCATGGACTCGCCGAGTCGATCCCTCCTATATTACACCAAGCATCGTGAACTCGCACTTCCGAACTCGGGGTGTTACATATTCACAAACCAAGGAAGAAAATAGCCAACACTTGAATTTAATTATGAAAATACTAAGAAAATAGAATCTTTATGCAAATTTTTCGAAATGTGAGTTATGGATTAACGAAGTACATTTCCTCGGCCATGTGGTCAGCAGTAAATGGATTCGTGTTAATCCTACAAAGTTTGAAGCAGCTAAGAATTTGAAAGAAATACCAACACCAACCAAAGTATGTTAATTCATAGGTCTTGCAGGCTACTATCAGATATTCATCGAGAAATTTTTAAAAATAGCAAGCTGCTTACCGCACTCACCCAAAAAGGCAAGGAGTTTTGATTGGCGAGACAGTCAAGAGTCTGCCTTCCGGAAATTGATGCAATTGTTGTGTAGTGCACCAATTTTATCTCTTCCTAAGGGAATAGAAGACTTTGTAAAGGGCCTTTGCAGAGATTTGGTTCATTCTTCAGTGGGAGCTTGCATTAGAGGTAAGAGATCCATTCTTGAGCTTTTGTGCATCTAGATTTATCAATTTTGGGGTTTTTGGAGCATAAATGAGGTCCATATCGAGTTTGGTGTAAGATTTGAGGTTGCTACCTCGGATCTAGGTTTGTTAAGACCCTAGGAGCCATAAAGTCTATGATCAAGAGATGTAGGTGAAGTTCTTTTGTCCCAAGCCTTAGCCCAAAAGTGTATTATGCTTAGATCTCTTTGGATTCACGTAAAGTTTTCAACTTTACGTGAGGAACAACTTGTAAAAGGGTAGATCTATGGATTGGAGCCCCTGCATGGCTTGGAAAGTCACTGTATGGATTAAGAACTAGAGGTACTCGGCGAGTCACAAGGGTGTACTTGGCGAGTTGGATGAAGATAGGCAGGGACTCGACGAGTTGGAAGAACAACTCAGCGAGTCTGTTGAAGATTTCCTTGGACTCGACGAGTCTATTCTTGGACTCGGCAAGTCTGGTCGCGAAGTCCTAACCTTTTTGGTTGAGCTGTGAATTAGTGAGTCGAGGGACGATTCGGTGAGTTGAGTAGGAAGTGACTCAGAGTTTGTTGGACTCGGTGAGTCTTGGGGCGACTCGGCGAGTTGGGTCGCGATATGGGAGTTTTCAGAGCATAGGGACTCAACGAGTCAGCGGGCTGACTCAGCGAGTAGAGTCAGTCAGGCAGGTTGACTTTGACCAAGAGTTGACCAGTTGACTTCCAGAGGTAAATTGGTAATTATTGGTATTTATTGAGTTTAGTCTTTTGGTATTATCAGTGGTGGAGTTTGTGTCGGAGGTTGGAGCAGCGTGATCTTATCTTTTCGGTCAGCAGTTGCGAGGTAAGTTATCCTCATTATATCGATAGGGTCTATGGCACCAAGGCCGGCCCTTTATCGGATTGTAATCCGGGTATGGGTGTTATGTTATTGCTTTGCTATGTCTGTATCCTGGTAGTTAGGATGGTGTATGTTAGAGACTTGGTTAAGGTCGGTATCCTGGTACATAGGATGATGCTATATTAGTGACCGGTTACGTCGGTATCCTGTTTAGAGTATGTTATGTATGTGATCTGCTTGATCGGTTGATTCATGATTAATTGTTATATAATTATATATTTATGTGCACATGGTTGGTTGACTGGGGTTGGGTTGAGGCAGGTCCTGCTTAGTGCTGTAGGCCAACATACCCAGGGCGGACCGGATATTCCGAAGGCTCAGCGAGCAGTTCGGATAGGTTGTAGGCCCCACGAGGGAGGACCAGATGTGCCGAGGCTTGGATAGTGGACCAGGCCGACTGAAGGCCCGGTGTAGGCAGACCAATCAAACTGTAGACTTGATGTATATTGCTAGACTCGAAGGGTGGACCAGTTGGACTGAAGACTCATTGCGGCGGACCAGTTACACAGTAGACTCGAAGTGCATGGCTATGTTGTTCGGTTATGATATGTTATGTGTATGGTATATGTGGTTGGTATTTTAGGGGTATCTCACTAAGCTTTCGGGCTTACAGTCATGGTTTAATGTTTTCAGGTACTTCAGGAGACCGTGGCAAGGCGAAGGCGTGATCGTACTGCTCCTCATGTTTATGTTTTATGATATGGTTCTGGGAAGACTCTGATAATAATTGTTTTGAAAACCTTTTTGTAATGAATTAATGAATATGGGTTGTTTTTGAAAAGTTTAAAATTGGCTTGAATTTTTAGAGTGTTACAAAATATATCAAGATTTGGTCGATGAAGACGATCACAAATTTATCCGAGTAGGGTTTAAAGACCCGATTCATAAGGTCCATTAATACACAAATGGTGTATTGGTAAGTCCAAATGGCATAACCAGAAACTCATAGTGACCATATCTAGTTCAGAATGCCGTATTTGGAATATCTACTTCTTAAACTCTAAGTTTATGGTAGATGGATCCTAGGTCAATTGTCGAGAAGTAGCGTGATCCTTGTAGTTGGTCGAGTAGGTCATCGATCCTCGGGAGTGGATATCGATTTTTGAAGGTGATTTTATTCAACTCTCGATAGTCGATACACATCCTGAATGATCCATCCTTCTCTTTGAGAAATAATATCGGGGCTCCCCATGGAGAGGAACTTGGCTAAATAAAACCTTTGTCAGGAAGTTCTTGAAGTTCACTGGATAGTTCTTGCATATCCGATGGAGCTAGATGATAAGGAGATCATGCTACTAGTGTTGCACCCAGAATTAGGTCGATTTGAAATTTGACATGTCTAACTGGAGGGATTCTAGGTAGATCTTCAGTAAATGCGTCTGGGTAATTGCATACTTACAGTATGTCTTTGATTTCCTTTACCTTGTCTTGCATTTTCACTACGTGGGCCAATAAAGAGAAGCGTTTTTTCTGCAAATACTTACTTGTATTCATGCAAGTGATGACCCTTAAGTTCTTTCCTGCCTTGTCTCCGTAAATCACAAGGGCTTCATTGCTTGGTAAGGGTAATCGTATAGCCTTTTTGTAACATAAAATCTCTGCTTGATGGATTGGTTCCAATGGTCATGGGCATTAAGTCAACATGGAAAACTTCATTAGTCAAGGTGAGAAGGCAATTGGTGAGTATTTCTAAGGTGCTTTCTATTTGACCGTTTGTTACTTCTACCATGTAAGCTTCATTAAGTTTGCATGATTCATGATTTACATGACCCTAAAGTTATGGGAAATAAGACTCCTATAGATACCAGTATCAAATAATATGGAAGCATAAAAATTATTGATAGGAAACGTACCTGTAACCATAATGGTTCCTGGATTACATCTCCGGCACCTATCACGAATGCCCTTCCTTTACCACCCTGATTCTTTATTTTAGGGTAGTCTTTCTTGAAATTCCCTGGTTGGTTGCATTCAAAGCAGGCTCGACTTACTCCTGTAGCAGTAGTCGGGGCTATGTTGTTTAGGGATTTTCTGAAAAACTTAGTGGTGTGACCCCTTAAGTTGTAATTTTTACATGTCCTACAATTTCCAACATGATGATAGTTTCACTTGGTGCATTGAAGTAGAGTTCTAGAGCGGGTCGTTGCTAAAGTGGAAGTGTTTGTGACTGTAACATACACTATTATAAGTTCTAGATTAGGCTTGCCATGTTTGAAGTTTCATTTCGGCTTTCCATGGAACTTCCTTTTTGTACTCTCAACTTGTTTTTTTCCTTTTGACATGGCCATGGTTATACATTAAGCGAGGTACGGCCATACAGCACCAGGTTATACATTAAGCGAGGTACGACTATACTGTAACAGTTTATACATTAAGCAAGGTACGGCCATACAGCACCAAGTTATACATTAAGCGAGGTACGACCATACAGTACCAGGTTCTACATTAAGCGAGGTACGGCCACACAGTACCAGGTTATACATTAAGCGAGGTACGGCCATATAATACCAAGTTAAACATTAAGCGAGGTACGGCAATATAGTACCAGGTTATACATTAAGCGAGGTACGGTCATACAGTACCAGGTTATACATTAAGCGAGGTACGGTCATACAGTACCAGGTTATACATTAAGCGAGGTACGGCCATACAGTACTAGGTTATACATTAAGCGAGGTTTTGCCATACAGTACCAAGTTATACATTAAGCAAGGTACGACCATTCAGTACCAGATTATACATTAAGCGAGGTACAGCCATACAGTACCAGGTTATACATTAAGCGAGGTACGGCCATACAGTACCAGGTTATACATTAAGCGAGGTACGACCAACTGATAGGCTAGTTTCGTAGCACTATAAAAAGTTAAGGGTATGTATGCAGTAGAGAGACCTTGAACTAGTGATGCTAGTACCCAAATGTATCTCTCCATCTGTGACAACCATCAATTTTCGGTCAAGTCAAAGTCAACTAAACTCAACAAGTCAAACCAGTCGACTCAATTAACCCGT
The DNA here is from genome assembly GCF_052625555.1 of Lactuca saligna. Lineage (NCBI taxonomy): Eukaryota > Viridiplantae > Streptophyta > Magnoliopsida > Asterales > Asteraceae > Lactuca > Lactuca saligna. The sequence continues at coordinate 109,325,274 of NC_136421.1, read as the reverse complement.
GGGTACTAGGGCTTATTTTAGGTAATTACTATACAACTCGGTATGCTAATGAGAAATCATCAATTGAAAAGTTGGTATATCTAGATTTCATTAATCTAAAACTGCGTTAAGTAATGAACCAAACCGATAAAACGATGTTGCATACTCATCGGGAGTGTGTAAGGTCCTTAAACATGGCTTAACGTGGCTTATTGACCTTGTGTTGCAGAGCCAAGCACTCAAAAAGGTCACAAAAGAAATCTCTCCATGTATGTCAAATCTCTCCCAAATCTCTCCATGTATGCCAAATCTCTCCCAAATCTCTCTAAGTATGAGAAATCTCTCCAAGTATGTGAAATCTCTCCCAAATCTCTCCATGTATGTCAAATCTCTCTAAGTATGAGAAATCTCTCCAAGTATGTGAAATCTCTCCAAAATCTCTCTAAGTATGAGAAATCTCTCCAAGTATGTGAAATCTTTCCCAAATCTCTCCACATATGTCAAATCTCTCCCAAATCTCTCTAAGTGTGAGAAATCTCTCCAAGTATGTGAAATCTCTCTTAAATATCTCTCAAAAGTTTCTTAAACTTTTTATAGTCTTTCGGGTCATCCTGACCCTTAACCGAGTCAAAAACATCTCGAAAACGGGAGTCTACACGAAAATTAGTCTTAAGGAGCCGAACCCTCTTAAGGAGTCGAACTTGTCAGAAGCGAAGGTGTCAGAAGCGAACTTTTCAGAAGCGAAGGTATCAGAAGCGAACTTGTCAGAAGCGAAGGTGTCAGAAGCAAACTACCCTATCTCGTACCGAACCCTCTCAAGAACCGAAGGTCCCTTCGGACCGAACCTCGTCGAGCAACGAACCCTACCTTCTCCTTCGCCTCCTAACCCTTTCGCTCCATTTCACCTTCGGCCCAGTAGCAGAAGGAACCGAACCTCGGCCCAGTACCGAGAGGTCTAGCAGGAAGCTCTTTTTCATCCGGTTTTCGACTAGTTTTGCATTCTAGGCCCGTTTTTAATTATTTTAACGCGATATTTTCAACCAAAACTTTATTTTAGCATATAAGGCCCCATATTAATTAATTAATCACGTTTTTTGGGATAAATCTTATCCAAGAAGAGTGGGTGAAGTACAAGAGGTGGAGTTTGACTTTTCTTTAGTTTATGACACAAGCAACCACCCACACCCACTCCATGACCAGCCACACTCCTTCTACCATACCTAGGTCATTTCAAAGTACTTTATCATGATTTCCAGCTATTTCCCACGTTCTTAGAGATGGAACATCCATCCTCTCTCCTCACACTTCATTCATTCTCTCATTTTCCACCAAAAAATCAAACACTTTTCTCTAAACTCTTCTCTTTCAATTTCGATATTTCGAAGGCATTTTCCAAGGCTTTCCTTCTCCATTTGATCTTTGAACCTTCAAGACATCTTCTTAGTGTTCTTGAGTGGTACACTACCTTTCTCCATCATCCATCTACTGAAATCATATAAGGTGAGTTCATACCCCTATATTTTCATGTTTTTCTTAAGTTTTAGGGGGGGGGGGGGGGGAATACAAGTTAAAACACCAAGAACACAATTAAACTTATTTAACAGCCTTCATCAGAAAAGGTCAACTGCATTCACGGACTGTTTTGGGCAACTAAAGCATCTTAGTTTTAAAAATTGTTTTAGTTGCAAGTAGTTCCAGTTCTTAGCTTTAAAATGACTACTTACACATCTCCACACGATTTTTCTACAATTTATGGTGATTTTTACAAAATTGCCTATCATTTCAACAGCTAATCCGGACCAGTCTGTGATTATGGACATTTTCACACAAGTTGGAGGTCATTAAAATTCATAATAAAAATTATGAAAAACTAGACTCATTTCCCAAACTCTCAGAATTTACAAATTCTGATTTGGACCTTTGATGATTTTTCTATTAATTTTCTAAAACAGTAAAAGAAAATGTTAACAACAGAAAAATGTTATCAATTTCATTTCACCTTATAACCAGTTGAGCAAGGTGTATATCTTTATGTGAATATATGTTTTTGCAAATAGATGACATTTTGTCTTAGTATATAGTCATACATCAGAAAACAAATGGAGTTTTACCTACAAAAGTATGGTAATTAATTAGTTGTTATATTGCATGTTGCTTCACTTCAGTAAAAGGTATATATACATATCGGTAAACAAAAGGGTTTTTACCTTCACAAATACAGTAGTTAACCATAATAAAAATAGTTATAACTATTACATTTAAACGTTTTGATAAACTATAATAGGTATGGTTTATGTTTCCATTAACACAAAAAACACATTTCGGAAGGTTTTATTCCCACATAAAAAGGTTATACATTAAGCGAGGTACGGCCATACAATACTAGGTTATAAATTAAGCAAGGTACGGCCATACAGTACCAGGTTATACATTAAGTGAGGTACGGCCATACAGTACCAGGTTATACATTAAGCGAGGTGCGGCCATACAGTACCAGCTTATACATTAAGCGAGGTGCGGCCATACAGTACCAGCTTATACATTAAGCGAGGTGCGGCCATAGAGTACCAGCTTATACATTAAGCGAGGTGCGGCCATACAGTACCAGGTTATACATTAAGAAAGGTATGGCCATACAATACCAGGTTTATACAAAAAGGGGGTACATTACAAAGTACCGGTTAATCTTACCATAGTTATAGGGACCCACATAGGAAGTTAACAAAACTTAAAGTAGATGGTATTTTATAAATCAAAAAGGGTTTTTATATTGATCTAAAACCACTTTTAATAACAATAGGAATGGATTTTACTTGTACACTTTCAGTCTCGGTACGTGAGATCACATAACACAAAACTCACACACACATCCAGTCTTGGGTTTTAAGACTACATATCGTTTTATAAGGAAAATATTTGATTTTCTTGGTAACATACAACTCATTATAAAGATCGGTTTTCAAACTCTTACTTTCAAAAGCTTATGAACTCAACAACTTAATTGTTGACACCTTTTCAAAACTACTTGTATTCTCAGGAATTCAGCGAAACAGGAAATCAACAGCGTTTTGAGGATGGGACGATCAATCGTCAAACAGTTCATTTTGTCATCATAATGTAATTGATTGGAATCATGTAAACATATACTTTGGTGTAACTTTTTCAATTATATTTGTGATGGTTGTATTTACTTTGAGCACTATTATACTCGTTGTTGTGATACTATACATGAAGTCCTCCACCCCTAGAGGTTTCTGCCATCCTTGGTTTGGGGGTGTGACAGATTGGTATCAGAGCATTATTTATAGTGAACTAAGTATAGCGAACCACATAAGATATACAAACTATAAATGCATTGGGACTAAGGTCTCTGATTTAACATTTTCAAATGACTATACTTTTAGAAATAAAATAGTTTCTTGTTAAAAGTATACATGCATGCATACATACTAAGGTCAACATCATTCTAGAACAAAACAAAACTAATGATTGTTGAATGGCACAAGTACGCTTGGGGATGTATGGTCAGTCTTGGGAATGGCATAGCTTAATCAACTATGCTGGTCCGAGGAGTGATTAGCATATGCCCAAGAATGGTTGTAATGTGGCAACAAGTCTAAAAACTTACCAACACTACCACAATGAAATATCGTAGGGGTATTTGGTGTTACTATAAGTACTTATCTGAGAACTAAATAGATTTTTATCAATAGGTCAATAATTGCTTAGTGGATACATTAAAATTATATGTACCCAGGACGTCATACACTTAGAATATGTGGATCTTTGCTTTACTTCCTGTTCCCTGTTGGGTTGTGGACTTAGAGTTAGGGTTGCTTATTCGAAGGTCTATCCTGTCCCAAATACATATAACTAGTATGCACTAAACAATGTATTGAAGTACCTGATAAAGATCATCTTATAATTTTCTAATTAGTACGCCTACTTAGTTATTTCTTTTACTCCCTTTTCTCGCGTGGATATCATGGCTAGATTTCCATCCCCACGACGACCCTTACTACCCTAACCATGGAAATACTGGATGGCTCAGAGAGGAGCCATAGAATGATCACCCAATCCCTGTGGATGGTCACCAAGCTAAAGGCTTTGCTGATGGTTCTGACCCCGAACCTGAAGTGGAGAACCTATCCTTGATGGCTCTTGTTCTGAATCCTAACCCTCGTCCAACTTTTCAAGGCCCGACGCCTCCTTGGGTAGACTACTTGGAAACCTGGAACGAAGAGCAAGACCAACATATGCCGTTTAATGGAGACCGAAGCTTCTAGAACATAAGCGAAGGAAGCTCAGTAGACAGAATTCTTCCAATTATGGTTCGTAAAGTGGCCCGAAATGAGATTCAGGGCATAACATCTCTCCATCATATCACAGAGGTTGTTGCAAATGCAAGAATACATACAATCCGTACCAATCTCCTTGAGCACACTCGTGAAAGATCTGAGAGAGACCATGAAACCCTGCTGCAAGCACTGGCTGAAACACGAGTCGAAATCATAGAACTTCGAGTACGCCAGAGGGTGTACGAAAGGAACATGCTTGATATGGAGCGGCAACTGGCTGAACTGAGGGTACACCAGAGGGATGACTGCCGCCAGTAGTAGATGCCTTACTTTCTTTCCCTACTAAAAAGGAATCGTTTTCCTATATATGTCCTATGTGGTATTTTCTATGAAACTATCTTGTACTGTAGGTACTTTTAGTTAGGCCTTTAGGCGGCCAAAAGTCTCCTACTCCGGATGTGATGTAAGACCCTCTACAAGGTCAATTTTCCCTAGTTTCTTACATCTTAAACATCAATGACATTGTCAGTCGGCTAAATCCTGTGTCACTCCTTGTTCAAATACTTCCATCATACTATCATAGGAGTCTATCTGAAACCCACTCTAGTCAAGTTGTTGGACTAGGGTAATTTAGCCCCGGGATCGTTCCCAATTCTCTTACAAAGGTTGGATCATGTTATTCCCCAACCAATGGAACCCGGTTTGAACGACAAACATCATGAGACCATTCTACGAACTCACTTCTACTCCGTAATAGGACTGCATCATAGGGATGTAGGTTAAACCTTCGAGAACATACTTCTACTCTATAGGTGAACGGTCAAAATACATCAAGGTTCAATGATGGCCTTTACTAGGAGTTCTAGTTCATTAAGAGGGATCGGTAAGAATGTTATTATTATGATTTCCTCATTTATACATTCCACAGTTATATATAACGAAGACCTGGTAGACAATAGAATGTGAGATTTCTCAATTAGTTTCTTTTCCTCGTTGGGATGTGAAACTAAAGTAGAATCAGACATTTTACTATCTGCCTAGTCTTGGTTATATCATAATGTGTATAAGTTAAGTTTTCATGTCTAATAACTCATTAGTCAGAACAAAAATAATATAGAGTCAACCTTAGTCACTCACGAAATCCTTGTCATTCGTGTTGCAGAATCATGTCATCATCCAGAAATAGTAAGCCGATCAACGAAGCACCTATCCTTCACATCGACGCCGCTACATTCCAAGCCGTAGTAACAGCTTCCGTGACAGTTGTCCTTGCAAACCTCAATGCTGGCAACGCAATCACGACTAGAAAATGAATTGAAAATTCTGATCAATGTATCGATCCAGGAAGGCAACCAAGGGCATCAGTCACGGACGTACAAAGTTGTAAAACCGAGAGGTGGAAACGAAATTGCTGAGCTCGAAAGGAGCGCCAACGATCCCAAAGACTTGTCACGCAATAGCAGCAAGTGGCAACTCCTGCCCCTTCAGCACCAGCACGACCCATGCCTCAAGTCCCTGGCATCGGGACCAACCCTGCACACAAAGGTTGTGGTAAAATCGGACCCTATAAAAGGAAATTTTCGAAGTAGATGAACGAGGAGGGCACCTGTATCCACGTAACTCTGACTAAACACCTCACTTCCACCACCAATGCTAGTACAATCCATATATGTCACCAATGCGGCAAGATAGGACACCTCAAAAAGGACTGTCCAATAATAAAGAACTCCGGCGCAGACGAGAAGATACTAAGGATCACTGCCGCAGGAGAAAAATACTCCGGAACCCGTTAAAAATATCTATGGCATTCGTTGTAACAGAGTCATAAGTTGTTTAAAACTAGTGCTACTAGAGTCTTATCTTTTGCGAGACCCCGTCAGTAAAGGGACCCTTGTGCTGCGTATACTTGTCTTTTGTAGTATACCTAGTTCGCAGCAATAGTCTTGTAGTAAATCTATAGTACTATAAACTCTGTTAAAAGTTGCACGGTTGTGTTTACGCCTTTATGATCAAATCTAGTGCCTTTATTTCCAAGTGACTCCGATTTTTATCATACAACTGGAGTCCATCCGATCCTCACAATACCAGTTTTGTGCGTAAATCTCTTCTTCCGAAATCATCATTCTAGCGAAGCTGGCATTCCAGAACTCCGAAGTACTCATGCGTAGAGTACCTCAGGTTTCTTATCCTTTTCTGAAGAAACCTCAACAAACCTCCCCGAAGTACCACTTGGGCAATACGTCAAGTTCAATCCAAAGACCCGTACAGCTAATCTATCGCTGAAGAATGTATACACAAGGGTGGTATATAACCAAGGTTCTACAGGTTTAGAATTAATGATTCCCCTTTTACTTTTTTTCCTCGTTGGGATGTAAGCTTAAAGAAGAAAGGAAAATTGCTCGTAGGTTCATCGACATCAGAGGCCCCAACAATATCTCCAGTAAGAATCATTACTATCTGCCTAGCATAGACGAATAGGCTGACCAACCGCAAGGAACGAGGTACCCTTCAGGAATGGACCTCAGATCCAAATATCACCAGTCGCGAGTATTGGAGAAGGATGTTCGAGGACAATCCTCAAAACTCGATGCGGACGCTGCGAGTCCGTAGTGATACCCCTCGGATAGGACCAACCCGCTCGCAGTATTCATGAACTTAATGAATAGGGTACGCCATTCTTACTGGGATCAGTACGTCATTGTCCTTGTAAATGACTCGCTTATCTACCCTCGTAGTAAGAAGGAAACCAAAGAGAGCAGCTACAACAAATCGTGGAGACAATACGACCAGAAAAGCCTTACCCGAAGTTCTCTAGATACGAGTTTTGGAATTAAAGAGTCAAATTCCTAAGACACACTATTAGTGATGTCGGAATTCTTGAGGACCCTTTCAATTAATCAAAACTGTTGAGAAATTGTCAGCACCGAAGGCGTCGACGGGAATTCGCCGAAATTCTAGGTCTCTCTGACCTACCGTCTTAGTTCCTTTAGAACTTCTTGCAAATTACAGAACCCCCTTACGACTTTGACCCTGAAGGGAGCAACCCTTGACTGGGAAGAGAAGCAAGAGGGAGAAACCTTTAGAACTCTAGAGTAAGAGACCAAATTCCTCTGGAATTCTCACTCTGGGAAGGCTTAGTACGCTTTGGAAAGCGTGGAAAGCTAAAACCCAAGATAATTAGGCCCTTCGAGATTCTTGTCAGAATCAGCACTGTAACTGGCAACTTCAATCTACCCCGCGAGCTTAGTAAAGTACATTCTACCTGCCACATCTCGAACTTCCAGAAGTATTTATCCAACGAGACTCTTGTAGTCCCCCTCGACGAGATCGAGTTGCACAAGAGCCTCTGTAACAACGCAAATGTTCAAACGAAATTTTTTTTTTTTCATTTCAAAAATAAAGTATTTTCATTCAAACCAAGCATAATTATTCCAAGTGTTATGTCAAAATAAAATTCATAGAATTCCCAAGATCTCAAAACATCAATCAGTGTGTACACATCACGCCGGCGCCTTCCCACGGTCCTCGCTAGTACCTGAAACACATACATAACAACTGTAAGCATAAATGCTTAGTGAGTTCCCCAATATACAACTTACGAATATACGCCTTTCCAGGCCCTGACCTTCCGGTCCACAACACAACGCCTTCCGGCCCATAACATAATCGCCTTCCGGCCCATAACATATTGCCTTCCGGCCAATATAACATACATAGCACGCATAACAATTAACTTACCACATATAGCACGTATATCACATATCATATCCGACCTTCCGGTCACACAGTCAAACCCTTCCAGGTACAGTATAGTGAGAAGACTCACCTCGTGGATACTGAAAGCTAGCAACTCCTGAAACCACTCGTACTCGATCCGCCGAGCTACAAACTCCCTATAACATCATATATCTCTTATTAACACTTTTATCTTCCAAGTTAACTGACCCTAAGAAATCACACATAGGTCAACTCTGGTCAACGGTCCACGGTCAACTCGACCGGACTCGGCGAGTACCCTGGCAACTCGGCGAGTCTAGTCGTCCTCTAATCCTGTAAGATTCCCTTTCTACTCGTCGAGTATCCTCCTTGACCTGAAGAGTTACTCCTGGAAGAATCACGAGGCCACCCCGACTCCACTCGCCGAATCTGAAGAACAGCTCGACGAGTCCCAGTTATTCTTCAAGCTACTCGCCGAGTCTGTTCATCGGACTCGGCGAGTCCATGCCATGCAGCCGCTCAAACTGCTTCCTAAGGTCAGAACTGCTCCGACCATTCATAGGTCTGGCCTTCCTAGACTGGTCCATCACGTAAGGTCCTCATTTCGGTGCTCATGCTACACCCCAAGACTTATAATTTACATATTGACCTAAGGCATAAGGATTTCAATCCAAAACCTTCATCACTTCCCGAAATGCACAGGCATGGGACATTCTGGACCTCCAAAGGTCCCAACACGGGGTTACAATCGTTTGGGGGACTAGGGTAACATTCAATCTATCCACAAAAAGGGTTCCATAAACCCTAATCCTCTAAACACATCACCATAGCAGAGCATACTCGAATTCTTACCTGGATGATGTACTCTCTGTGTCCCCAATCCTCAGAACGTGACTCCCTTGCTGTTCCTTTAGCCAAGCCCTTCTCTTCCTTGCACAACAACTCCTTCAAAATCACCAATGGCCTTTAACCTTGCTCTAGATGCACACAATCGATTTAGGGTTCCTCTCAGGAGGCTAAAACGAACAATGACGGCCAATAAGTCCTTTTTATACGTCCCAAATCTGAACGGCTAGGGTTTTCGCTAAACAGCGTAGACTCGCCGAGTCCATATCTGGACTCGTCGAGTCCAGTCGCGAACCCGCGACCAGGTCTGGCTCCAACTCGCCGAGTCCCCTCTTAGAACACCCCAAAAACATAATTTTAACAATACCTGAGATTCCGGGCTGTTACAATTCTCCCCCACTAGGATTAGACTTCGCCCTCGAAGTCTCACTCTGAAAATAGTTCCGGATGCTGCTCCCGCATCTCACGTTCCGTCTCCCAAGTCATTTCCGATCCCTTCCGGTGTTGCCACTGAACCAACACTAGAGGTACTTCCTTGTTCCTCAGAAACTTGGTCTTCCGATCCCTGATGGCCACTGGTCTCTCAGCATAATTCAGGCTCGCATCCACCTGAATATCCTCTAATGGAACCACTGCCGACTCATCGGCTATGCACTTCCTCAATTGTGACACATGAAAAGTGTCGTGGATTTGCCCCAACTCTGCTGGCAACTCCAAACGATAGGCTACCCGACCTATCCTTGCAATTACACGAAATGGCCCAATATACCGGGGTCCCAACTTGCCCCTCTTCCTGAACCGAATCACTCATTTCCAAGGAGAGACCTTCAGGAGAACGAAGTCGCCGGCTTGAAATTCAAGTTCGGATCGGCGTCTGTCCGCATAACTCTTCTGTCGGCTCTGGGCGGTCGATAACCTCTACCTAACCTGCTGAATCTGCTCTGTTGTCTGAAGCACGATCTCTGTACTGCCCATTACTCTCTGTCCCACCTCTCCCCAGCAAATGGGGGTCCGACACCTCCTACCATACAACAGCTCAAAAGGTGGCATACCAATGCTCGAATGATGGCTATTGTTGTAGGAAAACTCTGCCAAGGGTAAATACGCATCCCAGCTACCCCCGAAATCTAACACACACGCTCGAAGCATGTCCTCTAGCGTCTGAATCGTCCGCTCGCTCTGACCGTCTGTCTGGGGATGGTATGCGGTACTAAAATCCAATTTAGTACCCAGCTCCTCATGGAATTTCTTCCAGAACCTGGAAGTGAAGCGCACATCACGGTCTGAAACAATCGAGATCGGCACTCCATGCCGAGATACTACTTCTCTCACATATATCTCCGCCAACTTCTCCGCTGATGAACTCTCTCTGATGGCAAGGAAGTGTGCACTCTTCGTCAACCTATCCACAATCACCCAAATTGCATCAACTCCCCTGGCAGTTCTCGGCAATTTGGTGATGAAATCCATAGTGATCTGTTCCCACTTCCACTCAGGAATCTCCAATGGCTGTAACTTGCCATGCGGTCTCTGGTGATCGGCCTTAACCCTACGGCAGGTCAAGCACCTCTCAACGAACCATGCGACGTCCCTCTTCATACAGGGCCACCAATACTCCTTCCTCAAATCCAAATACATCTTCGTAGCACCGGGATGGATTGAGAATTTCGATCTATGAGCCTCTTCCATCAAAGTAATACGCGTACCGCCCACAAACGGTACCCAAATACGACCCTGAAACGTCAGAAGTCCCCGTCCATCCTTAACGAACTCTGAAATTAACCCAACGACCCGCTCTTTCTTCTGCATCTCTGGTCTCACAGCCTCGGCCTGTGCCCCACGAATAGCATTCAATACTGGAGTCATCACAGTCAGTCTCAAACATACATCTCGCAATGGGGTGCTCTCCGCCCTGCGGCTCAATGCATCGGCTACCACATTAGCCTTGCCCGGGTGGTACAGGATCTCATAATCATAATCCTTGACCACATCCAACCACCTCCTCTGACGCATATTTAGGTTGGGCTGATCCATAAAATACTTCAAGCTCTTATGGTCCGTGTATATCGTACATCGAACCCCATACAGGTAGTGACGCTAAATCTTGAGAGCGAACACTACTGCCCCCAACTCTAATCATGCGTGGGATATCTTGCCTCATGAGGCTTTAGCTGCCTCGACGCATAAGCTATCACATGACCTCTCTGCATCAACACTGCACCCAGTCCCGAAATCGATGCATCGCAATATACAACAAAATCTTCCATCCCTTCCGGGAGAGCTAATACCGGGGCTTCGCACAGTCTCTGGCGAAGTGTCTCAAAGGAAGTCTGCTGCTCGGGTCCCCATGAGAATGCAACACCCTTCCGGGTCAATCTGGTGAGCGGCACTGCGATCTTGGAGAAATCCTTGATAAATCTCCGATAGTACCCTGCCAACCCAAGGAAACTCCTGATCTCAGAGGGTGACTTCGGCACCTCCCAACTCATCACAGCCTCAACCTTGGCCGGATCGACCAATATCCCTTCCTGATTAACAATATGTCCTAGAAATTGGACCTCCCGTAACCAGAAGTCACATTTGGAGAACTTTGCATAAAGCTTCTCCGACCTCAATACCTCCAGGACCTCCCTCAAATGCTCCTCATGCTGCCCTCTAGATCTCGAAAACACTAGGATGTCGTCGATAAATACAATCACTGACCGATCCAACATCGGTCTGCATACCCTGTTCATGAGATCCATGAACACAGCCGGGGCATTGGTGAGCCCGAAAGGCATCACCACAAACTCATAATGCCCATATCGCGTCCTAAATGCTGTCTTCTGGATGTCCTCATCCCGCACTCTCACCTGATGGTACCCTGACCTCAAATCGATCTTGGAAAACCAAGATGCTCCTTGCAACTGATCGAATAAATCATCGATCCTCAGTAACGGGTAACGGTTCTTGACCGTCAACTTGTTCAACTCCCGGTAATCAATGCACATCCGGTGCGAACCATCCTTCTTCTTGACGAACAGAATAGGTGCTCCCCACGGCGAGCTGCTCGGCCGAATGAATCCCTTCCCCAGCAACTCCTGGAGCTGCGAGGACAACTCTTGCATCTCTGGAGGTGCAAGACGATAAGGCACCTTAGCAATAGGCGCGGCCCTCGGAACCAGATCGATACCAAACTCTACTTGCCTCACAGGAGGTACTCCTGGTAGCTCCTCGGGGAAAACATCTGGAAACTCACGCACCACTGGGACCTCCTCCACTGACCTTGGTCTCTCGGAAGCCTCCCACGTATCCATCACATACGCCACAAAACCCTTACAGCCCTGCTGTAGACACTGCCTCGCCCTAGCGGCCGAACAAAAAGCTGATCCCGAACGGGTACCCTCGCCGTACACCGAAAGAACTCCCCCACTAGGGTCTCGTATAGTCACCAGCTGACGCTCACAGTCGATGACAGCGCCGAATCGGCTCAACCAGTCCATGCCCACGATGACACAGACATCACCCATCGTAATAGGAATCATGTCAATTGGGAACTCAACCCCGAAAATCTCTAGCACGCATCCCCGGAGAACCTCCGTGGCACAAATCACTCTCTCGGCCGCTATAGAAACTCTCAGAGGCCGACTCAACGACTCACGACTAACACTGATATGCTGACTAAAAGCTAAGGATACAAAGGATCTACTCGCACCCGAGTCAAATAACACTAGAGCAGTCACAGAGTTCACAAGGAAAGTACCTACACATATAATAACATAAGCATAACACCTCGAATTTAAAACAAATACGTGAATTACAGCATACCTGCCACAACATCGGGCGCAGCGCGGACCTCCTCCGCAGTCAGCTGAAAGGCTCTCACGCGAGCCCTCAGGGCCTTGACCTTCGCTGGTCAAGTCTCAGTAGTCCTGGCAGTAGGTGCAGATCCCTGACGAAGTTGAGGGTACTCGGCCTTCCGATGGCCTGTCTGGTTGCAATGAAAGCAAACCATAAACCCCTTGGGGCAATCCCTAGCGATGTGTCCCTCCTTGCCACACTTGTAGCAAACACCAGCTTGACACGCCCCATCGTGACCCTTGCCGCACTTTCCGCAAGTGCGGCCCTTCAGACCTCCCGTCCTCGAATCGGCGGACTTGGTCCGCTTGGCTGCCGGCTGAGACTGAGCCGGTCGCCGGTCCACCTGCTAAGACTCGGCATCCTCCCTGGCCTGGGTCTCCAACTCGATCTCGCGCTTCCTGGCATTCGCTTGAAGCTCAGCAAAAGTATGATAGGTGGAGTTTGACACAAACTCCCGAATATCTCTCTTCAAAACACCCAAGTACCGGCTCATCCGAGACTGCTCTGTGGACACCAGCTCGGGGTAGAACATCGCCATCTCATGAAACTTCCGCGTGATCACCGCAACCGAATCAGTACCCTGCTTGAGGGTTAAGAACTCCTGAACCAATCGTTCCCTCTCCACTAGGGGAACGTACTCGTCCCTGAACATAGCAGTAAACCTCTCCCATGTCACTGCTGCAATCTCTGCCAAAGTGAAGTTCGCCGTCACGAACTTCCACCAATCCTTCGCTCCCAGACGGAGCTGGTTCAAAGCGAACCGTACCCTCAGGTGCTCCGGGCATGAACAAGTGTAGAAGCACCCCTCAATATCAGCGATCCACCTCATCGCAGCAATCGGATCCTGCGTCCCATCGAACTCAGGTGGTTTCGTGTTGCTGAATTCCCAGAATAGCAACGAGTCACCCCCCTGTGGCCTAGCAGCGGCCACGGCAGCGGTTGCAGCTTCAGTCAGTGCGGTGTACCGCTCCTCAAACGTCTCCATCAGGGTGGTCTTAATGGACCCAAACATCTCCGGGATCTCAGCCCGGATCGCCGCAGCTACTTCCTCCTGAATCATCTGACGAATCTCCTCGTCACTCACACCGCTTGAACTCGCCTCGTGGCGTGGTCTAACCATGATGTCTCTGAAATACAACATAAAACTATCAGAGACTCCATCAAGTACAATCGCACTCGATAACGCAACCCTACCCAGTCTCCGATATTCAGGGATTCTTACTTGGGTCTCCCACTGACCCGGCCCAATACTACTGACCACATCGTAACAGCATTCATCCCAAATCTTCCTCCCCAAACCCCGGTTAGTGAGTACTCTACTTTTGATATGCACTATCTACCTGCACGCTATCAAACATCTCATATCGACAAACTCCCTAGACTAAGGCATAACAAATCAGGCCACTCTAGTCCTATCATGAGTACGTAGTCTTCTAGCATGCATAACAATTCATATCATAACTCATCTCATAACATAACATTGTAAGGTATTTTGGGGATCTTTACCGTTCGGGCGCTGACTGATCATACACACGGCTTCTTTCTTATTTACCACAAAATCATTTGTAAAAGTTTATGCCTTTATTTTTAAAAGTTTTTCTCAAATCCTCGGTTTGAGTTCAGTATCGCCCGAAGGTGCACCCGAATCCCTCAAACCAAGGCTCTGATACCAATTGTAACAACGCAAATGTTCAAACCAAAATTTTTTTTTTTCATTTCAAAAATAAAGTATTTTCATTCAAACCAAGCATAATTATTCCAAGTGTTATGTCAAAATAAAATTCATAGAATTCCCAAGATCTCAAAACATCAATCAGTGTGTACACATCACGCCGGCGCCTTCCTACGGTCCTCGCTAGTACCTGAAACACATACATAACAACTGTAAGCATAAATGCTTAGTGAGTTCACCAATATACAACTTACGAATATAAGCCTTTCCAGGCCCTGACCTTCCGGTCCACAACACAACGCCTTCCGGCCCATAACATAATCGCCTTCCGGCCCATAACATATTGCCTTCCGGCCCATATAACATACATAGCACGCATAACAATTAACTTACCACATATAGCACGTATATCACATATCATATCCGACCTTCCGGTCACACAGTCAAACCCTTCCGGGTACAGTTTAGTGAGAAGACTCACCTCGTGGATACTGAAAGCTAGCAACTCCTGAAACCACTCGTACTCGATCCGCCGAGCTACAAACTCCCTATATCATCATATATCTCTTATTAACACTTTTATCTTCCAAGTTAACTGACCCTAAGAAATCAAACATAGGTCAACTCTGGTCAACGGTCCACGGTCAACTCGACCGGACTCGGCGAGTACCCTGGCGACTCGGCGAGTCTATTCGTCCTCCAATCCTGTAAGATTCCCTTTCTACTCGTCGAGTATTCTCCTTGACCCGACGAGTTACTCCTGGAAGAATCGCGGGGCCACCCCGACTCCACTCGCCGAGTCTGAAGAACAGCTCGATGAGTCCCAGTTATTCTTCAAGCTACTCGCCGAGTCTGTTCATCGAACTCGGCGAGTCCATGCCATGCAGCCGCTCAAACTGCTTCCTAAGGTCAGAACTGCTCCGACCATTCATAGGTCTGGCCTTCCTAGACTGGTCCATCACGTAAGGTCCTCATTTCGGTGCTCATGCTACACCCCAAGACTTATAATTTACATATTGACCTAAGGCATAAGGATTTCAATCCAAAACCTTCATCACTTCCCGAAATGCACAGGCATGGGACATTCTGGACCTCCAAAGGTCCCAACACGGGGTTACAATCGTTTGGGGGACTAGGGTAACATTCAATCTATCCACAAAAAGGGTTCCATAAACCCTAATCCTCTAAACACATCACCATAGCAGAGCATACTCGAATTCTTACCTGGATGATGTACTCTCTGTGTCCCCAATCCTCAGAACGTGACTCCCTTGCTGTTCCTTTAGCCAAGCCCTTCTCTTCCTTGCACAACAACTCCTTCAAAATCACCAATGGCCTTTAACCTTGCTCTAGATGCACACAATCGATTTAGGGTTCCTCTCAGAAGGCTAAAATGAACAATGACGGCCAATAAGTCCCTTTTATACGTCCCAAATCTGAACGGCTAGGGTTTTCGCTAAACAGCGCAGACTCGCCGAGTCCATATCTGGACTGGTCGAGTCCAGTCGCGAACCCGCGACCAGGTCTGCGATCCTACTCGGCGAGTCTGGCTCCAACTTGCCGAGTCCCCTCTTAGAACACCCCAAAAACATAATTTTAACAATACCTGAGATTCCGGGCTGTTACAGCCTCACCTTCGTGGAAGAACCGTAGTGACCATGGACTGAGAGGTCAAGCGGACGAAGCAACGCCGCTTCCCATTAGTGAAGGTTCGCTGGAATACTAAGCAAGGACCTGGATTCACTTGGGAGCGTGAGAATCAATCGATTAGGAAGTATCTCCACTTCTTAGCCCGATTATTCATGCATACTCCTTGCCTAAATTCTTATTTTGGGATGAAATTCCCTCCAACGGGGGGATGACGTGACAACCGTTAATTTCCGATCAAGTCAAAGTAAACTAAAGTCAACAAGTCAAACCGGTCGACTCAATTAACCCGTGGGTACTAGGGCTTACATTAGGTAATCATTATACAAGTTGTTATGCTAATGAGAAATTGTCAATTGAAAAGTTCGTATATCTAGATTTCATTAATCTAAAACTGCGTTAAGTAATGAACCAAACCGATAAAACAATGTTGCATACTCATCAGGAGGGTGTAAGAACCTTAAACATGGCTTAACGAGGCTTACGGACCTTGCGTTGCGGAGCCAAGCACTCAAAAAGGTCACAAAAGAAATCTCTCCCAAATCTCTCCACGTATGTGAAATCTCTCCCAAATCTCTCCACGTATGCCAAATCTCTCCCAAATCTCTCTAAGTATGAGAAATCTCTCCAAGTATGTGAAATCTCTCCTAAATCTCTTCACGTATGTCAAATCTCTCCCAAATCTCTCTAAGTATGAGAAATCTCTCCAAGTATGTGAAATCTCTCCAAAATCTCTCTAAGTATGAGAAATCTCTCCAAGTATGTCAAAAGCTCTCCCAAATCTCTCCACGTATGTCAAATCTCTCCCAAATCTCTCTAAGTATGAGAAATCTCTCCCAAATCTCTCTCAAAAGTTTCTTAAACTTTTTATAGTCTTTCGGGCCATCCCGACCCTTTAGCCGGGTCAAAAACAGCTCAAAAACGGTAGTCTACGCGAAAATCAGTCTTAAAGAGTCGAACCCTCTTAAGGAGCCGAACTTGTCAGAAGCGAAGGTGTCAGAAGCGAAGGTATCAGAATCTAACTTGTTAGAAGCGAAGGTATCAGAAGCGAATTACCCTATCTCGGACCGAACCCTCTCAGGAACCAAAGGTCCCTTCGGATCGAACCTCGCCGAGCACCGAACCCTACCTTCGCCTTCGCCTCCTAACCCTTTCGCTCCATTTCGCCTTCGGCCCAGCAGCAGAAGGGACCGAACCTCGTGCCAGTACCGAGAGGTCTCGCAGGAAGCTCTTTTTCACCCGATTTTCGACTAGTTTTGCCTTTTAGGCCCATTTTTAATTATTTTAACGCGGGATTTTCACCCAAAACTTTATTTTAGCATATAAGGCCCCATATTTATTAATTAATCACGTTTTTTGGGATAAATTTTATCCAAGAAGAGTGGGTGAAGTACAAGAGGTGGAGTGTTGACTTTTCTTTAGTTTATGACACAAGCAACCACCCACACCCATTCCATGACTAGCCACACTCCTTCTACCATACCTAGGTCATGTCAAAGTACTTTATCATGATTTCCAGCCATTTCCCATATTCTTAGAGATGGAACATCCATCATCTCTCCTCACACTTCATTCATTCTCTCATTTTCCACCAAAAGATCAAAATCTTTTCTCTCAACTCTTCTCTCTCAATTTCGAGATTTCGAAGGCATTTTCCAAGGCTTTCCTTCTCCATTTGATCTTCGAACCTTCAAGACATCTTCTTAGTGTTCTTGAGTGGAACACTACCTTTCTCCATCATCCATCTACTGAAATCATATAAGGTGAGTTCATACCCCTACATTTTCATGTTTTTCTTAAGTTTTAAGTGGGGGGGGGGGGGGGGGAATACAAGTTAAAACACCAGGAACACAACTAAACTCATTTAACAGCCTTCATCATAAAAGTTTAACTCCATTCACGGACTGTTTTGGGCAACTTAAAAATTTTAGTTTTCAAAACTGTTTTAGGTGCAAGTAGGTCTAGTTCTTAGCTTTAAAATTACTACTTGCACATCTCCACATGATTTTTGTACAATTTATGGTGATTTTTACAAAACTGCCTATCATTTCAAGAGCAAATCTGGACCAGTCTGTGATTATGGACGTTTTCACACAGGTTGGAGGTCATTAAAATTCATAATAAAAATTATGAACAAACTAGACTCATTTCACAAACTCTCAGAATATATGCTTTACAAATAGATCTGAATATATGTTTTTGCAAATAGATGACATATTGTCTTAGTATATAGTCATACATCAGAAAACAAATGGATTTTTACCTACAAAAGTATGGTAATTAATTAGTTGTTATATTGCATGTTGCTTCACTTTTGTAAAAGGTATATATACATATCGGTAAACAAAACGGTTTTTACCTTCACAAATACAGTAGTTAACCATAATAAACAAAGTTATAACTATTACATTTAAATGTTTTGATAAACTGTAATGGGTGTGGTTTATGTTTCCATTAACACAACAAACACATTACGGAAGGTTTTATTCCCACAGAAAAAGGTTATACATTAAGCGAGGTACGGCCATACAGTACCAGGTTATACATTAAGCAAGGTACGAACATACAGTACCAGGTTATACATTAAGGGAGGTACGGCCATACAGCACCAGGTTTACATTAAGCGAGGTATGGCCATACAGTACCAGGTTGTACATTAAGCGAGGTATGGCCATACAGTACCAGGTTATACATTAAGAGAGGTACGACCATACAGTACCAGGTTATACATTAAGTGAGGTACGGCCATACAGTACCAGGTTATATATTACGCGAGGTACGGCCATACAGTACCAGGTTATACATTAAGTGAGGTACGACCATACAGTAGCAGGTTATACATAAGTTGAGGTACAGCCATACAGTACCATGTTATACATTAAGGGAGGTACAGCCATACAGTACCAGGTTATACATTAAGCGAGGTACGGCCATATAGTACCAGGTTATACATTAAGTGAGGTACGGCCATACAGTACCAGGTTATACATTAAGTGAGGTACGGCCATACAGTACCAGGTTATACATTAAGCGAGATACGGCGATACAATACCGGGTTTATACAAAAAGGGGGTACATTACAAAGTATCGGTTAATCTTAGCATAGTTATAGGGACCCACATAGGAAGTTAGCAAAAATTAAAGTATACGGGATTTTATAAATCAAAAATGGTTTTTATATTGATCTAAAACCAATTTTAATAACAATAGGAATGGATTTTACTTGTACACTTTCGGTCTCGGTACTTGAGATCACATAACACAAAACTCACACGCACATCCAGTCATGGGTTTTAAGACTACATATCATTTTATAAGGAAAATATTGGATTTTCTTGGTAACATACAACTCATTACAAAGATCGGTTTTCAAAATCTTACTTTCAAAAGCTTATGAACTCACCAACTTAATTGCTGACACTTTTTCAAAACTACTTGTATTCTCAGGAATTCAGTGAAATAGGAAATCAACAGGGTTTTGAGGATGGGACAATAAATTGTCAAACAGCTCATTTTGTCATCATAATGTAATTGATTAGAATCATGTAAACATATACTTTGGTGTAACCTTTTCAATTATATTTATGATGGTTGGATTTACTTTGAGCACTATTGTACTCGTTGTTGTAATACTATACACGAAGTCCTCTACCCTCGGACGTTTCCGCCATCCTTGGTTTGGGGGTGTGACACCATCTTCTTATCTTCCAGGCTCACCATTCCTGGGAAAAGGTTAGCAAGGTCCTTGAATCGGGAGGTGCAGGAAGCTACCTCAGATTCTTGCATGGTCAAATTCCAAAGTTGTTGTTCTAGAGCCTGGACTTCCAGCTGTGGGTAGTACTCCTTAACATCATATGGTTTAGAGGTTCCATTCCATAGTATAAGATTCAATGATTCCCTTGTTCTTTACATGGATATACCACCAACTTAAGGTGGAGTCCGTCAGTGTACATGTAGCATGCTTGACCCGACAGTCATTGGTGCAACAACTGATGTGCAAAACTGCCTCCGTCTTTTCTATTTAATGGGATAAACCGATAGCCCTTTGGTTCCATAAAAGGATCAAGGTTTGCAGCCCATTAATTCCTTGTAAGAGAGTAGTTTTTGGGGTTTTTTTGTTTGTTGTTGGAGTGCCACTTCCACTATTCCTAGTGTTTCCATTTCGATCAACCTCGTATACTACAAAGGCTGTAGCAATTCCTTATGCAAGCATGTTTTGCATCTTGATGGGTTCATTTGGAATATTGTGTTAGTATTTGTTATGTTTGGAGCTCCTCTACGGTTTGTGTAACATCCCATTATTTTCTACATGTAAAGTTAAACTTGGGTCAACCAAAGTCCTCTTTATTGTTTGAGAAGGGAATAAGTTAGAATAATATCCTTTTCATGTTAAAATCGTAAGAATACTAAGTGTTTAAGAAGGGAATAAGTTAGATCCAAGAAACTTCGCACCACCTTTCTTCTCCTTTCCCTTAGGACTGCAAACCTCATAGCTATGAACTGTCTACTGCCTTCGTCCGTAAACCTCGGACCATGAACTCTTCGGGCCGTGAACCATTTGCCACCTTCGGACCGTAAACCGAAGCCGTGAACCCCTTTTCTCGGCCGTGAACCCGAGGATCTTATCTCCTAGGGATATGTTTACTGCCCAAGTCTCATAGGTATATATACAAAATAGCTAATTTTTCCCTCATTTCAAAAACCTTAACCACAAACACACTCATTCTCTCTCAAGTATCATCTTCCAAACCGTCAAATCTTCTTGGATTATTGCTTGAATCTTCAAAGTATTTCATCATTTCATCTTCATTCTAGTGATTTCTAGCCCTTATACGCTTGTTTCACATTCATATCTGCAAGATCTTCAAGGTCATTGGGTCGTGAACTCAAGAACATCGAGTGTTCTTGGGCCGTGAACACTCCCTCCTGACCATGAACTCATTACAGCCTCAATTTTAGCTTCTAACACTCCTATCTATAAGTTAAACTTACAAATTTGTCTAATTGACAAACATTCCTATGCTTCTATTCACTAATTGGTTGCATATATACTATACAAATTGCTATATAGGACTTGTTTTACTACAGGATTTCACTTGTGGAAATAAACGTCCTATATCGAATCATCAATCGAATCACCATCGAAGAGGTGAGTTCATACCCCCGTATTTTCATAGTTTTTACAGCTTTAAGGGAGGGGGGGATACAATTCTAACACAATAATTTTGTGTTAACAACAAATGGTTTCAAAACATCTCACAATATGGATTTCAATTATCTTCAAATCAAATGTTTTCAAATTTTATTAAAATGACATCAAGTCATCAAAAGTATTTCAAAATGTTAAACTCTTTAAAATATTTTATAAAATTATATTTTTCCCTAAAAATCATATATATATATATATATATATATATATATATATATATATAAGATTTAAAGGGCTTAGGACTGGTAACTCACTTTATTTCCTTTTCCTTGTTTGGATGTGGACTTAGGATATCGGCCATTTGTACGAATGTTGTTTAAATTTTAGTTATATGTATTTCTACATGTATATAAATATAAAGGTTATTTCATTCAGTTTCAATACCCTTTGTAACATTTCGAGCAAGGGGTTTCATTCATTAACAAATAGTACCAATACAGAAAGCACATATAAATTATAATAGGTATAATTTATGATTCACGAACACTAAATCACGAGTCAAGTATACTAAAGTACACGATTTTACAAGAACATGGGTTTGCACAATTTTACAAGAACAAGGGTTTGATTCGAAACTAAATAAGGGTTTACAACTTACAAATACATTTCGAGTATAATAAACAAGGAGCCTACTATAAATCATTTATTTCATAATGATTGGGTTTTCATTACTATTATACACGTAACGTCTATATGATTTTTATGAGACGATATGTTTAAGTTGTTTATTAATTTAAACAACATAGTTAAAGTCTTGATATTTATAGCCAGAATCTCCAGCTGGAGATCGAAACAAGTGTGTATAGATCTATATTGAGGTTGACAACCCTGCACTAAGGCTGCTAGCTACAGTTGGGCATACACGCCTACAAGTGACATTTGTTATCAATAGTTTTGACACCTTCAAAGTGTTGTTTCAGGCCATCTAGTCATAGTATGGTTATAATAACTCAATAAAAAGATATTAACAATACAGTTAGTGTATAATTAACTAAACATGAGTATAGTTTTAAAATACTAGTTTATAAAGATACAATTTATAGTACTACATTACAATTTACAATAGCTGCTGGTGGAGCGAGGTACACTCACTTTTACATGTTTTACAAAGGAATACAAATACAGAACAATAGTTTACAAACAGAACCGTTTTATGAGATTAAAAGTACTTTTCATATACAACAGAAATATAGGATTTTCTGGAACAGTTTACATATTCAAAGAACAGAAAACATACTTATGAAATCACTCAACTTTATGTTGACACTCTCTTTTCAAATTACTTGTATTCTCAGGGCATGAATAAACAGGTACTCCCCGAGCTTTTGAGAAGATGGAGCCGTTTTGAGTCTTGTCTTCTGTATTTTGCTATAACTATTTTGGTGTCAATATAGAGTGATTGAACACATGTAAAACCTTTTACTTATTAATGCAATGGTTTTTTCTACTTTGATTACTATAATGAAAGTGTTGTGATACTATAAATGAAGTCATCCACCCCCGGACGTTTCCGTCGTCTGGTTTGGGGGTGTGATAGTTCAGAATTTCTACTGAGGCTTGAGTTACTTCTGGAGTACTTTTGTTTGCTCAAGGAGTTGGCGGTGGACGGACTCGTGGAATTTTTTACGGAGGCATAGTCTGAATATGTTTTAGATGGAAATGTTAAGTTATTTTTTGCTATTTAGTTATAAAAAGGATGTATGTACTTTGTATTCATTTAATTTTTTTCCAGAAATCTTATAGATTTCCAGGTCATAAAATTAAATTTTTACCTGATATAGAGTTTGCAAGAAATACATATTAAATGTTTGTGTGTGTATTATAAAATCGGGGTATATAATTGCTTGGATCAATGAGAGTTGTGAAAAACTTTTAGATTAAAGCATTTTGAGGGTACACTCGAAAATCTTTAATTGGACAAAACTCACAGTTTTTTTAACAGCCCAAATTTTTCAATATAAATTTTCATTTATTTAACAAACTCATATTTATTAATTATAAAATTCTAATCCCAATTGTTCTCAAAAATCCAGATCATCAAATAAATTATTCAAAATATCAGAGTGTCCATAATAAAACGTTGGGGAGTGCATGCTACGCCATCACGCTGGGCCCTTGCCCTTAAATCCCGAAGTACCTAAAACAACCAACAAACTATATCCTAATGCTTAGTAAGTTACCCATAACATATCCCACATAATCCACGAAATCACATATTGCATATAAACCACATAACCCATGCATGTAACATATAATGATGCCATGGACTCCCTCTATGGTCTTATTCAAGGATGTTATGGGCTCCCCCAAGGTCTTATACCAATGTGCCATGGGCTCCCCCCATGGTCTTAACAACAATCCATGGGGTACCCCCATGGTCTTCATATAACTATCCAAAAAGATACTAACCTATTCACATATATACATACTAAACATGTCGATGACACACTCTCAATAATTACCCTAACTAACTAAATGGACCGGCCTTTATGCCTTCGACCCATTGGTATGGTGAGGAGACTGATCTCAAATGCTGACAGTAGTTGAATAGGCCCTAGCTTCGAGTATCTACTCTACTCAATACCTAAACATAAATATCTCCTTAGATTCAACTCAATACTTCATACCCTAAGAGTCAACATTAGTCAAAGTCAAAGTCAACATTCCAGGTTGACTCAACTCGTCGAGTTTGGCTACCAACTCATCGAGTTCCGTTGTTGACTGGTCGAATCACAAAAAGTCCCACCAACTCGTTGAGTTCACTCATCAACTCGTCGAGTTGGACAGAAAACCAACTTCTTCATGCATTAAGCCATTTCCTTTGAATCCAAAGACTCCAAACCTCAAATCTCTTTCAAAAATGATGTCTAGAAGGGTAAAGTTTCCAAGTGTACCCTCAAGGACCATCCTTAAGCCCCTAAATTCTCACTCTAATGTTCTAAAACATAGATCTGCTATCCCAGGATGGGCAAGTGATGTAAAGTTTCCAACTTTACGTCCATGCATGCTAGAAATACCCTCTAAGGCTCATTTATGACTTCATAATGAACTTATTTCATGAATGGGACATAAGGACCAATAAAGTTTGAAACTTTAAGCTTTAAGTGGTCATAAAGGGGTCAGATGTACCCTATCAACCCCTGGAATCCTCTTCTTCTTGGACAACTCAACCAAAGACCTAAAATCAACTTTAACTTCAAGTAAGGAGTTCTAGATAACTACATGTCAAGGTGTCGACTTTATACCTCAAAGATGTTGCCCTTGAAGAAGAGTTTTTGGATTTAAAGCCTCTCCTTCAATCTAGATGCTTCCCACCTCCAAGCTGCTTTCAGGAATCACCAAAAACCACTCTTTTAAGCACACCACACTCAAGATGCAAGATGGAATATGAATATTGGGTTTCTCTAGACAAGGGAGGCTGGTTGGGAGGCCAGCTACAAGAGTTATGTCCTTTATAAAGGGTGTAACCTCCAAAATTTAGGGTTTTCTCCCCATGTGCCAACTCGTCGGGTTGGGCGCCCAAACTTGTTGAGTTGGCCACTTAAAATCCATAGACAAAAAAGTTCCAACACGACGAGTTAGAGCTCCCCAACTCATCGAGTTCCATTCCAAACTCTTGAAAAATAATGAGATTTTTTTTATACCTGGACCAAACGTTACAGTTTGCAAGAAGAGATAATGAATCTCAAAGAATCTAGGAATTTCTAAGAACCAATTAAAAAACCTAATATCAATATTTCATTTTTCATGGTGGAAATTGGTGAATCGTCATTCACCTACCTTTCGAATATGTTATTACTTAGATTACGGCATACCTCTTCTAAGTATAATATATTGTGATTGTGTCCTAGCCTTAATACTACATTTGGGTGTTTTATTAAGGACTATCTCAATATCTAAACAAAACTTTTTCTCCTTTTCAGATGTCTACAAACACTGCTGCTTCTGGCTCTAATCCTAATTGCTCCTTTTCTCTAATGAACTTGTGTGGGAAAGTCACTTTTGATGGGTCCAACTTTAATGAATTGATCAGAATCATCTGAATGATTACCTGCTACGAGGACAAAGAATATGTTCTCGATAAGGAGCTTAAGGAGATTAATGAGACAATTGCTACTCCTCAAGAGATCGTTGAGTTTAGGGCACATGAAAGGGATGCCACCAAGGTGGCATGCATCATGATGGCTACTATGACAGCCGATCTCCAAAAGTCCTACGAGGACTTCTACCCTTTTGAAATGCACCAAGATTTGATGGAAATATACCATCAAAGTGCAAGACAAGAGAGGTATGAAATCATCTCCTCCATGATAACAACCCGAATGAAGGATGGTGAACCCATCACGGGCCACATGCAGAAAATGCAAAGATTTGTGGACTGGTTGTTGAAGCTCAGTGTGAACTTCCCCGAGGAGCTTCCAATAGATATCATTTTGCACTCCTTACCATCGTGCTATGATCAATTCCGCATGACATATCACATGAACAAGGATGAGGTAACTCTCAGCAAACTTCATGGACTCTTAAAGAACGCGGAAAATGGTCTTAAGGGTAAGGCGGTTATTACTACTCTTACTCCTACCAACTCCGCCCCTGTCTTGGCAATCGGGAAAGGACGAGGGAAGAAGAGAAAGAGTTCTTCGAAGGGTACCAAGGCTAGGACCCTTGATGGCTCTTCTTCAAGTGGAACCAAGAAAGGTTTCGTCACTCCTTCTTCTGACCCAAAAGAGGCTGAATGCTTCTATTGCCATGAAAAGGCACACTGGAAGCGAAACTGCCTAAAGTACCAGCAAGATGTGAAGGATGGGAAAGTTAAACCCAACCATGCAGGTATTTACACTATATTATCTAATAACTCAACCCATTCTAACTCATGGGTCCTTGATACTGGTTGTGGTATTCATATCTGTTCTGATTTGCATGGAATAAGAAGAAGTGAGAATGTGGAGCAAGGAAGAATAAACTTGATCATGGAAAATAGGAAAGCTTCACCTGTCACCAAGATTGGAGTTTATACTTTATCGCTAAGTAGTTGGTTTAGTTTAGATATGAATAAATGTTGTTATTCTCTAGAAATGGCAAGAAACATTATTTCCTTTCATGCATTGTATAAACAAGGTTTCACATTTTCATTTGATAATGAAGTTGGTTCGATTAATGCTTTCTTTAATAATGTTCTTTATTTTAAAGCAGTACCTTGTGATGGCGTGTATGAAACTGTATATGTGGTTGATAACTTAGGAAATAATGTATTGTGCATTGATTCTGTTGATAATAATAACTTGGATAAAGCATCATTATTTCATTGTCGTCTTGGACATATAAGCAAGAAATGCATAGGCCAACTCCAAAAGGATGGAGTCTTGGAGTCATTTGACCTAAAGTCAGATGATAGTTGCGAATCATGCTTACTTGGAAAAATGAAAAAGTCACCCTTCATAGGTTCTTGTGAGAGGGGTGAAGGTTTGTTGGATCTTACACACACAGATGTGTGTGGGCCCTTCAAACATGCGACAAGGGATGCTAATCGTTATTATTTGACTTTTACTGATGATTACAATAGATATGGATATGTCTACTTAATCAAGCATAAGTCAGAGACTTTCGAAAGGTTTAAAGAATTTAAACAGGAAGTCGAGAATCAATTAGGCAGGAACATTAAGATGCTTCGATCCGATCGAGGTGGTGAGTATCTTAGTTCAGAGTTCCTCGACTATCTTAGGGAATGTGGGATTGTCTCACAATTGACACCTCCCAGAACACCGCAGTTGAATGG
Organism: Lactuca saligna; assembly: GCF_052625555.1. NCBI lineage: Eukaryota > Viridiplantae > Streptophyta > Magnoliopsida > Asterales > Asteraceae > Lactuca > Lactuca saligna. The sequence goes on along the minus strand of NC_136421.1, from coordinate 109,298,290 downwards.
TGTGGCTGAGAGGCGCAATCAAACCTTGTTGGATATGGTTCGTTCCATGATGAGTCGAGCTTCGCTACCAATCTCATTCTGGGGGTATGCCTTAGAGACTGCCGCCCATATCCTTAATCTAGTTCCTACAAAGAAAGTTGCCAAAACTCCTCACGAGATGTGGACTGGTAAAGTACCCAAACTAGACCACATCAAGATTTAGGGTTGTGAGGCTTTCGTGAGACGTGAGACTCATGATAAGCTTGAACCCCGAAGCGAGAGGTATATTTTCATCGGCTACCCATAGAAATCTTTTGGTTACCTCTTCTACAGACCCAGTGATAATGTGGTCTTTGTAGCAAGAAGAGGAGTCTTTCGTGAGAGAGAATTTATAAGCCAAGGAGATAGTGGGAGGCAAATTGACCTTAAAGAACTTCAAGAGTCAAGTGGTGAAGGAACTTCAAACCCTAGCCCTCAACTTGAGGAGGAAACTCCTGTTGAACCAATTGACGAGTCTGTACCTCTGAGGCGATCCACGAGAGTTAGGAATGCACCTGAGCATTACTATGGGTTCCATATTACTGTGGAAGGTGATACACTTATTAGTGATGAGACACTAGTAAGTCTGGATGAACCTAACACTTACGCGGAAGCCATGTCAGGCCCTGAGTCTGCTAAATGCAAAGAGGCAATGGACAGCGAGATACAATCCATGTATGACAATCAAGTTTGGAACTTGGTTGAGAATGTACCAGGTCGTAAGACTGTAGGGTGCAAATGGATCTTCAAGAAGAAGACCGACATGTATGGTAATGTATACACTTATAAGGCACGACTGGTTGCCAAGGGCTTCTCTCAAACTCCAGGATTGGATTATGATGAGACCTTTTCTCTAGTATCCAAGATTAAGTCTATTAGGGTTATGTTAGCCATAGCTGCTTTTCATGACTATGAAATATGCCAAATGGATGTCAAAACCGCTTTCCTTAATGGAAAGCTGACTGAAGATGTTTACATGAGACAGCCAGAAGGTTTTGTCAGCAACGAGTACCCTAATAGAGTGTGTAAGCTTGAGAAATCCATTTATGGATTAAATCAAGCACCTCGCAGATAGAATCTTTGCTTTGATGAGAAAGTCAAGGAATTTGGCTTTTCTAGGAGTGAAGATGAATCTTGTGTGTATGTCAAGGCTAGTGGGAGTATAGTTAGCTTTTTGGTATTATATGTGGATGGCATACTACTCATAGGAAATAACATCCCAACTCTGCAGGAAGTCAAGTCCTGGCTTAGGAAGTGTTTCTCTATGAAGGACCTAGAAGAAGCTGTCTATATTCTAGGGATAAGGGTTTTGAGAAACCGGAGTAAAAGACTAATTGGACTTAGTCAAAGTACCTACTTGGACAAGGTGCTGAAGAGATTCAGCAAGCAGAACTCCAGGAAAGGAGAGTTAGCTATCTAGAATAATGCCAGATTGAGTAAAGCTCAGAGCCCAAGTACCGAGGCTGAGATAGCAGAAATGAGTCAAGTACCTTATGCTTCGGCTTTAGGATCGATCATGTATGCTATGACATGTACTCAACCTGATGTAGCTTTTGCCTTGAGAATAGTTAGCAGGTATCAGGGGAACCCTGGCAAGGCACACTGGACTGCGGTAAAGAATATCCTCAAGTACCTACGGAGGACTAAGGACTGGGTCCTTACCCTCGGCGGGAGTGATGACTTGAGAGTTGTAGGGTATAGTGATGCTGGCTTCCAGACTGATAGGGATAATTTCCGCTCTCAGTCGGGCAGGGTCTTTACCCTAAACGGAGGAGAAATCACTTGGAAGAGTTCCAAGCAGGAGACAGTGGCTAATTCCACTTGTCAATCAGAGTATATAGCAGCGAGCAAAGCAGCAAAGGAGGCAATATGGCTGAAGAACTTCATTGGAGACCTTGGAGTTGTACCAGCTATAAAGGAGCATGTGGAAATTTTCTGTGATAGTGAAAGTGTTGTTGCCTTAGAAAAGGAACCAAGGGATCATGGAAGATCCAGACACATCGACATAAAATATCATTTTATCAAACATCGCATAGAAGAAGGAATCCTCGTTGCAAAGAGGGTATCATCAGATGAGAACCCAGCAGATCCCCTCACGAAGGAACTGAGTAGGGCAAAGCATCTTCAGCATGCTCGGAGCATAGGGCTAAAGGATGATATAAGTTTTAGTAGTTAGATAAATTATGAAATTTGTAAAGTGTAATTGACATTTGATGATAAATAATAGTTGGTTGTTTATTTATGAGTAAAGTGTTACTATCTTTTGTCAATCATTTACTATAATTTCTTTTGCACGTTTTGACTTCTAGAATATTATGTTTGGTATATCATATTATTCGAACCTCCACAGTCGGTCATATGTTAGAAGTAGGTATGAATCAAGACTGTCATGATTGGTTGCAGAGGTCTAAGGTGTTGGACATGGCTACAACAATCATGAGTGCTCATAAGTTCTGAGTATTGGAATCAACCCACGCTCATTAGAATCACTTCATGGAATTTATCTCGAGTGATCGTGAGACGGTAATATCACATAAGTCTTTAAACCTAGAGATATGATTTGTTACTTATGAGTTGGTTATGCATTGATTGTATGTAAACGCATTGGTAACTCGATGTTATAAAACGTGCTTTTGTGTATAATTCAATGAGTAGTAGAACAAACATATAAGTCGAAGTTTATCTGTTCCTTCTTGGATTAGAAGCTGATATTTGGGCCCCTCGATGATTTTGTTTTGACCTATGTACCTGGCCCGGCCAAAACTAATTTGATGTGTTCAATTAAGTTCTTTGTCAAACAAATCGGAAATCAGGAAACAAACTGCTGGACAATAAGTAAGACATTGTTCCATGTATTTGCCCGGCTGATATCTAGAACAGAGGAGTATGTGATCACTTATCTTAAATGGCGTATCAATATTTTTCTCAGTTCCGAGAAACCTTGAAAGAGCTACGATTTCTGATCGGTTCCTGAAGTATTACAGTTATAGTTATTAGACTTATCCAAGTGGAAGACTATTGGATAAGGTGTCTAAATCCATAACTATTTCTGGTATGTACTATTTGGGTTGCATGGCACCATGCAATTGAATAAACTTAATGAGAGAAATAACACTTATGGTTATTAATATATTATAAGTTCTAATATATTAATAATATTAATTAATTAGTTTTGATCAAGAATTAATTTAGAATTAATTAAGTGATCAAAAGATAACTAATTAGATATATGGGTAGATTATGTAAATCTTCCATATCTTATATAGTGGACTAAGTGGCTCCATGGATTGTTAAGTTGGGTTCCACCCATAGGATGCTCCATGGAGTTAACCCATGGATCAAGAAATGAAGAGTCATGTTACATCAGGGTTTACCTAATGCAACACACTATATAAGCAATGTGTTTCTCCCTAAAATCGGCTACACTAACTTGAAGAAGAGGGCTTGGCCGATTTTGAAAGTGTTAGAGTTTTCTCTCAAGTTTGTTCATTGCATTTGGTGTTATGTGAAGCATTTGAGGCATCACACTTAAGGTGCTAGGCTCACAAGGTTTTAAGGAACACTTTCAACAACAAGGTATGTAGTTCTATCTTTCATTCAAAGAAAAATTATTCCCCATGTATGCTAGATAGGAACATAACCTTGGAAATCAACTTTGCATGATAATTAGAAAAACATAGATCCAAGGTTATTAGGGTTTCATGTACACTTAGGAAGTGTTAGAATGATCATAACCCTTCACAAACATCTTCCCACAACATTTTCTTCTTTCATCAACATAGCCTTGCCATGAGTCGGCTTTCTCACTTCTTCGCCCTCTGAATCTGTGGACCACACCTGCACTCCAACAAATTCATTATTATCATTTGTATCATGTACAATCAAAGCATTCATGGTGTTATTGTTAGCTGTTGATTTCCTTTTCTTGATCTCCTCCAATCGTCTCACGAGGTTCGCTTCTTCATCATCTTCATCAACCTTTTCAGTCTTCTTCTTTAGCATGCAGTCTTTGGCAAAGTGGTTCTTGCCTCCACAATAATGGCAATTAAAACCTGAGTCACCACCAATCTTCTTCTCCTTCTTGGATTCTTCTGACTTTGAACTCATCTTCAGTTCCTCCTTCACCTTTTCGGAACTATAACTTCTCTGCCAGCTTTGGTTCTTGTTGGCTGGGAACTTTCTTTTGATAAACTTTCTTGGATTGCAAACCATCAGGGCATACTCTTCACCATTCAGATCATAGTCAGCAAGATCCAATTCTTCTTCTTCTTCAACAACACCTTTTCCTTTTGAAATAAGAACTAATGACCCCAAACTAGAAACCACGTTCGTTTCCTTTAACACCGCACTTTCATGGGACTTCAGAATTCCCACCAGTTTTGCCAGAGAGTATCATTTGAACTGTTTGTGTGCCTTCACTGTGGAGACAACTTCAATCCATTTGGGTCTAAGACCGTTCATGAAGCTAACCTTCTACTCAATAACCTTCCTTTCGATCTCGTGCTTTTATCATCTTACTGAGAAGATTATAAACCAATTAAAGGCCTGAATGAGTTTCTCTTCGGGATTCTGTTTGAAATCACCAAATTCAAAAAGCAGCAAGGTTTGAATCGAATGTTCCAGATCTTCATCAGTAGAATACAATTCTTTTAACCTATCCCATATCTCGTTTGCTGTAGCACATGAACTCACCAATCGAAACGTGTCCGATTGTAAAGCAAACCTAATCATTCTTAAGGCTTTGATATTGCACTGGAACTTCTCTTTCTCGTCTTGAGAAATGGCTTTCATATCATTCCCAAGCTAATTATACTCCTTTTGAGTTTTGACAATCTTTGAAGTGCTTGAATGAGTAAACGGACCAACTGTGATTGCTTCCCAGATCAAGTACCCATTATCCTCTGAGCCGATTACATAATCTTCGAAGTGGTGCGTCCTGAGTGTATAAGATTGGAATTCTTGTTGTTGATCCAATACTGTTGGAGATGTTGATTGGATTGGATTGAGAATCGTCCATAGACATTGTGACGTTTGATCGATAACCTGTTTAAGATCAGACTTGTAATTTATCGTTAGGGCAAGATCGACAATTAATGAGATACGCCAATTTGGAATGACGGCTCAATTAATATCAATAAATGCGGAAAAACCCTAATAATTTCTTCAACAGAAGAGATGTGTATGAATTACACATCCTCCTGCTCTGATACCAATTGATGAGAATAAATCTCTACATCGTTTAGATCTTTCACATGTATATTGATAAAGAACAAACAATTCAATCACAATACAATTAAGAACATAATATGGAATCAATATGAAGCTTATGATTCAAATATAGTCACGCCTCAGCAGAGCTCGATAAAGAACTTTCATTGTAGAGGCGAGCTAGGGTTTACAATACTTTGATGATAAAATAATTAAAGCATTACTAACAAAGGATGCATGCATGCACCTTAAATACTAAAACCCTAGAATAAAATAATGCACGGTTGGACAGGCCCAAACCGGCTACAAAACTGGGCTAAGGACCGAGCCCATGATGCAATACTATACAACCCAACAATGGGCCTTACCCTCAAGACCATCCAAATATCCTAGTCCATACACTTGTTCTCAGATGGCCCATCAAGAACCCAAACACCTAAGCCTAAAAGAAAAGGCCCAACTCGTAGCCCAAATACAATTAGGGTTTTCACATAAAATGACGATTAGGGTTAAGTAAAAACACTTGACACATTAAGGACTTAATCCATCAAGTCCATCACTCTACTAGGTCAATCATACAATGTGGTCGGGCATAATTCATAACTCCAATCCAATGGTCCAAAATGCAGGTCCCGGTAAATCCCAAACTGAAGTCTCCAAGATTAGGGTTTTATAAACCCTAATTAGGGTTTCCAACCCAAACATATGCCCACTAGATCCAAGGTTGTGTTTTTAGATTAATTTGGGTTTCACTAGGTTGGACACCACCCACTGCCACCTCGGCCAGTGGTGGTCGACGCTGGTCCACGACTGTAGTCACCCGTGCACTTTGGTGGCTCGAGAGATAAATCCAACAACCAAACACCCACACAAGTTGTACATCATTTACACATACACCAAATCGCACACACAGCCACCCCCTCACAGTGGCTGGTGGCGATAACAGAAGGCAACTTAGCAGCAACCACCATGGTTAGCTGCCATAGTGGTTTGCCTCACCTCCGGCCAACATAACACCCCCACACACTTCACGGGTTCTAGCAGTAACACACACACACACGAACATGAGCTCTATCATAAACACGCAACCGTCTCATCCACTTCGGGTGGCAGGTGGCAACCGGAGCACAGCAAAAAGGTATCCACAAGAGGCGACATCGACAACGGTGGATACGAGCCAGGTACTGTAGAGTAGAAACAAGAGGAGAAGGGATAGTTACATCTTCATCCTCGACTTCATCGGCGAGAGGAGCGATGGAGGTTCAAGAAACAACAAGGAGGTGGCGGTCGAGCTTCGACGACAGTGATGGCGGCTGGAGAATAGTAGTCGCTCGAAGGCTTTGGCTGAATAAAAAAACGAGTAAGAAAGGGTGGTGACAGCTCTTTATAGAATAGGGTTAGGGTTAACATGTATCGAGTGGGAAGGAAGAAAGGAAGGGGATGTGTTTAATCCCCGTCTCCAAATCAAACTATAATTTGAAAAATATGCTTTTGGTCCCTCCCTTTGAATTATTTTTAACATAAATCCGTAAATTACCTTTCAGCCCGGCTTCGAAAATCTTTTCAATTTAAGCCCAAAAGCTACAAAATAAATCCAAATGATTTTTTCCTTAGCCATATGCTCAATTATTCTTTACACCACAAATCCCAAAAGCACCCTTTAGACCTCCAAGACAATTTATAACGTCAATTACACCCTTCCTCACTAAAACCCTTTATTTAAATTTCATTTATCGAAATAAAATAGTACTTAAAATACATTCTCGGATTTAGGGTTTATTTTCGAAACGGGATGTTACAATAATACTATATGTGAAAAACCGAACATTTTGTAATGACAAACTTCTAACATAACACTTATACCTAAATTTTTTTAATGGGATTATTTCGTGTTTATAGATTATCGATGGACTTTATGACCATTCAACATTAAATATTTATCACAAATCCATTGGTAACCGGTCAATTATTTAAAAACAATCTTCAGAGTTTTTGTTTTGTATTAAAAACTTAAAGTCTAATTAATACAATAGACAATAAATATAGTTTTTTTTATTAGTTTTAGCTACAAAATAAACATGAATATAAAAAAGTGCCCATATATATTTCAGAAAGATAAACCTAGAAACCATCGTTAAATTTCTTTCAAATTTCTAACTAGGCCAGTTTTCTACTTGGTGATAGGTTATATAATAAAATCCTTAAAATTAGAATACATTGGTGATACAATATTTTGGGAGTTCAATGTCCAAAATAAGCAAAACGCTGGTTGTAGCACCATATTGTAATTGTCATAATCAAGATAGAATGAAAAAATGGTTGTACCCTCTACACTCTAGCTTTGTAACTCTTTATTACGGTTAATCCTTTGTTGCTTTGATATTTACTCCAAAATGTTTACGTTGGAGGGCCACCCAAACAACGTATCTAGAATAGAATACCGTATGGTTCCCTAATTAAGTGAAGCCCGTAAAAAAAAAAGAATCAACAATATTTTTGGTGGATTGGGTCGTATAATTTGAAATATTAGAAATAGATAAAATTCTTATATTAGAGCTTTTATAATTGTCAACTTTTGACTTTTGAAGTTTTTTTTTTTTAATTTTGATCTTTAATATTTTTATTTGTGTTATATATTACTTTATGAAACTTATTTATTTGTGTTATATATTACTTGATGAAACTTATAACAATGAAAAAAAATTAAAATACAATTCATTCATATATTTAGTATCAAGTATTATATATCAAGAAGAAAAATATTAAAGATCAAAATTAAAGAATAAAGATTTTAAAAATCAAATATGGACAATTAATTTGGAATAGAGTTTTTACTTTCTAAGTTTTAATTTATGATCGTAAAGTTATCACTCAAAAACTGATCATCCATTTTGTTGCATATATCAATCTTTATCAACTTCATAGCGGAATATGTATGTTTCTTACTTTATATTTGCAACGGTAATATCAATACAACTTTTAACAACAAATCGATCTTAGGAAATATTATATGTTTCTTTTCTTCCCCCATACTTTTGGGAATAATCTTCAATGCTATTACACTAATGGAATCGTTCATCATTTCCTACAAATGTATTATAACTTTTAAGTTCCAAATTTAGAACTCGAAGATCATGTTGTGTTAGAAACTTTCCGAGATAAGTGTAATCATTTTCTACATTAAAGGCTTTAAAGACCCACTTAGACATAAACAAGCAACTAGAACAAGTAAAGGCAAGTTGAATTCACTAAAGAGATGGTTAATCTCTTGAAGTTATATATCATCCATCACCTTAAATACATCAACTCAATAAGTGCAACTTTCAAACTTGAAAGAAAATGCATCTTTTATATTCTTATGACACAATACAATAAATAAATGAACTTAGTAGTAACACACAAAGAACCACTTCAACTAATTAGTCAAATATAATATATGCCTTTCAAGTTACAAACATATGAACCTCTACAACTAATTAGTCAAATGTAATACACATCTTTCATGTCCATAGGTTTAGTATTGAATTTCTCACACAAAAGTAACATTTCTTATTCCCATCCTACATTCTTCATTTATTGAATTCGTTTTTAGAGCTACATATTTGACTCATAACCTTTACGATCTCATTGATCTTTTCTTTATAATGTTATATTAAAATGATTTGTGACTCCTAAAATATCAACCATTAAGTGCATATTAAGCAAAAATCAAATGTTTTAAATGGCTTTAAAAACCGAACAACTTCAGATTTACGATCAAACCTACTATTCTCATCACCAAGGTCTTAAGTACCTCACAAATTAAAGGATATATGGTCTTAAATATACAATCTATAGAGACACAATGAAATGAAAGGGAAGACAAGGCCATGATGGATCGATTTTATTTTACATGACTTGGATTGGGTTTTTCTTTTATATTTGAGTTATTTTTTAATACACAAAATTTGGACCTTAAAATATTTGGTATATATATATTTCATTTTCTACAATACTACAAGATATGTCCTAATTTTGTTCAAGGTAGTGACTAACTTTTTTTTTTGTACAAGAATTCTAAAAAAATTAAAAATTTGGTTGGTCCAAAGACCCATCTAGCCATAGCTTAAATTTTGCACATTCGCCCAACTCCAACATATCGTTGGCCATAATCTCCTACCACCACCAACATTAAAAACTGAAACGAAAATCAAAATCTCCAAAACGAATCCGAGTAAGAAAAGGAAAGAGGCAACCCCTTCCCCCTGTACCACTAGGGTTTCTGATCTTTTCTTCTTTGTAAACATCACATTCACTACTTGTTTCATCCTGCACACCCATTCCACAAACGTTAATGGTGCTGCTTTTAGCTGAGGCCACTATTAGTGGAACACCAGAAGCTTCATCTTGCTTCTCATCGCAATGGAAAATGATATCATTCTTATTTGGATTAATTTTTTCCATAACCTACACGAGAAAAAAAAAAAAATCAAAATCCGCCATAAGAAATGATCAATCGTAATTTGCAAGGATTTGAAGGCAACAGTGTTAAATCGTCAAATCGCGTCGCAAAGCCGTCTCCTCATTACCCGTAAATGAAACCCGTAGATTTATAGAAATAAAAGCAAAGCATATAACAAAAAAGCAAGAGTAAATTACATGAATAGTCCCTATGGTTTACAGTAATTTACATGTTTAGTTACTAACTTATTTTTTTAACTTGGAAGGTCTTTACTTTTTGTTTTTGTTACGCGTTTGGTTCCTGATTTAACTAAAAAGATTATTTTACCATTGATTTTTTGATTTATTTAAATAAATACACCCCCAATCTCACACTCTTCATCCTATCTTACCTACCTCACCATTTTTACCTATTTAAATAAAAGTCTTTTTAGTTAAGATAGAGACCAAACGTGTAACAAAAACAAACAGTAGGGACCAAATGCGTAAAAAAAACAAACAGTAGGGATCTTCCGAGTTAAAAAAATAAATTATGAACCAAACGTACAAATTACCCCAAACCATAAGGACCATTCGTGTAATTTACTGAAAAAGCAAATTGTATCGAATCATGGCTTACTTTTATTTAATTTTCATTTTACAATATAGATTATATAAATCAAACTCCTAGTCATAACAGAACATTTTTAATATTTTAGCATGAAGCATTTCATTTATCACTTTATATTTTATAAATGAGTGGTGGTAAATAAACCCTTATAAAAAAAAGATATATGTGTTTGTATGGTTCACTGTGTGAATGTGAGAAGATTGGATTACCATCACTTTTATAGCATATCAAACGTAAGTTATTGTTAGAGGCCAAATAGTCACAATCAACAATCGAATGGTGCTTTTTATCATACGCGTGAATTGCTTTTAAGGTCAATATACAGAATGTTTAAATTATACTAAATGTTTTTTAAATTTTATATTTTTCATATACTATCTCCTTTTAATTTAGCAATGTTTTTGCTTACTTTATTATTTTTAACTAATTATTCTATATAATTTGAAACTCCAGCATTAAATAACATTAAAGTTTTATGTACCTCCTTAAAGCCTTTTATTTTCTTTCTTGACTCTTTTTTTTATTATTATTATATTCATTTATTTTTAATATTTTTGATAAATGCATATATTATTATTAACAATTTTTTTTTTGGACTTTTTTATATTATTTTTTATTCAGTATCGTATTATTTTTTTGTTCGGAGTATCCGTGTATTATTTTTTTTGGATTATCCTAATATTATTATTTTCGTTCCAAGTATCTTTGCGTTGTTTTTTTGGTCGGATTATCCATTTGTTACTTTTTTCGTAAAAACTATTTTTTGTTATTTTTTTGTTCCGACTATCCATGTGTTGTTTTTCCGTTTAAACTACGCACATGTTATTTTTTTCGTCCCAACTAACATTGTGTTATTTTTTGTTCCGACTATCATTATGTTGCTTTTTTCGATCGAATTATCTTCAAGTTTTTTTTTCATCTGTACTATCTTTATGTTATCTTTTCGTTCCGATTATCTCTATGTTATTTTTCCATTTCCACTATTCATATGTTAATTTTTTTTCAATCAGACTATATTTGTGTCATTTTTCTTTCATTCCGTCTATCATTATGTTGTTTTTTTCGATCGGATTATCTTCATGTTATTTTTTCATTTAGACCATCTCTGTCCAATCGAAAAAAATACCACAGAGATAATCGGAATGAAAATATAACACATAAATAGGCAGGACGAGAAAATAACACAAAGATAGTACGAACAAAAAAATAACAAAAAGGATAATCCGACCGAAAAAAAAAGAATAATACAAGGATAGTCCGAACCATAATTTACCCAATAATAGTACCGATGAAAAAAATAACACATGGATAATCCAGATGAAAAAATAACATATATATAGTCCGAACGGAAAAAAATATATGAATAGTCCGACCGAAAAATAAAAATACAACTATATATAAAATATTGTTTTTCTAAAACACAAATAATTAAAAATAGTTGTTAGCTAATAACGGATAACTCGTATCAATAGATAAGCAATTAAGGGTATTAAAAGACAGTTAGAAAATTGTTTAATACTCTTAAAAAAAATAACAGGGTCAAAATCAAAACACAGTTGTTAGTTGATAGCGGCAATTAGGGGTTGATACTCCATCTTTTTTTTTTTTTTTTTTGGATTATCACAACGTTTTGGCCCCAATATTATTATTTTGTTTAATACTCCGAATAAAACATAACATGTCAAATCAAAAAAATAACACAGAAGAAGTGGCAATTAAGGGTATAAAAAAGCAATTGGAAAGTAAGACAAAAGCAGTAGTGGTTGATACTCTTGGACTCTTCTTCTATAAAAAACAAAACACAATTGGAAAATTATTATTTTGACCTATTTGACAAAAGAAGTTGTTACATATAGCGGATAACTGATATCGGTAGCATGTAGTTCATAGTTGATAGTTGTATCTTTTATTTTGATATCAGGTAGCATGTAGTTCATAGTTGATAGTTGTATTTTTTATTTGTTATAAGTGTGTTTGACAAATGTAGTGAAAACTTTTGAATATGTAAAATTTATATCAAAAGACAATTGTTTAAAAAACATACATATGTAAAAATATTCTTAAGGACAATTCTGAAAATTAATTTAAAAAACACAGTAGTATTTTGTTAAACACTACAAGAAGTGGTTTTTAGATTTAGAATGTTTTGTTTAAACGAAAAGTTAAATAATTATAGTGTGAAACAAAACTTTTTGTTTAAACTAAAACGTTTTGTAAAAAGCTAGAAGCTAGAAATTATAAACGCTTCCAAATATTCCATGTCAAACACGCTTTTAGGGGGTGTTTGGATAGAGAAAAATTAAGTTGTTTATTGCTTATTGCTTAATCTCACCGTAATAAGCAAATTTAAGTGTTTGGATAGGAGTCTTTAAAAATCAACTTATTGCGGTAGGAATAAGCAAAATAAGTTGATTTTAATAAGCAATGGGGGAAATATTTATTGCTTATTGTTTATTGTTTATTGGTCATTTTACTCATATAAATTGTTTTATTTTGTCAAACACTTAAATGCTTATTGCTTATTTCCACCGCAATAAGTAAATCTAAACACATTTTAAAAAACTGTTTATTCTCACCACAATAAGCAAATAAGAAATAATCTAATAAGCTAAAAATTATTTATGCAAACAACCCTTAATTTATATATGGTTAGTGCTAAATAAACCCTACAAAGACATGTGCATGTTAGGTCCACTATGTGAATGAGATAAGGTCCGGTTAAGATTTCCGTTAAGAGCATTATTAATAAGAGCTTTTCCAAAAGGATAAATAGTAATAACCAACATCAAAAATAGATTTTTACTATTGGAGTAATGAATTGCATTCAAAATGTTTAAATTTTACTAAATCTATTGTTTTTAAATTTGATGTTTGCTATAATAAATCCTTTTTATTTAATAATGTTTTCTTTACTGTTAAAAATGAAGGTGGCGGTTGGCTGTGAAGAATCACACTCTTTTTGTGAAAGTTATAAAAGCAGTTCATAATATCTGAGGAACTGGAAGTAGACGACATGTTGCATGGCATAGAATCATAAAATGCATGGTGGAATGTTATCAAAATGTCCATCTTTTTATGGTCTTCCAAATAGAGAGAAATATAGATTGTTTGATAAAAGACCAACGGGAAATGATGATTAGATGTGGGATTGCAAAGAGAAATTAATCAGCATGTGGAAACTTTACAATTTCAAGAATTGAGTCTTTTATTGGTCAACTTTAATATGAATTCTAAGTCCGATAGATGGAAATGGGAGTTGTCGATCGATGATGATCATTTTATAATAAACAATACTACCGTTTATATGGTCCAAATTTTGTAAACACATTCTTCTGTTTTGTTTAAAGAACAAGGTGGATCAGAGTATGTGCTAAGAAAAGTAAACATTTTTCTTGGCGTCTTTTAGTTTTGCAAAAGGATTTGTGAACCTAGAGACCAAAAGGATTTGTTGCCCTTTCAGTTTTGCAACCTCACTGTGATATAGATGTATGATCACTAATTCTACTCCTAAACTAAAACTTGAACCTTCATAACCAAAACATTCTACTCCTAAACTAAAACTTGAACCTTCAAACTTTTGGTTATGGTACTTTTCCAACAAACTTGATATGATTAGGCCCCAAGGCCTTTAAAAAGCATATCTTATGTGAAATAAAAAAATCAAGGGGAAGGTGTATGTGTCTTTTTTACTGTTTGTATCGAATAACGAAAACTAATTGAAATTTACTATTGCATCTATTTTTATATTAACAATTGATTTCAGCTGTAATACTTGTAATAAATAATTCAAAATAACTAACTACCTAGCGTACCTGAGGTTTCGACGATTCTGCGTGTTCAGAAGATTCCGCAAGTTCCTGAACCATGCATATAAACAATGTTACAGGGCAACGTTAATAACAGAAAAAGTTCAATCTAGTTGTTTACCATATAAAAAACAAGAGTAAATTACACGAATGGTCCCTAGGTTTGGGGTAATTTGCATGATTGGTCCCTAACTTACTTTTTTAACTCGGAAGATCCTTATTGTTTGTTTTTATTACGCGCTTGGTCCCTACTATTTGTTTTTCTTACGTGTTTGGTCCCTATCTTAGCTAAAAATACTATTATTTAAATATGAAAAAAATGTTATGGTAGGTGAGATAATGTGAAGGGGTATGGTTGGGGTGTGTTTATTTAAATAAATTAAAGAAATCAAGGGTAAAATAGTCTTTTTATGTAAGATAGGGACCAAGCGCGTAACAAAAACAAACAATAGGGACCTTTGGAGTTAAAAAAATAAATTAGAGACCAAACATGCAAATTACCCTAAACCATAGGGACCATTCGTATAATTTACTCATATAAAGATAAATAAACACAAAAGTACCGCATACCACTTAATTTTTAAAAGTAACTTACTTGCAATTCCAAAGCTTTTTCAAGTTTTTTTATGACCAAACCCATTGAGGGTCGTTGATTTCGATCATTTTGCAAGCATAGATAAGCAATCCCCGCAAACCTATTCAAGCTATTCGAGTCTATTTGATTCTTCAAACCATGATCAATAATATCATTTAAATTTCCTTTTTCACAGTAGCTTTGGGCTAATGGAGCTAGAAACCTCCGTTCATCACTTACGTTAATGAAGCCAGGTCTCCCGCATAAAACTTCAAACAATACAACACCAAATGAATAAATATCCGACTCTTTTGTGAGGATCCCTGTATCGATATATACCGGATCACAATAACCATAAGTACCACTACCATTAGTAATGAGATAACTCTCATTTTCATTTGCACGACCAATCTTTGAAAGTCCAAGATCAGAAATCATGGCTTTGAAGTTGTGATCTAACAGAATATTTCCACTCTTAATATCCCTATGGATAACTCTATGATTTTCTGCAACATGGTTATGAAGATAATCCAAACCACGGGCTGCATCGATGCATATCTTGATCCGTTGCTTCCATGGTAGTGGAAAGATGGGATTTGCCATACTTAGGTATCTGTCGAGGCTTCCATACACTGCATACTCGTAAATAAGGATCTTTTCATTGCCTTCTTCGCAATAACCAAGAAGGGAGACTAGGTTTGGATGTTTATAGCGGGATAGCAATTGAATCTCTGTTAAGAACTCTTTAAGACCTTGACCAGAATGAGCAATCTTTTTTAGTCTCTTTACAGCAACCGGGGTTAGTTTACCGCTAAGTAACAGTTCTCCTTTATAGACGTCGCCATATCCACCGCTTCCGATAATGGTTGTGAAGTTTCTGGTGGCTATTTCAATGTCTCGAAAGGGTATTTTGAGGTGTTGTGACTTTATGATGATTGACATTAATTAGTTTTGTGTAATAGGAAAAATATGGGGCTTAAGAGTTAAAGATAAAAGAAATGATGCACAAAACGATTGTGTCGGCAGGAATGATGCACAGTTGCGTATGGATGATGAAACCAGGTGCAGATATGTTTTACATTAAAGAAAAACAAATGATTTATAAAGACATAGTGAACGTGTTTCTATGTTGCATATACTCGTAGAATTTGGTCATAAAGAAAAAGCAAGCGTGTTTTTGCTTATTTTATTCATCTTGTCATTGTCTTGCATTTTAATGGAAATTCTTAAGAAATTTATTAGTGCCCACTATGGTCCACATGTCACGTGCACAAAATAGAGAGATCATAAACTAAAATTAATCGCAAAAACCATATAAATCGCAACCGATTAACCGCAACCGCAATAAAAATCGATGGTGAAGTTTTGGTTTTTCAAAAACCGCAAATTTGGGGTGCGGTGTGGTTATTAGTTTTCAAAAACCGCAAAAAAAACCGCACCGCACCGCATACATTATATACAATTTTTATTATTATTTATTAATATATTAAATATTAAAAATAAGACAAGTTTGATGGATGAAAGAAGTATAAAATTCTAGAAGACAAAAGTATTGGTTTTTTCGTATGTTGAATTTTGAAAAATTGTGAAATTTGAAAATTTGAAAATATTTATTGTTAATTACTAGTTATTTAAAGTTTTTAATATATTAGTTGTTTGTAATTTACGTTAATTGTTTTATATCTTATGTTTTTTTTTTTTTTTTTTTTTAATTTCAAGTAATATGTTTCAACTCTTAAAGCTGTTTAAACTCTAAAGTGCGATTAAAAACCACAGAAAATAACCACACCAAATCCATGCGATTAATAACCAAAACACAAAAACAAAACCGCACCGTTAAAATAACCGGCTCACCACACCGTAAAAATAACCGCACCAAACGGTTTTGAAAATAGATTAACCGCATTTGCGTTTAGTGGTGAGGTTTTGACCAATAACCGCATCGAACCGCACCGCGCTCACCCCTAACATATTTTATAACTTCTACAACTTTTTTTCGTTAATATTATTTCCGTGTTCATTGTAACATGTTGCTAGTAACTTGGAATAATGTTTGGAGGGAGTAGAGAAGGCAAAGGTGTTCGGCATCCTTTTTGTTGGCCTCGGACATACCGATGCAAACCATCTCGTCTTCTTAGCAAAGTAAGAAAATATGCATTGCTCAACCCCTACAAGCCAAGCCTCTTTCCTCTTGGCAAAGGTTTGGCACATGTCGACAAGGATTTGGACCTAAAGACATAATGAGACATGGATTTGTCCTTCCAGATTCACCTTAACTTCACCTTACCTAATTTGTTTTATTTGAAGAAAAAACGAAAAAAAACAGGTATATTTGAACCGAGCCACCGGGCTGAACCAACCAAAGTTCTAGATCAAATTTTAGCCTCACAACTTTTTTGTTTATAATTTAAATTCAACTTATTTATTTTTTTTTATTATTTTCTTATTTTTTTTTACATTTCTTATCCTAAGGATGGACGTAGGAATATGTTACGGTAGGTCAATCAATAACTTTTTTTACCTAAATCCAAACCAATAGGTTCAGTTTATTAATTTTCCCTAGGTTTCCGAGTTTTGGGGTTCAGATTCGGTTTTATGATGTAAAGCAAAAGCAAACCTGAAACTATTTTTTTAAACCACCTCAAATCCTTATATTATATAAAGCTGAAGATGGCTAATGTTTTGATCCCACAAATGATGTGGGACTCGAAGTTATAGTTTTAATAAAGAATGATGATGGTTGATGTTTATATAGTAGAGGCACGTACATCCCGTTATTTTAATGTTTAATACGAAAAATAAAAATGAACCCTTATATATATATATATATATATATATATATATATATATATATATATATATATATATATATATATATATATATATATATATATATATATATATATATGTTCAGGTTCATTTGAGACTATTTTATTTTTGTGAGACCGTGAGACAAAATCTAAAAATAATTTTAAAATACAAAATAAATGGAAAAATCAAAAAAAAAAATTAAATTTTATTTTCGGAACTTGAATTAACTAAAAAAAAAAGAAAAAATAAATAAATAAATTCCGTTTTTTTTGAAAAATAAGTGAAATATGACATATTCTAAAAAATAATTTTAAAATGCAGAATAAATGGAAAAATCTAAAAAAAAAATTTTAATATTATTTTCGGAACTTGAAATAACTAAAAAAAATAAAAATAAAAATAAAAATAAAAATAAATTCTATTTTTTTTGAAAAATACGTGAAATATTGTAATAGAATATTGCACTGATATATTCTAAAAAATAATTTTAAAAATAAATGGAAAAATCCAAAAATTCTTTTTTTAAATATTATTTTCGGAACTTGAATTAATTAAAAAAAATAAAAATAAATAAATGCATCTCACGATAAGTTCCCTTTCCAAAAAAATTAGACCGTCTCACATGAATCTAACAGTGTATATATATATATATATATATATATATATATATATATATATATATATATATATATATATATATATATATATATATATATATATATATATATATATATATATATCGACACACAAAGTTAATTAATACTATGATAAATCATTAAATGCTATAAAAACAACTAAAACAAAAAAAAATGATAATATGATATATAATCTTACATAGTTACATAAAATATATGTCTCTTTTAGCATTTTTGGAAGACTCGGATATGGGATCGTAACAGGACTTGCACAACACTCGACTACTTGAGTATTTTTATTTATTAAGTGAAATTAAAAGTGAAATATGAAACATTGAAACTTACAGAAAAAGATAGGAATCGAGTTACCAGAAGAAAAAAAAAAGTAGTTTGTATTTGTAAATTGCCAGGAAAAAAAACTGAAATTGTGTTTCTATGTGTGAATTGCCTTTGCAACTTGCCGACAAAGGTCAATAATAATAATAATAATAATAATAATAATAATAATAATAATAATAATAAATAAATAAATAAATAAATAAATAAGAACTTAGTTTGATAATTCCAAACTCTTGAATTGGGTTAGAGAAATGGGAGAAAAAACGTAATGGAACGACGTTATGAATTAGTTAATGGGAGAGTTCACAAAGAAATATAATGTGAAACTCATTTTATATATATATATATATATATATATATATATATATATATATATATATATATATATATATATATATATATATATATATATATATATATATATATATGAAAAATGAATATACCCTTAAGTATATAAACTTTCGTACTCAAACCCATTATAACACGTCATTTTGTTTTATATTATAATTAAACTTCAACCCTAATTTGATTTACTTTCAAAATTTTCAAAATTTCATTATTATCTTCCTCTTACAACATATATATATATATATATATATATATATATATATATATATATATATATATTAAATCACAAGACCTTATGAATAGTAAAGTTTATAACTTTAGGTTTTGGCCACAAAACTTTATATACTTTAGGTTTTTGCCACAATAAGTTTGGAAGGTTGATAATTTTGATCCTTAGATTGTTTTGATTTTGCAGTTTTGGCCATAGTAAACCTTATAACTTTAGGTTTTGGAAACAAAACTTTATATACTTTAGGTTTTGGCCACAATAAGTTCAGGAGGTTAACAATTTTGATTCTTAGATTGCTTTGTTTTTTTTGTAGTTTTGGCCACAATAAGTTTGAGAGGTTGATAGTTTTTGTCATTGGATTGCTACGGCCTTAATATTTACATAAGCAATCCTTGCTATAAAATTATGTTTACATAAAATGGTCCCTATAATTTACAGAAGTGATCCATATATTGATAAAAAATTACAGAAATAGTCGCTTTAGGATTTACAATTTCAATACATAACTTTTAAAGTTTGTCGATTTTCCCATATTACTCCAAAAGTGGTGTAGCCATGCTTTTTTACTAGTTGGTAAAAAGGCAAAGTATATGAAATGACTGTCAAAATAAAATAAAGGATAACAAATGAAATGAAGTGGTTGCTAAAAGAAAATGAACAAAGGAAGTGTAAAAAGCAGTATTCGAACTTGCAACCAAACTCTCATTACCCAAACGCTTTTAACATACAACTAATATTTTTGTATATAACCCATTGAACACGAAAATAGACCTGGCAATGGGGCGGATTTAGAGCGAATCGACCTTGATCCAAACCCTTTTAACAAATTTCAAAATCTGATCCAAATCCACTTCGTAACCCGTAGGATTTTGAATAATCAAATCCATACCCTTATCCACCGAATCAACGGATATCCAAACCCGCCCCATAACCCATAGGCTTTTTGAATTATCAAACACATTTTAATTAATTCATAAAACAATATTTCTTAAATAAAACAAATGTTGATTTAGAAAACACATTACACACTTGAGGACTTCCGATTGGAATTAGAAATCACTATTGTAGTAACTTCTGATTTATTTTTTACTGTCAATTGTAGTGATAGAAAATAGCAATGACAAACTTTCTTTCAGTTGATGAATGAATTTATTGATTTATAAATGAAATATGATGACTCCAAAAGTGGCGTATTCGAACTTACAAGCAAACTCTTATTACCCAAATGCTTTTAACATGCAACTAATATTTTTGTATATAACCCATTGAACACGCAAATAGACCTGGAAATGGGGCGGATTTAGAGCGAATCGACCTTGATCCAAACCCTTTTAACAAATTTCAAAATCCGATCCAAATCCGCTTCGTAACCCGCAGGGTTTTGAATAATCAAATCCATACCCTTATCCACCGAATCAACGGATATCCAAACCCGCCCCATAACCCATAGGCTTTTTGAATTATCAAACACATTTTAATTAATTCATAAAACAAGATTTCTTAAATAAAACAAATGTTGATTTAGAAAACACATTACATACTTGAGGACTTCCGATTGGAATTAAAAATCACTATTGTAGTAACTTCTGATTTATTTTTTACTGTCAATTGTAGTGATAGAAAATAGCAATGACAAACTTTCTTTCAGTTGATGAATGAATTTATTGATTTATAAATGAAATATGATGACTACTTGATGAAATATAAATGAAATGACATCATAATTCTTAGTATAAGACTGAAAGTCTAGAAGTCGACTCATTGATTCTTATGCATAAATAGTTTGGACTTTGGCATTTTCCCTTTGGACTTTTGATTGGAATTAAAATAAAACTTTAATCAATATAAAATATAAACCAATAATTCAAAAATTATATGGGGCGGGTTATAAACGGAGCGGATCAGTGATGATCCATACCCGACCCTTTTAATAAAAGGGTTAGCGGGTATAGGTTGTTAACGGGTAAACGAATCAAAAACTATGCTCCAAACCTATATAATTCTTAAGGGTTTGGATCGGATCAGGGTCAAAACCCGCTCCATTGTCAGGCCTACACGCAAATATGCACATAAGGCGTGTTCAGCAAAATTAGCTAGTCGCGGGTGGTTTGTATCGGGTAATGGGTAGCTTGTAGCTTGTAGCGTTTTGTTAAACGCTACATGAAGTAGCATTTGGATTTGAAACGTTTTGTTTAAACTAAACGGTAGAAGCTTGTAGTGTCGAACTATCACACCCCTGAACCAGACGGCGGAAACTTCCGAGGGATCTTGTGACTTAAATTGAATACCATCACAATGAATATACATGAATCATAACATAAATCATCACCATGCATTAAAATAATACAACGGATATTGTTTACATCCAGTACTTTGTTTTTAAACATTGCAAATTCATAACATAATTGTCTGATAGATATCATAAACAAAACACGCTGACATTACTTGGTACTTATTCTTCGGTTTACCTGTTACTTGAGAATACAAATTAATTTTGAAAAACTTCAACATATGAAATGTTGGTGAGTTCATAAGCAATGTTGTGATAAAATGATTTTGTGTAGTTTGTAAAACCGAGAAAATCCGATATTTTCTGAAAAGATCATTTGTTATAAAAAGTGTGGGGATCCGTAAATATACGCTTGTTGATTTTTAAAACATGTATAAATGTTGAACCTTAGTATTAATCGCGCAAGTGAAAATGTTGAACTTCCCTGGAAAACCCGATGTTTTCCCAATACATAAAATACAGTGAATTCTCAATTTGTTATACCATCACGACGAATGATTTTGATTTCTCGCATGGCGTTGGATTAATTAGGGTTTGTGAGTCGTTATAATCATGTATTAGAAAATGACTAGTTTATAACTACAGGTTTCGAACGATCCTTAAAGGCGTCGCTCATTACTACTCACTTAATCCAACAACCATGATTACTTTTGATTAACATCCTAAATCTGTTTACCTTGATTTCTCGTAAGCCTAACAAATGAGGAAAAAGGGAGTACAAAGTCGTGTTATTCTCGTGAGTTATTTAGGCTGTCGGGAATGCGAAAGGCACGTTGTCCCAAATCGTATTTGATTTCTTGACCTCACTAGAAATACTAATGGGCCACTAGGGCCTAATAGTACATCATAGCCATTGAAAGTCCTTTTACATGAAATCGGGTCATAGGAGGCCCAATAACACATAAGCATATTCCTTTTGGGCCCAAAGATCATGTTAATGGGCTAGAAAGGCCCAACAAGTATGATTTGAAACTTCCAAGCCCAAAGTTTGTAAGTTTGCTCATCGTAGTTATCGCGTCTTTATTTAGATGGCTTTGTTCAACGCTTGTTGTTTTATATGGATTTGAGACTGAATCACTTTGTTTGTAACGATATTTGTTGTTGAAAGTGTATTTGTTCTTCGTATCACTAGTAGTTGTGGGTTTTGTATTTTTTATTAATCAATTAATTTGTTTAAAAGTGGGATTTGACCTTTTCGCTACCCTTCTTTTATAAAAATAACACTTTTTATCATTTTATATAAAAGAATTTCATTTTTAGTCCTTAAAACCTTTTCCTGGCGCTTTTGTATCATTTAAACACAGTTTCAACCCAAAATTTATTTTGTTGACAGCTTCAGCCCTTCCAAAATGGTGTTTCTCGGTTAGAACCCCATTTTTCACAACTTTTTACAGTTTTTGCTCAAAATCTAAAAACTTTACATTTTTCGTCCTTTATCATAGTGAAAAGCATTTTTTACTCATAAAATGATTTTGTCATGCTAACTACCCCCTTTTTTACAGAAAGTTTCATTTCAGCCCCTAAAATTTATCCTTTTTCGCATTTTTAGGCTTATTGGGCCGAAAAGCCCAAAATTAGCCCATTAAGCTAAAAATTCACATTTTAAGTCCCTTGAAAATTTTAATATTCAGAAAAATGGTTATAGAAACTGTTTTGACCCTTTTGAACTTCAAGAAACCGTGATTTGTCGATTTGTATTCGAAGTTTTGTATTTTTGACAATTTAAGCCCAAAAATGGGTTTTATGTTAGAATATGCTCATCATGACCTTATAAGTTATTATTCTTGACTGGTTTAGTGAAAAATAACTTAGATTATGTTTGTTTCGTTTCTCATGTCATAGATCTCGGGTTTACACCCTTTTTGGTAACATATTCATCACAAAACATATGAAATCACACACATACATGCATCAAATCACACATAGCATAAACATACACATAGATCTACACATTTTCTTGTATTCTCCCCCATAAAACTCAAAAAACGAAAAGAAAGGGGTATAAATCTCACCTTGATTTGTAGTTTTGGTTTTGAAGAAGAATAGAAGAAGAAATTTCGATCCTAGCAAGTCTTCTTGGAGGATCTTGAACTTAGATGCTTCTAAGGTGTAAGATCACAAGATTGATTGGATTTAAAAGAGATTTTTTGATGAAATGAAGTAGCTAGATCATGGATTTAACATCGACTTACCTTAGATGATGTGTCTGTGGGCAAAAATCTCCTTGAAAGCTCTTAAATCTCGAAAGTTTTGAAAGAAAAATGAGAAGATGTTCTTGAAGACTTAGAGAGAGTTTTAAGTGTTTTGTATGTGTATGTTTTCCCTTGCTCTTGGTCGAAGATAGAATAGAGAGAGAAGAGAGAGTTTTGAAGTGACCATGCATGGGAACATGAGAAAAATGCTTGGTTACCCCATGAACAATTGTGAGGTGGCATAGGAAAAAGTCAACTTTCGGTCTTTGTGGGCTTGGGCCGAGATTGGAGAGGGAAAAGGAAAGAATTGGGCCCTTAAATGCCTAAGCCCAAATTATAGATAATTTAGATAACTTTTGGCCCAAAATAAATCAAGAAATGATTTTTATGGCCCATTAGGTATAATTGGGTTAATTATGGCTCAATAAGGTCCATTAAAGTATTTTATTTCATTCTAGGCCCAATATGGCCCAAAATATTAAAATAAATAGAAGTGGGTCCAATTAGAGTCCATTTAAGAGTTCTAAGCTCAAAGTAGTCAAATTGGAAGCTTATTGGAACATTAGGCCCAATAAGGAAATCCTAGTCCAAAATGAACTTAAACAAGGATTTCTAGGGTTTTATAATTCTTTGTTGACTATTTGAATGTTTGTATGAAGTGTTTGATTGAAGTTTTGTTTTTATTGAATAAGCATCCTACATGCTTTCACATTGTTGGTTCACATTTGTTATCATTGTTCAATGTTTTCAAGGCATCAAAATTTATAGTTGTGACATCATCCCCTCGTTAGAGGGAATTTTGTCCTGAAATTCTTTTGAAAGTTAGATTTGAGATTGCGAAAATAGGTGAGGGTACTTCTGCTTCATCTGGTCTTCGCGTTCCCATGTGAATTCTGGTCCACGCTTTGCGTTCCACCGTACCTTCACAATCGGAATGCGACTTTGCTTAGTACGCTTCACCTCCCTGTCCATGATCTCGACTGGTTCTTCGACGACAAGGACATTCTCATTGATTTCTATTTCATCAAGGGGAATGACGAGATTTTCATCGGATAGACACTTCTTTAGATTGGAAACATGGAACACGGGGTGCACACTGCCAAGCTTAGTGGGTAGCTGCAGTCTATACGCCACTAGGCCAATTCGGGCAAGAATCTCGAAAGGTCCAATGTATCGTGGATTCAATTTTCCCCGCTTTCCAAAACGTATAACCCCTTTCCATGGAGAAACTTTAAACAACACTCGATCCCCGGCCTGAAACTCCAAGGGCTTTCGTCATTTATCAGCGTAACTCTTTTGTCGGTTACGTGATGCTTGTAGTCGAGCTCTGATTTGAACTATCTTTTCTATGGTTTCACGTATGATCTCCGGTCCCGTTAACATCTTGTCTGATGACAGTTCTCTTGCTAGATGGGTGTCGCCTACCTCAGCCAACACAATGGTGATCTACAATTACGTCCATACAGTGCCTCGAAAGGAGCAACTTTGATGCTCGAATGGTAGCTATTGTTATATGAGAATTCAACTAAGGGTAAGTGGGTATCCCAAGACTTCCTAAAGTCTATCACATATGCGCGAAGCATGTCTTCAAGCGTCTGAATGGTTCGTTCGCTTTGACCATCCGTTTGTGGGTGATAAGCAGTGCTCATGTCGAGATGGGTTCCCAGTGCTTTCTGAAGTGACTGCCAAAAACATGAAGTGAATCTACTATCTCTATCTGAGATGATAAACATTGGCACTCCGTGAAGTCTCACGATTTATAGAATGTATATTCTTGTCAATCTCTCTATCTTGTAGGATTATTTTATTGTTAGGAAATGAGCGGATTTCGTCAGTCTGTCAACTATTAGCCATATAGTGTCCAATCCATCCGATGACTTGGGTAGCTTGGTCACAAAATCCATAGTAATCCTTTCCCATTTCCACTTGGGAATTACGTTGCTGTAATAACCCCGAAGGCTTCTGGTATTCCACCTTTACTTTGGCGCAAGTAAGGCATTTGCTAACATAGGTGGCAATCTCTGTCTTCATGTTAGGCCACCAATAATGTTGTTTAATATCCAAGTACATCTTGTCCGAACCCAGATGGATGGAGTATCGCGTCTTGTGAGCTTCATTCATGACTACCTCTCTAAATCCTCCAAGTTTAGGGACCCAAATACAGTTCATGAAATAATATACTCCGCTCTCTTTCACCTCAAGATTCTTCTCCATTCCGCGTAAAGCTTCGCTCGTTTTGTTCTCCGCCTTCATGGCATCTAACTGGGTTGCCCTGATTTGAATGGTTAGGTGATATTGGATGGTTATT
The DNA here is from genome assembly GCF_052625555.1 of Lactuca saligna. Lineage (NCBI taxonomy): Eukaryota > Viridiplantae > Streptophyta > Magnoliopsida > Asterales > Asteraceae > Lactuca > Lactuca saligna. The sequence goes on along the minus strand of NC_136421.1, from coordinate 109,272,482 downwards.
GTGAGAGTTTTCACACGACAATTAGAGTACTCTTTCCGAATCAAGGCATCAGCTACCACGTTAGCCTTGCCTGGGCGGTACTTGATTTCACACTCATAATCGTTTAATAGTTCAACCCATCTTCGTTGCCTCATATTCAACTCTTTTTGATTCAAGATGTGTTGGAGACTCTTGTCGTCCGTGAAGATGGTGCCCTTCGTACCATAAAGGTAGTGCCTCCAAATTTTTAGGGCGAAGACCACTGCTCCCAATTCCAGATCGTGGGTTGTATAATTCACTTCGTGTGTCTTTAGTTGCCGGGATGCGTAAGCTATCACCTTTCCACGCTGCATGAGAACGCAACCTAAACCCTGACTTGACGCGTCATAGTAGACTACAAAATCTTCCGTTCCCTCTTGTAGTGATAATACCAGGGCACTGCAGAGTGCTTGCTTCAGAGTTCGGAATACAACTTCTTGTTTGTCTGTCCATTTGAATAGTATGCCCTTTTGTGTAAGCTAGGTAAGTGGCTTGGCGGTCTTAGAGAAGTTTTGAATGAACCTCCTGTAGTAACCTGCTAGACCTAAGAATTGGCGAATTTATGTTGGTGTTGTTGGTACTGCTCATCCTTCGATGGCTATGACCTTAGAAGGATCCATATGTATTCCCTCCTGACTAACAACATGACCCAAAAAGTTCACGCTATGGAGCTAGAACTCACACTTGGAGAGTTTTGCGTATAGTTTCTCAGTTCGCACGGTTTCCAGGATTTGTCGGAGATGTTGGCCATGCTCTTCTTCGCTTCTAGAATGAACTAGAATGTCGTCAATAAAAACAATAACGAAGTTGTCGAGGAATGGTCGGCATATTTGATTCATTAGGTCCATGAATGCAGCAGGGGCATTCGTTAGACCGAAGGGCATTACGACAAATTTATAATGTTCGTAACGAGTTCGGAAAACGGTTTTGAGAATATCCTCTTCCCAGACTTTGAGTTGATGGTACCCAGATCGCAGATCTATCTTAGAGAAGTAACTAGCTCCTTGGAGTTGGTCAAATATATCGTCGATTTGTGGGAGTGGATAGCGATTTTTGAAAGTGAGCTTATTTAATTCCCTGTAATCGATGCACATCCTAAAAGATCCGTCCTTCTTCTTGACAAAGAGAACTGGAGCTCCCCATGATGAGAAACTGGGTTGAATGAATCCCTTGTCCAGGAGTTTACTGAGTTGGCTGGACAATTCCTGCATCTCGGCAGGGGCCAATCGGTAGGGCGATTTAGCAATGAGAGTAGCTCCTGGCACAAGATAAATCTGAAATTCAATTTGTCTTTCTGGGGGTACTCCAGGAAGATCTTCAGGAAAGATGTCTGGGAATTCACAAGCTATAGGAATGTCTTGAACGTTAACCTCTTCCTTGGATTTATCCACTATGTGCACCAGGAACGTAAAACCTTTCTTTCGCAGATACTTATTTTCCTGGACGCACGAGATGAGATGGAGATTCGTGCTGGGTTTATCTCTATAAATAATTAGGGTTTCATGATTTGGAAGGTGAAGGTGAACGGCCTTCTTGTAACACATAATTTCAGCATAATGGGGGCTTAACCAGTCCATGCCAATAATCACATCAAAACTCCTAATGGAAACATGCATTAAATTTATTCGAAAGACGTATTGATTTAGGGCTAGGGTACATCCGATATAGATTTCCCCAATGGATTCTGTTTTCCCATTGGCCATTTCCACCGTAAAGGTTTCATTGAGCTTCTGGGGTGGTTGTTTTAACAAATGCTTAAACTTATTGCTCACAAAACTTCGTTCTGCTTCGGTATCAAATAGGATGCATGCATGAGTGTGGTTTAGGATGAACGTACCGGTAATGACGGTGGGATCCTGAACCGCTTCTCCCTGACCCATGGTCAGCACCCTTCCTGTTCCTCCATTTCCAGGATTGTTGTTGTTGGGGCAGTTTCGACGGAAATGCCCAGTCCTTCCACATCCATAGCAGGTGTGGCTTAGTCCTGCATTGTTGCCGCAATTGTCGGTGTTGTCGTTGTTGCGGTTATTGTTGTTGTTGTTTCCCTGTTGTTGGTTCTGAGGAGGATAGGTCTTGCAATACTTTGCTGTGTGCCCCTTCCGATTGCAACTGGTGCACTGCATCTCTCTGCATTCTCCATTGTGATGGAGACCGCACTTGTTGCACTTAGGAAGATTACCAGAATAAGGCCTAGGAGCACTTGGAGCAGCTGAGGCTGGAGCATGTGGTGTGGGTGGAACTTGAGTGGTTGCAACATTAACTGCGACTGTTTGTTGCTTCTTTGATGATTCGGAGCCTTGATGCCCCTTGTCACACCCCCAAACCAAGGATGGTGGAAACGTCCGGGGGTGGAGGACTTCATGTACAGTATCACAACAACGTGTATAATAGTGCTCAAAGTAAATACAACAATCATAAATATAATTGAAAAAGTTACACCAAAGTATGTGTTTACATGTTTCAAAATCAATTACATAATGATGAGAAAAATAAATTGTTCACGGTTTAACGTCCCATCCACAAAGCGCTGAAGTTTTCCTGAGAATACAAGTAGTTTTGAAAAAGTGTCAACAATTAAGTTGGTGAGTTCATAAGAGTTTTGTTTGAAGTAGAAAACGTTTCCTTGTAAAATTGATAGAATTTGATTTCCAGAAAATCCAATATTTTCTTAGTTAAGCGTGAACAGAATATTCCTATATGATGTGTTAAGGAACCCTAGAATGACTCGTAGATTTCTCCTATAATCGTCCAGCATATATAAGTTATATAAATTTTAAGTTAGATAAAACGTTGAATATAGTGGGTCTGCCCTAGGTCCACAACCTAACGAGGAACTGGACATGAGGCGGACCCCACCAATTCTAAGCCAATCGAGACTAAATTCTTATATGACTCAAACATATACGCTCAGCGATTGTAGTTGAAGTCGAACAATTCTAGATGAAATATAGTTTTAATATCATAATAACTATTTTAAGTGAACCTGGTACTTTGTATCGGTACCTCTTTTTTGTATAAAAAAACCGATACTTTGTATTTGTACCGCTTTTTGTATCAAAACCCAGCACTTTGTATTTGTACCACTTTTTGTATATAAACCCGTCACTTTGTATTTGTACCCATTTTTGTATAAAAACTCAGCACTTTGTATTTGCACCCCTTTTTGTATATATAAACCCATCACTTTGTATTTGTACTCCTTTTTGTATATAAACCTGACACTTTGTATTTGTACCCCTTTTTGTATAACATCCCGACACTTTGTATTTGCACCCCTTTTTGTAATAAAAACCCGACACTTTGTATTTGTACCCCTTTTTGTATATAAACCCTTTTGTAACGTAAATGATCATAAACTATACCTATTATAGTTTATCGAAATGTTTGAAATGTATATGCAACCTAACAATACTTATTATAGTTTAGTATGTTTATTTGTGGTGTTTAAGAACCCTTTATATGTAAGTCAAATGTATAGTACAATATAGCTATGTTTATCTTGGTTTGTTTGGTACTAATGGTTAATGATGGAGGATTCTTATAAACTCAGTGAGTGTTTTTCTATTATATAATTGTACCACTATGAGAAATACTTGTAATATATGGAGTTATCAAAGATTTAACACTTTGCTCAACATGTTACAAAGTGTTTTGAAAGTTATAAGCTGTTAACTAACTGTAACCTTTCTGCGCTGTTTTAGAGATGTCATAGAAAAATCATATGAAGTCGAAAGCTAAATCCGTAAATTCTGAGAGTTCCGAAAATGTGTCTAGTTTACTCATAATTTTTACCATAATTTTTAATGACATCCAACTTGGATGAAAAAGTCCATAATCACAGACTGGTCCGGATTGGTGTTTGAAATGATAGGCAGTTTTGTAAAAATCACCATAAATTGTAGAAACATTGTATGGAGATGTGCAAGTAGTCATTTTAAAGCTAAGAACTTGAACTATGTGCACCTAATATAGTTTTGAAAACTAAAATGTTTAAGTTGTCCAAAACAGTCCGTGAATGGAGTTGAACGTTTCTGATGAAGGCTGTTAGAAAATTTTGGTTATGTTATTGGTGTTTTAACTTGTATTCCCCCCCCCTAAAAACTTGAGAAAAGATTAAAATGTAGGGGTATGAACTCACCTTATGTGATTTCAGTAGACGAATGTTGGAAAAGGGAAGTGTTCAACTTAAGAACACTTGGGAGATGCTTGAAGATTTGAGGAGCTAACAACAAATATGATGATATTTGTGTAAGCAATCTATGATTTTAGTAGAAGGAAGTAAAATAATCATAGAGAGGATGAATTATACTTACCAAGAGTGTGAGAAAGCTTGATAATTAGCCTTGAATCTCGAATTTGATAAAGAAATTTTGAGAGAAAAGTGGAGTTGGATCATTGGTGAAATGAGAACAAATGAGAGAAGTGAGGAGAGAGGATGGGTTGTTCCAGCTCTAAGAACGTGGGGAAGGCTAATAATTGAGTGGAAAGGACATTGAAGTGACCTAGGTAAGGTGGGAAGGTGTGGATGGTCATAGAGTAGGTGTGGGGGTGGTTGCTTGTGTCATAAGGTAAATCAAAGTTAACACTCAACCTTTATACTTCATCCACTCTTATTGGATAAGGTTTATTCTTAAAAACGTGATTAATCATTAATTTAGGGGTCTTATTTGTTAAAATAAAGTTTTGGGTGAAAATCCTGCATTAAAAAAATTAAAAACGAAGCTAAAATTAAGTCGTAGTCAAAAACCGGGAAGAACTCAACTTTCTGCGAGACCTCTCGCATGAGGGGCCGAGGTTCGGTTGCTGAGTTGCTGGACCCGAAGGTGAAATGGGGTGAAAGGGCTAAAGGAGAAATGGGAATATAATATATATAACTAACTAGACGTACTAATTAGATAATTATAAGATGATCTTTATCAGGTACTTCAATACATGGTTTAGTGCATACTAGTCATATGTATTTGGGACAGGATAGACCTTCGAATAAGCGAACCTAACTCTAAATCCCCAATCCAACGAGAACAGGAAGTAAAGCAAAGATCCACAGATTCTAAGTCTATGACGTCCTGGATACATAAAATTTTAATGTATCCACCAAGCAATTATTAACCTATTGATAAAAATCTATTTAGTTCTCAAATAAGTAATTATAATAACACCAAATACCCCTATGGTATTTCATTGTGGTAGTGTTGGTAAATTTTTAGACTTGTTGCCACATCACAACCATTCTTGGGCATATGCTAATCACTCCTCGGACCAGCATAGTTGATCAGACTATGCCACTCCCAAGACTGACCATACATCACCAAGCTTACCTGTAATATCCAACAATCATTACTTTTGTTTTGTTCTATAATGATGGTGACCTTAGTATGTATGCATGCATGTATACTTTTAACAAGAAGCTATTTATTTCTAAAAGTATAGTTGTTTTGAAATCTTTAAATCAGAGACCTTAGTCCCAATGTATTTATAGTTTGTATATCTTATGTGTTTCGATATACTGAGTTCACTATAAACAATGCTCTGATACCAATCTGTCACACCCCCAAACCAAGGATGGCGGAAACGTCCGGGGGTGGAGGACTTCATGTACAGTATCACAACAACGTGTATAATAGTGCTCAAAGTAAATACAACCATCATAAATATAATTGAAAAAGTTACACCAAAGTATATGTTTACATGTTTGAAAATCAATTACATTATGATGACAAAAATAAATTGTTGACGGTTTAACGTCCCATCCTTAAAGCGCTGAAGTTTTCCTGTTTCACTGATTTCCTGAGAATACAAGTAGTTTTGAAAAAGTGTCAACAATTAAGTTGGTGAGTTCATAAGAGTTTTGTTTGAAGTAGAAAACGTTTCCTTGTAAAATTGATAGAATTTGATTTCCAGAAAATCCAATATTTTCTTAGTTAAGCGTGAACAGAATATTCCTATATGATGTGTTAAGGAACCCTAGAATGACTCGTAGATTTCTCCTATAATCGTCCAGCATATATAAGTTATATAAGATTTAAGTTAGATAAAACGTTGAATATAGTGGGTCTGCCCTAGGTCCACAACCCAATGAGGAACAGGAGATGAGGCGGGCCCCACCAATTCTAAGCCAATCGAGACTAAATTCTTATATGACTCAAACATATACGCTCAGCGATTATAGTTGAAGTCTAACAATTCTAGATGAAATATAGTTTTAATATCATAATAACTATTTTAAGTGAACCTGGTACTTTGTATCGGTACCCCCTTTTTGTATAAAAAAAACCCGACACTTTGTATTTGTACCCCTTTTTGTATAAAAACCGGGCACTTTGTATTTGTACCTCTTTTTGTATATAAACCCGACACTTTGTATTTGCACCCCTTTTTGTATAAAAACCCGGCACTTTGTATTTGTACCCCTTTTTGTATATAAACCCGTCACTTTGTATTTGTACCCCTTTTTGTATAAAAACCCGACACTTTTTATATGTACCCCTTTTTGTATATAAAAACCCGGCACTTTGTATTTGTACCCCTTTTTGTATATAAACCCTTTTGTAACGTAAATGATCATAAACTATACCTATTATAGTTTATCGAAATGTTTGAAATGTATATGCAACCTAACAATACTTATTATAGTTTAGTATGTTTATTTGTGGTGTTTAAGAACCCTTTATATGTAAGTCAAATGTATAGTACAATATAGCTATGTTTATCTTGGTTTGTTTGGTACTAATGGTTAATGATGGAGGATTCTTATAAACTCAGTGAGTGTTTTTCTATTATATAATTGTACCACTATGAGAAATACTTGTAATATATGGAGTTATCAAAGATTTAACACTTTGCTCAACATGTTACAAAGTGTTTTGAAAGTTATAAGCTGTTAACTAACTGTAACCTTTCTGCGCTGTTTTAGAGATGTCATAGAAAAATCATATGAAGTCGAAAGCTAAATCCGTAAATTCTGAGAGTTCCGAAAATGTGTCTAGTTTACTCATAATTTTTACCATAATTTTTAATGACATCCAACTTGGATGAAAAAGTCCATAATCACAGACTGGTCCGGATTGGTGTTTGAAATGATAGGCAGTTTTGTAAAAATCACCATAAATTGTAGAAACATTGTATGGAGATGTGCAAGTAGTCATTTTAAAGCTAAGAACTTGAACTATGTGCACCTAATATAGTTTTGAAAACTAAAATGTTTAAGTTGTCCAAAACAGTCCGTGAATGGAGTTGAACGTTTCTGATGAAGGCTGTTAGAAAATTTTGGTTATGTTATTGGTGTTTTAACTTGTATTCCCCCCCCCCTAAAAACTTGAGAAAAGATTAAAATGTAGGGGTATGAACTCACCTTATGTGATTTCAGTAGACGCATGTTGGAAAAGGGAAGTGTTCAACTTAAGAACACTTGGGAGATGCTTGAAGATTTGAGGAGCTAACAACAAATGTGACGATATTTGTGTAAGCAATCTATGATTTGAGTAGAAGGAAGTGAAATAATCATAGAGAGGATGAATTATACTTACCAAGAGTGTGAGAAAGCTTGATAATTAGCCTTGAATCTCGAATTTGATAGAGAAATTTTGAGAGAAAATTAGAGTTGGATTCCTTGTGAAATGAGAGAAAATGAGAGAAGTGAGGAGAGAGGATGGGCTGTTCCAGCTCTAAGAACATCGGGAAGGCTAATAATTGAGTGGAAAGTACATTGAAGTGACTTAGGTAAGGTGGGAAGGTGTGGCTGGTCATAGAGTAGGTGTGGGGATGGTAGCTTGTGTCATAAGGTAAAGTAAAGTCAACACTCAACCTTTGTACTTCATCCACTCTTCTTGGATAAGGTTTATTCTTAAAAACGTGATTAATCAATAAAGTTAGGGGTCTTTTTTGTTAAAATAAAGTTTTGGGTGAAAATCCCGCGTTAAAACAATTAAACACGAAGCTAAAATGAACTCGTAGTCGAAAACCGGGAAGAACTCAACTTTCTGCGAGACCTCTCGCATGAGGGGCCGAGGTTCGGTTGCTGAGTTGCTGGACCCGAAGGTGAAATGGGGTGAAAAGGATAGAGGCGAAATGGGCCAAAGGCGAAGACAAGGCTCGGGTTCGGTTCGCATGCACGTTTCGGCTCTTAGCAGGTTCGGTCCGAAGGGAGATAGAGTGAAAACGACTGAGAGAGGTTTCGTGTGTGACAAATGTGAGTGTTCGAATTCGCAATGCAAGGTCCCGTAAACCCTTTTAAGCCTTGTTTAAGGATCTTACACACTCCCGATGAGTATGCAACATTATTTTATCAGTTTGCTTTGTTACTTACCACAGTTTTAGGTTAAGGAAGTCTAGATGTACTTACTTTTCGATTTATGATCTCTCATTAGAATAGCGAGTTGTTTAGTAATTACATAACGTAATCCCTAGTACACCAGGGTTAATTGAGTTGACCGGTTTGACTTGTTGACTTTATTTGACTTTGAATTGACCAGAATTTGACAGTTGTCACACCCCTTCCTCTTGTTGTTCTTTCCCTTTTTGTTGTCATTTTCCTTCTTACCTTCAGCTTCCACTGGCTTCTCACCCTTCTTATTGTTGTGGTCATACAACTTCTTGGCCAATCTCTTGGCACTGTCGAAAGTTTCGGGATTTGCAGCTATCACGTTTCCTTGGATCGGGGAGGTTAGTCCCCAAATGAATCGCTCGATCTTCTTTCCTTCTGAGGTGATCATGCCAGGGCATAGCAGAGACAGTTCACTAAACCTTGATATGTATGCATCTATATCAACGTTTCGGATGGTGAGATTCCACAGCTCTTGTTCCATTTTCTGAATTTCGCGACGAGGGAAGTACTCGGCCATCAACATTTCTTTCATCTCTGGCTATGGCATGGAATTAGCTACGGGGAATGTCATGGGTTCCACTTGTCTGTTCCACCAAGTGAGCGCTTGGTCAACGAAAGTGCATGCGACAAACTTCACCTTCATCTCCTCAGGGCAATCACATATCTCGAACACTGATTCCACCTTCTCGATCCATCGTTTCAGGGTGATCATTCCTCCAGTACCGTTAAAGGTCCGTGGTTTGGCGTTGGTGAAGTCTTTGTAGGAGCATGTTTGGGTAGGTCCTTGATTCATCCCGTTGTTTGAACTTCCAGCCCCTTATCCGTTGACTCCTCCATTGTTCCCCTGGTGAATTTGTGCCATCGCTGCGGTGACCGCAACAGATACAGCTGCTTGGAATGCAGCTGAGTCGACTTCGGGTGGGGGTGGGTCGTTGAGGCATCTTTCAGTCATGGAACGGAAAGATGTTGAGTGTCTGTGGTTTTTGTGAGGTTGTGATCCTATAAACTAGGTGTGTGGCACAAACTTAAGTAATTTCACAATTTAGCACACAATCATAGATATGTAACACATAGCAGATTTAAACATCACAGTAAACATATAAGATTTTTCATTACTATTATCCGCACTTTGATACATGAAAATTTTGCTCGAAAGAACATATGTAAGTGGTACAAGTTCGGCAGCATAACGGCTCTATGAGTAGTGTAATCACTTAAACATAGAGTATGGTTACATAGCACAGATCATAGTACTAGTAAAATAAATCTATCCCTAACACTCTATGGAGCGCCTTAAGATAGTAGCGAGGTCATATGCCAAAGTGTTGAGCCAACAACTGAGCCATCTCAGTCATTTCTCCAATGACCTCATCCCTCTCATGCTCAACTCGCACTGCACGTGTTTCTATGGCGAACTGTTGTTGCCGCAAGGCGGCAATCTCAGCTTTGAGGGAGCTATTCTCCCTTGCGGGATTTACTGGTGGGGTGGAGGTGGTCCTGCTGCGCCTCGCTGACAGGCGATGTGGCGGAGTCCTCACATGGGTCTTGTCCTTCCTCCATGTCATCACCGGCCTCATCGAACTCATAGTCAGTGTCCGTGTACGCTCAGTCCCAACATCGTGTGCTCCCCCTTGATCTTCTTCAAGCTCATCTTCAATCATCGCGTGAGCCACTAAGACCTGATGAAACTGAATGCCCTGCTGTTCCCCTTCCATAGCGATTGAGAGGAGGTATACGAATAAACTATCATTACTCCTATGACTCTACAATTATTGTATGGATTGAGCGGGTGTTCTCTTCTTGGTGATAAAGGGGTATGTTTTTAGGTTCCCTAGCCATCACGATTTCCTCGGGACATGTGATAGTTGTACCTTGGAGGAAATGTAGTTGATCAGGCTACATCCAACCCTTGATTACGACTATGAACAGTCCTGGCTTAACCGAGATGCTCGCATTATCTTGTTTGGTTCGGTATTATGTTCTTTTTCTTAATTCATACAAGCAAAGATGTTCTATCGTTATGTTTTACTTGTTTTGTTCAGAGTTGTGTTAGTCCCTCTTTTTGGTTTATAGTTTCATATCAATGTGTGGTTAGATATGCTAGTTCACTATAAATAGAGCTCTGATACCAACCTGTCACACCCCCGAACCAGATGGCGGAAATGTCCGGCTCTTGGGACTTAAATTGAATACAATCACAATGAATATACATGAATCATAAACATAAATCATCACCATGCATTAAAATAATACAACTGATATTGTTTATATCCAGTACTTTGTTTTTAAACATTGCAAATTCATAACATAATTCTCTGATAGATATCATAAGCAAAACACCGTGACATTACTTGGTACTTATTCTTCGGTTTACCTATTACCTGAGAATACAAGTTAGTTTTGAAAAACGTCAACATATGAAATGTTGGTGAGTTCATAAGCAATATTGTGATAAAATGATTTTGTGTAGTTTGTAAAACCCATAAAATTCGATATTTTCTGAAAAGATCATTGTTTATAAAAAGTGTGGAGATCTGTAAATATATGCTAGTTGATTTTTAAAACATGTAGAAATGTTGAACCTTAGTATTAATCGCGCAAGTGAAAATGTTGAACTTCCCAGGAAAACCCGACGTTTTCCCAATACATAAAATACAGTGAATTCCCAATATGTTATACCATCACGACGAATGATTTTGATTTCTCGCGTGACGTTGGATTAATTAGGGTTTGTGAGTCGTTATAATCATGCATTAGAAAATGACTAGTTTATAACTACAGGTTTCGAATGATCCTTAAAGGCGTCGTCCGTTACTACTCACTTAATCCAACAACCATGATTACTTTTGATTAACGTCCTAAATCAGTTGACCTTGATTTCTCGTAAGCCTAACAAACGAGGAAAAAGGGAGTATGAAGTCCCGTTATTCCCGTGAGTTATTTAGGCTGTCGGGAATGCGAAAGGCACGTTGTCCCAACTCGCATTTGATTTCTTGACCTCACTAGCAATACTAATGGGCCACTAGGGCCCAATAGTACATCATAGCCATTGAAAGTCCTTTTACATGAAATCGGGTCATAGGAGGCCCAATAGCACATAAGCATATTCCCTTTGGGCCCAAAGATCATGTTAATGGGCTAGCAAGGCCCAACAAGCATGATTTGAAACTTCCAAGCCCAAAGTTTGTAAGTTTGATCATTGTAGTTATCACATATTTATTTAGATGGTTTTGTTCAACGCTTGTTGTTTTGTATGGATTCGAGACCGAATCACTTCGTTTGTAACAATATTTGTTGTTGAAAGTGTATTTGTTCTTCGTATCGTCAGTAGTTGTGGGTTTTGTATTTTGTATTAATCAATTAATTTGTTTAAAGGTGAGATTTGACCTTTTCGCTACCGTTCTTTTTATAAAAATAACACTTTTGGTCCTTTTATATAAAAGAATTTCATTTTTAGACCTTAAAACCTTTTCTTGACGCTTTTGTATCATTTATTTGATGAAAACACAGTTTCAACCCAAAATTTATTTTGTTGACAGCTTCAGCCCTTCCAGAATGGTGTTTCTTGGTTAGAACCCCATTTTTCACAACTTTTATAGTTTTGGCCCAAAATCTAAAAGCTTTACATTTTTGGTCCTTTTTGATAGTGAAAAGCATTTTTGACTCATAAAGTGATTTTGTCATGCTAATTACCCCCTGTTTTATAGAAAGTTTCATTTCAGCCCCTAAATTTATCCTTTTTCGCATTTTTAGGCTTATTGGGCCGAAAAGCCCAAAATTAGCCCATTAAGCTAAAAATTCACATTTTAAGTCCCTTGAAAATTTTGACATTCAGAAAATGGTTATAGAAACTGTTTTGACCCTTTTGACCTTCAAGAAACCGTGATTTGTCGATTTGGATCCCAAGTTCTGTATTTTTGACAATTTAAGCCCAAAAATGGGTTTTATGTTAGAATATATTCATCATGACCTTATAAGCTATTATTCTTGACTTTTTTTAGTGAAAAATAACTTAGATTATGTTTTTTTCCTTTCTCATGTCATAGATCTCGGGTTTACACCCTTTTTGGTAACATATTCATCACAAAACACATGAAATCACACATATATGCATCAAATCACACATAGCATACACATACACATAGATCTACACATTTTCTTGTATTATCCCCCATAAAAATTGAAAATAAAGGGGTATGAAGCTCACCTTGAGTTGTAGTTTCAGTTTTGAAGAAGAATAGAAGAAGAAATTTCGATCCTAGCAAGTCTTCTTGGAGGATCATGAACTTAGATGCTTCTAAGGTGTAAGATCACAAGATGGAATGGATTTAGAAGAGATTTTTCGATGACATGTAGTAGCTAGATCATGGATTTAACATCAACTTACCTTAGATGATGTGTTTGTGGGCAAAAATCTCCTTGAAAGCTCTTAAATCTCGAAAGTTTTGAAAGAGAAATGAGAAGATGTTCTTGAAGACTTAGAGAGAGTTTTTAATGTTTTGTATGTTTGTGTTTTCCCTTGCTCTTGGCCGAAGATAGAATAGAGAGAGAAGAGAGAGTTTTGAAGCGACCATGCATGTAAACATGAGAAAAATGCTTGGTTACCCCATGAATAATTGTGAGGTGGCATATGAAAAATTCAACTTTCTTTCAATGTGGCTTGGGCCGAGATTGGAGAGGGAAAAGGAAAAAATTGGGCCCTTAAATGCCTAAGCCCAAATTATAGATAATTTTGATAACTTTTGGCCCAAAATAAATCAAGAAATGATTTTTATGGCCCCTTAGGGCTAATTGGGTTAGTTATGGCTCAATAAGGTCCATTAAAGTATTTTATTTCATTCTAGGCCCAATATGGCCCAAAATATTAAAATAAATAGAAGTGGGTCCAATTAGAGCCCATTTAAGAGTTCTAAGCCGAAAGTAGTCAAATTGGAAGCTTATTGGTCCATTGGGCCCAATAAGGAAATTCTAGTCCAAAATGGACTTAAACAAGGATTTCTAGGGTTTTCCAATTCTTTGTTGACTATTTCAACGTTTGTATGAAGTGTTTGACTGAAGTTTTGTTGTCATTGAATAAGAATCCTACATGCTTTCACATTGTTGGTTCACAGTTGTTATCATTGTTCAATGTTTTCAAGGCATCAAAATTCCTAGTTGTGACACGAACGAAGCTTTCTGTTCAAAACCGAGCGTTTTGTCAAATGCTAGAAGTTAGAAGCTCTTAAACGCTTCGTGCCGAACACACCCATAGTAGAAAAAAATATTTTGAAAACTTTTATGCTACGTACAAACAAGTTAGACGTTGTCGGTGTCACTATGGGCACCATACCAAAACCGTTCTATGTATCCTAATAGTTAGATATTTTTATGAATTTGTTTTGCATCTTATAGAATTTTAGCTCAATGTGGGTTGCAATTATCTGGTTGTCATTATATAGATTTGGATTAGGATTATATTTATTGTTTCTAGTTTGTAGTCTCTTAGTTATTATCTTTTCTTTGCTTGTTTATTAGACCTATATTCTTGTATTAAACATTTTCCATTGTGCGTAATCAATGATGAGAATCTCGACGAAAACTTCTCCAGTTTTAGCATAAATTCTGTTTTCTTATTAGTTTTGTGAATTTGCTCGGTTTGTAATGTTGATTACAATTTTCCAACTTTTCTTATTTATATTTTTAGAACTTGTTCTTTTTGCACAACTTCGCATACATATTTTTTTAACCATAACTTTTAATAAATATTTCAGATTTTTTACAACTTTGAGTTATTATTATTATTTTTTTAAATTTAATATTTAGTACCATTTTTCTTTGCCCAAGTTTTTATATTTGTTTTACAACTTTCTTCAAGGAACTCATAAAATAAAGATATCAACCATGAAAAAGAGATGTGACAATAGTCAATTTCGGGTCAAGTCAAATTCAAACAAAGTCAACGAGTCAAACCGGTCGACTCAATTAAACCTTGTATATTAGGGTTTAGGTTATGTAATTACTATACAACTCGCTATTTTAATGAGAAAACATCACTTGGAAAATTCGTGTGTTTAATTTTTCTTAGCATTAGTGCTAAACAATGAACCCAACCGATAAAACAATGTTGCATACTCATGTGGAGTGTGTAAGATCCTAAAACATGGCTTAATGAGGTTTACGGAACTTGCATTGCGAAGCCGGACACTCAAAAATGTCACAAACGAAACCTCTCTTAAATCTCTTTCACTCTATCTCTACATATTAGAAATCTCTCCCAAATCTCTCTGCGTATGTGAAATCTCTCCAAGAATATGAAGTCTCTCCCAAATCTCTCCAAGTATGTCAAATCTCTCCCAAATCTCTCCAAGATTACGGAATCTCTCACAAATATCTCTCAAAAGTTTCCGTAACTTTTCATAATCATTTGGGCCATCCCGACCCTTCACCGGGTCAAAAACGGTTTGAAACGGGGTAAAAACGAGTAAAATAGGCTTAAGGACCCGAAACCTACTCTATAGGGCCGAAAGTCCTCTTAGGGACCGAACCCTCTTGGACAAAACCCAAAAGCTGCTGAACCGAAACCACGAGGACCGAACACGAAGGGTGGTCTCCGGCCCGAACCTCGCACAAGCTCCTCTCGGTCTATTTCGCTTCTAACAAGTTCGCTTCTGACAAGCTCGCCTTCGGTTCCAGCCTTCTCAGGGCCGAACCCTCACACCTTCGGTCCCATGCGAGAGGCTTCGCAGACTTCACCTTTTCTTCCCGGTTTTCGACTAGTTTTGCGTTTTAAGCCCGTTTTTGATCATTTTAACGTGGGATTTTCACCCAAAACTTTATTTTAACATTTAGGGACCCATATCTACTAATTTCCCATGATTTTGGGGATAAAACCTTATCCATGAAGAGTAGGTAAAGAACAAAGGTTGAGTGTTGACTTTCTTTGTGTTATGACACAAGCAACCACCATACCCACTCCATGACTAATCCACACTCCTCCCCACCATCCCTAGTCACTTCCTTGTACCTTTCGATCAATCATCATCCCCTCCTACATTCGAAGAGATGGAATAAATCAACCTCTCTCCTCATTTACACTCACTTGCTCTCATTTCACCAAAAATCAAACACAACTTTTCTCTCAAAGTTTTTCCCTTTATTTCGAGACTCCAAGGAAGATCATTAAGCTTTATTATACCCTTGGTAAGTATAATTCATCCTTTTTATGATTATTACACTTCATCCTACTCCAATCATCGATTGCTTACACCAAATTCCATCACTTTGATGTTAGATTCTCGAAAATCTTCAAGGCATCTTCAAGTGTTCTTCAGTTGAACACTTCCCTTATCCAACATTCATCTACTGAAATCACATAAGTTGAGTTCATACCCCCGTATTATCATATTTTCTTAAGTTTTAAGGGGGGGGGGGGGGATACAAGTTAAAACACCAAGAACATAACTAAACTTTTCTAACAACTTTCATCAGAAAAGTTGGACTCCATTCACAGACTGTTTTGGACAACTTAAACATTTTTGTTTTTAAAACTGTATTACGTGCAAATATTTCAAGTTCTTAGCTTTAAATGACTACTTGAACATCTCCATATGATTTTCCTACAAATTATGGTGATTTTTACAAAACTGTCTATCATTTCAAACATCAATCCGGACCAGTCTGTGATTATGGACCTGTTCACACAAGTTAGAGGTCACTAAAAATCATGAGAAAAATTATAGAGAAACTAGACTCATTTTCCAAACTCTAAAATTTTTTGGATTCTGATTTGGACCTTTGATGGTTTTTCTACAAATTTTCTAAGGATAGGGATAGAAAATGTTATCAACAGAAAAATGCTATCAATTTCATTTCACCTTGTAACATGTTGAGCAAGGTGTATATATTTATGTGATTATATGTTAGTGCAATATATGTATTATTATCTTAGTATGTAGACATACATCAGTTAACAAATGGAGTTTGCTAGACAAAGCATAGAAATAACAATTTGTTATAATCAAAGTACATCTATTACACACAAACATTTGAATAAACTATGTTAAGTATAGTTTATGTACATTACCACTTTTACCCTTGTTTTGATAAACTATAATAGGTATAGTTTATGATACATCACATAATAGTCATACAAAAAGGGTACATTTATACAAAAAGAAATTTTACATTACATTACACGTGAATTCGTTAATGACTTTTGTGAGACATTCGCTTCACTTTACCAATAAGTCTTGTATTGCAACAAGAGTCTCCTGAAGGGAGAGCATGATAGTTGTATATAGATCTATATTGGGACTGAGAAACCCACACCTGAGCTCCTTGCAACAGCTAGACCGACAGGTCTATGGTGACAAATGTCATAACAGTTCCGACGCCTGAAGAACGTCGTTTCAGGCCAACTAGGTCATAGTATGGTTATAATAGCTCACATTAAGTATTAACAAACATAGAATTTACGGGGAATTCATGTAGATCAAACGAGTTTACGTAGATTTAAACATGCATTATTTTATCATATGTATAAAAAATTACTTGTACACCTCGGTCTTTGGGTTTTAAGACTACTTTTACATATTAAGGAAAATATTGGATTTTTCTGGAACAAACACTACTTTTACAAGAAAAAAGCTTTTCATAAACTGTCTACAAATGCTTATGAACTCACCAACCTTTGTGTTGACACTTTTTCAAACAACTTGTATTCTCAGGAAATCACTAAATAGGTAACCAAGTGCTTTTGAGGATGGGACGTTAAGGCATCAAACATTTCACATTTTGTCAACATATTGTAATTGATTTGGAAACATGTAATTCATACAATGATGTAACTTTTTTAATTATATATATGTTGGTTGTGTTTGCTTAAATCACTATTACAATTGTTGTTATGATGCTATACATGAAGTCCCCCACCCCGGACGTTTCCGCCATCCTTGGTTTGGGGGGGGGGGGTGATAGATTGGTATCAGAGCACGGTTTATAGTGAATTAAGTATATCAAACAACATAAGATATACAAACTATAAACACATTTAGGACTAAAAGTCTCTAATTTTAAAACATTTTAACGGGTTATAATTTTAGATAATAAATAGTTTTCTCGTTTAAAAGTATACCTACATACATTACATACTGGTGTAGTGTCGTAACTAGAAGAACATAAAGTAAAAGAAGAGGAGTTGAACGCTACAAGTATGCCTTGGTATGAGTCATCAGTTCTGGGAAGGATATAACCTGATCAACTACATATGTCCGAGAAGTGACTTACTCATACCGGGGGATAGTCGTAGGGGGCAACAAATCTAATAACCAAACTTCACTCTACAAAGAATGCACTAAGAACCAAATCTAAACATTTAAAATACTATAGGAGTATTTTTATGTTGCTATAGCGCAATGTTGTTATTATTATTAACCGTTACCTGCTTCTTACAAACCTATTCTCGCGCAAACGACATTGCAGGATTCCACTTACCAGGAGACCCATACTTTCCCAATCAAGGAAATGATGGATGGATTGAAGAAGAGCCCGAAGAACCAATTCAAGAGAATCCCGAAGAGGAAACCGAAGAAGAAGAAGATGAGGTAGATGAAGAAGAAGAAGAGGAAGACGATGAGGTAGACATGGATGAGGATGAATGTGAACAAGAACCAGAAGTCTTCAACCCTACTTACATCGCCAGGGTGCCTGCAAACCACTTTGGCTACAACGGGTCTGAGCCCCGTTGGGCAACAACGATCGAGAGGTGGAGCCGACAACAACGCCAACGGTCACCATATGGCGACCAACGTGGTTACTATGACCTCAGCCACGGGGGACCGACTGACAGAGCCCTCCCCGTCATGGTCCAAGAAATCATGAATTTGAGGAACCAGAGTAAGGAAATGGTAGATCAGGTTCGAAATCTCAGCACTGTTACAACAGCCACCGATGCACGCACCAGGGAGTTGGAAAAGGACTTCTATCCAATGGACCAACTTATCGAGGACCTTACCACTACTCGATCGGAGGTGAGGGAGTACCAGGAGAGGTACGCAGCTCTTGAAGAGAGAGTGATCGCGGCCGAACGCCGGATTGCGGAGCTTCAGGGAGGCTCGACCTCATCTCAGGGACACCATGGACTAGATGCCACCCACCGCGAGTAGTGTTCGCGTTGCTCATGTTATGTTATAAAACTAGGATTTCGAGTATGCATTGGTGCTACTCTTTCTTGCGGATAGGTTGGCCCCACGATTAAGTGACTACACTAGTCAAAGGGCTTTTGTGCTGCCAAAGATCATCTTTTATTTTGATGTAATGTAGACCCTTGTGAGGTCAAATTTTCTCAAAAAAATATGTACTAAAAAGTTATCAATGAATTTGGCATGCATTTTACTTCATTGGATGCTGACATGAACCAAGCACATGACTCTGTTTGGGTCAACACTATTTAATTCATAAGTTTAATTGCATAAACTTTTCTATGAGTTACCTGCTAATGTAATAAACTCAGGATATAATACAAATGAGATAAAACTATAACACTAGACTCGTTATTACTATTGAAGTCTTACCGACTTGTCATTTTAAAATTATGACAGAACTATGCCACCAAGGAAAAGACCAAGACCTTCCAGTAGTGCAACACCACCTCCTCCGCCGCTGCCACCACAATTTGACCCAACAATGTTCCAGGCTGCAGTAACAGCAGCTGTGGCGGCAGCTATGTCACAAATCGGCCCTAATGTAAATGGTGGATCCGGATCTGGTGCTACACCCTCTAACCAGGGTGACAGTACGGGGCACAAAAAGGAATGCACCTACAAGGACTTCACAAATGGAAAACCCAATACCTTCAATGGGAGCGGGGGCGTCATCACACTAATGCAATGGTTCGAAAGAACCGAAGCATTCGTTTGTCCCGAAGCAAGCAAGGTCAAATTCGCGGCATTCACTTTCACCGATAGGGCTCTCACTTGGTGGAATGGCCGAGTTAAATCACTTACTCCCGCAGTGGCTAACTCCATAAGCTGGGAAGATTTGAAAGCATTAATGCTAAAGGAGTATTGCCCGAGGGGCGAGATACAAAAACTCGAAGAACTCCAGAACCTCAGAATATCGGGCACAGATCTTGAAACTTACACTGCCCGGTTCCATGACCTAGCACTCCTCTGTCCATCAATGGTCACTCCAGAGGGGAAAAAGGTGGAACGATACCTCTAGGGACTATCATTCCAGATTAAAGATAATGTATTGGCCTCGAAACCTACTACCTTTGAGAGTGCCAAGAAATTGTCACAACAACTTATCGATCACAGGGCCAGCCGTGGTACCGTGATTGCCGCCACCGACCAAGCAAAAGGAGGAAACAACAAGAGGAAGTTCTGGAACCATAAAAAGAAGCAATAGACACTGGACCCCGCAAAGAAGCAATAGACTATTGTTGTCCGTGCTGCCACTACTGCTACCACTCCGACACCACCGAAGCAATATGCTGGAAATCTCCCTAAGTGCAAAAAGTGCAACTACCACCACAATGGTGCTTGTCGAGAAAAGACTACAAAAGCTATGACAAGAAAGGGCATACCGGTCGTTTCTGTAAAGCGCCAGCACAACCGAGCAACCAAGGTGTCAATGCAGGGGCAAGCCAAACCTTCTATGGATGTGGTGAAGCAGGACATTTTAGGAGAAACTGCCCCAAGGCAGAAGCTCCTAATACTGGTGGTGTAGGGAGGGTCCTGGCAATAGGACACGGGGAAGCAGTCAAGGATCCTACAGTGGTTACCGCTACGTTCCTCCTCGACAACTCTTATACATGCACACTTTTTGATTGTGGGACAGAAAGGAGTTTCGTGAGCCACCAATTCAAACATTTACTTAAGCAAAATCCCCAGTCATTAAAAGATTTATACGTCGTAGAAATGGAAAAAGGAAAGGTTGAGTGCGCTAATGATAATTTTACATAGGGTTTACCCTCACTCTAGACAACATTCGTTCATAATCGATCTAATATCAGTCACAATAAAAAGTTTCAACATCATCATTGGTATGGATTGGTTAAGTCCTAATCGTGCCGAAATTTTATGTTATTAAAGGGCCGTCCGCCTCAATCTGCCAAATGATGAAACTCTTCTCGTCTACGGCGATAAACCCTGTAGAAACCTACAAATTATTTCTTGCGTCAAGGCTCAAAAGTATCTCCGAAAGGAAAACAATGCCTTCTTAGCCCACGTCGTAGATAAGAATCAAGGGGTAAAGGACATCAAAAACATTTCGGAAGTGTGAAACTTCCCTGACGTATTTCCAGAAGATCTACCAGGTGTACCGCTCGCACGACAAGTCGAATTCCAAATCGACTTGGTTCCCGGTGCTACCCCCATAGCCAAAGCACCATATCGCCTCGCACCGGTAGAAATGCAAGAGCTGCCTAGTCAATTGAGCAAACTATTAAGCAAGGGAATCACCAGTTCTATTTATGAAAAAGAAGGATGGAACCTTTGGTATGTGCATCACTTATAAAGAGTTAAACAAACTTGCCATCAAGAATCGATATCCCCTACCCCGAATCGACGACCTCTTCGAGCAACTTCAGGAAGAAAGCTACTTTTCAAGAATCGACTTGAGGTCGGGTTACCATCAATTGCAAGTTCAAGAAGAAGATATCCCCAAGACGATATTCAGAACTCACTATGGACACTACGAATTTGTAGTGATGCCATTCGGATTAACAAACGCGCCTGCGGTGTTCATGGATCTGATGAACCGAGTGTGTCGACCCATCCTAGAAAAATTCGTGATCATGTTCACCGATGGTATTTAGGTCTATTCGAGAAGCGAAGAAGAGCACAACTAACATCTGCAACTAATATTGGGGACTCTAAGAGCCGAGAAGCTTTATGCTAAGTTTTCAAAGTGCGAATTTTGGCTCCGAGAAGTGGGATTCCTTGGCCACGTAGTTAGTGAGAAAGGGATACATGTGGATCCCTCAAAGATCAAATCAATCGAAAGCTGGTCAGCACCCACAACGCCGATAGAAATCCGATAATTCTTAGGACTCGTTGGATACTACCGAAGATTCATCCAAAACTTCTCCAAGATCGCAAAACCACTCACCACCTTGACTCAAAAAGGTGTGATGTTTAAGTGGGGAGATAAACAAGAAGCCACCTTCCAAACGTTAAAACAAGCTCTATGTAGCGCACCAGTCTTGTCTCTTCCAGAAGGAGCTGATGACTTCGTAGTATTTTGTGATGCTTCAAATCAAGGCCTCGGATGCGTGCTCATGCAGAGACGGAAGGTCATCGCTTATACGTCAAGACAACTTAAGACACACACAGTTAATTATACTACCCACGACCTTGAACTGGGAGCAGTAGTGTTCGCCCTAAAGATCTAGAGGCACTACCTCTACGGCACAAAGTGCATTATCTTCACCGATCACAAAAGTCTTCAGTATATCCTCAATCAAAAAGAGCTCAACATGCGGCAAAGAAGATGGGTAGAGCTGCTAAACGACTACGAGTGTGAAATTCGCTACCACCCAAGAAAGGCCAATGTAGTAGCTGATTCCCTAAGAAGGAATGAATATTCGAACCGCCGAGTAAAACCCTTAACCATGACCATCCATTCCCACCTGGCCACGCAAATCAAGGAAGCCCAGCTAGAAGCCTTGAAACTAGAAAATGTGGCAGGTGAGGCATTAAGAGGGATGGATAAAAACTTAGAGGTCAAGGATGATGGAACACGTTATCTCATGAATCGGATCTAGACACTGAAGTTTGGTGGGTTTCGAGACGTTGTCATAAATGAAGCAAACAAGACTTGATATTCCACCCATCCAGGTTCGGATAAGATGTATCTAGACCTCAAGAAGTCATACTGGTGGCCGAACATGAAAGTCGAGATTGCTACTTATGTGGGCAAGTGTCTGACTTGCGCCAAGGTCAAGATGGAATACCAGAAACCCTCATGACTACTACAACAACCTGAAATACCTGAGTGGAAGTGGGAACAGATCACCATGGACTTCATAACCAAGCTGCCTAAGACTTCAGGCGTGCTTGATACCATATGGGTAATCGTAGACAGATTGACCAAGTCTGCGCCCTTTCTGCCGATAAAGGAAACCGACAAGATGGAGAAGTTAACCAAGACGTACATCAAGGAGATTGTGAGAATGCATGGTGTACAAATATCCATTATCTCCGACCGAGATAGTAGATTCACCTCGCGATTTTGGCAGTCCCTACGGAAATCTTTGGGAACTAGGCTAGACATGAGTACGGTCTACCATCCACAAACCGACGGGCAAAGCGAGCGCACCATACAAACATTAGAAGACATGTTGAGAGCCTGTGTGATAGAATTTGGTAAGTCATGGGATACCCATTTACCGCTTATTGAATTCTCCTACAATAACAGCTATCACACTAGCATCAAGGTTGCCCCATTCGAAGCTCTTTATGGACACAAGTGTCGATCACCCCTGTGTTGGGCAGAAGTAGGGGACACTCAACTAGCTAGGGGGAAAGTCCATAATAGCACCCTTACTAGTCCTAAAATCATAAGGGAGACCATAGAAAAGATTGTTTAAATTCCGGAAAGACTGAAGGCGTCTCGTGATCGAGAAAAGAGTTACGCGGACAAGCGACGCAAACCCTTGGAATTCCAAGTCGGTGATTGAGTACTACTAGAAGTTTCCCCTTGGAAAGGAATGATACATTTCGGTAAACGTGGGAAACTAAACCCAAGGTACATCGGACCGTTTGAAATCCTTGCCAGGATTGGTCTCGTAGCGTACCAACTTCGATTACCACAAGAACTTAATAACGTAGACCCTACCTTCCACGTATCCAACTTGAAAAAGCGCCTATCCGACGAGACTCTCGTGATACCCCTCGACGAAATTGAAGTAAATGAGAGTCTCCATTTCGTGGAAGAACCAGTTGAGATTATGGATTGGGAGGTCAAAAGAACAAAACAAAGTCGTATTCCCATAGTGAAGGTTCGTTGTAACGTGAAACGAGGACTTGAGTTTGTTGGGCTTTAGCCATATGAACATTCCTACGTGCACATACAAACCCTAATGCTTGGATCTAGGTTTCTCTAATTGAACATGCATTGAATCTAAGACTTTTAAACAATAGATCTAGGTAATAGCATAAGAAAAACACATCTAGAAGATTACCTTGAGTTGATTGCTTGAATCTTCTTGTCCTTGGAGCTTAGATTCACAATTGTCACTCCTCTAATGGCTTACAAACACCAACTAGCAAGAGGATGATTATAGAGAGAAGAGAGGGGAGGAAGAAATCGGCCAGGGTTCCTTTAGAGACAAGGGTGCCGATTTTCCAAGACCCCTAGGGTCTATTTATACTTGTAAGGCTCCTAGGGTTTCACCCTTAAACCCTACTTGGATAACTTAGGTCCTAAGCAATCCAATACCCTAATGATAAGCCTTGGACGAATTCTAGGTCTATCCTAAGCCCCAAAACCGTCCACCCCTTATCCATAAGGGATTATAGCCCAAAGTACAACTATCATACACTTGACAGTTTATGCCCTTCTATTTAATTAATCTCTTTAAGTCACCAAATTAATTCCTAATTAATTTATGACTTATATTAATCAAATATAAATATCTATAATATTTCTCATAATATTTCTTCTCTCATTATAAATCATCCTGTCAAGTTGCTATGGTGAATGCAACCCAAAAGGACCATGCTCAATCGGGTCAAGTACTTACCAAATATAGTTGCAACCTTAGACACTATTCCAACAGTCTCCCACTTGGATAAGTCTAGTAACTATATATACCGATTAGCAATCGTAGCTCTCAAAAATGCTATCAAACTCTGATCTTATCAATCTTGTCCTTTAGATAAGGGATCTTACTGTCCTCTGTTTAGATATCATGCTGACAATTCTATGGAACCAATTTGTCTAGCAATTGGTTTCTCGATCTCAGATTTATTTGACATAGAACTTAATCGAACACATCAATTCAGTTCTGACCAAGCCTGACACATAAGTCAAGTCAAATCATCGAGCGGCTGAGATATCGCTTTTACCATCTTAGGATAAAAGTAACAGATAAATTTCGACTTATATGCATTTACTTATTCATTAATCAACTATACACAAGAATGCGTTTTATAACATCAAGTTACTGATGTGCTTTCGCATTATCAATGTACAGCCAATTAACAAATAACAAATCATATATCTAGGTTTTAAGACCATATGATATTATCGTCTTGCGATCACCCTTTTATCACATTCCATAAAGTGATTCCAGCAAGCACGGGTTTGTTCCAATGGTCAAAACTAGTTCATAAGCACTCATGAACGTTACAGCAAACTTTTGCTGTGTCTAATACCATTTAGACAATCTACACACCAATTCATGACAATCATCATTCATACCTACTTCCAACATATGAACAATTGTGTACAATTTGAATAATTCGATTATTCTTAATAAACTCAATTATTCTGGAAGTCAAAACGTGCAAAGTGAAACAATAGTTAAACGATTAACATAAGACAGTAACATTACTCATAAATAATACTCTTTTATTTAATCATCAAATGTTAATTACATTTATCTATCACACGTTTCTAATACTATCTAATCTATACTAATATCATCCTTCAGCCCAATACTCCTAGCATGCTGCAAGTGCTTAACCCTTCTCAGTCCCTTCGTAAGCGGATCTGCTGGGTTATCTTCTGACGATATCCTCTTCACCACGAGTTGTCCATCTTCTACATGATGTCTTATAAAGTGATATTTTCTATCGATATGTCATGATCTACCATGATCCCTCAGTTATGTGGTCAAGGCAACCGCTCCTTCATTATCACAAAAAATCTTCATGGGCTCCTTTATGGTAGGTACAACTCCAAGATCACAGATGAAGTTCTTCAACCACATTGCCTCCTTCGACGCTTCGCTTGCTGCGACGTACTCTGATTCGCACGTTGAATCAGCTACGGTTTCCTGCTTGGAACTTTTCCAACTTACTGCTCCTCCATTCAGGGTGAAGACCCAGCCCGACTGCGAACGGTAGTTGTCCCTATCGGTCTGAAAGCTGGTGTCACTATACCCTCGCACCTTCAAGTCATCACTCCCTCCGAGGACTAAAAACCATTCTTTGGTCCTCCGAAGGTACTTAAGGATATTCTTGACTGCAATCCAATGAGCTCAGCCAGGGTCCCCTTGATATCTACTAACCATGCTCAAAGCAAAGGCTACATCAGGGCGAGTACAAGTCATAGCATACATGATTAAGCCAACTGAGGAAGCGTATGGTAATCGGCTCATTTCTGCTATTTCGGCTTCGGTACTCGGACTTTAAGTCTTACTCAACTTGGCATTATTTTGTATCGGTAATTCTCCCTTCTTCAAGTTTTCCATACTAAAACGTTTTAGTACTTTATCTAAGTAAGTGTTCTGACTAAGTCCTATTAGTCTCTTACTTCGTTCTCTTACTATCCTTATTCCCAGAATATAGGAAGCCTCTCCGAGGTCCTTCATAGCGAAGCACTTCCCGAGCCAGGACTTAACCTCCTGCAGTGTCGGGATGTCATTTCCTATGAGCAGTATATCATCAACATACAAAACGAGAAAGCTAACTATACTCCCACTGGCTTTGACATATACACATGATTCATCTTTACTTCGTACAAATTCAAACTCTTTGACTTTCTCATCAAAGCAAAGATTCCATCTGCAAAATGCTTGTTTAAGTCCATAAATGGACTTATCAAGCTTACACACTCTATTTGGATGCTTCGGATTAACAAAACCCTCTGGCTGAGCCATGTAAACATCCTCAACCAACTTCCCATTAAGGAAAGCGGTTTTGACATCCATTTGCCAAATCTCAAAATCATGAAATGTGGCAATCGCTAGCATCACTCTAATAGATTTTATCTTCACAACTAGTGAAAAGGTCTCATCATAGTCAACTCTAGGAGTTTGAGTAAAACCCTTCGCAACCAACTGCTCCTTATATGTGTGTACGTTTCCATCCACGTCGGTCTTCTTCTTGAAGATCCATTTGCACCCAACGGTCTTACGTTCGGGCACATAATCAACCAAATTCCAAACTTGGTTGTCACACATGGATTGGATCTCGCTGTCCATCGCCTCTTTCCATTTCGCAGACTCTGGGCCTACCATGTTTTCCTTATAGCTATTAGGTTCATCTAGATTTATTAGTGTACCATCACTAATATACGTGTCCCCTTCGGTAGTAATATTAAAACCAGAAAACTAGGGTTGAAATCTAACTCTTTCGGAATGTCTAAGAGGTAAGGACTCGTCAATCGGTTCAACCAGAGTTTCCTCCTTGGGTTGAGGGCTAGTGGTAGAGGTTCCTTCATCTATCGACTCTTGAATCTCTTCAATCTCTATGTGCCTCCCACTGTCTCCTTGGTTTATGAGTTCTCGCTCTGGGAAAACTCCTCTCCTCGCCACAAAGACAACATTGTCCTTCGGTCTATAGAAGAGATATCCAAAGGATTTATGTGGGTAGCCAATGAAAATACATCGCTCACTATGAGGTTCGAGCTTGTTGTGAGTATCTCGTCTTACGAAAGCCTCGCAACCCCAAACATTGATATGTGCTAACGAGGGATCTTTCCCTGTCCACATCTCGTGAGGTGTTTTGGCAACCTTCTTAGTAGGGACTCGGTTAGGGATATAGGCGGCAGTCTCTGAGGCATACCTCCAGAATGAGATAGATAGTGAAGCATGACTCATCATAGAGCGGGCCATGTCTAACAAGGTTCGATTACGCCTTTCTGCCACACCATTCAATTACGGTGTCCTAGGTGGCATTAATTGTGAAACTATTCCACACTCTTTTAGATAGTCGTGGAATTCAAGACTTAGGTACTCTCCTCCTCGATCGGATCTAAACATCTTGATTTTCCTGCCCAATTGATTATCCACTTCATTCTTGAATTCTTTGAACTTTTCAAACGTTTCTGACTTTTCCTTGATTAAGTATATATACCCATATCTACTATAATCATCGATAAAAGTCACATAGAAGCGGTTCCCATCCTTTGTGGTGCATCTAAAGGGTCCACATACATCGGTATGTATTAGGTCCAATAAACCCTCACCCCTTTCACATGCGCTAGTGAAGGGTGACTTGGTCATCTTTCTAAGTAAACAAGACTCACATGTGTCATCTTCCCTAAGGTCGAATGACTCCAACACTCCATCCTGTTGGAGTTGGGCTATGCACTTCTTGTTGACATGTCCAAGATGACAATGCCACAAGGATGCTCTATGCATACTATTGGAAGAATCCATGCATAAAACATCATTTCCTAGGTTATCAACAATCATGACAGTTTCATAAATTCCATTACATGGCATTGCTTCAAAATATAAGACACCATTTAGATAAGCAAAAATAGAACCATTCTCATTATTAAAAGAAAATCTAAATCCTTGTCTAAACAAACCATGAAATAAAATGATGTTTCTTGCCATTTCTGGCGAATAGCAACAATTGTTCAAATCTAAACATAAACCATTCCTAAGCACTAGAGAATAGACTCCAATCTTGGTCACAGGCGACGATCTTCTGTTCCCCATGATTAGATTTATTCTTCCATGCTCCACATCCCTATTTCTTCTTAGTCCCTGCAATTAAGAACAAATGTGGTAACCACAACCGGTATCGAGGATCCACGAAATAGCATGAGATGAATCATTAGATTTAATCGTATAAATACCTGCGAAAGATGGCTTGATCTTTCCTTCCTTGATGGCTTGCAGGTACTCTGGGCAGCTTCTCTTCTAATGCCCTATTTTGTGGCAATGGTGGCACTCTGCCTCCTTTGGGTTAGGGTTAGGCTTAGCAGGATCAACTTTGGTCCCACTAGAGGAGGAACCATCTCGGGACTTTCCCTTACGGTGTCTCTTAGACGAAGCCTTCCTCTTCTTGCCTCTTCCTTGCCCAATGGCCAAAACAGGAGCAGCGGGTGGATTGGGAGTGTGTATAACAGACTTGTCCTTGAGGTTGTTCTTAGCAACCCTAAGGAGACCTTGGCGCTTACTTAGGGTGACCTCTTCTTTGTTCACGTGGTAGGTCATCCTAAATTGGTTGTAACACGGAGGCAAGGAGTGAAGCACCATGTCGATCGCCAAGTCTTCCCCAAAGTCAATATTCAACTTGCGAAGACGATCGACGTACCTTTGAATCTTTTGTAGGTGCACGGTTAGAGATTCACCATGACCCATTTTGGCAGAGATCATGTTAGTGAAGATCTCGTAACGTTCCTGCCTTGCGTTTTGGTGGTATCTCTCCAACAAGTCTTGGTGCATTTCGTACGGATACATGTCCTCGTAGGACTTTTGGAATTCGGAGTTCATAGTGGCTATCATGATGCAATGAACCTTCGTTGCATCACGCTCATTAGTTTCAAAAGCGGTGATTTCAGCCGGAGTAGCGATTTTCTGGATTGATCTTCTCGAGCTTCATATCGAGGACATACTCCTTGTCCTCGTAGTGAGCAATTATGCGAATGTATCTTATCCATTCGCTAATGTTCGTCCCATCGAAAGTCACCTTTTGGCAAAGGCTCATCAATGTGAACGAGCTAGCAGTAGCATTGTTCGCGTTCGACATCAAAGATAGATTAGAATTTGAATCCCTAATTATTACCCAAGAAAAATTAGGGCTAGGATCCAACAACAATATTTACATATTAGAAAAGGGATGCAAACAATTTTAAGGTAAGTGAATGACGATTCACTAATTCTCCACCATAAAACATAACTTTAAGTCTAAATGTATTGAGAATTCCTAGGTTTGGATGAGATTCATTGAAACTTTTCAATGGCATGTTTAAATCTCGATATGCCCCTCTCGTTTTTGACTGGGATACCGAGGATCACAAAGTGGGTGTGAATTACCATGAAAATTCACATGGTGCCTTCATTGTAACAATCACCTATTCGATGTGCCGGTAAACCACACACGCTCCACCGAACTATGATAAACAATGAATCACCCTTTGCCACCTTTGCTTAGAACCAATTAGTGTGCCGGTAAACCACATACGCTCCACTAACTTCTTAGCAAGGGTGCAAAGTGTAATTTCATGGGATTGCATCAATTCACTTTTCCTAAAGTAACTAGGATTGGGAATTTTGAAAAACATGTAGTTACTTTGTATTTCATATTATACTTTTAATGAGGAGATGAGGTTGGCCTATCCTACCCGTTCGGCTAACGACCCTCCACCGATCAAGCAAGCGGTGGGTGTGAGTGTACACGCATTAAGCGTCATTTTATATGCAGCAAGCTTATACCCACCTTATAGACCGGCTTCGTGAATGAGGCCTACTAACGGTAAGACTAGCATTTTAATTATATATATATATATATATATATATATATATATATATATATATATATATATATATATATATATATATATATATATATATAATCTTGTAATATTATATTAGTATAGGGTTGAATTTTAAACTTGTAAAATTCTAGGGTTTGAAATTTAAATTGTCTAAATTAAACCTTTAATCACAAAACATAAATTTCAAAACTTGAGGGCAGGTTTTAAACTTTTCAAAACAAAGGGGATCAAATAACAAATAATCTAAATTAACATTTAATCACATAATTATCTATATTTGATTTATTTAATTATTTCTTGCAAAACAATTTACCAATTTAATTAAAATAATTAATCAATTATCACATAAGGAAACTAATATTTAATTAATTGATAAATATCTTCAATTTGGTCAAGAATATACTCAAATATATCTTCAAATCGGATTTATATTGACCTAACATGATTAAGATAAGTATCCAAAGGATAAACAGCAATAAATCCCGAAATTAGCTCTTTTTGACGCTCGAACTCGCCGAGTACCACAATGGACTCGCCGAGTTGAGGCCTACTCGCCGAGTCCACTATGGAACTCGCCGAGTTCATTGGGCAGGGTGACAAAATTCGAATTTTGCAAGCATCAAACAAGCAACCAATGCATCAATTCAATAGAAACCAATCTAGGCTCTGATACCACTGATGGGTTTTAGCCATATGAACATTCCTATGTGCACATACAAACCCTAATGCTTGGATCTAGGTTTGTCCAATTGAACATGCACTGAATCCAAGACTTTTGAACAATAGATCTAGGTAATAACATAAGAAAAACAGATGTAGAAGATTACCTTGAGTTGATTGCTTG
This sequence comes from Lactuca saligna, assembly GCF_052625555.1. Taxonomy (NCBI): domain Eukaryota; kingdom Viridiplantae; phylum Streptophyta; class Magnoliopsida; order Asterales; family Asteraceae; genus Lactuca; species Lactuca saligna. The sequence goes on along the minus strand of NC_136421.1, from coordinate 109,241,916 downwards.
AATCTTCTTGTCCTTGGAGCTTAGAGTCACAATTGCCACTCCTCTAATGGCTTACAAACACCAACTAGCAAGAGGATGATTATAGAGAGAGGAGAGGGGTGGAAGAAATCGGTCAAGGTTCCTTTAGAGACAAGGGTGTCGATTTTCCATGACCCTAGGGTCTATTTATACTTGTAAGGCTCCTAGGGTTTCACCCTTAAACCCTAATTGGATAACTTAGGCCCTAAGCAATCCAATACCCTAATGATAAGCCTTGGACGAATTCTAGGTCTATCCTAAGCCCCAAAACCATCCACCCCTTATCCATAAGGGATTATAGCCCAAAGTACAACTATCATACACTTGATAGTTTATGCCCTTCTATTTAATTAATCTCTCTAAGTCACCAAATTAATTCCTAATTAATTTATAACTTATATTAATCAAATAACAATATTTATAATATTTCTCATAATATTTCTTCTCTCATTATAAATCATCCTGTCAAGTTGCTCTGGTGAAGGCAACTCAAAAGGACCATGCTCAATCGGGTCAAGTACTTACCAAATATAGTTGCAGCCTTAGACACTATTCCAACAAAGTTCACCTAGGAACGTGAAGATCAAATGAAACAAAAATACCCGCGTCTTTTTGTCACACCCCAAAACCGAGAACGGTGGAATACGTTCTGGGGTGGAAGAAGTCATGTACAGTATCATAACAATGCATAATAGTAAAAACAAGCAACAACATCCACTTCATTAATATATTAATTGTAATACAAGCGTGTTTTATACAGTTTGTAGACGCAAAATGTATAATCAAAATAAGGAGGAGTCTTGTATGCGCTCCCTCTTCTCAAAAGCTGCGTCTGTACCTGTCTATTGCCGACCTGAGAATACAAGTTATTTTGAAAACGAGTATCAGTATAAAGCTGGTGAGTCCATAAGAATTTAGTGTCGTTGCTTGTATAAAAGTGTTTACAATTATGTAACATGAAAGTTGTTATCAAGTTTGAAAATAGCTTGAATATCTAGAAAATCCTATATTTTCTAATAAAAGTAGTCTTTTGCCAAGACTTGGTTACTTATAGGTTTGATCCTTTGAGTGTGTAAAAGTTTTTCTCAGTTAAACTCTTAATTATAAAAATATAGTTTGGACTTCGTTTAAACAAAGTAAATGGGAAATATAATGTATCATTCCAGCAGTGTTACTGCCGACTGGAGGGTAAATAACCACAAACTCTAGGTAGTGATATGTATTAAATACACCTCGGGGAGTCTACTTTACCTTTAATTCGTAATTTGTTAATTTAGGGTTCTAAATGTGAATCTGTATGTAACCATGCGGATAGGCGATTAAATGTATCATGACCCTCCAGGTCATACGTAGTGTGGTAGCATGTTATCATCCATGGGCCAAATCGGCTCCGACTGTAGCTAGCAGTCGGGATGTGTGAGTGTCCGCCCTATATAGATCTATACACGTAGAGCCCACTCTCCCTCCAGGAGACTAAGGTTACACAGTGACGGCGCTGTAAAGTGCCGTATAGAGAGATGGTGTCTCACATTCTGTTTTAGTCTGTTCTATTGTATTAGTGTATATTGTGCTTCTTGGTATAATGTATTTAGTGTTCTATTGTATAACATATAGTATTCTTCTTGTATAGTACTTAACATGTAGTGACTCATAATAGCACTAACTGTGATAAGTATCATAATAATGGTAGTGTGGAGTGGTAGACCTTAACTATACCTATTATAGTTAACTAGCATGTTGCAGTCATTCTTGGATACTCAAAAATATTGAACTGAGTGAAGGTGTTCATATCCAAAACAAATACATACGATATATAACTAAGAATTCAACGACAGTTGGATAGATAACGATATACCCTAAGACCCCAATCAAACAAGAATAGGAAATAAGGCGAGCTATCAGTCCTAGGTCCTTCAAGTCTTTCTTATATAAATATATTGGTGTGGATATATTTTAGAAACATAACAAGTTTTAAAAGAGTTTGAAAATAGTTTTTATAACAAATTAATATGAAAATGGGTTTGAAAACATTGAAATCAGTTTTGATGGCAAAATGATTAAAAGTATACATATCCTTTATGAATGTAAGCTACAAATCACATATGATTGATAATATAAATTTTTGGATTTAACTTGTATTCCCCCCGCCCCCCCACCCCCATAAAAGCATTTAAAAACATTTGAAAGGTTAATTAAGGGATATGAACTCACCTGTAGCATGTGATGTGATGGCAGGATCAGTGTTAATTGTGGACTTGAGCACCAACAGATCCTATTACCCATATAATGACATATATATGGGTGTAATTAGTGTTTGGAATAACTATTTATTGTAGTGATACCTCTTTAGGGACTAGTAAACAGTTATTATGAAGTGTTACAACCATATAAGGTTGTATATGAGTGGTATATGACTACACAAGGGAGTGTATGGTCAAAATGTACAACAAATGTGTGTGCGCGGTTGAACACGAGTGTGCGGCTATACAGTGGGAGTGTGCGGCCATACACAGGAGTGTGCGGCCGTACACTCCTAATTTGAGCCCAAAACGTCGATTTTTGAGGTGTTCTTAAGTGTTATGAGTAATATAAGGCCAAACTCTTCACTTTGGAGAGTTTTTAAGGTGTGTGCGGCCACCATATGATGGTGTGCGGCCGCACTCCTTCAAAGGATGAATAACACTAAGAACACTATGAGTTTAGGCTTAGATTCAGATGTTTTTACCAGAAACAAGTTTATTGATGGAGGTGATTCACGTTCTTGGGGCCCTTAGAGTGTTGTTTGGACGAGATTTTTAGAGTGAGAAAGTAGAGAGAGAACTAGATTTCAACCAAAGGAGGAAAGAATGAATGAAGGGGGTCCTCCCCTATATATAAAGGTGAGTGTGTGGCTGGAAACGGGTGTGCGGCTACACACACCAGTGTGTGGCCGTCCACTCAAGTGTGTGCCCGCACACTCCATGTTTTTGGAGTGCTTGGCCCGATTTTGCTTGATACACATTGTGTTATCGTGTTTCTAGGTTCCCACCTCATTTGTATTACGTTTAGAACGCTCCAATAGACCCCAAACGGTGTTGAAAGCTAACAAAATGAGTCTAACTTGGATTCCATTAGTCTCTTGTACAAGAAAGAAATTTCGAGCTGTCACATCATCCCCCCGTTAGAAGGAATTGCGTCCCCAAAATTAGAGTTCAAGTAACTAAGTTATTACAAAATAACTAGGCAAAAAGCTGAGGGTATTTAAGTTTCATTTGATCCTCGCGCTCCTAGGTGAACTCCGGTCCTCGCTTGGCGTTCCAGCGAACCTTCACAATTAGGATGCGGCTTTGGTTCGTTTGTTTGACCTCTTGGTCCACAATCTCCACATGTTCTTCCACGAAGTTGAGGCTCTCGTTGATCTCGATCTCATCTAGTGGAATTATGAGAGTCTCGTCAGATAGGCACTTTTTCAAGTTCGAGACGTGGAAGGTAGGCTGTATGTTATTAAGTTCGTGGAGTAGATTAAGTTTGTAAGCTACAGGGCCGATTCTAGCGAGAATCTCAAAAGGCCCTATGTATCTTGGATTCAGCTTTCCGCGCCTTCCAAAGTGTATCATGCCCTTCCAGGGAGAGACTTTCAAAATGACTCGGTCTCGCACCCAGTATTCCAAGGGTTTTCTTTGTTTTTCTGCGTAGCTTTTCTGTCGATCTCTAGCGGCTTTTAGTCGTTCACATATCTATACGATCTTCTCAGTCGTTTCTCGAATGATCTCCGAACCCGTGAGAGCGCTGTTAGGAACGCATCCTTTAGCTAACTGAGTGTTACCCACCTCAACCCAACACAGAGGGGATCTGCACTTCCGGCCGTAGAGGGCTTCGAATAGAGTTGCCTTGATGCTCGTGTGATAACTATTGTTGTAGGAAAACACGACAAGGGGTAAGTGGGTATCCCATGCCTTACCAAAGTCGATCACACAGGCTCGCAACATATATTCCAGGGTGTGGATAGTCCTCTCACTTTGTCCGTCGGTCTATGGATGGTAGGTTGTACTAATATCCAGCCTCGTCCCTAATGCGTTTTGAAGTGATTGCGAAAATCTCGAAGTAAGTCTACTATCTCTATCGGAGATAATAGATATAGGGACACCATGCAACCATATGATCTCCATAATGTATGTTCTTGTGAGTTTCTCCATCCTATCTGTTTCCTTGATGGGTAGGAAGTGCGCGGACTTGGTCATGATGGGTATTGAGCATTCTAACACTTCTTAAGTGTACATGCAACCCTAATAAACCTTGGATCTATGTTTGTCTAAGATACATGCAAATAATTATTTTTCCAATGTTCATATCCTAACTAGCATGGCATGGGGAACATGAATCAAATAAAGCTAGTAGAAACGCTTACCTTGTAGTAGTAGAAATCACAAATCACCACAAACTTGGAACTTTGAGAGAATAATCATTACTATCTTTAATTCGGCCCTCGCCTCAACAAGTGTCAACTAGTGTGATTTCAAGAACCAAAGCCTCCTTTATATAGTGTGGTGGATTGGGGTTACATCCATGTAAACCCTAATACCCATGTCACTTCATTTCCATGAGATCCATGGGTTAAAGCTCCATGGAGTATCCATGGACTTCTCCATGCAAGCCTAGCCCATTCCAAATAAGCATTAGCCCACACTATATAAATATAAAAGCCCATATTTAATTAGTAATATATTTGATCTCTAAATTAATCCTAGATTAATTATAGATAAATACTAATTAAATAATATGATCTTATATTAATATATTAGAACTTATAAGATATTAATAAATCATAACTTGTACTATTCTCAAATATTATCCATTAATTGTTCGGGTGAAGTGCAACCTAAATGGACCATGCCGGGTCGGGTCAAGTACATACCAAATATAGTTATGGACTTAGACACTATATCCAACAGTCTCCCACTTGGATAAGTCTAATAACTATAGTTGCAAGTATGACTTCGAGAACCGATCAACAAGCGTAGCTCTTTAAACTCTGTTGAACTAGAACGCGCCATTTAGATTAGTGATCATCTAATCCTCTGTTCTAGATATCCGCCGGACAAATACATGGAACATGGTCTTACTTATTGTCCAGCATTTGTTTCCCGATTTCCGATTTGTTTGACATAGAACTTAACGGAACGCATCAATTTAGTTCTGAGTGGGCCCAGTACATAGGTCAAAATACAATCATTGAGGGGCCTAGATACCGACTTCTAATCCTAGAAGGAACAGATAAACTTCAACTCATATGTTTGTTCTACCACTCATTGAATTATACACACAGGCACGTTTTATAACATCGAGTTAGCAATGTGTTTTCGTACAATCAATGCATAATCAACTTGTAAGTAACAAATCATATCTCTAGGTTTGAAGACTTATATGATATTACCGTCTCACGATCACTCGAGATAAAATTCCATGAAGTGATTCCAGTGAGCATGGGTTGAGTCCAATGCTCAGAACTTATGAGCACTCATGATTGTTGTAGCCATGTCCAACACCTTAGACCTCTGCAACTAATCATGACAGTCTTGATTCATACCTACTTCCGACATATGACCGACTGTGGGGGTTTAAATAATATGATATACCAAACATAATTATTCTGGAAGTCAAAACATGCAAAAGAAATATAGTATTGCAAGTTAGCAATGTTAGTTTGTATATCTTTTATGGGTTGATATACTCGATTCACTATAAATAATGCTCTGATACCAATCTGTCACACCCCAAAACCGAGAACGGCGGAATACGTTCTGGGGTGGAGGACATCATGTACAGTATCATAACAATGCATAATAGTAAAAACAAGCAACAAAATCCACTTCATTAATATAGTAATTGTAATACAAGCGTGTTCTGTACAGTTTGTAGACACAAAATGTATAATCAAAATAAAGAGGAGTCTTGTATGCGCTCCGTCTTCTCAAAAGTTACGTCTGTACCTGTCTATTGCCGACCTGAGAATACAAGTTATTTTGAAAACGAGTATCGGCATAAAGCTGGTGAGTCCATAAGAATTTAGTGTCATTGCTTGTATAAAAGTGTTTACAATTATGTAATATGAAAGTTGTTATCAAGTTTGAAAATAGCTTGAATCTCTACAAAATCCAATATTTTCTAATAAAATTAGTCTTTTCCCAAGACTTGGTTACTTATAGGTTTGATCCTTTGAGTGTGTAAAAGTTTTTCTCAATTAAAGTCTTAATTATAAAAATATAGTTTGGACTTCGTTTGAACAAAGTAAATGGGAAATATAATGTATCATTCCAGCAGTGTTACTGCCGAATGGAGGGTAAATAACCACAGACTCTAGGTAGTGATATGTGTTTAATACACCTCGGGGAGTCTACTTTACCTTTAATTTGTAATTTGTTAATTTAGGGTTCCGAATGTGAATCTGTATGTAACCATGCGGATAGGCGATTAAATGTATCATGACCCTCCGTGTCATACATAGTGTGATAGCATGTTATCATCCCTAGGCCAAATTGGCTCGGACTGTAGCTAGCAGTCGGGATGTGTGAGTGTCCGCCCTGTATAGATATATACACGTAGAGCCCACCCTCCCTCCACGATACTAAGGTTACACGGTGAAGGTGTAGTAAAGTTCCATATAGAGAGATGGTGTCTCACATTCTATTTTAGTATGTTCTCTTGTATTAGTGTATAGTGTGCTTCATGGTATAATGTATTTAGTGTTCTATTTTATAACATATAGTATTCTTCCTGTATAGTACTTAACATGTAGTGACTCAGAATAGCACTAACCGTGATAAGTATCATACTAATGGTAGTGAGGAGTGGTAGACCTTAACTATACCTATTATAGTTAACTGGCATGTTGCATTCATTCTTGGATACTCAAAAGTATTGAACTGAGTGAAGGTATTCAAATCCAATACAAATACATATGATATATAACTAAGAAATCAACGACAGTCGGACAGATAACAATATACCCTAAGACACCAATCAAACAAGAACAGGAAATAAGGCGAGCTATCATTCCTAGGTCCTTCAAGTCTTACTTATATAAATATATTGGTGTGGATATATTTTACAAACATAAGAAGTTTTAAAAGATTTTGAACATAGTTTTTATAACAAATTAATATGAAAATGGGTTTGAAAACATTGAAATCAGTTTTGATGGCAAAACGGTTAAAAGTATACATATCCTTTATGAATGTAAGCTACAAATCACGTATGATTGATGCTATAAATTTTTGGATTCAACTTGTATTCCCCCTTCCCCATAAAAACATTTAAATACATTTGAAAGGTTAATTATGGGGTATGAACTCACCTTTAGTGAGCGATGCGATGGTAGGATCAGTTTAGGAGGTTGAGTGTTAATTGCGGACTTGAGCACCAATGGATCCTATTAATCATATAATTACATATATATGGGTGTAATTAGTGTTTGGAATAACTATTTGTTGTAGTGGGACCTCTTTAGGGACTAGTAAACACTTATTATGAAGTGTTACAACCATATAAGGCTGTATATGAGTGGTATATGTCTACACAAGGGAGTGTATGGTCAAAATGTACAACAAATGCGTGTGTGCGGTTGCACACATGAGTGTGCGGCTATACAGTGGGGGTCTGCGGTACACAGGAGTGTGCAGCCGTTCACTCCTAATTTGAGCCCAAAACTTCGATTTTTGAGGTGTTCTTAAGTCTTATTAGTAATCGAAGGCCAAACTCTTCACTTTGGAGAGTTTTTAAGGTGTGCGCAGCCACCATATGAAGCTGTGCGGCCGCACTCCTTCAAAGGATGAAGAACACATGAAGAACACTAAGAACACTATGAGTTTAGGCTTAGATTCAGATGTTTTACCAGAAACAAGTTGATTGATGGAGGTGATTCACGTTCTTGGGGCCCTTAGAGTGTTCTTTGGATGAGATTTTTAGAAAGAGAAAGTAGAGAGAGAACTAGATTGCAGCCAAAGGAGGAAAGAATGAATGAAGGGGTCCTCCCCTATATATAGAGGTGAGTGTCTCACTGGAATCGGGTGTGCAGCCGCACACACCTGTGTGTAGCCGTACACTCAAGTGTGTGGCAGCACACTCCATGTTTTTGGAGTGCTTGGCCCGATTTTGCTTAATACACATTTTGTTATCCTGTTTCTAGGTTCCCACCTCATTTGTATTACGTTTAGAACGATCCAATAGATCCCAAACATTGTTGAAAGCTAACAAAATGAGTGTAACTTGGATTCAATTGGTCTCTTGTACAAGAAAGAAATTTCGAGTTGTCACACTCTTCCCAAACTCTTGAAGTCCCAGTCAGAATGCAAATTTCAGGACGAAATTCCCTCTAACGGGGGGATGATGTGACAATAGTCAATTTTGGGTCAAGGCAAATTCAAACAAAGTTAACGAGTCAAACCGGTCGACTCAATTAGACCCTGTATATTAGGGTTTACGTTATGTAATTACTGTACAACTTGCTATTTTAATGAGAAGACATCACTTGGAAAATTCGTGTGTTTAATTCTCCTTAGCCTTAGTGCTAAACAATGAAACAAACCGATAAAACAATGTTGCACACTCATCTAGAGTGTGTAAGATCCTAAAACATGGCTTAATGGGGTTTATGGAACTTGCATTGCGAATCCGGACACTCAAAAATGTCACAAACGAAACCTCTCTTAAATCTCTTTCACTCTATCTCTCCATATTAGAAATCTCTCCCAAATCTCTCCAAGAATATGAAATCTCTCCCAAATTTCTCTCCGTATGTGAAATATCTCCAAGAATATGAAGTATCTCCCAAATCTCTCTCCATATGTGAAGTATCTCAAAGTATGTCAAATCTCTCCAAGAATACATAATCTCTCTCAAAAGTTTTCGTAACTTTTCGTAATCATTTGGGCCATCCCGACCCTTCACCAGGTCAAAAACGGATTCAAACGGGATAAAAACAAGTAAAATAGGCTTAAGGACCCAAAACCTACTCTATAGGGCCGAACCCTCTTAAGGCCGAAAGTCCTCTTAGGGACCGAACCCTCTTGGACAAAACCCGAAAGCTGCTGAACCGAAACCACGAGGACCGAACCCGAAGGGTGCTCTCGGGCCCGAACCTCGCACAAGCTCCTCTCGGTCTATTTCGATTCTAACAAGTTCGCTTCTGACAAGCTCGCCTTCGGTTCCAGCCTTCTCAGGGCCGAACCCTCGCACCTTCGGTCCCATGCGAGAGGCTTCGCAGACTTCGCCTTTTCTTCCCGATTTTCGACTAGTTTTGCGTTTTAAGCATGTTTTTGATCATTTTAACGCAGGATTTTCACCCAAAAATTTATTTTAACATTTAGGGACCCATATCTACTAATTTCCCACGATTTTGGGGATAAAACCTTATCCATGAAGAGTAAGTGAAGTACAAAGGTTGAGTGTTGAGTTTCTTTGTGTTATGACACAAGCAACCACCATACCCACTCCATGACTAACCCACACTCCTCCCCACCATCCCTAGTCACTTCCTTGTACCTTTCCATCAATCATCAGCCCCTTCCATATTCTAAGAGCTGGAATAAATCAACCTTTCTCCTCATTTACACTCACTTGCTCTCATTTCACCAAAATTCAAACACAACTTTTCTCTCAAACTTTTTCCCTCTATTTCGAGACTCCAAGGCTAATCATCAAGCTTTATCATACCCTTGGTAAGTATAATTCATCCTTCTTGTGATTATTACACTTCATCCTACCCCAATCATCGATTGTTTACACCAAACTCAATCACTTTGATGTTAGATTCTCGAAAATCTTCAAGGCATCTTCAAGTGTTTTTGAGTTGAACACTTCCCTTCTCAAACATTCATCTACTGAAATCACATAAGGTGAGTTCATACCCCTATATTTTCATGTTTTCTTAAGTTTTAACCGGGGGGGGGGGGGGGGGGGGGGAAACAAGTTAAAACACCAAGAACATAACTAAACTTTTCTAACAGCTTTCATCAGAAAAGTTAGACTCCATTCACAGACTGTTTTGGACAACTTAAACATTTTTGTTTTCAAAACTATATTAGGTTAAAATAGTTCAAGTTCTTAGCTTTAAATGACTACTTGAACATCTCCATACGATTTTCCTACAAATTATGGTGATTTTTACAAAACTGCCAATCATTTTAAACATCAACCCGGACCAGTCTGTGATTATAGACTTGTTCACACAAGTTAGAGGTCACTAAAGATAATGAGAAAAATTATAGATAAACTAGAATCATTTTCCAAGCTCTCAGAACTTTTGGATTCTGATTTGGACCTTTGATGATGTTTCTACAAATTTTCTAATGACAGGGATAGAAAATGTTATCAACAGAAAAATGCTATCAATTTCATTTCACCTTATAACATGTTGAGCAAGGTGTATATCTTTATGTGATTATATGTTATTGCAATAGATGACATTATTGTCTTAGTATGTAGACATACATCAGTTAACAAATGGAGTTTTCTAGACGAAGCATAGAAATAACAATTTGTTATAATCAAAGTACATCTATTAAATACAAACATTTGAATAAACTATGTTAAGTATAGTTTATGTACATTACCACTTTTACCCTTGTTTTGATAAACTATAATAGGTATAGTTTATGATACATCACATAACACACTCATACAAAAAGGGTACATTTATACAAAAAGAAATTTTCCATTACATTACACGTGAATTCGTTAATGACTTTTGTGAGACATTCACTTCACTTTACCAGTAAGTCTTGTATTGTAACAAGAGTCTCCTGGAGGGAGAGCATGATAGTTGTATATAGATCTATATTGGGACTGACAAACCCACACTTGAGCTCCTTGCAGCAGCTAGACCAGCAGGTCTGTGGTGACAAATGTCATAACAGTTCCGACGCCTAAAGAACGTCGTTTCAGACCAACTAGGTCATAGTATGTTATAATAGCTCACATTAAGTATTAACAAACATAGAACATACGAGGAATTCATGTAGATCAAACGAGTTTACATAGATTTAAACTTGCATTATTTTATCATAAGTATAACAAATTACTTGTACACCTCGATATTTGGGTTTTAAGACTACTTTTACATATTAAGGAAAATATTGGATGTTTCTGGAACAAACACTACTTTTACAAGAAAAAGCTTTTCATAAATTATCTACAAATGCTTATGAACTAACTAACCTTTGTGTTGAAACTTTTTCAAACAACTTGTATTCTCAGGAAATCACTAAACATGTAACCAAGTGCTTTTGAGGATGGGACGTTAAGGCGTCAAACATTTCACGTTTCGTCATCATATTGTAATTGATTTGGAAACATGTAATTCATACAATGATGTAACTTTTTCAATTATATATATGTTGGTTGTGTTTGCTTAAATCGCTATTGCAATTGTTGTTATGATGCTATACATGAAGTCCCCCACCCCCGGACGCTTCCGCCATCCTTGGTTTGGGGGTGTGACAAGAGATAATTTTTCTTTCTACTAAAGTAGATCACTATTGTTAATATAATAATAACAAATCTTGGCGAAACAGGAGGGTGAGAACTCGAACATTTGTGATGCTTTTTTTCCAAATACAATATACAAATGTGACATACACTATGTGCAACTTTGTGAAATCCCTGTTTGAAATAACTTGAGCTAAATAGGTTATGAAATACAATATGCTAGTGGAAAAAAGTCCCATGGAGATTAGAAGCTTCCTTGGATGACCAGGTTACTACCAACGTTTCATAAAGAACTTTTCAAGAATTGCGGGTGCTTCAACTTCTTTCACTTTCAAAGATGTGAAGTACAAGTGGATAGAAAATCTAAATGAAGCATTTGAGGAATTAAAGAAAAGATTATTTGAAGCTCCTATCCTTACACTAGCTGACAGTATAGAAGACTTTGTAGTGTATATTGATGATTTAGGGATGGGTCTGTAGATGTTAAATTGTAAAAGTCAAATTGAGTGTTTGTTTAGTTTTGCATTTTTAGTTATTTTACTAAGTCAGTTTTATGCGAAGCTTATTATAATAGACTTAGTATATTTTTTGTACACTCAGGTTTCCTATAAATAGGGACTGAGGATAGAAGTAGAGGATAACTTTTGGGAAACTCAAATATCCTTTCTGCTTATGCTTGTAATCAGTCTTTATCAATATAAGATCTTATTAATATTTACTCTTCGTGTACTTACTTTTCAATCACCCAAATCATAATTGTTTTCATAATCTCGATAACAATTCTCATCCATTGGTATCAGAGCAAGATTCAAACTGCATCGATCTGATTTTCATGTTAGAATCATTTGCTTTTTGAGTAGCAACTTTACTCAAAAAATTTTGCGCATTTTGGTTTTTGAAAATCAAATTTGATCTTCAGATTTGAATTGATTCTGTCTTTGAATTGTTTAGTCGAGTAATCGATAAGTGATTTGTGATCAATTCAGTTGATCAATTATAAAATTCATCAAGTTTTTCAAGCTTTCTGAAAATTTCTGTGTTCATCAATGGCGAACTTCAACATGAATACAATGACTTCCTTCTCTCACTTGCTTGGTTCCTCAACCAAAATTCCGATGTTAATTCCTGAATACTATGATCAGTGGGCTGATAGAATGGAGGGTTACTTAAATGTAAATCATGAAGAACTTTGGAATTGTATCGATGGAATAGTGCAAGCTCCTGCTAATGTTCAACCAATTGGACCATCAACTACATATGCTGAAGTTGCTGAACAACAAAAACGTTTGAAGAATAATGAAAAGAGGTGCATGAGGGAACTAAGAGGTTCTCTACCTCCTGTGGTTTACAATTACATCCGTAGTTGTAAAACAGCCAAGGAGATCTAGAACACTCTAAAAGAGAAGTATCAAGGTAGCGAAAAGACGAAGATCAACTCTGTGAAGCAATGTCTAGTTGAACTGAAGGAATTCAGACAAAAAGATGCTGAAACTCTTGAAAATTACTATGATCGTCTGAATGAGCTTATGTTTCGCTGCAATAGGTATGGAATCACTAGGTCTCTCATGGAGTTCAATTTAACTTTCATCATGGGACTTCCCAAGGAATGGCGAAGTGTAAGTATGATGATTAAGAATCAACAGAGTTTTGATACAACTCACTTAAATGGTCTCTATAATTAGCTGAAAACTCATGAAAGTGAAGTTTCAGAAATGTATAAAGAAACAAAACAGAGTATTGGAGGTCCTTTGGCTCTTGTCTCAAAGATATCAGAAGTTGAAGATAATGGAAAAGATGGTTCAGATAATGAAGGATTTTTTATGAACTCTGATGATAAAGCTGTAGCATTCTACTCAAACAACAGAGTTAAGAAATTTTTCAAAAAGCCTTTTAATCCAAAAGGAAAGGCAAATGATGCGAAGAATGGAAGTGCTAAAGCTGGAGGTGAGGAGAGGAAGAAAATGGAGAAAGCTGATGAGAAACAAAAAGATGCAAAAGAAGTGAAGAAGCTGAAAGGTGAATCAAGAATTTATTCTCACTACTGCAATGGTGCGAATCACTTCGCAGCCGATTGCATGTTGCGCAAGAAAGAAGAGAAGAAGGAAAAAGTTAAAGACGAAGCTTACTATTCAGAAAAACTCGAAGAAGTGCGTGCAAAAGCAAAAGGAATGTCACTGGTTGCAAAGGGTAAGTCTGATGAGAAAGAGAGTGGCATGTATCAGATCTAGTCTTCAGGGTCTGATGCCGAAGAAATGAGGCATCCTACACATGGAGCTATGTTCGCAAGTTTTGAAGATTGCGAAGAGGATATTTCAGGGGGGTGCTTCGTATCCAAATCCACTGACAAATCACCCATGACCACCAAGGTACGTGCTATACTTGAATCTTTTAATATTCCTTTATCTGCTTATGATGCTGAAATCACTTCATTTGATGATACTGTGGCTTATTTTGATTCTGTTATTGTGTCTGCCGGTACTAAAGCTCAAAATTTGAATAAGCAACTAGGTGAGACACGAAAGGAATTAGAAATAAAAAGGAGCAGAGTAGAAAAGCTTGAATTACAGATCAAAAATGTAAATTGTGATAGGGATAATCTTACAAACGATGTTAGGTTGTTGCTAGCACAAAGGAACATATAATGTAATTCTGCTAAACGAATGTATGCAAAATTAACTGCTTTACATCATTCTTCTGACATTAGCAATGAACAACATAGGAAACTTTTACCTTTTCTTGAATATGAACGTGAAAAAGTTGATGTTGTTTCTTTTGATTGCGAAAGCATAATTGCTCATTTTGACAAAATACCTGATGATAGATACGCATATGGTATTGTCAAAATTGATGAATACTTGAATGCTGAGGAGTTGGTTAACATTGTCAATGAAAGTTTGACAAAGAGTGAACAAGTGAATTTTAAAGAAAACCGAAACCTTGAATGTTGATTCTCAACTCAATTATGTTGATGTCAATGACAATTCAAATAATGTGAGTGAGATCAGTGAAATTAAAGAAGAAGAAGAGGTTGATTGTTCTAAATTGCCAATCATTAATATCACATCTAAGATCAAATGTAAAGAAATTATAGTTGATTCGATAGTAGTGGATGACACTGAAAAACACTCTACTTCGCAACATTGTAATTTTGAAAATGTGGAAGTTGAAAGCTGGAAATCTGATGGCACTGATGAAAACAAAGAAGATGTGAAAGATTCACATGAAAAACCTCCAAGAGTTGTAGTTGATCAAGTGTTTGAAAATACAAAAGAATTTGATAAAATTTTAAATGACAAAGGTGCACATTATTTGGAAACCAACACTGTGGTATATCCAAATTTTGTATGCACTGATAACACCATTTTTCCAAATCAAGTTTTTGTCACTACTAGGAATGCTGAGAAAATCATCCTGAATTCAACAAAATGATTGTAAAAGATAATCAAAGATCAACTACTGAAGGTTTTTTCGCAAATCAAAACACAAAAGAAAACAATTTAACTCAAAATCATTATGTGTTTCAAAAATAAAAAACATCACAAAAATGGGTGATTAAAGGTGCAAAAGCAAACAAAGTTTTTGAAAAAGTTGAAAAACCAAAGGCTGAAGTAAAATTAAATTCTCATGAATTCAAATTGATGGTTGGATATTATTCAACAGAAAATAATGTTTCAAAAAGAAAAGCAAGAAAAGCAATCTTTTGGCAACTTATGTCTAATGAAAAACCAAAAGTTGAAAAGGAACAAATTTCAAAAGCATCATCATCAAAATTTCAAAGCAAAAATAAACGAATAGATACAAGTTTTCACAAACCAATAAACTCTATTGATGAAATTTCATATGTTTGCAAATGTCACACCCCCAAACCAAGGATGGCGGAAACGTCCGGGGGTGGAGGACTTCATGTAGAGTATCACAACAATGAGTATAATAGTGCTCAAAGTAAATACAACCAACACAAATATAATTGAAAACGTTACATCAAAGCACATGTTTACATGATTCACATCAATTACATTATGATACAAAATGAACTGTTTGACGATTTATCGTCCCATCCTCAAAACGTTGTTGATTTCCTGTTTTCACTGAATTCCTGAGAATACAAGTAGTTTTGAAAAGTGTCAACACAAAGGTTGGTGAGTTCATAAGAGATTTCGTTAGAAAAGTAAATCGTTTTCCTTGTAAAAGCATTAGAATATGTATCTAGAAAATCCGATATTTTCTTTAAAATTTGTGTAATGTAGTCTTATGACTGAAGACCAAAATGTATAAGTAACCTTTCTTATTAATAGAAAATGTTATGTACTTAAATGGACATGGACGCGTTTGAATTAAATGAAATTTTTGTATGTTCTCATGTTTGTTAATACTTTATATATATGTAGTCCTAAATTAGAGGACCGAGTAATAACAAGTATTGACCATACTTAAAGGTATGAATGTGGTTTCAAATGATGTGTAGTCGTAACTACCAAAACCAAAAGTGTACAGTAATATCTATACTCATAGAGATAAAAAGTGATTTTAAATCGACATAAAACTCATTTAGGTTTTAAAAATAAAATCCCGTAAACTTATGGATTGTTATATCCCTATGTGAGTCGCTATAATCATACTATGACTATGTGAACCTGCCACGACGTTCTCAGGCGTCACGAAAACTGAAATAACATTTGTCACCCGTAGACCTGCAGGTCCCACTGTAGCTAGCAGCAAGGTGTGGGGTGTCAAACCCAATATAGATCTATATACAAGTATCACGTTCTCCCTCAAGGAGATTCTGATTATAACTACCAGGAATTATATCCCGCACTCGGACGTACGGGGAGAGAGAGAGAGAGTCTCACAAGATAGGTTAACAAGTTTACGTGAAATGCGTGTGAATATAAATCTTTTCTGTATGAATGTACCCTTTCTGTACGAATGTGTTGAGTGATGTATCATAAACTATACCTATTATAGTTTATCTAAAATGTATGTAATATGTATGAACTCTTTTATGGAAATGTATTAGTGTTATGAATTTACTAAACTATACTTTTTATAGTTTAATATACGTGTTCTAAAATGAATGAATAATATTTATTATGAATGACTTAGTTTCAGTTCATGATGATAAACTAACAAAGAAACACATTCAATAATTAGAACTTATGATTATACACTTTGCTCAACATAATACAAAGTGTTATGATATTTACATGCTGTTGGCTAACTTTAGCCATTCTGTACTGTTTTGGAAAAATCATAGAAAATTCATACGAAGTCAAAAACTAGATCCGTAAATTCTGACAGTTCCCAAAATGTGTCTAGTTTACTAATAATTTTTATCACGATTTTTAAGGACCTCCAACTTGGGTGAAAAAGTCCATAATCACAGACTGGTCCGGATTGTTGTTTGAAATGATAGGCAGTTTTGTAAAAATCACCATAAATTGTAGAAAAATCATATGGAGATGTTCAAGTAGTCATTTTAAAGCTAAAAACTTGAACTATTTGCACCATGTACAGTTTTGAAAACAAAAATGTTTAAGATGCCCAAAACAGTCCGTGAATGGAGTTGAACTTTTCTGATGAAGGCTGTTAGAAAAATTTAGTTATGTTCTTAGTGTTTTAACTTGTATTCCCCCCCCCCCCCCCTCTGAAAACTTGAAAAAACATGAAAATGTAGGGGTATGAACTCACCTTGAGTGATTTCAGTAGATAAGTGTTGAAGAAGAGAAGTGTTCAACCCAAGAACACTTGAAGAATCACTTGAAGATTTGAAGCTCTAACGCAAATATGATGGAGTTTGTGTAAGATATCCATGATTTGAGTAGAATGAAGTGAAATAATCATAAGGAGGATGAATTATAATTACTAAGAGTGGGAGAACACTTGAAAATCAGCCTTGAATCTCGAAATTGGAGTGGAAAAAGTTTGAGAGAAAAGTGGTGTTTGATACTTAGTGAAATGAGAGTAAATGAGAGAAATGAGGAGAGAGGATGTTTGTTCCAGCTCTAAAAACGTGGGAATGAGTGTAAATTGAGTGTAAGGGACATTGAAGTGACCTAGGTAAGGTGGGGAGGTGTGGTTAGTCAAAGAGTGGGTGTGGGGTGTTGCTTGTGACATTGGATAAGGTAAAGTCAACACTCCACCTTTAATAATTCACCCGTTTGATTTTTATTATTTAGATAATGATTTTCATCAAAATATGTTTAAATTATGAATATTTAGAGTTTATTATGTTAAAATATAATTTCTGGAGAAAATCCCGCTTTAAAATCACGAAAAACAGGCTTAAAATGTTAAAAATATCAAAAATGGGCTAAAAGTGACAAAATCCCGAAATTTGGCCGAGGTTCGGTCTTCTGATGCTGAACCGAGAGAGAGGAAGGCAGAAACCGAGAGGGGAGAAGAGGGAGAGAAGGAACCGAGAGGGGAGGATAGAGACCGAGAGAAGAGAAGAGAAGAGAGGAGAGAAGCGAGAACAGAGACCGAGAGGCGGGTAGAAACAGAGAGGCGGAGTAGAGACAGAGAGGCGGAGAGGAAGCGACAGAGAGTGAGAAGCGACCGAGAGGAGGCAACAGAGACCGAGACTCGGTCTCAGCTACAGGGGCTCGGTTCGGTCCTGGGGCCTTTTCGGTTCCTAGTCTCGGCCTTAAGGAGCTTCGGCTCCTTAAGAAGGGTTTCGGTTCCTAAGGTCCCGTTTTCTCGTTTTTACCCCGTTTTAAGCCGTTTTTGACCCGGTTAAGGGTCGGAATGACCCGAATGATTCCAAAAAGTTACCGGAAACTTTTGAGAGAGATTTGGGAGAGATTTCTCACACTTGGAGAGATTTGATATTCTTGGAGAGATTTCTCATACAAAGAGATTTTTGCGAGAGATTTCACATACTTGGAGAGATTAGTGAGAGATTTGACATTCTTGGAGAGATTTCTCATACAGAGAGGTATTTGAGAGAGATTTCACATACTTGGAGAGATTTGGGAGAGATTTGATATTCTTGGAGAGATTTCTCATGCAAAGAGACTTTTGCGAGAGATTTCACATACTTGGAGAGATTAGGGAGAGATTTGACATTCTTGGAGAGATTTCTCATACAGAGAGATATTTGAGAGGGATTTCACATACTTGGAAAGATTTGGGAGAGATTTGATATTCTTGGAGAGATTTCTCATACAAAGAGACTTTTGGGAGAGGTTTCACATACTTGGAGAGATTAGGGAGAGATTTGACATTCTTGGAGAGATTTCTCCGATAGAGAGATATTTGAGAGGGATTTCACATACTTGGAGAGATTTGGGAGAGATTTGATATTCTTGGAGAGATTTCTCATATAAAGAGACTTTTGGGAGAGGTTTCTCATACTTAGAGAGATTTCAAATAGAGAGAGATAGAGTGAAAACAATTGAGAGACGTTTCGAGTGTGGCATTTGTGAGTGTCTGGCTTCGTAAGGCAAGGTTTGTAAACCCTGTTAAGCCTTGTTTTAGGATCTTACACACTCCCGATGAGTATGTAACAGTGTTTTATCGGTTTGGCTAGCCACGTACCACAGTTTTAGGTTAAGGAGATCTAGATGTTCGCACTTTTTGATTTATGATCTCTCATTAGAATAGAGAGTTATGTAGAAATTTCATAATGTAAATTCTAGTACCCAAGGGCAAATTGAGTCAAATGGTTTGACTTGTTGACTTTAGTTGACTTTGACTTGACCGAAATTTGACAGTTGTCACAGCAAATATGACAACAATCGCAAATTTGAGACTTTGCAAAAATTTGTATAGAATCAAAAGTTTCAAAATGTTGGCAAATTCACGAATACATTATCAACTTTGAAAAATTCAACTCAAGCAAAAGTGAAATTTTCACCAAAGCAACCAAATTTTCCAAATCCTTCAGTCTCAAAACCGACTAAAGTTTCGTATACAAAAGGAAAATATGATGTAAGTATGATCAATCATTGGCTTGAAGGGAAAGGAAGACAATATCAAAGTGGGAAGTTTTCAGAGCAACAAATAAAGAATGCATTTGACAAGTTCGTAAATAACTCTTCCACTGCTAGTTCACCATTTCATAATTCGTAAGTTTTAGTTCAAAAATGCAAACCAATTATCAAAGTTGCAAATGTTGTGAAGAATGAGGTTACAATCAATGGAAATCCAAAACTATTGAACAACTATATTTCAATATCTAGATCTGATAATGTTGATATAATGGATTCTGTCACAAACAAAGTGAAAACATGGTATTTAAATTCAAAGCATTTATTTCATTCTACTAATGATGGACCCAACAAGTCTTGGGTTCCTAAATTTTTTCAATAAATGCAGGTGATATGTGACGAGCAATATGATGTGAAATGGTATATTGATAGTGGTTGCTCTCATCATATGACTGGAAGAAAGGAAAACATGCGAGATTATAGAAGCTTGGAAAATGCAGGAGTAGTCAAATTTGGGAATAATCACAAGTGTCAAGTGAAAGGCTATGGGAACATCACAAATGGACAATTCATTGTTAATAGGGTTGCTTATGTTGAAGGACTTCAACATAACTTGATTAGTGTGTCACAACTTGTTGTGGGTACTGGAAACCAGGTTGTCTTTAATGAAGAAGGAAGTATCATTTCAAATGCGAAGACAAATGAAGTACTTCTCAAATCCAAAAGATATGGTGATATGTTTACACTGGACATCAAACCAATCATGGGAAAACCTACTGTGTGTTTACTATCAAAGGCATCTAATGATGTCAGCTGGCTTTGGCATAGAAGATCATCACATTTGAACTTTCGCAATATTAACAAACTTGTCACTGAAGATTTAGTTCGAGGTTTACCTGTACTAAAATTTGATAATGATTCTCTATGTGGTTCTTGCGAACAAGGAAAACAACATCGAAAAGGTCATCCAATAGTGATAGATTCAAAAATTTTGGAACCATTGGAACTTCTTCACATTGACTTATGTGGACCATCGACTGTTGCTACAATCAATAAAAAGTGGTACATTTTAGTTATTGTTGATGATTTTTCTCGATTCACATGGGTATTTTTTCTCAGGTTAAAATCTGAAGTTGCTCAAAAAATGATTGAATTTATCAAAAAGATTGAGCTTAGTCTGAAAAAGAGTGTTCGCAAAATTAAAAGTGATAATGGTTCTGAGTTTAAAAATCAAATTCTTGATTCTTTTCTCACAAGCAAAGGCATTTCGCATAATTTCTCATCACCATATACTCCTCAACATAATGGTGTTATTGAAAGAACAAATCGATCTCTATGCGAAGTAGCCAGAACAATGCTAACATATGCGAATCTACCTCAGTATCTTTGGGCTGAAGCAGTTTCAACTGCATGCTTTACTCAAAATTGATCATTTATTCATCGCAGATTCAATATCACTCCATATGAAATCATCAACAATTGAAAACCTAATGTTAAATTTTTCCATGTTTTTGGTTGTAGGTGCTTCATAATGAATCTCAAAGATAATTTGACAAAGTTCCAAGCTAAAGATGACGAAGGCATATTCTTAGGATATTCACAAAATTCAGTAGCATACAGGGTGCTAAACAAGCGAACAAGAAAAGTTGAAGAAACTTTCAACTTAAATTTTGATGACTACTATATTAAACAAACGGATAGTAAATTTGAACATAAATCAATACTTGTTGATTCAAATACTCAAATTGATAATTCTAAAATAAATGATTTTGATTATGACTTAATTTTCCGAACTCCTGACAGGGTAATTGATGCAGAAGCGAATGCTCCGGATAATCAAACATCAGAATCCTCAAAACATACTAATGATTCAACAATCACTACAACGTCGATAACTTGCGAAAGTGTGCCTGGAGTTAATGTGGTAGAGCAAACTTTCGAGGGGGAGAATGAAAATATGAATCATCAAGTTGAGGGGGAGCATTCGCAAAATCAACAGGAACATCATTTTGAGGAGGAGCATCAAGATGAACATCATGTTGAAGGGGAGCATGATGAAACAGAGATAATTAATCTTGATGAAAATGATGAGTTTCATGAACTAAATGATAATTTTTCTATTGCAGGATCTGAAAATGAAGATATATATATATATATATATATATATATATATATATATATATATATATATATATATATATATATATATATATATGAAGATGCACCATTGGAATTAAATCCATATTATCCACCACTTGAGAAATGGACAAGAAATCATCCAAAATAACAGGTAATTGGAAATCCACAAGATGGTGTGTTGACAAGAGCTCAAATTCGTGCGAAAAAATGAGGTACTAAATGCGAATCAAGAACTGTGCATGTTTAATGTATTTATTTCGAAAATAGAGCCAAAGACAGTAAAGGATGCTATGGAACACTCAGATTGGGTTGTTACTATTCAATCTAAACTGGCTGAATTTGAACGAAACAAGGTTTGGAGATTAATTCCTAAACCTTCTGATGTTTCAATTGTCGAATTAAAATGGATTTTTAAAAATAAAACTGACAAAGATGACAATATTATTCGAAATAAAGCTAGACTAGTGGTTAAAGGATATTCGCAACAAGAAGGAATAGACTATGAAGAAACTTTTTCTCCCGTCGCAAGACTCGAAGAAGTTCGCATATTTTTAGCTTATGTAGCTCACAAAGACTTTGACGTTTTTCAAATGGATGTTAAATGTGCATTCTTAAATGGAGAACTTGAAGAAAAAGTGTATGCTGAACAACCACCTGGATTTATAAATGAGGTACATCCTGATCATGTCTACATTCTTGACAAAGCGGTTTATGGGTTAAAACAAGCACCAAGAGCCTGGTATGCAACACTTACAAATTTCTTGAAACAATCTAAATTTAAACAAGGATTAGTTGACCTCACATTATTTCGCAAGAAAGTTGGGAATCATCTCATGCTTGTTCAAATTTATTTTGATGACATTATTTTTGGTTCAACTGACCCGACATTGTCACTTGAATTTGAAAATCTAATGAAAAGTCAATTTGAAATGAGTATGATGGGAAAATCAATAATTTTCTTGGTTTGAATATAAGACAGAACAGGGATGGAATTTTAATCAATCAAGAAAAATACACAAAGAACTTGCTTGAAAAGTTTGGAATAACCAACAACACAAAGTTGCGATTACCAATGGCAGTGGGAACAAGACTAACTTCTTCGTTAAATGCTCCTGCTGTTGACTTAACACTTTATCGAGGCATGATAGGGTCTTTATTGTACTTAACTACAAGTAGACCTGATATTATGTTTTCGGTATGTAATTGTGCTAGATATCAAGCTAATCCTAGGGTACCTCATTTGACTGCAGTGAAAAATATTTTTCACTATCTTAAAGGAACAATTTCTTTAGGACTTTGGTATCCTGCGAAAACAGGATTTTTCATTCAATCTTTTTCTGATTCTGATCTAGGAGGATGTACTTTGGATAGGAAAAGTACGAGTGGTGGATGTCAATTATTTGATGGGAAGTTGGTAAGTTGGTAATCGAAGAAGCAAACTTGTGTTGCTATATCAACTGCTGAGGCTGAATACATTGTTGCTGCTGCTTGCACTTCGCAAATTATTTCGATTCAGAGTCACCTTCGTGACTATGCAATAAACATGAAAAAGATTCCCTTGTATTGTGATTTGCAAAGTGAAATTCGCATTTGTCATAATCCAGTACAACATTCAAAGATAAAACATATTGCTCTTCGATATCATTTTATCAAAGATCATGTGGAAGATGGAAATATTGAAATTCACTTTGTTAAAACAACTGAACAACTTGCTGATATTTTTACTAAACCTGTTGATGAAAAATCATTTGTAAGAATTTTAGTAGGTTCGGGGATGATTGATGCGAATTCAATTTCAAAATATCAAGCATAAAAGTGTCATTTAGCGGTTATGAGTCAGAATTGTTTAGATGTTACTGTTCATACAGAGGCTTGGCATGGCTTCGCAACCACATATTTTCGCATTTACGATCATAACAACCAAGGTTAGGTTTATGATTCGTTTTGTAGTTTTTGTTGTTGAAAAATTAAAAATCCAAAAAGATTTTATGTTTATTCATTTTTGTTTTTGAAAAATCAAAAATCCAAAAAGATTTTATTTTGTTAGTTTTTAATTTTGAAAAAAGGTTAATACCAAAAAAGCCATAAGTTTTACATTGTTATTCTAAATTAGCCCTAAATGGATTTTTTGTGTCTAATTAGCCTAAATAATTGTGACCCCGTTTCAAAATCGTTTTATCATCCGGTTAACAGTCGGTCAAGGTACGCAGCCAGTCACCACTCTCCTATACTACTTGATAGTTCGTATACCACCTAATATCACCTTTCACAGAAACGTCTTGCATCAAAAAAGGGTTTCTTGTAGTTGGTCTTACAAGAAGAAGGGTTTGAAAAGGGTTTCTTACACCATTGTTGCATGCAAAAAAGCTTCTATTTTGAAGTTGATAATCACTGTAGTAGAAAGGTACGTGGGGTGCCAATAAGAAATTGATGTGTATGTGTGTTCTTATCTTACATAATCGAGTTCCATAGTGTCACTTACAAGTATAATTTTTCATTTTGAACAGATGGCTTCATCATCTGGAACTAAAAAGGTGAAAGGGCCTGAAAAGGTTTATGTAAGGGACGAGGACTCTGATGATGATCTCATAGATTTCTCTTTCCTGGATTTTGCACCAGAGACCTTTAAACCGACCTCAAACCCGTCTGATGACCCATTTCTTAACATGTTATGTGATGAAAATATGCTAAGGAGGACTCTTGATGGAATGGGAGATGATGATCATGAAGTTGGTGTTAAGGATCCAGAACATGATCATATTGATGATCAAAATAACGGTGAAGTAGGTGTAGAGTACAGGGTTCATGATCCAAACATACATTGGAAACAAATGAAGCCGGTAGTGGGAGAGTGTTACGAGTCCCCTGCTCAACTCAGGTTTGCATTAACTAACTATGTAGTAGCTAATGGATATCAGTTGTGGTTTATGAAGACTGATAGGCATAGAGTGATTGCTAGGTGTGGGAAAATATATAAAAAAGACCCATGTCCCTTTAGAGTTTATGCTGCTTGGAAGTATAATGAACGAACATTTCAAATTAAATCTATATGTGACATACATCTATGTGTCAGAAATTTTAATTTTGGAACTTTGGTTAGTTGTAACTGGTTGGCCAAACATTACTTGAAGGATATTGTTATGAAGCCAAAGATGACATTAACTGAGATGAAGGAAGATGTACTTAGGATGTTTTCAGTAAATGTATCCAAGGGGCAATGTCACAGGGCTAGGACAAAGGCAAGAGAGATGATAGAAGGTAAGTTAGAAGAACATTATGCAAAGGTATGGGACTATGCTGCAGAAATCCTCAGGTCTAACCCAGGGAGCACTTGTAAGGTGGGAGTAGATTCTAATGCAAGTGGCATGAACTATTTCAAAAGGTTTTATGTGTGTTTAAAGGCTTTTAAGGATGGTTGGAATAGGGGTTGCAGACATGTGATAGGTTTGGATGGTTGTTTCCTAAAGGGTCAGATCAAGGGAGAACTTTTGACTGCTATTGGAAGAGATGCAGACAATCATGTATATCCAATAGCATGGGCAGTGATCAATGTAGAGAACAAAGATAATTGGACCTTGACTGTGGTAGGGGTCTTGTGGTTATTTCCGATCAGCACAAGGTAAATTATACTATAAATTTGTTTAATTATTATACATTGATAATAATTTTGTTTATTCAATGCCAGGGTCTACTACAAGCTGTTACAGAACTACGTGCTCAAGATGTTGCGAAGCAAATGAAACAACATTGTTGAAAAAGCGAAAGCTTATTATTCGCAATGAGTCTTCCGATGAAGAGGTGGTTCCAGACACTCCACTACTTTCTTCACCGGTAATCACTTCTGTTCCACCTGTGTCCAATATTCAAACTTCATAAATTTCTTCACAATGCTTGAAATAGTCACTACCAAATCAATTTCTAAGGAAGTACCTATTTTTGATACAGTTGTCAACGTATCTGATACGGGGGCACTTATCACAAGTGTTGAAACTACTCTACCAATTATCCTACCAATCACCTTACCTGTTTCCTTACCATCTGTATCATTTTCCACTACTACACTATCTACAACCTCATCCATTTTTTATCATCTTCTACAAAACCCATTTACAATGCTATTTCCTTCACAATCACCTGAAACTCCTCAACCTTCGCAACCCATGTCTGATAATGAAACAGAAGGAGGAGCTTTTGGAGAAGTATTTGAAGATATTTACTTTGATTCAGAGGAGGAGGATATACCTGATCATATGCTTATGACAGGAAAGCAGTTCAAAATCCTGAATCATTAGTTGAATGCCATTATTCAGTCGCAAGCTGATTCTGGCAGAATGTCTTGTATCTCAGCAATGGAGGTTGATGTTATGCTGAAGGCTGCTGAGAAGCGTATTTTGGATAAAGTTACTCAGATAGACAAGAATAATGAGCTTCGCATTACAACTCAAGGTAGCTCATTCAATGGAGTTGTCAAAGATTTACAATCTATTTCAAAAGAACGCCATGTTCTGTTTGTACAGGATGTAAAGAAAGTTCGGGAGGATGTCAATTTCAAACTTGAATAGTTGAAGACTGAACTTGCGAAGGACCTTCAAAATATTCATTCTCAACGGGTTGAAATTCATAAGTGGGTTGATGCAGTTGTTTCAGATGTCAACAAACTTACTGTTGCCCCTATTATTGATGTGAATCATAAAGAAAATATGACGAAGTTTGATATGTTGATTCAAATGATGAATGACTTGAAGGCCTTGATTTCGCAATCTTCATCTTCATCTATTCTTACTCCTGAATTCTTGACTGTCAAAGTAAATACTTTGGAACAAGCAATTCAGAAGGCACTGGCTCCGATCGCGAATTTCACCTCTTTACTACCAAAGAATGCCCCACCTGCTTTCACAAGGGTGCAAGGGGGAGAGAAGAGTAAAAGTAAAGAGGATGATGCCAGAACTGTGGGGAAAGTCATTTCTACTCAACTCAAATCTACTCTTCCAATACTCACAATGCCAATTTCTTCAACCACAGTAACAACAAGGCCAATTCTCAAGGGAATTGTAATTGAATCAAAAGAGGGAGGCAGTTCAAGTGAGAAACCTCCAGCTGATGATGTGAGTAAAGGAAAAGGTATTTTGTACGAAAAATCGAAGGAGGAGAAGAGAGTTGAAGTAGAGGCTAAGATGGAAAGAATGAGACAAGTTCAAAGTATCATGAGGCAAAGAGCAAGTGATCCTCCGACAATGAACAAAGGAGATCCTACGAAGCTATATTCTTATGAAACGATATAGTCAAAAGTTGTTGGAAGGGAAATGTATGAATTCAAGAAGAAGCCAAAGAGAAGTTATGATATTGCGAATTCAGACAATTCTCAGTTAGATTTTCGCATCAACGAAATGCTCTTCATCACAGCTCAATTCAAGATTAGTGAGAAGTTTGATAATCCTGATGACTACATACACATGAAAATCAGATATCATGCTGTATTGGGGAAGAATCCATATGAAATATGGTCTTTAATGAAGATCAAAAAGGTGTTAATGGTCAACAAAGATACGAAATTTGAAGACATGATTCATAATTTTCGTTATTGTGTTATTCGAGCTGATAACAATCATTATGACTTCACAATTGCTGACTTCCCTCTGATGAATTGTAATGATTTGATTCAAATGGCTCTCATTTTGAAACATATGGAAGAGAATAAGCTCAAAGGATCTGAGACTGAAGTGTTCAAGATCGGGTTCGCATATGTCAAGACGTATCTTGTCAGTTACTTTGATTGTTTAGCTCTAACTGATGTAGAATTAGCAGCTACTTTGAAAAGAGAAGTGAATGTCCCTTGTGAAGAAGCCTTAACCCAATCAGCATTATCAAATTATGTTGTTGGGGATATATGCATAAAACCTTTTGGCATGGTGTTTTCGGGAAGAGATACAAAGGGAAAGCCCAAGAAATTTTTGTTTAAGGTCTCAGAGGTTGAAAGATATAATTCTTCGCAATATACGCACTTTATTGTTCGTATGAACAATTGCAAGAAAAATAATGAAGGAGAGAAGAAGGAGCTCAAGAAGGTGATTACATGGTATGGAGAAGTGCGAAAGACAATTCACTCAGTTATTCAAAGGCTTAAGGACTGAATAGTTTCGACTGTTTACAAAAGGGGAGATTGTAGATGTTAAATTGTAAAAGTCGAATTGAGTGTTTGTTTAGCTTCGCATTTTTAGTTATTTTACTAAGTCAGTTTTATGCGAAGATTATTGTAATAGACTTAGTATATTTTTTGTACACTCAGGTTTCCTATAAATAGGGACTGGGGATAGAAGTAGAGGATAACTTTTGGGAAACTCAAATATCCTTTCTGCGTATGCTGATCTGATTAATATTTACTCTTCGTGTACTTACTTTTCAATCACTCAAATCATAAGTGCTTTCATAATCTTGATAACAATTCTCATCAGGGTCTACGGTGTGTTCTTACCTAGAGATGAAAAGTAATAACATATGCATCAAGACAAACTAAAGGTAGACAAGAAGAACAACCCAACCCATAGTTTGGAACTTGTAGCGATCTACACGGATCACAAAAGTTTACAATACTTGTTTAGTAAAAAGGAGTTGAACATCGATAAATAAAATGGATTGTGTTGTTTAAGGATTATGATTATGAGATGTCTTATAACCCTGGAAAGAAAATACGGTAGTGGATGCCTTCAGGAGAAAATAAATGAAAGAGCCAAAAAGAGAAAGGGCATGAATAGTAGAATTAGTTATTGGAAATGGTGTCTAAGGTAGTTAACTATTTATAATATTTCTAATAAAAAAAGAGTTCTTTTAAATTTCCCTCATGACAGAATTGAGCAAAAAGCAATTAGGAGAAATTAGTTTATTAATATAACACAGCTTGATAAATTAGTTAGAAACTATTTTGGAATTAGTATGGAATTAATTAATTTAAAGGGCTTAAATGCTAATTAATTAATAGTTAATTAATTGGAATATCCAAAAAAACGTAGACGGATTACTTGAGCCAAATTTTAGGCTTATGTCATAAGCTTTTGGAGTTGCTTTGAGACTAAGCAATTGTAGCTTATAAATAGAGTGTTAGGGATCAAACCCTATTGATCATCCAATGGCTTTGAAATTTTCGCCTTCTCCTTCTTCCTCTCATGAGGATGATTTCTTAACCCTCTCTAGGGTTTGTAGATTTTAATCATCCCATCTAGTTTTCTTTTAAATTATCTTCTTTTGGTAATCCTAGGTATGATACCATTAGAGGGATTCTTGTTTGAGTCTTCTCATCCAAGTAACATAGGAAGGATAAGATCTCATGCAATGAGATCATTGGCACCAAAATAGGTATGTACCTTTTCTCATCTCTTAGTAGTTGAAGTAATAACATAAAACTTAGATCCTCTATGTTACATTAACACATGAGAATTAATGTTATGGTTTCACTACACATAATCATGTGTTCAGATATAGAAAATATATTAGAGATATTAGAGCCTTAGTTCAAGATTACTTGTACTATTTAATCAAGTTTCATTTGAAAATTGATTGTTTATTAGGGTGTTACAATTTTACGTTATCAGGGTTAGAAAGTATGATTTTTGTTTACGTTGGTTATCTGTTTAGCTTGTGTTGTAAGCAAGGGTTTAATAACCATAATCCTATAAAAAAGAAATTGAAAAAAGAAACCTAGAAATCGTCTGAGAATGATGCACCTCCTCTAGAGTGCGGCGCGCCTTGCTCGATTTTTGTCCAAATGGAACCCTAACTTGCTCCGAAAGTTTCCTAACTTGTCTTGCAAGAAACTAATCTTAATTAATAAGGTTTTAGGTCATATTTGGTCGCTTTATTTTTAGTTTTTATTCATTTGGTCACTTAACTCTGTTAGGTCTATTATTGTTTTGTGTCAAATGTATGCTATTAAAGTTTAGTTTATTTCGAATGGGGATGTCCATGATTAGAATTATTGTGATAGTCTTAGTCTATAAATAGTGTGTATGTCACTTTTAGGGTTACACCTTTTTGAAGCAGATACATAATAGTTCCTCCTTGAGAACTATTATATTGTTGTGAATAATAATCATTCGGCACACTTTTGATCAATATTGTTTTTCGTCTACAATTCATCTTGCAAATTTAGAATCTATCGATCTTTATTGTTCTCACAAACTTGTTTGAAGTTTTAAAATGTCAGTTAACTTTTAATTTTTTGCCAAAATGGTCACTACGATCGGAAATAATAGGTTATCATTTTTTTGTCTATCTAAGGTCATCGAATGTTCTTTTCTGGCGAATCCAGGTCACTAAACTTTTTTAAGAGATCATTAGTCACTAAACTTTTGAAATTGTGATAATTCAGTTTTATATTTTTTTTTTCCACGATTCATTTTTATAACTTTATTTTTTTTTTTTTACTTTCGTTTTTACATGTTATATTTCATAATTTGTTTTATTGTCTTCAAATTTATTGTGTTTTTGCATTTTTTTGACAATATATTTTTACAACTTAACTTTTTTTTTTAATTTACTTACATGTTTTACCAAAACTCATTTTTACAACTTTTTTTTTTTTTGCTTTTTTATATTTTTTCATAACAAGTTTTTGGAGTTTCGTATATTTGTTTAGCAAATTATGTGTCAATATCGAGCTATATAATTATTAACCCAAGTGACAATCCTAGAACTATTTATTTCTCAGGCATCCAATAACATTGCATAATTAGCAACTTTCTTATATGGAAGTTTACATATTAAAACAATAACAACACCTTACATATGTTTCTCAAATAAAAAAACATCATTCTTTTCTTGTTTTTGTTGTTGGTGTTTTTGAAGTACTAAATTTTTGTTTTGTTTTGTTATTGGCATTATGGTTCCAAAATATGATTATTTTTAATCAATTAGTATTCAACTTTATAACAAGAACTATGGATACTATAAGTTATGTAATTATAATTTTTTTATGTGAGAAAAATATATAAGATATTGTTACTGGTGTATATAAATAAAATGTTAGAACTCAAATGAAAAAATTGCTAATTATGCATTGTTACTAAATACGTAACAAAATCATAGTTGTAAGATTTCATCTTGGATTAATAATTTTATAGTTCGGTTAATGTACGTATAATTGGTGAAGCAAATATACAAAGTTCTAAATCAATTTTATCGGAAAACATATAAAAGATAAAACAGTAAAATGGATTTTGAAAAAAAAAAAAAAAAAAAAAAAAAAAAAGAAGTTACGTTGTAAAAGTAGAATGTAATAAAAAACATGACAAACGTTCTAAAAATGAAGTATTAAAAACAAATTTTGAAAAAAAAAACATATAAAAACAAAAGCAAAATAAAATAAAGTTATTAGAACAAATCGTGAAAAACATGTAAAAAAGAAACAAAAGTGAATTATAAAAACAAAATTTTGAAATATATATATATATATATATATATATATATATATATATATATATATATATATATATATATATATATATATATATATATATATATATATATATATGGGTAAAGTGAATATACCTAACAACCTTATATAAGCTTAGGTACGTAACCACATCATACTACGTAATTTTATATCATATTTGCATTGTAATCACTCAAAGTTCTTAAAATTCAACCTTATAACTTGATTGTTTCCAAAATCTTTGGACTTTTACCATTATCATCCTTCAAATGACGTCTTTCTATCGGAGACCCCCTGGTGGGCTTCATATACTACCGTTACAAATCAAATGGTGTAGGAAGAATATAATGGTGAATATCTGAAAATCTTGGAAGTAAATCAAGTCAAGGGTTGAACTTTAAGAACCTTACACGATTGCAATGGAAATATAATGCAAAACAATGTAGTATAATGTGGTTAGGTAGCTAAGCTTATATAAGGTTGTTAGGTATATTTACTTTACCCATATATATATATATATATATATATATATATATATATATATATATATATATATATATATATATATAGAGTCAAGATCAACTAAGAAGGAAATTTTTGGTAGGAAGGTAAGAAGTTTTTTTTCTACATATTTTTTTGACGAACAAAATAAATGAATCACTAGATGATTCATTTCTAAGATGATTCACAAGAAAAAATTCTCAAAAAAACATCTTTATGATTCATTTATACAATGATTTTGTTGTTATTCACTAAAATTATCATAAAAATGAATTTTTTCTTAATTTACTTAAAAATGAATCATAAAGATGTTTTTTTGAGAATTTTATTTTGTGAATCATCTTAGAAATGAATCATCTAGTGATTCATTTATTTTGTTCGTCAAAAAAATATGTAGAAAAAAAACTTCTTACCTTCCTATCTAAAAAAATTTCTTACCGGATCTATATCCTATATATATATATATATATATATATATATAAGGTGAAATCCGTTGAGAACTTATAGTTTTTCGAGAATTCGTGAACTAAAAGTGGAGCGTTGGATCAAAAGTAATTCATTAAGAACATAATGGTCATCTTACTAATCTCATTTAATGTTTAACTTTTTTGTATTATTTTATAAATATCTAAAAATTTACATCATAAATCAAATTTTCAGATTTTTTAAATATAGTATTTTTTGTTTTTTTTTTTTAAAAAGAAAATGCAGATTATTTAATTTTTTATAGAAAACATGAATTTTTGAAAAAAAAAATAAAAATTTTTTTAAACTGCAATTTTTTCAAAAACAGCAATTTAAAAAAAAAACTACATTTTTTTTCCTAAAAAACTGCAATTTTTTTTTTTAAAAAAAAC
Organism: Lactuca saligna; assembly: GCF_052625555.1. Classification (NCBI taxonomy): domain Eukaryota; kingdom Viridiplantae; phylum Streptophyta; class Magnoliopsida; order Asterales; family Asteraceae; genus Lactuca; species Lactuca saligna. The sequence goes on along the minus strand of NC_136421.1, from coordinate 109,209,586 downwards.
TACATTATTTAAAAAAAAAAAAAAAAAAAGACTCTATTTTTTATTAAAAAAAAGCTGCATTTTTAAATTAAAAACTGCAATTTTTTCAAAAAAAACTACAAGTATTTTGAAGAAATTTATATTTTTTTTCAAAAAAAAAAACTACATTTTATTTTAAAAAGTAAATTTTTAGGTGCATATATACATATTTTTTTCAAATGCATATATGTATATTTCTTATACTATAATATTCGTAAATAAATAACAAAAATCTCACTTTTATTAATTAATATATAAACATAATAGTAGAAGTATTTTATTTAAATACAAAATAAAATATAAAAAATAAAAAATGTTATAAATTTCAAAGCGTTTTCATGTCTACGTGTCAATATTTCCTTATTTTCTTCCAAGCAACTACAAGAAGGATTGTTTGATTATTTGTTACAATAATCAAAAGGTATGTTTTTGTTCTTTAATTTTTGAAATTACCTGGGGTTATAGGTTCATTGTTGTCTAATAGAATGTTACTCCAATAGAGTTATGACTAGATTTAATAGGTTGCATATACCCTTAAGAGTATAAGGATTTATCTGCATTATTGCATGTAAACCTATCACAAACTGGATTAGAAATGAGCTTTTAACTAAAGACTAGTCTCGATTTGGATTAGGAAGCTTGGGTTGGCTGTTCTATTGATGAGGTAGTTGTGGAGCTTCTATCAAGTAGTTTAGGTAAGTCTTCTCAATGTATTTGTTGGTCGAAAGCACTAATGCTAACCTACTCGATTGTGTATGTAGGATGCTAGTTGTCTTTATAATCTTGCATGTTGCATAATTGGGTTTAAATAAACCACATGTCTAGGCCCATTATCGTATGTTTGAGTTGAAATAAACCCTAGGGTTGTGCCCATTATTGTATGTTTGGGTTGAAATAAACCTCAGGGCTAGGCCCAATAGTTAGGCCCATGATTGGTTATTTCGATTGAAATATACCCTAGGGATAGGCCCACTGATTAGTATAGCATGTGGTATTTTGGGAACTTGTTAAGCTCCATGCTTACGGTTTTGAGGTTTAATTATTTTCATGTAGTTTTAGTTTCAAAAGGAAGAGCCCGACATGATTGCATTGTATCCCCTCGAGAATATTCGGCAATGATTGTTTATGATTTTACTATAATGTTTTGAGAATAATTTTACTATAATCGTCTTTTGAAATAATGAATGAATGGTTTGACCTAATTAAAAAAAAAAAAAAAATTCTCGGTAATTTTGGGACATTATAACACCTGACTTGTCTAACATCCCTTTTTCACAACCAAAAAATTTCAATTTTATTGAGGTAAAACTTCTCATTTATAAATGCATTTTAAGACAACCATTTATTCCAAATTACATTTATCGAAATTTAGAGTAATAATAAATGTGGAATCCTTAGTATTGCTGATGAGTGTGTACAGTCACGGGTTCACCTTCCCACAATCATTGATAGAACCTGAAAACATAAACAACTGGGTAAGCGCAAAGCTTAGTGAGTTTCCCTAAGATACCCAGAAAAAAGAGCTACGCCGATAAACAACAAAAACCCTTGGAGTTCCAGGTAGGAGACCGTGTTCTGCTGAAGGTCTCACCCTGGAAAGGCATGATACGCTTTAGAAAGCGTGAAAAGCTAAATCCAAGATACATAGGACCTTTTGAGATCCTAGCTAGGATCGGTCCCGTAGCCTACAAACTCCGTTCACCTCAAGAGCTTAGTAACATTCATCTTGTCTTCCACGTTTCAAATCTTAAGAAGTGCTTATCCGACGAAACCTTTGTAATCCCTCTCGATGAGATTGAAATCAACGAGAACCTTAATTTTGTGGAAGAACCAGTCGAAATCATGGATAGAGAAATTAAATGAAAGAAGGAAAGTCGCATCCCGATAGTGTAGGTTCGATGGAATGCCAAGCGAGGACCCGAATTCACTTGGGAGCGCGAAGATCAGATGAATCAGGTTCCAAATCCATGATTTGTATCCTATGTTCGAATTTCGGGACGAAATTCCTTCTAACGGGGGGATGATGTGACAACCAGAAATTTATTCCGTTATTGTAACCCACTTCTGTTAATAAAATTTAATTTTTATTAAAATTTCCATCAACTTCTTAGTTTAAGTAAATCAACTACGGTTATTGTCATAATTACATACGTGTTGAAAGACGAAAAATCACGTAAAAAACTCACGATTCCCTCGAAAAACGACGAGTTCACGACCAAGACGAGTTTACGGCCGTAAACTCGTGTATGGCCGTAAACTCTATTTACGGTCGATGCCATGTGGACCCCCACCCCTAGCCGTAAACTCACCCCTATATAAGGGATGAGTGGCCTTCATTTCATCCTTTTCACACTCTAAGAGGCTTTCTGTCTCTACTCTCTCTCTCTCTCTCTCTACAATTTTGAGTTTGACCAAGAACCCTCAAGAATGTAAGTGATTCTTCACCTTTCTTGTGTGTTTTAATCCCTTTTCTAGTGATGAATCCATGTTTCGTTCCATATAACTTCATCTTTGCTAGATATTCTCTCTCACCAAGAACACTAAGAACACACGCTAGTGTTTGGTGGCTAAAAACCTCATTCCAAGCCTCTTACAGTAAGTAACTTCCATCTATGCTTGATGTCCAGTAGAAATCATTAGTTTATCACCTAAAAATCGACCCAAATCATGAACTCGAAGTAGGTTTACGGCCGTAAAGCCGTATGTACGGTTGTACACCCTTCAAAGGCCGTAAACTCCATTTTTGGTCACTTATTGGCCTTTAAACCTTGCTTTGATCTGTGCACAAGGCTTAGAATAATTCCAATAGGCTAGTAAGGATCCTAGAACACCGAAAATCACACATCTCGTCAAGTGTTTATGGCCGTAATCCCATGGACCGCAAACACTTGGGTCGTAAACCTTGTTGGGTCGCAAACCCATGACCGTACACCCCTGATTACGGCCGCAAACTCCGTATCCTCAATCACATGTAATTCTAACTCTTAGTTTCAAGTGTTTCCTAGTCCCTAAGGTGGTTTCCTTCTATAACAAATGGTGTTATGTCTTCATTTAACACATATATGTGCTTTTATATGTTAAATAGGATCAGTTTGTGTCTGAGACATTTTCTGATGCCCAATAATCCCTATTGATTAACAATCGAATTCCACGTCAAACAGTGAGTTCATACCCCTACGCTTTTACAATTTTTAAATGTTTTCAAGGGGGGGGGGGGGGATAAAAGCCAAACATAACAGTTTTCACAAGTTAAAAACTGATGCAATTACCATGGCTTTACATCAAACATTTAGTTATCTTATCCCTTTTGTATTATGCAGAGCATAAGGGACGTTTTCTAAATCTAATTGCATAGTTTTCCGATCAGTATATGAACATAACAAACCAATCAAACTATAATAGGTATAGTTTGGGGATTTCATTGCCAGTCTTAAATATTCAAACTACGTACAAAGTCAATCATTAAACTATGTTAGATTTAGTTTATTCATTACTACGAATACAAAACTAGAGTATCTTGCTAAATAATTATTTTTTTGTATAATTATTTATACTCTACATCGTTACAAACGATTTTGAACTCGAGAACAACCGAACAACACGTAAACTACTTAATATAGGAATCTGAGACTTATCTTCATTATGCCCCTCAAGGTACCAATAAATCCTCACCGGTAGTATAACCAAAGTCTCCTGGAGAGGGAGCGTGAAATTTGTGAATAGATCTATTCAATACCGATAATCCCACACTTGAACTATTAGCTACAGTTAGGCGGGCACGCCTGGGGTGACAAATTTTCTAACCGTACGACACTTGAAGAAACGTCAAGGAGGTCATCAGTCATATTAGCATTGTTATACGACTCACAATAAGTACAAACTAACCTTTGTTTATGGGATTTATTTCTTCTATACTTTTATTTTAAATTAATAAAACAACATATCTACTTACTGGAGGGTATTCCAGGGACACAACCTATGGTTTTATTTTAAGTAATAAAACTACTATACATACTAGTGATAGCTAGGGTTTTTGAACATATCTTACACTACATACTGGTGATAACAAGGGTTTTCAAACAGGAACATACTTTTCATAAAGAAATCAATGAAAATGTTAGAAAATATTGGATTTTCTCGGAAAGCAAGCATACATATTTTAGAACTTGATAATAATGGTTTTTGACACAAACGACATTATACTTATAATGTAAAGAAATCATTTATACAAACTCAGTGACTAGTTTTCAATACCAAATCATGCTTATGAACTCACCAGCTTTATGCTGATATGTTCTCAAAATCGCTTGTATTCTTAGGGCAACAATAGACAAGTACCTTCGCCAGCTTTTGGAGAAGACGAAGCATTTTGGAGTCTCGTCTTTATCTTTTGTTTATATCGATGTATATAAGCTATGTTCTCAAACAGATGTAAATATTCATATTGTATCGTAATGGTTGTGTTTACTTTGATTGTTATGATATGATTGTTGTGATACTACGCATGACGTTACCCGCCCCCGGACATTTCCATCGTTGTTTCTGACGGTTCGGGGGTGTGACATAATGCGTAATCATAAGTAACCAGAGGTGAGATAGCCACCCAAACGATGAGCATGCAAGAAAGCCTAAATCAAGAGTTCTCAAGCAATCTTACATGACTACATACAACCCCTAGGGCACTCCACTACACAATAACTTGCCTGCTAGTAATCTAACTAACATACCACTACTACTGCATCTTATAACACAAGGATATATATATATATATATATATATATATATATATATATATATATATATATATATATATATATCAGATCACTATTGCATAACAGCATCCTACACACAAGGATACATAACTAACTCTACAAGGAATGTGTGACTGTATGTACCCAGAGGTGAGATAGGCACCCTAAAAATGATCCTACTATAGAGCCACAAGCAAACGAGGAACATGCAAGAAAGCCTAGATCAAAAGTTCTCAGTCAATCCTATGCGACTATATACAGTCTCTAGGGAATCGTTTTAATAAAAGATAACCAAAACTAGTGGGTCGGCATTGGTGCCTTCAACCCATGTGTACAGTGAGTAAAACTCACCTTAATTAAAGAACCTGGAAACAGTACGATGCGCTCCCCTTTCTACATTCCTTGCTCCCTCAAATCCACTAACACCAAAATCAGGTAGAATCTTAATCAACAATCCAAAATACTCAAGTTTGACCCAAAGTAAAACTTAGTCAAAAAGTCAATGGTCAATGGAAGTCAAAGAAAGTCAAAGTCTAAGGTAAGCTGAGTAGGATATGTATTCTCCATTTATATGCATTTTGCACGAGAGTCAGACCCAGTACATGCTGCTTACTCCCTAGGTATGCCCTGCGTACTTATGTCCAAAACAAGTTCTTTATTTTGTGATTTTTCCCTTAAGACCTTTCATCCTACACTTAGATCTAGTCCCAAATGACATCCTAAATCATAAAGTTTCCAATTTTTTGAGTTTACATGGCTATAAAGAGTCCAGATGCAAAACCCTAACTCGTCCTAAGATTCTAAGCTTTAAAACACATGCATGAATGGAAGGAAAAGATCAAGATTGCATTTTTATGACCTAACACCGTCATATGCACTTGAAATGCACCATATAAGATCTAGAACAACTCATACTCAAATGTACCAATTTGTGGGACAAAAAGGACATAAATTTAACATCAAATCCAAATATGCCATTAGAGGCATAAAGGCACAAACTTTATGCTTTATGGAGATGAATGAGGGATAAGAACTTCCATATCTTTAGTTGCTTCAAGATTCTAAGCACCACCATCAACTTCTTCTTTCTTCAAAGGTACCAAAAAGCACACTTTTAAGATCCCAATGCACCCAACTGGGGTTAGGGTTTCAAGGAGGACGTTTGGGGGAATGGAGGCTAAGAATGGAAGGGGCTTATGAAGGTTAATGTGCTTAAATAGGGCTTAAAACCCTAATTTTAGGGTTTGCACACTGGTCAAGTATGCCCAAAGTACTCTTATTTATTCCAATGTAAGTCATTAAATCTCGTTACTCCTTGCTTAACTCTTATTTAACCCCCCTCACCCCCCCTCCCCCCCCCCCCCCCCCCCCCCCCCCCCGTAAATGGAAGATCCACCACTTCCACTCTAACATCAAATGACTATAACTTCTTCGTTTCCACTCCGTTTTCGGCGTTCTTTATATGCATGTAAAGGTATCGCAGAGCCCCACAATCCTATCTAACTATTTTTAACTAATCACATCTCGAACTAAAATCCTTCACATATGCAAGAAACTCGATCTATAACTTTACCCTTTCTACCCTTTGGTCTAACACACACTTCAAGGGTTTGATCTCACAACCTACATTACCACCTCCCAAAGCGTCTAAACTTTACTTCCTTAAGGCCCAAATCCTTTACATGATTAACCTTCGGTCTGCAATCCTAAATTAAGAAATGACTAGAAATCGGGTGTTACAAATTGCATGTAGCGCACCCTCAAATTTCCCCTGTATATATCTTCGATTTGAAGTTCATTCCTCACCCCATTTCCACTCAATATCTCTGATAGTCTCTTGTTCCCCTAGCCACTTTACTCCCTAGTTCTCGAATACTTTAGGGAAGCTCGGTGGCAATAGAGAGTCTGAGAAACAGAAGTTCCTTGGTTAGAGTGTTGCCCGTACAGTTACCGATTCCCTTTAGAAAACTCTTTAAGTTAAGTTACGCTTATCTTAATTCAAGTGTAAGTTATATTTATGTTCATAGTGAACATATTAATAATATTTATTAGTGATTCCAAGTCATTATACTGATTGATCATATTACGGGAATCATGTGTAGGCTGGATGATAAATGTACCTAGAAAGCAACCTCCTGATCCCCTCATATTCCACCTAAGAATAATGATTAAATGTTACGGTACAATGGAATTTGTAACAACTTCGTATTGTTTTGTTATTTATTTATTTATTTATTTTTGTCTAGTTGGTATGAATTTTTGGACATGGAACAATGGAATATATCTAACTTGGTATTTTTGAACACTTTTTGTGTATTTTGAAACTTAATTGTAATGCTGTTTTTTAGGCGTGCGTTTGAATATGATTATTAACAACTATTGAATTTGGTTTATTTGGCATATTTGACAAAAAAAACTGATTTTTTTTTATCTTTTACCATTTTGTTAAATAAAATGAATTTTCCGACAACATATTGATGGAAAACTGTCTGTAATGTGAGCCGTTGTAAATTCGTTGGTAATAAAATTAAATTCATTGACTATCCGTAGGAAATGAGAATGTACACAACAGTTTTTTGTCTTACACAACAATTCATATATTATATAGTTGTATAATACAACATTTTAAAACACTAATTGTTGTTTATGGAGAAAAATTGTTACGGATCAGCTTCCATAGGAAATTAGTCGCTATTGCTCTATGTAGTTATTTCATTGGTAATTAACCAACGGAAAATGGTCGTCGGTATTCTTCAGCCATGCAGTAGCAATAATTACCCATGATCCAATATCTTACAACCATTTCTTCGTCTGCAGTGCATAGGTATCGTCCTATTCTGATGTATATACCGACAAATAATGTCATAGATGGTTGTTGATTTTCTAGTAGCGTTAGGGAACACGCAATTTCTTCCATTTGACAGTACCGCGTGGCAGTGACGACTCCATTCAACTAAGAGAGGTTTAACTTTTAATAGGCAAAAAGTTTAATATACTAAGAGTGTTTAACTTGTAGTAGGCATAAAATTCATATAGTATTTGCTTCAATTATTGATAACATATAATATTTATGCTTTTTGTCCATTTTATTAATTTTATGTTAACTATAAGATTAAAGTAGTTATTAGATCAACGACCTAATATTTGAACTCTAGTGATGTATTTTTAGACTGTTATTTTGAACTTTTAGACAGTGACATTTCCATTTATGTATGTTTAATAGTAACATATTACTTTTTTTTCTTCATTTTGATGAATTTATCTTAATATTTACATTTTTTTCCATTAACCGCCCTAGTAAACTCATTTAATTACAAAACACGGTTTAATTCAGATTCTATTAAGTTAACTCTGTAGTAGATATGACGTATTTTTCTAATTTTTTTTTTGTCTTGTAATCGTTTTGACATATAAAGGCTTGCGTTCACCTTCCAAAATTTTCCGAAACCATGAATTGCTCTAAAGTCCAAAAGATCAAACGTTCGAAAGTCAAGAAACGACGAAAGATCGAAGCTCACGAGTCAGGACCTAATATTGATGTATAAAAGTAGAATCTGCCATACATGCATCCACCCGCAGTACTTGCTAAGAAAGAACAAACTGTGCTTTGCGGTATTCTGCATCCCGGAAACCATGGTATCAAACGGCTCCACTATTCCTCAACATGCCCATGCCGCCATTAGCATGGAGGTACCACTAAAGACGTCGGCATCACCACCGGAGTACATTGCTACTAGACTCGCATGTGGTTCCAAGAAGCATGCAGTTATTAATTTGTTCTCTAGGGTAGTTATACTTGCATCTGCCGTTGGTGGGATAATTCTTCTCATCACTTCTAAACAAACGAAGCTTATTACAATTGCACCTGGGCTAGCAATATCCAAGGTTGCAAAATTCAGTCACTCCGATGCTCACAGGTAAAAAACATCAATTTCCTCCACTACAACTATGCCCAAAAATGGGATTTATTGTGGAATACGATATTTACAGTCTTGTTATGATGCAGATACCTTCTCGCAGCTCTATGTACGGCTGCTTTATACAGCATCATCACTGGCTTAATATCAGTTTTGGCGCTCATGAAGCCAGGAGGCATCTCATCAAAGCTAAAATTTCAATTTGTGATACTCGATTCGGTATTAGGCTAATTTCTTTAACTAAGATAGGTCGATTGTTTCATCCAAATATCAGCAATGCAAAATAAATTTAGATGAAGAATAGATCGTTTTATCTTTGAAAAAGGATACTAACTTAAACGAATATGGCACAGCTGCTATTAGGTATCATGGCTGCAGCAACAGGAGCATCAGGAGGTGTATCTTACGTAGGATACAAAGGAAACTCTCATAGCAGGTGGAACAAGATATGTAATATGTACAATTCTTACTGCATGCATGTTGGAACCTCTATTTTTTTATCATTCATATCCTCCATAACATTTCTATTTTTGGTTTGGATCAACGTTTATGCACTTTCGAAGAAGATCGCCAGGCGATAGTTAATTGCTTGATATCATATATATTTCCGAAGTACAAGTTTCATGTTATTCATATTTTTAGTGTAAGTTTTCTATGCACGTACGTGTTTACTTCGTGCCTGTCTTAATTTGTGCTTGTGACATTTGTGATTGATAAAGATAACATTAAAACTTTATAGTTGATTTTGTAATATTTCAAATCATTATATCTGAACGTATCAAGCTAAACTATCACGGTACAATTTAATTAAAGCTTATATGAAATCTTTTAATGTCTAGAGAGGACGATTAATTTGTAATGGTGCTAAATGGACCCTATTTAAGTATTAAATGGACATTTTTTTGGAACCGGCCAATGAAATCATATTAATGAAGGAAAAAGAACAAGCGAAATAGAGATAACCACAAGTTAGTGGCGGAACAAAAGTTCTAAAAACAAAATGCAGAGAAAACAACATGAAAAAAGTAGGGCATTGAGACCAATTTGCCCAAGCTAATTCCCCCATCTTACCCCTCTTCACCCAAAGAAAAGTCACTGACTTAACTATTTCTATGACTTTATCAGTGGTAACCGCTTTTTTTAAAAGACTCTTTCATTCGTTGCCTTCTAGATACACCATAACATACCATAACAAATTACCACAATAATTTTCCTTCTTTTTGGGCACGACCCCCATGTAGCAACAAAATCCAATAAATCGTTCACCTTATTGAAACCACCAACTTGCACCTTACACCACCTCCATATCCCATCAGCCACCTTTTTTGCAAAAGAGCAATCCACAAGAGCATGGTCTGGGCACTCGTCTTTCTCCTCGCACATACGACATGTGAATGTTTCCAAGTTTACCCCTCCTTTTGAATGCTCCGTTGCGGTAGAAATTCTACCATATTTCACCCTCCATATGAAGCATGATACTTTCAATGGTATTTCTTTAATCCATTGGACATTATAGTTACTGATAGGGGGCAGATAATCACACCTTTTTCTAAGGGCGCACACTGTAAATGATCCGTCCGAGTTTAAACCGCATCTCCATTGATCTCGAGTGGTACCTGATTGCTTGGATATCACAGAGCTAATCGGGATTCCAATTTTTGTGAGATCTTTCTGAATGCCTGCAATATTGTTCCATACTCCTGCTAGAGACTTCAATGAGTAGCAGTCATCAGGTTTGGATCGAAGATTGTGCAAGCAGTTGATGACTACAGCCCGTAATTGACCCGACTCAGTTTTGATCTTCCACCACCATTTCATTATGAGGGATATATTAAGAGCTTTTATCGTTCTGACACCCAATCCTCCTGATTCCTTGGAGGCAGTCACCTTTTCCCACGAAATCCAGTGTATTACTTTCTTATCATCCGATCCACCCCAAAGGAATCTATTCCTCATCTTTTCAATTATCTCAATTACACCTTCATGGGCCACAAATAAAGAAACGTAATAAGTTGGGAGGTTTCCTAAGACTGACTGAATAAGGGTCAATCTTCCACCAAAGGATAGACTTTTAGATTTCCAATTTGAAAGTTTTGCTTAGAATCTGTCAATAATGATTTCCAGTGTTTCTTCAACTTCATATTTGATCCAACGGGGACTCCAAGATATGTGAAGGGGAGGGAGGCATGTGCACAACCAAGGGGACCAGCCCAGTTTGCAACCTCCTGCATATTAGTTCCAATTCCAAAGACCCTTGATTTGTGGAAGTTAACTCTAAGCCTTGATGCAACATGGAAGTAGTGCAAGATGCTTGCTAAGTTATTGATATTTTGTTTAGACCACTCCCCCAAAAATAGAGCATCATCTGCATATAACAGATGAGAAATTGTTGGTCCCCTATTAGGCAGCTTAATGTCGTGAAAGATACCAAATTCACATGCAGATCTCATTGCTACGCTAAGACCCTCCATGGCTGCAATGAAGAGGAATGGGGAGAGCGGATCTCCTTGTTTGACACCTTCAGATATCGAGAATTCTTAGGTTGGGCATCTGTTAGAACAACGTTCTATTAGGATCGTATGATTCTAAGCAAGATATAAAATAAGAACGTAATAAGAACACAAGTATTGCGCTGAATGTGTCGAATAATTAATGCAAATAACACCTCAGAAGAGCTCGATAAAGAACTTCAATCTGTAGAGGCATTTAGGGTTACAAAAATCAATGTAATGAAAAACTTATCAATATATATATATATATATATATATATATATATATATATATATATATATATATATACTATAATCCTAGCAATCAATCCAGATAACTACGTAACTAATCTATATAGACACGGATGGACAGGCCCAATCCGGATTACAAAACACTTAGCCCAAGACGCAACACAAATATACTCTCCAATCTCCCCCTTTGCGTCCTTGGAGCAGAAACTTCATTCCCTCTTGACAACAGAAGGTTTCTTCACGGTTTTAAACACCTTTGGTATAATAGCCAGAATATGATGTGGAAACGTAATATACCACCGAAGCATGTCTGTGAAGTTCTTCTTGTCAGCCACTGAGTTCTGCTTGCATCGATGAATGATATTTATGATATGCTCCAAGCAATCTGTTGAAAACAGATGCTTATCGACCAAAGCGAATAGAAACTTGTGTCTATCACCTTTAGTGAACATAACTGTCAGATTTGCTGAATCAATTTGACCTAATTTCGTTTTGTTCACATCACTAGGCTTAGACGTCGACTTCACAGTAGGCTTTCTGTTCATAACCTTAGCTATCTCCTGATCCATGGTTGCTAGCTCATGAATATAGGAGGCCAACATTCTCTTAATGTGTTCAAGAATCAGCTCATATTCCCTGGGATTAGAGAGCAGAATGTTGTATAGCAGAATCCAATCATGTGGATTAAGGTTGGGAAGATCTTCCAGAGAGATAAAAGACTCCGTGTTTGCTGAACCACGGTTGATCTTGAAATTGACATTGATAAATCTCCCTGTAGATAAAGGTTTCAGTACCTTGACTTTAGTAATTTTCTGTGCGCTCCATGTCAAGTACTGCGGTTGACCATTCTTCAAATAAAAATCTATCAGCTCTCTGTCAACCTTAGAGTGTGGACCTGGGACCTCAGAAGTTGCCTCAAAGCAATGGAAAGTGAATGCTTTTCTGGTTATTGGCATGTCAAACTGTGAGTCTCTAGAGTTTTCACAGTCAAATGAAGCAACTGGTTCCAACCAATAGACAAATGAAAACTCAATCGCCTGAGTGATAAGTGTATCTCTGTCCCATTCTGGAAAAAGAGCCTTCTTCCACTGCAAGGCCTCTTTGAATTCCTTATTCTTCTTCTCTCTTTCTTCAGCCTCTCTGGCCACTTTCATGGTTTCATCCAACTCTTTGTCTCTCTTCTTCCTCCTGAGAGCATCTGCAATAGTCTCTTCTTCCGTATCACTATCAGTTGGAATATGAATCTCTTTCTATTTCAGCTTTGGTTCTGTTTTGACCTGTTGTACACCACCCTCTCCCCCTTGTTTTGGAGGTATAAACCCCTCCAAAACACCCTTCATATCGCTAAGTATGGAAATGGCAGGTAGGAGTTTGGATTGAAGATGTTTTCGAATTGTCAAGGTGAGGATAGGATCATGAGCTTCCAGCAAGTTGGTCAGCATATCCTTAACATCTCCTGAACAACTTTTGTACACCACCCTTTGAGTTTTTAACAGAGAGATTTCAATAGTGGCTTGCTGTTTGACTAGATCCTCCTTCAGGGCACTCTCAGTTGCTAGATTTGCAGTTAGAGCATCAAACCGAGAGTCCACCGAGTGCAAAAAGGAGGTGGTTTCTGTTTGAAGCTCAGTACGAACAGCTTGAAATATTTCAGTTTCTTCACGAAGAGACTTAGAGAAGGAATCCACCGAAGCTTGATATTTTGCTGCATTGGTGTCAGCATGAGATTTTAAAGAGTCAAGGAAAATCTGAGTTGTATGAACAACCTCAGAAACTTCCTTGGTGGCCTTCTGACATGTAGAAGCAGACTCATCCACAACCGCTGTAGATTTATCAATAGCATCCATGTACTGTTGAAGAGCCATCTCCAAAAAAGCTTTAATAACCACTCCTCCATAAGCTTTGCTATCAGCAAGCAATTTATCCAGCTTTTCATTAATGTCTTGGATCTGCTGACTTGTGACAGAAGCATCAACTGTATCTTCAAATGGAATTCGATAAGGACTATAGTAGGTAGAATCAAAATCCTGATCATCTCCCCCAAGAGTGGTTGCAGAATCGGAGGATTTGGTTGGTGAAGGTGGTAAGTTGATGATAGGAGATTCATTCACAGTAGTAGCCCCTGTATCAGATACATTGACTTCTACTGTGGGTTTGGGAATGGTAGTTGTGGTAGATTCGATTACAAGTGGAGTGGAGAATGGTATGGTTGAGATAGGAACAGAAGCACTTGGTGATGAAGATGGCATAGCAGTTGTTGGAATGATAACTGGTGGAGTATCAGCAGGCGCAGAGAGGTCAACTTTCTGTTGTGGTGATGGAGGAGGAGTTGGAAGTGTTATTTGTTGTGGAGATTCTGGTGGATTTGGGGAGCGTGGAGGAGTGAGCTCTCGAGGTGAGTCATGATGTACTTCCTCTTCCTCAGGTTTTTCAGCATCAGGTTCTGTTCTTGGAGAAGTGCGTTGTCTTGGCCTACGAGCCATCTTCTTTATCTTCTTCGTTTTCGGTTTAGAAGAGTCCCCTTCATCGGATTTTCGCTTAGAGGACTTGGCCTTTGGTTCCTCAGGTTCCTCTTTCTTTGTAGGATTCTTGGCTCGGTTGATTGGTTTCTCCAATGCATCTAGGGCAGCTTGCTGCTCTGGAGTTAGAACCCTCGGTCCAAGAGGAGGTAGTTTTCTATAATCGGCCAGGACGTTGCTCTGTTCTGAAACACATCTATACATTGATTCAGGAATCATTCCATAGTGAAGAAACTTACTGGGATCTGAAATAATAATTTTCTTCGTATGGAAGGTTGTGATTGTAGCAAGAAGAGCATCCTTCATGATTGGGATCTCCAATGAATCGATAGCCTTCTTGGTAATCAGAGTCCAAAAACGGCCACAAGAGATTTTTGAATGGCGTGTCGAAGTATTTAGACTCTGCACCACTTGAGACCAGATGATGGAGCCGTAGTCGAGATTGATTCCATTGTAGAGCCCATAAAGAAGAGTAAGAAACCCCTTGCTGGTGGTATTGGAACCACCACTTCTTTCGGCCAAACCCTTAATTAACAGGGTTAATAAACCATTCCATTGGGATGGTAAACAGGATTTCTTCACCTTTGTTATCGTTGTAACCACATCCGTGTACCCCATTTCGTACATCATGGAGAACAGTTGGGACGTCGTGATGAAATCTGGTGAGATAATGGAGGAATCGACTGCAAGGCCCAGGAGTGAACAAAACTTCACTTTTTAAATTGAAGATTTCTTGTTGTGGATGGTGAAGTAGATGCGATCCTTGTTCTTGTCATATGTCGCCGAAGAATAAACTTGTGATAAGAGTGACCAGGGGGAATATTTCAAGCATTCCACAACCTGTAACATGTATGGATCATATAAGAACAGAGTAAGTTCAATGATCATGTTTTGGTTAGGTTTTATGGTGAGCAAAGAAGATGATGCGGTCTGATCTTGTGCAGATGAAGAAGTCACCATTGATGAATGAAGAAGAAGATGAACAATGTTTACTTGTTGTTTACATTGAGAGAATTGAGACTGGTAAATGACAAATAACCCATTCAACCCTTTATATACCATTTCCTGGAGAGAGAAAATCGTGATGATGAGGTTACTAAAACGTCGCCTGAAAAAGCGCGATGTGTGACAGTATGGTTACTCCTAGGACTATGTTAGCACGCATGGGTTTAGAAACGAATCAAATTCACGCGCCTAAATCTTATCTTTAATTGGCGTTTGAAATTCCATATATCTCCTTATTTGGTTACGATGGATAACCAAAACTCATACCAAATAGTACCTAGAATGTTGGAAAATAAAATTTTCGTGCATAAGTGTGACAAAGAGAAAGAAATAAATTAAATGTGTATAGGATGTGAGTGATGTTTGTGAGACATAAAGCTGAGGATTCCGAGCAAGAATCACTTCCTTCAAAGTCAAGATAGACTTGAAGTGCTTGTGTGGTTTCCCGAAAAATATGATCAACTGTTTGTTAAGAAACATTGAAAGGCTTCTTTTAATAATAGGTTCAGGGTAGCTTGTGTTCAACCGAACTTCGAGTTTTAACATAAAACCGATCGTTGGAAGAAGTACTTGTGAGACCGATGTGGTCTATCGAACAGGTAGGTTGGATATTTTATTTTAGTGACTATTTTGGAATCGGAAATCTCAAAAAAAATAAACTGGATCTTTTTGGGAAGAAATGCCTTGGTTGTAGACAATTTCATAAAGATCTCTAAAAAATAAAAAGAGATTTCCTTTGGTAACCAGTAAAATCTTGAATGTATAATTCACCATCAATTCATTTTTGGTGTTGGATTTTGGGTTTCACTCAGCACATGGTATATGTATCTAAGATCATAAACACAGATGTTGTGTAACCATAAACTTCAGTGGTAAACACCGAGAGTCTCCAGGGTTACGTTGGTGAACCGAAAGTAGATGGAGAATGTAAAGAGATGGCTTAAGGACCGAATGTACCTTTTGCTAGATAATCCTGACAGAGCAGAGAAACTCTTAACGCATATGAGAAGAGTAAGGTAGCTCTAGACCGAGTAGCATAAATTAGCCTGATTTGGAAGAAACGATAGGTATAGATCGAATCATTAAAGCCTACTCAAGATCGCAAAGGCTTAAGACGACATGTAGCAACATGCTTCTAGGGACCCTTAACTAGTTCATCTTGAAATTAAATCATACCTGCCTTAGATCCACCGTTGGTTATTCTTGTTACCCATTTAGCCTAAGAAAAAATAAAGAGAAACACCAAACAAACAATCGAGATAGATAAAGTAATACTAAAACAAAAAATATAAAATGTTTTTGGATTTTTGAAATTTTATGAAAAAGAATAAAAACAGAAAGATAAAATATTTTTGGATTTTTGAAATTTTCTGAAAAAGAATAAAAACAGAAAGATAAAATATTTAAAGTTCAAAGCAAACAAAAGATATGCACAAAATATATAACCGAAACGTTATCTGAGAGAAGCCAAATAGATCAACCATTCGGTTCATTTTTGTTCCAGAAAATCACGGAGCAGAGATAGACAGAGCGGTCTGTCTATTTCTATTCCCTAAAATTCGAGAGCCGAAATAGACCGAGCGGTCTGTTCATTTCGGTTGTCTAATTTTTAATGAGAGATTTGAGGATTTGGTACCGACTCTCCTTCCATCATGCCCAAGCCTTGTAAGATTTTGTTAAAGGTTGCTTCGGGTAAGGCTTTAGTAAAGATGTCAGCCAGTTGATCAGCAGATCGAATGAAGTGAACTTCCACATTTCCGTCTACTACATGATCCTTGATGAAATGATACCTAAGTACAATGTGCTTAGTTTTTGAGTGTTGCACTGGATTATGACAAATCCTTATTACACTTTCAGAATCGCAGTAGAGAGGAATCTTTTTCACACTTAATCGATAGTCCCTTAATTGACTTTGAATCCAAACCACTTGTGAGGTACAAGATGCAGCAGCAATGTATTCAGCTTCGGCTGTGGACAATGAAACACATGTTTCTTTCTTGGATTGCCAACTCACAAGTTTTCCATCAAGAAATTGGCATCCACCTGTAGTACTTTTTCTGTACAGTCCACATCCTCCTAAATCAGCATCAGAAAAGGCTTGAATGAAGAATCCTGATTTAGCAGGGTACCAGAGACCGAGAGATGAAGTTTTCTTCAGATATCGAAAAATATTCTTCAAAGCAAGTAGATGAGGTTCTCTTGGATTGGCTTGAAACCTGGCACAGTAACAAACAGAAAACATTATATCTGGTCTACTAGTTGTCGGATACATAAGAGGCCCTATCATTTGTCGATAAAGTGTTATGTCCACAGCAGGTTTCTCCAGAGAAGGGGTTAGTTTAGTACCGAATGCCATAGGAACCTTCACTTTTGAATCACCCTTCATTCCAAATTTTGTTAGTAAGTTCTTGGTGTATGCCTCCTGGTTTATAAAAATACCTTCTGGTCCTGTCTAATATTTAAACCAAGGAAAAAGTTAATTGGACTTATTGCGCTCATTTCAAATTTAGTCTCCATCAACTTCCTGAATTCAGCTGTTAAGCTAGGATTCGTGGAGCAAAAGATGATATCATCAACATAAATCTGAACAATCATCAAATGTTCGCCTTCCTTCTTACGAAAGAAGGTTGGGTCAACCGAACCTTGTTTAAATTTTGACATTTTTAAGAAGCGAGTTAGCGTTTCATACCAGGCTCTCGGTGCTTGTTTTAGCCCATAGACAGCTTTATCCAGCACATAGCAGTGATCGGGGTGTCTTTCATTCACAAAACCAAGTGGTTGTTCAACATAGAAGGTTTCTTCTAATTCTCCTTTCAAGAAAGCGCATTTGACATCCATTTGGAAGACTTCGAAGTTCTTATGAGCAGCATATACAAGAAAGATTCTAACAGATTCTAACCTTGCTACTGGAGCAAAGGTTTCTTCATAATCTATCCCTTCTTCTTGATAATAACCTTTGACTACCAACCGAGCCTTTTTACGAATGACATTCCCCTCCTTGTCCAGCTTATTTCTAAACACCCATTTTAGGCCGACAACAGAGGCATCTTTCGGTGTGGGAATCAACCTCCAAACTCTGTTGCGTTCGAACTCATTGAGCTCATCTTGCATTGCTTGAACCCAATCAGAATGATCAAGTGCAACATTTACAGTTTTCGGCTCTATCTTGGAGATAAACGAATTAAACATACAAAATTCCATTTTAGAAAATAATGCAGTTTGTTTCGCCTTCAGTTGAGACCGAGTAAGAACATTTTCGGAAGTTTCACCAATAATTTGCTCTTTGGGATGGTCCTTTGTCCATTTTACTAATGGAGGATAGCTTGGATCATATTCTGGATGTAATTCGGCTTCTACTTCTATTTCAACATCTGACGGATCACCTTCGCCATCGTCAGTAGAACTATCACTTACTTTTTCCTTCTCCCCCTCGACTGGCGAAGTGAAGTCTCTGTCATCATTAGTGATTGTATTGCTTGTTGAAGTGGGTGTCTCCCCCTCGATTGGATTTTCACTTGTGAGTTTTGGATCAGTTGTATCTTTATCATCTATACTTTTAGATGTTAGGGATGAACTTGGATTCTCCCCATCAACAGAAACTTCAGTTGTCTTTGGAGTGGTTGAGCTCTCCCCCTGGAACGTTGAAGCTTTACTTGGAGAGCCTTTGGATGACTTAGGACTTGGTGGTTCGCTTTCCATCTCTTTAGTGGCTTCATCTATGACCTTCTTGAGATTATCTACTTTGTTTTCTGCTGTTGTTGCCTCCGAATGAATTGCTTTTTCTGGTTCATCGAACAGCCGAATGTATTCCTCAAACAGGTTGGATATTGGAACCGAGACCTGTACAGATTCTGGGAATATGTCTCCTGAAGCATTGTCAGTCCTTTGAACCTTCTTCATATAATTGTCATCAAAAGTAACATAATAAGTTTCTTCAATTTTTCTGGAACTCTTATTTAGCACCCTATATGCTTTTGATGATAAAGAGTAACCCAGAAATATGCCTTCATCAGCTTTAACATCAAACTTATTTCGGTTCTCTTTAGAGTTAAAAATAAAGCATCGTGAATCGAAAATATGGAAAAATTTGACATTCGGTTTCCTATTATTTAAGATCTCATAAGGAGTTATGGAGAATCTTTTGTTGAGCAGAGACCGATTCTGAGTATAACAAGAAGCCGCGATGGCATCAGCGCAGAAGTATAAGGGTAGAGAAGCGTAACTGAGCATGGTCCTGGCTGCTTCATATAAAGAACGGTTTCGTCTTTCAACGATCCCATTCTGTTGTGGTGTATAGGGGACCGAAAAATTGTGAATTATCTCCTTATCAGCCAGAAAGTCTTCAAAGTCCTTGTTCTTGAATTCTAGTCCATTATCACTTCTGATGTTTTGGACTATCTTCCTTAATTGCACTTCCACTTGCTTAATGAACACCTTCAACTTGGGAGTTGCATCTGATTTCTGTTTAAGAAAGAAAACCCAAGTGAAGTGAGAAAAGTCATCTACAATAACAAGAATGTACTTACTTCCACCGATGCTCTCTATAGCAGAAGGTCCACACAAATCAATGTGTAACAGTTCAAGTGCTTCCACTATCTTAGTATTGATGCGTGTTGGGTGGATTTTTCGGCTTTGCTTACCCATTTCACATGCTGCGCATAAATGCTCCTTATCGAACTTGAGAAGAGGAAGGCCTCGAACATGATCTCCAATCACCAATTTGTTGATATCTTTGAAATTTAGGTGTGATAGTCGTCGATGCCATACCCAAATTTCATCAGTGTTTTCCTTTGACAGAAGACAGATAGCTGGTGTCCCTCGTATTGGATTAATATTTAAAGGGTACATCTCTCCCTTCCACGCAGATTTCAGCAGAACCTTCTTTGATTGCTTTTCGATTATCTCAGATCCCTCATCATCGAATGATACCTGCAAACCTGTGCCCACTACTAATTGCGATACACTGATGAGATTGTGCTGCAATCCTTCCACATAAGCCACCTTTCTGATTGAGAAATCTCCATTAGTTATCATACCGTATCCTTTAATTGTCCCATAGGAATTATTTCCAAACTTCACAGACCCACCATCTTTCAGGGACCAAAACTCCCTTAGCTCCCCCTTCCTTCCTGTCATGTAACGCGGGGAGCTACTGTCTATGTACCATTCTTCGTGAAACTGCTCGTCACTGATTACCTATACATTCAAGCAGATTTAGGAACCCAAAGTTTCTTGGATCCTTGTGAGTTTTTCATAGAGAAAGGAATTACAACAGAAGCATCAACCAAATAAGTTCGTTTAGTTAGAGTTGTTTGATCTTTTCTTTTAATGGTATACACCTTGATTTTTGATTTATCTTCTTTAAATTTTAGTGTATCATTTGGTGTTGCTTTTGATGGTTTAGTGTTTTTCGTTTGATTCCTAGGTTTAGTAGAGGGTTTCTTATTTTCCTTCTCAGAATATGATACCAGCTTTCCTTTTCCTTTGATGTCCTTTAAAGAATTTTGTTTTATCTTGGGACTTGGAGGTTCCATAACTAGGATTAGAATCAAATCTGGTTTTACGACCGAATCTGGATCGAGGATCGAAAGTGGGCCGAGGACCGAAACTAGACTTTCGGTTCTGGGATTTAGAATAATAGGAATTTAGACTAAAGTTTTCCTTCATCTTTTCCTTTCCCTTGTCCATGGATTCTTTCCTGGGAATCTCATAGTTGGGATTTTGAGAATTCCAATGCCTTTTACATTCATTCAGATTCGTGGCAGATCTTCGATTTCTCAGGAGTTCCTGTTCAGCCAGCTCCTTCTGAGATTTGTGAATATTGAAGCTTGTCTTTGCTTTCTGTTTCTGGTGGGTTGCTGGTGACTTAGTTTGAACTTTCGGTGCTTCCTCTCTCTTGAGCAAAACTTTCGGTTCTTCCCTCTTGATAGGAACATCAAGTTCAACCATCAGTTCTTTAGGAACATATTTGGTTCCACTTGTGCTTGGAATATCGAAACTGGAGGGTTTGTTGAGAGGTTCTGGTATGTATCGACCCTTGACTCTCCATGTGGTTTTCTCCGATAGTCCCACAGTTTCGTCTGCGTTATCGATAGGAGCAGACCAGAAATAGTCTTCGCAACCTACATCATTATCTTCATCAGCCATTGTTCTTAATTTAGATGTCTGCTTTTGAGTGACTCCAGTCGTAGCATAGACCTGATTTGGCATGGTCTAGACCTTTTGATAAACCAAAGCTTTTTCCTTGAGTTTTGGTTTCTGTTCTTTTGACAGACGAGCAAACTCAACCGAATTTTCTGATATTAGAGGTTTTTCACTCTCGGTTTCATTTTTCATAAACTTAGAAGAATCAACCTCATCTTCTACTGAGATTTCACTCATCTCGCTTTCCGCATCAAATTCAGACAAATTATCTAAGTTTATTTTATTATCCTTAGCAATATTAGCATTTG
Organism: Lactuca saligna; assembly: GCF_052625555.1. Classification (NCBI taxonomy): domain Eukaryota; kingdom Viridiplantae; phylum Streptophyta; class Magnoliopsida; order Asterales; family Asteraceae; genus Lactuca; species Lactuca saligna. Next base: position 109,188,183 of record NC_136421.1, on the reverse strand, counting down.
ACAAGTCGAATGTATGTATAGTTTTAGTTTTAATCTTTAGCCTATCATTTTCATCTAAGATATCTTTTAACATACTTTTATGTTCCTTAGAATCGATGAAAGTTTCTATCTTATCCAAACCTAGCCTATACGAGATTGACGTTTCTTCAGAGGACACTTCTGATTCGCATTCTGCTATAACTTCATCTTCTTTAAATTCAAGAAAGGGCAAAATCATCTTATGAATTTTCTTACCAATTTCACAATTTAAATGTAATTGAGCAATATTAGTATAAAGACGCTTAGCAATCAAACAATTTTTTTTTTTTAATAACTTTAAATTGTCTCTTTGCAAATAAATACTTTCATCGCTAGCCATAACTAACTCTGCTTCCTTTAGCTCAATCCAGATTCTCCTCTCCTCACTTTTTGAAGACACCCTGCTGAGTTGGTCAGTTAGGTTAGAATTTGCTAAACGGGTTTGCATGAGGCTACCACTTAGGTTAGAGGATTTAGAGTTTAATTTATTTAATTCTTCTTAATAATCAGTTTTTGAAATTTTAAGAGACTCAAGAATAGAATGTACCTTTTTGATCAATCGATAGCAGTCGTTGATCTTCTCACTCACTGGCTTGGCCGCAAAACACTTATTTTCAGTCAGGTTCGGTTCCGAATCTGCACTCTCGGTTGATGGACCAGCAGTGACGATAAAACATTTTCCACTCGAACCTTCATTCTTTGCCACATTCGCCTTTCCATGAGTGGGTCTTCTAACCTCTTCGTCTTCAGAGTCAGTTGACCATACTTCTACGCCACCGAACTCATCTTCCTCAGCGTTCTCCTACACGATTAAGGCATTCATTGAGCTGTTGGACGCCTTTTTCTTTTTGACTTCTTCTAATTTGCGCATATAATACGCTTCGTCATCTTCACCCTCTCTCTTCTCAGTCATCTTTCTCAACATGCAATCTTTGGCAAAATGGTTTTTGCCGTGACAATAGTTGCAGTCGTATCTAGAGTCTCCTGCAAGTGTCTTCTCCTTTTTCTGTTCATCCTTTTGAGAGGAGACTTTCTGTTCATCCTTCATCTTCTTAGAACTGTAGCTCCCCTGCCAGTTTCGGTTCTTGTTGGTGGGAAATTTTCTCCTTGCGAATTTCTTTGGATTTGTGATCATCAAGGCATATTCCTCACTTGTAAGCTCGCACTCTGACATATCTGAATCTTCTTCTTTTTCAACAATACTTTTTCCTTTAGAAACAAGAGCCAACGATCCCATACCAGAGACCACTTTTGCTTCCTTAGTTACAACACTTTCATGGGACTTCAGTATCCCTACTAGTTTTGCCAGCGAGTACGATTTGAACTGTTCATGCGGCTTCACAGTAGAAACCACTGCCATCCATTCTGGTCTCATCCCATTCATGAACGTTACTTTCTGCTCGATCAGCTTCCTCTCTATCCCATGCTTGATCATCTTACCTAAGAGATGATTGAACCAATCAAAGGTCTGTACAAGCTTCTCTTCAGGTTTCTGTTCGAAAACTCCAAATTCTGATAGTAACAGAGTTTGAATGGAGTGTTCCAGATCTTCATCAGTTGAGTAAAGTTCCTTCAGCCTATCCTAGATCTCTTTAGCAGTTGTGCATGAACCTACAAGCCGAAAGGTGTCAGATTGCAGGGCGAATCTTATCATCCTCATGGATTTTACGTTACACAAGATCTTGTCCTTCTCATCCTGTAGCATCTTTTGAACATCTGTTACCAACTTGTTGTAATCTTTTTGCATCTTAATGATTGTGTTTGTCTCCGAATGTACAAATGGTCCACGAGTGATAGCTTCCCAGATGAGATAGCCATTGTCTTCCGATCCAACCACATAATCTTCAAAGTCATGAGCCCATACTTCATAGTCTTGAGTATAGAGTATGGGTACTCTTGTTGTTGATCCGATGCCGTTTGAGATGTTAATTGGGTTTGTATGTGAATCTTATTGAGACATGGTGAGCTACTCAGAATCAAACCTGTAAACTTGAGATTAGGCTTTTATCAAAAATAGAGTTATCGTCGATATGAAGACGACGGCTTCTATTTATACGATAAAAGCGGAAACCCTAAAGAATTACGTATACAGAAGGAATGTGTATTGATCACACAATCTCCTACTCTGATACCAATTGTTAGAACAACGTTCTATTAGGATCGTATGATTCTAAGGAAGATATAAAATAAGAATGTAATAGGAACACAAGTATTGCACTGAATGTGTCGAATGATTAATGCAAATAACACCTCAGAAGAGCTCGATAAAGAACTTCAATCTGTAGAGGCGTTTAGGGTTACAAAAATCAACGTAATGAAAAACTTATCAATATACGCATACATGCATGCATATATATACTAGAACCCTAGCAATCAATCTAGATAACTATGTAACTAATCTAGATAGACACGGATAGACAGGCCCAATCCGGATTAATAAACACTTAGCCCAAGACGCAACACAAATATACTCTACGACATCTGTTAACTAGAACTAAGGATTTAGATGATACTAGGCAACCTTTTATCCACATTCTCATTTTGTTCCCAAATCCCATGTTCATAAGATTTGAATCAAGAAAATCCTAGTTTATCAAATCAAAGGCTTTATCAAAATCAACTTTAAAAAGTACGATCTTTCTTTTCGACCTTTTTGCCCATGAACAAATTTCATTAACTACAAGAGGCCCATCAAGTATGTTCATGCCCTCAACGTATGCAGATTGTACCTGATCAATACATTTCCCCATGATTTCCTTCGATCTTAACGACAGGATCTTTGATATAATTTTGTAGATGCACCCGATAAGACTAATCGGCCTATAATCGCTAATTAAGAGGGGGTCCTTTATTTTAGGGGCTAGAAAGATAAAGGAGGAATTACATGATGGATCAAGTTTACCATATCGCTCGAAATACTTGACAATCGCCGCAATGTCCCCCAGGAGAACTTCCTAGTACTTCTTAATAAATTTAAATGTGAATCCGTCTGGTCATGGTGCTTTATTGTTACCACACGCCCACACTGCGTTCTTGATTTCACTGAGGGAGATAGGAGAATCGAGAAATTGTCTATCATCTGTTGAGATTTACTTGAAGTATTGACTTTTAAATTTCTTTTTAACAGGCCACTTTTCTTTGAATTTATTAGCAAAAAATGAGTAAATCTCCTTTATTATGGTTTCTGGATCCGTACACCATTCAACCTTGATTAGAAGACCATCAATGGGTCACAAACAATGTGTATTTAATTAAGATCATTGAACATTAGAAGACCATCAATGGGTCACAAACAATGTGTATTTAATTAAGATCATTGAACGCAAACAAGTAATAAAGAGTTGTATATTATCATGTCATCATTCTAGTCTCATTCAATTCTGGTATTCAATAAATTTAATTGATTACCACATCCACATTTTTGAAAAAATAAATTTTCATAATTGCATAACTAAAATTTTAGACAATTAGGCGAATATGATATCTAATTTTGTTTGTTTGTCTATTTTTTTTAAAAAAAATAATATAAAATAAAACACAGCACGCTTAGCAAGAGGCTAAGACGCATGCAACAATACATAATGCACATATAATAAATGGTGAAGAAAAGACTGGCAAAAAATAACATTTTAGAGGCAGTACGTGAAAGGCCAACAACTTCATTCAACCCAATTGCCGCATACAGAGTTACTCCTGATGTATGAAAGCGATATGATATTACCTGCCACTTTGGTAAAGAATTCTCTCATGTTTTTAAACACCCTACTGTTCATTGTTTGCCAAATGTTCCAAATGAGACAAAACATTAGCATATATATTATCTGTCGTTTGTTAGGACAATTTCCCTAAGAATCTAAAAGGTCAAGACAGTCAGCTACATTAGAAATTTGATTTGGTTGTATCCCACACCACTTTGCACCACATGAGTGAACTCACAACTACCTAATAAGTGATCAACCATTTCTAAATTTTTATGGAATAGTGGGCATTGTTGGTCATGTATCGTGATGCCACATCCAGCTAGTGACACAGCGAATGGAATTCTGCTTAGGGAAGCCCGCCAAAAGAAACACCTAACTTTCAGGAACTATTAGAAAGTTTGTGCAATGGTTACAACACAATCCGTAGCTATTCCGTAGCTATAACCAGATAGCTAAAGAATTGCTATGAAAAATTGGTTGTAGCATAATGGCTTGTGGCTAAATTATAGCTACGGATTAGTTACAAAATCGCTATGGAATAACTACAGAATTTTCCATGGCTATTATAGCTATGGAATAGCTACGGAAATAAATAGCTACGGATTTCCTATGGAATAGTTATGGAACTAGATAGCTATGGAATAGCTACGGGACTAAATAGCTACGGAATAGCTACAGATCCAAATAGCTATGGAATCGCTATGGAACTAAATAGCTACGGATCCAAATAACTACAGAACTAAATTGCTACGGAAATTTGTTGCTATTCCGTAGCTAAGTTCGTTTTATTTAAAAAAAAATTATTTAAAAATTTCCATTTTTTTGTCAAATACCATATTCAGTTCATATTTGTCCTAAATACCATATAAAATACAACAAAAAATGTCCCTAATAGCAAGTTTGACACATGCCATTCCATTGTCCAAAATATCTTACAAAAGTAAGCACTAATTTACAAAACAAACAATACAAAATGTTTACAAATCCAATTGTTCCAAAATACTTATCAATTGTCCTCAGGTGGATTATCGGGGGCAGCACGGTGTTGATTTCCAGACATATTCATCATCCTTATAACCGTTTTCATTTGTTCTTTCATTTGTTCTTTCATTTGTTGTTGTGGTTGTTGTTGTTCCATGGTAGAAACTTGTGCACACAACCTATCAACCTAAGAAAATGGCAACACAATTCAATAGTAAAGAACTATTAGCAATGTACTTTAGTTTATTATAACAATGCATTTTAGTTTATTATCAACAAACTACCAAACTTTTAACCATAATAGCAACGTACATTTGTTTATTATTAATTTAATCAGTATTATCAACAAACTAGCTAACTTTTAACCATAATAGCAACTCATTCATGTACATAGATATACATATACAAACATAAACCCATCACAAGTTGTTCAAAAGTACAGGCATTACAATGCTAAACCATGAAACGAGCACTTGATTCTGAAGGTGCACACGACTTTATAACCGATATTAATAGCTATAATTTGGTGAAAATATAGATAATAATGTATAAAAGTGGTGTGAAAAAACGAAGCACAAAAAACGACGTTTGGTGCCCGGAAAATCGAAAATAATAAACATTCGTAGCTAATTAGCTACGGATGATTCTTATTTTCGATTTTTCGGGCACCAAACATCGTTTTTTCCGTTTCTTGTTTTTTTTCGCATATCTATTATACATGATTATCTATATTTTCACAAACCTATAGCTATTAATATCATTCATAAAGTCGTGTGCACATACATGATCCATTACTCGTTTAATGGTTCGACACTATAATGCTTATGATCTACATTCACATATAAATACCCACAAACATGTATACATACACACATACACGTATACATATACCACAACTCATTCATGTATGTAAATATACATATATAAAAATAAATTGATCCCAAGTTGGTGAAAAGTATATTTATTACATTGTTAAACTCTGAAACGAATACTTGATACAGAAGGTTCTATTTAGAAAATAAGAAATCGAAAATAAAGGTGTGGAGAAAACTAAGCGAAAAAAACAAAATTTTAGGCCTGTAAAATCAAAAATAAGAAAAATTCGTAGCTAATTAGCTACGGATTTTTCTTTATTTTCGATTTTTTGGGCATTAAACATCCCTTTTTTTCTCTTTGTTTTTTACACCTCTATTATACATGATTATCTTTAATTTCAGCCACTTATAGTTATTTATATCGTTCATAAAGTCATGTGCACCTTCGAGATCTCTTACTCATTCAATGGTTTGATATTGTATACGTAGCTATTTCATAGCCATTCTGTAGCTAATTAGCTACGGATTGGCATCCATAGCTATTCCATAGCTGTTCCGTTACAAAATTAGTGTCACACCCCAAAACTGGAACGGCGGAAACGTTCTGGGGTGGATGACGTCATGTCAAGTATCACAACATATGTAGTATAGTAATCAAAGTACAACAACCATTGCATTAATAGTAATAGTTTTACATGGTTTACATTACATAACAACATCAAGTAATACAAGTAATAATATAGGTGCAACTTGGTACTAAACTGTCTTCATAGAAGCTCCAGGGATGTACCTATCTATTGCTGACCTGAGAATAGAAGTTATTTGAAAAGCGAGTATCAGTAATTTTACAAATGCTGGTGAGTTCATAAGTATTTAGTGTCATTTTATACAAAAAAAAACTTTATATAAGTAGTAGTTTTCAAGTATACAGTGAAATAGAGTCTTTTCAAGAAAATCCTATATTTTCTGATTAAAAAGCAGTCTTCTACCAAGACTGGTCAGAGTTATGTGGTAAAAAGTAGTTTTCCCTTAAACACTTTCATTACCAAAATACGGGATTTGTTTTTTAAGAAAGTCAGAGAATATCAGGGAAAATAACATATGCCTCAGCAGTGAGGACTGCTGACTAAGGCAAAAGAATCATAGACTCCAGGAGGGTATCGAATGAACAGTATGCCTGGCTCATTCTAACAAAAGGAGACACAGACCCCATACAGTATCAAATGAAAGATAGAGCTAGTAAGGTCTAAAACAGAGAATACAGACCCCAGACAACATCAAACGAAAGATACAGCTAGCAAGGTCTAAAACAAAGAATACAAACCCCAGACAGTATCAAATGAAAGATACAGCTAGTAAGGTCCAATACATTGAACACAGTGTATACAGTGAAATACTGTGTATAAAACCCGTTACCTTAAAGCCATGAATTATAAGGTAACCCCGATATACTCGTAACCATACTGATCGACACTAGAGAATCTTGACGCCCTGCAAGCGTCGGTATAATTATGACATTTATCACCCCTTGGCTTGGTAGGCCGTGGACTGTAGCTAGCAGTCAGGGTGCGGGGGTGTCAATCCCGTATAGATCTATACACACAATGTCTGTCCTCCCTACAAGAGACTCTGGTTACCAACTCGACAACGGAGAAGGCCGTGTACTAAGGATCTATCTCGTATAGTGAGATCTAATGTAAAAATAGTGAACTAGTGATAGAGACTCACAACTGAACTAGCTAATGTAAACCCATATAACCATGCTTATATACATAATACATAATTAATGGTCAAACGACTTTCAGACGGACATCCGATCCCACCAGACCACATCTTAATGAAGAAAAGGAAATAGGCGAACAAGCCTTCCTAAGTCCTTCAACCATTATTTACATGCATATATACAAGCACAGGCATACATCTAACTATGCGGAAGTGTTATCAAGTATAAGCGTATCACGAAGTGGAGACATTCTCAAGTATAAGTGGATCATGAAGTGGAGGCGTTCTCAAGTATAAGTGTATCATGAAGTGGAGGCGTTATCAAGTATAAGTGGATCACGAAGTGGAGGCGTTCTCAAGTATAAGGGTATCACGAAGTGGAGGCGTTCTCAAGTATAAGTGTATCAGGAAGGAGAGGTATTAACTAAACAAAAGTGAAGCAGTAGTAGTATCTTAACCAAGTAGAAGTATAAAAACATAGACGAAAACTTTGGAAAAACCTTTATATATTAAGAAAATCACGACTTGGTATTCCTTTGTAAATTGAGTTTGAAAACCTTTAAAAATCCTTTGAAAACCTTTCATAAACAATTTAAATGAACTTTGATTAAAAATTATAAGTAAAAGTTGAACAAGTAACTACGTTTTTAGAAAACCATTATAGTGTCATTCTCGGTAAAACAGTTAACAGTGTGGTAAATCTTGTGCATGCGGGTTATCAATCACATGTGATTGATATGATAACTGGCATGTTTAACTTGTATTCCCCCCTATAACACATGTAAAAACATTTAAAAGGTTCATTCAGGGGTATGAACTCACCTGATGTAAGTGGATCCGACGAAGGTGTCGGTTGGACACTCGGTGTCAAGTAAAGACTTGAACACACTTAATGACCTATTAACATATGATAACATATGTTTACATACAATTAGTACATATAATAACAATTAAAAAAGTATACGCATCCTAAAGTGCGGAAAACACTTTGATAAAGTGCAAGGGATGTCTCGGGTAACATTTAAGGGCTTGATTGGCTTAGGAATGGAGTTTACTCTCCAAGAGTAAACACTATAAATAGAGTTCACGGCCCTGGGAAAACTCCCCATGAGTTTACGGCCGTAAACTCATGGTGAGGGTGTTCTAGGATGCTTAAAGGCCTTATATCAATTGTAGATTTATGCTAGGTCCAAATACAAAGTGTATGAGTGGGTTTAAGGCACCTAAATGGACCAAATGGGAGTTTATGGCCCTAAAAAAGGGATTTTACGGCCGTAAGCCCCCAGGGACATATTCCTTGTGTGTTTTAAGGGCTTAAATGATAGAGGGTAAATTCCTAAGCATTTTTCCAAGTCAAATGGGGAGTTTAAGGCACCATATAACCCCTTTATAGGAGTTTATGGCCTAGGCACCCTTTCATGAGGGGTTTACAGCTGTGAACTCCTTATTGAGTTGTTTTAATCAAGTTTAAGGCCCCTAACTTGTTGGTGGTTGATTCTAGAATTCAATCTAAGGCTATTGGTGTGTTTAAGTGGCTTTTAAACACTCAAACATGAGTTTACTCCCCATGAAGAGGAGTTTACGGCCCAAGCATTTTCTTGGGCAGTAAACTAATGTTTACTCCCCAAAATGCTAGTTCAAGGTGTTCAAAGTTCGATTCCATAAGCCTACAAGCCATATCTAAGCCTTAGGAAAAATTTAGAGGGGTTTTGGGGCTTAAAAACCCCCCATTAAATGGTGTTCACGGTCCAAGAGTGTTCTTGGACCGTAACCACATGATTTTGTCCCTATTTTATGTTTTAAACACGAATTTGCATGCTAGATAGGCTATACAATGAGTTATGATAGTTTACCTACTCGTTTGGGGCTCGAAACGGACGATTTTTGGCTCGAAAATAAGTTGTAGAGAGAGAGTATAGAGAGAGGGTGAAAAAGGTGGAAATGAAGTTTACTCTCCCTTATATAGGGGTTGGAGTTGGGGCTCAGTGGAAATCTACCCGATACTGCCGTTAAACGGGGCTTTTGGTCGCACCCGATTTAGTGGTTGTAATAAAATTAACTTTTTCCAATTTATATAGAATTGAACTTTACGCGCTTTTCTTTATCTTATTATGACGAATAACGACATAAGAATATAAATAAATAAAACATCTATTTATTTGACGAGCTCTTATTAACGGAATTTTTATAAAGTGGAATATTTCGTCAACGGAAACGGGGTAATGTAATGGAATGAACTTTGGGTTGCCACATCATCCCCCCGTGAGAGGGAATCTCATCCCGAAATTCAGGTCTAGGCAAGGAAGTAGGTATGAATGGCCGAGTAGAGGCAGGAGGGTACTTCCTATTCTGTTTGTCCTCGCATTCCCAAGTGAACTCTGGTTTGTGTTTGTCATTCCAACAAACCTTCACCTACGGGATGCGGATTCCGTCTCGTGCAGTTAGCGATTCCCTATGGGTATGTCTACGAAGCTAGGGTTCTCATTGGTTTCTATCAAGATGAGTGGGATACGAAGAGTGACGTTGGGTAAACATATATCAAGTCTAAGAAGTGGATCGATCTAGTATGAAACTTATGGAATATCTGAAAGTAGTAGTGGTCTGACGAGGGTTGGACCAATCTCCGTGAGGATTCTCGGATGGTCCTAAGCTCTCGGAAGGATAGAGCTTTTCAATACTTAGAACATAGCATACTTCTATGGCAAGATCACAACTGGCGTGATCGCCATTCCGAAGTTCCTAACGTTCTCTCTCATACTGGAAATGTAGTCCTTCAGGTTGGTTCTTAGGAAGCTCGGGTTGTCCTTGGTTTCGCGTTTCCTATCAATTGGCTTTTAGAGACTTTCTAGGTCACCGGATGGGTTGTGTGTCTACAATATCTTTTTTTTATAGAGTGGCTAACTTAATCTTGTGCAAAATGAACCTGCACTAATGAATCTTCAGATATTCCTAGCAGAAACCCTCAGGGTCGAGGAGATAGGGTTTTACTAGGCGAGTGTTGGACTATCTCAGGAGGTGGTTCTACTATTTCTACGTGAGATAGTATTCGTGGAACACCTGATAGTCTAATGAATCTATAAGACGTTGGTCTATTTAAGTGTGGAAAGTGGGTGTTGTTGTATAACCCAACGACTAACACCTAGACTGGTGTCAAGTCTATAATCTCTTCGGGATCTAGGTTATGAGGTTTGACACAACTATTTTCGCACTTTGATCAAGTATTCTTGGCTGCGGAGGTTATCCTGTGGTTCTGGGTAATCTAGTGTTTTCTTCGGAGGATGCAGTCTATTGCCTACCAAGCGGCGGTGACTTCCTCCATGAGAGAGGGCGGAGGATCCTATGCACTACTCATCGGTAATGGGATGGACGAAGTGCCTGAGTAGTGTGAGCATCTACCGCAACTACTCTTCTGAAGGTTCTGAGTTTTCTTGGTCTAGGTCAAATCTAGTGGGTATAGGTTCCCATCGCTCGGAACTTTAATCTCTTTACTAACTGAGGGTGTTAGCTACTATGTGGGCTTAACCGGTCTGACAACAAATTTCGGACTTGTGGTCATTACAGTAGCTCAACCTGCCGTGGTTCTCTTTGTTGGATAAGGTGTCTAAGTCCATAACTTATTTGGTATATACTTGACCCGACCGGCATGGTCCATTTGGGTTGCATCTCATCCAAACTATTATGGATAATTTTATGAGAGTTATACACATATGTTTATTAATATATTATGAGTTATAATATATTAATATGAAGTTACGTTATTTAATTAGTTTTAGTCTTAAATTAATTATCAATTAATTTAGAGATTAAAAGGAAGACTAATTAGATTATGGGCTATTTGTTTTATATAGTGTGGGCTAATACTCATTTGTTAATGGGCTAGGCTTATGTGGAGGTCCATGGAGCTTTTAACCCATGGATCCTTGCAAAGGAAAAGACATGGGTTATTAAGGTTTCACCCTAACCATGCACACTATATAAGCATGCTTATGGAGCATGAAATGGAGCCGAAGAGAAAACTAGTGAGCTAGTGTGTGTGTGCATGTGTGTGGCCGATTTTATACAAGGTGTATACTCTCTCAAAGTTTTCCAAGAGTTTGTGGTGTTTGTGATTCCATTTGAGGCATTCACACTATTGGTGCTTGGCCCTCAAACTCCTTAGAACCAAACTCACCAAAAGGTATGTAATCTCTTCTAACTCTTTTATGTTGAAATGTTCCCCATGCCATGTTAGATAGGTTATAAACCTTGGAAAATTATTATTTTGCATGTATTTAGACAAACATAGATCCAAGGTTTATTAGGGTTGCATGCACACTTAGGAAGTGTTAGATTGCTCAAAACCCAACAGTGGTATCAGAGCCTAGGCTTGCTTGTTTGATACTTGATGCAAAATAGTGAAAAAAGTCGAAATCGTTGATGTCTGCATGGTGGACTCGCCGAGTCCATTGGGGGGACTCGACGAGTCCAAGGCAAACTTCAACCTACTCGACGAGTCAGTTCATGCACTCGACGAGTAGGATCGAAAGAGTGCAGATTCTCGACTTTTGCTGCTGGAAATGGACTAGAAACATTACCCTAAACTGTTTTGGTGTTATAAAACTTATTTTAGTTGGTGTAATGGTTGTTCTAATCCATTTACAATAGCATATATCAAAATTCCATGATTTTATGTGTTCATATAATTCTTGAATTTTTGATGATCATGTTCATGTTCTTATGAATTTAGAAAATGATAGGAATTATTTGCTGAATTGTTTAGGATTAATTCTTTATCATTTATGTGTTTTAATGGAGTTCATAATTTGTCCTCAAGTTATGGATTTCCAAAGGTCACTCTTATTTAACACACACTTAAAACACATAAGTTACATGAAAATGAAGAGTCTTCATTTTTATGAACCTTTAATTCATAAGTTATGAAATGAAGAGTTTTGCAAAGTTACAAAACTTGCCCTCAAGTTTTGGAATTTGTAAAGTTTCACACACTTTAATAAACTTTAATTCCAACCCTTAGAGTTTTAATAGTTAAAATTCAACATTTATACTATTTATAACATTAATGGTTAATTATTATATATATATATATATATATATATATATATATATATATATATATATATATATATATATATATATATGTATAAGAATAAGTCGTTTTACTGTTAGTAGGCCTCATTCACGAAGCCGGTCTATAAGGTGGGTATAAGGTTGTTTCCTATAAAATGGCGACTTAATGGGTGAATACTCTCACCCACCGCTTGCTTGATCGGTGGAGGGTCGTTAGCCGAACGGGTAGAACAATGACTTTAAATCCTCATTAAAAGTATAATGAATATTATAAAATAACTAAAATCTTTTAATTCCCAATATTAGTTATTTTTAGGAAAATGTGAACATGGTGCTAGTCCATGGAATTCACACTTTGTACCTTACCAAGTCGTTGGTGGAGCGTGTGTGGTTAACCGGCACACTAACTAGGACTAGTAAGGATCACGAAGGGTGACTTAATGTTTGTCATAGATCAATGGAGCGTGTGTGGTTAACCGGAACATTGATTAGGTGATAATATTAAGAGTACCAAGTGAATTAGCATGGTTATTCACACCTTGTTTTGTGATCCTCGGCATCCTAGTCACAAAACTTGAAGGGCACAATCGAGATTGAAACATGCCATTGAAAAATTCAATGAATCTCAAAAGAATCTAGGAATTTCAAATCCAATTAAACCTAATAAATCATTTCGTTTTGATGGTGGAAATTGGTGACTCGTCATTCACCTACCTTTCAAATATATTATTACTTAGATTAAGGCATCCCTCTTCTAAGTGTAATATATTGTGATTGGATCCTAGCCTTAATATTACATTTGGGTGTCTTATTAAGGATCCTAAATATCTAATCTAAACTTACTTTCTTCTTTCAGATGTCTTCCAACACTAATGCTTAAGGCTCTAACCCAACTGGTTCTTTCTCTCTCATGAATCTTTGTGGGAGGGTCATCTTTGATGGTTCAAACTTCATGGATTGGATTAGGAACATCAGGATGGTTACTCGTTATGAGGACAAACAATATGTCCTCGATAAGGGGTTAAAAGAACTTGATGAGTCTACTGCTACTCCTAAGGAGATCGCTGAATTCAGGACTCATGAGAGAGATGCTACTAAGGTGGCATGTATCATGATGGCCACTATGACAGCCGAGCTCCAAAAGTCGTATGAAGATTTCTACCCTTTTGAAATGCACCAAGACCTGATGGAAAGGTACCATCAGAGTGCTCGTCAGGAGCGGTATGAAATAATCTCCTCCATAATAACTACCCGCATGAAGGACGGTGAATCCGTCACGGGCCACATGCAAAAAAATGCAAAGGTATGTGGGCCGTTTGCTGAAGCTGAATGTTAACATCCCCGAGGAGTTCGCAATTGACATCATTTTGCACTCCTTGCCTTCTTGTTATTATCATTTTCGAATGACATATCATATGAACAAGGAGGAAGTTACCCTCAGCAAGCTTCAAGGACTCTTGAAGACCGCGGAATCCGGTCTTAAGGGTAAGGCGGTTGTTACCTCTACTACTCCTACTCCAACATCTACCCCTGTTTTAGCTATTGGGCAAGGAAAAGGGAAGAAGAGGAAGCACCCTTCGAAGGGTACCAAGGGAAAGTCTCTTGAAGGCTCCTCATCAAAGACCAAGAGCGGTTCTGCCACTCCTTCTGCCATTCCCAAGGATGCTGAATGCTTTTATTGCCATGAAAAGGCACACTAGAAGCGAAACTGCCCTAAGTACTTGCAGGATCTAAAGGATGGGAAAGTGAAACCCACCCATGCAGGTATTTACACTATATTGTCTAATTACTCAACATATTCTAACTCTTGGGTGCTTGATACAGAATATGGTATTCACATATGTTCTGATTTGCAGGGCCTAAGAAGAAGTGAGGATGTGGAGCACGGAAAGATAAACTTAATCATGGGGAATAGGAAGGCTTCACCTGTTTCCAAGATTGGAGTTTATACTTTGTTGCTTAATAATGGGTTAAAATTAGATTTGAATAAATGTGTGTACTCGTCTGAAATGGCGAGGAATATTATTTCTTTTCATGCATTGTACAAACAAGGTTTTACCTTTTCGTTTGATAATGAATGTGGTGGTATTAATGCTTTCTTTAATAATGTGTTTTATTTTAAAACATTACCTTGTGATGGTGTGTATGAAACTGTGTCGATTGTAGACAACTTAGGATTTATTTGTTGTATATTTATTCTTCTACTAGCCTAGATAAGGCATCATTGTGGCATTGTCGTCTTGGACATGTAAACAAGAAACGCATAGGCCAACTCCAAAAGAGTGGAGTCTTGGAATCATTTGACCATAAATCGGATGATAATTGTGAATCTTGTCTACTTGGAAAGATGACAAAATCACCCTTCACTGGAACTTGTGAGAGGGGTGAAGGTTTGTTGGACCTAATACATACTGATGTATGTGGCCATTCAAAACCGCCACAAGGTATGCTAATCGGTATTATGTGACTTTTATTGATGATTTTAGTAGATATGGGTATGTCTACTTAATCAAACATAAGTCAGAAACCTTTGAAAGGTTTAAGGAATTCAAACAGGAAGTAGAAAATCAATTGGGCAGGAACATTAAGATGCTTCGATCCAATCGAGATGGTGAGTATCTTAGCACCGAGTTCGTTGACTATCTTAAGGAGTGTGGGATTGTCTCACAATTGACTCCTCCCAGGACACCACAGCTGAATGGTGTAGCTGAGAGGCGTAATTGAACTTTGTTGGACATGGTTCACTCTATGATGAGTCAAGTTTCGTTACCAATCTCTTTTTGGGGGTATGCCTTAGAGACTGCCGCCCATATCCTTAATCTAGTCCCTACAAAGAAGGTTACCAAAACACCTCATGAGATGTGGACTGGGAAGGTTCCCAATTTGGACCACATCAAAATTTGGGGTTGCGAAGCATTCGTGAGGCGTGAAACTCATGATAAGTTTCAACCCCAAAGTGAAAGGTGTATTTTCATCGGTTACCCACATAAATCCTTCGGTTACCTCTTCTACAGACCCAGTGAGAATGTGGTCTTTGTAGCACGAAGAGGGATCTTTCGCGAGAAAGAATTTATAAGCCAAGGAGACAGTGGGAGGCAGATTGATCTTGAAGAAATTCAAGAATCAATTGGTGAAGGAACCTCAGACACTAGCAATCAACCTGAGGAGGAAACTCCTGTTGATCCAGCTGACGAGTCTGTACCTCCGAGGCGTTCCACACGGGTTAGGAACACACCTTCGTTTTATTATAGTTTTCATATTACTATGGAAGGTGATACGTTTATTAGTGATAGTACACCGGTAAATTTGGATGAACCCAACAGTGTTAAGGAAGCCATGGCAGGCCCGGAGTCTGCTAAATGGAAGGAGGCTATGGACAGCATGATACAGTCCATGTATGACAATCAAGTTTGGAACTTGGTTGACAATATACCAGGCTGTAAAACAGTCGGGTGCAAATGGATCTTCAAGAAGAAGACCGACATGGAAGGAAAAGTGCATACTTATATGGCTTGACTGGTTGCGAAGGGTTTTACTCAAACTCAAGGTATTGATTATGATGAAACCTTCTCGCCGGTAGCAAAGATTAAGTCTATTAGGGTTATGTTAGCCATTGCAGCATCTCATGATTATGAAATATGGCAAATGGGTGTCAAAACCGCTTTCCTTAATGGAAAGTTGGCTGAGGATGTGTACATGAATCAGCCAGAGGGTTTTGTCAGTGCAGAGTACCCTAATAGAGTATGCAAGCTTGAGAAATCCATTTATGGATTAAAACAAGCATCTCGTAGCTGGAATCTTTGTTTTGATTAGAAGGTAAAAGATTTTGGCTACTCGAGAAGCGAAGATGAGTCTTGCGTGTATGTCAGAGCTAGTGGGAGTATAGTTAGCTTCTTGGTACTGTATGTGGATGACATACTACTTATAGGAAATGACATCCCAACCTTGCAGGAGGTTAAGTCCTGGCTTGGGAAGTGCTTTGCTATGAAGGACCTAGGGGAGGCTACCTATATCCTAGGGATAAGGATATTAAGAGAAAGGAGTAGAAGACTAATTGGACTTAGTCAGAGTATCTACTTGGATAAGGTGTTGAAAAGGTTCAACATGGAGAATTCCAAAAAAGGAGATTTACCGATCCAAAGCAATACCAAACTGAGTAAGACTCAGAGTCCGAGTACAGAGGCAGAGATAGCTGAGATGAGCCAATTACCGTATGCTTCCGCAGTTGGCTCGATCATGTATGCTATGACTTGTACCCGTCCTGATGTGGCATTTTCTTTGAGCATGGTCAGCAGGTATCAAGGGAACCCTGGCAAGGCTCATTGGACCGCGGTAAAGAACATTCTCAAGTACCTGCGGAGGACTAAGGATTGGGTCATTACCCTTGGTGGCAGTGATGATTTGAGAGTATTAGGGTATAGTGATGCTGGTTTTCAGACTGATAGGGATAATTTCCGCTCTCAGTCGGGCTGGATCTTTACCTGAAATGGAGGGGCAATTTCTTGGAAGAGTTCCAAGCAGGAGACGGTGGCTGATTCGACTTGTGAATTAGAGTATATAGCAGCGAGTGAAGCAGCAAAGGAGGTGATATGGCTAAAGAACTTCATCGGAGACCTTGGAGTTGTACCAGCTATTAAGGAACCTATAGAGATTTTCTGTGACAACAATGGTGCGGTTATCTTAGCCAAGGAACCAAGAGATCATGGCAGATCCGGACACATTGATAGAAAATATCACTTCATAAGACACAAGATTGAAGAAGGACTCCTTGTGACAAGGAGGATATCGTCGGATGAGAATCCTGCAGATCCCCTTACGAAGGGACTGACGAGGGTTAAGCATTTTCAGCATGCAAGACGCATCGGACTGAGGGACGATATTAGTTTTACAGATTAGATAGTTTTCCTAAAACTTGTAAAATGTAATCGACGTTTGATGATGAATAAAATTTGTGATTTATTTATGAGTAAAGTGTTACTATCATTGTCAATTATTTACTATTGTTTTAGTTTTGCATGTTTTGACTTCCAGAATAATAAATTTATTCAAACCTCCACAATCGATCATACGTCGGAAGTAGGTATGAATCAAGATTGTCATGAATTGGGTTTGTAGGTGCCTTAAAGGTGTTTAGACATGGCAATGGTTGCTGCAACATTCATGAGTACTCATAAGTTATGAGTATTGGTATAAACCCACGCTCACTTGTATCACTTCATGGAATTTATCTCGAGTGATCGTGAGACGATAACATCATATAAATCTTTAAACCTAGAGATATGAGTTGTTACCTATGAGTTGGTTGTGCATTGATTGCACGTAAACGCATCAGTAACTTGATGTTATAAAACGTGCCTTTGTGTACAATTCAATAAGTAGTAGAACAAGCATATTAGACGAAGTTTATCTATTCCTTCTAGAAATAGAAGCGATATCTGGGCCCCTCGATGATTTTGTGTTGACCCATGTACCAGGCCTGGTCAGAACTAAACCGATGTGTTCAGTGAAGTTCTTCGTCAAACAAATTGGAAAATCGAGAAACAACTGCTAGACAATAAGCAAGACATAGTTCCATGTGTTTGTCCGGCTGATATCATGAGAATAGAGGATTATGTGATCACTTATCTAAAATGGCGCTTAATAGTTCGACAGAGTCTTCATAGTTCGAGGGAGTTTTCGAGAGCTACGATTGCTGGTTGGTTCCTGAAGTTATAGGCAAATATAGTTATTAGACTTATCCAAGTGGGAGTCTGTTGGATAAGGTGTCTAAGTCCATAACTTATTTGGTTCATACTTGACCCGACCGGCATGGTCCATTTGGGTTGCATCTCATCCAAACTATTATGGATAATTTTATGAGAGTTATACACATATGTTTATTAATATATTATGAGTTATAATATATTAATATGAAGTTACGTTATTTAATTAGTTTTAGTCTTAAATTAATTATGAATTAATTTAGAGATTAAAAGGAAGACTAATTAGATTATGTGCTATTTGTTTTATATAGTGTGGGCTAATACTCATTTGTTAATGGGCTAGGCTTATGTGGAGGTCCATGGATGATCCATGGAGCTTTTAACCCATGGATCCTTGGAAAGGAAAAGACATGGGTTATTAGGGTTTCACCCTAACCATGCACACTATATAAGCATGCTTATGAAGCATGAAATGGAGCCGAAGAGAAAACTAGTGAACTAGTGTGTGTGTACATGTGTGTGGCCGATTTTATACAAGGAGTATACTCTCTCAAAGTTTTCCAAGAGTTTGTGGTGTTTGTGATTCCATTTGAGGCATTCATACTATTGGTGCTTGGCCCTCAAACTCCTTACAACCAAACTCACCAAAAGGTATGTAATCTCTTCTAACTCTTTTATGTTGAAATGTTCCCCATGCCATGTTAGATAGGTTATAAACCTTGGAAAATTATTATTTTGCATGTATTTAGACAAACATAGATCCAAGGTTTATTAGGGTTGCATGCACACTTAGGAAGTGTTAGATTGCTCAAAACCCAACACTCTTGACTCCAGCACCTATTCTATGGAATAGGATGAAGGGTCTTTCTAGGGAATCTACGAAGTATGCTTCGGATGGTTATTGTCTTCTGGAGTATATTGCAGTGTCTTTCTCTTCGGTTTCCATATGACTAAGAGGGGTCGATCAACAATGCGCGCTACCCTTCTCTTGGGTACTTCGAAAGGTTTTAGATAAGAGGGACGACTGACGGATCGCATTAGGTTTGATTATTTGTATTATGTTTAGGTTCGGAAGAACCTTTATTTGCCGACATGGCTACGGAGAAAGTTCTTTTTACACAGCACTAGGGATGTACACATGGTTGCACTACATCAAACCATGATCGATAGAGTCGTCAAAGTTGGCATACCTCGACATGATATAGAATGAGGATCGATAGAGTCATGTGCCGAACATGCACACAAGTTCTAGGCGTCTTAGGTTTCGTCTTGTTTATCACTGTCGCGGATACTTGGACCGATATAGTCGATGCGGAACTATAGAGAGTCCTAAGTGTTTCTGAGTAGAGTACCTTTTCATGAATGGATTCTCACGAGGCATTTCTATAATCGCCTAACATATACTATTCATGTATAATTAAGGTGGGGAGGACTGTTGACTTAGCGACTCCGCCCTAAATCCACAACCAAACGAGGAACAGGAAATGAGGCGGCATTCACTCACTCTAGGTCTATCCGTCTTAACTATACATGGTCGTAACGTATATGTTTAGCCATTATAGTTTTACCTGATGAATTTTAAATTTTATAACAGTGCTGCGACTTTCGCCTTAATGGGGAAGTAATTACACTTAGTATTAGCCTTTTTATGTTCTTGGTTAGTTATCTGAGATTGAGAGACGTACCAAAAATCTACCGGGTTCCTTGATGCTTCTCCCTAAGAATTATAGTTAGACTCCTCCTGTGTCCTTGTCTTTTCCTTCAGTTGGCCGGTCCTTCTTGAAGTGTCCAATCTCACCACATAGACGACAAACTGGATTGGCCGCCAAATTGGTGGTTGATGTTATGAACTCAACCGGGGTTCTGCAGACGCGAGTAGTATGCCCCAACATGTGTCACCTAGCACAATAGAGTTCCCGACATATACCATGATGATGGTAGCTACACTTGCTGCAGTGGGGAAGGCTTCCTAAGTATGGTCTTGTAGGTGTTGGGATGGAAGGGTTGGCAGGGGTGTTGACTGCCTCAGCTCGTTGCCCTTCGGAAGGTCCTTGAGCTGAGGTACTTCCCTCCTCGATTTTGATCTTTCTATTCAGTGGATTTGAGCGAGGTTCTTGGGTGGCTGGGTATACAGAGTTTTGTTGCTGCTGTCCATCATTAGGATCGGAATTTCTGATAGGGCTCTTGCTAACACTGGCATTGTTAGCATTCAGGTGAGCCATGACGGCTACTACGTCTGCTGAGACTGCAACTTGGAGCGCAGCTTCATGGAATAGGAGAGTAGGTTTCTTGCTTGCGGGCTGGTTACGCTTCTTCGGAGGCATGGTTTTCCTACACGGAAAAGAACTCAAGCGAATGAGAGATGATGGTTAACCCTGGACATATTTGTCCTAACTGTATTAGGCATAAATTTTTCCCGTGCCTCGGATAATAGTCGTCAGAGTATTGACCTACATCCCTATGATGTAGTCCTGGTGTACAAGGTAGGAGTATGAGTATCGGAAAAGGCCATATGATGTGAGTCGTTCCTACTAAGTCACTTTATATTGGGAAGCTTTCACTCTCTGGCTTGGAGAGATCTGAGAACGGTTCGGAACGAATACTGCGGAAAGAAAGGCTCATGAAGACTTATGGCTAAACAACCTCAACAGAGGTGTGGGGATCCGCTCTAAACGTGCTATTGGCAACGGGAAAAAGGAGATTTACCTAACACATAGCGTGAGTAGTGTAACCACTAACCCACTAAATTGTATTATTTTATGGGTGTATTAGCGTGACGAACACAAGGTAAAGACACTTCTCGGGTTCCATTACTGGTTCCCTCTATCTACCTCGTATCCCTGACCGGGACCGACGATAGTTTCCTTCGGGTAGTTACCTAGGGTTCTCTCCTCATATGGACTTATTGAATTTCTACTCCGCCTTACTTCCGAATCCTACTCCAGGTGTCACCACTTCATGATAGACGACTGGGGATCTCGGAAGCTTAGGCGAATTTCTTCACCGGTGTCACTAAAAGATATAGGCACTTGGTGAATTCAATAGTCTCGACCTAGTTCATTTATTTCTGAACCGGAAATCTTCTCAATGAACTTCTTCGGGGTCGTAATCAACTCTTCCAACGAGCACTAAGGTGGATAGGGTTTTCTACAGGGTTCGTGCGAGAATGGAAATGTCTAAAGAATCCTAAAAGATTATTAACATTTCACTGTGTGATCCATATCGTGTCCTGCTACAATTACACAGGGTATACAAATCATATATAGCTTAGATCCGATAGGCCTTCGAATATGTGATACTACTTTATATCCACATCCAAACAAGGAAAAGGAAATAGGGCGAAACCACACATTCTTAGCCTATGGGATCCTTATTATATATAACCTTGGGAGTATACTCTCTGTAATTGTAGGTATATCAATAAGGATCTTTTTAGCTCTTCACACAAGGTAAGTTATGGATCCTAAAATACCCCTATGGTATTTTAATTCTTATTTGATTTTTATCTTCTGATTAAGATTCTGGGATTAGTGTGAGTCTTTTAGTATTCCAAAATACTCCTATAGTATTTTAACTTTATGTTTGGCTCTAGCACTCCTAGTTTGTATGTTTCAAACCTACTGCAACATCACTATCACTCCCAAGCACATGTTCATTGAATCTCCAATAAATGTAGTTGATCAGGTTACATTTATTCCAGCTTATGATTACATAACTTCCCAGGTTTGATGGCGATGCTCAACATCCGAAGACTTTTATTATTGTTCTTCTTGTGATACTTGTGTTCGAGTGTTTAGATTTTGGATGTTCTTATACTTTGGTAAAATATGGTTATATTTTAAAGTATAATTCTTGGTCAGAGTGTTTTATCCCCATGTATTTATAGGTTGTATATCTTTTATTAATTGATATACTTAACTCACTATAAACAATGGTCTGATACCAATCTGTCACACCCCAAAACCGGAACGGCGGAAACGTTCTGGGGTGGATGACATCATGTCAAGTATCACAACATATGCAGTATAGTAATCAAAGTACAAAAACCATTGCATTAATAGTAATAGTTTTACATGGTTTACATTACATAACAACATCAAGTAATACAAGTAATAATATAGGTGCAACTTGGTACTAAACTGTCTTCATCAAAAGCTTCGGGGATGTACCTATCTATTGCTGACCTGAGAATACAAGTTATTTGAAAAGCGAGTATCAGCATTTTTACAAATGCTGGTGAGTTCATAAGTATTTAGTGTCGTTTTATACAAAAAAAACTTTATATAAGTAGTAGTTTTCAAGTATACAGTGAAATAGAGTCTTTTCAAGAAAATCCTATATTTTCTGATTAAAAAGCAGTCTTCTACCAAGACTGGTCAGAGTTATGTGGTAAAAAGTAGTTTTCCCTTAAACAATTTCATTACCAAAATACGGGATTTGTTTTTTAAGAAAGTCAGAGAATATCAGGGAAAATAACATATGCCTCAGCAGTGAGGACTGCTGACTAAGGCAAAAGAATCATAGACTCCAGGAGGGTATCGAATGAACAGTATGCCTGGCTCATTCTAACAAAAGGAGACACAGACCCCATACAGTATCAAATGAAAGATACAGCTAGTAAGGTCTAAAACAGAGAATACAGACCCCAGACAACATCAAACGAAAGATACAGCTAGCAAGGTCTAAAACACAGAATACAAACCCCAGACAGTATCAAATGAAAGATACAGCTAGTAAGGTTCAATACATTGAACACAGTGTATACAGTGAAATACTGTGTATAAAACCCGTTACCTTAAAGCCATGAATTATAAGGTAACCCCGATATACTCGTAACCATACTGATTGACACTAGAGAATCTTGACGCCCTGCATGCGTCGGTATAATTATGACATTTATCACCCCTTGGCTTGGTAGGCCGTGGACTGTAGCTAGCAGTCAGGGTGTGGGGGTGTCAATCCCGTATAGATCTATACACACAATGTCTGCCCTCCCTACAAGAGACTCTGGTTACCAACTCGACAACGGAGAAGGCCGTGTACTAAGGATCTATCTCGTATAGTGAGATCTAATGTAAAAATAGTGAACTAGTGATAGAGACTCACAACTGAACTGGCTAATGTAAACCCATATAACCATACTTATATACATAATACATAATTAATGGTCAAACGACTTTCAGACGGACATCCGATCCCACCAGACCACATCTTAATGAAGAAAAGGAAATAGGCGAACAAGCCTTCCTAAGTCCTTCAACCATTATTTAGATGCATCTATACAAGCACATGCATACATCTAACTGTGTGGAACTGTTATCAAGTATAAGCGTATCACGAAGTGGAGACATTCTCAAGTATAAGTGGATCACGAAGTGGAGGCGTTCTCAAGTATAAGTGTATCATGAAGTGGAGGCGTTCTCAAGTATAAGTGGATCACAAAGTGGTGGCGTTCTCAAGTATAAGTGTATCACGAAGTGGAAGCGTTCTCATGTATAAGTGTATCACGAAGGAGAGGTATTAACTAAACAAAAGTGAAGAAGTAGTATCTTAACCAAGTAGAAGTATAAAAACATAGACGAAAACTATGGAAAAACCTTTATATATTAAGAAAATCACGACTTGGTATTCCTTTGTAAATTGAGTTTGAAAACCTTTAAAAATCCTTTCAAAACCTTTCATAGACAATTTAAATGAACTTTGATTAAACAATATAAGTAAAAGTTGAACAACTAACTACGTTTTTAGAAAACCATTACAATGTCATTCTCGGTAAAACAGTTAACAGTGTGGTAAATCTTGTGCATACGGGTTATCAATCACATGTGATTGATATGATAACTGGCATGTTTAACTTGTATTCCCCCCTATAAAACATGTAAAAACATTTAAAAGGTTCACTTAGGGGTATGAACTCACCTGATGTAAGTGGATCCGATGAAGTTGCCGGTTGGGTGCTCGGTGTCAAGTAAAGACTTGAACACACTTAGTGACCTATTAACATATGATAACATATGTTTACATCTAATTAGTACATATAATACCAATTAAACAAGTACACACATCCTAAAGTGTGGAAAACGCTTTGATAAAGTGCTAGGGATGTCCCAGGTAACATTTAAGGGCTTGAATGGCTTAGGAATGGAGTTTACTCTCCAAGAGTAAACTCTATAAATAGAGTTCACGGGCCAGGGACAACTCCCCATGGGTTTACGGGCATAAATTCATGGTGAGGGTGTTCTAGGATGCTTAAAGGCCTTATATCAATTGTAGATTTATGCTAGGTCCAAATACAAAGTGTATGAGTGGGTTTAAGGCACCTAAATGGACCAAATGGGAGTTTATGGCCCTAAACAAGGGAGTTTACAGCTGTAAGCTCCCTAGGACATATTCCTTGGGTGTTTTAAGGGCTTAAATGATAGAGGGTAAATTCCTAAGCATTTTTCCAAGTCAAATGGGGAGTTTAGGGCACCATATAACCCCTTTATAGGAGTTTACGGCCCAGGCACCCTTTCATGAGGGGTTTACGGCCGTGAACTCCTTATGGAGTTGTTTTAATCGAGTTTAAGACCCCTAACTTGTTAGTGGCTGATTCAAGAATTCAATCTAAGGCTATTGGTGTGTTTAAATGGCTTTTAAACACTCAAACATGAGTTTACTCCCCATGAAGAGGAGTTTATGGCCCAAGCATTTTCTTGGGTAGTAAACTAATGTTTACTCCCCAAAATGCTAGTTCAAGGTGTTCTAAGTCCGATTCCATAAGCCTACAAGCCATATCTAACCCTTAGGAACAATTTGGAGGGGTTTTGGGGCTTAAAAACCCCATTAAATGGTGTTCACAGTCCAAGAGTGTTCTTGGGCTATAAACACATGATTTTGTCCCTATTTTATGTTTTAAACACGAATTTTCATGCTAGATAGGCTATATAATGAGTTATGATAGTTTACCTACTCGTTTGGGGCTCGAAACGGACGATTTTTGGCTCGAAAATAAGTTGTAGAGAGAGAGTATAGAGAGAGGGTGAAAAGGTCAAAATGAAGTTTACTCTCCTTTATATAGGGGTTGGAGTTGGGGCTCAATGGAAATCTACCCGATACTGCCGTTAAACGGGGCTTTTGGTCGCACCCGATTTAGTGGTCGTAATAAAATTAACTTTTTCCAATTTATATGGAATTGGACTTTAGGCGCTTTTCTTTATCTTATTATGACGAATAACGACATAAGAATATAAATAAATAAAACATTTATTTATTGACGACCTTTTATTAACGGAATTTTTATAAAGTGGAATATTCCGTCAACGGAAATGGGGTAATGTAACGGAATGAACTTTGGGTTGTCACAATTAGGGCGTGCCATTCTGTAGCTGATTCGTAGCCATTTCGTAGCTAATTAGCTACATAAATTCCGTAGCTATTCCATAGCTAATTAGCTACGTAAATTTTCTGTGACTATTTTCCTTAGGAAAACACCCTTTTTTTCTAGTAGTGAGGGGAATTACTTTTGGCCAACAAATAACGGGCTCTTTTATGTATGATGACTTTTAAATTAGTTAAACGCCCTAATGAATTAACTATGTACATGCCATTTGGGTTCATAGTATAACAAAAACCATAGAAATAATTGTTTCTCACCTTCATATTCCCAATGATACTATACATCTACAACAACTAACTCAATGATACAACATCACTTCGGTGTCTGTTTCCAATTCAAGAGAAGCCAGTAATGGAGAACCAGTCCACTAAATTACAACATTTAATTCAAGAGAAGCCAGTAATGCAGAACCGTTCCACCAAATTACAACATTTAACGGCCTCTTAATTGTATAGTGTGTGTAACGCAATACTCATGAACACCAAGCTTATGGGACCAAAATGTATAGAAATCCATGGCTAAAAGGATCTATGTAAGATTTCATCAATATCAGAGCTTTTTACCTCAATGTAGTGCAAAGTGATGGTGTGCTTGTGGATCTAGTTTGTCTTAGAGCTCTCAAGATAATTCCACTTCCTTCTTCCTCCATCAAGATCACCAAAATACACACTCAAGGTCAAAAATGCTCACACAAGAGATTAGAGTTAGCTAGGGTCAAAAATGGGGATGGAGGTTGATAAATGAAGGGGGTCTTATGAGTCAAGGATGGTTAAACAGGGGAAAAACCTAAAAATTAGGGTTTGAGTCTTCAATATGTATGTCCAGCGTACATAAATTTTGCCCTATCTATGCATGCAACTCGTGTTTTCTCAATTAAGTGCCAAGGGATCATTTTGTACACAATTAACATAATAAGGGTCAAACATAAAATTACCTAAATAATAGAGTGTTAGAGTGTAGGAAAATGGATTTTTAATGGTGTATTTCCACACCACGGGTCTTTACAAAATAATATGTCAATACCAAATACATCAATAAGCTTGAAGATCTCATTACGGTCAGTCTTAAACTCGCCTTAATTGTTTATGACCTTGTTGATGTTACACCATACTCCATTTGATGATTTCCTAGCAACATATGAAATGGGTTTCTTTATGAGATTTTGAATACTATGATGAAATCTCTCCATAGATTATCTGTAACATCCCCATTTTCACGGCCAGAAAAGACTGATTTTTTTTATGCTTTATAAAAATCAAAGTACATCTTTTAATAAAAATGTTGCAGAATTTGTTCTCAGTAAAACATGATAAATACGTTATCAAGGCATTTCCAAAGAAAAATATTTTTATTCATTTTAAAACATTTGGGATGTCATCGTTAATACAGAAACATGAGCAAAAACAGAAGTTAAATTCATTATCACTAGTGATTTGTATCTTCTTAATCTCTCAGTGTAATGTGACTTTATATCAATACATGTGATTAAAATAAACTGAGTGGGCCAGGTTAGGAAACCTGGTGAGTACTTAGGGTTTTCAAACCACAATAATATAATTATTATGTTTAATCATCAAACAGTTAACCCAGTTACCCATTCTCATTATCTTCTTTACTCTTAAAGATCTACCCTAAGAATCAGCTATTCCTCGTTCATTTATTCCAAAGGATTATCGTAAGGAATTGGCACGAAGTCCATCGTCACCGGGTTTAGGCACTAAGTATGCATAGTTGCTAGGGTTTATACAACAGGCACTAAGTCTGCATAGTTGCCAGGGTTTAGGTACTCAGTCTGTATAGTCACCAGGATTTAGGCATCAAGTTTGTATTATCGCCAAGGTTTAGGCACTAAGTCTGCATAGTCGCCAAGGTTTAGAGTACACCGGGTGAACACATTGTTCACAACGCCTACATGTTACGAGCCTGCTAGTGTTCCACTGGACTGTCTAGAATAATCTGTGGTTGTCATCCATACTCTGCTAGATGATGGGTCCATCATTTGGGTAAAAGGCTTCTCTCATTGTTCACCTCTCACCCTTATCTCATGGTTTATATCACCTCTCATCTCATCATCCAACTCATATTTCATCTAACCATGTTTTACCCAACATATTATGTAGATATAAATACATATTCAGTTTAAATCATATAAAACTTGTATAAAATTGTTCATCCAGCATAGATAGCAACTATACAACTAATATGCACACATAACACGTAGTTTATATAAAATACTTCATATCTATGTGTAAGATGAAAGGGACCATACACTCACAGCACGTAATTTATATTAAATACTTCATATCTATGTGTAAGATGAAAGGGACCATGCACTCACTTGAAAAGGTGGTGATTCCGAACTCGGACAGCGCTTCGTTACTCTTAAAACAATTTCCTTCAAAAAAACAGCGGGTTTTTATTAAAAAACCGAGCTTCGCTGGAGCAGCGTTTCCGAGCCGAAAGCTTTTGTTTTCGGAGCTGTCGGGCGCTCTGGGGCTTCCTTCTCATTCTAGGGAGGTTCCCTAGACTTGGGAGGGGTTTAGGGAGGCTATAGATAAGTTAGACAGAGAAAAAGTGGGTGAAAGGTGTGAGAAATATGAAGGATTTACCCTTTATTTATAGGGGTTTTATCGTACAGTAGTCTCTAAGTTTCATCCGTATTTTCCGCATACGAGCTCCATATTCTACGTTCTTTATATCCACGCGTTAGTATTTACAAGTACTACAACTTTCATTTAGACCTCATCGGCTAACTGTAGCACCAGGTTCTTGGTACATAAAAATTCATCTTAGTGTTTTTTCATTTTTAGCCTTGGACTCGGCGAGTTGTAGGTCCGACTCACCGAGTAGGGACGCGATCCCGAATACGTTTAAGTTGTCGACTCGGCGAGTCCATATTCTAGACTCGGCGAGTCCCCGCTGTTTGATGAAACCCTAAATTTCAAGGGTTTGCACCCTATTTAAACCGTCTTATCCGCCCCTAAGCTCACCCTCTTCACCCTCAGAGCTCCCAACATCGTTTATACCCCTATTCCTTGTGAGATTGAAGTGTTTTGGTGTGTTCTTGAAGATTTTGAGGAGAAAGAAGAGTAGATCAAGAAGAGGAGAAGGAGTGTCATCTCAGCATTTTCCTTGAGGTATAACTCGTTTCCCCTCTGTTTTCATGCTTGTAGTCTCTATTAGCTACATGAAAGTCCTTCTTGAGCCATTCCCCAAGCTTGTTTCTGCATTGTGGGTTGTAATAAGTTGTTAGGCATGATTGAGTCCCTGGAGCTTGGATCTACTGGCTTTATGGAGTCATATTTCACCCTTTACGTGTAATTCATGCCCTAGAAACCCAGATCTGTGAATGGCATGAGCTGGATTCAAGAAAAATCAAGTGTATAGTAATTGCATGTGGTCAACTCGGCAAGTCGTCCATCGGACTCGGCGAGTCGAGTCGCGAGTCCCCGAGTTTTCCCCCTTTTCATGTTAGCGGGTTGGAGTAGTGAGTCATAGGGTGTGACTCGGTGGGTTGGAAGCCAGACTCACTCATATAGTAACTCGGCGAGTTCAAGGCAATCTTGTTGCCTTAAGAACGGACTCGGCAAGTTGTTCATACAACTCGGCGAGTCTAAGCATAGAGTGTTCTTTAGATGAAGACGAACTCGACGACTTGTTCATACAACTCGGCGAGTAGAAGGAAGGACGATTGGTCATCAGCTTAGAAGGAAAACTCGTCGGGTCAATTCCAAACTCGGAGAGTAGAGATAGGATAGTGGTCAAACAAAGGGATGAGGACTCGGCGAGTTGACAAGCCAACTCAACAAGTTGGGTCAACTGGAAGTTGACTTTGACTTGACTCATGGTTTGATTAAGGGTAAATGGTCAGTTTACCATGAGGTCAGATAGCAATATTTGACTATTTGTTTGGTGGGAATTGCAGCCGGAGGATTTCCAGAGCAACAGCAGACAGACCATTCCCACACAGATCAGCAAGTACGAGGTGAGTTACCATCCAGTAGCGGTGGGTCTAAGGCCACAATGCCGGCCCACCAGTAAGAGATGTATGATTAGATTATTGTCTCTGTGACATTCATCTAGGGTTGCTACTACCTGTATTATGTTTATGTGTTAGTATGATATGATGCTATGTGCTAGTGGTAGTAGGGGAGATAGTCCCCCAGAATACCGGTCGATAGGGCTGAAGGGGCGGTCGTGTCCATCCATGCTAGATAGACTATGTGATATATGTATTATGTGGTAGAAGTAGGGGGTGAAATAGTCCCCAGTATCCGGTCGAGAGGACCGAAGGGGAGGCCAGCTCCCAGATATGCTAGTTAGTATCCGGTCGAGAGGACCGAAGGGGAGACCAGCACCTAGATATGCTAGTTAGTATCTGGTCGAGAGAACCGAAGGGGAGGCCAGCTCCCAGATACACTAGTTTGTATCCGGTCGAGAGGACCGAAGGGGTCGGTCAGGCACCCATATATGCCTGACAATATATGTATGTTATTGATTGTATGGTATATGGCCCATCACACACATGCTCCGTATTTCGCACTATGAGATCTTCCTGGGGATTTGTACTCTGACATTATTATGTTTTATGAAAATGTTTTTACATACATGCGATATCTTTAAAGAATTTTACGATCAGTAAACGTTTTATTTCGAATGTTTTGCTAAGTATATGTTTTCGAAAATGAAATTTTTTGGCTCGTATTTTTGGGATGTTACAAGTTGGTATCAGAGCCCTGGTTTGAGGGATTCGGACACACCTTTGGGGGTGTTTGAACTCAATTCGAGGGATTAAAAGATTTTGGAAAAAGAAAATGTTTTCTAAAAGGCTAAGTAAAGGGTTTTAAGAAAGAACAAAGTGTGTGATGTGCGCGACCGGCCAAGCTCAAGTAAGTATTCCCCAAAGTACCCATACAAGCTTATATTATGCTTATCAGTTTTAGTAGAACAGCATGCTAGAATAGGACTAAGGATCTAGGAGTGATGCCTTATGTGCCTGCATTATGTGCTTCAGTGTATGAAAAGTTGCATGCTAGAATTGAGTGGACAGCAATAGGATAGCCTGTTTACGTTATGCCTGATAGTACAAGTTATCACTGTATGCTAGTTCAGTTTTTCTCTACGAGGATATGGTTGCTTAAGATTGTTTCCTTTTGTCCAAATGTTGTTTGCTTTGTGCTATGTGGGTTTTGAGTGATGGGAGTTAGGTGTTAGGTGAATACGTTAAGGTCACATGTGATCAGGGTTGAATAATCTCAGAGTGTTGGATTTAACCCTATTGTGTAGCTCTTGTTTGAGTCCTAACCGTGGTAGGGATGAATCCCTTACTTGAAGGATTATCCGAGCATCGTCGCATGTGATTGTATTCAGGTAATAGCTAATTGGCATCACAAAGAGACCTTCAACAACTGAGGACTGGGTTGGGTGGAGTCAGAGGTTTCCTAGCGAAAGCCTAGGATAAGAGTAGCAGTGATTAGCGGTAGTGAAAGGGTCCTGGCGGACTCAAGGCCATACTTGGAGAAGGTATGGATAGATCTGGAAGGTAGTATGGGCCCATATTACTGAAAGCAGAGGATCCGTACCCGAACCGAGGAAGGCCAAGATAAGACCAGGGAACTTGTAGTAGGAGTGATCCCTCTAGAGGTGTCAGTATCGCTAACATTTGTTATTTCTTTTGTATTTCAGAATGGTGGTACTACGCCCGAGGCTAGCAGTTGGCAGTACAGGAGAGGGATCAGGTTCGGGATCAGCTTCCGAGCCAGTAGATGAGGGGCTACACGAGTTCATCGCGTCAGAGATCACCAGAGGCATCCTTGAGTCGACCCCCATTATCTTCGGGTCGATCAAGGAAGGGATATTGGACATGATGGAGGATCGCCTCAGGGCATTCAGGAGCGACATGGCATCTGGCCAGTCAGGACCCCGCACACTATCCTTCAAGGACTTTCGAGGAAGTGGTGTGCCGGATTTTCACGGGGCAAAGGACCCCATAGCTGCTAGACGATGGATTGCATACATTGAGTCTGCATAGTTGACTAGCTCCTGCCCTGATGGGTCGAAGGTAAGATATGCAGCAGGATGTTTGAGGGATCGAGCCAGGGATTAGTGGGAGTCTGTTGGTGACTCGTTGGGAGCCTCGGCTGTCGAGGCTATGACCTGGTCGGACTTCGTGACCAGGTTCGGGGCAGAGTTTGCACCGGCTGCCAGGCTTCAGCAGCTGGCCAAGGAGTTCGTAGATATGAGATAGACGACGGAGACTGTGGTGAAGATCACCGCCAAGTTCCAGGAGAGGGAGTTGCTAGTGCCCCAGTACGCGGGTGACGAGGATATAAGGAGGACCCGCTATCATGACATGCTACGAGCTGATATTCGGGAGCATGCGAGTTTTTCAGCTTGCCCTACCCTGGACTCTATGATTTCCAGGGCAAGGGAGAGGGAGATAGATTTGGAGGACATTCGGAAGAGGAAGGCGGAGGAGGGGCATGTTATGGGGGCTTCGGGGAAGAAGCGTAAGGGATCAGATGCGGGGCCGAATGGCCAACAGGGGCGGGGGCAGGAAATGAGGCAAGACGCACGAGGGAGCGTGCTAGTTGGGATCGTCAGGCTACTACAAGTGCAGCAAGTTAGGGAACTTCAGAAGGGATTGCACCACCCATGCACTGTGATTCAGAAGGGGCTACAAGAAGGCCAATTGCCCCTAGTTGACAGCATCAGCGCCGGTTAGGGTGTCGGCTCCAGCTACCCTGCGGATTACAGTGGCCGACAGGGTAAGGAAGAGGCTCCAATAGTGAGCAGCTGGGCATTTCAGCTGACGACAGAGGAGGCACGCGCCGCACCTGATGTGGTGACGGGTATGATTCTCTCCCTCTACTTTATTTTGTGATGTTATGATATTGATATGTGCTCTGTGTATATGCTTTAGGATCGTTCCATGTAAACGGTATTCCTGTTCAGGTGTTGTTTGACTCGGGTGCCACCCGATCATTTGTTTCCCTTACGCTTAGCAAGAGGTTTACTGAGTCTTCGGGTATGTTGGATTGCCCTTTAGAGGTAGAGATTGCCGATGATCGATTGGTGCGAGCGTCAGCAGTATTCAGGGATTGTGTCCTAAGGTTATTTGAGGAGTGCTACTTGGTGGATTTGGTTCCTATCCCTTTGTGGGGGAACAACGTGATTATAGGCATGGATTGGTTGAGCCCTAATGGGGCGGTGATAGATTGCACACAACAGCTAGTGCGGATCTGGACCCCGAGTGGAAGAGAATTAGTGATCCACGGCAAAAGGCCGCAGCGTGGACCTACATTATGTTCAGCAACGAGAGCTAGGCGCTACCTTCAGCAGGGTTGCGCGGGATATGTCATGTATGTTTTGGATACCCAGGAGACGGGTAAGGCGACGGTGAGCGAGGTTCCAGTGGTGCGAGACTACACTGATGTGTTCCCCGAGGAGCTTCCTGGGATACCTCCGGAGCGTCAGGTAGAGTTCAGGATCGACCTAGTTCCTGGTGTTGCTCCGATAGCCAAGGCACCCTATCGTTTGGCTCCTCCCGAGATGCAGGAGTTGTCTACGCAGCTACAGGAGATGCTAGACAAGGGATTTATTTGACCGAGCAGTTCACCCTGGGGAGCCCCAATCCTGTTTGTGAAGAAGAAGGATGGGTTGCATCGGATGTGCATATATTACCGGGAGTTATATAAGGTGACAGTGAAGAATTGTTACCCACTCCCGAGGATTGATGAGCTCTTTGACCAGTCACAAGGAGCATCTTGGTTCTCCAAGATTGATTTGCGTTCAGGTTATCATCGTATGTGGGTCAGAGAGGAGGATGTACAGAAGACCGTGTTTCGGACATGCTATAGCCATTATGAGTTCGTGGTGATGCCGTTTGGGCTCACCAATGCTCCTGCCGTGTTCATGGACCTCATGAACTGCGTGTGTAGACCAATGCTGGATCGGTCAGTGATAGTTTTCATTGATGACATCTTGGTTTATTCCAAGATGTAGGAGGAGCACGAGGAGCATTTGAGAGAGGTTTTGGAAACCTTGAGGAGGGAGAGCTTGTACGCCAAGTTCTCCAAATGTGAGTTTTGGTTGCACAAGGTGCAGTTTCTTGGGCACCTCGTCAACCAGAACGAGATTTCAGTAGACCCGGCCAAGGTGGAGGCCTTGATGAGATGGGAGGTCCCGAAGTCTCCATCCGAGATTCGGAGTTTCCTAGGATTAGCAGGCTATTATCGGAGATTCATTCAGGATTTCTCCAAGATAGTCGTAACCCTGACACGGTTAACTAGGAAGGTCGTGGTCTTCTGGTGGGGGCCTAAGCAGCAGGCAGCGTTCAAGATTCTGAGACAAAGATTGTACGAGGCGCCAATCTTAGCCCTGCCCGAGGGCGTAGAGGATTTTGTGGTATATTGTGATGCGTCCATCTCGGGTTCAGGTGCGGTATTGATGCAGAGGGGTCATGTCATTGCTTATGCCTCGAGGTAGCTGAAGACTTACGAGGAGAACTACCCGACACATGATTTAGAGTTGGGGGCGGTGGTCTTCACCCTCAAGATATGGCGGGATTACCTCTACGGGGTTCGATGTACCATTTTCACGGACCACAAGAGTTTTAGGTACCTCATGGATCAGCCGAATATGAACATGAGGCAGCGTCGGTGGTTGGATGTGGTGAAGGATTACGATTGCGAGATCCTTTACCACCCGAGGAAGGCCAACGTGGTGGCCAACGCGCTTAGCCGTAAGGCGGCACCAGTCAGGGGTGTGTGTATGAGGATGACGGTGGTGACCCCACTGTTAAAGCAGATTCGGGAAGCTCAGCAGGAGGCTATGAAGGAGGAACATCGGAAGAGCGAGCGAATAGTAGGTCAGAATAACTCTTTTGATTATGATAGCCGAGGATTATTGACACTGCACCGTAGGGTGTAGGTGCCGTATCTCGGAGGCGTGCACCAGATCTTGATGGAGGAGGCGCACAAATCCCGATTCTCTATTCATCCTGGGGCGACGAAGATGTATCGGGATCTTCACCTAGACTATTGGTGGCCCTGCATGAAGCGGGATGAGGCGTGGTACGTCGAGCGTTGTTTGACTTGCAGGAAGGTCAAGGCCGAGCATCAGAGACCGCACGACAAGATGTAGTCGTTGGATATCCCGTTGTGGAAATGGGAGGATATTACGATGGATTTTATCACCAAGCTTCCCAGGACGGCGCGAGGAGTAGATTCGATTTCGGTCATCGTGGATCGGTTGACCAAGAGCGCCTATTTTATTCCAATTCAGGAGAGTATCTCCGCCGAAAAGTTGGCCGATATCTATATCAGGGAGATAGTGGCGCGACACGGGGTGCCAGTGTTAGTGATATCAGATCGAGATGTGCGGTTCACTTCCAGGTTTTGGAAGAGGTTTCATGACGAGTTGGGCACTCGTCTGCATTTTAGCACCGCCTTTCACCCGCAGATGGATGGTCAGAGTGAGCGGACCATCCGGACTTTGGAGGATATGTTGCGGGCATGCGTGTTAGACTTCAGTGGTAGCTGGGATACCTATCATCCCTTCGCTGAGTTCTCATACAGCAACAGCTACCACACGAGTATTGATCGTCCCCCATTCGAGATGTTGTACGGACGGAGGTGTTGGACCCCGATATGTTGGGGTGAAGTTGGCCACAGGGTCATGGGGAGTACTGAGGTGGTGCTTAAGATGATCGAGAGGATTCAACAGGTTCGAAGCAGGCTTCAGACTGCGCAGAGTCGGCAGAAAATTTACGCCGACAAGCGTCGATCAGACCTGGAGTTCCAGGTCAGGGATATGGTTCTTCTGAAGGTGTCGCCTTGGAAAGACGTCATTCGATTCAGGAAGCGGGGCAAGTTGGGCCCGAGATACATTGGTCCGTTCAGGGTTGTAGCTTGGGTGGACAAGGTAGCATATAGGATGGATCTGCCATCCGAGCTCAGTCAGATCCACAACACCTTCCATGTCTCCCAGCTATCGAAGTGCCTCGTGGATGATTAAGCGGTAGTGCCATTAGAGGATATACAGGATGATGACATCGTAAATTACATTGAGCGCCCAATCGTAATCCTCGACCGAAAGTCGAAGGATCTAAGGAACAAGAGGGTGGAATTAGTGAAGGTGCAATGGTAGCACCACAAGGGTTCGGAATGGACTAGGGAGCCGGTGGAATAAATGATGGAGCATTACCCCCGAGTTGTTTTAGGATTGAGCGGCAGACTTCGAGGATGAAGTCTAGAATAAGTGAGGGAGATTTGTAGCACCTGGTTCCTGGTACGTAAAAATTCATCTTAGTGTTTTTTCATTTTTAGCCTTGGACTCGGCGAGTTGTAGGTCCGACTCGTCGAGTAGGGACGCGATCCGGAACACGTTTAAGTTGGCGACTCGGCGAATCCCCATTGTTTGATGAAACCCTAAATTTCAAGGGTTTGCACCCTATTTAAACCCTCTTATCCGCCCCTAAGCTCGCCCCTTTCACCCTCAGAGCTCCCAAGATCGTTTATACCCCTATTCGTTGTGAGATTGAAG
Source organism: Lactuca saligna (assembly GCF_052625555.1). NCBI lineage: Eukaryota > Viridiplantae > Streptophyta > Magnoliopsida > Asterales > Asteraceae > Lactuca > Lactuca saligna. The sequence continues at coordinate 109,152,254 of NC_136421.1, read as the reverse complement.
TGTTTTGGTGTGTTCTTGAAGATTTTGAGGAGAAAGAAGAGTAGATCAAGAAGAGGAGAAGGAGGCCAGGCATCTTTGTGTCATATCATAATTTTTCTTGAGGTATAACTCGTTTCCCCTCTGTTTTCATGCTTGTAGTCTATATTAGCTACATGAAAGTCCTTCTTGAGCCATTTCCCAAGCTTGTTTGTGCATTGTGGGTTGTAATAAGTTGTTAGCCTCTAGATCTAGGCATGATTTAGTCCCTGGAGCTTAGATCTACTGCCTTTATGGAGTCATATTGCATGAAAGCCCTAGATCTACCCTTTTGGTGCATTTTGAGCCCTAAAACCTTCATTGGTGATTATTTACACGTAAAGTTGGAAACTTTACATGTAATTCATGCCCTACAAACCCAGATCTGTGAATGGCATGAGCTGGATTCAAGAAAAATCAAGTGTATAGTAATTGCATGTGGCCGACTCGGCGAGTCGAGTTGCGAGTCCCTGAGTTTTCCCCTTTTTCGTGTTTGCGGGTTGGAGTAGTGAGTCATAGGGTGTGACTCTGTGGGTTGGAAGCCAGACTCACTCATGTAGTAACTCGGCGAGTTCAAGGCAATCTTCTTGCCTCAAGAACGGACTCGACGAGTTGTTCATACAAATCGGCGAGTCTAAGTATAGAGTGTTCTTTAGATGAAGACGAACTCGACGAGTTGTTCATACAACTCGGCGAGTAGAAGGAAGGACGATAGGTCATCAGCTTAGAAGGAAAACTCGTCGAGTCAATTCCAAACTCGACGAGTAGAGATAGGATAGTGGTCAAACAAAGGGACGACGACTCGGTGAGTTGACAAGCCAACTCGGCGAGTCGGGTCAACTGGAAGTTGACTTTGACCTGACTCATGGTTTGATTAAGGGTAAATGGTCAGTTTACCCTGAGGTCGGATAGTAGTATTTGACTAAGTGTTTGGTGGGAATTGCAGCCGAAGGATTTCCGGAGCAGCAGCAGACAGACCGTTCCCACACAGATCAGCAGGTACGAGGTGAGTTACCATCCAGTAGCGGTGGGTCTAAGGCCACAATGTCGGCCCACCAGTAGGAGATGTATGATTAGATGATTGTCTCTGTGACATTCATCTAGGGTTGCTACTACCTGTATTATGTTTATGTGTTAGTATGATATGATGCTATGTGCTAGTGGTAGTAGGGGAGATAGTCCCCCAGAATACCGGTCGATAGGGCTGAAGGGGCGGTCGTGCCCAGCCATGCTAGATAGACTATGTGATATATGTGTTATGTGGTAGAAGTAGGGGGTGAAATAGTCCCCAGTATCCGGTCGAGAGGACCGAAGGGGAGGCCATCTCCTAGATATGCTAGTCAGTATCCGGTCGAGAGGACCGAAGGGGAGACCAGCACCCAGATGTGCTAGTTAGTATCCGGTCGACCTACCCCTTCGATCCTCTCGACCAGATACAGACTAGTCTATCTGGGAGCTGACATTAGTATGTTTTATGAAAATATTTTTCCAGACATGCGATATCTTTATAGAATGTTATGATCAGTAGACATTTTATTTCGAATGTTTTGCTAAGTATATGTTTTCGAAAATGAAATTTTTGGCTCGTAGTTTTGGGATGTTACACTAACTCTCATTCTATCTTAGATTTACAAAAATTGTATCGTATTTATCTCGCTCGAAGAGTAGAGACTAAGCTTCGTTCATATCTTTCGCATACGTGCTCTGTTTCCGAAGTTATTTATATCCACGTGTTGGTATTTATGAGTACTACAAATTTCATATAGACACCGTTGGCAAATTCTCATTCTATCTCGGATTTATAAATCTGCATCAAATTCGTCGTGCTTGAAGAGTAGATACTAAGCTTTATCCGTATCTTTCGCATACGAGCTCCGTTTTCAACTGTCTTTTTATCGTTTAACTCCTATTAATGATATCTTCATTTCATGTATAGATTATTTTGGCTAAAAATCGACTGATCTAAAATTCGAATTTCCAGACTATGCACTGTTATACTAAATCTTAGAAAAATCATAACTTCCTCATATTAAGTCAGATTTGGACGTTCTTTTTATGCACACTCTCCGTTTAACATATACTATGAATATTGTTTAGATCGCTAAGGCTAGAAAGTATTTTATCGTAAATTCACTTTTTACGATTGTCGGTGTCGTGTCGGTTTTGCCGTAAAACTTCGACATGTCATAACTTCTTCGTTATAACTCGGATTTCGGCGTTCTTTATATGTATGAAACCTTGTGACATATACTATAACTTGGTTAAGATTATTTATTCTAACTAATATTCTATTAAAAAGTTATTTTTGATGCTTATTGTCTATAAATTGACTAGCACGAATATGCGGACGTTACATTATCCCTTTCGTTTAATAGGCTCCACCACTATTTAGTTGGAAGAGTGACATTTTGGGCTTTTAAGTAACCAACACTAAGGCCACTATCTTTTTTATTTGCGACTACCTTGAGCCAATCACCCTAGTGAATTTTTCATTTTAAATCATCACCACCCAAAAGAAACTTACGTCATATCTTTTAAAGGAGACTAATAATGCATTATGGGGTTGAAAAATTGACATGTAATAGGTTGGAAACTTTCGAGGACATATTTGATTAAGGTGAGACGCCGGCCAAATGATAGAGTTTTGGTTTTCCAATTTGAGAATTTGGAACGAAACTTATAGATGATGGGCTTCCAGTGCTTCTTCAATGCCATATTAGTGCCATGGGTACTCCCAGGTAGTTGAAGGGAAACAAGCCTTCAATACAACCCAAGACTTTAGCCATAAGGTGAACTTCTTGATCAGGAATTCCAATTCCAAATAATTAAGATTTAAGAAAATTGACCTTCGGCCCTAAGTATATATGAAAACATTTGAGAATCTGGAAGAGATTCTTGATACTTTCACCATTCCATTCACCAACGAAAATAACATAGTCCTCATAAAAGATATGTAATATGGATGGTCCCGTGTTAGGTAATTTAATGCCATGAAATTAGGATCTAGGACATGTACTTTTGATAACCGCATTAGGGAGAGAAGATCACCCTATCAAACACCTCGCGTAATGCAGAATTCATCGGTTGGTGATCTGTTGACTAATATTGAAGCCCTCGAAGATGATAGGCAACCTTGGATCTAGTTTCTCCATTTGACACCAAACCCATCTGGTTCATGAATTTGTCAAGATTGTCCCAATTTAAGGAATTGAATGCCTTGTTAAAGTCAACTTTGAAAAGAAGATTTTTATTATTTGTTTTCTTAGCCCATGTGGAAATTTCATTCATGATTAGAGGTCCATCGAGTATATTCCATCCTTCAATATAAGAGGTACAATTCAAATAATTGACTTTAATATGATGGCGAGGACCTTTGCAAAAATCTTTTACATATAACCAATTAAGCTGATAGGGAGATGATCGCCTAGTGTGAGCGGATCAAACACCTTAGCAATCAACGTGATAAACGACGAATTACATCCCCTCGCTAGTAAAACATGTTGCGCAAAATGTTGAACAAAGTTAACAATATCTCTCTTCATTGATTGTCATTTTGTCTTTAATGATCTTGATTGTGAGACCCTATAGCCTCTAGTACTTTTCTCCTCCACAAAACTAGATGACATTTCTAGTTTCGTTAAGCGATATAGGGGTGATTAGGCCATTTCTTAGAATTCGGGTTACTTTTTTGTAAACTTAGATTTATCAGCAAGGGGCGATTAGGCCATTTCTTACGGAATTTAGAGGCAAAAAAATTATATACCTCCAGTTTAATCAATTTAGGTCAGGTGATCCAGGAGCCATGTATGGTTAACCCATGAACCGTATTTTTCTTGTTCTTTATTTTTAGCATTCAATGGAAGAATATGGAATCTTCATCGCCATGAATCACCGATTTTATTTTTACCTTCTGTTTTAAATCCATCTTGATAGATATTTCCGCTCCATGATCTTGATTTTAGTTTCTCTCCATGTGATACGTTCAGAATCCGAGAGGATGCGAGATTTGGCAGCAACCTTCATTTCCGCCGCCTTAGACTTGATTCTCTTTTAGATTTCTCAATCATCCACTTGCGGATATTATCCTTCGCATGTCTTAATTTTTCCAAAATAAATATATTTGCAGTTCCAAAACCTCTTAATGAGTTCCACGTAGTCGTGAATGCCTCATTGAAATCATCATTATGTTACCATGAGCTGAAGAATCTAAAAGGCGAAGGCCCCAAGTCTGTAATGAATGATTTAACAATGAGAGTGGAATGGTTAAAGTGCTTAAAAGGGTTTTTATGGATGATAGGGGTTGGATTCTACTGAAATTTAAGTACACAAAAAAGTAATCTATCTTGCTAGCTTGTAACCATGATCCCGTAAATAGGTAAATTTCAGTCTACTGATGTTGAACTCTTTCAAACCAGCCTCATTATAAACAAGTTCAAGTCAGTATCAGTGTATTTACAGAATACAAAATTAAATCTCTCCTCCTCATATACACAACATTAAAATCCCTAAAGAATATTCATATCCCATCGATACCATTCTATAATTCAAATTGCTCATATATGGTATTTCCCCATAGAGCACCAGGGGAAACACCAGAATTTATTTGCTACACCATCATACATTGATTTCTTTTTATTACTTTATAAAAGCAATCCAAATATAGAAATATCATCCAAAAACCAAGCAGAAATTAGGTAAAAGATTATGATGACCTAAAAAAAGGAAAAATTGAAAGTTCAGTCATTTGATAGTATTAAACTTTTTGGGACCAAGTTTGCAAAGATAAGGTATACTCTAGGACAGAAAATGTAAGTTCATCATTATAATAAAATGGGTTATCTTGGATTAAAGTGATTCTGTATTAGGTAAAAGATTAATGAACTAAAAAAGGGAAAATTGAAAGTTCAATGATTTGGTAGCATTAAATGTTTTGGGACCAATTATTAAAAAATAAGTTATGTAATTTAGTCATTAAAAGTAAAAGGGGTTAGCTTGGATTAAAGTGATTTTGTGGTAATCAATTTGGTTTATAATTTATTTTGATTTAGAAATTGGTTTGTGGTACGTGTGAATTGGGGCTAGATGTATGAGTTAACTCTATGGGTTAGAGATGGGTAGGTTAGTGATACGGGAGAAATGGGTATGGATGAGCTGGGTAGGTTAGTGGAACCGGTAAATAGGATGTGGATGTACGAGTTAGCTGTATGGGTTACATCTATGTAGGTTAGTGGTATGGTTGAATTGAGGTTGGATGTAGGAGTTAGCTGTACGGGTTAAAGCTGGGTAGGTTAGTGGTATGGTTGAATTGGTTTGGATGTATAATTTAGTTGTATAGGTTAGAGCAGGGTAGGTTAGTGGTACGGGTGAATAGGGTGTGGATGTATGAGTTACCTGTATAGGTTACAGTTGGGTAGATTAGTGGTGTGGGTGAATAGGGTGTGGATGTATGAGTTAGTTGTTTGGGTTACAGCTGGGTAGGTTAGTGGTATGTATAAATTGGGGTTGGATGTATGAGTTACTTGTATGGGTTAGAGTTGGGTAAGTTAGTGGTACGGCTTAATAGGGTGTGGATGTATGAGTTATTTGTACGAGTTAGAGTTGATTAGGTTAGTGGATCGAGTGAATAGGGTTTGCATGTATGAGTTATTTGTATGGGTTAGAGTTGATTAGGTTAGTGGATTGAGGGAATAGGGTTTGGATGTTTGAGTTAGTTGTATGGGTTAGAGTTGGGTAGGTTAGTGGTACGGGTGAATTGGGGTTGGATGTATGAGTTAGTTGTATAGGTTAGAGGTAGGTAGGTTTGTGGTACAGGTGAATAGGGTGTGGATGTATGAGTTAGATGTATAGGTTAGAGCTAGGTAGGTTAGTGATACGGGTGAATAGGGTGTGGATGTATGAGTTAGTTGTATATTAGAGTTGGGTAGGTTAGTGGTATGGATGAACTGGGTATGTATGTATGAGTTAGTTGTATGGGTTAAAGCTGGGTAGGTTAGTGGTACGGGTGAATAAGGTGAGGATGTATGAGTTAGCTATAAGGGTTAGAGTTGGGTAGGTTATTGGCACGGGTGAATTGTGGTTGGATGTATGAGCTAGTTGTATGGGTTAGAGCTGGGTAGGTTATTCGTACGGATGAATTGGGGTTGGATGTATTAGTTGGTTGTATGGGTTAGAGTTGGGTAGGTTAGTGCTACACATGAATAGGATGTGGATTAATGAGTTAGTTGTTTGGGTTAGTGTTGGGTAGGTTAGTTGTACATATGACTTAGGGTTGTACGTATGAGTTATCTGTATGGGTTAGAGTTGGGTAGGTTAGTGGTATTGGTCAATAGGGAGTGGATGTATGAGTTAGTTGTATGGGTTAGAGCTGGGTAAGTTAGTGGTACTGATGGATGGGTTTTGGATGTTTGAGTTAGTTGTGTAAGTTAGAGTTGGGTAGGTTAGCAGTACTGGTGAATCAGGGTTGGATGTATTAGTTACCTGAATGGTTTAGAGCTGTATAGGTTAACATTATAGGTGAATAGTGTGTGGATGTATGTGTTAGGTGAATAGTTTAGAGCTGCGTAGGTTAGTGGTATGGGTGAATTGGGGTTGGATGAATGAGTTAGATGTATGGGTTAAAGTTGGGTAGGCTAGTCATATGGGTGAATAGGGTGTATATGTATGAGTTAGTTGTACGGGTTAGAGTTAGGTAGGTTAGTGGTACGGGTGAATAGGGTTTGGATGTATAAGTTAGTTGTATAGGTTAGAGATGGACAGGTTAGTGGTATACGTAAATTAAGGTTGGATGTATGAGTTAGTTGCATAGGTTAGAGTTGGGTAAGTTGGTGGTACGGGTGAATAGGGTGTGGATATATGAGTTACTTTTATCGTTTATAGTTGGGTAGGTTAGTGGTATGGGTGAATTGGGGTTTGATGTAAGAGCTAGTTGTGTGGGTTAGAGTTCGGTAGGTTAGTGGTACAGGTGAATAGAGTGTGGATGTATGAGTGAGTTGTATAGGTTAGAATTGGGTTGGTTAGTAGTACGTTTGAATTGGGGTTGGATGTATGAGTTAGTTGTATAGGTTAGAGCTTCATAGGTGGCTGGTACGGATGAGTAGGGTCTGGATGTATGAGATAGCTATATGGATTAGAGTTGTGTAGGTTAATGGTATGGGTGAGTTGGTGTTGGGCGTATGAGTTTCATGTCTGGTTAGAGTTAGGTAGCTTTAAGGTACGAGTGAATAGGGTGTGGATGTAGTAGTTAGTTGTATGGGTTAGAGCTGGGCAGGTTAGTGGTATGGGTGACTAGGATGTGGATGTATGAGTTAGCTGTATGGGTTAGATCTGGGTAGGTTAGTGGTACGGGTGAATTGGGGTTGGATGTATGCATTAGCTGTATGGGTTAGAGATGGGTAGGTTAGTGGTATGAGTGAATGGGGTGTGAATGTATGAGTTAGGTGCATGGGTTAGATTTGGATTTGTTAGTGGTATGGGTGAATAGGGTGTGGATGTAAGATTTGGCTAGGTTAGTGGTACGGGTGAATTGGGGTGAGACGTATGAGTTCGTTGTATGGGTTAGAGTTGGGTAGGTTAGTTGTACGAGTGAATTGTGGTTGGATGTACGAGTAAGTTGTATGGGTTAATCCTGATTTTTACCCTAAACTCGATTATTATTTTACACATCTGATTCTATACCAGACTTTGTGAATCTCGACGTCAAGTAGCACGAAGATCCTCATAGTCATTCTTTCAATCTTTCCAGTAGTATCGAATCTACTACTAGGATCCCAATCTTCTTCCCACATGATTATGAAGTCTAGGTAGTACACTTCAAAGACTATGTGCTCAACATTGAAGATCATGGAACCATAATAAGGCAAGCCATGACACATGATACTTTCGCTCAGGCGACTACCAGGAAGGTCATCAAGACTTAAGCCGAATACAATACACTTCTTGTTCAAAATACTGAAATTCATCAAGTTGAAAAAGATAAGTTGTTGAGAAACATTAAGGCTGTGAAAATAATAAGGTTTGCTCTTTCTCCGATCACTTTTTGTCTGGTGATTACATGTGAGACGACAAAGGAGATATGGGATAGGTTAAAGGAGCTTTATTCAAGTGATGCTGATTTGGAACACTCTTTACAAACATTACTCTTGTAAGAGTTTGGAGCTTTTGTTCAAAACTCTGATTAAAAATTAGATCAAACATTCAATCATTTTAATCATCTGTTAAGCAGGATGATTAAACACAATCTCAGGATGAAGTAATACATAAAAAAGTTATGTTCTTGAAGGGATTGAGGTCTGAATGGAAAGCGGTTGTGTCTACTGTGAAAGCTCACGAACAATTCAAGAGATACACTTTGTCCAAGCTTGTAGTAATTCTAAGATCCCACGAAGGTTAAGTAAAGAATGATGTGGATCTCGTCTCTAGCATGGTATCATTGTCGTTAGTTGCGAAAGGCAAGAAAATGGTTGAAGAAGATTTCGAATCCGACTTCATGGATAGTTAACTGATGAAGGAAGAGTATGCTCTATTGGTGTCTAATCCCAAAAAGTTTGTTAAAAAGAAATTTTGGATGATTCAAAAACAGGAACATACGGGGAAACTACAATTCAGACAAACCAAGACAAGAGAGCATCAAGAAATCATAAAATGATGAGGATAAGCAAGAAAAGAAGTTGTTGGGTGATTCAGGATATGATTGTTGTAAGTCCTCAAAATTGCTTGTGTATCAATCATATCCAATTGATGGTGTAGAATCCCAATCAATTGGATGGTGTCAGATCAACATAGAAGAGAAGGAGAAGAAGAATTAAGATGAATCTATGATGTATTAATGACATTAAGTGATGCTCCTTACATTAGATTCTCTCTCACACACACTTCTTTTCTCTAACTTTCTCTGTCTTCTCTAGCCTTACACTCCCGCATGCACTCCTCTATTTATATCACTCCTAGCAGTACACGAGAGTATAGTTGCGCACGCGTGTACGACCGTACACAGCCACAAAATTACATATACATTATAGAAAAATATATTTCCTAGAAAAGCAAAGTATAAACCATATTTTTTACCCAACAATATCCCCCTTGGTTTATAGCTTTCTTTTCTAATTGTCCAACAAACTACCCCTAAAAAGTAGTTGACTTTTCTTTTTAATCTTCATTGGAGATTGGCTTCCGTATTTATCTTCGATTTCTTCACAGAATCAGGATGAACATATGAATCTTCCATGAATGACTTCATCTTGAGCAGTTGGGCATTTCTTCAAGATTTGACTATGAACGCACATTGGGTGAGGAGGCTTGATGAAAAGATTCTTGAAAGATAGCACTTTCAGCTTGAGAATCTTCTGAGAGAATAGAGAGAACGAATCTTCTAGATCACTTCATCAGGTTTATAGATAGCAGCAGATTGATTGATGAGGCTTCAATGCAATCTATCATATAATCTTCAAGCACAACTTGACCTTGCTTCTGGGGTTGAAGGATTGAATATTTAAAGAGTAATCTTCATTTCTTACTCCTTCGAATGAAAATTCTTCGATGCTCATGGATGAAGCCTTGGCTCAGAAATTCTTCAATACAGTCTCCACGAGTCTCATCTACGCCTGAAATCACTTTTAAAGACAAAACAAAACTAAAAGAAAAACTAGCACAGAAAAAAATATTTTTGGATTTTTGATATTTTCTGAAAAAAATAAAACAAAAATAACACTATTTTTATTTTTAATTTTCTATTTTTTGTTTGATTTTTGAATTTTTCTGATTTTTGTTTGATTTTTGAATTTTTTTTAAATCTCCCCCTAAATTTGTGCATAGAGGAAAACTATGAACAAATTTAACTAAAAGAAAAATATTTGGGATCAAAGTTGTTAGACAGCCTCAATCCGTTTGTCAGTTCCTTCCCCTTCATGAATAGATCTGGTCGATCGTCGGTATTGTGGTCCATTTAAGCACGAAAGATTGTGACAAATTTTGGACATGCTATAAGTGCCATGACAAATTGATCCTATGTTCCTAGATAAAACTTCCTAAGGACCATTCATCTGACGACGACCAAGGATATTGTTCTCCACCTAAATTGAGCAGCAAGATCTATAGACAATCTAGAATTACTTAATTTTAGATGTACTAGAACATGTTTCCCGCTTCCTGACATACCCCAATAATCAAGAATTTCCGAGATACTCCATACTTTAGGTGAGCAGACTATTATTCATAGAGAGGATAGATTTATATTATTATTAATTATAGTTTTTAGAGGGATTGAGAAGTAGAAGGTTGCATATGCTGTGTACCAAGTCGGATTGTTAATCACACAAAGGAGATAACATATGGCTAATAGATAGGAAGATTTTCATAGACATAATATTTAGAGAAATAGATTTGCATATGTTGCAGTCCAGGTCGGATTTCTTCCAATCACGTAGAAGAGGCAACATATGACTAACAGTAAGAAAGAAAGAAAATAATTTCTACAGACCTACTTTATCGGAATTCCCCAGTTGCTCCGTCAATACTGGAATTAAGGACAGAATCCATACATCGAGGAAAAGTTAAACCACAGTTCTACATAATATTTTTCTTAATGTGACTGGTGGATTCTCATGTATATCTCCCTGCTCAACCTATCTGAGCGTCATATTGTTAGGCTAAATGGATCTATCTAGGCCAAGATTTGTCAAGTCATTTGATTTCTTAAATTCATCTTTGCCTAGTTAAGTCCATTAAATTCTTCGTGCCTACCAACGCATCGAACAAAAAGCCTAGAAAATCCAGCTTTGGTACTTTACACAGACTCAGATTGTCTGTTATCACTTTTTGATATCACTTCCCAAACAATACCCACTAAAAAAAACTATAAGAAAATGAAAATTGTCTTTAAAATGAATCAGTGTAAGATAAACTCAGGATTATAGAGAAGAAAACTCAAACCGTAATTCACCGATTCAATTCGCATCCAGAAGGTCTAAGAACAACACGCATAATCTCATATTAGATCCGAAAATTCTACGCTTCGTTAAGCACAAACCCCAATGTGTGATCCCTTCCTTTCTTCCTATCCCGCAAAGGACACATACTCTTAAACAAATTTTTGAGTGTTGCACAGTTGAGAGATGCCTCCTATCATGTGCGTGGAACAACCACTATCAACAAACCGAAGTTTGATGATATGCCTCCATAGCTGCTCCGACACATAACGGGATCAAATAGTCTTTGGAACCCAGTCCATTTGAAACTGGGTTGACCTTTGTCATCTTTGTAGGGTACTCTCTCCCATGACATATCCCGTTTATCACAAACAGAAGACGAAGAAATATTAGAGCCGTTAAAAGATTTGGGAGAGTGAGCCTTTGGAACGCATTTGTAGTTGGGTTTAACCCATTTCTTTTTCGATCCGATGGGTGCCTCGGCATTTGATTTTGAACTTGAAGCCGATTGTCGAGATGACTTTGACCTAACCGGTCTTGGCTTCACTGGAGCATCTCTTGGATTGGACTTCATGGCTGGCATTCCCTTCTTGACCTTGGGATTTGATTTCTTGGCCTTGAGAGTTGAACTCTTGGCCTTCTACGCGTTCCACTCACCATTGTCTGAACGTGACCTTGAGGGGTTTCTTTTGGGGTATCCCCCACTTGGTGTTTTTTGCCAGCCATGTGCATAGTAAGGAACGTATGCGCGGTTTGGACAATTTCTGGCAATGTGTCCAGGTGTTCCACAGTGAAAACAAGTCTTTTTCTTCACTGTGGAGTTCTTTCTTCCTGCCCCTGGTGGCGTGTCCTTGCCTCGTTTCTGATTGTTCCATAAGCACACTTGTAGCAAGTCGGCTGTTTCACTTGATTTGGTAGCCTGTATTTACCAACAGCAGGTTGATTAGAAGCAACAGATTTCGAGTTGTAGGGGTTGTTCGTTTGTTCAGTACAACTCTCCTTGTTCTCATCCTCTGCTACTTTACCTGCACATGAAGTAGAAGTATTAGTATCGTTCATCTCAACACCCTCAGTTGCCTGTTCAACAACTGGTTTACCGTATACCATAAATGGTTCTCGGTCAATCTCTTCCTGAGTCAAAGGAATGGATATATAATTATGATTGAAAGCGGGAGGAACACTATCATACCCCTAGACCCTTGTTTTGATTATCTTTGAATTTCAATTGATTTTCAAATAAGGACTCGACTGTCTTACTTGACGCAGTGTAATTTTTTAAACTAACATCTGTTTTTCCACACTTTATTTTCAAAGCGTCAAGTTCTTCAATTATAGCAGCAAGTTTTTTCTTAATGTGATCGTAATTTTCACACTTGTTCCTGTAATCTTCTTGTAATTTCCTAAAGTCCTTAGTCTTGGCCTCTAATTGTGCTTTTAAAGGTTTTTGACCTTTCCTAAGAGCATAGCCTTCGTATTTGAGGTCCTCATTTTCTCTTTTTAATAAATCGATTTGTAGTTTCACAAGATGGAGTACATGAAACTTCATTTACCGGAATGGATGAGGAACTCATTATTTTATTTTTTTTATATTATATTATATTATATATATATATATATATATATATATATATATATATATATATATATATATTATTATTTTTATTTTTATTTTTAATTGCCCTTTGACTTAAAAACCAAGAAAGTCAACCTTAAAAGTCAAACCGAAAAACTAAACTTCAAAAATTAAAAGTTAAATGAAAAAGTCAAAATTTAAAGTCAATGGTCAAACTTTAAAATCAAAAGCAAAATTTTAAGGTCAAAATTTTAAAATGAAGTCTAAAATTAAAAACTATAATTTTTGGTTGAAAATTGGAATTTAAAAATAAAAATAAAAAAAATTGATTTTTAGGGTTAAAAGTGCCAATTTTCGAAAATAATAACCGAGAAGGAGAGGTTCTGTTTTAAATTTCGGAGGAGTGACACAAAGAGTATGCCAAATGAGTTGGTAAGGCGCGCTGTGGCAATGACCTGGAGGTCTAGGGTTCGATCCTCGGCACCTTCAAACATGTTTCCTATTTTTTATGAAAGGGCTGCTACGAGGACTAGAGCTGCGAAGCGAGGATCCAGAAGCGAGACCACAGCGAAGATGTTGAACCGTACACGAGACCGCACACACTGAGCCGCACACACCGAGGCTGCTGAGCCGCACACACTGAGCCACACACCTTCAAGAGCCTAACCGCACACTTTGAACATATTCGCGAAAACAACGACGTTTTCACCCTTTTTTGCTCTAAAACTCGATCAAAAACTCGTTTTTATGGAAAATGCAAAGAAGTAAACCCCCTTGTTTTTCAGAGACTATCCAAAAACGCAATTATCTTTTCAAAATAAGATCAAATAAGCTCCAAATCTGACAAAATTGACTGATACAATCCAAGCTCTGATACCAATTGTAAGTCCCCAAAATTGCTTGTGTATCAATCAGATCCAATTGATGGTGCGGAATCCCAATCAATTGGATGGTGTCAGATCAATATAGAAGAGAAGGAAAAGAAGAATTAAGATGAATCTATGATGTATTAATGAAATTGAGTGATGCTCCTTACGATAGATTCTCTCTCACTTTCTCTCTCTTCTCTAGCCTTACACTCCCACATGCACTCCTCTATTTATAGCACTCCCAGCAGTACACGAGTGTACAATTGCACACGCGTGTACGGCCGTACGCAGGGTGTGCGGCCGCACACACATGTGCAGCCGTATACAGCCATAAAATTACACATTACATTATAGAAAAATATATTTTCCTAGAAAAGCAAAGTATAAACCATATTTTTGATCCAACAATTGCAATTATTGTCAGGGAAAGAATCACTTTTCCAAGGAGTGTATGCTTAGGAGGATGAATGAGAAGAAAGAAACAAAGAAGGATGAAGCCTACTATCTTCAAAAGATATAAGATATTAGGAAGAGGAGTGCTGCGAATGCAAAGCCATCCTTGATAGTTCGGGAAGGTAGTGATGAAGAGTGATGGGTTAAAGTGTGTTCTACAAATGATGAAGTCAGGAAAGCCACATATGGTGGGTGTTTTGTAGCAAATTCTAATTTACAGGAGTATGAAGGGAGATGTCTAATGGTTTAAAACGAGGTTTCGAAACAAAAGGGCTATGTGACTGATCGCGGCCAGGCCTCTGAAAATTGTTTGAGTGTGAAGCCTATTTCTAAACAGGTGAAAGAATGTGAGAAGGTCATCGACAAGGTACACTCTGTACTCCATTCTCTTAATATTCCTATGACCGATTATGTATCTGAATTAAACGATTTAAAATACATTGTTTCTAAATTTAGCGACAAGTTAAACAAAACTCATCTTAGCAATTCTAATTTAACATATCAAAACAGTAGGGTAACATATAAGAGTGGAGAGAGAAGATTATGGATAGAGAAGTTGGAATTAGAGCTTACTAGGTCAAAGGAGGATGTTATTTATTGTAAAAGAGACAATTTAGCACTTTTGAAACAAAGAAATATTTTCTGTTTGATAGCTAAGCGTTTATATTTCAATATTACTCAATTGCATCTTGATTTTGAAATTTGAAAGGGATTGCATAAAATGAGTTTTCCCTTTCTTGAATTGAAAGAGGATGAAATCGATGCAGATTGCTATAAGTGTGAATATATTGTGTCATCAAATGATGTCTCTGATTCTTATAGAATTGGACATGAGAAAATCGAGGAATATGTTAAGATTAAAGATCAAAAAAACATGGTGAAAGAATTATTATGTGAAAAGGATAAATAACAAATCATATCAAATACTACACAAAAAGTTGATTCATTATGCGTGAAATTAAATTCGGAAAATACTTTTAATTCTAAAAACATTTCTGAATTTCACGAAAGCGATATGAGTGAAATTTCTGTAGAGGATGAGATAAATTATTCTACTTTTGTTTAAAATGTTGATGAGCCTAAGAAAAAGTTGATTTTTGAAAATTCAAATGAGTTCGTTCACATTGTTGAAATTAAAGGCTCTAAAGTTTTAAATGAAAAAGCCACAATTTTTCCGAAAGTACAAACAGTTCCGAACCATGTCTTCGTAAAAACCGGATTGAACATAAATGATACTCCAGAACCAACATACCTTGTTGATAATGATAACGCGAATGGTTGTTACAAATTCTTCTGGTCCAAGCCTATTGATAATGCAGATGAAACCAAAGGTCTTTATGAATTGACCTCCTGGAAAACAAAGGGGAAATATGTTTTGGAGCCACTGAATCGTGTGAATCATAGTTACGATAAGTTAGGGCCAAGTGACACGAAGGATATTCCGAGTGAGATATCTTCGGAGCAAAACAAAATGCCTTTTAGAAAAGAGAAACCAAAATCTAACATTCACAAATATGCTGCTGAATTAATTGAAAAGAAAAGACAAGAATGTCATATATAGGAAGAACTTAAAACAAAGAAAGTGTTTTTGGAAAAATAAGAATTCCAGTTAAAATTCGGTCAATTTAGAAAGATCTTCAACTCAAAATACAAATTCTTCTCCAATTCCGAAACCTAAATCAAAATCCTTTTCACAGCTATAGTTTTCATCACCACAGGTTTCAAAATCAAAGAGTTCTACAAAACCATCACTTTCAACACCAATGAAACCTTTTGAAAAAACAAAAACTAATTGTCCTCCAAAAATATAATTTTCTGAACCTGCTAACATATCTAAAGATATAAAAGGAAAATATAAAGTTGTTTCATAACATGAGATATCTCTTAAGGAATACGAAGCAAACTTGAAAAATGAGGAAAATGGTTTTGTGAAAAAGATGGCTTCAAAATACAAAGAATTTATTCAACAAAAGGCTCCTTTTGTGGGAATTAATCTCTGTAATAATAAAATGGAAGTTTTCAAATCTTAAAAAGGAAGAATTATGTTTTGAAAAAGAGATCAGTTTTGGTTGACAAGTCTAAAATTTTTCCTGTTCTTAAGAAATCCTCACAAGGACCAAAGATGGTTTGGATTCTTAAATCTCTCTGAATTTTGTAGGTAATGTGTGATGAACAGTACGACTCTAAATGGGATATGAATAGTGGTTGTTCACATCACATGACTCAAAGGAGAGAAGAACTTAGAGAATTCTGATCATTAAAAGATGGTGGCAGAGTAAAGTTTGGAAACAATGCCACAGGAGAAATCAAAGGCTACGGGATGATTATGAATGGTAAATTCTCCATTCGAAAGGTAGCATATGTAGAAGACATGCAACATAATCTAGTAAGTGTTTCACAATTAGCTGTAGGTACTGGGCATAAAGTGTCATTCGATGATGAGGGTTCAGAGATAATAGAGAAGAAATCAAAAAGCAGTGCTTCTGAAATCCAAAAGAAAGGGAGAGATGTATCCTTTGAACTTAAAACTGATCAAAGGGAAGCCTTCCATTTGCCTTCTTACGAAAGCATCTTCAGATAATAGTTGGTTATGGCACCGAAGCCTCTCCTATATGAATTTCAAGGATATTAACAAACTTGTACTTGGCGATCTTTTACGAGGACTACCTCTTCTGAACTTTGATAAGGAATATTTGTGTGCAGCATGTGAGCTAGGAAACCAAAGTAGGAAAAGTCATTAAACAATGATCAACACCAAAATCATTGAGCCACTAAAACTACTACATATAGATCTTTGTGGTCCTTCTTCCAGCGAAAATATTGGTGGTAATAGATATATTCTGGTTGTTGTTGATTATTTTTAAAGATTTACCTGGGTGTTCTTTCTTAGACAGAAATCAGTTGCCGCATCGAAACTGATGGATTTCATCAGGCAGATTGAGCTTCAATTACGAAAGCCCATTCGAAAAGTTTGCAATGTCAACTATTCTGAATTCAAAAACCAAGCATTTGAAGAATTCTTAGCTGACAAAGGGATTGCGCACAACTTCTTAACTCCTTACACTCCTCAGCAGAATGGTGTCATTGAAATACAAAACCACTCTCTTTGCAAAGTTGCAAGGACAATACTATCCTTTGCGAATCTTCCGCTTTACTTCTAGTCTGATGTAATCGGAACTACTAGTTTCACTCAGAACCGCTCTCTGATGAATAAAAGATTCTTAATCACAACTTATGAGATTCTGGATATAGAAAACCTAACTTTAAGTTCTTTTATGTCTTTGGTTCCAGGTGTTTCACATTTAATTCCAAAGAGCATAGGAACAAATTCGATGTGAAAGAATACGAATGAATCTTTTTAGCGTACTCTCTTACTTCAAAGGTATATAGGGTTCTAAACAATAAATCCAAAAGGATTGAGGAAACCTAAAATGTCACCACTGACGAAAATTATCTGAAGAAGTATTAGAAAATTGATTGTCTATCTGAGGAGATTTTCCGTTGACGAATCCTATCACAAATCCTCTTTCAAATCTCTATGAGGAATTTATGAACTTGTTTGATGATCCTGATAGATCCATCTCCTCATAATCATAGTCTAATGACAATCAAGAGGACAAATTGAAAAAGATAGTAGATGACGCTGCTGATAACATTGAGTTCTCTCAAGAGCCTCCAATTCCTAATGCTTCTGAATTCCCAACTCAGGAAGAACCTTCTGATTCTCCCTTCCAGGGGAGATCTCCTCTTTAAGCTCTAATTCTGATCCTCATTTCCATGGGGAGAATCCTATATACCGAATGAAGGACAAATTGCAAACTTCCAGGGGGGAATGAAAATAATGATTCTGATGTACAATTGGAATTTGAGGAAGTTTATGCCAATGTCGATCCAACTTATGATCCACGTTTTGCTCCATTTACATAATAGACTAAAGATCCCCCAAGAACTCAAGTGATTGGGGATTTATCCTCAGGAGTTCTAACAAGGGAACAACAAAAAGCAGAACATACAACATTATTTTCAAAAATAGAATTTTGCATGTTTAATTCGTTCCACTCCAAGATTAAGACTAAAATGGTGAAGAACACTCTTGATCATGTTGATTGGGTTCAAGCCATGTAGGAAGAACTCAATGAATTTGAGTGTAATAAAGTCTAGAGATTAGTCCCCATTCTGAAGGATGCTTTAGTCATCAGATTAAAATGGGTGTTTCGAAACAATCTAGATAAGGAAGGAAATGTGATTCAAAATAAAGCACATCTAGTTGTGAAAGGATATTGCCAATGGGAAGGTATAGACTAAGAAGAGACGTTCTCACTAGTTGCAAGAATTGAATCCGTTCGGATCTTTCTTGCATATGTTGCTCACAAAAAATTTGAAGTCTTTCAGATGGATGTGAAGTGTGCATTTTTAAATGGTGAGCTCGACGAAACGGTCTATGTGGAACAACCACCAGGTTTCGTAAACGGGAAATTTCCAAATCATTTTTATATATTAGATAAGGTGGTGAATGATCTGAACCAAGCCCCTTGTGCATCGTATGAAGCTCTAACTCGGTTTTTGAAACAATCTGAATTTAAACAAGGTTCGGTTGACCCAACCTTCTTTCTCAAGAAAGATGGTAACCATCTAATGATCGTTCAAATTTATGTTGATGATATATTTTTCGGATCCACTAATTCTGAATTAACAACTAAATTCCATAAATTGATGGAGAATAAATTCAAAATGAGCTCAGTGGGTCCTATTAACTTTTTCCTTGGTTTAAACATAAGACAGAGTTCTGAGGGAATTTTTATTAATCAAGAACCCTACACGAAGACCTTGCTTGAGACATCTGGAATGGTGGGTGATTCTACGGTTATGTTTCCAATGGCATTTGGAACAAAGCTTACTCCATCGTTGGACAAGCCAACAACTGATATAACTCTATATCGACAAATGATTGGATATTTACTGTATCTAACTTCGATTCATCCAGATATTATGTTTGTTGTTTGTTATTATGCTAGGTTTTAGTGGAATCCTCGTTAACCACATATGATTGTTGTGAAAAACATCTTCTGATACCTCAAAAGAACAACCTTTCTAAGAATTTGGTACCCTTCCAACTTAGGATTCTTTATGCAAGCATACTCCGATGTTGAACTTGGTGGATGTTGGTCTCGATCATAAAACCACTTCTGGGGATGTCAGTTTCAAGATGGAAAACTTGTTAGTTAGCAATCAAATAAGCAGACATATGTATCCCTATATATTGCAGAAGCTGAATACACCGCAGTGGCATCATGCACTACCCAAGTTGTATGCATTCAGAATCAACTCATAGATTATGGGATTAATATGAAGAGAATCCCTCTGTAGTGTGATTCAAAATTTTTTATAAGGATATGTCATAATTCAGTGCAACACTCAAAGACCAAATATATAGCATTGTAATGTCATTTTATAAAGGATCATGTAGAGGATGAAAACGTTGAAGTACACTTTGTTAGATCCTCTAATCATCTAGCTGATATATTCACTAAGGCCCTACCTGAAAGGACATTCAATCAAATTTTACAACGAGTAGCAATGATTGAAGCAAACTCAATTCCAAAATCCCCTTCGTAATAAGAAATTATTGTTCACGTTCCGAATGGTTCTGGGCTTCGAAACCGTTCATAATTCATTTTCAAATCCTGATCGATTTCGAGCTTCAGAATTGTCCGGAATCTACTGTTCATCAATATTTTAGGAATAAGTTGTATCCTTTGTACATTAAGTGTCTTCCGATTGATTCTGAGCTTCGGAAAGTTTTGTTAGTTACTGTTCATTTCTATTTCTGAATTTATTTTTCTTTAATATTTTCTTTATTTTCTGTTTTTCATTTCTTTTTCAGAAAATCCAAAAAATCAAAAAAATAATATTTTTCTTTACTTTCTGTTTTTCTTTTATTTTTCAGAAAACCAAAACATACAAAACTAGTTTTGTTTTATTTTTTATATGTGTTATTTTCATAATACATTCTTGTCTCAGGTACACATTGTTATTACCTCTATTCAGAACAATGGGGCATGTATAGAATTCTGAATCTATGTACTAGCTAAGTGTCCCTAGAAGCATGTTGATGCATGTTGTCCCAAGCCTCTGAGACTCTATGT
This sequence comes from Lactuca saligna, assembly GCF_052625555.1. Taxonomy (NCBI): domain Eukaryota; kingdom Viridiplantae; phylum Streptophyta; class Magnoliopsida; order Asterales; family Asteraceae; genus Lactuca; species Lactuca saligna. The sequence continues at coordinate 109,132,276 of NC_136421.1, read as the reverse complement.
TTGAAGCCCTAATGAAATTTCTTTCCGATTGTTTTTTCCCAATTAGGTTGGATGTTCACATAGGTCATTGAGCTACCTTACTCTTCTCAAATTTGTTAAGAGTTGACTGCTTGGTTATTCTTTTATAGCATAGGTACAATTTTCTCTTTGGAACCATCTCCAACATTTCTCCATCGATTTCACATTCATAAATGTAACCCTTGAGGCTTTTAGTAATTACCACTGAGGTTTATGGTTACACAAAATCTGTTCATGATCTTAAAATCGTTATCACCACGATTTGAGTGAAACCCAAAATCCGAAACCTATTTCTGAATTGACGGTGAAAAATTAATATGTTCTAGATATTTTCACCAATGAATTGACGGTTCAAACCTATATGGTTTGTACCTTTCGCAGTTTGAAATCTCATTTTTTTTAGTGATCTTTATGAAAAGTTCTCATCCCAAGACTTTTCTTCCTAAAAGATCCAGTTTTTAGTTTTCATGATATTTTAGAATTTCATGTCACTTAAAATAGATCTAAAGCTTACTTATTCTTATGGCTACACTGGTCAAAGAAGTACTTCTTCTAGACTTTTGGACTTTTATTGAGTTTCTGAATTTGCTTGAAGCTAAAGCCACCCACGAAGCCTACTCAAAAGAAGCCTTTCACTATATCTTAACAAATAGCAGAACGTAATTCAACGGGAAACCACACAAGCACTTCAGAGTTCCTCTTGACTCAGAAGGAAGAGATCGTTGACCGGGATCCATTTGATTTTGTGTAAATTTGTAATTGACATCACATAATCCCACAAATATAATTTGCTTTATTTCTTTTTCTTTGGCACATTCTTGCAAAAAAAAAAAATATATGATTTTTTTTCCAACTCCGGTTTTAATTCCTTTGAGTAACTATTATTCAGAAAAAAAAGTTATGGTGTATTGGCATTCAATTTAGAATAAGTCAAAACTGAAAAGCCAGTTTTTTTGGGGATAACGATTGAAATCAGGCGCTTTAGTTTTTAAAATCTCTGACATCATGCATGTCAGTTACAATGTCTCCTGACACATATAGTTGTCACGATATTCAAGGCTTATTTACAGGGATATGGGAACGTTAAACGATGGATTTTCTCTCTCAATTTATCATAGGCGTATAAAAACGGTTTTGACGATTTGTTTTCTCTCACCGCTCAAAAAGTTAACAATACTCTGAAAGCAAAACCCCTTTCTCTCAATTGTTCATCGTCGTCCTCAATGCTACCATGGTTGTTTCATCTGAAACTGCATCTTTCGCTTATCAATCGACCACTGTGGTCATGCTAAACATGAAGCCTAGTCAAAATCTAATTCTCGATCATACCGCCTCATGCTACAATGAAGCCCTAAGGCCGATGGTGGAATGTTTGTGTGTCTCGCCACTGGCTCAAGCTCTAACCATGGCAAAATTCGTTCCTCTCATCCATCTTTCAAAGGCATATTTTTCTGCTTCTTTCGTTCAAGTGGATGATGTGATTCACTTTGAGGTTGCTTCATGTAATACCTTTATTACCAAAGCTCTTCTCTGCAGAATGTTAAGGTTTGGTTCATCTGACATCCTTGTTGATCCTAATTCGATTTCCGCAACTGTTCTAATCGACTTGTTTTTACCAAATGGGCTACATTGGGGATCTGTCTCTGTTATCCAAGTTCAAGAAGCCCAATCTTCCTCCCATGTGGAATGGTCTATTCACGTTGTTGTTCAAGAACTTCTCTGAACGCGTTGCTGGTTCTGACAACGCTAATAAGATCGTTTACACCATCATCTATGAAGTTGAAGACATCGTTCAGATTTTCTGTCACACCCCGAAAACCGAAGGCGGAAACATTTCTGGGGTTGACTCCACGTTTTGTATCAAATCCAATGCACATAGTAAGTAAAGTAAAACAACCATTACATTACATATAGAAAAGTTTACATTTGTTTCAAAAGTAGAGTTATACAAGTGATACATAGTAGATATGAACAAAATGAAACGGGTATTCTGAGCACTCTGTCTTCGAACAAAAGAATCTTCGGGTACCTGTCTAACGTGGACCTGAGAATACAAGCATTTTAAAAATCAACATAAAGTTGGTGAGTTCATAAGCGATTTTGTTTTTTAAAAATGTACAAGTTTCCTTTCCGGATTCTGAAAACATTACGACCCAAGAAAATCCCATATTTTCTTAAAAGTAATGTTTGGTTAGCTGTTAGGTTACACGGTTCTGGTTATGTTCAACTGTGATCCCAAGAAAATCCCATATTTTCCTAATGTGAAAGATGTATACTGAAAACCCGGTTATCCTTGTAAAGTGTGTGTTAGTTCACTAATCCCAAAGGTAATGTAAAAGATGTACTCTGAAAATGTATTAGTTTTAACACGTTTATAAAACTAACATATACCAAGTAAACTAGTTACTTAACCCATTATTACTATTTTGTAAATCTCTGTCATCCAGATTGCGAGTTCCATAACCATATAATAGACTAATTAGGGCAATAAATAGTCCATCACCCTATATGACTTTCGTCACCCTTGAACCTTTCTGTTCTGCTGTAGCTAGCAGCCAAATGTGGGGTAGTCTGCCCCGTATAGATCTATACACTCAAGTCACGCTCCCTATCTAAGAGATTCTGGTTATGGGGGCGGTCGTCCACTCGCGTATCTCTGTGGAGTGTTCACCGAGGACGTGTCTCCAATTATAGGATTAACAAATTTACTAGTAATAATACTGTAAGATCAATTGACTATCCTCCACTTGCGTATCTCTGTGAAGTGTTACCGAGGACAAAACCATGTTCAAATGTTATGCTTTTAACTGTTATATTGTGGGAAAACATTTGTGAAAATATAAATACAACAATTGATAATGTAATTCACAAATAACATGATAGTGTGTCATGTAAGTTCAAACGGTTGTTTGTTATGAGTGTCAGTGTTAAAAGCATATATATTATGAAACACAATGTATATAAAACAAGTTTCGAGTACAAGTATCACTTGTACTTTGCTTGTATTCCCCCTGAAAACAATGAAAACAGTGAAAGTGGGTAGGGGTATGAACTCACGAGACGAGAAGGCGCTACTGTTTCAGACACTAAACGTTGGTTCGGGGCTTGATTATACACGAGGTTCCTATGTGATATGAAATGGTATCCAAATGTATCTAATTAGACTTTAAAACACTAATTAGATATGATAATACACTCCAATGAGCGAAAACACTTCAAAACAAGTGTTTTGAGTGGCCCGGGTGACATCTACGGACACTAAACGTTGGGAAGTGAGTTTACTCTTCAAGAGTAAACTCCTTAGGGAGTTTTCGGCCACATACCCCATAGATACATGAGTTCACGGCCGTGAACTCATGATTGGATGTTTTGGGGTGCTAAATGGCTTAAATGCCTATGGTAAATATTGGAATGGATTTTTCTAAAGCCTTGGAATACATTAAACTCACTTAAGGACCATTTATTAGAGTTTACGGTAGTAAACATGGAGTTTACGGCCGTAAAATCCCCCACACCCAATTCTTAGTTCATTTGATGAGGCTAGGACAATCACATGTGATTCCAACTATTTTTCCAAGCCTTGGTATGAGTTTTCGGCATCAATTGACACATAATGAGGAGTTTACGGCCCTGGAACTTGTCCTTGGGGTGTCATGGCCATAAACTCTCATTTGGAGGGTGTTTGACATGTTTAAGGTCCCCAAACTATTTTTAGATGATTCAAGGATTTATTCCAAGGCTATTGGTGTTGGGTTTTGAGCAATCTAACACTTCCTAAGTGTGCATGCAACCCTAATAAACCTTGGATCTATGTTTGTCTAAATACATGCAAAATAATAATTTTCCAAGGTTCATAACCTATCTAACATGGCATGGGGTACTTTTAAACATAAAAGAATTAGATGAGATTAAATACCTTTTTGATGAGTTTGATTCTTATGGAGTTTGAGGGCCAAGCACCAATAGTGTGAATGCCTCAAATGGAATCACAAATGACCACAAACTCTTGGAAAACTTTGAGAGAGTGTATACACACTACAATTTCCGGCCACACACAAACACACACACTAGTGGCTATTTCATGCAACAAAAGCATGCTTATATAGTGTACATGATTAGGGTGAAACCCTAATAACCAATGACCTTTCCTTTTCCAAGGATCCATGGGTTAAAAGCTCCATGGATCATCCATGGACTTCCATACAAGCCTGGTCCATTAACAAATGGGTGTTAGCCCACACCATATAATACCAATAACCCACAATCTAATTAGTCTTCCTTTTAATCTCTAAATTAATTCATAATTAATTTAAGACTGAGACTAATTAAATAACATGACTTCATATTAATATATTATAACTTATAATATATTAATAATCATAGGTGCATAACTCTCATAAAATTATCCATAAATAGTTTGGATGAAATGCAACCCAAATGGACCATGCCGGGTCGGGTAAAGTATATACCAAATAAGTTATGGACTTAGACATCTTATCCAACAGACTCCCACTTGGATAAGTCTAATAATTGTATTTGCCTATTACTTCAGGAACCAACCAGCAATCGTAGCTCTCGAAAACTCTGTTGAACTATGAAGCGCCATTTTAAGATAAGTGATCATATAATCCTCTGTTCTCATGATATCAGCCCGACAAACACATGGAACTATGTCTTGCTTATTGTCTGACAGTTGTTTCTCGATTTCCGATTTGTTTGACAAAGAACTCAACTGAACACATCAATTTAATTCTGACCGGGACCGGTACATGGGTCAACACAAAATCATCGAGGGGCCCAAATATCGCTTCTATTTCTAGAAGGAACAGATAAACTTCGACTCATATACTTGTTCTACTACTTGTTGAATTGTACACAAAGGCACGTTTTATAACATCAAGTTACTGATGCGTTTACGTGCAATCAATGCACGACCAACTCATAGGTAACAACTTATATCTCTAGGTTTGAAGTCTTATACGATATTACCGTCTCACGATCACTCGAGATAAATTCCATGAAGTGATACAAGTGATCGTGGGTTTATTCCAATACTCATAACTTATGAGTACTCATGAACGTTGTAGCAACCATTACGATGTCTAAACACTTTTAGCCATCTACAAACCCAATTCATGACAATCTTGATTCATACCTACTTCCGATGTATGACCGATTGTGGAGGTTTGAATAAATTAATTATTCTGGAAGTCAAAACATGCAAAGCTGAAACAATTGTAAATAATTGACAATGATAGCAACTCCTTACTCATAAATAAATCACAATTTTATTAAACATCAAATGTCGATTACATTTTACAAATTTCAGAGAATCTATCTAATCTGTAAAACTAATATCGTCCCTCAGCCCGATGCGCCTCGCATGCTGAAAATGCTTAGACCTCATCAGTCCCTTTGTAAGGGGATCCGCAGGGTTCTCATCTGACGATATCCTCTTTGCCACGAGGAGTCCTTCTTCTATCTTGTGCCTTATGAAGTGATATTTTCTGTCAATGTGTCGGGATCTCCCATGATCTCTCGGTTCTTCAGCTAAAGCAACCGCACTATTGTTGTCGCAGAAAATTTCCATAGGCTCCTTAATAGTTGGCACAACTCCAAGGTCTCCGATAAAGTTCTTCAGCCATATCGCCTCCTTCGCTGCTTCACTCGCTACTATATACTCTGATTCACAAGGCGAATCAGCCACCGTCTCCTACTTGGAACTCTTCCAAGAGATTGCCCCTCCATTTAAGGTAAAGACCCAGCCCGACTGAGAGTGAAAGTTATCCCTATCAGTCTGAAAACTAGCATCACTATACCCTAATACTCTCAAGTCATCACTCCCACCAAGGGTAAGGGTCCAATCCTTAGTCCTCCGCAAGTACTTGAGAATGTTCTTTACCGCAGTCCAATGAGCCTTGCTAGGGTTCCCCTGATACCTGCTGACCATGCTCAAAGAAAAGGCCACATCAGGGCGGGTACAAGTCATAGCATACATGATCGAGCCAACAGCGGAAGCATACGGTAATTGGCTCATCTCAGCTATGTCTTCCTCTGTACTCGGACTCTGAGTCTTACTCAACCTGGTATTGCTTTGGATCGGTAAATCTCCTTTCTTGGAATTCTGCATGTTGAACCATTTCAACAGCTTATCCAAGTAGGTACATTGACTAAGTCCAATTAGTCTTTTACTCCTTTCTCTTAATATCCTTATCCCTAGGATATAGGAAGCTTCCCCTAGGTCCTTCATAGCAAAGCACTTCCCAAGCCAGGACTTAACCTCCTGCAAGGTTGGGATGTCATTTCCTATAAGTAGTATGTCATCCACATACATTACCAAGAAGCTAACTATACTCCCACTAGCTCTGACATACACGCAAGACTCATCTTCACTTCTCGAGAAGCCAAACTCTTTGACCTTCTCATTGAAACAAAGATTCCAGCTACGAGATGCTTCTTTTAATCCATAAATGGATTTCTCAAGCTTGCATACTCTATTAGGGTACTCTGCATTGACAAAACCCTCTGGCTGATTCATGTACACATCCTCAGCCAACTTTCCATTAAGAAAAGCGGTTTTGACATCCATTTGCTGTATTTCATAATCATGAAATGCAGCAATGGCTAACATAGCCCTAATAGACTTATTCTTTGCTACCGGCGAGAAGGTTTCACCATAATCAATACCCTGAGTCTGAGTAAAACCCTTCGCAACCAGTCGAGCCTTATAAGTATGCACTTTTCCTTCCATGTCGGTCTTCTTCTTGAAGATCCATTTGCACCCGACTGTTTTACGGCCCGGTACATTGTCAACCAAGTTCCAAACTTGATTGTCATACATGGACCGTATCTCGCTGTCCATAGCCTCCTTCCACTTAGCAGACTCCGGGCCTGCCATGGCTTCCTTAACACTGCTAGGTTCATCCAAATTTACCAGTGTACTATCGTTGATAAATGTATCACCTTCCGTAGTAATATGAAAGCCATAATAAAACACAGGTGTGTTCCTAACCCGTGTGTAATGCCTCAGAGGTACAGACTCGTCAGGTGGCTCAATAGGAGTTTCCTCTTCAGGTTGATTGCTAGTGTTTGCGGTTCCTTCACCAATTGATTCTTGGATTTCCTCAAGATCAATTTGCCTCCCATTGTCTCCTTGGCTTATAAATTCTCTCTAATGAAAGACCCCTCTTCTTGCTACAAAGACCACATTCTCACTGGGTCTGTAGAAGAGGTAACCGAAGGATTTCTGTGGGTAGCCGATGAAAATACACCTTTCACTTCGGGGTTCGAGCTTATCATGAGTTTCACGCCTTACGAAAGCTTCGCAACCCTAAATTTTGATGTGGTCCAAATTGGGAACTTCCCAGTCGACATCTCATGAGGTGTTTTGGTAACCTTCTTTGTAGGGACTAGATTAAGGATATGGGCGGCAGTCTCTAAGGCATACCCCCAAAAAGAGATTGGTAGCGAAGCTCGACTCATCATAGAGCGAACCATGTATAACAAGGTTCGATTGTGCCTCTCAGCTACACCATTTAGCTGTGGTGTCCTGGGAGGAGTCAATTGTGAGACAATCCCACACTCCTTAAGATAGTCAAGGAACTCAGTACTAATATACTCACCACCTCGATCGGATCGAAGCATCTTAATGTTCTGCCCAATTGATTTTCTACTTCCTGTTTGAATTCCTTAAACCTTTCAAAGGTTTCTGACTTATGTTGATTAAGTAGACATACCCATATCTACTAAAATCATCAATAAAAGTCACATAATACCGATTAGCATCCCTTGTGGCGGTTTTGAATGGTCCACATACATTAGTATGTATTAGGTCCAACAAACCCTCACCCCTTTCACAAGTTCCAGTGAAGGGTGATTTTGTCATCTTTCCAAGTAGACAAGATTCACAACTATCATCCGATTTAAGGTCGAATGACTCCAAGACTCCACTCTTTTGGAGTTGGCCTATGCGTTTCTTGTTACATGTCCAAGAAGACAATGCCACAATGATGCCTTATCTAGGCTAGTAGAAGAATCAATATACAACACATTATTTCCTAAGTTGTCTATAATCGACACAGTTTCATACAAACCATCACAAGGTAATGCTTTAAAAAAACACATTATTAAAGAAAGCATTAATACCACCACATTCATTATCAAATGAAAAGGTAAAACCTTATTTGTACAAAGCATGAAAGGAAATAATATTCCTCGCCATTTCAGATGACTACACACATTTATTCAAATCTAATTTTAACCCATTATTCAGCAACAAAGTATAAACTCCAATCTTGGAAACAGGTGAAGCCTTCCTATTCCCCATGATCAAGTTTATCTTCCCGTGCTCCACATCCTCACTTCTTCTTAGGCCCTGCAATTCAGAACATATGTGAATACCACATCCTGTATCAAGCAACCAATAGTTAGAATATGGTGAGTTATTAGACAATATTGTATAAATACCTGCGTGGGTGGGTTTCACTTTCCCATCCTTCAGATCCTGCAAGTATTTAGAGCAGTTTCGCTTCTAGTGCCCCTTGTCCTAGCAATAGTAGCAATCAACATCCTTGGGAATGGCAGAAGGAGTGGCAGAACCGCTCTTGGTCTTTGATGAGGAGCCTTCAAGAGACTTTCCCTTGGTACCCTTCGAAGGGCGCTTCCTCTTTTTCCCTTTGCCTTGCTCGATAGCCAAAACAGGGGTAGATGTTGGAGTAGGAGTAGTAGAGGTAACAACCGACTTGCCCTTAAGACCGGTTTCAGTAGTCTTCAAGAGTCCTTGAAGCTTGCTAAGGGTAACTTCCTCCTTGTTCATATGATATGTCATACGAAAATGGTCATAACAAGAAGGTAAGGAGTGCAAAATGATGTCAATTGCCAACTCATCAGGGAAGTTCACATTCACCTTCAGCAAACGGTCCACATACCTTTGCATCTTTTGCATGTGGGCTGTGACGGATTCACCGTCCTTCATGCGGGTTCTTATTATGGAGGAGATTATTTCATACCGCTCTTGACGAGCACTCTGATGGTACCTTTCCATCAGGTCTTGGTGCATCTCAAAAGGGTAGAAGTCGTCATAGGACTTTTGGAGCTCGGCTGTCATCGTGGCCATCATGATACATGCCACCTTAGTAGCATCTCTCTCATGTGTCCTCAATTCAGCGATCTCCTCAAGAGTAGCAGTAGACTCATCAAGCTCTTTTAACTCCTTATCGAGGACATATTCCTTTTCCTCATAACGAGTTACCATCCTGATGTTCCTTATCCAGTCCATGAAGTTGGAACCTTCAAAGATGACTCTCCCACAAAGATTCATGAGAGAGAAAGAACGAATTGGGTTAGAGCCCGAAGCATTAGTGTTGGAAGACATCTAAAAGAAGAAAGCAAGTTTAGATTAGATATATAGATTCCTTAATAAGACACCCAAATGTAATATTAAGGCTAGGATCCAATCACAATAAATTATACCTAGAAGAGGGATCCCGTAATCTAAGTAATAATATATTTGAAAGGTAGGTGAATGACGATTCACCAATTTCCACCACGAAAACGAAATGATTTATTAGGTTTTAATTAGATTTGAAATTCCTAGATTCTTTTGAGATTCATTGAACTTTTCAATGGCATGTTTCAATCTCGATTGTGCCCTTCAAGTTTTGTGACTAGGATGTTGAGGATCACAAAACAAGGTGTGAATAACCATGCCAATTCACTTGGTACCCTTAATATTATCACCTAATCAATGTGCCAGTTAACCACACACGCTCCATTGATCTATGAAAAACATTAAGTCACTCTTCGTGATCCTTACTAGTCCAAGTTAGTGTGCCGGTTAACCACACACGCTCCACTAACGACTTGGTAAGGTACAAAGTGTGAATTCCATGGATTAGCACCATGTTCACATTTTTCCTAGAGTAACTAAGATTGTGAATTAAATAAAAGATTTAGTTACTTTATAATATTCATCATACTTAATGAGAATTTATAAGTCTTTATATTACCCGTTCGGCTAACGACCCTCCACCAGGCAAGCAAGCGGTGGGTCAGAGTATACACCCATTAAGTCGCCACTTTATAGGCAACAACCTTATACCCACCTTATAGACCGGCTTTGTGAATGAGGCCTACTAACGGTAAAACAACTTGTTGTTATATATATATATATATATATATATATATATATATATATATATATATATATAATTAACCATTAACGTTATAAATAGTATAAGTGTTGAACATCAAAACAAGTTTTAAAACAAGCATGAAATTTTGATATTTGCTATTGTAAATGGATTAGAACAACCATTACACCAACCAAAATAAGTTTTAAAACATCAAAACAGTTTGGGGTAAAGTTTCTAGTCCATTTCCAGCAGCAAAAGTCGAAAATCTGCATTCTGAACCTTCTACTCGCTGAGTGCACGAACCTACTTGGCGAGTAGGTTGAATTTTGCCTTGGACTCGGCGAATCCCCCCCATGGACTCGGCGAGTCCATCATGCAGACATCAAAAATTTCGACTTTTTTCACTATTTTGCATCAAGTATCAAACAAGCAAGCCTAGGCTCTGATACCATTGTTGGGTTTTGAGCAATCTAACACTTCCTAAGTGTGCATGCAACCCTAATAAACCTTGGATCTATGTTTTTCTAAATACATGCAAAATAATAATTTTCCAAGGTTCATAACCTATCTAACATGGCATGGGGTACTTTTAAACATAAAAGAATTAGATGAGATTACATACCTTTTTTATTAGTTGGATTCTTAAGGAGTTTGAGGGTCAAGCACCAATAGTGTAAATGCCTTAAATAGAATCACAAATCACCACAAACTCTTGGAAAACTTTGAGAGAGTGTATACACACTACAATTTTCAGCCACACACAAACACACACACTAGTGGCTATTTCATGCAACAAAAGCATGCTTATATAGTGTACATGATTAGGGTGAAACCCTAATAACCCATGACCTTTCCTTTTCCAAGGATCCATGGGTTAAAAGCTCCATGGATCATCCATGGACTTCCATATAAGCCTAGCCCATTAACAAATGGGTGTTAGCCCACACCATATAATACCAATAGCCCACAATCTAATTAGTCTTCCTTTTAATCTCTAAATTAAATAACATGACTTCATCTAATTAGTCTTCCTTTTAATCTCTAAATTAATTCATAATTAATTTAAGACTAAGACTAATTAAATAACATGACTTCATGTTACTATATTATAACTTATAATATATTAATAATCATATGTGTATAACTCTCATAAAATTATCCATAAATAGTTTGGATGAAATGCAACCCAAATGGACCATGCCGGGTCGGGTCAAGTATATACCAAATAAGTTACGGACTTAGACACCTTATCCAACAATTAGTGGAGTTATATGGTTTTTTAAACATGTTTAAATGAGTTTACTCCCCATGTTTGAGGGGTTTACGGCCCAAGCAAGTTCTTGGGCAGTAAAATCATGTTTACTCCACAAAAACCATGTTTAATGTGTTCTAAGTCCGAATTGGTAAGCCATATAGGCATATCTAAGTCCCAATGTTGGTTTGGAGGGGTTAAATTGCTCAAAAACCCATTTATTAAGTGTTTACGGCCCAAGCATGCTCCTTGGCCGTAAACACATGTTCTAGGTCCAAAATGATAGATGAAACACGAATTTGAAGGCCTACGAGGTTATACAACAAGTTAGGGATGTTACCTCAAAGATTTAGAGCCATAATTCAATGTTTTGGACCTTGAATCTTTGGTTGAGGAGAGAGGTTAGAGAGAGAGTAGTGAGATGAAGCAAAAGCTTCAAATGGAAGCTTAGGTCACTTTATATAGTGCTCGAGATTTGGACACAGTGGAATTATACCCGATACCGGCGTTATACGGTGCTTTTGGTCGCACCCGATTGAGTTACCATAACCCAATATGGTCGATTCTAAAATATTTCCGATTATTAAAATGAAGTGCTAAAGTGAGTTCTAAACATGTTTATACACTCATTAAGTCATAATAGAAGTCCCACAACTATGACCTAATTAAATGATGAAATCGGAAACGAAATTGGGAACGGCGTTTGGATTATCGAAATGAGTTACGAAAAGGGTTACACGCAATGATACGAATTTTCGGGTTGTTACATTTTCGAAGGATGATACCGTTCAGCATGAAGTTGAAGACACAAATGCGAATTTGGAACCACCAATTATGAAGGTATCCACTCCACCTACTTCTTTTATGCCCTTTTCTAAATTCCTTCAAATAAACACTCCACCCTCCTCTCCGATCGCCAAGACAATTCTGATCAGCATTGCTCCTTTACCACCAAAAATTTATCTGGGACTTTCTCATCCATAGATTTATGTTGCTCTTTCTACCCCAATAGTTTCATAATCCACTTCTACATCAACTACTTCCAGTGCACCTGAATTCAACGTATCTGATACGGGGGTTGATGTCAACATAGGTGTCACTTTGGGTCAAGGTACTTGTTCATCCTCTCCATTCTGTGAGAATGATCACGATATAATGTTTGAGGATGATCACGGAAATTTCCAAGATTTTATTTTTAGCCCTTTTACTGTCTATCAAGCAAGCGATGATGATGAAGCCTCGATAACTAAACGACAATTTAAACAACTCAATGATAAGTTAGATTAAATTATGGAGTCTTCAAAATCTTTGTCCAACATTGATTATATGCTAGTCTCATCAAGCAACAGTCGAGATGTTAACCAAGGAGAATGTCAAAGCACTTGCTAAATCCATAAAGGCAGTTGAAGCTTCTAAGAAAACTATTCCGGACATGACCGCAAAAGTCGAAAAACTATATGATGAAGTCCGGGAATTCATGGCTGAATTCTGAAGTTCTTCGGAATAGAATACTGAAGCAACTAATAAAATCATTATAAGTCTCAGCACCACTTTGTAAACCAAAAGAGAGGCACTCTCTCATGTTCATGGTGAAATCAAGGTTGACAACTCCAAGCTCAACGCGTCCATTGTCTCGAAGATAGATCAGCTTCAAAAAGACATTGTTGTTGAGAATGCAATCATGGATAAATTGACTGAGAAGACTGAGAAAGACAAGGTTCATTCAGTCAAGCTCCACTACACCAACAAACATCTTGATGACTTGGTGTCTAAGAAAACTGTGTTCCAAAGCTGCATTTTGGAAATTTATCAATACTTGCAAAGGCTGTTGGAAACTCGCGACTTAATGCTTACTACTTCAGTTTGCCACCACCTCTCAGAAAAACTTAATCTTGTCTTGCCAATGCTCAATCAACTAGAGGGTGTTTCAGGAAGTGAATTTATTCTAAAACAATGGGGAGATAATGCAGATAAAAAAACAAACCCTCAAGGAACAACCCCGACCAAAGCAAAAGACTAATGACCATCATGAACTGAAACCAAAGGTTCACAAGAAGGGTAATGAAGCTTCTGGGTCAAAAGGAAAAGAAAAGACTGTGGTTGATGATGATGATGAAGAAGAACTCTCTAAAGGTGAAAAAGAGGCCGAAGCTAAAATTTCTAAGGTCACTCTAAAATCTCACAAATCGCTTCTATGGAAAGGATTCAGAGTGAAGCTATCAATAATCCAAGCATTCATCGGTTGGAGCCTTTGGTATCCTTCGAACTAGGTAATACCACTGACTCTCAGTTTGATCTTCCGGTCACTCTGAGAGAATTTCTATTCTGATGCTTTGTGAAAATTGAGAGAGATCCACTTTTGGACTATGATGTTAATAATATGCTCTTCTTATTCTATCTCAAGTATGGAAAGCCGCAATTCCAAACCTGGAGCATACAAAAGAAGTTTTCTATAAAGGTTTATGCACCGGTTCATATTGAAAACTTCATCAATGTCAAGCTTGAAGGATTCCAAGTTGCAAATCGTACTGAAGTTGATTTTTCTCTTGCTGATCTGCCATGTATGAATCTGAACGACTGGATTTCTTTATTTCTGATCTTTTCTAAGGATGAATAGAAGTATGAACTGATTATTACTAATTTGAAGAGAATGCATATTTGTTATATTCATGAAGTTGCAAAAATGGATATAGAAATAGCATCTACTTTGAAGAAAAGGCCAGTTGTGAAACATAAAGAACAACTGACAGAATTCTAAAAGCTAGAGCTGGGTAAAATCAAGAAATAAAATGGAGTGTGGTGTACCAGCGAAAGGAAGGTAAAAATGTCCAGAAGAGAATGTCTTTCTTACTCGACAAACACTTATATTCAACCGCTGCTCTGAACAACATTATGGGTCTAACTGAAGCATGCAAAGCATTCAACGCTGTTGATCTGAAATGTTTAAGTGATATATGTTGGATTAGTATCTAAGTCCATAACTATTTTGATATGTACTTGACCCGATTATGAGCATGGTCCTTTTGGGTTGCCTTCACCATAGCAGTATGTAGGATGAATTAAAGAGAGAAAGGTTTAATTATAATTTATTAATATATTATGAGAATAATATATTAAAGGAGAAAGTGTATTGTCTAATTAATATTAGTCAAGAATTAATAAAGAATTAATTTTGTGGCTAAAAGAGATTAATTAAATTTAGGGGATTGGAATTGTAATTATAAGATAATTCCAATTGGGCTATGGATCACCTTGGAATAATAGGTTGGATGAATTCTATGGGGAAGCCCATTAGAAATCATCCAAGGCATGTTCCAGAATGGTTCCATGGGCTGCTTAGGGCTTAAGCAGTCAAATTAGGGTTTCCTTGTTAGATAACCCTAATTGCCTATCTATTTAAGGAGCCCCTATGCCCAAAAAACGTGGTGAATGAGTTCCTTAGGGTTATCGATGATTTTTGGTGCTCCCCTCTCTTCTTTCTTCATCCAAGTTGCGTAGTGGTGTTTGTGACTCCATTAGAGGTGAAACACTTGAGGCACTAAGCTTTCTGAAGCCAAAGAATTGATTGTTATTGCTACATAACAATCAACGTAATATCTAAACCCTAATTCATATGTTAATTTGATTTCTAGTATGCTAGATCTAGGATTCATAAGTCTTGGAAGTTTATTGCATGTTCAAAGTAGAAAAACTAGATCCAATCAATTAGGGTTGCATGAACACCATAGGATTGATGTTATGCACATAATCCATGAATATGATCTAGTGGTATCTTGTGATCAGAAACACCCTTTTGAATCTAACGATGCGGTTGTTCAAGGTTGAGAAGAGACAATTGTGACATCCCCATTTTCACGGCCAGAAAAAAAAACCGATTTTGTTTATGCTTTATAAAACTCAGAGTACTTCTTTCAATAAAAATGTTGCGGAATTTGTTCCCATTAAAATATGATGAATACGTTATCAAAGTATTTCTAAAGAAATGTATTTTTATTCACTTTTAAAACATTTAGGATGTCATCATCAATACAGAAACATAAGCATAAACATAACTTACATTCATGTACACTACTGATCTACATCTCTTTTAAATCTCTCAGTGGAATGTAACTTCATATTGACACCTGTGATACAAATAAACTAAGTGGGTCAGGTTGGGAAACCTGGTGAGTACATAGGTTTTTAACCCAAAATAATATAATTATTATGTTTAATCATCCAACAGTTAACCCAATTACCCATCCCCATTATCTTATTTACTCTTAAGGATCTACCCTACGAATCAACTATTTCTCATTCATTCGTTCCTAAGGATTATCCTAAGGAATAGGTACGAAGTCCATCGTTGTCAATGACACAGCTATCAAGCACAGCTGCTAGTTCAATCACTTAGGCACAACTGCCCGAATTGTAACCTTCTATATAAAGTGCAGCTGCCAGTATTGTCCTTCGAGCACATCTTCTAGGGTTATCTCGTTTATTGACAGTATCATTTTCGAGAGTCCACTCTCAATACATGTCAATGGGTTTTTAGAGTACATCGGTGAACACATCGTTCATAAGACCTACAGGTTGCGAGCCTGCTAATGTTCCACTGGACTATCTAGATTAGTCTGTGGTTGTCATCCATACTCTGCTAGATGATGGGGCTAGCATTTGGGAACAAGGCTTCTCACATCTTCCACCTCTCACCCTTAACTCATGGTCTATATCACCTCTCAACTCATCATACAACTTATATTTCATCTACCCATGTTTTACCCAACATATTACGTAGATATAAATACATATACAACTTGTATAAAATCGTTCATCCAGCATAGATAGCAAGTATACAGATAATATGCACACATAACACATAGTTTATATAAAATACTTCATATTTATGTGTAAGATGAAAGGGACCATGCACTCACAACATGTAATTTATATTAAATATTTCATATCTATGTGTAAGATGAAAGTAAATATGAACTCAGGTTGTAAGGTGGCGAGTCGGAACTCGGAAGCACTTCGTTACTATTAAAACAATTATCCCTTGACAAAACCTAGTATCATTACCACTAGAGATTAGTCTAACGTTTGACGAGACTAATTAATAGTCTAGCTATTATTACTATTATATAAGCGTCAAACAATACTTATATAAGCCATAATAATAGCCCAAATACTCCTTATAAGGTCCTAATAACATTACTATATTGAAACATAAGCTATACTAAAGATAGGGTAGGCATAGCTCCCTTACAACGGGATTTCTTGAAAACCGGGCTTCGCTGGAGCAGCATTCTCGAGCCTAAAGGATCTTTTCTCGGGGGTTCGGGAGCCTCGGGGTTTTCTTTGGGTGCTAGGGGGTTTAGCTAAACTTTAGGGGGCTTAAGGGAGGCTAGAGAGAGAAAGTGAAGTTGGAAGGTGTGAGAAATGAGGGTGCCCCGGCACTCTATTTATAAGCTGGAAATCACCAAAACTCATCGAGTTGGCCTCCAACCCGTCGAGTTCCAGGGCAGGTGTCACCATCTGGTTGCTAGACTTGGGGAGGAAGCAACGACTGTGATCGCGCCACACCACCTAAACTCGCACAACACCCTGCCAACTTAGAAAAACATAACTCCACGCGCAGGTAAAAACAACATCTACAACTTTCATTTAGGCTTCGTGGCTAATTCTCGACCGATCTTAAATTTAATAGTAGAAGTCGATTAGACTGTTAAATGACCGCGAAGAACTCGTAACTCCTTCATACAAACTCTGTTTTTGTCTGTATTTTTATCGTTTAGTTCATCTTAATGAGATCTTCAACTCTCATTTAGGTCGCATAGGCCAAAAACCGCTCGAACTAAAATTCAAGTTTCGGACTGTGCACTCCTGTGTCAAATCTTATAAAACTAATAACTTCCTCATACGAAGTCAGATTTGGGCGTTCTTTTTTTTTGTATGTTCTCGGTTTAATGTATACTACAACTTGTTTTTTAGATAAATAAGGGTAAAAAGTACTTTATCAAAAATTCACTATTTACGTCTCCCGGTGTCGTGCTAGTTTTGTAGTAAAACTTCGACGGGCCATATTCTTCGTTATAACTCGGATTTCGACGTTCTTTATATGTACAGAACCCTTGAGACATATTCTCCAACTTGGTTAACATTATTTATTCTAAATAATATTTTGTAGAAATCTTGTTTTCGACCTATATTATCTCTAAATTGACTAGCCCGGATTTGCGAGCGTTACAAGAACTGTGAAGATTCTACTTCCTTATTTGACACAAAAAGGGATATTATTGGGCTTATTAGTGTTATGTTAAATGTATATTGTATAGGTTATTTATTGTCGATATGGGCCTGTCCATTCTCATGTTTTTTTGCTTATTTGTCTTGCCTATATATTGCATGCATGTAACAATCAGGGTTATCGGCTGTATCGTCCTACCTAGCTCTCATAGAGAAGTTCTCGTTGAAATCTTCTAGAGCTTTGATAATCTAAGCATTCAACACTATTTTGATCATTGTTCTTGTTATTTAATTCACATTATTTTTTATATAATTTATCGATCTATATTATTGTTTCTACATGTATTACTTGGAATTAATATTGGCTCAGTTAATTGCTAAGTGTATGCTTTCAAAGTTGTATATGACTAGGATTGTATAACCGTAAAATGATCGATTTAGCCTCATTTCCTGTTCCTTGTTTGGTTGTTGACTTAGGATAGAATCTTCGTTTGACAGTCTATACGATCCTATTTGTATACAACTTGCATGCATAAGGCAACCAATGATGTTGATTATCGTTCTTTGCACTGCCAGAGGTGAGAGTTGAGAGTTCCATATGAGAGCCTAGGATATGTATGATGTGTAGCATTGGTTTGTTTTTGGTTGTAGTGAGGTAACTTAGAGGAATCAAGATTGACCTTGATGAAGGTACAAGTAGGTGTGGAAGGTAGTATTAGGCCCGTACAACTAGAAGTACATGACCTATACCTAATACAAGAATGTGAGTGAGGACTCTAAGGGGCTAATTGGTTCGCAGAATGTTGCTGAATGAATTGCATTTGGAATTGGAAAAGGAATCTGTCAGGAATTTGAATCCAATTTTATATCCTGTTTGATTGGTAGGAAATGGAATTGGAATTAATTCCAGAGTTTGTTTGGTTCGCAGGAATTGGATTTGGAATCCATGTCAAATGACAAAATTGCGCTTTTTGTCTATTTTGCTTAATTTTACTTTATTTTTTAATTTATATGTAAATATACATTATATAAATTATAAGTTTAGTAAAATTTAATTTAATTGATTGAACGTTCGTGTCAATATAATGAGAAAATCATGCAAATGACTTCATAACTTATAAAATCCTTTAAATACATGTCCCAATAATGTTACCAAAAAAACATAACTTAAAAGCTATCACCTTCTTCACTAGATATCCTAATATTGTTACCAAAAAAAGTTAACGTAAAATATTTCGTTACATCCAAATCGAAGCCACCAAAAACTTTCAAATCCAAAATACCGATCAACATCCAATGCACATCCCAATTGATAATACTATCCTTCCAAAAATGTATTTTACCTAAGCTTCTCTATCACCTTCTTTAATTCCCCCAAAATTTTGAACATTAATGGGATCACTTCTTATGTTGGTCAAAACTTTGAACTTCTCAAATTGACTTATTGAATTCATCTTTAAAATCTCTGGAGGGATCTTCTCACTTAGCTCATTAATCTTCATGTCAAATTTAATACCTTGACTCAAGTCCTTTGATAGTTCTTTAATAGTTTTTGTAATTAAGCGAACGACCTTGTTAAACCCCTCGTCACTTCGATTTTTCCTCTTGTTGGAAAGAACACTCGGTGAAGTTTCATCATGTTGCACGGATGTAGTACGACTAACTTCCTCTGAATCTAGAAAATCATCACTTGAATCTTGTGTTTCTTA
This sequence comes from Lactuca saligna, assembly GCF_052625555.1. NCBI lineage: Eukaryota > Viridiplantae > Streptophyta > Magnoliopsida > Asterales > Asteraceae > Lactuca > Lactuca saligna. The sequence goes on along the minus strand of NC_136421.1, from coordinate 109,112,936 downwards.
TTCTAAGTTCACATCTTTTTCCATCTCCATGAAATCCCTAGCTCTATTTCCTTGAGCTCGGTCTTTTCCAAAACAATGCTAAGATCTTCATAATTAGGAAATGTTTTGTGTTTCCATCTAATCTCTTCTTTATGTACCTATTTACCAACATTATAACTCATATAAAAAAACAAAAAGAAAAATATTTTAACATAAGAAAATGAAACCACAACTAAATTTTTCACATAATAAAATGAAACCACAACAAAATTTTTGTGCTATTGATTCCAAAAAATGTTATTAGCAACTGTACTTGATACAATGCATTAGACAAATATGTGTGTATGATCAAGAACTCCCTAAATCAATGTTTAAATTATGACAAACTTGGAAGATTTACAAAAAAAAATGATACTTCTGGTAAGGGTAAACATCCAACTACTTTTTGTTATGTCAACTAATCCAATTATTCATATTAACCAAACAATCACGGTCAAGAGCAAGAACAAAGTGAGAATTCGATCAATTCTCACTATCTCATTGTTAAGTATTGAAGTGTGGTTCAGATCCTTTCAGAACCAAAAAAGGCTCAATTCTTTACAACAAAAGCATCACGAATGTATAAAATGTGATTAAAGGGACTTTTTTTTTCTAGATGCTGATATCATGATATCATATGGGTCACAATAGTGAATGAAGAAAAAAACCTCCAACGATGTCACGATAGCTCTTTTTGGGGTCGACTTCATTAGGGGGGGGGGGGGGTTGGTTCGAAAGTATAAAAAGTGATTAAAGAGAGAGGGAGGGAGTGAGAGAGAGAGAGAGAAAGAGAGAGAGAGAGAGAGAGATTACCTGCAATGAAGGTCGTTGAACGACCCTGTGACGAAGTGGAGAAGACGCAATGGAGAGGTTGCGGCTGAACGAGAATGAGATGGTGTCTAGGTTTACCTGATGAAGCTTATGGTAATATTTAGTGCGGGCAAAAACGTAATTGGGTACTTTCCATGTTATGAAGGAATTAATTCCATTAGGATAGTGCAGGAATGAACTTTCCTTCATTTGAAGGAAAATATTTCATTTGGGATTCCTTTTCCTTCCCTTAATGCTGAATCAAAAACAGGAATTCAAGGGAATTGGAATCCTTTTTCCCTTGAATTCCATTCCATTCCTACCAAACAAACAGCCCCTAATGGTACCTACGTGTTGCGAGTTCCCTCAAGTGTTTGCTGGTTGTTTATATCTTTGTGTTTCAATTTGAGGGTAGTGGTCACTCATTTGGGATTGGGAGGTACTGGTTCTGGCTCTGGTTAAGGTTCTGGTTTTGGTTCTAGCTCTGGCTTAGAACCGATTGATGAGTGGTTGTGTGAGTTTATTGCAGTTGAGGTTACTTGGAACATTCTTGATACTACCATTGTGATTTTTTGTAGTGTCAAGGAGGGGATTAGGGAGTTGATGGATGAGAGGCTTAGGTCTTTTCGAGTCGAGAATTCTAGGAGTTAGATTAGGGCTCGAGATCCCTCATTCCGGGAGTTTAAGGCTTGTGGGACTCCAAAGTTCTCTGGGGTTGAGGACCCATTGCTAGCCATCGTTGGATCGTTGACATGGAGAATGCTCACTGAACGAGCTTTTGCCCAGAGGGAGAAAAAGGTTGGATTCACGTCCTGCCTACTGAGGTACAAAGCACGGGACTGGTAGAGGAGGTTACCTAGGTTGTAGGGACGGCAGTGGTAGCTGTGATGACATGGGAGGACTTTGTTCCAGGAGCTTCGCCACTAAAGACTGTGGCAGAGATTACCACCAAATTCAGGGAGATAGCATTGTTGGTCCCACAATACGTTGCGGATGAGCAGATAAGGAAGATGAGATATCATGATATACCAAGGGATGATATCAGGGAGTTTGTATGCTTTTCAAGGTGCAAAACCTGAATGATATGATCGAGAAGGCCTGTGAGCGGGAGATTGATTTGGAGCTTCGAGAAAACCGGAAATCGGAGCAGGTTCAAAATGTTGTGGGTTAGGCTAAGAGACCTAAGACCTCTGATACCCACACCAGAGGCTAGTAGGGTCAGGGCCATTGTGCTAGGTGTGGAAAGTCGTACGGTGGAGCTTATTGATTAATAGGTTCGATACGCTTTAGTTGTGGCCAATTGGGCCACATGAGCAAGGATTGCCACAAGAGGGCTCTAATTTGCTTTCATTGTAATTAGACCATCTATAAAAAGGTCGATCATCCGAGATTGTCTGGGGGAGCAGTGGTGGTGCCGACACTAGCCACCTTGAGGATTACCGACAGCCTCCAGGGTAGGGCAAAGGTTCCTGTGGTGAAGAGTAGGACTTTTTAGTTGACCACCGATGAGGTCCATGTAATGTTGGATGTAGTTATCGGTATGTGTTTTAACCCAATATTTTATTGCTTTCCTTGTTTATGCCTATGTTTATTATGATCTTGTATATGGACCTTTTTTGGTCAATGGTTTGTCTTCTCACATTGTGTTTGATTCAGGGTCTACCTGATCCTTTGTATCTCTTACACTTAGCAAGAAGTTTCGAGACGCTCTGGGGACTTTCGATTCCTCACTAGTGGTGGAGATTGCAGATGACCGTACCTTGAGTGCTTCAAGCGTTTTCTGTGGGTGTCACTTGAACATGTTTAGCGAGAGGCTGTCTATTGATTTTGTGTTGATTGCCTTCAGAGGATCGAAGGTTATCATCGGAATGGATTGGTTGGGACCTAATAGGGCCACGATTGACTATGAGCGGAAACTCGTGAGAGTTTTAACCCCAAGTGGGGAGAAATGGTTAACACTAGTGATAGAGCTTCGTATGGACCAACTATCTATTCAGCTGCAAGGGACAGGAGATATCTACAGTACGGTTGTTCTAGGTTCTTAGCTTATGTTTTTGACACGTAGGTTGAGGCCACGACAGAGTTGAGCAGGGTACCCATTGTAAGGGATTTTATTATTGTTTTCCATGAGGATTTACCAGGAGTACCTCCTAAGAGGCAGGTTGAGTTTTAGATTTATTTGGTACCCGGTGCGGCTCCGATAATGAAGGCGTCGTAACGCGTGACACAACTGAGATGCAGGAGTTGTCTATGTAGTTGCAGGAGCTGCTAGAAAAAGGTTTTATTTGTGCGACCAGTTCTCTGTGGGGAGCATCGATCCTATTTGTGAAGAAGAAATATGGTTCACACAGGATGTGCATTGACTATCGGGAGTTAAATAAGCTAATGGTGAAGAATCGTTACCCACTCATGAGGATTGATGATTTGTTTGATTAGCTTCAGGGTGCATCTTGGTTTAACAAGATTGATTTTCGATTAAGATACCATCATATGAGGTTCAATAATGAGGATCTGCAAAAGACACTTTCAGGACTCGTTATGGTCATTACGAGTTCGTGGGGATGCCATTCGGGCTCAATAATGCACCAGCAACGTTCATGGACCTCATGAACCACGTCTACAGGACGATGCTGGATCGGTCTATGATTATATTCGTTGATGATAATTTTGTCTACTCTAAGACCACGGAGCAACATTTACGATAGGTGTTGGGGACCCAGAGGAGGGAGAGGCTTTTTGCCAAATTCTCTTTAGATTTAAAAATTAGTTGTGAGGTGTCAAATTTCAGTCTGTAGTTTCGTTAGTTTGTAATGTTATTACAAGGGCACCTATGTTACGAAGTATAGTGTTCCAGTCCCTTGTATTTTATGTATGCTTTTGTTTTCCTATAAATAGGGATCAATATTAGTGTTAGATAGAACTTTTGCAACCTTTCTGTCTAAGAACACTCTGTATCACGAAGGCATAATATGAGCTGAAAACAGATTCTATTTACTCTCAATGTTCTTAATTTTACTTCATTTCTCGATTAAATAACTTCAACAATTGATATTAGAGCAGGAATCATACTGCAATGATCTGATTTTCATCTTATATCAAAAGTAGTTTGAATTTCATTTAGATTCAAAAGTTTCGGCACTTTTTGGTTCTGAAAGTTGTGATTTGATTCTACAACTAGTATGTTTAATCAGTGTTCGGTTTGATGTTTCTGTTCAATTCATCCTATAATTCTAAATTTTCAGAAGCATTTCTGAAAACACGTCCGTAGACTAATGGTGGATTTCAATATGAACACAATGACCTCTTTTTCTCATCTACTAGGATCTTCAACAAAGATTCCTATGTTCATTCCTGAGTATTACGATCAGTGGACTGATAGCATGGAGGACTACTTGAATGGAATCGATGCGGAGCTATGGAAGTACATTAATGGAGATATTCTTCTTCCATTGAATGTTCAAAGTATTGGACTGATAGCATGGAGGACTACTTGAATGGTCAATGATCAAACTTAAAGGCTTAAGAAGAATGAAAAGAGATGTATGAGAGAGCTTCGTGGTGCTCTTCTTCCTGTTGTTTATCACTATGTTCGTAGTTGTAAATATGCAAGAGATATCTGGAATACTCTTAAGGAGAAATTTCAACGGAGTGAAAAGACAAAGATCAACTATGTGAAATAATGTCTGGTGGAATTGAAAGTGTTCAAACAAAAGGAAGGTGAATCTGTTGAACTCTATTACGATCGTTTAAACGAACGCACTTACAAATGCAATCGTAATGGAATAACTAGGACAACCATGGATTTTAATCTCACTTTTATTATGGGATTATGAAAAGAATGGCGAAATGTAAGTCTAATGGAGAAGACTCAACAAAGCTTCGATACTTCTACTTTGAATGATCCATATAATTTGTTGAAAAATCATGAGCCAGAAGTTACAAAAATAGCAGAAGAACCAAAGATAAGCTTAGGAGGTCCACTTGGTTTAGTCTCCAAAGTAACTGAGAAAGAAGCAATTGAAAATGAGAGTTCTGATGAAGAAGGCTTGATTTTTAACTCAGATAACGAAGCCATTACTTTTTACAAATAACAAAGTGAAGAAATTTTATAAAAAGCCTTTTGTTTCGAAAGTAAGGACTGGTGAAGCAAAAGTAAACTTTTCAGGAAAAGTGAATGAGGAGAAGAAGTTTGAGAAGAAAGAATCAATGTCTAAAGATTCGGAAATCAAAAAGAAGCTCAAATGTGACTTGGGTTTCAACTGTCACTATCGTCATGGAGCAAATCACATGGCAAGTGATTGTATGCTTCGGAATAGAGAAGAGAAGAAAAGTAAGATCAAAGATGAAGCTTATTATGTCGAATGGCTGGAAGAGGTGCGAGTAAAAGCTAAGGGGTTATATTTGGTGGCAAAATGAGAAGATGATGATGATGGAAATTATCAAGTTTGGTCATCTGGATCTGATGATGACGAAATGTGTAACCCTACACATGGAGCAATGTATGCTCAATTTGAGGAGGAAAATGAAGGGAACATGACTAGTTGTTGTTTTGTGACAACAAAAGGCGAAAAGTCACCAATTACCACGAAGGTATGTTCTATACTTCAATCTTTTAATATTACTTTGAATTCTTACGATTCTGAATTAACTGCTTTTGATGATACTATTGCTTATTTTGCTAATTTGTTATCTCTGCTAGCATAGAGGCTAACAAATCTAGTACACAATTACTAGAGACATAGAAGGAGATGGATTCAAAGAAAATTAGAATAGAATATCTAGAATTACAAATACCTACTCATGTGTGATAGGGATAATTTGAATAATGTGACAGCGCGAAGTTTCCATTAGTTTTAATGCCGTAATTAAGCACGTCAAAAATTAGCCAAATTTATCCCAACATATTTTTGGCCAGATTCAATCCCATTGGAATATTTTATATAATATTCGTCAAGCGAACCAAAAATAAGGAAGAATAAATTTAGAGTTTCCGTGTTTAGCGTAAGTCGCAGAACTCCAAAAATTTGAAATTTACAGACAAAAACTTGGAGTTTTTGACCGTGAACCCCCGGGAGCATAAATATGACACTTAGTCATTTTCTCTCATTTTCCAACTTCCAAGCTCAAGAACACTCAAGAAATCCTCTCAACTATCATAAGTTCATCCCGTCAAATCCGAAAAAAATGATCATTCAAGCTCCTAGAACGTAAGTGCGCTTACCCTAGCTTCTTATGTGCTTAATAGAAACTTGTTTACACTTGAAATCATCCAAGAACCCCAAGAACAAGAGTTTACGGTTTGGGGATCTCCCAAAACCGTAAACCCTTAAATGGGTGCCAAAGTGTGCATTGGTTCATTCTAAGCCTTGACAACTAGCATAGATCCCTTTCTAGATGAGTTTAACATTCGAAAATCATCATTTTCCCCATGTTCATATGAGTTTACGATTTGGGGAGTTCATCCCAAAACCATAAACACCTCCAACAGGTGTTTAATTGCCCCTAATGCCTTCAAATGGGTGTGTAATGAAGTAGAACCTTACTTGCATGAACTAGCGACCCCAAGAACATGTCATGAAGGGACGAACATGAGTTTACGGTTTTAGAACACCTCCCAAAATCGTAAAAACCTTTCCAAGGTGTTTAAGTGCCCTTAACACCTTCCTATGCTTGTATAAATGACTAGAACCTTGCATGCATAGCCTAGAACCACCAAAGGACAAGTGAAATGGACATACATGAGTTTACGACCATAAACTCATGTGTTTACGGCCGTAAACTCCCAAGGGAGTGGTCCAAGGACCATAAACTCCAAAATGTGTCCATTTCAAGCCCTAATCACTTCCTTAGCCCTTGATTCGAGTCTAGCATCATTCCTTGAGTGATATAACACCTTCAAACACCCAATGGCACCACAACCATGAGTTTACTACCGTAAAATCATGGAGGAAATGGTATGAAAACCGTAAACACCCCTAAGGGACATAGGTTGAAGAGTAAATCCAATGTGAGTCCATACACCCTTCATATTCAATCCTTGGCACTACTAGCACTTGAAACAAAGCGTTTTCATGCGTTAAAGGGTCTTTACTTGCTTAATTAGTTATTAAATGACTAATTGGATACTTAAATGTATCATTGTATCTTAAATAGGATCCGAGTGTGTGTTCAAGTCCTCAGTTGACACCTAGCGGTCTATACCGTCCATTCATCCGAATCACCCACGTCAGGTGAGTTCATACCCCTGAATTAACCTTTTAAATGGTTTTAACTGCTTATATAGGAGGGGGGATACAAGTTGATCTATATAGTTATTAGATGAATCACATGTGATTAATATCTGTATAGAAAAATAGATTTTTGCAACTCTTCTTAAAAGTTTTCCAAAGGTTTTCTTCACTTAATCTGTTTTCTAAGAATCATTTTCAAAACTGTTATGAAAGGTTTTTCAAAGGATTCCAAAGGTTTTCAAAACTTGTTTTACAAACTGACATCAAGTCATAAATTTCTTGTGTGTAATTGTTTTTCCAAAGTTATCATCAGAGTGTTCTTCTATGCTTTTATTTCATTAAATGCATGCCTGTATTCGTATAGTTATATAAATAATGTTTATACGACTTAGGAAGGCTGGTTCACCCTATTTCCTTTTCCTCGTTGAGATGTGGTCTGGTGGGTATCGGTTATCCGGCTAAAGGTCGTTTAAACATTAGTTATATATTATGTATAAATATATAGACATAAAGGTTTCCATCGAACAGTTCATTTCCCATGGGTAGCAAGGGTATCCTTCCATTCATCATTCATTGACCTCTTGTTAAATGCATGCTTGTATTTGTATAGTTATATAAATAATGTTTAAAAGACTTAGGAAGGCTAGTTCGCCCTATTTCCTTTTCCTCGTTGGGATATGGTCTAGTGGGTATCGGTTATCCATCCGAAGGTCATTTAAACATTAGTTATATATCATGTATACAAGTATAGACATAAACGTTTCCATCGACCAGTTCATGTCCCTTGGGTAGCAAGGGCATCCTTCCAGTCATCGTTCATAGATATGAGACATGAGTAACTATTATAGGAATAGTTAGGAGATTCTATTTAGTCTTTCTAGTACAAGAATTTCAAAGGAGTCTGTTCATTCGTGAGTCTCTATCATTAATCCAACATTTCTAATAGAATTCAGAATACGAGATGCATCTTTTGGATACAGATTTCCCCGATTTTGACTTGGTAACCAGAGTCTCCTGGAGGGAGAGCGGGCATTGTGTGTATAGATTTATACGGGATTGACACTCCCACACCCTGACTGCTAGCTACAGTCCCCTGCCTACCAAGCCAAGGGGTGATAAATGTCACATTCATTCCGACGCTTGTAGGGCATCAAGTACTCTACTGTCAATCAGTGTGGTTACAAGTATCTCCATGTTTACCTTATAATTCATGGCCTTAAGGTTACAATAATTTTCACTGTATTTCCTTGTTCTAGACTTTGCTAGCTCTATTGCTCATTTGATACTGTCTGCAGTCAGTATTCTCTTCTTTTAGACTTTGCTAGCTGTATTGTTCAGTTGGTACTGTCTGGAGACTATATTCTCTTGTTTTAGACTTTGCTAGATGTATCGTTCATTCGATACTATCTGGAGTCTATGCTTCCTTTTGTTAGACTGAGCCAGGCATATCATTCATTCGATATTCTCCTGGAGTCTATGATTTCTTTTGCCTTAGTCAGCAATATTACTGCTGAGGCATATGTTATTTTTCCCCTGGTATTTTTACTTGTGATTTTCTCATTATTCCTTTAAAGTAAATACTATATTCTGATAATGATAGTATTTTTGTGGAAAATTTCTCCTTAAAACGTAAATCCGTCGGGTCTTGGTAGAAGACTGTTTTTTTAGAAAATATAGGATTTTCTGGAAAAGACGCTAATACACTGTAGATTCTAAAACTACTATCTTACATAGCGTTATTTTCAATAAAAATGCGTATTTACACAAATGACACTAAATACTTATGAACTCGCCAACATTTATAAAAATGTTGATACTTGCTTTCAAAATAACTTGTATTCTCAGGTCAGCGATAGATAAGTACATCCCGGGAGCTTTTGTGAAGTCAACCTAGTACCAAGCTGCATCTATAATTTTCTTGTATTACTTTGAAGTTGCTATGAAATGTAAACTATGTAAAACTATTAATATTAATGCAATGGTTGTTGTACTTTGATTACTATACTGCATATGTTGTGATACTTGACATGACGTCATTCACCCCACAATGTTGCCGCCATTCTGGTTTTGGGGTGTGACAGATTGGTATCAGAGCATTGTTTATAGTGAGCTCAGTATATCAATTCATAAAAGATATACAGCCTATAAATACATTGGGATAAAACACTCTTACCAAAAATTATACTTTAAAATATAACTTTATTTTACAAAAGTATAAAAACATCCAGAATCTAAATACCCGAACAAAGTTTCACAAGAAGAACAAGAATAAAAGTCTTTGGATGTTGAGCATTACCGTCAAACCTGGGCAGTTATATAATCATAAGCTGGAATAAATGTAACCTGATCAACTACATTTATTTGAGATGCGATGAACGTGTGCTTGGAAGTGATGGTGGTGTTGCAACAGGTCTGAAACTTACCAAATAGGAATGCTAGAGCCAAACATTAAGATTAAAATATTATGGGAGTATTTTAGAATACCAAAAGACTCATATTAATCCCAGAATCATATTTAGAAGTTAAGAATCAAACAAGTAATCAAAATACCATAGGGGTATTTTAGGATCCGGAGATAACCTTGTGTGAAAAACTAAAAAGATCCTTATTGATATACCTAAAATTACAGAGGTTATACTTCCAAGGTTATATATAATAAGGATCCCATAGACTAAGAATGTGTGGTTTCGCTCTGCTTCCTATTCCTAGTTGGGATGTGGATATAGAATAGTATCACATATTCGAAGGCCTATCGGTTCTAAGCTATATATAATTTGTCTACCCTATGTAATTGTAGCAGGACTCGATATGGATCACCTAGTGAAATGTTTTAATAATCTCTTAGGATTCTTTAGACATTTCCATTCTTGCACGAACCCTGTAGAAAACCTTATCCACTTCAATGTTCGACAGAAGAGTTGATTAAGACCCAGAAGAAGTTCATTGAGAAGATTTCCAGTTCGGAAATAAATGAACTAGGACGAGACTATTGAAACCACCAAGTGCCTATACCTTTTAGGGACACCGGTGGGAAATTCGCGTGAACTTCCGAGAGTTCCAGTGATCCATCATGAAGCGATGACACTCAGAGTCAGAATCGGAATTAAGATGGAGTAGAAATTCAATATGTCTACACGAGAAGAGAACCCTAGGTAACTACACGAAGAAAACCAACACGGTCCCGGTCAAGGATAAGAGGTAGACAGAGGGAGCCAATACATGGAACCCGAGAAGTGTCTTTTCCTCGTATTCATTGCGCTAATACACCCATAAAATAAAACAATTTAGTTATTTAGTGATTACACTACTCACACTATGTGTTAGGTAAATTGCCTTTTCCCGATGCAAGTAATATGATTAGATCAGATTTCAAAACCTCGAATGAGAGTGTTTAGCCATAAGTCTTCATGAGCCTTTCTTTCCGCAGTCTTCGTTCCAAACTGTCCTCAGATCTTTCCAAAGCCGGAGAGGGAATCTTTCCAGCATAAAGAGAACTTAGTAGGAACGACTCTCATCTTATGGCCTTCCGATACTCTTACTCCTACCTTGAATAGCCGGACTACATCATTGGGATATAGGTCGACACTCAGATAACCAATATCCGAGGTACAGGAAAAATTATGCCTATTATAGTAAGGATAAGACACATCTAGAGTTAAACATCGTCTCTCATCAGCTTGTGTTCCTTTTCCGTGTAGGAAAACCATGCCTCCAAAGAAGCGTAACCAGCCCACTAGCAAGACACCGACTCTCCTATTCGACGAAGTTATGTTTCAAGCTGCAGTCTAAGCAGCCGTAGCAGCTGTCATGGCTCACCTTAACGCTAGCAACGCCAATGCTAGCAGGAGCCCTATTGGGAATCCCAATCAAAGCAATGGATAACGGGAACGAACACCTGCGTACCAGCCACCCAAGAACCTCAACCAGATCCACCGAAAAGAGAAAGTTCAAGAGCGAGGAAGGAAGTACCTCGACTCAAGGACCTTCCAAAAGGCAACAAGCTGCGGTAGTCAATACCCCTGTTAACCCTTCCCTCCCGACTTCAAGAAGGCCATACCTAGGAAACCCTTCCCCGTTGCAGCAAGTGTAGCTACCATCATCATGGTATCTATCGAGAACTCCTTTGTGTTAGGTGCAACATGAAGGGGCATACCTCTCGTACCTGCAGAGCCCCTGTTGAGTTCATTACATCAACCACCAATGTGGGGTCCAGTCCAGTTTGCCATCTATGTGGTGAAATTGGGCACTTCAAGAGGGACTGCCCAACTGAAAGAAACAACAAAGGCACGGGAGGAGTCTAACCCTAATACCTAGGGAGAAGCATCAAGGAAGCCGGTAAAAATTTTAGTACGTCTCTCCAATCTCCGATAACTAACCTAAAACATTAAAAAGACTAATTCTATATGTAATTACTCTCCCATTAAGGCGAAAGTCGCAGCACTATTGTAAGAATTCAAAAATTCATCAGGTAAAGCTATAATGGCTCAGTATATCCATTAAAGCCATGTATAATTAAGATGGATAGATCTCGAGTGAGTGATGCTACCTCATTTCCTATTCCTCATTTGGTTGTGGATTTAGGGCGGGGTCGCTCAGTCTACAATCCTTCCCACCTTGATTATACTTGACTAGTGTATGCTAAGCGACTATAGAGAGGCCACGTGAAAATCCATTCATGAAAAGTACATTATTCCGAAACCTCAGGACCCTCTATATTTTCTACGTCAACTCTATCAGTCCAAGTATCTGCGACAGTGATACACGGGATGAAATCCGAGAGACCAAAAACTTGTGTGCCCGTTCAGCACATGGCCCTATCAACTCTCATTCTATATCATGTCGATGTATGCCAACTTCGACGCCTCTATCAATTATGGTTCAACTTAGTACAACTATGTGTAAATTCCTAGTGTTGTGTAAAAAGAACTTTCACCGTAGCCGTTTCGACAAATAAAAGTTCTTCCGAACTTAATAATAACACCTAATGCAATCCGTCGGTCGTGTCTCTTATCTACAACCTTCCGAAATACCCAGGAGAAGGGTGTCGAGCGCTGTTAACCAACCTCTCCTTAGACAAATAGAACCTGAAGCGAAAGGCACTGCAGGTATTCCAGAAGACGATAACCACCTGAAACCTACTCAGTGGATCCCCCAGAAAGATCAGTAGCACCACGCAATTAGACTCGTGAATTAAGAGATGGAACTCATGGAATTAACTACTACTAACTGAGTATATGTATAAGAGTGGTATATAATTTAGTTCAAAAAAGATTTAAGAGGTGTGCTTCCTCCTTACTCCCTGTTCCTCATTGGGTTGTGGGTCTAGGGTGGAGCGGCACAACTGAACATTCCATCGATCTCAATTATATATGGCTTGCATACACCAAGTATTAGTGGTTAAGCCAAGTATGAGCTCTACCACGAACCTCATAGTAAAACCCTTCATCCTATCCCATAGAATAGGAACTAGAATCAAGAGAACCACTGCGGATTGAGCTACTAAAATGAACACAAATTTGAAATTTGTTGTCATCCCGGTTAAGCCAATATAGTAGCTAACACCCTCGATTAGTAAAAAACCCAAGTCATAAGAGTCAAGGACATTGATTACAGCCATCCATTCACGTTTAATCCCACGAATTAAGCATCTCAGCAAATATCCCGGAAACCTGGAAGCTGCGATAAGTTAAACTCTAAGAAGAGTGGTTGAGGAGATGTGAAGTTCCGAGTGATGGAACCCTATACTGCTAGACTTAATCAAAATTAAGAAAACTCAGAACCACCAAAAGAGTAGTTGCAAAAGACGCTCGCACTACTGAGGCACTTCGTCCACCCTGCTGCTAACGAGTAGTGCCTAGGATACTCCGCCTCCTCACGTGGAAGAAGTCACCGTTGCCCTATAGACGATAGACTGCATTCTCCGAAGTGAATACTAGAATGCCAAGAACCACAGGATAACCTCCGCAGCCAAGAATACTTGAATAAAGTTCGAAAGTAGGTAGAGTTAAGCCTTATAACCCATATCCTGAAGAGATTATAGACTCGACACCAGTCTAGGTGTTAGTCGATGGGTTATACGAAAACACGCGCTTTCTGCAACTAGAATAAACCGACACCCTGGAGAGTAGATCATGTTTTAGAGATTTATTGGACTATTAGGTGCTCCAAGGATACTATCTCACACAGAAATAGTAGAACCATCTCCCGCAATAGTCCAGTACTTCCAAAAATCTCTAAGGACTGAGTTAGCCCTGCCCAGTGGTTACTATCCATGAAACAGCAGTGCAAGTAAGAGCATGACTCTTTCCAGTAAGAATCATACTGTGAAAGCATCCATTAGACAATGATGGAAATCTAAAACCCTCTAAACATCGTCTATTAAAACCATATCTCACTAACTCTGAGAGTTTTCGATAGAAACACCGCGAGAGTCAAAAGTGCAGGTCCATTTTTGCACTAAAGAGATAGGTGTCTCAAAACCAATAGAGGCTGGTATTTTGTCAATACATCCAATGATCCAGAAAACCTCCAAAAGCCAGTCAGTAGGAAACACGAATCCGAAAAACGACATGAGCCTTCTAAGAACCAACCCGGGAATCCTACTCCGGTAAGAGAGAAATTTTGGAACTTCGACATGGCGATCACGCTAGTGATGATCTCGCCATAGAAGTACATTACGTTCTAAGTACTGAAAAGCTCTATCTTTCCGAGAGCCTAGGACCATCCGAGATTCTTTATGAGAATTGGTTCAACCCTTGTCAGACCAAGACTACTTTCGGAATTCCATAAGTTTCACCCTAAATCGATCCGCGTCTTAGACTTGAAAAAGTACTTGCCCGACGTAACTCTCGAAATCCAACTTGTCGAGATAAGAATCCTTGAGAACCCCAACTTCGTAAAGGAACCTATAGGACTCACGAACTGAGAGATCAAACGAGCGTAACTAATCCGCATCCCATTAAGTGAAGGTTTGCTGGAACGCAAATGCAAAGACCGGAGTTCACTTAGGAGCGCGAGGACCAATCGAATAGGAAGTACCCTCATCTCTTTACTCGGTAGTTCATGCCTACTTCCTATCCTGAACTCAAATTTCGGGATGAAATTTCCTCTAACGGGGGATGATGTGACAACCCGAAATTTCTATTTGTTTTAACGCCGTAATTAAGCACATAAAAAATTAGCCAAAATTATCCAAAAATATTTTTGGCCAGATTCAATCCCATTGGAATAGTTTATATAATATTCGTCAAGCGAACCAAAAATAAGGAAGAATAAATTTAGAGTTTCTGTGTTTAGCGTAAGTCGCAGAACTCCAAAAATTTGAAATTTACAGACAAAAACTTTGAGTTTTTGACCGTGAACCCCCGGGAGCATAAATATGACACTTAGTCATTTTCTCTCATTTTCCAACTTCCAACCTCAAGAACACTCAAGAAATCCTCTCAACTATCATAAGTTCATCCCGTCAAATCCGAAAAAAACGATCATTCAAGCTCCTAGAACGTAAGTGCGCTTACCCTAGCTTCTTATGTGCTTAATAGAAACTTGTTTAAACTTGAAATCATCCAAGAACCCCAAGAACAAGAGTTTACGGTTTGGGGATCTCCCAAAACCGTAAACCCTTAAATGGGTGCCAAAGTGTGCATTGGTTCATTCTAAGCCTTGACAACTAGCATAGATCCCTTTCTAGATGAGTTTAACATTCGAAAATCATCATTTTCCCCATGTTCATATGAGTTTACGATTTGGGGAGTTCATCCCAAAACCATAAACACCTCCAACAGGTGTTTAATTGCCCCTAATGCCTTCAAATGGGTGTGTAATGAAGTAGAACCTTACTTGCATGAACTAGCGACCCCAAGAACATGTCATGAAGGGACGAACATGAGTTTACGGTTTTAGAACACCTCCCAAAACTGTAAACACCTTTCCAAGGTGTTTAAGTGCCCTTAACACCTTCCTATGCTTGTATAAATGACTAGAACCTTGCATGCATAGCCTAGAACCACCAAAGGACAAGTGAAATGGGAAAACATGAGTTTATGACTGTAAACTCATGTGTTTATGGCCGTAAACTCCCAAGGGAGTGGTCCATGGACCGTAAACTCCAAAAGGTGTCCATTTCAATCCCTAATCACTTTCTTTACCCTTGATTCGAGTATAGCATCATTCCTTGAGTAATATAAGACCTTCAAACACCCAATGGCACCACAACCATGAGAGTACGGTCGTAAAGTCATGGAGGAAATGGTATGAAAACCGTAAACACCCCTAAGGGCCATAGCTTGAAGAGTAAACACCAATGTGACTCCATACACCCTTCATATGCAATCCTTGGCATTCCTAGCACTTGAAACAAAGTGTTTTCATGCGTTAAAGGGTCTTTACTTGCTTAATTAGTTATTAAATGACTAATTGGATACTTAAATGTATCATTGTATGTTAAATAGGATCCGAGTGTGTATTCAAGTCCTCACTTGACACCTAGCGTCCTATACCGTCCATTCATCCGAATCGCCCACGTCAGGTGAGTTCATACCCCTAAATTAACATTTTAAATGGTTTTAACGGCTTTTATAGGGGGGGGGGAATACAAGTTGATCTATATAGTTATTAGATGAATCACATGTGATTAATATCTGTATAGAAAAATAGATTTTTGCAACTCTTGTTAAAAGTTTTCCAAAGGTTTTCTTCACTTAATCTATTTTCTAAGAATCATTTTCAAAACTGTTATGAAAGATTTTTCAAAGGATTCGAAAGGTTTTCAAAACTTGTTTTACAAACTGACATCAAGTTGTAAATTTCTTGTGTGTAAATGTTTTTCCAAAGTTTTCATTAGAGTTTTCTTCTATGCTTTTATTTCATTAAATGCATGCCTGTATTCGTATAGTTATATAAATAATGTTTATACGACTTAGGAAGGCTGGTTCACCCTATTTCCTTTTCCTCGTTGGGATGTGGTCTGGTGGGTATCGGTTATTTGTCTGAAGGTCATTTAAACATTAGTTATATATTACGTATACATATATAGACATAAAGGTTTCCATCGAACAGTTCATTTCCCATGGGTAGCAAGGGCATCCTTCCATTCATCATTCATAGACCTCTCTTTAAATGCATGCATGTATGTGTATATTTATATAAATAATGTTTAAAAGACTTAGGAAGGCTAGTTCGCCCTATTTCCTTTTCCTCGTTGGGATGTGGTCTAGTGGGTATCGGTTATCCATCCGAAGGTCGTTTAAAAATTAGTTATATATCATGTACATGTATAGACATAAATGTTTCCATCGACCAGTTCATTTCACATGGGTAGCAAGGGCATCCTTCCAGTCATCGTTCATAGACCAGAGGCACTAGTAACTATTATAGGAATAGTTAGGAGATTCTATTTAGACTTTCTAGTACAAGAATTCCAAAGGAGTCAGTTCATTCATGAGTCTCTATCATTAGTCCAACACTTCTAATAGAATTCAGAATACGAGATGCATCTTCTGGACACAGATTTCCCCGATTTCAAGTTGGTAACTAGAGTCTCCTGGAGGGAGAGCGGGCATTGTGTGTATAGATCTATACGGGATTGACACTCCCACACCCTATGCTTCCTTTTGTTAGACTGATCCAGGCATATCATTCATTCAGTATTCTCCTGGAGTCTATGATTTATTTTGCTTTAGTCAGCAGTATTACTACTGAGGCATATGTTATTTTTCCCCTGGTATTTTTACTTGTGATTTTCTCATAATTCCTTTAAAGTAAATACTGTATTCTGATAATGATAGTATTTTTGTGGAAAATTGCTCCTTAAAACATAAATCCGTCGGGTCTTGGTAGAAGACTGCTTTTATTTAGAAAATATAGGATTTTCTAGAAAAGACGCTAATACACCGTAGATTCTAAAACTGCTATCTGACATAATGTTATTCTGAATAAAAATGTGTATTTACACAAATGACACTAAATACTTCTGGACTCACCAACATTTATAAAAATGTTGATACTCGCTTTCAAAATAACTTGTATTCTCAGGTCAGCGATTGACAGGTACATCCCGGGATCTTTTGTGAAGTCCGCCTAGTACCAAGCTGCATCTATAATATTTCTTGTATTACTTTGAGGTTGCTATGAAATGTAAACTATGTAAAACTATTACTATTAATGCAATGGTTGTTGTACTTTGATTACTATAGTGCATATGTTGTGATACTTGACATGACATCATCCACCCCAGAACATTTCCGTCGTTATGGTTTTGGGGTGTGACAAATAATGATGTTCGAATGTTGTTAGCACAAAGAAAAATTGATTGTAATTCGGCTAAAAGATTATATGCAAAGCTAATCGCTTTACATCACCCATCTGACATAAGCAAATAACAACATAGGAAGTTATTACCTTTCTTAGATTTATAAAAAGAAAAGGTTGATTGCATATGCTATGATTGTGAAAAGTCTATAGCTGAATTCGATAGAGTTCCTGATAAGAGGTTTGCTTATGGAATCGTGAAAATATATGAATATATGGATGCAATCGAATTAGTTGACAGTGTGAATGAAACTTTGACTAAAAATAAACAAATCAAGATTTTGAAAAGAACCGAGAATTCGAAATCTGACTCTCAATCTAATTTTGTTGATTTCGAAGATAATTCTGATAATATTAGTGAAATCAGTGAAATTAAGCAAGAGGAAGTTATCGATTGTTCTCAGTTATTGCTCATAAATCTCACATCTTTGACTAAAGGCAAAGAAAAGTGTAATGATTCATTGGTTAAGGATAACACTGATCCACCATCAACTTCGAAAGTTTGTAATTTTGATCATGTGAATGTCAAAGATAGTCAAACATATAGTAGTGATGATGAGGAGGATGATGATGAAGTTCCGAAAGAGAAAACCACAACAAATGAAGTTTCAAAAGAGACAAATATTCCAAGAATTGTTATTGATCAAGTGTATAGTGAAACAAAAATATTCAACAAAGTTATGGAAGAAAAAGGTACTCATTATCTCGAAACAAATTTGGTTGTGTATCTAAATTTAAAATGAACAAATGACATCATCTTCCCTAATCAAGTGTTTGTTACAACTAGGAATGTCAATAACATCAAACCTAAATTTAACAAGTTAGTTGAAGAAGATAACAAGCAAACATGGAATGAAGGATTCTTTTCAAAGGAAAGCACTGTCAAAAATAATCTCACAAAGAATACATATACTTTTCAAAGACAAAAACCACAATGTAAATGGGTTGAAAATTTTAAAATTTCAAAAGAAGTTTCAAAACATGTTGATGGTGAACTTGTGTCACAAAATATCAATATAAATTCACAAGAGTTTAAAGACCAAATTGAAAAGTTTTCAAAAGATAATGGAATCTCAAAGAGACTAGCACGAAAGAAGGTATTTTAGCAAATTGTTGAGTCTCAAAAGAAACAAAATGATTTGCAAAATAAAAAGTCTGAAAAAACAATGTCTAAATCTGTTAAGACTATGTCTTCAACATGATTAGACAAGCATAAAAATCCATCTCTAACCAAAAATGCAGTGTCTCCTTCCAGTTCACGAAATGATTTTTCGACATCCAAAACTCAAGAAACAAAATCTTTGTCACAAAAGTATCAACATTCACATAATTCAATGAATTTCAAACTTATCAATCCACAAGGAATTATTTTTCAAACAGTCCACAAAGGTTTTCTCAAAATAACTTTGCAAAACAATATCATTCTTCTCAACATTCAAAGAATTTTTAAAAATATGAAAAAGATCATTCAAAACCCAGTGGTAAATTCAAACCACGACAACCAAATTTTCCCAACCCACCTGCGAAACAAGTTTCCAAAGTTTCGTACACAAAGGGTCAATCTGATGTGAAAACATAGATCATTGGCTTGAAGGCAAAGGGAAATGCTATCAATTAGGAAAATTCTCTCAACAACAAATAAATGATGCTTATGATTTGTATTTAAATGAATCATCAAATGGTAGTTCATCATCCAAATATTTGATACCTTCAGTCAAACCATGGCATCTGTTTCGAAAGAAAAGGCAACAGAGAAACAAACTGAAAAGAAAAAGGTGAAGTTCGTGAAAGTCCTAAAGTTTCGAGAAATTATATTTTTGCTCCTATCTTCAATGAAGTGGACTTTATTGATAGTATCAAATCTAAAGTTTGTAATTGGTTATTAGGTTCTTCTTTTCATAATATTTTTCAAACTAATCACCAAGGACCCAAAAAGCCTTAGGTACCTAAATTATTCCATTGATTATAGACTTTGTGTGACGAACAATATGATGAACAATGGTATATTGATAGCGGTTTCTCTCGTCACATGACTGGAAGGAAGGAGAATTTACGTGATTATCGCAGCTTTGAGGTTGCAGGATTTGTGAAGTTTGGAAATAATCAGAAATGTCAACTAAAGAGATATGGTTGAGTCACAAATGGGAAGTTCACAATAAAACGGGTTGCATATGTCGAAGGTCATCAACATCACTTGATAAGTGTTTCGCAACTTGTAGGCACTGGCAATTAGGTGGTGTTTAATGAAGAAGGAAGCATAATTTCAAATGTCAACACAAAAGAATTTTTGCATAAATCTAAAAGACACGGTGAGATGTTTACTCACAACATCAAACCAATAGTGGGGATTCCTTCAGTGTGCTTACTATCGAAAGCTTCATCTGATGTTAGCTGGTTATGGCATCGAAGGCTTTCTCATTTGAACTTTCAAAATCTTAACAAATTGGTGATAAATGATCTTGTTCAAGGTTTACCTGTCTTAAAATTTGACAATGATACTTTATGTGTAGCTTGCGAACAAGGGAAACAACATTGCCAAGATCATCATATTGTCATTGATTCAGAGATTGTTTAACCATTGGAACTTATTCATATTGACCTCTATGGACCATCGACCATTGAAACATTCAACAAGATTTCACATAATTTCTCTTCACCATATACACCTCAGCAGAATGGTGTTGTCAAAAGGAGAAATCATTCTCTTTGAGAAGCAACAAGAACGATGCTCACATATACGAATCTTCCTCAATATCTTTGGGTTGAAGCAGTTTCAACTGCATCCTTTATGCCAAATCGATCTTTCATTCGTCGTCAATTCAACATTACCCCTTATGAAATAATAAATAACTAAAAACGTAATGTCAAATTCTTTCATGTTTTTGGTTGCAGGTGCTTTATTATGAATCTCAAGGATAACCTTTCCAAATTGCATTCCAAAGCCAAGGAAGGAATTTTCTTGGGTTATTCTCATAATTCGATTTCATATCAGGTATTGAGCAAAAGAACTCGAAAAATAAAACATTTAATCTTACTTTTGATGATTTTTTCATTAAACAAGTCAAAAAATGTTTTGAACAAAAACCAGTCATTAATGAATACAATGAAGTATCTGAGAGTATTGATTCGATAGATTTTGATTATGATTTAATTTTTGGTGTTTCTGATAAGGCAGTTGATGCAGAAGTGAATGTTGTTGACAATCGTGTTTCTGAAGCATTGAAACATATGGATGATTCTATTTTTAGATTGGATGACAATGATTTATTGTCATCAACTAATTCTTTTCTAAATAACGAAAGTCTGCCAGAAAGGATGAATTTTCAAGTTAAGGGGGAGCGTACTTTCGAGGGGGGGGGGGAGAAAAAATGAATGTTGATGATGAGGGGGCGCATCAAAATGTTAATCCATTTGTTGAGGGTGAGCAAGTTGGAAATATAACAAATGTTTCGAATGAACAAACTGATGACTTTCATGATATTAATGATAATTTTTTGAATGCATGTGAAGGATCTGAAACTGGAGAAATGTATGAAGATGCTTCCTTGGATTTCAATACTGCATATCCTCCAATGGATAAATGGATTAAAAGTCATCCTAAAGAACATGTTTTAGGTGATCCACATAAAGTAGTACTTACAAGAGCTCAACTACATGCAAAGAATCAGGAACTAAATGTAAATCAAGAATTTTGCATGTTCAATGTTTTTATTTTGAAAATTAAACCAAAATCTCTCAAAGATGCTATGGAACATCCTGATTGGGTTGTTTCTATGCAATCTGAACTTGAAAGAAACAAGGTATGGAGATTAATTCCCAAACCGAATAATGTTTCAATTGTGGGCTTAAAATGGATCTTTAATAACAAAATTGATAAAGATGGTAATATTGTACGAAACAAAGCTAGGCTTCTAGTTAAAGGTTATTCGTAACAAGAAGGTATAGACTATGAGGAAACCTTCGCCCCTGTCGCAAGACTCAAGGTTGTTCGAATATTTTTAGCCTATGAAATGCACAAGGATTTTGATGTCTACCAAATGGATGTAAAGTGTGCAAATATGAATGGTGAACTCGAAGAGATTGTGTATGTTGAACAACCCCCAAGTTTTATTCACAAAGAATATCCTAATCATTGTTATATCTTAGATAAAGCAGTTTATGGGTTAAAATAAGCACCAAGAGCCTGGTATGCAACTCTTACTAGCTTTTTGAAGCTTTTGAAATTTAAACAAGAATTAGTTGATCCCACTCTTTTTCGAAAGAAAGTTGGGAACCATCTAATGCTTGTTCAAATTTACGTGGATGATATAATTTTTGGCTCTACTGACCCTAGCTTGTCTAATGAATTTAAAAACTTGATGAAAAGTAAATTAGAAATGAGTATGATGGGAAAAATCAACAACTTTCTGGGTTTAAATATTCGTCAATGCAGAGAAGGAATATTCATAAATCAAGAGAAGTATACACGCAATCTCCTTGACAAATTTGGAATGATGAATAACACAAAGCTTAGAGTACCAATGGCGGTTGGAACGAAGCTATGTCATTCGTTAGATAAACATGCTATCGATATCACTTTGTATTGAAGCATGATAGGTTCGTTGCTTTACTTTACGACAAGTTGACCTGATATCATGTTTTCTGTGTGCAATTGTGCCAGCTACCAATCAAACCCAAGAGAACCACATCTCACAGCAGTCAAGAATATTTTTCATTATCTCAAAGGGACCATTTCGTTACGATTATGGTATCTTTTAAAAACATGGTTCTTTATTCAAGCAGTTTCAGATGTATGCTTGGGGGGTTGTAATCTTGATCATAAAAGCACAAGTGGCGGATGTCAATTACTGGATGGGAAGCTTTTGAGTTGGAAATCGAAGAAACAAACATGTGTTTAAATTTTGACAGCAGAAGCAGAATACATGGTTGTTGCGGCTTGCATTTCTCAAATCATATGGATTCAAAGTCAACTGCGTGATTATGTAATTAATGTGAAGAAAATTCCATTGTATTGTGATTCACAAAGTGCCATACACATTTTCCACAATCCTGTGCAACAGTCAAAGAAAAAGCACATTGATCTTTGTTATCATTGCATCAAAGATCTTGTTAAGGAAGGATGTATCGAAGTCCATTTTGTAAAAACTACTGATCGGTTAGCTGATATTTTTACAAAACCATTGGACAAAAAATCTTTCATGAGGAACATGCATGGCTTAGGGATGTTGGATGAAAATTTCGTTCTTGCACAGATTTTGAAAGAATAAAAAATGCAAAATGATCGAAAATGTCAACGTGGCGGTTACTGTTCATGATCAACGCTTCGACATGCTTCGTTTTCGACAAAATGCTCATTGGTTTGTCAATATTTTCGTTACTTTTGCTTTGTTACAATTTTTCGTTAGTTAGGTACACTTGATTTGTTTTCGTCATCAAAAATCAAATATAACAAAAATATTTATGTTATTGTTTTTACTTGTTAAACATCAAAGATACCAAAAAGATTTTTTTTTTCGTTATTTTTGTTATTTTCATTCAAAAAATCTAAAATACAAAAATATTTTTTTATAATATTTTCAGGTGAAAGTGTTAGTGAACATTTTTATAGATTCATATTGGCTGCTTAAGGGACAAGTATATTTTTAAAACTATGTCCTAGTTAGGATGTTCCTAGAAGTATGTTGCAGCGTGTTAACCAAAGCCTCAATGACTCTATATGTGTTCAAAATCCTTAATGGATATTTCATCACGAAAATTCCTACCCAATTAGGTTGTATTCATATTAGTCTCTAAGCTTCCTTACACTTCTTATATGAGTTAAGAGTTTACTACTTGGTCCAAACATAACATAGGTATTTTGTTTCTTAAACCATTTCTTTTTCAACCTAAGGTTCTTTCACGATCACATACTATAACATATGTCCAAGAGATTTCTAGTGTAAACCAATCAGGAACTAGACATATCAAAACTCTATGTTTATGATGTAACATCATGAGACCGTGATGGAAGTGAAACCCAAAATGTCGATCCAATTAAGGAATTGATGGGGAACTTAGTTCCAGATTTTAACGAAATTCTTCTTTCAGTACCTGTTATCAATACTCAAATTCAGATTCTTTCTTTTGTAGTAATCTTGATCAAATGTTCGAAACCCACGACATTTGTTACCCAACAAGATTCAGGAATAATTTTGGTTTCATGAATAAGATTTTTGTCCGAGTATCATTCTTAATCTTCGTTACATAATAAATTTTTCACACCTCACTTGTCACTGACTTCACTGGTCAAACAGGTAATTTCGTTTACAACTTGTCACTCTTATGTTTAGATGTGCTTTGTAATGAAATTTTTAAACCACCTTCGAAACCTTGATAAAAGAGACCCTTTGATATTTCTTTATAAGTATTCTATTGTAATTCACAGGAAACGACACAAGCTGTTAGTCATCTCTCTTGGTGAATAATGAAGTGATCTTTGCCTTGGATCATACTGCATTTGTGTCAAAATATTTTTGACATCACAGAACCAAAATTGTCTTACTTTGTTTCTTATCTTTTTCTTTAGCACACATTTCACTCACGAAATCCTTGAGGTTCTGAGTAATACCAACTCAGGCTGATGATTTCACAAGTCTGACATATGAATTCGCTTCTTAAACCCAAAAGCAAAAGTGCCTAACCTCCATGTGAAGGTTGGTGACAGTTTTCATTCTATTGGGGCAAGTGAACAGCCTATGTGAAGTTATGTTTGGTGTTCCATTCTAGGTTTCAACGGAAAAAGTGATGATATAATGCTCGTACATGCCTGCTTTTCTGCTAACTTGTGCAGTTTTCAAGGATCCACGCTAGCCACATTTAATGTGGAAACCACTGCAAATTCAAATATCCAAACACCTATAAAAAGGGATTTAGAGGAACAATTCCACTTTTACGCATACATACCATTCACAAGAGAATTTCTTCTTTTTCTCTCTAGTTTCTTACAAATCTTCAAAACCCTAACAATGACGGCCAATCAATCTCAAACCACTAACGATGTCTCCTCTAATCCACTCATGAAGATTTAGAGTACAAATTATCAACTTCTTGTTCACGTTGATGCTTATCCTGAGGGATTACAGATGTTAATTCTTGCTCTTAAGCATTCTGTACTATCCACAAAAATATTTCGTGGCATTGATGTTCCTCATTCTTGGTTGTCAATTGCTGCTTCTACTACAACATACAGCAAGACGATGCAAATGTTACTTTTCACCTTATCAACGACAAGAAATTCAGGTTAACAAAGAAAATGTTTGCTCAAATTCTGAAAATTCCAAATGTTGAACCTATTTCTAAGGTTACCAATGCCCAAATCATCCATATGTTTAATGAAATGGGACATCAACCTGCTCTTGAAAAGATTAGTGATTTCAAGAAGTCTGGACTATCCTGTATTTGGAACTTTATGTTTGGCATATATCTACGTTGTTTAACTGGAAGAACTGTTAGGTTAAACAAAGGACGTTTAGAAGTATATGCTTTGATTGCTGGTATCTACTATGATCTGGAGTCGATTTTGTTATCTATCTATGGAAGGAATTTCTTAAGAGCATTGAAAGCACAAATGTCGTAGACGGGATTTCATGTGCTAGATATTGGAGCCTGATCTTACACTATGTATATGAGAAAGAAGGGAATCTGGTTTCAGAAAGTGATAAATTGGTTGACTTTGCTACTTATAATTTTACGAAGTTGGTGGGAGATAATGTTGGTGTTTTTCCAAATGTTGCTCGTATTCCTGATGCGATGCTTCAAAAGGTCGATCCTACAAGTCCAATTCTTATCGAATATTTGAAAACGATTAATCCATCTATCAAGACTAGGAAACTATAAGATGTGTCCGCAGAGGGTTCTTTGAAAAATAAGAGAGGATCCAAGAAGAAAGTACATGAGAGTCCCCTTCATGTGTGTCCATAAAAAGTTTCAAATAAAATTTCAAAGTGGAATAATGTTTCGAAGAAAAAGGATTCACCGATTGTTATTATCGAACCAGTTATTCACGAAGAGGAACATGTTGTCCGTTAGAAGGAAGTGGTTGAAATGAAAACTAGTGTTCTCAAGCGTTTGAAGAAAATGACTCACAATCCTCTCGAAGTCTTCAATATAAAAAAACAAGTGACTCGGAAAGGGGTCGTTTTCAAGAAATTCCAACATCAGTTTCTCCTCAATCGAAGAAAAGGCATGCTAAAGACATGGCCAAGCATATCTAGAAGGAACAAAAGAAGCACAAGAAGCAGAGGAAGTTAGTATTGCATGAACACTCAATTGATGAAGAAATGGTTCCTAAAACGCCAGTTACTAAGCAAATGGCTTATATTTCACCTGTGAGGGATTCTCTAGTCCAATCGAATTTTAATCATTAAGCGTGTGAATGTTTCAAAGCTTCAAGTGACAAGCAAGGAAGATTTTATGAATGGCTTTGGTCACTTAAAGGTTTTCATTGAAGGATATTTTGCTTCATTAGCATTAACTGATATTGAGTTGGCTAAAGTCATGGGAATGGAAGTTGAATTTCCTCAAACCATTTTGATGACAAAGGCGAATATCAACAAGCTTCAAGACGGGCAGATTACCTTGAAACCAATAGGAATTGAGTTTTTGGGGAAAAACAAAAGGGCAACAATTCTAAATTCCTTTTTCAAGTGTGTGATGTGGAAATATACACTTCTTCTCATTACACTAATCTTTTAGTGCGAATGAATAGCTACAACAAAATCAATGACAAAGAGAAGGCAGAAATTCACAAGATTGTAAAACGGTATGCTGAGATCAGAAGGATTATTAATCAAGCTACAAAAGTGTTACTCAATTGATTCGTCACTACTCACAAAGGGGGAAATGTAGATGTCAAACTTAGTTGTGAGGTCTCGAATTTCAGTGTATAGTTTCATTAGCTTGGAATGTTATTACAAGGGCAATTATGTTACGAAGTATAGTGTTCAAGTCCCTTGCATTTTTTGTATGCTTTTGTTTTCCTATAAATAGGGATGGATTTTAGATTTAGATAGAACTTTTGCAACCTTTCTGCCTATGAACACTCTGTATCACAAAAGCTCAATATGAGCTGAAAACAGATTCTATTTACTCTCACTTTTCTTGAATTGTTTCTACTCTTATTTCATTTCATTTCTAAATTAAATAACTTCAACATTCTCCAAATGCGAGATTTGGTTGCACGAGTTTCGGTTTATGGGAACAACGTCAACCAAAAGGGGGTCTTGGTTGAACCAACCAAGATCGAGGTTGTGATGCGTTGGGAGGTTCCAAGGACTGCATCTAAGACTCAGATTTTCTTAGGTCTTGTAGGTTGTTATCAAATATTTATGCAGGACTCCAAGATTGTTGTTTCGTTGATGTATTTGACAAAGAAGAGTGTGAGCTTTTTGATAAGGGCCTGATATTTGGCTTTTGAGACTCTGAGGTGGAGGTTTTGTGAGGCCCGATTCCCATGCTCCCTAAGGGTTTGGATGATTTTGTGGTTTAATGTGACGCCTGTATTTCTGGTTTGGTTGTTATCATTATAAAGAGGGGTCATGCGATTGCTTACGCTTCAAGGCAGTCAAAGCCTCATGAAGTGAACTACCCCACTTATGATTTGGAATTGTGGGCCATGGTTTTTTCCCTGAAGAATTGGATTCATTATTTGTATGTGGTCTAGTATACTATATAGATTGACCATAAGAGTTTGAGGTATTTAAGGGACCATCCGAATTTGAATATAAGGCAGAGAAGATGGTTGAATGTGGTAAAGGATTATGATTGTGAGATCATCTACCACCCTGGGAAGGCCAATGTGGTGGTCGATGCTTTGAGCTGCAGGCTGGCAAGCTCTTCTATCAAAGATGAATGCTTCAGGATGATTGTTACCTCACCTTTGTTTGATTTGATCAAGGAAGATCATATTGAGGGTTTGAAAAAAGGAAAAATAGAAAGCCAAGTGGATCAAGGGACAAATTCCTTTATTTGTTGGGGATCACTGAGGATTGCTGACTCACTGTAGTAGAGTTTAGGTCCCGGTATCAAGTGGGGTGAGACTGACGGTTCTTGAGGAGGCGCATAAGTCAAAGTTTTCTATCCATCCTAGGGCCACTAAGATGTATAGGGATTTGAGGTTGAGTTATTGGTATCCCTGTATGAAGAGGGAGATAATTTAGTTTGTCGATCGATTCCTGAATTACGGCAAAGTCAAGGCCGAGCATCAGACACCTCATTATAAGATGAAGCCTTTACCCATTCCCATGTGGAAGTAGGAGGAGATTACTATCAACTTCATCACAAAACTGTAGAGGACAGCACATGGTGTTGACTCTATCTAGGTCATTATGGACAGACTGACCAAGAGTGTGCATTTCATATCGATTGCCGAGAGCATATCCACATAGAAGCTAGCTGATATTTGTATACGAGAGATGGTAGTTCAGCACGGGATGTAGTTTTGATGGTCTCAGACCAGGATGTTCGCCTCAACTTTAGGTTTTGGAGGAAGTTTTATGAGGAGTTTGGGTACTCATTTTCATCTTAGTACATCATACCACCCTTAGATCGATGGCCAGAGGAAGCAGATGTTCCAAACGCTCGAGGATATGCTTCAGGATTGTGTGTTGGATTTTGGAGGGAGTTAGGATACTTGGCATCCATTGGCGATGCTCTCCTACAACAACAGTTATCATGCCAGTATCAATCGACCACCATTTAAGATGTTGTATAGGAGGAGGTGCAGGACCCCGGTTTGTTGGCGCGAGGTTGGTCATCGAGTTATGGGAAGCGTTGAGGTGGTGATTAACACCACTGAGTTGATTCAATAGGTGCACGATAGATTGTGGGTCTCGTAAACCCGAAAACAGAGTTACGCTGATCAATAACGTTTGGACCTCAAGTTTCACGTAGGGGATTTGGTGCTGCTGAAGGTGTCACCTTGGAAAGACATATTTTGGTTTCTGAAACGGGTCAAGTTGGGCCTCCATTTTATTGGTCCTTTTAGGATTACTGCTTGGGTGGGCAGCATTGCATATCAGCTGGATTTTCCAAATGATCCAAGTCAGATCCATAACACCTTCCATGTGTCTCAGTTGTGGAAGAGTGTAACTGATGATTCAGTAGTGATTTCGTCTAATGATATTTAGGTGGATGAGCACCCTAGAGAGGCCAATTGCGATTCTCGATAGGAAAACTAAGATTCTGCATAATAAGGTGGTGAATCTGGAATAGGTACAATAGCAGCATCGAAAGGGCTCTAAGTTGACGTAGAAACCGAAGGACGAGATGAAGGAGCACTACCATGACTTGTTTGCACCATATGAGGAAAACTAAGATTTTTCATAATAAGGTGGTGAATCTGGTACATGTACTTCTTCTTTGGTCCCTTAAGTTAAAGAATTTTGGCAAGTTTGTTCCCTCGTATGTTACGCGTACATTTGGTACACTTAGCGTAGGACATCGCTTGGTTGCGGGGGTTTAACCACGTACGTTGGGCGTACATGGTGTACATGGGGCATACTTCTACCTGGGATAAAGCCTAATTGGTAGGGTTTGAACTCTATTTAAATGTCATCGTATGTTAGGCATACGTTTGGTATGCTTAGCATATGAGATCTCTTGGTTTCGGGAGGTTTAACGACGTACGCTGGGAGTACATGGTGTACGTTGGGCGTACTTTTTCCTGGGTTAAACCCTAATTTGTAGGGTTTGAACCCTATTTAAACGTCATTATAGCCTATGGACCTCTAACCTCATCATCCTCCATTGTTCATTTCATCCCATTGAAACCCTAACTCATCCTTTGAGCGTTCTTGAGCTTTGAAAGTAATTTTGGGGCATTTTTGTGTGTATTCAAGAAGAAAGAGCTTGGGAACCAAGTATTTTTTGAGGTTGATCTTTTATATCCAGAGTCTTCACCAACTTTAGGAGCTAAAGAAGGTATAAAGTTCTTACCTTGATGATTCATTTTGATAGTAAGAGTTTAGGGCTTGTTTTTTTAGCTTTATTTGGACACATGAGTTCTCTTTGTGAGTTTGGGCAACTCCAAGAGTTTGATATGTTAGATCTCAGCCTCTTTTGTTGTTCTTGATGCATAAAAATGTCATCTTTATGGTTATTATTGGCCCATGCAAGAGTTTGAGTTCTTATTATGAGTATTTTTTGACAAAAATGGTTGTCGGGTTCCATTAAGACTTGCTAAGGGTTAAAGTTGCTACCTTTATGTATTAGAATCATAAAATCGATGAGATTTGAACGTTGGACCTTATGGCTGAATGGATTAAGCACTAAATGGCATAGGGTGGCCAGCAGCCCAGTACGTTGGTCGTACCTAGTGGCAAGCTACGCGTACTAGAGGTCGAGTATGACAAGAGTACAATGCATACACTGAGCAATGGGATTTTGGACATTGATTGTGCCTTAGACTTTTAGGCCTTAGTTAGGTTTTGGGCCTCAGCCTATTTAAAGTATGAGTGGGCCTCAATCTTATTCTAGTAGGCCTTAAGTTGTATGTGTTGGGCTTTTATGGGTCTAGGAGGCCAATATTCTGTTTAGCTTCCAAGTTTGGTTAGGCCCATTATGGGAAAGGTAAAATGGCCTTTTATCCTAGGAGTGTGGGTTTAGTATTATAGACTCACAGTTATGGTTTATAACCTAATTCCGATTAGGGTGATTTGTTTGTGTTTAGTGTGGTATTTTCTAGTTCTGTAGTCGAGCAACTACTTATTTATCAGCGAACTGAGGTGAGTTTTTCACTATATCAATGGGTCTAAGTCACCAAGGCCGACCCACTACTTGTGATATAGGATTCTAGCTTTATTTGTGATATTTGTATGAAAGACCAAGATTTAGCCCCTGGCAATTGTATGAAAGACCAGGGTGTGGCCCTTGGCATCTGTATGAAAGACCAGGATCTAGCCCTTGGCACTTCAATGGAAGACCAAGATTTGGCCCTTACCAGGAAATTACTTATAAGACTATCATTTGGCCCACAAAACTAACTTATTTTTCTATGGTATGTCTTAGTTTGGGGAAAGTCTCTAAGCTTTTGCTTATAGTTTATATTTTTAGTTTTAGGTACTTCTGGTACTAAGGGAAGGATTCGACGTGATGGCACAACATTCTCCCCTCACTGTTTTCTATACTTTTGATATTCTTCCTCTAATAATTTGACATTATTATTATGTGATGGTTTTGGAACAATTTGATGACTATAAATCTTGTTTAAAAATGAAAAATCTGATCATGGTTTTTGGAGCTTTACATTGGTGAGAAGATAAAATATCCAAACTACCCTTATTTAATTTGTTAAAAATCCAATAATACCGTTCTAAATGATTGGGTGAAAATTGTCCATAGGTACTCATTTTAATAGATGCCTATATATATATATATATATATATATATATATATATATATATATATATATATATATATATATATATATATACTAGGTTACAACCCGTAGGAACCACGGGTAAAATATTTTTTAAATTTTTATTAAATTAATAAGAGGAAATCACAAATAGTTATTAAACTTTATATGTAACATCCCAAAAATCAAGGATAAAAATTTCTTTTTCATTATATTCAAAACATAGATGTAACTTGATCGAAATATTTAAAAACATTTCTAAGTAACACAATTATCAGAGTTAAATCCCAAAATCACATATTGTGGAAAACACTGGTGTATGTGCAGCGATCAAGTCGGGCCCTACACTTACGAACTGGAAATACCTAAAACCAAAACCACAAACTCTAATCACGAAGCTTAGTCAGTTTCCCAAATACCACATACCATACATATCAAACGAGCCCTACATAACATATATAATCATAAGCCATACATATC
Source organism: Lactuca saligna (assembly GCF_052625555.1). Taxonomy (NCBI): domain Eukaryota; kingdom Viridiplantae; phylum Streptophyta; class Magnoliopsida; order Asterales; family Asteraceae; genus Lactuca; species Lactuca saligna. The sequence goes on along the minus strand of NC_136421.1, from coordinate 109,081,697 downwards.
AGACAAAACATAATCAATCGGAGTGCTATGTGCCAACCATAGTCTTTCCATTATGCCATGAGCCGCCTCGTGGTCTTCCTTGGTAGGCCGGGGCCACAATCCTGGGTCTTATAGACAGTGCCAGGAGCCACCCCGTGGTCATCCATGCAAGCATCACAAAGACAACTAGCATACAATTATACCATTACTAACCAAATAACTGCCAGAGTTTAGACTCTGGTCTTGCATACAGATTTTCAAGGGCCACCCCTGGTCTTTTTATAATACGCAAACCCAATGGGCTGACATTGGTGCCTACGAACAATTGAACAGTTAGGAAACTCATCTCGAAATGCATGCAAATAATCACTATAACAACGAAGAACTCTACCAGCTTCGACTCACTTCTAATCACCTACAGGAAGACGCTGGAGTCAATACCCAATCACAGGTCATGGTCACTTGCAATAGTGACCACCTCACATGAAATGACGATTAGTGTTTCACATAAAATGACAATCAATGTTAAGTAAAACAATTAACCCATTAAGGACTTAATCACTTAAGGGTATGACTGCTTAAGTTTGACTTGGTCATTCTCAAGTGAAATAGTAATTCAATCAACAGCCGAATACATGCCAGGTCATTGTCCAAATAGAGCTCCCCGCTTTAGGGTTTTTCACATCAAATGATAATTAGGGTTAGTGTTCCACACTTAACCCCTTGAGAACTTAATACATTAAACCCAATATTGCATTAAGTTAATTGTATGGACATTATTATGTATCATTTAGAATTTAATTAATAGTTTTAATACGGGTCCCAAGTAACTCCAAAAACTAGGATTTCTTGCCATTAAGGTTTCCTAACCCTAGTTAGGGTTTCCAATCAAAATACGTGCCAACTAGGTTCCAGGTTAAGCTTTTAGGTTAATTAGTGCTTAATCAGTCAGACACCACCCATTACCACCTCAGGGGGTGGTGGTCAACGGTGGTTAACGGCGGCAACAACCACCACATGCTGGTGGTGGGGTTATTTCCTTGATTTTAGGACAAAACATATAAAATGCATTCCAAATATCAGTCCAATCACACACATACGCACATAGCTACCCCAAGGTGCCGGCAGAACGGTGGCATGAGGTGGCAGCCACCACCTCACGGTGGTGGTGCGGGTTTGTCTTCGGTTTTCTGGCCAAACCAAACACACACACGTTGATGTACACTGAAACACATACACCTACATGTAGAATCTCACACACACAATTCAGCCACCCACTCATGGTGGCATGCAACTGCCGGAAAAATGTTGGCAATGGGACAGCCAGTGGAGCAGAGACAGCGGCAGGTGTGAAATAGAAACAGCAGAAACAAAGAGGGAGGAAGGGTAGCGGGTTGTACAATTATCGTAAGGAGACAATAGAGGCTGCAATCATGACTTCGTCTTTCCCAATCACCCTGACTAGCACGATGTCGACTCGCGGATATTGCCTTCATCGACAACAGAAGCAGCAGCGATGGACAATTTCGCTAGCAATAATGGTTCATCAGTGGCCTTGGTTGATTGGAAAAGCAAGAGGATAGGGTCGTGGTGGCTGGAGTATACCATATGGTGGCTACTCTAATGAGAGATAGGTTTAGGGTTTGAATGAGAGCCAAGGGTGTGGGAGGTGACCGGATTATACCCCGTCCGTTTTCAAACATAAGCCATTATACACTTTCAGTCCCTACCTCACAAATCCATTGCAATTCGAGTCCAAAATTTACCAATCAGCCCCTGGGATGCAAAAATATATTCATAATTAGTCCATATGATACCGTTTAACCCTCAACCTCCAAAAAATAAAACTTTTAACTCCTATAGCTAAAACTGATACTTTATTACGGATTTGGTCTAAAATAAATAAAATATAAAATACATCATTAGGCTTTAGTGCTTATTATTTATTTATTCACCTATTTTTATTTGATTTGATTTTATTTTATTTTACTTATTTTATTTTATTTTATTTTAAATAGAATGTTACAATTCTCTCCCACTTAAATTAGATATCGTCCTCGAAATCAGCTCTCGCTTCTACTTCATGATGTACTCCCCCACAACAACCAAGATGAATGAAAATCTAAAGAATCAATCGGCCTCCGAGCTTCTCAGCCACACACCGATGCTCTAATCTCGCACCAAAAAAGGGATCACTATAATGAAAACTAACTGATCTCATATTGAACTGAACCACATTCTTACTTTTCTCCGACAACCAAACTAAGTTATCCATAATTAACATTGGGGCTTCCCCGATCAGACGATAACAGACAGGTAAACCCCCGACCTGAGCTCCTAACACCCTAGAGTCAAAGCATAAACACTACCTTCATAAGCTATCACAACTAACACCAATACGAATCGAAGGGAAAATACAACAATTATCGATGAACTTGTTGGGAAATAGGATGCTTAGCAGTTGCACGGAAGTTTGGAACTCAAAGAAATCTGACTAAAAATTGAATCTTGACGCCAAGTCTTCTTGCCACGAGGTTCCACTCTCCTCCAATTAAAATAAGCTAGAGTCTGAGAAGTACGTAGTCTATCGATACCCAGAGTAACCCAGATTCTATCGTTTGATCCCTAATCACTGATATCCTAATACATGGTAGGATCTGAATCCACACACCATTTATACATTCCAAAATACATATGATCGAGGACAAAGATGATTAACCCGTTCACAATAAGAATTCAATCATAATGGAGCTAATAAGATAATTCCATTTATCTGATCATCCAAAATTACAACTAAACCCTGAAACACAAACATGATTACAGATAAATACCAATACTACCACAACAGCTAACTAGAAGAACTACTAACTCAAATCTCGGTCTAATTCCTTACCCCTAATCTATCAATTCGAACACTCCTAGAGTCGAACCCAACATTTGAAGGTTTCCCGAACTCCCAACTCATACACTCCTCAATTTAGATAACCACTTGGGCAACCTTCCTCTCCAAGGGGAATGCAAAACTCATCCTAGTTTTGCACCTTCTTTCGTTCTTGAATACATGGATGATTACCCCCAACATCAATTCAACTAATCTCTTAAAGTAAAAAAATATTGGAAGGAATCTCAATCCTTCCTACCCTCTAATGATCGACCTGCTGACAACAAGCACTTACCATTGCTAGCGTTCCATCACTAACCATTCCAGAAGACCACACAACCTCAAAGACCAGCGAAACATTTGTTGAATCTCAGCAACACTGCTAACCCCCGGACGCTTAAAATGATATCACACTCATATCTTGAAGTCCATAAGATGGATATTCCAACCAAAACCTTCATAACAAACTACTTCCCTCGGCACCCCAAAAGCAAATCCAAAAATCAATCCAAGCTCAAAATTTAAACCACTAAATCATGGTGGCACTGGATAATTAACCCACTAAATCCTAACAAAAAACCTTTCACACAATGCCCTTGAACCGATCTTGACTACAAACCAAGATAACACCGAACATTCCAAACCCACTTTAAAAGAAACAACCCTTGCCTAAATCACTAATGATTCATTGCATGCAAATGACATATAACATTTCTTGAAGGTATAACCCAAAAATAAGTAGAGAAATAAACTAAAGGTGCATTTATCCAAACTGATGCAAGATTCTAAACAACAAAATATATATAAAACTGAAAAGAAAGCAAAAGATACATACCCACAACATCGCATGCTGGAGTCCTGACCTCCCCCTTCACAATACTACAAAGTCTGACTCCTCCCCGATGGGGCTCCAGCCCTATCCTCTTGTGCATCGGTGATCCTCAAAGTAGGCGGAGCAGGCACACTCACTGCTCCTCTTGAAAACATCGAATAGTCGGCCTTCTTGTCGCCCACCTAATCACAGTGAAAACATAACGGGATTACCCCTTGAGGAAAATCTCTTCCAACTTGACCAACCCTGCCACACTTGTAGCGGCCCAAACCCCTGGAACGACAAACTCCATTCTGCAGTTTCCCATACATGCTATACTCAACCCGGCCCTAATGGCCTCTAAAATGCTTATCAGAAGTCTTGGGTCTCTTCCTGGGACCCTCTACTATGTGCACCTGAACTGATCCCCTCTTCTCGAGGTGCTCCAAATCGATCTCCTGCTCCTAGGCTCTAGAAATAGTATCATTCAGGGTCTGCACTCTGAAATACTCAAAAACTCCCTGATGTTATCCCACAACATATCATGATATCTCACCTTCTTCATTTCCTCATCTGCTGCATACTGCGGTACCAATAAAGCCCTCTCATGGAACTTAACAGTGATCTCTACCATAGTCTCAGTAGTGTGGCAGAGATCCATAATCTCACGTGCCGACTACTGCACCTCAATCGCCAGAGAAAACTCATCTTAGAACCTGGTTGAGAAGTAATCGTATGACATAGCATCAGTAACATCATCACCCAACTCACTGCCAACCTCATCCCACCAATCTTATGCGTGGTCCTTCAACAGGGAGGAAGCATATCTGACCTTCACGTCCTCAGGGCAGAAACTCATCCTGAATGCGCTAGCCATATCTGATAGCTACGTCCTCTTGACTATGGGATCTCTCTCCCCATGGAACGCAGGAGCTTTGCATAAATGGAACTCACGGAAAGAAAGAGTTCGTGCTTCGATGATAATCATAACCTAAGAATAGAATGCGCCCAAGTGCTCATCTAAAATCTTTGAAACTCTACAAGAAATCTTCGATGTGATGAACTCCCACATCTACTCACTGATTGACTCAACACCTGCACCTGAACCGGAACCAAAACTTAGAACCACCTCCCTGAGTGCTCTTCTACAAACTATAATACAACATGCCAAAGATCATAAAACTCCCAAAAATTCTCCTCTAATAAGCTTCTTAGATTCTACAAGACTCTCACTGATTCCAGTATGGATCTTGTAACGCCCGTAGATCCGGGGTAGTCAATTTATAGATAATAGGGGTCGAAAATGAATTTTCGACAAAAGATTATTTAGAATAAATAATCTTAACCAAGTTTTAGAATACGTCTCAAGGGTTCCGTACATATAAAGAATGCCGAAATCCGAGTTATAACGAAGAAGTTATGGTCCGTCGCAGTTTTACGGCAAAACCGGCATGACACCGGTAGATGTAAATAGTGAATTTACGATGGAGGATTTTTTAGCCTTATAAATAAAAGAAAAAGTTTTAGTATACGTTAAACCAAGAACATACTAAAAAAATAACGCCAAAATCTGACTTCGTATGAGGAAGTTATAAATTTTCTAAGATTTGGCTTAGCAGTGCACAGCCCGAAACTCGAATTTTAGATCGAGCAGTTTTTGGCCTACGCGGCCTAAATGAGAATTGAAGATCTCATTAATAGGAACTCAACGGTAAAAAGACAGAAGAAAACAGAGTTTGTATGTAGAATTTATGAATTTTACGCGAACATTCAACAATATAATCTCCTTCTACTGTGAAAATTAAGATCAGTCGAGAATTAGCCGACGGAGTAAAAAGGAAAGTTGTAGATTTTATTTTTACCAACACGTGGATATAAATATCGAAAAAAACGGAGATTGTATGCGAAAGTTATGGACGAAGCATAGTCTCTACTTTTCGAGCACGATGAATTCGATACAGTTTTTGAAAATATGAGATAGAAGGAGAATTAGCCTACGGGGTCTAAATGAAAGTTGTAGTACTAGTAAATACCAATGCGTGTATATAAAGAATGTAGAAAACGAATCTTGTACGCAAAAGATACGGACAATGCTTGGAGACTACTTTACTATAAAATTTCTATAAATAAGAGATGAACTCTTCATAATTTCTTCACACCATAAGCCTCTCTTTCTCTCTCTAACTTCTCTCTAGCCTCCCAAAACCCCTCCGAAGTCTAGGGAACCTCCCTAGCATGACAAGAAAGCCCCAGAGCGCCCGACGGCTCCGAGAAGAAAAGCTTTCGGCTTGGAAACGCTGCTCCAGCGAAGCCCGGTTTTTAATAAAAACTCGTTGTAAGTGAGCTACGCCTATACTATATTTAATATGCCTTTAATTTAATTATAGTAACATTATTAGAACCTTAAAATACTTATGTGGGCTATTATTAAGAGTTATATTGAGTGTTATTTAATGCTTATATAATAGTAATAATAGCTAGACTGTTAATTAGTTGAAGTTAACGTTAAAAGTAAACCCTAGTGGTATTGATACTAGATTTTGTCGAGGAAAATTGTTTTGAGATAACGAAGCATTGTCTGAGCTCAGAATCACCACCGTATCAAGTGACTGCATAGTTACTTTCATCTTACACATATATATATAAAGTATTTTATATAAACTACTTGCTATGTGTGAATATTATCTGTGTAATTGTTATATATGTTGGATGAACGATTTTATACATGTTTTAAATGATTTAAACTGTATATGTATTATATATCTATGATAATGTTGGGGCAAAACATGGGTAGATGTAATAGATGGAGTATGAGTTGGATGATGCGTTGAGAGGTGAAATAGACCATGAGGTGAGGGTGAGAAGTGGATGATGTGAGAAACCTTTTTCCCAAATGATGGCCCCATCATTCAGTAGAGTATGGATGACAACCACAGACTATTCTAGACAGTCCAGTGGAACACTAGTAGAATCGCAACCTGTAGGTGTTCTGAACGATGTGTTCACCAGTGTACTCTAAAAACCCATTGACATGTATTACGAGTGGATACTCTCGATAAAAAATAGCCCTAACAGCTATGGATTTAGTGCCCGTTGAGCAAACCCTGGAAGCTATGGACTTAGTGTCCGTTGAGCAAACCCTGGCAGCTATGGACTTAGTGCCCGTTGAGTAAACCCTGGCCACAATCGATTTCATGCTGATTCCTTAGGATGACCCTTAGGAATGAATGAACGAGGAGTAGCTGATTCTTAGGGTAGACCCTTAAGAGTAAAGAAGATATTGGGGATGGGTAATTAGGTTAACTGCTTGACAATTAAGCATAATAATTATATTATTGTGGGTTAGAAACCCTATGTACTCACCAGGTTTCCCAACCTGACCCACCCAGTTTATTTATGTCACAAGTGTCGATATGAAGTCACATTACACTGAGAGATTAAGGAGATATAGATCACTAGTGATAATGAATTTAAGTTCTGTTTATGCTTATCTTTCTGTATTGATGATGACATCCCAAATGTTTTAAAATGAAAAAAAAAATACTTTTCCTCGGAAATGCTTTGATAACTTATTTATCATTTATTACCGGGAGCAAATTCCGCAACGTTTTTATTAAAAGAGATACTCTGTTTTTATAAAGCATAAACAAAATTAGTCTTTTCTGGCTGTGAAAATGGGGATGTCATAGTTGGTATCAGAGCATTAGTTTAAGCAAACTAGGGATTCATAGGAAATTTCTAGACTTAAACTTAGAATGCTAAGTGATGATTGTGAGGAGTGTGTCTAATAGATTTAGGTAATACACCTGAATAGACAGAAGCACTAGCTTATTTTAGGAATGATGCCTAAATTGCTTTTACGTGCTAAATGATTTGTTATGTTTTATGTTATAGTTTGATCGGATCTATGGTCTGTTGCCGACCAGATCTGGAAACCTTATGTTTTTAGGATTCTAAACGTACGAATACGATATTAGAACTAGCATATAAACGTTTCGGAGTGATAAGGATGATTTGAACGTCAATCCTAAATTAAGATCTAGATTCACCTTATTCGGTGTATAGATCAAAATGGCAAGAACCGACAGTGGAGCTAGGAATGCAAATGGGAATAGGAATCAACCCCTGGTGATTCAGCAAATACCTATTGTAGTAGAAGATGTACCCGAGCCAATCACCATGGCTGGAGTACAAGCAATGGTTTGGGCTATGTTAGCTGAACAAAGGGAAGACATGAGTCAGATGTTGAATAGGTACGAACCTACTATTCCCATTGAGCAACCCGAGCTAATTCCCGAGCAATTAGAGGAAGGGAACTACAGCCGCCAAGTGAGTCAAGTGGGGACTCAAGGTGACCGAAGGAATGGCTCGGAGAGGAGAAACGACAAGGATGGGCGAATGTATAAGAATTTCTTGGGTGCAAACCACCTAGTCTCTTATGAAGCCCGAAGTCAATTGGGATTATGGATTGGATCTCCGAGATGGAGATGGTGTTTGAGAGCTGCAACTGTAGCAGGAAACAGAAGACTGTCTACGTAGAAAGACAACTAAAAATTGGAGTCTTGAGCTGGTGGAACCTATTAGCAGATACGATTCCACGAGGAGAAGCCCTAAGGATGTCATGGGAAGAGTTCTTGGAACAGTTGAAAATGCAATACTGCTCAGAGATAGATATGATAGACCTGAACAACGAGTTTCATAACCTGAAGAAAGGGAAGATGAGTGTTGATGAGTATGCCACCGCAGTCACCGAGAAGATGAAGCTATTTCCCTACTTGGTTCCTACTGAACTCTCCAAGATTGATAGGTTTGCTAACAGATTTCCCACTGACTTTGGCCTAATGGTCAAAATGGCAATTACCTTGAAAACAGTTGTTAGGGCAGCTAAGAACGTAGAGACCCAGATAAGAGAAAAGGGTCTAGAAAAAGATAAGGCAGGAGAGAAGCAGAAGTTTGAAGGATCTTCAAGGTCCAACAAGGAGAGAAAATTCTCCAAGCGTGGAGGAGGAGAAGGAGGTGAAGTGAGATGGTGTGATAAATGCAAGAAGAAGCATTGTGGGAAGTGCAACGAAGAAGTGACTTGTTATAAGTGTGGAAGGACTGGTCACTATTCCAAGGATTGTACACATAATGATAAGGTATGCTACGAATGTGGAGGCAAGGGGCACCTGTTTAGAAATTGCCCAAAGAAAAACGAAGCAGCAAGGCCAAACACACCACCAAGGCCAAGGGGCATTCCACATGATCCTCGACGAAGTGGAATACAACGCGAGGAACCAATGATGAGGAATCCATACCCAAAGATCGAGTTATGAGGTAGCCAAAGAGATAGAATCATATGATGTAGCCTATTAGAAGCATAGTCTATGGTGAACTTGAACACCTATGTAATAGTTTCAAGAAATAATAAAGCCTTTTGTTATCTGATGTGTTAAACTGTTATGTGATTTTCTTTCATGATGACTTGGAAATCTACGAGACAGTACTTGGGATGAGTATGAGTAGGTGTGAAAGGTAGTAGATGCATATACTACTGGAAGCACAAGACTCACGCTTGGATCAGGGAAAGTCACAAGGTTACCAAGAAGCCAATAATTGAGTTCGTTTTATTCAATCATGTCGTTACCATCATTTTGGTAATGACTAAGAAGATTGTTGTTATTCTAACCCTAGTTGTCATATCAAATTGAGTCCGAATACGATGAGTAAGATACGTGGTTCAAAGAACCAAGTTTGATGTAACATATGACTTAAGTCGGAAGATTGAAATAAAAGATAATCAAAGCGATCATTAGAGGTATCGTGATAGTTGGTTGTATCTAGAAATGCTACATTTTAAGATGTTATTATATCACATTAGAACATGAAAAAAGGTATAATATATTCCGGAAGACTCTAAGAGACCTGATTCTAAGCGTTGCAACATACGATAATAGGTCATCAGAATATGACACATCGTTCTATTGTAGTAATAAAATAACTTATCTTAAGTTCGTATCAGTGAGGATTGAGATTGTGAATTGAATGCCATAATCTGGAGCTTAACGTCAGATAGAGAGCAAGTTCAAGATCGAGCACCGCCTACAGTCAAGGAGTCCAAGAGTTAGATACTCATTCGAAGAAACAATGAAGTTATGATTATTGCCAAGGATGAAGAGATAACGTTTGGAGTCATTATATTTCCCAATTTCGTTGATGAATCTGGGACGTAATCATGCTAAGGGGGAGATAATTGTAATGCCCGTAGATCCGGGATAGTCAATTTCGAGATAATAGGGGTCGAAAATGACTTTTTGACAAAAGATTATTTAGAATAAATAATCTTAACCAAGTTTTAGAATACGTCTCAAGGGTTCCGTACATATAAAGAACGCCGAAATCCGAGGTATAACGAAGAAGTTATGGTCCGTCGCAGTTTTACGGCAAAACCAACATGACACCGGGAGACGTAAATAGTGAATTTACGATGGAGGATTTTTTAGCCTTATAAATAAAAGCAAAAGTTTTAGTATACGTTAAACCAAGAACATACAAAAAAAAGAACGCCAAAATCTGACTTCGTATGAGGAAGTTATGAATTATTTAAGATTTGGCTTAGCAGTGCACAGCCCGAAACTCGAATTTTATATCGAGCGGTTTTTGGCCTACGTGGCCTAAATGAGAATTGTAGATCTCATTAATAGGAACTCAACGGTAAAAAGACAGACGAAAACAGAGTTTGTATGTAGAAGTTATGAATTTTACGCGAACATTTAACAATATAATCTCCTCCTACTGTTAAAATTAAGATCGGTCGAGAATTAGCCGACGGAGTAAAAAGGAAAGTTGTAGATTTTATTTTTACCAACGTGTGGATATAAATATCGGAAAAAATGGAAACCGTATGCGAAAGTTATGGATGAAGCATAGTATCTACTTTTCGAGCGCGACGAATTCGATCCAGTTTTTGTAAATATGAGATAGAAGGAGAATTAGCCTATGGGGTCTAAATGAAAGTTGTAGTACTCGTAAATACGAATGTGTGTATATAAAGAATGTAGAAAACAAAGATCGTACACAAAAGATATGGACAATGCTTGGAGATTACTTTACTATAAAATTCCTATAAATAAGAGATGAACTCTTCATAATTTCTTCACACCATAAGCCTCTCTTCCTCTCTCTAACTTCTCTCTAGCCTCCCAAAACCCCTCTGAAGTCTAGGGAACCTCCCTAGCACGACAAGAAAGCCCCAGAGTGCCCGACGGCTCCGAGAAGAAAAGCTTTGGGCTCGGAAACGCTGCTCCTACGAAGCCCGATTTTTAATAAAAACCTGTTGTAAGTGAGCTACGCCTATACTAGATTTAATATACCTTTTATTTAATTATAGTAACATCATTGGGACCTTAAAATAATTATTTGGACTATTATTATGAGTTATATTGAGTGTTATTTAACGCTTATATAATAGTAACAAAAGCTATATTGTTAATTAGTCGCGGTTAACATTAAAACTAAACCCTAGTGGTATTGATACTAGGTTTTGTCGAGGAAAATTGTTTTGAGATAACGAAGCATTGTCTGAGTTCGGAATCACCACCATATCAAGTGAGTGCATAGTTAATTTCATCTTACACATAGATATAAAGTATTTTACTAAACTACGTGCTATGTATGAATATTATCTGTGTAATTGTTATATATGTTGGATGAACGATTTTATACATGTTTTAAATTATTTAAATTGTATATGTATTATATATCTACGATAATGTTGGGGTAAAACATGGGTAGATGTAATAGATTGAGTATGAGTTGGTTGATACGTTGAGAGGTGAAATAGATTGTGAGGTGAGGGAGAGAGGTGGACGATATGAAAAATCTTTTTCCCAAATGATGGTCCATCATTCAGCAGAGTATGGAAGACAACCACAGACTATTCTAGATAGTCCAGTGGAACACTAGCAGGATCACAACCTGTAGGTGTTGTGAACGATGTGTTCATCGGTGTACTCTAAAAACCCATTGACATGTATTGCGAGTGGATACTATCGATAAACGAAATAGCTCTGGAAGTTATGGATTTAGTGCACGTTGAGCAAATCCTAGAAGCTATGGACTTAGTTTCCGTTGAGCAAACCCTGGTAGCTATGGACTTAGTGCCCGTTGAGTAAACCCTGGCAACAATGGATTTCTTGCTGATTCCTTAGGATTATCCTTTGGAATGAATGAACAAGGAGTAGCTGATTCTTAGGGTAGACCCTTAAGAGTAAAGAAGATAATGGGGATGGGTAGTTGGGTTAACTATTTGACGATTAAACATAATAATTATATTATTGTTGGTTAAAAACCCTATGTACTCACCAGGTTTCCCAACCTAACCCACTCAGTTTATTTATATCACAGGTGTCGATATGAAGTCACATTACACTGAGAGATTAAGGAGATATAGATCACTAGTGATAATGAAAGTAAGTTATGTTTATGCTTACGTGTGTATATTGATGATGACATCCCAAATGTTTTAAAATGAATAAAAATACTTTTCCTCGGAAATGCTTTGATAACGTATTTATCATGTGTTACTGGGAACAAATTCCGCAACGTTTTTATTAAAAGAGATACTCTGGTTTTTATAAAGCATAAACAAAATCGGTCTTTTCTGGCCGTGAAAATGGGGATGTCACAGATCCTGTGCTTTTAGTAGTTTCACAACCTCACCCAATCCTCAATTTATGAAGGACTACCACCAATGTCAACTAGCTTCCTCATGAACATAGTCGAATGCAACAAAGATCAGATAATCCTTCGAGTAAAAGACTCAACCCTAGAACGGTTGGACTCAAACAAGAGTTACACAATAGGGTCAAATCCATCACTCTAAGATTATTTAACCTATGCCACATGTGACTTAGTAGTCAATTGACCTCGCTAAGAGGCCCAAAAAGTACAAAGCAAGCCACATTTAGGCAATGGAAAATGTAACCAACATACACTAATCAAGCCATTCTATCCACTTATCTTGAATCAATACTAGCAGGCAGTTCTAAAGCTCATACAATCAGGCACATAAAAAGGCATCTCTCTTATCACATAATACTAAGCATGTCCTTATCCCTAATCTAGCATATAATTCCCATAATCATAACATATATCATAATAACATGTATTGGTATTCTAGGAACCACTTAGTTGAGCTCGGCCGATTGCACGCATCACATCCCTTTCATTGATTAGAAGTTCCTAGTTAAATGTTTATTTCATAGGAATTTTCACCAAACCCACAGTTTAACTTCAGGCACACTCGAGAGTATGCCTGAATCCCTCAAACCAATGCTCTCATACCAACTTGTAACATCCCAAAAATCAAGGATAAAATTTTCATTTATATTATATTCAAAACATAGATGTAACTTGATCCAAACATTTGAAAAAATTTCTAAGCAACACAACTATCAGAGTTAAATCCTAAAATCACATATTGCAGAAAACAAGGGTGTATGCGTTGCTATCAAGTCAGGCCCTACACTTCCGAACTGGAAATACCTAAAACAAAAACAACAAATTGTAAGCATGAAGCTTAGTGAGTTTTTCAAATACAATATACCATACAAATTAAATGAGCCTTACATAGCATACATAATCATGAGCCATGTAAATCACACAAAACATAATTATTGATGTGCTATGTGCCAACCATAGTGTTGCCATTATGCCACAAGCCACCTCGTGGTTTTCCTTATCAGGATGGGGGCCATAAGCATGGGTCTTACAGACAAGTGCCAGGAACCATCTCATGGTCTTCCATGTAAGCATCACGAAGATAACTAGCATACAATTCTACCATTACTAACCAATTAACTGCCAGAGTTTAGACTCTAGTCTTGCATATAGATAGCTAAGGGCCACCCCTGGTCTTCCTGTAATACACAAATCCAATGGGTCGGCATTAGTGCCTTCGACCCATAGAACAGTGAGGAGACTCACCTTGATATGTGCACAGATAATCACTGTAGCAACGAAGAACTCTACCAACTTCGAATCACTTCCAATCACCTATAAGAAGATGCTTGAGACAATACCCGATCACAGGTCATGGTCATATGCAATAGTGACCATCTCGCAAGAAATAACGATTAGGGTTTCACATAAAATGTCGATTAGAGTAAAGTAAAACACTTAACCCATTAAGGACTGAATCACTTAAGGGTATCATTGATTAAGGTTGATTGGTCATTCTCAGGTGAAATAAAAATCCAATCAACAGCCCGAACACACACTCGGTCATTATCCAAATAGAGCTCCTTGCTTCTAGAGTTTTTCACATAAAATGATAACTAGGGTTAGTGCTCCACACTTAACCCCTTAATAACTTAATCCATTAAGCCTAATATTGTATTAAGTTAATTGTAGGGGCACTATTAAGTATTATTTTGAATTTAATTAATAGATTTGACGTGGGTCCTGACAAACTCCAAAAACTAGGGTTTCTTGCCACTAGGGTTTCCTAACCATAATTAGGGTTTCCAACCCAAATACGTGCCAACTAGGTTCCAGGTTAAGCTTTTAGGTTAATTAGTTCTTAATAAATCGGGCACCACCCATTACCACCCTAGAGATGTGGTGGTAAATGGTGGTTCACGGCGGCAACAACCACCTCAAGGTGGTGGTGAGGGTTTTTCCTTGATTTTAGGACAAAACATATCAAAAGCATTCCAAATATCAATCCAATCACACACATATGCACTTAGCCACCCAAGGTAGCGATAGAACGGTGGCATGAGGTGGTAGCCACCACCTCACGGTCGTGGTGAGGGTTTATATTCGGTTTTTGGCCAAACAACACACACGCCGATGAACACTGAAAAACATACACCTACATGTATAATCACACACACAACGCAACCACCTACTCATGGTGCCATGCGACTGCCAGAAGAATGTTGGCGATAGGACAACCACCGAAGCGGTGACTGCGGCAAGTGTGAAGTAGCAACGACAGAAACGAAGAGGGTGTAAGGGTAGCAGATTGTGCCATTACCGGAGGGAGACAATAGAGACTGCATTCGCGACTTGGTCTTTCCCTATCTCCCTGACTAGCATGATGTCGAATCGTATATATTACCTTCATCGGTAGTAGAAGCAGCAATGATGGATAATTTCGCCGGCATCAATGGTTCCCGGTGGCCTTGGTTGATCAGAAAAGCAAGTGGATAGGGTGGTGATGGATGGATTATACCATATGGTGGCTGCTCTAATGAGAGATAGGTTTAGGGTTTGAATGAGAGCCAAGGGTATGGGAGTTGACGAGCATATGCCCCATCCGTTTTCAAACTTAAGGCATTATACACTTTCAATCCCTCTCTCACAAATTCTTTGCAATTCGAGTCCAAAATTTACCAATCAACCCCTAGGATCCAAAAATATATTCATAACTAGTCCGTATGATACCGTTTAACCCTCAACATCAAAAAAAATAAAACTTTTAACTCCTATGGCTAACAATGATTCTTAACTATGGAGGTAGGGCTAAAATAAATAACATATAACATACATCTTGGGGTCTTTGGGGCGTATTATTTATTCATTCACCTATTTTATTTTATTTTAAACGGAATGTTACGTTATAATAAAGAGACCATGAGACCTTGTAAATTCCATTTGCATATAAATATAGCCATAAGGATAATAACCTAATGTAGTTTATAACATCAAGTAGCTTTCTTTCAGGTCCTTAGTGAGGAGCTCATATTGAGGTCATCCATCAACTCCATGAATCATCACAATTTCAGATAAAAGGAAAAAATAAAATCCATTTTTGAAGATTTTTCTCAAGTAGTTTATAACTTGAAATAAAAATAAATAATAATAATAATAATAATAATAATAATAATAATAATAATAATAATAACAATAACTGACCTAGATTCCCCATCCTTCATATCACAAATTTTTACAATTTATAGTATAGCATCTCTAATTCTTCCTTGCATGCCTTAGGGAAAAATGCTTTTAATCCGTTCAGGTTGTTGTTCCTCAACACAAGACCCGCAACTCATCATTCTCAACACAAAACCTCAAAACCCTAAAATATACTGGTAGAAAGGCATTCCAACATAAATCAAAATGGTCAATGTCATTAGATGAGAACATACTTTTTCAAAAGTACATTGCTATTTAGTGACATTAACCATGAAATGAAAAGAATTTGGTACGTATTTACAAGCTCAAAACCGTTCTTCAAAAACCCATGCTTGAGGAACAGAAAAGAAGCTGAAATTCACATCAAAAACAACCTAAAATTGTCAAAATCTTGGTCAAGTAGTTGACTTCAAATTGTACTTATATATAAACATATGGAGTTTTGCATTTCCCAAATTGTTTTCATGACATACGTCTTCACTACAAAACACATGCTATTTGTCAGATTATACTTTAAGATTAATACAACGCTATGTACGCAAAATAAATAACATATAAACTTGATATCCAAAAATATATATTTTTTTGTAATTCGAATATATATATATATATATATATATATATATATATATATATATATATATATATATATATACCACTTTGAGAGCGGCTTTATAATGAACACCAAGTAAGGAAGTTCTAACATGCAAAGTAGCATTTAGAACCTACCAATTAACAACTCTATTTTAATATATGTACCAATTTATGCAACAATGTTTTACTTTTATGTCTATCTATGCAACTGAAACACATTATGGATGCACGCAAGTTTAGAATTCAAATCACCTTTTTACCAATTTATGCAAACTGACATGCCACCAGTTTATGGATTATCTGTTATTTATGTAACAATTTTTCAATTTTTACAATTTATGTGGAGACAGAAAAGGAAATCTAATGATAAAAAAAATGTTTGTACATCACTACAAGTCAACATAGGTCTAGTGAAATCAAGGATGCAATTGTCTATTAAAAAAATCATGAATCAAAAAATGAGAACAAGGTGTTATCACATTTATAAGCATAAAAATAGAAAATAGAATGCAGATGACCAATAAAATCTCTGAAGATGATGAAAGCGATGACAAAGAAGCATATACCTTCTGCTGTGTGAGATGTTGCCGACGACCATTAGGATTCCAGAGAATGAGAGACGATATATAATGAAAATCAATTGGGATTTCCTTCAAGATAAATGAATGTGTGAAAATTCTGAACCAGGTTCTTAGATGGTGAATCAAGAACCCGCTTTTAGGGTTTTAGGAGTTTTTTAAACATTGTGGAGAGAATAAGTCGGCGATCATGATTCTCGGTGATGATTAGCTAGTTTATTGGCTTCAAATTGGAAACTCTTATTAGGGATTTCAACATTGGGTTTATGTTAATAAAATATTTGGCTAATTTTTAGGGATTTCAAAGTGGATGGCAAAATTTTCGTATAGGAAAATGAAATGTAAAAGGGAATAGAAAAAAGATAACAGGTGGCAAATATATATATATATATATATATATATATATATATATATATATATATATATATATATATATATATATATATATGATATCTACTCCAATAAATGAAGATATTTTTGCCACATTTCACACTCTTATTCAATTTGTCAAATGTTATTTTATAGTTATTTTGAATTAATTATTTTTTTCCACATGTCATTTTATCGTGAGAATGTGCTTTATTGAAGAGATGGGGGAAATTTAGACAAATCATATTGGAATCCAAGTTACCAGAAAACTTCATGTACAAAATCCATAGCAAAGTTTTTTCCAAAAAAACTCTAGATGTTATGTGAAGCATTGAATATGAAGAGAAACGGTTGAAGAACATGTCACATAAAACCATAAAATATACATCAATGGGAAACACTACAAGAAATTTGGGTGTTCATCTACACATGTTATGTGTGCCTAAAAACCTATTATGTGTTGGTAAGTGGCTTTACCCACACATAAATTAAATGTCATTATGTGTTGGCTCATGACTGTAGATATAGATTATTACCCACACATCACTTATGTATAGGTATAGATAAAGCTATACCTACACATGTATGTGTGGTTAAACCTAGTAAGTATGTGTATGTAGAAGTGATATGATTTGTTTAGATAGATGATGACGTGGTTGATGACATGGCTAATGACATGGAAAATAATATGGACAATGACGTGGACTAGATAGATGATGTGTTAAGTTACATGACATGTCCCTGGAGGCACGTGTCATAATACAATGTGTGGATAAAAATATTGTATGTGTAGGTAAAAGCGATAACTATATTCATATTGATTTTGATGTGTAGGAAAATTATTGAACTATTGATATGAATAAACTTAGGTCATGGGTCACATTGTTTGGTACATTGTTTATTTGTTTTATTTAACCCATAATTTATCAACATATACATGAAATCAAATGTGCATAAAATTTATATAAAATATGTAGCTTAAAAAGAGAATGATTTGAATCTATTAAAGAAGAGAGAAATCCCATAAATCCTAAACATTACAACGATGAACCAAAAGACAAAATAAACTTCATTTAAAAGTACAAAGTTGAGGTCATACTATTTTGAAAATAATACAAAACTATGTAGGTTCAAACTTAAATGATCTATGCTTATGCTTGGTAGCCTTCTTCAATGATCTTTGAACGGAGGAGCACTTCAAAAAAAAAAAGATAAGAGTCATGCTCAAACCCTACCATTTGTGAAATTAGTTAAATACACATTGATAATCCTGTAAAAGATAACTAAAAGTCGTGACTACCAGCTCCTTATAAAAAAAATAAAAACTAATGAAATAAATAATAAATGCTAACCTTAAATCTTGTTTGATATCTCTTTGACTCTTCGTTCATCTTCCACCAAATCACAAAGTAACTCGTGCAAAAACATTATAAATAATTTTCATTGCTTCCTCCTTGCTGTCACAATTTAAAAAAATTGCATAAACAAGATTATACCTTCGGGGAGGTCCTGATATCTAATATGACCAAAGCAAAGAAATCTTGAAAATTCAACGAGAATGGCCAATAAAAACTTACTAGAACACAAGTTGATTAACACATATTTTATATAATCCTACAACAGTGAAGCAAGAAGAAAATATTGTCTTTGGCTTCTTTGGTTGCAATATACCGAACAAGACTTTACTGCAATTAAACAGATGGGTTATTTAAATAGCCATAAAAGGAGATGAGGGCAGCGAATTAAGGGTAGACGTGGGTAGAGGAAGCAAAGCCTAGTCGTTTGTGTTTGTGACTTTATATATATCTATGGGGGAGGGGGGAATTAAAATGAGGAGGGAATTAAAAAAAAATATTAGAGGGAAAATAATATGACAGGAGGGAAATGAAAATTTAGAATTTCATTCTCGTGCAGCCTAGTATTGTTTGAATTTGATAGGATTTTGACGTTTTGTGGGGGCGATTTTGTTGGAACAACCGTATCCATGTATACCCATAATCTCACCAATTTCGGAAGATATTATCTTTTTTTTTTGGAAATCGGCAAATATATTAATCAAAGAAACCACATCAAGCTAATGTGGGAAAACGAAAAGTACAAGACAGTCAAAAACAAAAACTACAGACAAAGAGTAGGGCATAAATTCCAAACTCTCCAATCTACATTTTTGCATGGAGTTCTATGCTTGCACCAAGTAAACGTCATAGCTTTTATCTTTTCTGTTATGACCGCCGATGAAGTGTGAATCTATTCGTACACCCGTTTATTCCTGGCTAACCATAAGCACCATAATGCTCCATTAAAAATCATATTCAAAAGCCTCTTTTTTCTATTACATCAGGAACACCTTGAGACGAATAGTATCAACTCCCTTACCGACGTAAATCTTTCACAATTGAGTTCACACCAGGATGTTATCGAATTTAAGACGAAATCACAATTGGGCACGTAATCAAAATGTGGTCCAACGTCTCCTCTTCCAAGCTACAACCACTACATCTACTTGATGGGATAGTGATCCCACGCCTACTAAGTGCCACCGCCGACGGAAGTCTTCCTTGTTTTGCTCTCCACATGAAGGAGAGAATCTTGAACGGAGTCCATTTCCCCCAATCGAACGGTCCATCACATACAACAAAGTCGACTAGTTCAATCCTTTCCCATATCCGAGACACCATGAATCGTCCGTCAGAAACAAACTCTGATTTCCACTCACCCTCACCCACGTTCCACGATATTATATCTTTGGGATCAATGTTGATCGTTTGCAGAAAAGACCTTGATTTGATTATGTTTTTCCATACCCCCGTACTCGATCTATTCGCGAACACTGACCAATGCCTTCCATCTAACTTATGCAAACATCGAATAGTTTTTGCCCACAGTGATGAGTTCTTAGATTTCAGACGCCACATCCATTTTGCTAGCAGTGAAATGTTGATAGATTTAATCGAACCTAGTCCGATCCCCCCATTCGTCCTTGGAGAAACGAGCTTATTCCAAGCCACCCAATTAATACTTTTTTTCTCGTACTCCTTGTTCCAAATGAAGTTTCTTCTAATTTTTTCCAGCGTGTCAATCACACCTGTCGGGACTGCAAAGATTGACATGTAATATATATGCAAGTTGCCAAGGACTGCCTTAGCCAGGGTTACTCTACCACCGAAACTTAAAGATTTCGCTTTCCAAGTCGTGAGCTTATTTTGGAACTTTTCGATAACCGGTCTCCATGCTCGCTTCCTATTCATATTTTCGCCCACCGGAACTCCCAGATAAGTGAAGGGAATGGATGAAGGTTCACACCCAAGAGGAGCCGCCCAGTTTGAAACTTCTAAATTAGATACCCCCACCCCAAAGACTTTTGACTTTGTGAAGTTCACTTTTAGTCTGGACGACACGTGGAAGCATCGTAATATTCTTGATAAATTCGCAATGTTTCTCCTTGACCATTCGCCTATGAATAGCACGTCATCTGCATAGAATAAATGAGACAAGCAAATGTTAGGTTGTGAAAATTTAATTCCTTCAAATATTCCTTTCTCCACTGCTGATATCATGGCTTGATTGAGTCCCTCCATCGCGATTAAAAACAGAAAGGGAGAGAGTGGGTCACCCTGTCTGACCCTTTTTGTCATTGAAAATTCTTTAGTTGGGCTACCATTGATTATTACAGACGCCCTCCCAGAACTCAGACAGCAGTTCATCCATAATCTCCATTTCAATCCAAATCCCATTTGTTCCATGATAGAGTCCAGGAACGCCCAATTTATCGAATCAAATGCTTTATTAAAATTAGCTTTAAAGAGTAGTATCTTTTTGCCTCTAGCCTTTGTCCACGAGCAAAGCTCGTTAACTATCATTGGTCCTTCCAGTATATTCCTTCCTTCCACATACGCTGATTGTACCTCTCCAATGATGTTACCAATCACGTTTTTTAATCTGATCGCCAACAACTTCGCAATGATTTTATATATCGATCCAATCAGCCTTATTGGTCTGAAATCTCCAAAGTGCGTTGGATCCTTAGATTTCGCCACTAGAGATATGAAGGAGGAGTTACATCCACATGATAGCTTTCCGTGAACTTCAAAATACTTTACCATCCCCACCAATTCCTCTCTCAACAGCTCCCAAAACTTTTTTATAAATTTAAACGTGAATCTGTCCGGTCCCAGAGATTTTTCATCCCCACATGCCCAAACTGCTCTTTTTATTTCCTCTGTTGTAATTCCAGCTTCCAAGAATCTAGCATCAATTCCAGAAAGTCTTTTAAAACCAGGATTGCAAAATTTTGGTCTAATGGGCCATCTTTCTTTAAATTTATTCCCAAAGAA
This sequence comes from Lactuca saligna, assembly GCF_052625555.1. Taxonomy (NCBI): domain Eukaryota; kingdom Viridiplantae; phylum Streptophyta; class Magnoliopsida; order Asterales; family Asteraceae; genus Lactuca; species Lactuca saligna. Next base: position 109,060,250 of record NC_136421.1, on the reverse strand, counting down.
CTTTTCTGCCTCCTTTTTTATTTCCACCGGGTTAGTACTCCAAGCGTCATTTATCATGATCCCATGTATATGGTTTTTACGATTTCTGTTGTTCACGTAGGTATGGAAGAAGCGAGTATTCTCATCACCATCAATTTCCCATTTTAATTTTGCCCTTTGCTTTAGGTTCATGGCCAACCTTCTAGTGTGATTGTCCACCTTAACTCCTAAAATTGATCTTTCTTTCTTCTCATTAATAGTCATAGGCCTAGATTCAGCCCCCATCTCGATTTCAGCTATTCTCTTTTTCCATTCATCTACTTTCTTCTTCTCCTTATCAATTGCGTTTATTTTCCAGTTTCTAATCGCAAGTTTGAGATGCTTCAATTTATTCAAGAGAATCATGTCAGGTGTACCATAACCCCTGAACTCTGAGCACGCTTCCTTAATAACTTCATCCAGATTGTCGTTAAGTAACCAGGAGTTTAAGAACTTGAACAGAGGCGGACCGAAATCCACGTTACTAGCTCTCAATATAATGGGGGAGTGGTCTGAAAGGTCTCTATTCATTGCAAAGGAGGAAGCAAGAGGATACACGGAAAGGAAATTGGAACATACCAGAAAACGATCTAACTTACTCAGTTTCCCACCAAGAGTTCTAAAGTATGTAAATTTTTGGCCTCCCATCTTCAAGTCCGTCAGTTCACCGTTGAGGATGAATTTGTTGAACTCATTTGCACTCCGAGCACAAAATTTAGAATTAATCCTTTCATCTTGGCACCTTACCACATTGAAATCCCCCATGAAGATCCAGGTTGCCGATCTCGATAGTTTTATTGCCAACAGTTCGCCCCACACTTTCGCTTTCTCGCGTTCCTGTTGAGGGCCATAGACATTTACGACCCCCGTTAGCCCATCTATTCCTACAAAGTTCCCCATTGTTACGATATAATTCCTTGACTTAATCACTTCTACTAACGAGAACATTCTACTATCCCATATCGTTATTATTCCTCCCGATCTTCCCGTAGAGAATACTTGCTCGAAGTTGCAGTCTGCGTCACCCCAGCAGTTAGATGGATTGAAAAGCGGAGACTTTTCCCCCAATTTTGTTTCCTGAATCCCGACCAAACATAGTTTATTTTCTCTCCTCAGTCTTCCTACCCAATCCGTTTTATGTTTCTCTCCCAGACCTCTGATGTTTAGTGACATGATATTCATTATATTAGCTGGTTTTCTCCTTCTTCACCAATTACATCTTTGAGGACTTCGTTATCACATTCCAAATCGAATCCCAGCATTTTACCTACCTCCACCGTGTTCCTGATTTCTGACGATGAAGTCGAGTGTGACTCGTCGTCCGATTCCGGGAGCGGGATATGGGAAGGGATCGGTTCTAAATTTAAGTCGATGGGGGATTGATCTGAAGACACCATTTGATTTTGATTTTCCATGGGCGACTCAAAAATCGGCGTCAATAATCATCTTCTTTTATCAGAGGATCCTTTAAAATTATTGTTGGTTCGACCCGGAATTGGTTCACTTCGAACCATATTGTTATGAAAAGGGCCAAAGCAGCCAGTTAAAGGTAACGCGTTTAGGGGCCCATTTGACAAGTCCATATGGCCCAAATTGGTAGACTCCAGGTTTTTAGACGGCGCAATATTTCCTGCATTCCCGTTTGACTTTCCAATAACCGTCGGTTCATTAACGTTTGCATTAATTTGTGCCCTTTGGGATTCCCAATGCAATTCGGTTTCACTTCCTCCGTCAGTCCCTGCCGGTACCATGATCGCCGGAGGCGGCCTCATCTCCGAGTTGTTATGCTTACCGGCCACATGTAAGTGAGAGTTTATTTCCGTTCCATCCTCTTCTCTAATCTCGCCCTCTTCAGACTCTTCCTTTTCATACTGCATTGGAGGGGTATCCGATACATGATCTTCATCGTCCGATCCGACCAAGTCATCCACTTCGTCTTCATCTTCATCTGATGAGGAAGTATCCTCCAATGAGTGATCAAGTTGCTTAAATGGAGTCCAGTCAAGATCGACTTAGTCAACTCGGATTTTAATTGTCTTTCCGTTAATCTCTATTGTCAGCTCGCTTGAGATGGATGATAACGAGCTTGTGATGACACCGACGTTCCCATAGACTAAATTCGCACTGGATGTATCAACTTCGAATGGAACAATCACCCTGCCCATCAGTCCGGTGATTTTCGAGAAATTCTCTTCTGACCATAGTTTTGGTGGGAGGCCGATGATTTTTATCCATGCTATCCTTTCGAAGTTATAAGTCGCGATATCGCCGCTCTCCATCAACCTAAACCATTTCGACCACCTAACCAGGAACGAATCTCTGCTCTTGTCATCTATGAATTTGACGCCCATTCGTAGCCCTCCCAAGTATTTTAGTTCACATTCAGACCCATCACAGTTCTTGAATGCAAGTGGCACCTTTTCGAGATGGTCGAAGCTGTGTATTTCACCAATCAAAGTTAACTTACTACTCAACCATCCCTTAAGCGGTGAATCATCTGAGATTTTAATTGGAGATAAAAGTATCGCTTGGGTTTGGTAGGTCGTAGTTCTCCCAAGTTTGTTACTACCTCGTACCACCTCAGCGAAGGATCTGTTATCTCTACCTCTCCATCGATGTTCATGTGGTCTTCTGTATTGGTTCTGATTCCTCGTAAACTTGTCCCCTTTTGAATTGATCGATTTTCTTGCAAACCTTGCTATGTTGATCTCTAGCGGTCTTTCTTTAAAAGTTATGCCTTGAAGGGACTCCTCAAGTCTCCGTTCATCTCCCGTCGCTTTAAATCGCACAAAAGCAAAAGACTTTTTGTTTACGTCTTTCTTCGCAGCCACATACACGTCCACCACTTCCCCATATTTGGTGAAGAAACTTTTTAAGGATTCAATCCTGGTCTCATGAGGAATATTAGATACAAACAGCGTCGTTACCCCTGCATGATTCCAACTTTTTTGATTTCCTATCGCCGCTGTCTTCCTTCGTCTTCTATTCGTAGCCTCTTGCCAACCTCCGTCAGTCGCCATTTCTCTTACCCTCATCCTAATTTACATTCTGTTGTTGAATTTATACTTTAGTTTTAATTTGTTCTGAATTTTTGTTATAAGTGCCGATTTACATATATTTTTTATTTAAATGTCATTCCATATTTATCTATACATTTTATATAATAGTATTATGTGTAAGCAATATGCACACATTAACCACAATTTTTTTAGAGTCATAAATATGTGTAGGTATTAATTTGCTACGTCATTAACAAAAATATAAAACAAAACATATAATACTCTATTTAACTACATTTAATATAAAAATATTTTGTGTACGTAAAATTTCAAAAATTACTTACACATGTATTAAGTTTTTATGTATGTGTAGATAGTTTTATTTGCATATAAACAAAATTCAACATATTTGTGGATAATCGTACATGTAATATATAATCAAATTTTGGGGGAAATTTTCCCACCTACGAAAAGTGTGGCTAAAAAGTATTACCAACATATATTAAGTGTTTGCCTTTATATAAAAATAATTATTGACATTTATCTACACATATAAAAATATGTGTGGGTATTTACCCACACATTGACATGTGTAGCTAATTTATGTGTGGGTAAATACCCAAATTTCTTGTAGTGAAAATAGAATGCAGATGACCAATAAAATCTCTGAAGATGATGAAAGCGATGACAAAGAAGCATATACCTTCTTCTGTGTGAGATGTTGCCAACGACCATTAGGATTCCAGAGAATGAGAGACGATATATAATGAAAATCAATTGGGGTTTCCTTCAAGATAAATGAATGTGTGAAAATTCTGAAGCAGGTTCTTAGATGGTGAATCAAGATCCCGCTTCTAGGGTTTTATGAGTTTTTTAAAGATTGTGGAGATAATAAGTTGGCGATCATGATTCTCGGTGAAGATTAGTTGGTTTATTGGCTTCAAATTGGAAACTCTTATTAGGGATTTCAACATTGGGTTTATGTTAACAAAATTTTTGGCTAAGTTTTAGAGATTTCAATGTGGATGGCAAAATTTACGTATGGGAAAATGAAATGTAAAAGGGAATAGAAAAAAGATGACATGTGGCATATATATATATATATATATATATATATATATATATATATATATATATATATATATATATATATATATATATATATATATATATATATATATACTCCAATAAATGAAGATATTTTTGCTACATGTCACACTCTTATTCAATTTGTCAAATGTTATTTTATGGTTATTTTGAATTAATTATTTTTTTCCACATGTCATTTTATCGGTTTTCTTATTTTATTAAATTTCACGTAATATTTTAATATAATAATTACAATAAATATCATAATCAATAGATATCAATTTCATTACTGAACTTACCTACTAAGTTCAAAATTCCTAAATTAAAGGTTATTAGATTCTTTTGTTTATTTATTTAAATTTTTTGTTTAAACTTAAAAAAAATAAATAAATAAAATAAAAAATAAAAAAAAAAACCATGTCAATTTTATTAATTCAATGTTTTTCTTATTTTCCTATAAATTTAAAGCTCTCACATATTTAGAATTTTATATTTATATATTTATTTGAAATTAATACATGTAATACATGGTTCCCACATCTAGTTTATTAGGAGTTGCATGAGTTTGACATATGACAGTAGGAGATTCAACTTATTATTATTATTATTATTATTATTATTATTATATTTATTATAAACACAGATACACACACACACACACACACACACACACATATATATATATATATATATATATATATATATATATATATATATATATATATATATATATATATATGCATATGGCTAGATTATAATATAGATGAACAACTACTGTGTGGACGTGTGGCCTGTACTATTCTACGAGAATTACTTAGAAATAGATTGTTTAGTAATGTGAATACGTTCAACCTCACACAACTATCGTCATTTTCATGCATTCTCAATAATTCTTATTCATTTTTGTTCTCAAACATCATTTTTCACTAATTTTCATTATTATAGAATACGGCTCAATGGACATTCTCACAGAATGAAAATAATAAAAAAAAAATCTATAATAACCTTATAAACGATTTAATTAGTAAGAATATATGATAATGACAATAATTATGTAAGATTGAACGTATTCACATTATCAAACAACATATTTTTTTGTCATTCTCACAGAATAGCACTGTCCACATGTCCGCACAATAGATGTCAATCTATATATATATATATATATATATATATATATATAGAGAGAGAGAGAGAGAGAGAGAGAGCTTGGTTTAAATGTGGATTGACATCTATTATGTGGACAGTACTATTCTGTGAGAATGACAAAGAAAATAAGTTGTTTAATAATATGAATATGTTCAATCTTACATAACTATTGTCATTATCATACATTCTCATTAATTAAATCATCTATAAGGTTATTATACACTTTTCATTACTATTCTCATTCTATGAGAATGTTGTTAGAATATTTATTGAGTTATATTCTGTAAGAATGAAAATGAGTGAAAAACAATGTTTGCGAACAAAAATGAATAAGAATTAGTGAGAACGCATGAAAATGACGACAGTTGTGAGAGTTTGAAAGTATTCACATTACTAAACAACATATTCTCTTAGTAGATTGATGGGTTTTGAGCAAAACATACAATCATATGTGTGCATGCAACCTTAAATTAATTGGATATAAGTTTTCTCTAATTAAACATGCAAACTTGAACAACAAAGAAGAAACACTAGCTTCTATGTATTATAATCAAAATTCAGATAATAAAGATTAAAATACATACTTTGATTGTTATATTGTAATAACAATCTAAAAACCTTGCTTGAAAGACCTTCGATAGCAAGCGCCACAAGTGTTGCGCTTCTAATGGCTTATAAACAAACCTAGCAACCAAAGATTACTATAGAGAGAGAAGGAAGGTATAGTTTCGGCTCTAAGCCTTTAGGAGGAGAGCATTTACGAAATCCAACCCTAAGGAGGGTTTATATAGGTGCTGAGAAGGTATTGGATTAGGCAGGTGTATCCAAGATAACCTAATCCCTTAACTATATGCATAAGGCATCCATGTCACCCTTAGAGCCCAAGGAAACCCTAAGAGCATCTAGATTTCATTTCCCCCACTATAGGGCGCTTCTAGAATTCTCAATGCTCAACTATTGAACGTTGTCACCTTTAGTTTCTACAGTTTCAATTAATTCCTTTAATTCCAAAATTAATTCCAAATTAATTTCTGATTAAATATTAATTAAACATTATGATTTCTAATTAATATATTATTTCCATAATACATTAATAAATCATTTATTTTGAATTCTAATTAATTTATTAATCAAATAATAAAATAATAAACCATTCTTCTCTCTCTAACAGTTATCCTATTCAATTGTCAAGTTTGAAGGCAACCCAAAAGGACATTGCTACTATCAATTCAAATACATATCAATTATAGTTATGGGTTAGACACCTAACCCAACAGTCTCCCACTTGGATAAGTCTAATAACTATAATTGCAAGTATGACTTCAAATATTGACCAACAAATTATAACTACCAAAAGCCGCTATCACACCCCGCTAAAGCGTAAACACGGGACACAACATTAGAAAGGGTCTCATAGAAAAAGTTTAAAGACAACACCAACCATAGTATCAAAAAACATTACAAATTTACAATGAGTTTGAACAACTTTTTAAAAGAAATTACAACGTATTTAAAAGTCAACGCATTAAAATACTTCTAAAAGTGGTGTGTCTCTACGTGCCTCTTACTAGATGATTCCTGAAAAAGTATGTAAAACGAGCGTCAACTATAAAAATAGTTGGTGAGTACTCATAGATTTAAAAAATAATATTGGTTTCATGAATCGAAATCAAATTTTGATAAGAATTTCCACAAATGAAAATATATTGCAAAAATGAGTAAATAAGTTTGCATAAACAAAGTTTGTTGGCATCATGAGAAATATGGTACGTTGCCCAAGTGAGTTACAACATTTATATTCTCATTTTTTTAAGACTTTTACATTTTTATAATATTTTCACTCCAATAACAAGAAATATTTACATAGACGTAGTGGGTAAACGAGCAACAAGTTGGGCCGCAACCCCTTTTTGGATGGCAAAACTAATTCTTTTAAAAACAACATCTATAGATCTTGTAGTCATAACAATACAATGCATGACCCGTTGGACTCTATTGAGTAGCTCCACAGCTTCTAGTGCAAGGAAACCGAAAGTATAAAATGCAAAGGGTATAAACGTGTGTTGATTTTCCATGCTTGCTTTCTTATGTTTTGCCCCTTTGCTTGATGTAGCTTTTAAAGCAGCTTGCCCCACTGTGAAAACTCCACTCCCCAAGCCCACAAGAGGGGAAACGCACGTTAGATCCATGCATGCATGTTTTCCTCCAGCCCATCCAAATACTAAAACATCAGCTAGTCTAAGTGTTGATCTTCATTCCAATGGGTCAGTCAGAAAGTTCACAAGTGCCTCTTTCTTGGCAGAAACCCCAGTGCATATAAATATGTCAAAAAGAACATCCCTAACTTGTGTCGGTACATGAAACTCGGGAGCTCTTTACAATGAACTGCATGCTCCCTAAACGAGTCCAAAAACACCTTACGAAAAACAGGGCAAGTCTCGTTAACCGGAAATAAAGGGATCAGAAGGCGATACTTGAGGATTCCATGATACTCCACTGGCGACATATGTTGGCCAATGCCGTCAATAGGAATAGTCATAAGAAAATCCTGAGCATGTAGGGCCCTTAAACACTCTAAAATAGCTTTCTGCCTAATCGTCACGTCGAAGTGAACTTCCATGTCTTGGACAATTTTACTAAAAAGGGCACTCGCCAGTGAATGTTGGGCTTTTGGAGGGCGGTGTCCTTATTAGTGAAACTGCTGAAGTCAAAGCCCGGAATCGTATCATGAAGACAGGCCAAATGTAACAACGCAAATTTTCAAATAAAATTTTCATTTTAAATAAAGTGAGTTCGTTCAATCAATAATATTTATTTCATGTTTCAAAACAAATACATATGTAAATTCCCCAAGATCTCAAATATCAGCAGTGTGTATGCATCATGCCGGCGCCTTCCCACGGTCCTCGCTGGTACCTGAAACACATACATAACAACTTGTAAGCATAAATGCTTAGTGAGTTCCCCAGTATACCACTTACACATCTACGCCTTTCCAGGCCCGGACCTTACGGTCCACAGTACAATGCCTTCCGGCCCATATGATAATCGCCTTCCGGCCCATAATATAATTGCCTTCCGGCCCAAATATAATTGCCTTCCGGCCCATAAGATACTTGCCTTCCGGCCCATAAGAAAATTGCCTTCCGGCCCATAACATGATTGCCTTCCGGCCCATAAACATATATAACACATAATACATTTACTCTAACACATATATCACATATATCATATATCATACCTGACCTACCTGTCACATAGTACGTTGCCTTCCGGCCCATAGAAACATACATAGCATGCATAACAACTATTCCTTTCAATTATAGCATATATATATAACACATAACATATTCGACCTTCCGGTCACACAGTCAAACCCTTCCGGGTACAGTATAGTGAGAAGACTCACCTCGTGGTAATGTAAGCTATCAACTCTTGAAACTACTCGCACTCGATCCGCCGATCTGCAGACTCCCTATAATACCATATACTCTTATTAATACTCTTATCATTCAAGACAACTGACCCTAAGAATTTACATGCAGGTCAACTCTGGTCAACGGTCAACTTGACCGGACTCGTCGAGTACAAAGGCGACTCGACGAGTCTAGACGTCCTCCCCAACTTTCCCTGTTGTTTCCCTTTCTACTCGTCGAGTATCCCTCTTGACTCGACGAGGTCCTCGTGGAAGAATCGCGGGGCCACCCCGACTCCACTCGCCGAGTCCGAAGACGACTCGACGAGTTCCAATGAATCCTCAACTACTCGCCGAGTCTGAAGAACAACTCGGCGAGTCCCTGTAAATCTTCAAGCTACTCGCCGAGTCTGATCATTGGACTCGGCGAGTCCATGCCATGCAGTCAATCACCGGCTCCCTGAAATTCGCATGGTCCCGAGACATGCACCCATGGGACTTTCTGGACGTCTAAGTATCCTATTACTGGGGTATAAACGACTGGGTAACACACAATAATCTATCTAATCCCCAAATGGGTCTCATAAACCCTAGATTCGTGTACAACGCCAAAACGACAGAAATGGTCCGAGTATTACCTGGAAACGTGTTCTCTGTGTCCCCAACCTTCAGAGCTCAATCCCCTTGATCCTCCTTTGACCACAACCTTGCCTCTTCTTGTCTAACAAAGCCTTCAAGTTTCCACTAGCCTTCACTCCTGCTCCAGATGCTCACAGACGTTTAGGTTCTCCTCAATCGGCCAAAAGACGAGCAATGACGGCCCTAAAGACGTTATATACGATCCAGAATCAAACGGCTAGGGTTTCTGCTGAACAGCGTCGACTCGCCGAGTCCCTAATGGACTCGTCGAGTCCAGTCGCGAATCTGCGACCAAGTTCGTGGTCCTACTCGGCGAGTCAGGCACCAACTCGCCGAGTCTCCTCCTAAAAGTGCCCTAAAAATAGTTTTAAAACAATACCTGAAATTTCGGGCTGTTACAACTCTCCCCCACTAGAACTAGACTTCGCCCTCGAAGTCTCACTCTGCGAATAACTCCGGATGTTGCTCCCGCATTTCACGCTCCGGCTCCCAAGTCATCTCCGATCCCTTCCGGTGTTGCCACTGAACCAACACCAGAGGTACCTCCTTGTTCCGCAGAACCTTGATCTTCCGATCCCTGATAGCTACTGGTCTCTCGGTGTAATTCAGGCTCGTATCCACCTGAATATCCTCTAACGGAACCACCGCCGATTCATCGGCTATACACTTCCTCAATTGTGATACGTGAAAGGTATTGTGAATCTAACCCAACTCTGCTGGCAACTCCAACCGATAAGCTACCCGACCTACCCTTGCAATTACACGAAACGGACCTATGAACCGGAGCCCCAACTTGCCCCTCTTTCTAAACCGGATCACTCCCTTCCAAGGAGAAACCTTCAGAAGAACGAAGTCGCCAACCTGGAATTCTAGCTCGGACCGGCGTCTGTCCGCATAACTCTTCTGTCGGCTTTGGGCGGTCAATAATCTCTGCCTAACCTGCTGAATCTGCTCTGTCGTCTGGAGTACGATCTCTGTACTGTCCATCACTCTCTGACCCACCTCTCCCCAGCAAATGGGGGTCCGACACCTCCTACCATACAACAACTCAAAAGGTGGCATACCAATGCTCGAATGATGGCTGTTGTTGTAGGAAAACTCTGCCAAGGGTAAATACGCATCCCAGCTACCCCCGAAGTCTAACACACACGCTCGAAGCATGTCCTCCAATGTCTGAATCGTCCGCTCGCTCTGCCCGTCAGTCTGGGGATGGTATGCGGTACTAAAATGCAGTTTAGTACCCAGCTCCTCATGAAATTTCTTCCAGAACCTAGATGTGAAACGTACATCACGGTCTGAAACAATCGAGATCGGCACCCCATGCCGAGATACTATCTCTCTCACGTATAACTCCGCCAACTTCTCCGCTGATGAACTCTCGCTAATGGCAAGGAAGTGTGCACTCTTCGTCAACCTATCCACAATCACCCAAATTGCATCGACTCCTCTGGCAGTTCTCGGCAATTTGGTGATGAAATCCATCGTAATCTGTTCCCACTTCCACTCAGGAATCTCCAAGGGCTGCAACTTACCATGCGGTCTCTGGTGCTCGGCCTTAACCCTACGGCAGGTCAAACACCTCTCAACGAACCAAGCGACGTCTCTCTTCATGCAAGGCCACCAATATTCCTTCCTCAACTCCAAATACATCTTCGTAGCACCGGGATGGATCGAGAATTTCGATCTATGAGCCTCCTCCATCAAAGTAGCACGCGTACCGCCCACGAATGGTACCCAAATTCGACCCTGAAATGTCAGAAGTCCTCGTCCATCCTTAACAAACTCTGAAATTAACCCAACGACTCTCTCTTTCTTCTGCATCTCGGATCTCACAACCTCGGCCTGCGCCCCACGAATAGCATCCAATATCGGGGTCATCACTGTCAGTCTCAAACATACGTCTCGCAATGGAGTGCTTTCCGCTCTACGACTCAATGCATCGGCTACCACATTAGCCTTGCCTGGGTGGTATAGGATCTCACAGTCATAATCCGTAACCACGTCCAACCATCTCCTCTGACGCATATTTAGGTTGGGTTGATCCATCAAATACTTCAAACTCTTATGGTCCGTGTATATAGTACAACGAACCCCGTACAGGTAGTGACGCCATATCTTGAGAGCGAACACCACTGCCCCCAACTCTAAATCATGTGTGGGATATCTCACCTCATGAGGCTTCAGCTGCCTCAACGCATAAGCTATCACATGACCTCTCTGCATCAACACCGCACCCAGTCCCGAAATCGATGCGTCGCAATATACGACAAAATCCTCCATCCCTTCCGGGAGAGCTAATACCGGGGCTTCGCACAGTCTCTGACGAAGTGTCTCGAAGGAAGTTTGCTGCTCGGGTCCCCATGAGAATGTCACACCCTTCCGGGTCAATTTGGTGAGCGGTACCGCGATCTTGGAGAAGTCCCTAATAAATCTCCGATAGTACCCCACCAACCCAAGGAAACTTCTGATCTCGGAAGGTGACTTCGGTGCCTCCCAACTCATCACTGCTTCCACCTTGGCCGGATCGACCAATATCCCTGCCTGATTAACAACATGTCCAAGAAATTGGACCTCCGCAACCAGAAGTCACATTTGGAGAATTTTGCATATAGCTTCTCCGACCTCAGTACTTCAAGGACCTCCCTCAAATGTCTCTCATGCTGCTCTCTAGTTCGCGAATATACTAGGATGTCGTCGATAAATACAATCACAGACCGATCCAGCATCGGCCTGCATACCCTGTTCATGAGGTCCATGAACACTGCCGGGGCATTGGTGAGCCCGAAAGGCATCACCACGAACTCGTAATGCCCATACCGCGTCCTGAATGCTGTCTTCTGGACGTCCTCATCCCTCACTCTTACCTGATGGTACCCTGATCTCAGATCGATCTTGGAAAACCAGGATGCCCCTTGCAACTGATCGAATAGATCATCGATCCTCGGTAACGGATAGCGGTTCTTGACCGTCACCTTGTTCAACTCCCGGTAATCAATACACATCCGGTGTGAACCATCCTTCTTCTTGATGAATAGAATCGGTGCTCCCCACGGCGAGCTACTCGGCCGAATAAATCCCTTCCCCAGTAACTCCTGGAGTTGCAAGGACAACTCTTGCATCTCTGGAGGTGCTAGACGATAAGGCACCTTCGCAATAGGCGCAGCCCTCGGAACCAGATCGATACCAAACTCTACTTGCCTCGCAGGAGGTACTCCCGGCAAATCCTCGGGAAAAACATCTGGAAGCTCGCGCACCACTGGAACCTCCTCCACTGTCCTCGGTCTCTCGGAAGTCTCCCGCGTATCCATCACATACGCCACAAAACCTTTACATCCCTGCTGTAGACATTGCCTCGCCCTAGCAGCCGAACAAAAAGCTGATCCTGAACGGGTACCCTCGCCGTACACCGTAAGAACTCCCCCACTAGGGTCTCGTATAGTCACCAGCTGGCGCTCACAGTCGATGACGGCGCTGAATCGGCTCAACCAGTCCATGCCCACGATGACACAGACATCACCCATCGCAATAGGAATTAGGTCAATCGGGAACGCAACCCCAAAAATCTCTAGCACGCATCCCCTAAGAACCTCCGTAGCACAAACCACCCTCTCGGCCGCTATAGAAACGCTCAGAGGCCGACTTAACGGCTCACGACCAATGCTGATATGCTGACTAAAAGCTAAAGATACAAAGGATCTACTCGCACCCGAATCAAATAACACAAGAGCAGGCATAGAGTTCACAATAAAAGTACCTACACATATATTAACCTAAGCATAACATTTCAACTTTAAATAAATACGCGAATCATAGTATACCTGCCACAACATCGGGTGCAGCGCGGACCTCCTCCGCAGTCAGCTGAAAGGCTCTCCCGCGAGCCCTCGGGGCCTCGACCTTCGTCGGTCGTGTCTCGGTAGTCCTGATAGTAGGTGTAGATCCCTGTCGAAGCTGCGGGCACTCGGCCTTCCGATGGCCTGTCTGGTTGCAATGAAAGCAAACCATAAATCCCTTAGGACAATCCCTGGCAATGTATCCTTCCTTGCCACACTTGTAGCAACGACCCGCTCTACACGCCCCCTCATGACTCTTGCCGCACTTTCCGCAAGTGCGGCCCTTCGAACCTCCCGTCCTCGAATCAGCGGACTTGAACCGCTTGGCTGCCGACTGAGACTGAGACGGTCGCCGGTCCACCTGCCGAGACTCGGCCTCCTCCCTGGCCTGGGTCTCCAACTCGATCTCGCGCTTCCTGGCATTCGCCTGAAGCTCAGTGAAAGTACGATAGGTGGAGTTTGACACAAACTCCCGGATATCCCTCCTCAACACGCCCAAGTACCGGCTCATCCGTGACTGCTCTGTAGACACCAACTCGGGGCAGAACATCGCCCTCTCATGAAACTTCCGTGTAACCACCGCAACGGAATCAGTACCCTGCTTAAGGGTCAAGAACTCCTGGACCAATCGTTCCCTCTCCACTGGGGGAACATACTCGTCCCTGAACATCTCAGTAAACCTCTCCCATGTCACCGCTGAAATCTCCGCCTGAGTGAAGTTCGCCGTCACGAACTTCCACCAATCCTTCGCTCCCAGACGGAGCTGGTTCAAGGCGAACCATACCCTCAGGTGCTCCGGGCATGAACAAGTGTAGAAGCACCCCTCTATATCGGCGATCCACCTCATCGCAGCAATCGGATCCTGCGTCCCATCGAACTCAGGGGGTTTCGTGTTGCTGAATTCCCGGAATAGCAACGAATCACCCCCTTACGGTCTAGCAGCGGCCACCGCTGCGGTAGCGGCAGCGACTGCAGCTTCAGTCAGTGCGGCGTACCGCTCCTCAAACTCCTCCATCAGGGTGGTCTTAATGGACCCAAACATCTCCGGGATCTCAGCCCGAACCGCCACAGCTACCTCCTCCTGAATCATCTGACGAATCTCCTCGTCACTCATACTGCTCGAACTCGCTCCGTGGCGTGTCGTAACCATGATGTCTCTGAAATACAACATAAAATTATCAGAGACTCCATCAAGTACAATTATACTCGATAACGCAACCCTACTCAGTCTCCGATATCCAGGGATTCTTACTTGGGTCTTCCACCAACCCGGTGTCTTCGGTAGTACGGGCCCAATACCACCGACCACACCATGTCAGTATTTGTCCCAAACCTTCCTCCCCAAACCCCGAATAGTGAGTACTCTACTTCTCGTATGCACTATCTACCTGCACGCTACCGAAAATCTCATACAAGCAACCTCCCTAGACTAAGGCATCACAAAACAGGTCATTCTAGTCCTATCATGTATACCTAGTCTTCTAGCATGCATAACAATTCATAATTCAGTGCATAACATAACATTGTAAGGTATTCTGGGGATCTTTACCGTTCGGGCGCTGGCTGATCGTACACACTGCGTCTTTCTTGTTTACCACTTTACCATTTATAAAAGTTTATGTATTTATTATTTTTAAAAGATTTTTCCTCAAATCCTCGGTTTGAGTTCAGTTACACCCGAAGGTACACCCGAATCCCTCAAACCAAGGCTCTGATACCAATTGTAACAACGCAAATTTTCAAATAAATTTTTCATTTTAAATAAAGTGAGTTCGTTCAATCAATAATATTTATTTCATGTTTCAAAACAAATACATATGTAAATTCCCCAAGATCTCAAATATCAGCAGTGTGTATGCATCATGCCGGCGCCTTCCCACGGTCCTCGCTGGTACCTGAAACACATACATAACAACTTGTAAGCATAAATGCTTAGTGAGTTCCCCAGTATACCACTTACACATATACGCCTTTCCAGGCCCGGACCTTACGGTCCACAGTACAATGCCTTCCAGCCCATATGATAATCGCCTTCCGGCCCATAATATAATTGCCTTCCGGCCCAAATATAATTGCCTTCCGGCCCATAAGATACTTGCCTTCCGGCCCATAAGAAAATTGCCTTCCGGCCCATAACATGATTGCCTTCCGGCCCATAAACATATATAACACATAATACATTTACTCTAACACATATATCACATATATCATATATCATACCTGACCTACCTGTCACATAGTACGTTGCCTTCCGGCCCATAGAAACATACATAGCATGCATAACAACTATTCCTTTCAATTATAGCATACATATATAACACATAACATATTCGACCTTCCGGTCACACAGTCAAACCCTTCCGGGTACAGTATAGTGAGAAGACTCACCTCGTGGTAATGTAAGCTATCAACTCTTGAAACTACTCGCACTCGATCCGCCGATCTGCAGACTCCCTATAATACCATATACTCTTATTAATACTCTTATCATTCAAGACAACTGACCCTAAGAATTTACATGCAGGTCAACTCTGGTCAACGGTCAACTTGATCGGACTCGTCGAGTACAAAGGCGACTCGACGAGTCTAGACGTCCTCCCCAACTTTCCCTGTTGTTTCCCTTTCTACTCGTCGAGTATCCCTCTTGACTCGACGAGGTCCTCATGGAAGAATCGCGGGGCCACCTCGACTCGGCGAGTCCATGCCATGCAGTCAATCACCTGCTCCCTGAAATTTGCATGGTCCCGAGACATGCACCCATGGGACTTTCTGGACGTCTAAGTATCCTATTACTGGGGTATAAACGACTGGGTAACACACAATAATCTATCTAATCCCCAAATGGGTCTCATAAACCCTAGATTCGTGTACAACGCCAAAACGACAGAAATGGTCCGAGTATTACCTGGAAACGTGTTCTCTGTGTCCCCAACCTTCAGAGCTCAATCCCCTTGATCCTCCTTTGACCACAACCTTGCCTCTTCTTGTCTACCAAAGCCTTCAAGTTTCCACTAGCCTTCACTCCTGCTCCAGATGCTCACAGACGTTTAGGTTCTCCTCAATCGGCCAAAAGACGAGCAATGACGGCCCTAAAGACGTTATATACGATCCAGAATCAAACGGCTAGGGTTTCTGCTGAACAGCGTCGACTCGCCGAGTCCCTAATGGACTCGTCGAGTCCAGTCGCGAATCTGCGACCAAGTCCGTGGTCCTACTCGGCGAGTCAGGCACCAACTCGCCGAGTCTCCTCCTAAAAGTGCCCCAAAAATAGTTTTAAAACAATACCTGAAATTTCGGGCTGTTACACCAAAGCACAAACATAATCTGAATCCATACCACATATGCCACTATTTCGTAAGATGTGGTCTTGTAATACCCACGATTGAGGCCATGAGGCAACAAAAGCATATGAGGAAGCCTCTACTATTGAGTACAATTCCATACCAACAAACTTAATTAGTAACGAAGCCATTCACCATTGAAGGTCCGCAAAGAACGGACCCCCACAAACTACAATATCTTCAATCGACTCACGTAATCATTTATCAAAACACAAAGTAGCCTCTTCCATGTGAGCGGGTTGGCAAGTTCTCAGACCAAAGAAAATTTTGGCGATGCCCATGCAAGATCGAAGCAAAAGGAGCTCACTTTGGGGGTCATGTAATAGTGGTAGAAGGCGCATCAAATCAACAACCTTGGCAACCCTCTTCATGGCTAACCCGCTAATAAAACTCGCATCTCTACTAATAGCTCCCCCAAGAAGCTTCAGTCCCACTGACGGTCGGCTAATGTCCGCAGGGAATAAACCTGAATGAAGCTTCCTACCATCGCATGAAGGCCAAAATAGCTCAGTTTTCTTGATATTAAGCTTAAGCCCCAATCCTAGGCCTGCCACCCTAATGATGTCCCATACTTTAGCCACCTCCTCTGAATCTCCAATGACTGTCCCATCATCATGGTACCAAGCATAAAGAAGAAGCTTACAATTGTCTCTAATTTGATGTATAAGTGGGTGCAGTACAAGAGAAAAAAGAAGTGGTCCCAAAGGGTCACCTTGTTAGACCCCAATAGTGGACCAAATATGCTTATCTCCCAAATACAACCTTGCTACATGGCCATATATTAATTCAACCCATAAGGAAATGGAAGGGCACCTCATCGTGACCTCGTGAAGTAAGTCAGATCTATCCACTAAATTGAAGGCATTTGAGAAATCCACAGTAAGCATTACAAGAGATATGTCATCATGTCCTGCACTCAACACCCTATTAACACTATGAAGTATAGCATCAGCACCACCCGACACACCTTCTCCAAATTGAAAGTCATTAAGGTATTGCACCATTTCTTTACCAACTCCTTTCATAGCAACCTTTGAGTCCAAATGCCTCCATATAGTGCCCACACCTATAGGACGAATTCCATTGTCAGGTTTTAGGAGCGGAGTAAGAGGTGCAGACGCCACAAATTCTGCCAGACATGTCGGGCATCTTCCCCCTAGCCATAGGTTAACCACTATGGTGATGGCATGTAGGAGATCTGTGGCTATAATAGACCCTTCCCCACATAGCGCATCCAAAATATGTTGATCTCTCAAGCCGTCTCTCCCACAAGAAGTTCCTTTAGGAAATGATTTAATACAACAAAGGACATTATCAATATCTACTAAAAGGGGAGGCTCAGAATAAATGGTGCTCGGCATGGATAGGGGTGGCTTGGATGGATGCTTAGCCTCTAATGCTTTGATAGTGTCCATATCATGTGAAGCAACACCCGAGGAGCACAACACTTTCATTTCTGTTGTAATGCTTTGATAGTGTCCATATCATGTGAAGCAACACCCGAGGAGCACAACACTTTCATTTCTGCTGTAAAATGCCCATCTGCCATCCCGAAAGTGATCAACGCTTTGGCCCGATGAGGCAACACTTGAATTGTCGAACAAGTTTCATTGCTATAATGACCAAACAAGTTCGTTATTACAAGTAGCAAATAATTTCATTGCTAAAACAAGTATATAAGTTTCCTGTAATAAAAGTTCATTGCTATAATGAGAAACAAAGTTTGTATGACATAGTGATCAAATCATGAGTTCACAACCCAAGCCTAAGACCGAATGCCATCTTGAATGCTATGTTTATCACTATCATATGGATAAATAATGGTAAAATGCACTCAAGAGAATCATGCGAGTGAGGAGTTGTCTACCTCCTAATAGCACTATCCATAATGACCATGGGCTCAAATGAGTTAACGAGTTGTGTCAACTAATTCCAAGGACTTAAACACGATAAGGCCTCATGAATTTAACAATCGTATATATATATATATATATATATATATATATATATATATATATATATATATATATATACACACAACAAAATATAGCAACCAAGTTTGATACAAGTCAAATTAAATACAACAAACAATAAATAGTTTTTGAACATGCTTTTCCACCTCAAAACATTTAAAAACCAAAAATAGGGGGAGTGGTGAATGCTCACAATATATTGAGATGATACAAATGGTGCCTTGAACTACATTACACTTGTACCACTACTAATTCCTACAATAATAGTATACGCTAGTGAGTCTCTAATTGAAATCTGACACTAGTATACCTACTACTACATTAGAATTATGCCAATATTGTGTCAAATTTTAATATTGTCACACCCCAAAACCAAGAACAGTTCAAACGTTCCGGGGTGGAGGACGTCATGTACAGTATCATAACAGTGTAAAGTAGTAAACAAGCAACAACATCATCCATTGCATTAAAAGTAAAGTTTTAATACATGTGTGTTCTTTCATTGTAATAAGACACCAAAATATACAATCAAAATAAAAGACGAGTCTTGTCTGTGCTCCGTCTTCTCAAAGCCTAGCCATCGTACCTATCTACTGGTGACTTGAGAATACAAGTTATTTTGAAAACGAGTATCATCCTAAAGCTAGTGAATTCATAAGTATTTAAGTGTCATTGTCTTGTATTGGAAAGCTGTTATGAATGCCATGTAAATCTTTAAATGAAACAGTTGATATAAGTATGAAAACCCTAGAAAATCCCATATTTCCTACTAGTACAAAATGTAGTCTTCTACCAAGACCCGAATGTTTTGCTATAAAAATGATAGTTTTTCCTTCCTTTTGACTATTACTAACAATACTTAGTCTAACTCATCGTTTATGTGAATGTATCACAAAATAAAGTAATAGGAAAAATGTAATCATGTAATTGTTATCCTTTTGTATTAGGATTAACACGACATCGTGATTAGCGAAATGTATAACCTTTGAACATCCGTAGATTGTTCAATTTTCCTCTGTACCGACATCAGGTTTAAGGAAGGGTTAGTCCCGTAAAGGTACACCTAGTATAAATATTAACCGTAGGCATCCGTAGATATTCGTTTACCTCTGTAGCGAACAGTAGGCCAAAGGAATGGTTAGTCCCGTAAAGGTACCCCTAATATAAGTAATAACCGTAGGCATCCGTAGATGTTCATCTACCACTGTTGCTAACAGGTGGGTTTCGGAATGGTTAGTCCCGTCTAGATATCCCGTTGAACTGGGATAGGCAGGACAATTTACACAGAAGGTACTAATAAATCATCCTAGTGAATCGAGGTACAAGTATCCATGTAAGTGTATACAGGTAAATGTATCTACGTAAAGGTACTCATGTAAGGTATTCATGTAAGCATATTCATGTAAGCGTATTAATGTAACATGTAATGTATAGTATAGACTCATGAATGAACTGACTCTGATGTAATTCCTTGTAATAGGAATAATGTTATGTATCTCCTAACTATCCCTATAATAGTTAACTGGAATGTAATTGATTGTCCAAACAAGTTTATACACCCTTGCTGCACAAGAGTATGGGAAACTGAATGAAGGATGAAAACTATAACATCAATACATATAAAAGAACATAAGTGTATAGATATAATTTTGTTCAAGACGTTAAAAATGTTTTTGTAAGACATTTATGAGTTTTTCAACAATAATTAACAATGACTAGATGTCATTTTAATAAAAATTTCAAATGTAATACTTTTGCTATCAAGGTATTTTTAAGATATAAAACCATTTCATGCATCACATTTTGTAGTATGTGAAATTAAATACATATGATTGATTTAATAACATGTTATTTTCTACCTGTATTCCCCCCCCCCCCCCAATTAAAGCATTTAAAATCATTTAAAACATTGATTAAGGGGTATGAACTCACCTGAAGATGGTGGTTTGGATGAACTGAATGGTGTAGGATTGTTAGGTGTCAAGTGAGGACTTGTACACACACTATGATCCTAATGAACATATAATCACACATATATGCACCAAATTAGTCTTAAACTACTAATTGAAAATGTTAAGACACCCTAGAACATGATAAACACTTTATATAAGTGTTATAAGCCCTAAGGATTGCATCTAACTTGTTTTGGGACAAGGCTAATGGGTTTAGGGTTCCAAAGGACCCCATATATGAGTTTACTCTCCAATAAACCTTACACAAGGATTTTACCGTCGTAAACTCTTGAGCTTACGACCGTAAGCTCCTAAGCTTCATCACATTTGGTGTTTTGAAGTTCTAAATGCTCCCTAGAAGCATTCCTACTTGGTGTTTTAATCCTTGGAGGAGTTTAGGGCTTAAATACACTCCTTTGAGGAGTTCACGGCCCTAGGACCATTTCCCTTAGAGATTACGACCGTGATCTCTCATGGGGATGGGTTTTTGATGTTTTAAAGTGCTTAATTTAACTAGGAGTAAATCTAGGTAATTGTCCAAGGCTTTCGGAGTGAATAAGGCACTCTTTGGCCCTTGAGTTTGGAGTTCACGGTCCAAGAACTTCTTGGGTCGTGAACACCTTACTCTTGGTGTTCATGGATTATTTCCAGTCTTTTAAACACTAACATACAAGTCTAAGGTGGTTACTTATCAAGGGGAAAGGACTAGGCATCAATTTACCCTCATAAAAGAGTTTACTCCCCAAGGTGTTCTTAGGCGGTAAACTCTCGAATCTAGTTGTTTTGTTATGAAATCGATGTTATTAAGCACATTATAAGCCATATAATACAACTAGAGAGAGGTACTCACGATATGGGATGAAAACCCGAAGATCCGTAAGAGAGAAAATGGCCTTTCTTTAGTTGGAATTGGAAATAATGAAATAATATTTCTAAGATTCATATATATAGTCCTGGAATTGTTGGCAGAAAATATTTTTATTCACGCAATGAACTTTAATATAATAGAGTTTTGGAATAACAGAGTTGCACAAAACCCTAGTGCATCCACTCTCCTGATATCTCCTTAAGTGTAAATCCTGAAATACTCAAACTTATACGGAAAAGTCTGAAAATTTACTGTGACTGTTCTAACTTCTATTGACTTGATAATGTTCGTACATAATGGAAATTCCGCGTTGTCACAAATATTGTTAAGTTACAAACATTTTTCCTGTGAAACGTAGATTTCTATGAATTAATTTGTTGTATAAAAAATTAAAGTGGAATTTTCCATTATTGAAATGCTAAAATTTAATGTTTTAAAAGGTGTTCCAATGATTAATTATTCAAAAACTAAATCAAGTTAGTTCTAAAATTTCCCAAATTTTGTATTTCAGTTTCAACTGAAGTCAAAAATGTTAAGATAAATTTATTTGAATTTTTATTTGTCTAACTAATTTTCACCATTTCAATTCCTTGAATAATCATTAAATCATGGAAAACAGTAAATTATGATGAAAAATTCTTATAATTTTTGTGTAACTATTTTACGGTGTACATAAAATGGGAAAAATAATAAAATGTATTTTCAAACAATATAACATGATTTTTCTGATTTTTGTATATTTATACTATCAAAATAGAGATAAATAGAGATAAGTTTCAAACATTCGCCAAACTTTTTATACTAGTGTTCTTACATATATAAAAGCTATGAAATATCTAAATGTTGGTTTCCAAACAGTTTAGATATTTTCTTTGTTTTATTCACTTAAAAAAACATTAACTTGTAAATAATTATTAAATAGTGATGGAAAATTACCAAAAACTTTTTGTAAATTTCGTATATAGTGTACATAATCTGTGAAAAATATCAAAATTGGTTTTCAAATAGTGTAACCCAATTTTATTATTTTTGTGTGCTTATTTTAGCAAAAATGAAGATAATTAGAAAGCGCTATGTAATGGTTCTTGGCAAGAGAGTCTTATATGTCAAGAGGACAGTGGGAGTCTAAAAGATCCTAAAATAGATTCAACATCTAATCAAGAATAAAATCCGATTTTATCACTAGCACACAACTTGAGGATTGTAACCTATCGTGTTGACATATTCTTATTTCTATGTCTATTTTGGTTAAATCTGACTATGCATATGAGTTCTACAAGTTCTCAGTTGCCTGCATAAGTACTTGGAAGCAATGGCAGACCCTTGTGTTGCCAAGTGGCAAGAAGTTAAGATTGCACAAGTTCAGTTCATATGGTATAGGTTTGTCAATAACCTTGTCTTGTGAATATGGTTATGACAAATTCAGATGGATATGAACACATACAACATAAAATCTAAGTGTTATAAAATTTCTCTTCGATTCATGAAAATGATGGCGAGGAAACGCTTTCACTAAGTAGCTTTTAAATAGATAGCAATTATGATATTTTCATTCTCAAAGTCGTTAGTAGAGTGTGTGTGGTTAACCAGAACACTAACATGGACTTGTGAGAAATGGCAAAGGTCTAAACAACTGAGACTATGATTACGACATCCCTTTTCATAGTTCTACAAATTGTTTAGACACACATGTGAGCTATCTAAGGAAAGGTGTATGATTTTGATAAAGCTTTATCAAAGCATCTCGTATCAGAAATCTATATTTTGGTAAAAAAAAAGTAAATAAAGTATTGATTTCCAGAAGTCCATCTGATTTCTGGATACATGTCAAAGCTAGTGGAAGCATAATTGTTATGCTGGTAATTATCATGCTAGTGGGAGCATGATAATAATGATAAGTATTGCAAGTTAGCAATGTTAAGTATAGAAAAAAAAAAGTTTCAACTGGGAAAAGTTGTTTTGCTACAATTAAGGGAGAGAAAATTATACTTCATTTCAATTCTAAAAGCTTAAATTGAGATTTTAATCATCTTTAGTCAAGGATATATATGAATTTTATGTTGGAATGGTTCAACATAAGGAAATTCTATATATATTGTGTTCTCAAAATTCGATTATGATTACGGCATCCCTCTTCATAGTCGAAATATGAAAACATGGCAAATAAAAAATATAGTAGCAAAAGACTAGTCTAGGATCATGTCTTTATGTGTGACATCATGAATCGTGTCCTGTATGCTTCGGGTATAGGATCGATTACATGTGCTATAATATTTATCATTTCTAAATATTCCAAATGCTTAGGGCATTAAGAGAGGAAAAGGTATGGAACTGGATATGACTAAAATTGATTAATCAGTTGTTGAAGACAATCTGAGGTTTTACCAAAGATTGGTTGCTCAAGGATAGTTGGAAGTATGGTGTAAATTTTTTCGAAAGGACCATAATTGACACATTCTGAAAAAAGAGGCAACTATTGTTCAGAAGTGATAGTCAAAATGGGAATATGGAATTAATCTCCATTGAAGTACTTTGTAATGTTTGTTGCCAAGTCTTTGTAACTTTGTGCATAGTCATTACAAGAGGATCAATGCATATGAGTTTAGAATCTAATTGATTTCGGTAAATGGCAGAAATTTGGAATTCTTACATTTACGATAAGGATTTGGGATTGTGAAATGAGAATCATTGGAATTATGTTCAATTGATCTATTCCACAAAGTAAGGATCATGGACAAACATAGTGTGCATACTTGGTGTATGGCATAACTATTGTTTGGACAAACATAGTGTGCATGCTTAGAGCATGGCATGACTATTGTTTTAATTCAAGTATTAAGTTGATTATTTGAAACTTATACAATGAATAATGTGTAATCAATATGGTGATAAATAAAAGGTGTTTTACTT
The DNA here is from genome assembly GCF_052625555.1 of Lactuca saligna. Taxonomy (NCBI): domain Eukaryota; kingdom Viridiplantae; phylum Streptophyta; class Magnoliopsida; order Asterales; family Asteraceae; genus Lactuca; species Lactuca saligna. The sequence continues at coordinate 109,036,064 of NC_136421.1, read as the reverse complement.
ATATTCATAAGCTTTGAGACCATATTGGGTTCGATTATTCTTGTGTTTCACTTTGCATGTTTTGACTTCCAGAATAACTAGGTCATTTTTATCAAATGACTATGTTATTCAAACCATCCACAGTCGATAATACGTTGGAAGTAGGTATTAAGGAAAGACTGTCATGAATTGGGTTTGTAGATGTCTAAAGTGTTTAGACATAGCAAAAGGTTGTTGCAACATTCATGGGTGCTCCTGGAATGAGATTCAAGTATTGGATTCAACCCATACTCATTTGAATCACTTCGTGGATTTTATCAAGAGTGAATCATGAGACGATAATATCTTATATTCTTCAAACCTAGAGATATAAGTTGTTGACTATGAGTTGGTTATACATTGATTGTACGGAAACACATTGGTAACTCGATGTTATAAAACGTGCCTTTGTGTATGATTCAACAAGTAGTAGTAAAAGCATATTAGTCGAAGTTTATCCATTCCTTTTACCCTTGGAGGGATAAAATCGATATATGTGGGCCCCTTGATAATTTAGTGATGACACCCCTAAGTGCTTGGCCAAGCCTAGACTGATTTGATTTGTTTAATTAGTCAGTCGTCATAAATCGAAAATCGGGAAATAAAAGATGGAGAGAGAGAATGATTATAATCCATGTCGCAATCCATATGATATCTAGAATGGAGGAATATATGATCCGTTATCTAATGGACAACGTCATTGACTAGGTCAGAGTTCGACAGCGGCTTCAAGAGTTACGATTACTAGTTGGGATCTTGGAGTCATATGCAATAATAGTTTTAGACTTATCCAAGTGGGAGACTATTGGATTAGATGTCTAAGCCCATAAATATTATTGCTATGTACTCGACCCGAGAGTAGCATGGTCCATTTGGGTTGCATGGCATTGGAACAACTGGATAGACAAAATGAGAAAAGGATACTTATGATTTATATTAATATAATATAAGTTCTAATATATTAATATGAAATCATATTATTTAATTAGTATTGATCAAGAATTAATTTAGAATTAATTTAGTGATCAAAAGGAACTAATTAAATATGGACTCTTATATATATATATATATATATATATATATATATATATATATATATATATATATATATATAGGATAGGCCAAGTTCATTTAGGTTGGGCTAAGCTTTCATGGATAGTCCATGGAGTGTTTCACCCATGGATCCTACGGAAATGAAAAGTCATGGGTATTAGGGTTTACATGAATGTAACCCTAATCCTCCACACTATATAAAGAGGTCTATGGTTCACGAAATGGTGGCTAAGGACTAGTGTATAGTACAAAAGAGGGCAAATCCAATTTCAAAAGAGTAAACTTAATTATTCTTCTTCTCAAGTTATTCCAAGGGTTTTTGGTGTTGTTTGAACCATTTGAGGTGCAACACTTGGGGCACTAAGCTCTTAAAGGTTCACTACTTCAAGCTCCATCAAAAGGTATGTCATTCTACTAGATTCTTGTATTGTTTATACTTCATATTATGCTAGTTAGGATGAAACCTTGGAATACTTAATATTTGCGTGTATAATATATATCCCAGGTTTACAAGGTTGCATGTACACCACAGGAGTGTTAGAATGCTAAAAACCCATCAAATATAAGGTTGAGGACAAAACCAAAATCAAATTTTTTGTTTCCTTTCATGGACTGAACTTTGCTTATTCTTAGTTTCTCGCCCTCTAGTGGCACAAGGGCCTACCATCCATTCCAAGTTGCCAAGTAGCTCACTCCCATTGACCAATGTACTATCACTGACCAATGTGCTCTTCCTTTTGCAGTCAAATGAGAACTATAGAACTCACGTGCATAGTCAACTTAACTGGAAGGTGCACAGAAACAAGAATGTGTCAACTTAACACAATAGGTAATCAACCTCGGGTCGTGTGCTAGTGTTACCTAACATATTTATTCTTGATTGACTCCTGAAACTATTCAAGATCATTAAGACTCCCACTAACTTCTTGACATAGAATGTTTTTATGTTAAGGAACATTCCTTGACAAAGAAAAACAAACATTCAAAAGTTAGTGTAGGCTCTTATCAAGACAAAACTTCATTTAATTGGTATTAGTTTATCTTTGTTTTAGCAAAAACATCACAACTACCAATTTCAAATGTGTTCGAGTAAGAAAAAATTCTACTCCACATTTCATGAGGTGTTATAAACCTACTTAGTTTGAAATAAGCTTCAAGATAAGATTTATAGTTACTAGAGTATGACTCTAAAACTTGATTTGGAAAGGAAGTATGATTCATCTCTTGATTAAACTATTTCAGCAATATTTGATTCCTCTTCTTAGTCAAAACAATTGCACAAAAATGTCCTTAGAGTATCAATTATGGCATGGTTCCACAATCATGAAGATGATCATGAAACATGATACTAAAGTACTCTCCTTTCCTTTTAGATCAGAGAAACTTTTATCTTTCTACCTAATAGATTCTTCATATTCGTTCTGCCACTATTTGAAACTTTTCAAAGAATTAGAATTACACATAATCTTATAAGCATAACTATATTTACTGAATCATCAATTAATCATGACGAATAGACTTATGTCCTTTATGGTGGATCTAAATAGTCCACATCAAAGTGTACTAGATACTTTAGTCCTTAACTTGATTCACATAAACATGTGATCAACGAATTAGTCATGATCTTCCAACGATCAAGGTTCTCATACATCACACAATCAAATTGTATGACTCCAAGTTTCTATCAAATTGAAACTTGGGTAATGAGAATTCATTTTCACTTGGTTGATTATTACATTACCAAAAACGATATAACTAAGAATCATCCATATTTAACATTGCTAATAATAGAAATATCATCACCGATTTTCATAAATGCCATGGCAAGGAATATAAAGTAACAAAAATTCAATTTATTGATAAAATGCGGAAAAATTTATCCTTACAATGGAAATATAATAACTATGTTTGTAGATATTTCCTAAGCAATCTATTAATCTATCATAACTCCTAATCAACAGCTCAAAAATCTGATCATAGAACAAGACGGCCAAAATCCATCTTTCATGATCAGATTCAACTTGCTCTTCTTAAGCTTCCTTCTTTCTCTTAGATTCTACAAAACATCAAAATGTGATTATCACATCATGTATTAAGAATCTATGAATAGGAACTTAATAGAGTTAGATAGTGAATGCACCTGAAGTAGAGTCACACAACTTGACTTTACTATCTCTATGATCTTTCAGGTGGTCTGGGCAGCTTCATATCCAATGTCCCTTCATTGGCAATAGAAACATATGGACTCTTCAGGAATGACACATAGGACTATCTAAGAATTACTCTTTCTCTTTACCATATGGTCAAATAGTTTGACCTTAGCCGATCCCTTTCCATTGGGAAGAGAAACCTTTTATGGACTACCAATGTTACCATTGTCATTATCCATGGAAATTTGGGAGACAGATCCTTCAAACAAATTTGCTTGACAAGTGCACTTGAGATTTTTTGCTTCAGCACCAATTAGCAAATATGACAGATCAATTAGGGTCTTGTCGTGGTTAGTCATATAGTAGTGCTTAATGAACTAACTATATGACTCAGGAAGCGAGTGAAGAATCAAGTCAACAACTAGCTCCTTTGGGAAAACGGCACCCAACATTCCTTATCTACCAATGTGCGACTTCATTTTTAGAACATGTCCACACATAGAATTTCCATCTAGGTGTTTGCATGCCAACAGGGTTTGAGTAACCTTGAAATTTTCAAGTTGAAGAAAACGTGGGTCGGGAGAATCACTGGAAGGGGTGGTGGAAGAGTTGGAGAAGCATGATTTCCAGTTCCACCGTTTGAAGAAAGGAACATTCTTTTACCTTGATCAACTTATGGAATATCATCTTCAGAATGAGAAGGAAAACCATTTCCAAAAGGATGAGGAAGACCATAGATGTCTGACCTCGACATCTATAAAGCAAGAAAAGGATTCAAGTTAGTTGATTTATTTAATCCTTAGTTATTAACCCTATAACAACGAGATTTTTAAAACAAAATTTTCATTTTTCAACAACCAAAATTAAGCAAGAACATTTCAAAAGTATTCAACAGTTATTATTTTCAAAAGTATTCAACAGTTGTTATCAAAATATAACATTTCCCAAGATCACATGAAATCAAATCCTTTCTCTAATGTGTACGGGTCACGCCGGCGCCTTCCCACGGTCCTCAATAGTACCTGAGACACAAAACACAACAACTTTAAGCATAAAACTTAGTGAGTTCCGCAAAATACCACATACAACACATATGCCACTCGAGGCTACTGCACGACCCTCCGGTCGATGTGTCTTGGCGGAACACTCCAGTCCCGTAATTCGTTGGGCCCTCCGACCCGGTCTAAATCGTTGGATCCTCTGATCCGGTCTGTATCATTGGACCTTACAGTCCAGTCTACACAATTATATAACATACAAATATCACATAACACATAGATTCACATAATCTCATACATAACACACAAGACCCTCCGGTCCACATAAATACCAATCTAGGTAACGTATAGTGAGAAGACTCACCTCGTGTAGCTCCGTAACTCGTATATCTCGGACTCCGTGGGATAAGACCTAGCCTCCGCCTAATCATATGAAATAAGTACTCAATATCAACACGTTTCCCAAGGCTAGAACATCCCTTCTCTTAATACTCTCATGAGGGTAAAAGACCATTTTACCCTTCACATGGCTCAAATACCCTAAAGTTGACCAAACCCTAAAAGTCAACAAAAGTCAACCCTTCGGGTTACGCTGCGCGTACCAAACATGTACGCTGGGCGTAACCGATAACTTCAGAGGATCGGGGTGCACCACCCCCTACGCTGCGAGTACTGGAATTACGCCCGACGTAATACCCAGCTTTAGTCCTTCAGCTCTTGGGGTCTTAAACAGTTAAGACCCACGTCAAACTTTTAGATCTGACCATTTCTAAGCCTCCAAAACCATAAAGTCTATGACTTTAAGCCCTTCCATGGCTGAATAAGTCACTAGCACCCAAAACATCTCATTCTCTAACCCTAGAAGGCATAGAACTCAAGCATGACCTCATATTAACGACCAAGATGGGGACTTTATGGATCTAGACCACAAATACTACTGAAAGGGGACAGATCTCAGACCATGGAGCACCTTACACTCATAAAGTCTCCACCTTTGGGGTTTTTAACCCTAGAAATGGCACATGCAACAACAACCAAAAAGAAGAGGAAAGTTTTGAACTTTATACCTCTAAATGCACCTCTTTTCTCTGTAGATCTCATATCCAAACTTACACTTCAAGCTTTTAGTCTCCACAAGCTCATTTCTTCCTTCTTCAATAACACACCAAGGCACTATTAGCTCCAAGAACACACACACTCACTAAGGACGATGGAAAGCTCTCTTTTAGAGTTTTACTCACTAATATGGAGGTTGAGAAATAAGCCTTAGCATCCTTTAAATAGTGCACAAGTCTTATTACGGTTTTGCATTTGGGCCGGGTACGCCCGGTGTAACTATGGGTACGGCCAGCGTACCTAGCGACTCCGCGTCCAAAATAAGTCCATGAGTACATGCAGCATACACCTATGGTACACCCAGCGTACTCACTTGCAAGGCTTCCTCCACTCAAGGACTAATCATGACCAATTGACAAAGAATAAGGGTGAAATAAATGTACCTGAATCTCGAGGTGTTACAAACCCAAAATTTAAATTAAGGCTAGGATCCATATTTTCAATTTGAATTCTAAAGAGGGGTGCCATAATCAAATTTGAATCTATTTTAGGTAGGTAAGCATTTACCAGTTTCAATCTAATGAAACTCCTAGATCGTTGAGATTCATTGAACTATTCAATGGCATGTTTATTCTCGATTATGCTCTAACTTTTGTGATTGGGATGTCGAGGATCACAAACGAGATGTGAATAACCATGCAAATTAGCTTGGTACTCTCGATGTCATTTATCATCCAATTAATGTTCCGGTTAACCACTCACGCTCCATTAATCAATGATAATTTACGAGCCACCCATTTCCAGCAATATTAGTTCATATTAGTGTGTTGGCTAACCACACACGCTCTACTAACGCCCAATAAGGTGTAATGTGCAATTTCATGGGTTAGCATCAAATTCATATTTTTCCTAAAGTAACTAAGAATGAGATTTTTAGAAAATGGTTTAGTTACTTTATCATTATACTTTTAATGAGGACTAAGTGTCCTATCAAACTCGTTCGGCTAATGACCCTCCACCATACAAGAGACCGGTGGGTAAGATTAGATATCCAATGGCGGTCATTTTATAGGCCGCTTCATTAAACTACCATTATAGTATGGCTTCATGAATGAGGCGTACTAGCGATTTAACAAATATTTCTTATACACATATATAATATATTGAACATTAAATCTTACATATAGTATAGGGTGTATTTTAAACATTTTAAAATACTAAGGGTTTAATCTTTTAATAAATTAAACATTTAATTTAATTAAATTTAAACCACATATGGATTTACTAATTAACATTAATAAAATCCATAAGGATATATTTTAGGGTTTATCATTTTAAATTTCCAAAATTAAACCTTTTAATTTCAAATTTCACACAACCCAAAACTATTAATTATTAAGTCCAATTAATAATTATATAGTAACCAGTTATGGATATACTAATTGTCCTTTATCTTTTTTTTTTTATTTTTTTTGAACCGGGAAATCTAATCTACTCCTAAGCTAACAATACATATTCCACCTATGTCCACGACGGGACTTGAACCTTCGACTTCAAAGAGAGAGGGTACCACCTGATACCGTTAGGCTACAAGCCCTTTGGTAATTATCCTTTAATTAATCAATTAATTAAATCATTAATCATATCCATAAGGATAATTACAAACAAATAAATCATATTTATCTCATCCATAATTATCTCCTAACATTTAGGTTATATTTAATTATTTAGTATTACCAAAACTTCGATTAAGGCGGAATAAATAAAATATAATTACCGAATATAAAACTAGTACATTAAGTTAGGCAAGAAAATCGGAAATCTGGGATCTGATGCAACAACGCGACGAGTTGGAGGACCAAAATCGATGAGTTCATGCAACTCGACGAGTGCCAAGAGCAACTTGACGAGTTCATTGAACAGAATGTCAATTCTGTTCCCTTCACCTAAGAACGATTCACAATTGCATCATATTCAATAGAAAACTAATCCGAGGCTCTGATACTACTGATAGGTTTCAAGAAAAACATACAATCCTATTTGTGCATGAAACCATAAATTGATTTGTGACATCCCCATTTTCACGGCCACAAAAGATCGAATTTGTTTATGCTTTTTTTTAAAATTAGAGTTCTTTAAATAAAAATGTTGCGGAATTTGTTCCCAGAAAAACACGATAAATACGTTATTAAAACATTTTCGAAGAAACGTATTTTATTCATTTCAAAACGTTTGGGATGTCATCGTTAATACAGAAACATAAGCATAAACAGAACTTACATTTATTTACACTAGTGATCTACATCTCTTTAAATCTCTCAGTGTAATGTAACTTCATATCAACACTTGTTGAAAAATGTTCTTATGTAACCTAGTATGTGACCATCACTGAAATAAGATGAACTGTTTTTATACAATCTAACAAATATTATCAGTTATTTCAGGTTGCATGAATGCGTGATAAAACGGAAAATACGAAAACACGCGAATGACGAAAACACATATGTGTGACTAAACAAATTCAACAAAATATATATATATATATATATATATATATATATATATATATATATATATATATGTGTGTGTGTGTGTGTGTATTATATACATATGTATGTATTATATATGTATATATGTATCATATATATGTTGTATATATGTTGAATAGTCAAACAAAGAAGGAAGTCAAACAAAGTCAAGGAAATAAGAAGCTAAATGAAGACCCACGTTTTTTTGCCTCCTACTCTACATCAACTTGCAGCCAACTCTCCATATACTCAAGTGCACTAGAAGATATTTGTTTCATGCATATATGTATACATGAGTTTGTGTGTGTAAGGGTGTGTGTTCATTTTTGTATTCTTGTAACACTTCCTACAAACTACAAACACTCCCAAGAACATCACCAATCATCATCTTCTTCAAGAACAAAGACAAATCCCTGGAGAAAATGAAGAACACCAAGATCAAACAACAATGAAGTGAAGAACACCAAGATCATCAACAAGCTAAATGAAGAACACCATCAACCATCTTCATCTTCTTCATTGAAACTCAAGGTTCTTCATCTTCACTATCCTTGTTCATCACACCATTTACCACCAAACACCTCCCTTATATTAACCTCCTTCCAATCTCAAAATAATCTCCAAACACCCTCCTTAAACCTCCTCCAAAAACCCTTTCAAATCACCACAACCATCACCACCTTGCTGTTTTTCGACATCAGAATCTTCAAGTCAAAAACGAAGAAAACTGGGCTCGTTACAAGCAAAAAAAGACTAGGGAGATTTTCACCATCAATTCTTCAGGACCTTACCTACATCTAGAAATTTTCGTGGACGATTTTGACCACGGGAAACCCCAAAGAGACGCGAGAGAGAATTGGCTATCCAGAGAGATTTCTGTTTTCAAGTTCAGAATCTGCATGTTAGAAAACAGAAAACCGAGCACAACACAGCCAAAATAAGACTAGGGAGATTTTCACCACAAATTCTTTAGAACCTTACCTTCATCTAGGAATTTTCGTGGACGATTTTGACCACAGGAAACCCCAGAGAGACGCGAGAGAGAAATGGCTATCCAGAGAGATTTTCTGAAAACTGAAGGTTTTTAATCTGTGTATGCAAGGATCTGCGCGAACACGACCCGTGTTGTTTTTGTCTAAATCAACACGACCCGTGTTCAGGATTTTGACCTTTAAAACCTTCTAAAAACCTCCTACACGACCCGTGTCACTTGTGCCTTATTCTACACGACCCGTGTTCAGAAGCTTCATCAAGAAAACCCTCCAAAACCCTCCTACACGACCCGTGTCACTTGTGCCTTATCTTACACGACCCGTGTGCATGTTTTTACCCAAAAATACTTCAAATACAAATACATAAACCCATGTATTTTGTACCCTTTTGTAAACACTTGTTTTACATAAAATCGAGCTTTGAATGAACTTTTGTTACTTATCCAATGCCGGATTGATCTTTGAACTAATATAGACCAGTCGCTCCAAGAGTCCCAATATCGACCAGTCCATTCAAAGAACATATATCGACCAGTCGCTCCAAGAGTCCCAATATCGACCAGTCCATTCAAAGAACAAATATCGACCAGTCGCTTCATGAGTCCGGTTCAGTCAATTTATTGACGAACCTACTTGATATATATTTATATATTTATATACTTTATTATAGCTTTACGTCATTTAAATATAGTCATTTATATTATTTATAGCTTTATGTCATTTAAATACAGTCATTTATATTATTTATAGCTTAACGTCATTTAAATACAGTCATTTATATTATTATAGCTTTCAGTCATTTACAACTTTCATATTTATACTTATTCCGCAATTCGTATTCTTTATATATATATATATCTATCTTATATCTTAAACTAATATATCTGTCACACAGTAACTGGTAACCGAGCCTTTTGTTGTGGTGATCAGATTGTTATATTTCCAACAAATCGGTATCTGAGCTGATATATAAAAGGAATAATATCCAACAATTGGTATCAGAGCTTGTGTGATTTACCTTGAAATTTTTGTCGAAAAACTTTTGGTTATAGCGTTTATAAACCTTCCATAAGCTTTTCTTTAAAAATTTCATTTTAATATCACTTGTTCAAAATCCTTTCAAAAATGTCTTTGGCAAATTACTCCAACATGAACTCTTTCTCCATTGCAAATAGCTTAGGATCTGGTTCACGGGCACCCATACTTATTCCTGAAGAGTATAATTCGTGGGTTGGCCGTATGAATCTTCATCTTAATGCTATAAATGAAGATGTCTGGAAGTGTGTAGAAGGAACATATGTTACTCCAGAAAATATGGCTACTCTTGCTACAAATCAAGCCACTCAAGTTGAAATTACAAAAAAGTTGGAACTCCAAGCCAAAAAGGAACTTGTTTCTGGAATACCTCACAGTATTCTAAGTCAAATGGATGACATTATACTGTTAACCGCAAATCAAATTTGGGAGAATTTGAAAAATCGTTTTTGTGGAAATAAAAGAATTATCGGAAACAAAAGAACATCTGTTTTGAATGAATTCGATAATTTCAAAATGCTTTCATCAGAAACCATCCATGATGCTCATGATAGGTTCAATTTGATTATGGTTAAAATGAACAATTTGGGTATCAAAAAGACACAACACGAGATAAATCTCAAGTTTTTAAACAATCTTTTCGAAAGCTGGAAAATGGTTAAACTCATTATTCAGGGAAATCCAGCTATTCATACTGAAACTTTGTACAACTTGTATGGAGAACTTCAATCGTATGAATCCTCGATTGACCCACCAACCATTGCAGCTTTTGGAGGACCACTTGCACTTGTGTCCACAACTTCTCAAAACCAAACACCTTTCAATGATCAAAACCTTAATCATTTTAATCAGACTACATCTTTTCAAAATCAAGCCTTCCAGTCTGATTCAAATGATGAAGCAGATTATCAACAACTGTGTGCGTTGGTTGCAAACACAAATCTCCAGAGATTTATCCCAAATCATGGTCAATCAAATTTTAGACCAAATTTTCAACCAAGACCATCTTTTGGACAAAATAACTCAAGTTTTCAACCAAGACCATCTTTTGGTCAAAACAACTCAGGTTTTCAACCTAGACCTTACTTTGAACAAAATTCTCAAAGACCTTCTTTCCAAAATAACTCAAACCAAGGTTTTCAAAACCAGGGATTTCAAAACGATCCCAACTCAGGTCATAATCACAATCCAAACAACAGTTTTCAAAATCAAAATAGAGGTTTCCAAAATCAAGGTTACAACAATCAAAACAATGGTTTTCAAAACAACCAAAATTTTGGATTCCAACAAAACCATTCTCAACCTTCCCAACAAGCCCAAACTCAAACTCCTGAAAGACTTCCGATTAAAAGTCAAAAGGATGATAGTGATGAAGAAGTGATCATTTGTCACAACTGCAAAGGAACAAATCACTATGCCAGAGAATGTCGAGCCAAAAACAAAACCAAAATCAAAGACTCAGCATACTATGCTCAAAGAGCCGATGAATTGAAGAAACTGGAAAACCAAGAAAAGCAAAGAGCATTGATGGCAATCCATGAACCAAGTGTGGAATACTGGCCAACTTCCGATGACGAAGCTGAACACGAACCAACACAATCAAACTTCTGTTTTGTAGCTGGTGTTGAAATACCTTCAAGAGCTCCAAACGTCATAGAACAGGTATGGTCTATGATCTCTGAACTTGGTTTTTCCAAAACTATTTTTGAGTCTCATATAACCAAAATTGAGACTAGTCTGGAAGTTGATCTCAAAACATATCATGACACAATGGTCAATTATGATATTTGCAAATCTGAGTTACAAACCTTGCAACTCAAATTTGGAGAATCAACAAGAACGAAAAGCAAATTGGAAAGAGACGTTGAAAGAAAATCAGAAGATTATAATCACGTCTTGGAACAATTAAATCAGTCCCTAATTCAGAAAAGGGATTTAGAACTAAAAAATCAGTCAGTCATTTCTTCTGAAATAAAAGATGTTTTAGAAATGGAAATCCTTCAGTTGAAACAAGACTTTCAAGAATCAACTGACAAATACAATGTTTTAAATGAAAAGCTGACTGATTCTTTAAAACAAATCAATTCTCTTGAAACCGAGAATAAAAGACTGATATGGAATATGGATTCTATCAAAGTTGCCAGAAAACTAAGTGATGATATTTTCACCAAAGCAAACACCTTGGGAACTGGCAAAATTGATACGAATTATAGACCAGGAATTGGAAGAGAATCCTTTGAAATTGAACAAGCAAAACAGGAAAACATGACGAATTGTGAAAACTCTGAATCTACTCTACCAAATCTTTTCACATCTGTTAATGAGGAAGATTCAGATGAAGAAACAGTTATCAACTGTAGTCCAGATGATACTGCTTTCAGTGTTTCCAAAAAGTCTTTCAAAAGAGTTGTAAATTCTGAAACAGACTCTGCAAGTTCTTTAACTCACCAAATCAAAAATACCGATGGAACCACAAAATTCAAAAACTTTTTGAATGGAGAAAATTCCTCTTATGAGGATGGTAGTACTTCTATACCAACGGCTTTTCCTACAATGACTTCATCAATTGTTGGAAAAACTAGTCTGGGACAAAAATACTCCAAGAAACAACAAACAAGCAAAAAATCCATTCAAGTCACCAAAACCCCACTAATCAAACCAAACCTTTTTGAAAAACAACCAAAGAAACCGAACGTCATACCTCATAAACAGGTTTCCAAACAAAAACCAAAATCTTTTCAAAAACCTTTTGAAAACCGCTTTCAAGATATTACTTTTAATCATTCAAGGAACTTTCAAAAACCATCACATCCGAAAGTTTCAAACCATCATCCTCAAAAAGCTTTTCAAAACCGCCCATCACATCCTAGATATGAAGAAAACTTTTCAAACAAACCTTCACATCTAGGATATCTTTCACCAAATCACAGATCTTATCAACCCACAAGTTTTCAAAAACAAATCGCATTTTGGGTAAAATTGATAGATCAAATCAAACCTCAACCATTCCATCGTTATAAACCAAACCATTACAATATTGTGAAGACAAATGATAAAAGAAATTCATTAAGAAAAGCACCCAAAATAACAACTGACAAACCAGGACCCATTCAGATTTGGGTACCTAAAGTTTCTATCTGATTGTAGGTACTTAATGCTGGAGAACCCAATGATGATACATGGTATATTGATAGTGGCTGCTCCAAGCATATGACAGGAAACCAGAACTACTTACGTGACTTCAAACCTATACAAACCAATCAAGATGTTACCTTCGGCAACAACATGAAAGCAAAAATCAAAGGTTATGGAAACATAACAAATGGTAATTTTACCATAAAGAAAGTTGCCTTCGTCGATGACCTGAAACACAACCTCATCAGTGTTTCTCAATTGTGTGATAACAATCTTGAAGTTCTTTTCACCAAACAACGAAGCTTGATCATGGACGCCAAAACCAAAGATGTTATAGTTGATTCTGACCGTGCCGGAAATATGTATCCACTTGACATGGATCTTATCTATGGTAAACCCGATATATGTCTGCTATCTAAAGCCCCAGCAGATATTAGTTGGTTATGGCACCGCCGCCTTTCCCATCTAAACTTTGGGTACATCAACAAATTAATCGGCGATGATCTTGTTCGAGGGCTACCACTTCTGAAGCTTGATAACGAAACTCTTTGTGCCGCATGTGAAAAAGGAAAACTTTCCAAATCCACTCACAAAAGCATCTCAGAATCTAGTGTATCTGAACCACTAGAGTTGTTGCACATAGACCTTTGTGGCCCTGCCAAAACCCAAACCATACAAGGGAAGAAGTACATTCTTGTTGTCGTTGATGGTTTCTCGCGCTTTACTTGGGTCTTTTTCTTAAGACTAAAATCAGAAGCACCTGAAGAGATGATCAACTTCATCAAACAAATCGAGCTGAAGCTGAAACGACCTGTTCGAAGAATCCGAAGTGATAATGGTTTAGAGTTCAAAAACAATACTCTAGATTCATTTCTCAAAGACAAAGGAATTGAACATAACTTCTCAGCCCCATACACTCCACAACAGAACGGTGTTGTCGAAAGAAGGAACCGAACTCTATGTGAAGCTGCAAGATCAATGCTTATCTTCGCTGATCTGCCACAATACTTCTGGGCAGAAGCGATAGCCACAGCTTGCTATACTCAAAATCGTTCCTTAATCCATAAACATCTTCATAAAACACCATATGAAGTCATTAACAACCGAAAACCAAACATCAAATTTTTTCATATTTTCGGTTGTCGATGCTTCGTAAAGAATAATAAAGATCACCTTTCAAAATTTGAATCAAGGTCGGATGAAGGAATTTTCCTTGGTTACTCTTTTTCTTCAGCTGCTTATCGAGTACTGAATAAACGTACTAGAGTAATTGAAGAAAGTACCGATGTTCATTTCGATGAATTTTATGTTAGGAAATTGGATCGTGAACATTTTGGTTCAAAAATGATTGAAAATATTTTTCAAAATCCAATTCAACAAACACCTTATTCTGACATAGACATTGAAATCGATCTTGATTTGCTTTTTGAACAACCAAAAACCGCTTACAATTCTGAACTTCTAACTACTTTAATTGACCCTACAGGAACACCCAGTGAACTAATTCCACAAACAAACCAAAATGATGCAAATCAATTCGAGGGGGAACCACCAACACATACTTCCTCTTTGGAACAAACACCAAATCCTCCTTTAAACACCCCATCCCCAAATAGCCAAAACAATCCCGATGCATCATTTATGGGGGAACCTTCAAACCTATTCCAAGATGAAACGCCCGGAGAAGAACAATGGGATACTGAAACTCCAATTATTATAGCGGAAGAGAATCGCTTAATAAAGTGGACCAGAAATCATCCAACAGACCAAATCATCGGAGATCCCAACATAGGCATTCAAACTAGAGGCGCATCCACAAATGAATGTTTATTTGGAGCCTTCTTATCCACGACCGAACCCAAAACCATACATTCTGCTATAAAAGATCCAGATTGGGTAAAAGCTATGCAAGAAGAGCTAGCAGAATTTGAAAGAAACGACGTATGGAATCTTGTTCCTACTCCACCCGATGTTACTGTTATAGGTTCAAGATGGGTATACAGAAACAAGACTGACGATCAAGGAGTCATTTGTCGAAACAAGGCACGTCTTGTAGTCAAAGGATATTCACAACAAGAGGGAATCGACTACGATGAAACATATGCTCCAGTTGCCCGAATTGAAGCAATTCGCATCTTTCTTGCATATGCTGCACATAAGAATTTCAAAGTATTCCAAATGGATGTTAAATGTGCATTCCTACATGGAGAGATAGATCGCGAAGTATACATCCAACAACCACCAGGTTTCGAAGATCCCAAATTTCCATATCACAGCTTTAAATTGCAGAAAGCTGTCTACGGCTTGAAACAAGCACCTCGAGCTTGGTATGCCACGTTGTCAACCTTTCTCGAAGAATCAGGTTTTAAAAGAGGTTCAATTGATCAAACCCTCTTTCGTAAAATCTTTAATAAACATCTGTTAATCGTACAAATATATGTTGATGACATTATTTTCGGTTCTACTGATGAATCTTTAAGTGTTAAGTTTGCAGATCTAATGAAGAGCAAATTTGAAATGAGCATGATTGGGGAGATGACTACTTTTCTCGGACTTCAAATCAAACAGTCAACTGATGGCATTTTCATCAACCAAGAGAATTATGTCAAAAACCTACTCACTCGTTTTTCAATGGAAAAATCCAATACCGCAAAAACCCCAATGGCTTTTGGATACAAAATTGATGCAGACTTAAATGGCAAACCCGTTGACCAGAAAAGATATCGTGGAATGATCGGATCACTCTTATACCTCATTGCCAGCAGACCTGACATCATGTTTTCTACATGTGTTTGTGCTAGATACCAAGCAAATCCTATGGAATCCCATGTAGTTGCTGTGAAACGCATCTTCAAATACCTTAAAGGCACTCCCAAACTTGGCCTTTGGTATCCAGCTAAATCCGATTTTCAGTTGAACGCTTTCACCGACTCAGACTACGGAGGATGCAAGCTAGATAGGAAGAGTACATCTGGTAGCTGTCAATTCCTAGGAGGTAGACTAGTGAGTTGGACTTCAAAGAAACAGACTTGTGTATCCACATCAACAGCAGAAGCTGAATATGTCGCTGCCGCCAGCTGTTGTTCACAAGTCATATGGATGCAAACTCAACTGCGTGACTATGGCTTCAAAATCTCACAAATTCCCATATTTTGTGACTCAACCAGTGAAATTGCCATTTCTCACAATCCCGTTCACCATTCCATGACAAAGCACATCGACATTCGATATCACTTTATCAAAGACAACATTCAAAAGGGTCATATAGAACTACACTTCATCAACTCCGAAGATCAAATTGCCGATGTCTTCACTAAGGCTCTCGATGAAACAAAGTTTCAATACTTCCTAGGCCGTCTAGGAATGTTAAATCCAGATAACATCCATCCTTAAACTTTTACTTTTTGTTTGTACAAAAGTGTGTTTACTTTCACTCAAAAAGAAAATTCTAAAACATTTGAAAACTGCTTTTTTTTCAAAAAAACCAAAAACATTGAAATAACCAATATTTCCAAAAAACATTCAGAAATACAAATCTTCAAAAATATAATAAAAGACTTGCTATAATAAGCTTTTATAGAACCTTGTGATTAATCGTCTTTTGACTTAATTTTCAGATGCTTATGCTCGATGAAGATTTTAAGTCATATTGATTCTCAATTGGAGTGAAGGTTCAAATCTCCTACTTTTCATAATGTACATAACTTTATTTCCTTCAATTTTATTTCATTATTGATGATTTTAAAAAGGGACATAAGGTTAGGAGGTTCAGATGAAAACAAAAACCCATGTGAGAATTTGTGCCTCATCAATCTGAATCATTGTGGAATTCATTTCTTGTGAGCTTAGGTGTGTCACTATTGCTTATAAGGTATATCTGATTATACCTTGTCACGGTCTCATTTTTGCTTAGATATCAAAATGACCAGGGACGATACATTCATTTCTTGCATACTAGACAAACTGTCTTTTATGCCACTAATCCCTACCTAGATATAAGCCAACCAAAAATGATGTCTTGAGATCCCGTGATCCATCAACAAGAAAAGACGAAACAAGATAAAGAAGAATCAAAAGAAAAAAGCCAAATCATTCACCGAAAAAATACCAAAAAAAAAAAAAAAAAAAAAAAAAAAAAAAAAAACTCTACATTTGGTATTTTCAAACAAAGTTCAACCAAATGGTTATTTCAAAGCAAACATCAAAAGATCTTGTGATCTGTTTTTAACCATTTTTCACAAAAAGGGAAATCTTAATCCCGCAAGATAGATACTCTCAAAAATCCCAATTTTCTCAAATGTAGCAAATTCTCGATGCTAAAACAAAATATCCTTTTACAACAAAAAGATATTGATCAACAAAAAGGATACCATCAAAGAAAAAGCTGCAACAACAATGGATTTCCCGGGATACTGTAGCCTTCATCAATGAAGATTCTTAGTTGCAAACTGCACTATGAAAATTGCTAAACCTCTCTACATGTATTTCCCGACGGAGAGAGAGAGAAAGTTAATGGCATGAATGAAGAAACCCGCTGAGTAATGCCGAAACCAGTCTTATGTGATTGATTATCTAATAATGAGACTAAGTGACCTTTCAGGAAAAGCATAGTTAAACACCTCCAATATGAGTGTGAGTCGTCAGAGAGAGATATCACTCATTTTTAGTGATCATTAACTTGTTCTGCTGCTAGAACAACCAAACACCCAAGTGAAGTGTGAGCTATACCTATGAGCGTTCATCTGAATCGACCTGTTAGACCACTTGTCGTCATTAATAATGCTATAAAATCTCAAGAAATTTCTTTAGATACATATATGGCTACCCTTTGATAACCGAACCCGAGACTTTGATTCGGAAACAAATTTCTGAAAATCTTTTACATAAGATATGTTAAACCAAGTCATAAACTTTCAAATCAATTGCTATGGTTTTATATATATCTTATCTATTGACAAATCTTTTATCTCGAATCTTCAAAAGTTAAACTGTCAATATGATTATATCATACCTGTCCTTATTTCAGCAATGATCACATAGGGGGAAATTGTTGAAAAATGTTCTTATGTAACCTAGTATGTGACCATCACTGAAATAAGATGAACTGTTTTTATACAATCTAACAAATATTATCAGTTATTTCAGGTTGCATGAATGCGTGATAAAACGGAAAATACGAAAACACGCGAATGACGAAAACACATATGTGTGACTAAACAAATTCAACAAAATATATATATATATATATATATATATATATATATATATATGTGTGTGTGTGTGTGTGTATTATATACATATGTATGTATTATATATGTATATATGTATCATATATATGTTGTATATATGTTGAATAGTCAAACAAAGAAGGAAGTCAAACAAAGTCAAGGAAATAAGAAGCTAAATGAAGACCCACGTTTTTTTGCCTCCTACTCTACATCAACTTGCAGCCAACTCTCCATATACTCAAGTGCACTAGAAGATATTTGTTTCATGCATATATGTATACATGAGTTTGTGTGTGTAAGGGTGTGTGTTCATTTTTGTATTCTTGTAACACTTCCTACAAACTACAAACACTCCCAAGAACATCACCAATCATCATCTTCTTCAAGAACAAAGACAAATCCCTGGAGAAAATGAAGAACACCAAGATCAAACAACAATGAAGTGAAGAACACCAAGATCATCAACAAGCTAAATGAAGAACACCATCAACCATCTTCATCTTCTTCATTGAAACTCAAGGTTCTTCATCTTCACTATCCTTGTTCATCACACCATTTACCACCAAACACCTCCCTTATATTAACCTCCTTCCAATCTCAAAATAATCTCCAAACACCCTCCTTAAACCTCCTCCAAAAACCCTTTCAAATCACCACAACCATCACCACCTTGCTGTTTTTCGACATCAGAATCTTCAAGTCAAAAACGAAGAAAACTGGGCTCGTTACAAGCAAAAAAAGACTAGGGAGATTTTCACCATCAATTCTTCAGGACCTTACCTACATCTAGAAATTTTCGTGGACGATTTTGACCACGGGAAACCCCAAAGAGACGCGAGAGAGAATTGGCTATCCAGAGAGATTTCTGTTTTCAAGTTCAGAATCTGCATGTTAGAAAACAGAAAACCGAGCACAACACAGCCAAAATAAGACTAGGGAGATTTTCACCACAAATTCTTTAGAACCTTACCTTCATCTAGGAATTTTCGTGGACGATTTTGACCACAGGAAACCCCAGAGAGACGCAAGAGAGAAATGGCTATCCAGAGAGATTTTCTGAAAACTGAAGGTTTTTAATCTGTGTATGCAAGGATCTGCGCGAACACGACCCGTGTTGTTTTTGTCTAAATCAACACGACCCGTGTTCAGGATTTTGACCTTTAAAACCTTCTAAAAACCTCCTACACGACCCGTGTCACTTGTGCCTTATTCTACACGACCCGTGTTCAGAAGCTTCATCAAGAAAACCCTCCAAAACCCTCCTACACGACCCGTGTCACTTGTGCCTTATCTTACACGACCCGTGTGCATGTTTTTACCCAAAAATACTTCAAATACAAATACATAAACCCATGTATTTTGTACCCTTTTGTAAACACTTGTTTTACATAAAATCGAGCTTTAAATGAACTTTTGTTACTTATCCAATGCCGGATTGATCTTTGAACTAATATAGACCAGTCGCTCCAAGAGTCCCAATATCGACCAGTCCATTCAAAGAACATATATCGACCAGTCGCTCCAAGAGTCCCAATATCGACCAGTCCATTCAAAGAACAAATATCGACCAGTCGCTTCATGAGTCCGGTTCAGTCAATTTATTGACGAACCTACTTGATATATATTTATATATTTATATACTTTATTATAGCTTTACGTCATTTAAATATAGTCATTTATATTATTTATAGCTTTATGTCATTTAAATACAGTCATTTATATTATTTATAGCTTAACGTCATTTAAATACAGTCATTTATATTATTATAGCTTTCAGTCATTTACAGCTTTCATATTTATACTTATTCCGCAATTCTTATTCTTTATATATATATCTATCTTATATCTTAAACTAATATATCTGTCACACAGTAACTAGTAACCGAGCCTTTTGTTGTGGTGATCAGATTGTTATATTTCCAACAAATCGGTATCTGAGCTGATATATAAAAGGAATAATATCCAACAACACCCGTGATATAAATAAACTAAGTGGGTCAGGTTGGGAAACCTGGTGAGTACATAGGGTTTTCAACCCACAATAATATAATTATTATGTTTAAATAATCAAACAATCAGCCCAATTACCCATCCCCATTATCTTCTTTAATCTTAAGGATCTACCTTAAGAATTAGCTATTCCTCGTTCATTCGTTCCTAAGGAATCGGCACAAAGTCCATCGTTGCCACGGTTTACACAACGGACACTAAGTCTGCATAGTCGCCAGGGTTTAGGCATCAAGTCTGCATGATCACCAAGGTTTAGGCATCAAGTCTGCATGATCACCAAGGTTTAGGCATCAAGTCTGCATGATCACCAGGGTTTAGAGTACACCGGGTGAACACATCTTTCACAAAACCTACAAGTTGCAAGCCTGCTAGTGTTCCACTGACTGTCTAGAATAGTCTATGGTTGTCATCCATACTCTGCTGAATGACGGGGCCATCATTTGGGAAAAAGGCTTCTCACATTATTCACCTCTCACCCTCACCTCGTGGTCTATAACACCTCTCAACTCATCATTCAACTCATATTTCATCTATTATATCTACCCATGTTTACCCCAACATTATCGTAGATATAAAAATACATATACAGTTTAAATCATTTAAAACATGTATAAAATTGTTCGTCCAGCATAGACAACAGGTATTCAGATAATATGCACACATAGCACGTAATTTATATAAAATACTTCATATCTATGTGTAAGATGAAAGTAACTATGCACTCACTTGATAGGTGCTGACTCAACATTCGGACAACACTTCGATACTCTCAAAACAACTTTCCTTCGATAAAATCTAGTATCAACACCACTAGGGTTTAGTCTACCGATATCCGCGACAAATTAATAGTCTGACTATTATTATTGTTACATAAGCATTAAATAACGCTCAATATAACTCATAATAATAGCCCAAATAATTATTTTAAGGTCCTAATAATGTTACTATAATTAATTAGAAGCTATATTAAAACTAGCGTAGGCGTAGCTCACTTACAACGGGTTTTTCGCAAAACCGGGCTTCGCTGGAGCAGCGTTTTCTGAGCTGAAAGGCTCTTTTCTCAGAACTTCGGGAGCCTCGGGGCTTCCTTCGGGTGCTAGGGGGTTTACCTAGGCTTTAGGGAGGGTTTGGGAGGAGACAGAGAGAATCTAGAGAGAGAAAGAATGTTGGAGAGGTGTGAAGAGAAGTGAATGCCCGACACCTCTATTTATAGGAGGCCTGACTGGTGGACTCGCCGAGTAGGGGGGACCTACTCGCCGAGTTGGTCCATGTGGTGGCCTTCTGGTGGTGCCACGTGTCCAATTCTGGTGGTGCCACGTCACCCCTATCGCGTATCAGCCCTCAAACTTATAAAAATCATAACTTTTGCATACGAGCTCCGTTTTCGACATTATTTATATCCACGCGTAGGTAAAATCAATATCTACAACTTTGGTTTAGACTCTATCGGCTAATTCTCGACCGATCTCAAATTTAACAGTAGGAGGCGTTTAGACTGTTAAATGACCGCGAAGAATTCATAACTCCTTCGTACGGACTCCGTTTTCGTCTGTCTTTTTACCATTGAGATCCTATTAATGAGATCTTTAACTCTCATTTAGGTCGCGTAAGCCAAAAACTGCTCGAACTAAAATTCGAGTTTCGGGTTGTACACTGTTAAGCTGAATCTTAGAAAAATCATAACTTCCTCATACGAAGTCAGATTTGGGCGTTCTTTTTATCGACACTCTTACTTTAACATATTATACGACTTTCTTTTAGATTGCTAAGGATAAATCTCGCTCTATCGTAAATTCACTATTTACGCTTCCCGGTGCCGTGCCGGTTTTGCCGTAAAACTTCGATAGGCCATAACTTCTTCGTTATAACTCGGATTTCGGCGTTCTTTATATGTACGGAAACCTTGTGACATATTCCACAACTTGGTTAAGATTATTTATTCTAAATAATCTTTTGTCGAAAAGTCATTTTTGACCCCTATTGCCTCTAAATTGACTAGCCCGGATCTATGGGCGTTACAATTATCTCCCCCTTAGGATGATTACGTCCCGGAATCATCAACGAAACAAGACAATATAATGATTCCATACGTTATCTCTTCATCCTAGGTAATAATTGTAACTTCTTTATTCCTTCGAGTCCATCTCTTAGACTTATTGATTGTAAGCAGTACTTGATCGTGCACCTGCTCTC
This sequence comes from Lactuca saligna, assembly GCF_052625555.1. Taxonomy (NCBI): domain Eukaryota; kingdom Viridiplantae; phylum Streptophyta; class Magnoliopsida; order Asterales; family Asteraceae; genus Lactuca; species Lactuca saligna. Next base: position 109,013,668 of record NC_136421.1, on the reverse strand, counting down.
TACCTTAGGTTAGACTCCAAATTATGACCTATCATCATGTGATGCACGTTTAGACTCAGGTCTCTTAGAGTTAAATTCTAAAACAGATTATGCCTTCCTTCATGTTCTAATGTGACATAATCACACTTTAACATGTAGCATTTTTAGCTACCAACTTCTTTAACAACGAGCGCGATACTTCTATTGATCGCTTTGATTTCAATCGTTTGGTTTAAGTCGGACGCTACATCAAACTTGGTTCTCTGAACCACGTAACATACTCATCGTAGTCGGACTCAATTTGATATGACCACTGGGGTCGGAATATCAACAATCTTTTTAGTCATTACCGAAACGATGGTAACGACATGCTTGAATAAAGAGAAATCATTTACTAGCTTCTTGGTAACCTTGTGACTTTCCCTGATCCAAGCGTGAGTCCTGTGCTTCCGGTAGTATATGCATCTACTACCTTTCACACCTACTCATACTCGTCCCAGGTATTGTCTCGCAGTTTCCCAAGTTATTATCACAAAACAATTTTTTTAACACATAAAAATGTGTCCAAACAATCACAAAATTTTCCCTAGACTCTACTAGGACTTCTTCTATGCGTATCTTCAATCATCAATTTTGCTTCAGCTCGGTGGAAATACCATACGATGGTTCAACTTCATGAATTACGCCAATCATTCCATCATCCTGCCAATCGAAGGTGTACTTCGTACGTACTGTACTCCTCTAAACGTACTGTATGACATATTCTAAAGGCAAGATACCACTCTTATGATATCTTCCGATAGGTGTCATTCACTACCGTAAGCCTTTTCATTTCATCCACTTACTCAATTCTCTATGAGTCCTTATCATGACATTCTATTCTCCAAAGAAAGCGTTTGATGTATCGAGACGAGAATATAGATAGAGGAGGAATTAGACACGTATTCCTCCTTATTACTCCAAAAAGTTACATGCCAATTCTAATATCGTAATTAAACGTTTAGAAACCTGAGCACATAAAATTTCCAGATCCGGTCGGCAACAGACCATAGATCCGATCATATAATGCATATCATAAATCATTTAGCACATAAAAGCATGTTAGGAATTTTCCCTAAATAAGCTAGTGCTCGTGTCTATTCAGGTGTATTACCTAAATTTTATTAAACACACTCCTCACAATCATTGCTTAGCATTCTAAGTTTAAGTCTAGAAATAACTCCATATTCCTAGTTCGCTTAAACTAATGCTCTGATACCAACTGTGACATCCCCATTTTCACGGCCAGAAAAGACCGAATTTGTTTATGCTTTTTTTAAAATCAGAGTTCTTTAAATAAAAATGTTGCGGAATTTGTTCCCAGAAAAACACGATAAATATGTTATTAAAACACTTTCGAAGAAACGTATTTTACTCATTTCAAAACGTTTGGGATGTCATCGTTAATGCAGAAACATAAGCATAAACAGAAGTTACATTTATTTACACTAGTGATCTACATCTCTTTAAATCTCTCAGTATAATGTGACTTCATATCAACACCTGTGATATAAATAAACTGAGTGGGTCAGGTTGGGAAACCTGGTGAGTACATAGGGTTTTCAACCCACAACAATATAATTATTATGTTTAAACAATCAAACAATCAGCCCAATTACCCATCCCCATTATCTTCTTTAATCTTAAGGATCTACCCTAAGAATTAGCTATTCCTCGTTCATTCGTTCCTAAGGATCATCCTAAGGAATCGGCACAAAGTCCATCGTTGCCACGGTTTACACAACGGGCACTAAGTCTGCATAGTCGCCAGGGTTTAGGCATCAAGTCTGCATGATTATCAAGGTTTAGGCATCAAGTCTGCATGATCACCAAGGTTTAGGCATCAAGTCTGCATGATCACCTAGGTTTAGGCATCAAGTCTGCATGATTACCAGGGTTTAGAGTACACCGGGTGAACACATCGTTCACAACACCTACAAGTTGCGAGCCTGGTAGTATTCCACTGACTGTCTAGAATAGTCTGTGGTTGTCATCCATACTCTGCTGAATGACGGGGCCAACATTTGGGAAAAAGGCTTCTCACATTATTCACCTCTCACCCTCACCTCGTGGTCTATAACACCTCTCAACTCATATTTCATCTATTATATCTACCCATGTTTACCCCAACATTATCGTAGATATAAAAATACATATACAGTTTAAATCATTTAAAACATGTATAAAATCGTTCATCCAGCATAGACAACAGGTATTCAGATAATATGCACACATAGCACATAATTTATATAAAATACTTCATATCTATGTGTAAGATGAAAGTAACTATGCACTCACTTGATAGGTGCTGACTCAACATTCGGACAACACTTCGATACTCTCAAAACAACTTTCCTTCGATAAAACCGAGTATCAACACCACTAGGATTTAGTCTACCGATATCCGCGACAAATTAATAGTCTGACTATTATTATTGTTATATAAGCGTTAAATAACGCTCAATATAACTCATAATAATAGCCCAAATAATTATTTTATGGTCCTAATAATGTTACTATAATTAATTAGAAACTATATTAAAACTAGCGTAGGCGTAGCTCACTTACAGCGGGTTTTTTCGCAAAACCGGGCTTCGCTGGAGCAGCGTTTCCTGAGCCGAAAGGCTCTTTTCTCGGAACTTCGGGAGCCTCGGGGCTTCCTTCGGGTGCTAGGGGGTTTACCTAGGCTTTAGGGAGGGTTTGGGAGGAGACAGAGAGAAACTAGAGAGAGAAAGAATGTTGGAGAGGTGTGAAGAGAAGTGAATGCCCGACACCTCTATTTATAGGAGGCCTGACTGGTGGACTCACCGAGTAGAGGGGACCTACTCGCCGAGTTGGTCCATGTGGTGGCCTTCTGGTGGTGCCACGTGTCCAATTCTGGTGGTGCCACGTCACCCCTATCGCGTATCAGCCCTCAAACTTATAAAAATCATAACTTTTGCATACGAGCTCCGTTTTCGACATTCTTTATATCCACGTGTAGGTAAAATCAAGATCTACAACTTTGGTTTAGACTCCGTCGGCTAATTCTCGACCGATCTCAAATTTAACTGTAGGAGGCGTTTAGACTGTTAAATGACCGCGAAGAATTCATAACTCCTTCGTACGGACTCCGTTTTCGTTTGTATTTTTACCGTTGAGTTCCTATTAATGAGATCTTTAAATCTCATTTAGGTCGCATAAGCCAAAAACCGCTCGAACTAAAATTCGAGTTTCGGACTGTATACTGTTAAGCTGAATCTTAGAAAAATCATAACTTCCTCATACGAAGTCAGATTTGGGCGTTCTTTTTATCGACACTCTTACTTTAACATATTATACGACTTTCGTTTAGATTTCTAAGGATAAATCTCGCTCTATCATAAATTCACTATTTACGCTTCCCGGTGCCGTGCCGGTTTTGCCGTAAAACTTCGACGGGTCATAACTTCTTCGTTATAACTCGGATTTCGGCGTTCTTTATATGTACGGAAACCTTGTGACATATTCCACAACTTGGTTAAGATTATTTATTCTAAATAATCTTTTGTCGAAAAGTCATTTTCGACCTTATTGCCTCTAAATTGACTAGCCCAGATCTACGGGCGTTACATGATTGGATCTAAGTTTTCTCTAACTGAACATGCAAACTTGAACAACAGAGAAGAAACCCTAGGTTCTATGTATTATAATCGAAATTCACATAATAAAGATTAAAATGCATACCTTAATTGTTATATTGTAATAACAATCTAAAAACCTTGCTTTAAAGACCTTCGGTAGCAAGCGCCACAAGTGTTGCGCCTCTAATGGCTCACAAACAAACCTAGCCATCAAGGATTAGTGTGTGTGTGTGTGTGTGTGTGTGTGTATATATATATACACACACACACACACAAAGAGAGAGAGAGAGAGAGAGAGAGAGAAAGGGGGTATAATTTCAGCTCTAAACCTTTAGGAGGAGTGCATTGATGAAATCCAACCCTATGGAGGGTTTATATTGTTGTTAGGAAGATATTAGATTAGGTAGGTGTATCCAATATAACCCTAATCCCTTAACCTCTTTCCTAAGGCATCCATGGCACCCTTAGTGCCCAAGGAAACCCTAGGAGCATCTAGATTTCGTCCCCCCCCCCCCCCTCACATAGGGCTAGAAAATAAGTACCATGGAGAACCAACCAACATGTACCAAACGAACCCATAAAATCGGTAATCAAGTTGGTTGGTAACCAATATGTTTGGCTGGTAATACCATGCCAATCAAGTAGTATTGGTACAGTAACAATATGAAATTTTTAATACCACGGTTGTACCATACAAACCAAATCATATATATATATATATATATATATATATATATATATATATGTATGTATATATATAAATAAAAATAAATAAATATTAGTTCTCATATATCCATGTTTTAATTAGAATAACAAATAAAAAGTCTTGGAATTAATAAATTAACACATTGATTAACAAATTTCTTGATACTTATTTTTTGAAGAGCACGAAATCGATGATACAAAAGCACATGACACTAATACTCAAAAGGAATACTAACTTCTCATTCCTTGTATTTCTTCAATTTGCTTCCTCAAGGAATTTGCTAGGGATGGGCCTCTTTTAATCCTTTTAGTCGCCACCAAAAGTAAAGTAGTAACACAAGCAAGTGAAGCAACGACTAATTGCCCACAAATTTAACTCATATTCACATATAGGTATATATTAGTTAAATGTTTTGGTATTTACCATTATGTACTAACTAAATTTATTGGTAGCCAAATTAGTTGGTACCAAGTATACTTGGTACAGTACTAGTAGTTAAATTCTTATGCCAACTATAGTTGGTACGGTGCATGGTTTGGAGAAAAAAAACTTGGTATCGTACCAATTCCACTCCTACCCCCACTATAGGGAGGTTCCAGAATGCTCAATGCTCAACTATTAAACATTGTCACCTTTAGTCCCTGTAGTTTCAATTAACTCCTTTAATCCTAAAACTAATTTAAAATTTATTTCTTATTAAATATTAATTAAACATTATGATTTCTAAATAATATATTATTTCAATAATACATTAATAAAACATTTATTTTGATTTCTAATTAATTTATTAACCAAGTAATAAATTAATAAATCATTCTTCTCTCTCTAATAGTTATAATATTCAATTGTCAATTTTGAAGGCAACCGAAAAGGACATTGCTACTATCAATTCAAGTACATACCATTTATAGTTGTGAGCTTAGACACCTAATCCAATATTATATATATATATATATATATATATATATATATATATATATATATATATATATATATATATATATATATATATATATATAAAGAGTTTATAAATGTGGGTCCCTTACATTTTAAGACAATGTCTTAAAATTCAAGGAAAAGGAATCTGGACTATCGAATCTACATTGAAAGGTGAGGATTTAACTGCTCGGGATCCATGTGAAATGCTCTCAACCAATAAGAATAGAGCATTTAAATTGTAACATCCCGAAATATCAAGAGTAGAGTTGAAGGGCTAAAAGAGTAAATTGGGAAAGAGTGACTCGGCGAGTCCATGTGCGGACTCGGCGAGTAGAGTCGCGACTTGGTCGCGGGTTAAGTGGCCGACTCGGGGAGTCAGTGTAATAGACTCGGCGAGTAGGCGCTGAGTGGAGAAAACCCTAATTCTCGGGGTTGAGCCTTATATAAAGATCATTATGTTTCCCTCCCAACCTCTTTATCACCCCTTGAGCCCCAGAAAACTCTAAATCACGAAGAAGCACCATTGTTGAATGGATTGGAGCTTGGAGAAGTAATTGTGAAGGAATTTTGGGAGATTGAAGGGTTGGAGCAAGGGGCTTTGTTTGGATTCGAGTCTCATTTCAGTTGGGGCATTCCTTTGAGGTAATATCTCGTTTTTTTGAGCTGCTATTTCTTAGATGCATCATTTTGGGGGTGTTGGAGATCATATCTTTGGATGTATTGGAGTTTAGAGGTTAGATCTGAGGTTGCTACCTCAGATCTGGAAGGGAGAAGGTCTAGAGTGCATGAGAGTCCCTGTTTGTGAATGGTTGATGGAGCCATCTTGTCCCAAATCCTAGCCCAATGTGCAAACGGCTTAGATCTCTTTGGATTCACGTAAAGTTTGCCACTTTACATGATGGATGGGTTGTAGGAGGCTAGATCTATGTTTTGGATCAATTGCATGGCCTGGAGTGTTTCTGAATGGATTCAGACCGGTGGTACTCGGCGAGTCACATGGGTGGACTCGACGAGTTGGATGAAGATGGCCTGGAACTCGGCGAGTTGTATGAACAACTTGGCAAGTAGGTTGAAGATAGCCGTAGACTCGGTGAGTCTGTTCTTGGACTCGACGAGTCTTGTCGAAGAGTCCCAAATATTTCCTGGTTGAGTCGAGAATCGGCGAGTCAAGGGATGACTCGGTGAGTTGTGTGTGAGTGGACTCAGAGTTGTGGGACTCGGCGAGTCTCGGGGTGACTCGGCGAGTTGAGTCGCGGATTAGGGAAGTTCTGAGCAAGGGGACTCGACGAGTCGACGGGTTGAATCAGCGAGCAGGGTCAACCAGGAGGGTTGACTTTGACGGAGGACTTTGACTAAGACCAAGAGTTGACCGTTAACTTTTAGGGCTTGGTCAGCGATGTGGCCTTTGGGCCAAGAGAGGGGTAAAATAGTCCTTTACCCTTAAGAGGGTTCCATGATAGGGTTGATTCTAGTCTCAAGTGTTATATTCATGAGAGTATTTGCCTTACGTGTTAGGCGGTGGCGGGTTCGAGATTCAAGTGTGGGGTTATCTGCTTTCTGTTTGCCAGGTGAGTCTTCTCACTATACTTTACCTTGAGTAGGTAACCAGAGTTATGTGATCAGAGTATTTGTATGCTATATGTACGTGATGTGTTGTACTGCATTATTTCTATGTGATTTATGTTGTGAATGTTTATAGAGTTGGAACCGGAAGGTTCCCAGAGTTAGAACCTGAGGGTTCACAGAGTTTGGGTGCACGAACCCATAGAGTTATAGCCTCGAGTGGCTAATATGTGTTATGTGTGGTATTTTGGGGAACTCACTAAGCTTCGTGCTTACAGTGTTTTGTGTTATGTTTCAGGTTTCTTTCAGGATCACGGGATGGCACCGGCTTGATTGTACACACCAGAGAAAGAGTCATATTTTGGAGGATCCCGGTTTTCTATGCAAGTGAAAATGGAGTTATGTTTTGTAAATCGACTATGAATGAGATTTTAAACAAGTGTTTCTAAGAATAAAATGATTATTTTAAATGAAAATTTTGTCTTGAAATTTACGGTGTTACATAAATGCATGTCTTGAAAATAAGCTGAGTATTACTGGGGAGAAAGCAGACATCATGAGGATTTCCAGGGTGGCCTTTTTTAAATGTGTCCAAACCGTTGATCTACTACACTGATCCAACTGTCGTTGATTCCGATTGACTAGCTTCTAAGAAGGATGGTGGCCTTGGGGTGGGCTCATAATTTAGCATTTCTTACAAAATGGTGGTGGAGATTGAAGGCAATATCGGCAGGAGGGGGGGGGATATGGCGAAAGTGCATTAACAGTATTCACAACTTGTCAAACAAGCCAGTCAATTATATTGCTAATGCCTCACTAGGCAGTACCTGGTGTAATATTGCTAAGGTAATAAAATCTCTCCCTGAATTTGACATCAATCATCAGGAAATCTTCACTTTAATTCCTGGCTCAAATGTTAATATATTGTTTTGGAAAGATCGATGGTGTGGCTCTCTAACATTACAGGAGCGTTTCCCTAGACTATATGCCATGGAGTCGAAAAAACTATGTAGAATAACAGATAGAATTGATCAAACAAGTTTCAAATGGAGGTGGAAATCGGCGAATATGGATGGGGAGGCTCTAGATGATTTCATGGAGTTATGCTCCATCATTCAAGGGGTTAATACAAATCCTACACCAATCGGACTCTGTTTTAACTTAAATCCAGACGGAAACTACATGGTCAATACCCTGAGACAAAAGATAGACTCCTCAGTAAACCCTCACACTGGCACAACAATCAACTGGGTAAAAGCAATTCCTTTGAAAGTTAAATGTTTCGTTTTGAGAACATTAATGGATAGGCTGCCGGTAGCAACAAACTTAATGAACAGGGGCATTATTATGGCAAACACAAATTGCCCCTTATGCAATGGCGAACATGAAACTGGCGATCATCTATTTGTTGAATGTACAATATCAATCGAGGCGAGATCTTGGATTTTTAAATGTGTGACATTCAAGCTACTAACTTTGACACATTTAATGAATTTCTCAATTTCGCAGCTACATGGGGGAACTGCCCAAAAAAAAGTAGAGATTAAAGGTGGTGCTTTATGCGATGCTTTGGTTTACATGGTTAACTAGGAATAATTTCATCTTTAAGGCGGTGAAACCGATTCCAACTATGATTGCAGACGAGGTGATCTCACAAACGTATGCTTGGTTCAAATACAGAACTTCGGAATTGAATTGTACGTGGTTAGAATGGAGTATATCTCCTTTTTGTTAAAATCTTTGTATTTTCTCTTGTAATTGCCCAAAAATAGTCGCTTGCTACTTGTGTTGCCCTTTTATTTATAATACAATATTTGCAGTTTCAAAAAAAAAAAAAAAAAAAAAACTCCCTTTTCCAGTTCTCTCTGAACAAGCCTAATCACCGCCTCCACCATTTAACCTACCGCCACTGCCACCGCCTCCACCATTTAACCTACCGCCACCGCCAGCGCCACCGCCACAATCAAAGACGAAGACTTGGAGCTGAACCCGTAAGCATATTTCCTTTTGATTTCTCAGTTAAGGTTTTAGGTGTTTTAAGAAGATGGTCTGATACAGCCCAGCAATTACCAGTCCAAGCGATAGCCCAACTTCCCCAAGCAGGAATACTCAATCGACCCAAAAGACCCATCAAGAAGCCTATCCGATTTCGGGAGTGAATCAGCTTTGTTTACCAAGTCAAGGCAGTTAGCTAGGATGCTCTTTCTTTATTCTGTTTAGCATCTGTTCCTAATAATTGGGTTCCACTCCCAGGAGTAACCCACGTCTAGAGTAGTTGTTCTTCCTTTTCTTTCCAGTAGTATTTAAGTAAGTTTTAATGATATTCAGAAAATTGCTCCAGTTATTTTTTCAGTTTCTAATTTCTTGGAGGTTGACCACCTCGAATACGGTTCATACCATTGGTGCTTTCATTCCTGATCTCGTCATTATCCCTCCCCGGAAAGATACTACAGCCGATATCCCACCCAAACCAGAAACGAATGAACACCAACCTGATCACACCCAAGACTACTTCACCTAGCCACCGCTACTAACACCCGACTCGATACCCTCTCCACCAACATCGCTAACCTAGTCAATCTCCTAACCACCCAACACCTAAATCAACCCCCCAACCCACCACCACCACCACTACCCAATCATCAACCACGACCACCAAAAATACAACTACATAACTTCAATGGATCCAATCCACTTGATTGGATTTTTCAAGCAGAGACTTACTTCACTTATTACAACATACCACACAACCAACGGATCACCCTCGCCGTCTTTTACTTCACAGGAGAAGCTTTGAGCTGGTACAAGCATCTTCATAGCAACAACCTTTTGGGCACATGGACAGAATTTACAAGAGATATCGAAACCCGCTTCGGACCGTCCACATACGAAAACTATCAAGCTACCCTCTTCAAGTTGCGCTAAACGTCCACTGTTGCTGCTTACCAAGCAGAATTCGAAAAAATCAGCAACCGTGTCGATGGCCTCTCCGCCACTGCCCTCCAAAACTGTTTCATCTCAGGATTGCGTCTTGATATCCAATCCGAAATTGCAATACAACACCCACAAACCCTCCAACAAACATATGGATTAGCCAAACTCATAGAAGACAAATTGAACAACAACCGAAATCGCTACAACTCCCTTTCACGCAACTCACCCTCATCCCACAACCAATACCAAAAACACACCACATCTCCACCACCACCATCATCACCCACAACCATTATGCCACCACCTTCCAAAAACTCTACACCACTCCCATTTACAAGGTTGTCACCAGAGGCAATCCAAAAAAGACGCGCTGAAGGTCTTTGTTTCAAATGCCCAGCCAAGTTCCATCCAGGTCACGTATGTGACCCACCTCAATTTCTTCTTATCGCTGAAAATGAAGAAACTGACGAGACCATAACAGCCATTAGCGACACCACCGAGGTTACCAACCAGGCGGAACAAAATTCTCACCTCGACAACCCTACACCTCCTCACTTCCTGTCACTTTCGGATGCAACTTTCTTCGGTTTACAATCTCCACGAACACTCCGTGTCACCGGGTATATCCATGGTCACCTTGTAACCACCCTTGTGGATTGTGGAAGCACACACAACATCATTCAACCTCGTATTGCTGCCCTTCTCAAAACAGAACCAAGCCCAGTCAACCCATTTCCGGTCATGGTTGGAAATGGCGAAAATCTGGAATGCAATGGGTTCTTTCCCAAAATACCCCTGGAACTCAACAAGACCACATTCACAGTACCACTATTTGTACTTCCTGTAGCAGGAGCAGACATCATTCTAGGCGTTGCGTGGCTCAGTTCCTTGGGACCATTAGTTGCAGATTTCTCCATCCCAAGAATATCCTTCATAGTCAATGGCAAGACATTCACTCTACAAGGAGAACCCCTGTCCACACCGGTATCGCCCAGTTCACTCCAGACCCTGATACGAAAAAAATCCATCGCCTCCCTCCACACCATGATTTTTTGTCACCAACCCCCACATCTCACCACCAGTAACCGACAACCACACACCAACCCCACAATCGAAAACCTACTAACCAAGTTCAAACAACTTTTTGATGCACCCCACGGCTTACCTCCACCAAGGGACCATGACCACCACATACCCTTATTACCAAACACAAAACCCATCAACATCAAACCATACAGATATCCACATTACCAAAAAGAAATCATGACATCACTCATCACCGACATGCTCAAAGAAGGGGTTATACAACCAAGTCAAAGCCCGTACTCATCTCCAGTCCTCCTTGATCGAAAAAAAGATGGAACATGGCGATTTTGCGTTGACTATCGGGGTCTCAATGCCATCACCATTCGATATCATTTTCCAATACCAATAATAGATGAACTTTTGGACGAGCTGCATGGTGCCACCATCTTTTCCAAGATTGATTTAAGAGCCGGTTACCACCAAATTCGCGTTTCACCAAACGACATACACAAAACTGCATTCAGAACAATCGACGGCCATTATGAATTCAGAGTCATGCCTTTCGGCCTCACTAACGCCCCGTCAACGTTCCAAGCAGCCATGAATGACCTTTTCAGATCGGTATTACGGAAGTTCGTGTTGGTTTTCTTCGATGACATCCTTGTCTACAGCCCTTCAATCGACGCTCACTATGAACACCTCCGGTTCGTATTCCATACACTAATAAGCAACCAGTTCTACGCTAAAGCCTCCAAATGCATGTTTGCGGTACACGAAATACCCTTCTTGGGTCATATTATTTCAGCCAAAGGAGTTCAAGCCGAACCAGAAAAGATTACCGTCATACAGGAATGGCCCACTCCCAATTCCTTTACCACATTACGAGCTTTCCTGGGCCTCACAGGCTACTACCGTCGATTTGTGCAATCATACGCCCACATAGCCTCTCCATTAACAGAGCTCTTAAAAAAACCTACCTTCACCTGGACCGACAAAGCCACAAAAGCCTTCACATCTCTGAAACAATCCATGACACACCTCTTAACCCTAGCCCTCCCAAACTTCACTGAAACCTTCGACATCACCACCGACGCATCCGGTGTCGTTATTGGAGCAGTACTCTCCCAACACGATAAACCAATAGCCTTCTTCAGCAAGAAACTTTGTGATCGCATGCAAAACAACTCCGCTTACATTCGTGAGTTATATGCAATCACAGAGTCCATAAAAAAATAGCGCCAATACCTATTAGGACAGAAATTCCGGGTATACTCCGATCACCACAGCCTAAAGCATCTCCTCACTCAAACCATCCAGACACCTGAACAACACAAATGGTTAACCAAGCTCTTGGGATATGATTTCGAAGTGCACTACAAACCGGGCAAAGAAAACAACGTCGCAGATGCATTGAGTCGAATCGAAAGCCCAAAAATCTTAGCCCTCTCGAGTCCTATGGCTACCTGGTTACACGAATTAAGATCCTATTTTACCAACAACCCCGAAGGACAGAAATTGATAACACAACTGGAGCAACAACCATCATCACTTCCAAACCATACAATCCAAAACGACTTGGTGTACATCCAAGGCCGATTATTTATACCTAACATACCACATGTTCGTTTTCTTCTTTTGCAGGAATTCCATACATCAACACTCGGAGGACACGGCGGCGTTAATGCAACAACTCGACGCCTTGCAGCTTCCTTTACGTGGCCAAAGCTCAAAAAAGATGTCGCTGATTTCATCCACAAGTGCCCTACTTGTCAAACAACAAAGTACCCGGCACGCAAGCCCTACGGTCTCCTACAACCATTACCCATACCCGCTCAAACATGGTCCGAAATCACAATGGATTTCATCACACACCTGCCACCATCCAATGGGAAAACAGCAATTTGGGTCATTGTCGACCGGTTATCCAAATTTGCCCACTTCATACCATTATCGAATAACTTCACAGCCACCACTCTTGCAGCTATCTACCTAAAGGATATATACCGCCTTCATGGCCTACCCAAATCCATCACATCAGACAGAGATCCATTGTTTTTGAGTCAATTTTGGACACAACTATTCAAACAGCTTGGTACAAAACTCCAACACTCGAGTGCATACCACCCGCAAACCGACGGTCAAACGGAAGTAGTTAACAGGTGCCTCGAATCCTATCTCCGCGCATTCGTCCATGATGAACCGCGTATATGGCAACGATACTTGTATCGAGCAGAGTTTTGGTACAATACCAGTTTCCATTCGGCAATTCAAATGACACCTTTCAAAGCAATGTATGGAAGAGATGCCACGCAAATCCATGATTATACACCGGGATCAAACCTCATAGCCTCCATTGATTCTTCCCTATTGGAACATCAACAAGTACTCGATCTGTTGAAAGAATCTTTACAACAAGCACAAAACAAGATGATGAAGCAAGCTAACAAAAAACGGATAGACAAGCAATTTGAAGTTGGTGACTTGGTATACCTACGCTTACGTAACTACAGACAACATTCTGTCACGACACGGGATAACCAAAAGCTATCTAAACGTTTTTTTGGACCTTACAAGATCTTGGAACGAATTGGTCCCGTCGCTTACCGCTTGCAACTTCCACCATCTTCTCGTGTCCACCCGGTCTTCCATGTCTCATTACTAAAAGCTAGCCACGAGCAAACAGTGTCCGAAGAATTCCCAAATGAATGGCTCTCCGACGCAACCATCAAAACACCAAGTCTAGAAAACATTCTCCAACATCGACAGATGAATGGTTGCACACAACTTCTGGTCAAATGGGCCAACCAATCCATATCGGAAGCAACCTGGGAAGACGAACAGGAGCTCACACTACGTTTTCCTGAATTCAATATAAGACTCGAGGACGAGTCCAATTTCAACGGGGAGGGAATTGATACAGCCCAGCAATTACCAGTCCAAGCGACAACCCAACTTCCCCAAGCAGGAATACTCAATCGACCCAAAAGACCCATCAAGAAGCCTATCCGATTTCGGGAGTGAATCAGCTTTGTTTACCAAGTCAAGGCAGTTAGCTAGGATGCTCTTTCTTTATTCTATTTAGCATGTGTTCCTAATAACTGGGTTCCACTTCCAGGAGTAACCCACGTCTAGAGTAGTTGTTCTTCCTTTTCTTTCTAGTAGTATTTAAGTAATGTAACCATGGTTTTAATGATATTCAGAAAATTGCTCCAGTTATTGTTTCAGTTTCTAATTTCTTGGAGGTTGACCACCTCGAATACGGTTCATACCATGGTCTGCTCATGTCTTCGATCTACATATATATTTTTAAGTTGTGATGAGAAATCCCTATCGATCAAACTTCCTTGGCTCTCACCATCTCTAATTAAACCCTAGGTCTCCCAAAACCCCACCCCATGCCTTGCATATGCTCTTTCTCTCTCTGGAACTTTAAGCTGCATCATCGTCCCACTGCCTTCTCCCTCCACCTTCTCTCTAACCCTAAACCGCAACTAAATCTCCGTACACACAAACATGCACACTCTAAAGAAAACCCTAGGTGTATTTCATTTACCAATGCTGATAGTAGACGTCGACGCTACAATTGAAGGAGTCAAGGAGGTGTTTCATGTGAATCCATATATGTTCTTAGGTTTGTCTACGGATCTTTATAATGAAGTAGATTTATGATTTATTTAACCTTACATCGATTTGTTTTGTTATCTTTTCCTTATATGAAGGTTTCTTTGAAGAGGGACATTTTTGCTGTTATATTTCTCTTGCATTTTCTTTGACCATACCACTCTTCATAATAGGAAGACATGCTACAAAAGGTCTACTCTCCATGTAAAGAATCTATGGTTTCATTACCTTGACTTGATGACAAAAACTCATATTCTTTTTTTAATAACATATTCAATTTGTTTTTTAATCATATTGAACATGTATCTATACGAAAGCCGAGTATCTGGTCAAATCCGAGAGTTTTATAAAGGTGTAACTTTTACCAGTTTCATTTTATAATTTGATTTTCTTCTTTTTATAATGTGAATGAATCCTTCTTTGTGTTTATTAAATTAGTGGTAGTTTTTACCTGGTATAATAATAATTTTAATACCAGAGTCAAAACCCTCCTATTTTTTCAAAGCTTAATATGAGTTTTATATTTATTTTTTTATCTGGTATAATAATAATTTGTTTGTATGTTGTCAATAAGTTGTTTACTGGTGTTTCAAGGGAAAGAAAGACATAATCTCTCAAGTGAAGGGAGAATTGCATATGGATCTAGGTGTTGCTGTTAAGCTTATGTCAAATTTATTGATCAAAATCATTAAGTTCAGAAAAGAGGGTGAGTTGATTTACCTAATTTAACTATACCTTTGTTTATTTTAGTGTGTTAAAACTAGTTTCTATACCTTGATATTTGGTTTTGAGTTTAAGATTCATGTTGTGTAACGTCGATTTTGATTTCTAGATTTAAATTATTGAAATATATACTGTCCAGGTTTGATCTATCTTATAGTTTGTGATTTGATCACTCTATGTGTTTTGTTAACTTCATAGCTTATTGTTAGATGGGATTTTTAGTAAAATTTTCATATTATCTCTTCTTTTTGTGTTTGTCGACAGCCTGGAGTTGTGACATGAATAAGTGGTCTATGGTCTTAATTCTATTTGGTTCAGTTGGCTTCATTTTTTTAAATTTTCAAGATTGAATAAACCTCTAAGGTTTGTTTTTTCCTTATTTTCGTAATTTTATTTTCTTTTAGGAGAAAGGTTATGATGTTAACACAATGAACTATTAATTCTAAAAAAACAGTTAAACAACTTTGATCCGTTCTTGAAACATAGTGTCCCTTATGGGAGTTGATTGCATCGAAAGGAGTTAAATTTGTTGGTAATTAGTTTTTCCATAATAACACCTTATTGCAATTTTCACATTATGTTATTGTTGAGTAGGAAGACAAATCAACCACAATTTATACGGGGAACAATCTCGAAGGGAAAAAAACAAAGAGAAGCAAAAGTAAAACACTCCAAAAGCATCGTAGTAGCATGAACATGTGATATAAGCAATTAAGCAGGAACAGAGAAACCGAAGTGTATTTTAGTAAAAAATTTAAGTATTAATAAAAATCAATAATTGGTTATTAGAGAGTTTGTAGTTCTTTTGACTTATTAATTTTGGAATCTTACATTTTATTCTCCCAACTTTACATGTCGTGGTTTGACTTTATCTATGTAAATGATTTACCTAACGTTGTTTTTTTCTTCGAATGCAATGTTTGTTAGTGGTAGCTTAATTTACACATTTCACGATGAAATGTTTTATTGTCCGTCCAAGATTAATTAACAAAAAAGACTATACAACATTTTCTAAACATACAATTTTTTTGTCAATTAAATAAGTAAATTACATGAAATGTCCCTATGGATTGCAATATTATTTATACTCGCTCAATATATTTTTCAACTCGGAAAATTATCATGGTTTGGTTTTATTTTGGTTTAGTCATGCCGAACCAAAAATGTCTTTATTGCCCTTTTATATTTTATTTTTATTTTTCTTATTAATTATTTGTTTAGTATAATTTTAAAACTTAAATTTGGCTCATACCTTAATTTACCCCCTATATTATAAGATGTGATTCTAAGTTTAACATCATTTCATGTCACTGCCGCGCAAGGTATTGTGAGGCTATGAACCTAGCCGTAAACCATATACGAAAGGGAACTATCTAGCGACGTCACATCGTGCGGCTACCTCACTAGTGTGTGTGTGTGTGTATATATATATATATATATATATATATATATATATATATATATATATATATATATATATATATATATATATGTTCAGGTTCATTTGAGAACATTTTTATTTTGTGAAACCGTGAGATCAAATTTAAAAATAATTTTACAGTGCAAAATAAATGAAAAAATCCAAATTTTTTTTTTTAATATTATTTTCGAAACTTGAAATAACTAAAAAAATAAAAAAAATAAAACAAATCTCGTTTTTTGAAAAATACGTGAAATATTCTAATAAAATATTACACTGTACATATTCTAAAAAGTAATTTTAAAATGCAAAATAAATGGAAAATCAAAAAATTCTTTTTTTAAATATTATTTTCGAAATTTTAATTAACGAAAAAATAAAAATAAAATCTCGTTTCTTTTGAAAAATAAGTAAAATATTCTAATAGAATATTACACTGTACATATTCTAAAAAATAATTTTAAAATCCAAAATAAATGGAAAAATCCAAAAATTATTTTTTAAATATTATTTTCGAAACTTGAATTAATTATAAAAAAATATTTCTCACGGTCTCACAAAATTAGGTTGTTTCACATGAACCTAACCACACACACACACACAGATATATATATATATATATATATATATATATATATATATATATATATATATATATATATATATTAAGTAGGTTCAATGGAAAATGAACAATTAGGGCAACATATGCTGGAACCAATGATCAAGTGACACGTATCCATTTCTTTATTCATAAGCAATCTAGTATGGAAGTTATTTATGTAGTTATTCCAAAATGATGTGTTGTCATGCTTTCATTGGTTCCAACATGTGTTGCCCTAATTGTTTATATATATATATATATATATATATATATATATATATATATATATATATATATATATATATATATATATATATATATATATATATATATATATATATATCACCTTATTTATTTTAACTCAATATTATAACAATTTTTTAGTATTGAATTTGAAGTTTGCTCTAACTTCAATTAATATAAAAATCTATTCTAGTATATCAATATTGCGATTAAACCTGAACTTTTATTTTAAAACTGATTTTAGCATACTAGTTTTTAATCCGATAAAGATTTTCTTAATTTCTTATACAATAATATCAAAATCGATATTTTGCTAGATTATCGGAAGTCGGTTGAATCAGAACCTATTATTTTAAAGTATAACAGTGTACATATTCCTATTAGCTTGTTTATAACCCGAACATCATTTTGCATGAGCCTATATATATAATTTGAAAATGAATAAAATGTCATAAACCAACATTAAATAACATATTCGAACAAAGCGCAAAAATATTTGTTCTTCCTAAAATCTTTAATAATTTGTAAAAAAAGGTCGTTCACATTCTAAAAACATTTTTTTTTAATTTATAAATTTGAACATTTAACTTGTTAAATAATCGTGATAATAATAATATATGAATACATTTAACAAGTTAAATAGTAAAATACATATAAAAAATTACTTAAACGTAAAAAAACGAAAAAATAATTACCTCCCAAATAGTATTAATTATCTATCAAATTTTACACCTAAAAAGCTTTTGTCTATGTGAATAGTATATAGCACACCTTTTGGGTGTGTTACTGTACAACATGCGTGAAATGGTGCAAAGTTTGGACAGAATTATATTACGGTTGGAGCAAAGCAAAAATTGACACCAAATTACTGTTTTGAATACTGTAAAGAGTGTTAATGTTTCTTATCTTAGATTAAAATTATAAAAATTAAATGAATAAAAAAACCTGACTAAGAGAATATTCAAATTATAAAAATTAAATGAATAAAAAAATATGTTCTAATAAGTGATCATGTAATTAATGTTTCTTATCTTATATTAAAAGTAGGCCAAGATGCCGAACTATATTTACTAAACTATTTCGACGTTTTTTTTCGGCGCATTTTAGGGCAAACTGCCAAACTATGTTTATTCAATGCAAAAAGAAAAAAAAATTTATAAGCAGTTGATGTAAACAAATAGACAATAAGATAAACTTTCGGTAGTTCTTGTACTTCCATTTAAAATATTTTTGAACCAATTCTTGTTTTATCACTCATACTCTTTTTTTATGCATCGGCACTTATGGTGTGAATACACCATGTTTTATTTCACCTTTTTATAATTAAAAAAATAAAAAAATCCTTTTAATCGTTTTTTTAATCATTAGAAAAATATAGGGATAATCTTATAAAAACCCAACATATTTTCATCAAAATCTTAAAAAAACCATTATATTATTTTTTTTGTACGTTAAAACCCTTATATTTTCTAAAATGTATCATTTGAAACATTGAACTCGGTAAATCGTAGATAGCAAAAAATGTTAGGTACTCGATTCTTAATGTTTCTAGTGTTACAATTCATTAGATTAAAAAAATTAAAAATATGAGGATTTAAATGCACTAAAAAAATAATATAATGGTTTTTTTAATCATTTTATGAAAATAGAGTAGGTTTTTTTAAAGTCAACATAAATAAGAATTTTAGAAAATAAACTAGTTTTAGTATACTAAAAAATAATATAGTGGTTTTTTTAAGCATTTTGTGAAAATATGATGGATTTTTCTAAGGTTTTTCCAAAAATATAACAATCATATAAATATAAGTATAAAAATTTATTAAGGGACTTACTTTTTAAGATATACACTTTTATTTTATATTTAAAATATAGTAAAATATCTAATGAATAAAACATAAATTAAAAGAAAATTAAAATTTAGTTTGAAAGAAAGGATTAAATTAAAAAAAAAAAAAAAAAAAAGAATAGCAATATGATTGGAAGTATAGATTTTAAATTTGTTATTAGTTAATAATTATTCCGTCCTTGATCAGATACATTGTTTTTGATACATTATTGTTTACATTTATACCTTCATAATGACCATTTTTATATTTATAAACATATTAGAATATAAAGTGTGATATACGTGACTTATATTCATAATTTTGTTTTATTATTATAAGACAATTGGTTATTTTTATATACACATTAAAATATAAAAGCATGACCATCACTGACTTATTATATATTTTTTTATTTATATCATTGATATTTTTAGACTCATATTAAAATATAAAATGATGACCGTAACAGACTTATAATCAGAATATTTCTTTTATCTTTATAATGACAACTGATTATTTTAAACACACATTAGATTATAAAAATATAACTAAGTGACTTATAGTTAAAATTCTTTTTTTATCTTTATTGTGTTTGTTACTTTTAAATAGACACTAGAAAATAAAATCGCAACCATAAGAGGCTTATAGTCATAAGTTTTTATCTTTATAATGAAAATTTATTACTTTAAAACATACATTAGAGTATAACAGTGTGTTTATTGGCGACTTATAGGCACAATTTTTTATTAGGAAAATTAAGAACTACCTACTTTTTAATAAGTATTTAAAGATAATAACTATTTTTTTTAACAAAAATAACTGTTTTTGTCCGGAATAAGTATTCCAAACAAGAAAAAACACTTTTTTACCGATTCCGAAGTGGCATTCTGGAATCCGGAGCAACATTCCAAATTTCCGATTACAATTCCGAATTTCGAAAAAAAAACTCCGAAATCTTAAAAACAAGTCGGAAAGAACCAATCCGGAATTTCAAGAAAAAAATCATTTTTCTGCTTAATGTAGCAAAAAATTAAATATAGTTACATGAACTATATATAATATTAGTGCATAAAATTAGATATTTTGTTGGAAAACGGTGACATAAAGCATTACGAAATTAGTATTTGGAATACTATTTTTTTTTAATTATAAATAAATAAACAAATTCGAAATATAAACAGTACTCCGGGATGCCCTCGTCATGGAGAAAGTTTTTATTTTTCAAAAACTGAAAAAGAAGATTGTTTTTTTTTTTTTCAAATGTTACTCCGATTTGAAATGTTACTCCGATTTGAAAATAAAGCATAAACAAATCGGTCATTGCTGGCCGTGAAAAATGGGGATGTCACACAAACATGGCTAAAGCATAAAAATTAACCCAAAAAGAGATCTAAGAAAATATTAAGAAAGGTTAGAACTTTATACCCGAAATGTGTTGGAAATGATGCAAAGAATCAAGATCTGAAGGCTCCTACTTGAACCACCACCTTGCACAAAGCTTCTCTTCCTTCAATGAGCTTCAAACACACTAAAACACACCCACAATAAGATTTCAACACTCAAGGAGGCTCTAGGGTTTCGAGATTAGTCTTAAGGGCTATGGAGGCTGGAAAGAAGGCCAACACCTAGGACTTAAGGTGTTTAAATAGGGTGCAAAACCCCAAAATTAGAGTTTCCTTCCACCGGCCAACTCATCGAGTTAAGGCACCTCAACTCGTCGACTTGACTCATTAAACTTCGCGGCCCAAACAACTTCGACAAGTCGAGTTGAGGCTTCCAACTCGACGAGTCCTCCAAGAAAAATGCAAATAATTTGGAAAATAAACTCATACCAGAAACCAAGCGTTACAATTCTTCCCCACTTGAATCGGACTTCGTCCTCGAAGTCCGTTGTCTCGAATAATCCTGGCTAATGCTCCCTCATCTCCTCCTTGATATCCCAATTCCACTAAGACCCCTTGCGACGCAGCCACTACACCTTCATTAGCTCCATTACCTTGTTCCTCAAGTTTTTTGTCTTCCAATCTAATATTGCCACTGGTTTCTCAACATAATTCATGCAGTCATCCACCTGAATATCCTCTAAGGGTAAAACTGTGAAATCATCCAACAAATACTTCCGCAGCTGAGAGACATGGAAAGTGATATGACTATGGATGAGCTCTTCTAGAAGATCTAGATGATACGCAACCCGGCCCACCCGAGCCAAGACCCTGAAGGGTCCGATAAATCTGGGGCCCAGCTTGCCCCGCTTCCTGAACCGGATGGCACCTTTTCAAGGTGACACCTTCAGGTGAACCATATCTGCCACTTAGAACTCCAAATCTAACCCGCGTTTGTCCGCATAGCTCTTCTGCCGACTCTGAGCTATCTGGAGCCTACTCCGAACCTAATGGATCATCTCAGTGGTCTTGAGTACCACCTCGGTACTCCCCGTGACTCGTTGACCGACCTCGACCCAACAAATCAGGGTCATGCATTTTCTTCTGTAGAGCATTTAGAAAGATGGTCGATTAATGCTAGCATGATAATTGTTGATATACGAAAATTCCGCTAACGGAAGATATGTATCCCAACTCCCACCAAAATCCAATACGCACGTACGCAACATATCCTCAAGATTCATAATCGTCCACTCACTCTGCCCGTCGATCTGGGGATGAAAATCTGTACTGAAATGGAGACAAGTACCCATCTCGTCATGAAACCACTTCCAAAATCAGGAAGTAAAGCGTACATCCCAGTCGGAAACCACTGACATCGGTACCCCATGACGGGCTACCACCTCACAAATATAAATCTTGGCTAGCTTCTATGTAGATATACACTCCTGGATCGGAATGAAATGCACACTCTTGGTCAATCGATACACGATGACCCAGATAGAATCCATTCCGCGCGCAGTTGTGGGAAGCTTCGTGATAAAATCCATCGTGATGTCTTCCAATTTCCATATGGGAATCTCCAACAACTGTATCTTGTCGTGAGGTCGCTGATGCTCAGCCTTGACTTTCCTACAATTCAAGCACCGCTCCACAAACCATGTTATATCCTGATTCATGCAGGGTCACCACTAATCATGGCGAAGATCCCTATACATCTTCGTCGCCCTGGGATGAATGGAGAATCTTGACTTGTCAGCCTCCTCCATTAGAACTTGGCGCACCCCGCCCCAATATGAAACCCAAACCCTTCGATGGAAAGTCAACAATCCTCAGCTATCATATTCAAAGGAAGCCACCTGACCTACTATCCGTTCACACTTTTGGTGCTCTTCCTTTATAGCCTCAACCTGTGCCTCCCGAATTTGTTCCAATAACGGAGTAATCACTGTCATCCTCAAGCATATATCTCAAATCGGATCCGCGACTCCTTACGGATGAGAGCATCAGCCACTATATTGGCCTTTCCTTAGTGGTACAAGATCTCACAATCATAATCCTTCACCACATCCAACCAACGACGTTGTCTCATATTCAGGTTCGACTGATCTATAATGCCTGCAGATTCGAGCTAGTCAATTTAGAGACAATGAGCGTCAAAAATGATATTTTGATAGAAGATTATATAGAATAAATAATCTTAACAAAGTTATAGTATATGTCAAAAAGGTTCTGTCAAAATCTGACTTCGTATGAGGAAGTTATGATTTTTCTAAGATTTTGCATAGCAGTATATAGCCTGAAATTCGAATTTCAGATCGAGCAATTTTTAACTGACACAACCTAAATGAGAATTGAATATCTCATTAATAAGAGCTCAACAATAAAAAGACAGTCGAAAACGGAGTTCGTATGTAGAAGTTATGAATTTTACACGGTCGTTAACAGTGTAATATTCTCATACTGTTAAATTTAAAATCGTTTGAGAATTAGCCGATAGAGTCTAAAAAAAAGTTGTAGATTATGTCTCCACCTACACGTGGATATAAACAACATCGAAAACGGAGCTCGTATGCCAATGTTATGGGGTTTAGAAGTCAGCAGGGTGCTGTTGCGAATGGGTGACGTGGCTAAATCTAGGCCATTGTTTTTTTCCCAAGTCTTGCCACCAGATGGTGAGATGTGGAACCAAGTTGAGCCATATTTCAGCCTATAAATAGAACCCCTTCCACCCTCATTTCTTCACACCTCCACCTTTCTCTTTCTCTCTCTAACTTCTCTCTAAGCCTCCCAAAACCCCCTAAAGCCCTAGGAAACTCCCCTAGCGCTAGAAGAAAGCTCCGGAGCGCCCGAAAGCTCCAAGAAAAAGAGCTTTTTAGCTCGTAAGTTCTGCCCCCACAAAGCCCGATTCCTAGCGAAACCCCCTGGTAAGTGAGTTATGCTTACCCTACTTTAAGTATAACTTATGTTTAAGTTCATTATCATTATTATAAACTTATAAACAAGATTTATCAGTGATTCCAAGTCGTTATAATGATTGATCTACTTACGATGATGATGTCTAGGTTGTGATTTAATGAGGTGTTTAAAGTGGGATTTCCAAACATTATACTTCGTATACCAAATGGACCCTACCTCCGATATGATCCTACCTGGTTGTTCTTTACTTGATAGATCATGAAAGTAGACTTTGAATTAATGATGAATCTAGACTAACAATTAGTCACAATAAAGATTAGACTAAGCGATAATAATGCTAGGCTTCGTCGAAGGAATATAGAATCGTTAGAAGCGAAGCGCTGCCCGAGTTTGGAGTCATCACTTTAACAAGTGAGTGCATAGTCCATTTCATGAACATGATTTTAATACAAGTATTGATTGAAGTATTAAATATATGTTTATGTGCGAATTATTTGATGTTGCTTGAAATATATGTTAAATAACATACCTGATAATATATGATGATTTAGGATAAAGAGTAAACCTAAATTAATTATGAGGCATATTGGGTAGTATCTTCTTATTAGTATGAGTGAGATATAAACAGAGAATAGAACTATAAAAAGATGTCACTGTTCCGACAGCATGGATTAGACATGGTCATTTTTCCTTAGTCCGAGAGTATGGATAGGACATAGTTATTTTTCATTAATCCGATAGTATGGATTTAGACATAGACAAATGTCCCTAGTCCGAGAGTATGGAATGGACACAATTATTGATCTGAGAGCATGGATTA
The DNA here is from genome assembly GCF_052625555.1 of Lactuca saligna. Classification (NCBI taxonomy): domain Eukaryota; kingdom Viridiplantae; phylum Streptophyta; class Magnoliopsida; order Asterales; family Asteraceae; genus Lactuca; species Lactuca saligna. Next base: position 108,989,325 of record NC_136421.1, on the reverse strand, counting down.
GATCCAGGAGTATGGATTAAGTAAAGAGGTAAAATTTAAGGTCTAAGAGTATGGATAATGTTGTTGTAAGGATTGACAGGGTGGGGTAAGAGTTGCTTATATATATGGTGAAATTGTATATTTTGTGAGTTCAAAATAAATATATATGATATAAAATTGTGGGATTGAAATCCCTATGTACTCACCAGGTTTCCCAACCTAACCCACTCAGTTTATTTGTATCATATGTGTCGATACGAAGCTACATTACACTAAGAGATTAAAGGAGATGTAAATCACTAGTGTAAAAGAATGTAATGTCTGTTTATACTTATGTTTCTGTATTAACGATGACATCCCAATGTTTTAAAATGAATAAAATACATTTCTTCAGAAATGATTTGATAATGTATTTATCATGTTTTTCTGGGAACAAATTCTGCAACATATTTCTTTAAAAGGGTACTCTGATTTTCGAATAAAGCGTAAACAACTCGGTCTTTTCTGGCCGCGAAATTTGGGATGTCACATGATCCATCAAATACCTCAGGTCTTTTGGTCCTTGTAAATAGTACAACGAACCCCATAAAGGTAATGTCACCATATCTTAAGGGCAAAACCACAACTCCCAACTCTAAATCATGTGTCAGGTAATTTGCCTCATGAGGCTTCAGCTGCCTCAAAGCTTAAGCAATCACGCGACCCCACTGCATGAATACTACACCCAAACCCGTGATCGTTGCATCACAATAGAACACAGAATCATCGACACCCTCTGGCAGGGTCAGAATCGACGCCTCACATATCCGCTGTCTAAGAGTCTCGAAAGTTGTCTGCTGATCAGGCCCCTAACGAAATATCACTAACTTCTTGGTCAGTCGAATTAATGGAATAACAATCTTGGAGAAATCCTGAATGAATCTCTGATAATACCAAACCAAACCAAGAGAACTCCGAATCTCAGATGGAGACCTCAGAACCTCCCACTGCATCACGACCTCGAATTTGGCCGGATCGACCAGAGTACCCTTTTGATTGACAAGGTGTCCTAGGAACTCCACCTCGCGCAACAAGAACTCGCACTTGGAGAACTTTGCAAAAAGTCTCTCCCTCCTCATTGTCTCAAGCACCTTTCTCTCAAGTGCTCCTCGTGATGTTCATGCATCTTGGAATAGACCAAGATATCATCAATAAAGACTATCACAGACCGATCAAATATCGATCTGCAAACGCAGTCCATGAATGTGGCAGGAGCATTGGTGAGCCCAAAGGGCATCACCATGAACTCATAATGGCCATAACGAGTTTGGAAAGCTGTCTTCTGCACATCCTCATCCCTGACTTGCATCTGATGATAACCGGATATCAGGTCAATCTTGGAGAACCAAGATGCACCCTAAAACTAGTCAAAAAGATCATTAATCCTGGGGAGGGGATAACAGTTCTTCACCATTACCTTATTCAACGCCCGATAGTAGATACACATTCGATGGGATCCGTTCTTCTTCACAAACAGAATCGGGGCTCCCCAAGGAGAACTGCTCAGTCGAATAAACCCCATGTCTAATAGCTCCTGCAACCGTGTAGACAAATCCTGCATCTTGGGAGGAGCCAACCGATATGATGCTTTGGCTATCGGAGCCGCACCTGGAATCAAATCGATCCTGAACTCCACCTACCTATCTGGAGGAACCCCAGGTAAATCCTCCGGGAACACATCTGGATACTTACGTACAATTGACACAACATCCAAGGTCACCTTAACCAAATACTAAGTATCCATGACATAAGGGACAAAACCCAAACAACCCTGATGAAGATAGCGTCTGGCTCTTGCTGATGAACACATAGTTGGATCATGCTGCGGTCTTTCACCTTGAATCACCAACTCTCCCCCACATGGGGTCCGAACCCGCACTAGCTGCTACTCATAATCAATCACCTACCCATTAATTCTCAACCAATTCATGCCCACGATGACCTTGTTCCCACGCAAACGAATGGGAACCAGATCAACTGGATACTGCTCACTGAACAACTGAAGGGTACAATCCTAATAAACCCTCGCGACTCTGACCGTCCTATCTTCAAAAATCTCTACATCAAGAGGACGATCTAGCTCACCTAGAGCTCCAACAAATCTCTTTCTAAGCGTAAGAGATACAAAAAATGGAATAATACCAAGGCAGAGATACCGTTCATGAGGAATGACCCTAAAATAAAACATATAAACATAAGAAAAAATTTATTATGGATAAAGAGATTAGGAGAATATACATACCCATCACAACGTCAGGAGCTGCTTACGCCTCCTCTGTCGCTAGCTAGAATACCCTGCTCTTCATCGCTAGCGCAATTGCCCAGCCCTGACGGCCGTCAGTAATCCTCAATGTCGTTGGAGTGGGTGCTGACATCGGTGCTTTCGTAACCAAACTCGGACAATGGGTCTTCTTGTGGCCCCTCTGATTGCACTGAAAGAAAAGCAAATCTATATCGGAGTGATGGGGGTGGTAGCAGTACAATCTCTGCTGATGTGACTAGTCTGGTTGAACTTGAAGCAGCCAGAACCCACCTTTCTATACGTCCCCCCGTGCGTCTTGTCTCACTTGCCACATCGACTACGACCCTGATGACCTCTCTATCTAGAATCTGATACCTTGGGCCTCTTGCCCGAACCCTCAACACTCGCAGCAGAATCTGGCTTCATCTTTATCTCCATCTCTAATTCAATCTCCCTCTTCCTAGCCCTCGCTATCATGTCCTTCAGTGTCTTGCAGCTGGATTGTCTAACAAACTGCTAGATATCACTCCTCAGTATCTTGTGGTACCGGGCGTTCTTCATCTCCTCGTCCGCCACGTACTGTGGAACCATAAGTTCCCTCTCCTAGAACATAGCGGTGATCTCAGTCACCGTCTCAGTAGTCTGGTAGAGATCCTAAAACTCTCACGCCAAATGCTGAACCTCAATCACCGGTGCAAACTCGGCTCAGAACTTGGTCGAGAAATCACTCCAGGTAATCGAATCAACAACATCACCTCCTACAACATGCCCTACCTCCTCCCACCAATCATAAACCCTGTCCTTCAGGAGTAGGGAAACTAGTCTGACATTGTCTACCTCGGTATAACAGGTCATACGAAAGGCATTGGCAACATCTGCCAACCACCTGCTGCTCACAATGGGGTCCCTAGCCCCATGGTAGGCTGGCATTCCACACGCCCAAAACTCCCTGAAGGTCAGAGAGCACATCCTGATCAAAGCCACAATCTCAGTGCAAAAGGCGCTCAATCTCTCATCAAGAATATCTAGAATACCCTCCTTGACCGTTTCAAAGATCACATGAATCTGATCAAGGATGTTACGCGTAATCTCAGACAAGATGAGCTCACTCGTCTGGTTATCAAGTTGCCCAGCTCCAGAACCTGAGCCTGAACCCTCCTCGACACTAGAACTACCTTGCAATACCACCATTCTGAAAATAGACAACAAAACATCAATGCGTATAACGGGGAAATCACAACCACACAATCTCCCTGGATTCATTGAAGCCCTCCTTGAATCGAGTACAGATCCTCTGCTTCCAATAGTACGGGCCCATACTGTTGGATTAGTGTCTAAGCCCGTAACTATATTTGGTAAGCAATTAACCCGGTTGTGCATGGTCCTTTTGGGTTGCCTTCACCAGAGCAACATGATAGGATGATTTATGAATAAAGAGGTTATTATGATTTATGAATATATTATATGATTAGTATATTAAAAAAGAAGTCATATAGTTTAATTAATATTAGACAAGAATTAATTAAGAATTAATTTTGTGGCTAAAAGAGATTAATTAAATAAAGGGGGCTAGAACTGTCAATTGTGTGATAATTGGTTTTGGGTTGTGGATCCTTATGGATAATGGGGTGGACAAAAATAAGGCGCATAGGCTCCTTGAAATCATCCAAGTCCTAATCTAGAAGGATCCTGGGACTACTTAAGGCCTAAGTAATCTAATTAGGGTTTCAGGCTGTAACCCTAGCAACTCATGAATTTAAAGGACCCAGGGGCTACAGAAATCGGCTACTAGAAACCCTAAGGAGTTCCTAGAGTCGATTTTGTACCCTCAACCTGTATCCATATCATCCTCTTGCTTCTTGGTGTTTGTAAGCCATTAGAGGCGTGACAATTGTGACTCTAAGCTCCAAGGATAACAAGATTCAAGCTTCCAAGAAAGAGGTAATCATCTAGATCTACTTTGTGTTGTCAATTTCGAATTGTATATCATAGATCTAGGGTTTGCAAGTCTTGGATGAAAAGCATGTTCATTAGAGAAACCTAGATCCAAGCATTAATGTTTGCATGTGCACATAGGAATGTTCTTATGGCTCAAACCCATCAGTGGTATCAAAGCCTTGATTGGCTTCTCTTCAATTTGATGCTTTGTGTTTTGATTCTTGCTTAACTTTTCTTTCTCTTTGCCTGATGAACTCGGCGAGTCCTATTGTGGGCTCGACGAGTAGGATGAACTCAACGAGTCCATATGGGGACTCGGCTAGTTGGAGCGTCAGACAGGGGAAATTTCGGGATTTCTTGTTGTTTTGCTTAAGGATAATTACCTAAATTGTTTTAGTCTAATAAAATCCGAATTTTATTACTTTTTTATCAATATCCTCATCAAAACAAAAGATAATTACCAATTGTTTAAATAATAATTTCCTTATTTGATTTATAATTGATTATTTGAATTAATTGTTGAATTATCTTGCTAGAAATATTGGCTAGGTCAAATATAGATAATTATGAAATTAATTATTTAATTTAAATTATTTGTTATTTGATCCCTTGCGTTTTGAGAAGTTCGAAACTTGCCCTCAAGTTTTGAAATTTAAATTTTGTGATTAAAAGTTTAATTTTGAACAATTTAAATTTCAAACCCTAGAATTTTACAAGTTTAAAATTCAACCCTATACTATTATATTATTACAAGCTTAATATATATATATATATATATATATATATATATATATATATATATATATATATATATATATATGTATAATTTAGAATGCTAGTATTACCGTTAGTAGGCCTCATTCACGAAGTCGGTCTATAAGGTGGGTATAAGGTTGCTGCCTATAAAATGGCGCTTAATGGGTGTACACTCACACCCACCGCTTGCTTGACTGGTGGAGGGTCGTTAGTCGAACGAGTAGGATAGGGCAATCCTCTCCTCATTAATAAGTATAATGAATCTATATAAAGTAACTAAATGTTTTTTTTTAAATTCTCAATCTTAGTTACTTTAGGTAAAGTGAATTGATGCAATCCTATGAAATTACACTTTTTACCTTGCTAAGAAGTTAGTGGAGTGCGTGTGGTTATCCGACACACTAATTTGTTCTAAGCAAAGGTGGCAAAGGGTGACTCATTGTTTGTCATAGTTCGATGAAGCGTGTGTGGTTAACCGGCACATCGAATAGGTGACTGTAACAATGAGGGCATATCGAGATTTAAACATGCCATTGAAAATTTCAATGAATCTCAAAGGAATGTAGGAGTTTTTCAACACATTTAAAACTTAATTTTTTGTTTTTCATGGTGAAGAATTAGTGAATCGTCATTCACTTACCTTCAAATTATTTGCATGTTAGATTACGACATCCCTTTTCTAATGTGTAAATAATGTTGTTAGATCCTAGACCTAATTTCTCTTTTTGGGTGTTTAATTAGGGATTCATTTCTAATTAAAATTTGTTCTTTTGTATTTCAGATGTCGAACTCAAACAACAACAATGCTTCCGGCTCGAACTCCTCCGGCTCGTTCACACTCATCAATTTGTGTGGGAGAGTGATATTCGATGGGTCCAATTTCAATGATTGGATCCGTAACATCCGAATGGTTACTCGTTACGAGGACAAAGTGTATGTCCTCGATAAGGAGCTGAAGAAGGTGAACATCAACACTGCTACTCCCGAAGAGATCGCTGCCTTTGAGGCCCATGAGCATGATGCTACGAAAGTCCATTGCATCATGCTAGCGACCATGACTACTGAACTAGAAAAGTCCTATGAGGACTACTATCCCTATGAGATGCATCAAGACTTGGTGGACCATTACCACCATAGTGCGAAGCAAGAAAGGTATGAGATCATCACTTCAATGATCACTACCAAAATGGGCAGTGGAGAGTCCCTTACCGCTCATCTACAAAAGATGTAGAGATATGTCGATCGTCTGCTGAAGTTGAATGTTAACTTTGATGAAGAGTTGGAAATTAACATTATCCTTCACTCCTTGCCTCCCTGCTACAACCAGTTCCGCATGACCTTTCACATGAATAAGGAAGAGGTCACCTTGAGCAAGCTCCAAGGATTGCTTAGAACTACTGAGAGCAATCTCAAACACAAGTTTGTTGCATCAACTCCGACTCCAACCACTGCTCCTGTTTTGGCCATAGGGCAAGGGAGGAGCAAGAAGAGGAAGGCTCCCTCCAAGAGCCACCACAAGGGTAAATCCCAAGATGGTACCTCTTCTAGTGGAACCAAAGTTGGTTCTGCTAAGCCCAACTCTAACTTAAAGGAGGCAGAGTACCACCACTGCCACAAAATAGGGCATTGGAAGAGAAGCTGCCCGGAATATCTGCAAGCCATCAAGGATGGGAAGATCAAGCCGTCTTTCGTAGGTATTTACACAATTAGATCTAATGATTCATCACATGCTATTTCTTGGGTTCTTGATACAGGATGTCGTTCTCACATATGCTCTGATTTGCAGGGACTAAGAAGACATAGGAATGTGGAGCATGGAAGAATAAATCTAATCATGGGGAACAGAAGATCGTCGCCTATCACCAAGATTGGAGTGCATTTTTTAGCGCTTAGTAATGGATTAGGTTTAGATTTAAATAATTGTTGTTATTCGCCAGATACAGCAGGAAACATAATTGCATTTCATGGTTTGTTTAGACAAGGATTTAGATATTCGTTTGATAATGAGAAAGGTTCGATTTATGCTTATCTAAATGGTGTTTTATATTTTGAAGCATTGCCTTGTAATCGAATTTATGAAACTGTTATGGTTATAGATAACCTAGGAAATGATGTATTGTGTGTGGATTCTTCCAATAGTATGGATAAAGCATGCTTGTGGCATTGTCGTCTTGGACATGTCAACAAGAAACGCATAGCCCAACTCCAAAAGGATGGAGTGTTGGAGTCATTTGAACTTAGGGATGATGAAGTGTGCGAGTCTTGTTTACTTGGAAAGATGACCAAGTCACTCTTCACTGTCACTTATCCAAGGGGTGAGGATATATTGGATCTCATACTAACGATGTGTGTGGGACCTTTAGATCCACCACAAGGGATGCGAACCGCTTCTATGTGACTATCACCGATGACTATAGTAGATATGGGTATATCTATTTAATCAAGCACATGTCAGAAACCTTTGAAAAGTTCAAAGAGTTTAAACAAGAAGTGGAGAATCAATTAGGCAGGAAAATCAAGATGCTTCGATCCGATCCAGGAGGAGAGTACCTAAGTCTTGAATTCCACGACTTCCTCAAGGAATGCTGAATAGTTTCACAATTGACGCCACCTAGGACACCGCAATTGAACGGTGTAGCTGAGAGGCATAATCGAACCCTGTTCGACATGGTTCGTTCCATGATGAGTCATGCTTCACTACCTATCTCATTATGGGGGTATGCCTTAGAGACTGCCGCTCATATCCTTAACTTGGTCCCTACAAAGAAGGTTGCCAAAACACCTCATGAGATGTGGACAGGGAAACCTCCCTCGTTGGCACATATCAAGGTTTGGGGTTGCGAGGCTTTTGTAAGATGAGAGACTCACGACAAGCTCGAAACTGATAGTGAGCGGTGTATTTTCATCGACTACTCGCAGAAATCCTTTGGATATCTATTCTATAGACCGAGTGACAATGTTGTCTTCATTACGAGGAGAGGAGTTTTCTTAGAGCGAGAACTCATAAGCCAAGGGGACAGTGGGAGGCAAATCGATCTTGAAGAGATTCAAGAGTCGAGCGATGAAGGAACCTTTAATGTTGGTTGAACCGATTGACGAGTCCTTATCTCTTAGACGTTCCGAAAGAGTTAGAGTTCAACCCCAGTTATATGGTTTTCATATTACTAAAGAAGGGGACACGTATATTAGTGATAGTACACTAATAAATTTAGATGAACCTAACAGGTATAAGGAAGCCATGGCAGGTCCGGAGTCTGAAAACTGGAAAGAGGCGATGGACAGCGAGATTCAGTCCATGTACGACAATCAAGTTTGGAATTTGGTTGACCATGTGCCCATATGTAAGACGGTTGGGTGCAAGTGGATTTTCAAGAAGTGACCGGCATGGATGGGAAGGTGCACAGATATAAGGTGCGATTGGTGGCGAAGGGTTTTACTCAAACTCCCGGAGTTGACTATGATGAGACCTTCTCACTAGTTGCCAAAATAAAGTCTATTAGGGTGATGATGGCCATTGCTGCATTTCATGATTATGAAATATGGCAAATGGATGTCAAAACCGCTTTGCTTAATGGGAAGTTAGCTGAGGATGTTTACATGGCTCATCCAGAGGGTTTGTCAATGCAAAGCATCCCAATAGGGTGTGCAAGCTTGAGAAGTCCATTTATAGACTTAAGCAAGCATCTCGCAGATGGAATCTTTGCTTTGATGAGAAAGTCAAAGAGTTTGGGTTTGTAGGAAGCGAAGATGAATCATCTGTATATGTCAAAGCCAGTGGGAGTATAGTTAGCTTCCTTGTATTGTATATCAACGACATACTACTCATAGAAAACAACATCCCGACACTACAGGAATTTAAGTCCTAGCTCGGGAAGTGCTTCGCTATGAAGGACCTCGGAGAGGCTTCCTATATTCTAGGAATAAGGATAGTGAGAGACCGAAGTAAGAGACTAATAAGACTTAGTCAGAATACTTACTTAGAGAAAGTACTAAAACATTTTAGTATGGAAAACTCAAAGAAGGGAGAGTGACCAATCCAAAGTAATGCCAAGTTGAGTAAGACCCAATGCCCGAGTACCGCAATCGAGATAGCAGAAATGAGCCGAGTGCCATACGCTTCCGAAGTTGGCTCGATAATGTATGCTAGGACTTGTACTCGCCCTGATATGGCCTTCGCTTTGAGTATGGTCAGTAAATATCAAGGAAACCCTGGCAGAGCACATTGGACCGCAGTCAAGAACATTCTTAAGTACCATCAGAGGACCAAGGAATGGTTTCTAGTCCTCAGAGGGAGTGATGACTTACAGGAGTGAGGGTATAGTGACGCCAGCTTTCAAATCGACAGGGAAAACTACCATTCGCAGTTGGGCTAGGTCTTTACCCTTAATGGAGGATCAGTGACTTGGAAAAGTTCCAAGCAAGAAACCGTAGCTGATTCAACGTGCGAATCAGAGTACATTGCAGCGAGCAAAGTGTCAAAGGAGGCGATATGGTTGAACAATTTCATTGGAGATCTTGGAGTTGTACCTGCCATAAAGGAGCCTATGGAAATTTTCTGTGATAATGAAGGAGCGGTTGCCTTGACCAAGGAACCGAGGGATCATGGTAGATCTCGACATATCGATAGAAAATATCACTTTATTCGACATCGGGTAGAAGAAGGACTCCTCGTAGTAAAGAGGGTATCGTCAGAGGATAACCCAGCAGATCCACTTACAAAGGGACTGGATAGGCTTAAGCACTTGCAGCACGCTAGGAGCATTGGGTTGAAGGACGATATTTGTTTAGATTAGATAGTTTAGAAACGTGTAATAGATAAATGTAATTGAAATTTGATGATTAAATAAAGGAGTATTATTTATAAGTAAAGCTACTGTCTTATGTTAATTCTTTAACTATTGTTTCACTTTGCATGTTTTGACTTTCTGAATAATTAAGTTATAAAGAATAATCGAATTATTCGAATGGTCCACAGTCGTTCATATGTTGGAAGTAGATATGAATGAAGACTGTCATGAATAGGTGTGTAGATTGTATAAACGGTATTAGAGATAGAAAAGGTTTGCTACAATGTTCATGAGTGCTTATGAACAAGTTTTGAGCATTGGAATAAACCCGCACTTGCTGGAATCACTTCATGGAATTTATCACGAGTGATCGCAAGACGATAATATCATATGGTCTTAAAACCTGGATATATGGTTTATTGTTTGCTGATTGGTTGTCCATTGATATGCGAAAACGCATTAGTAACTTGATGTTATAAAACACATTGTTGTGTATGATTTGATTAGTGAATAGTAAATGCATATAAGTCGAAGTTTATATGTTCCTTTTATCCTAAGAGGGTAAAAGCGATATCAGGGCCCCTCGATGATTTGATTTGACTTATGTGTTGGGCCCGATCAGGACTGAATTGATGTGTTCAATTAAGTTCTATGTCAAATGAGATCGAGAAAAACAAACTGCTGGACATTAAGTATGACTATGTTCCATGTGATTGTCCGCACGATATCTAGAACAGAGGACTGTACGATCCCTTATCTAAAGGACAGTTTTCTGATAAGATCAGATTTTGACAACGTATTTGAGAGCTACGACTGCTAATCGCAATATACTTACATTATAGTTACCAGGATTATCCAAGTGGGAGACTGTTGGATTAGTGTCTAAGCCCGTAACTATATTTGGTAAGCAATTGACCCGGTAGTGCATGGTTCTTTTGGGTTGCCTTCACCAGAGCAACATGATAGGATGATTTATGAATAAAGAGGTTATTATGATTTACGAATATATTATATGATTAATATATTAAAAGAGTAATCATATAGTTTAATTAATATTAGACAATAATTAATTAAGAATTAATTTTGTGGCTAAAAGAGATTAATTAAATAAAGGGGACTAGAACTGTCAATTGTGTGGTAATTGGTTTTGGGCTGTGGATCCTTATGGATCATGGGGTGGACAAAAATAAGATGAATGGGCTCAATGAAATCTTCCAAGCCCTAATCTAGAAGGATCTTGGGAATACTTAAGGCCTAAGTAATCCAATTAGGGTTTTAGGCTGTAACCCTAGCAACTCATTTATTTAAAGGACCTAAGGGCTACAAAAATCGGCTACCAGAAACCCTAAGGAGTTCCTAGAGCCGATTTTGTACCCTCAACCTCTCTCCATATCATCCTATTGCTTCTTGGTGTTTGTAAGCCATTAGAGGCGTGACAATTGTGACTCTAAGCTCCAAGGATAACAACATTCAAGCTTCCAAGAAAGAGGTAATCATCTAGATCTACTTTGTCTTGTCAATTTTGAATTGTATATCATAGATCTAGGGTTTGCAAGTCTTGGATGAAAAGCGTGTTCATTAGAGTAACCTAGATCCAAGCATTAGGGTTTGCATGTGCACATAGGAATGTTCTTATGGCTTAAACCCATCACATACTACCTTCCACATCTATCTGTACTTTCCTCAAGGAGTGCCTTAACTCAACTAAATTGGTCTAACTAACTAATCCCTCACAGATAAGGCTCCCAACACTAAATCTCATCTTAGGTTTTCCTAGGGCAACTCCACACTGTAACATCCAAAATTTCAAACAAATTTAAACTTTTAGAAAGATATCAAGTTCATCAAAATATTACAACTTTGTTTTAAAAACATTGTTTATCAGAGTCTTGTCCCCAAAATAACATAATAGGAGGAGCTGTACGATCACGCCTTGGCCTTGCCGCGATCCCCAGATGTACCTGAAACAATAAACTGAAATTGTAAGCCCGAAAGCTTAGTGAGTTACCCCAAAATATCGATACACATACAGTTCACATAGCATTAGCAACATTAGCATATCATATCAATCAAAATAGAACAACATGCACTGGGTCCACAGCTTTACAAGCTGGACTACCCCTAGGCCCTCATTACGAGTTTGGAATGCCTACCGGACCCTTAGCTCGTATCTGGAATGCCATCGAGCCCTTAGTACAAGTCTGGAATGCCAACCGGGGACTCAGCTCATATTTGGAATGCTCTCAAGTCCTCAGTATGAGTCTGGAATGCCTACCGGGCTCTCAGCTCATATCTGGAATACTCTCGGGTTTGTTGGCTACTGCACGGAGCAGTACAACCTCAACCCACCCCACATAACATGTCGACATGTAACTGATAAATGCACATGCAAGTAATCAATCAGTATCACAGGCAGTCCTACATATCTACCCGACTAGCATATCATCTGGCATACATTACTAACTCAACTCAACATATCAATGACTACTAGGATATCAAATCCAATGGGCCAGCTTTGGTGCCTTAGACCCCTTAGTATAGTGAGGATAACTCACCTTGTAGATGTCGGTTCGGTAAGGAATCACAACTCTCCGATCACTTATCGAAGACTCCACCACCTATTACCATAATACGATTATGCTCATAAGTCTCTGTCCTCATAGAGTACTCCATAACCCAACTAGTTAACCCTGATCAAGGTCAAAGTCCTTAGTCAAGGTCAACAGTCCATGTTGACCTTAACTCGTCGAGTACCCCCGACTGCTCGCCGAGTTCCTCGAAACTTTTACCTACTCGTCAAGTGACCGGCGTGACTCGCCGAGTTCCCATGACTCTCGATTGAGTCCCTAGAGCCACTCGCCATGTTTCTCTTCTAGTAGTACGTTGATACACATGCATTCCTAACTTGAAGGAAACTCATCTGACTCGCCGAGTTGCTCATGCAACTCGTCGAGTCTAAGGAAACCTTCATCGGACTCGTCGAGTTGTTCTTGCGACTCGCCGAGTTCCTTTAGTTCTTAAGCCATATAGATCCGTTTTAAGCCATGCAACGACTCCAAACGTTAGATCCAAGCTTCCAGGGTATGCCTTTCACGTAAAGTTGCAAACTTTACGTGTATGTAGGGCTAAAAAGGTCCTTAATGTCCAAAGCTAAGCTCTTAATGGGTTTCATGCACAAGGAAGACCTTATTCACATCCAAGATAGGAACTTTATGGATCTAGCTTATGTTTTGCAATATCACCTTACTTACACCTCAAAAACCCTAGATTTCCACTATATGAGATCTAGAAGGGAAAACGGATAAAGGTGTCGACTTGGTACCTTCTATGAGTGTTAACTGAGGTAGATTTCGGGTTCCACTCGTCCCTTGCTTCTATTCCTTTGCTTCTCTAAGTTCTTCCTTCCACAAGTTCTCCTTTCAAGCTTTCAAGGCACTAATGGCACAAATACTCGGTTAGGGTTTTCCTTTGAGTTCTATCTGACTATAAGGAGGACAAATGGGGCTTAAGCCTCCTTAAATAGAGTGTAGAACCCAGGACTTAGGGTTTCTTTTGCCAGCTCCTACTCGCCGAGTCCCAATCGTGGACTCGCCGAGTCAGTCACTTAAGTTGCAAATTCAATCTCGCTGCTACTCGACGAGTAGGGCAACCAACTCGTCGAGTAGGGCCAAACCGATAAACTACAATCGGACAATACCTGAGAATCAGAGCGTTACACACATCACTATCCTCCATCAGCTATAGAAGGAACTCATGCTAAACTCCTTTAACTGGCTCACAAATACAATTACATATTACAAAAACTAGACAATTCTTCGAATGAAAGGTCTCTCACTACAACGGTTGGACTCAAACAAGAGCTGCGTAATAGAGTTAAACCTAACATTCTAGAATTATTTAGTTTTCATAATATGTAACTTAGCATATCCAATTACTAGCTAGCTGAAATTAGCAAGAACTCCTAAAAGCATAAAGCAAGCAACATTTGAGCATCAAGTAATCAAATCAGAGCATAATCTAATCAGGCCATCCTATCACTGACTGATCAATACTAGCATGTAAATATTTAAGCTCATATAACTAGCATACAAAAGCATCTCTCCTAGATCCTTAGCCCTAGTCTAGCATACGATTCACAACTTCATAATTCATATCATATATAAACATCTATGGGTATTTTGGGATAACTTACTTGAGCTTGGATGATTGCACGCACCACACCCTTTTCTCTTTTAGAAATCCTTTTTATAAAAATGTTTTTCTTTTAAAAACTTCTACCAAGTCCTTAGTTTGAGTTCACACACACCTGAGACTGTGCCTAAAACCCTCAAACCAAGGCTTTGATACCAACTTGTAACGTCCAAAAATGTGGTCCCAAAATTTCCATTTAATAATAGATAAAATAGTATTTTTCCCATAACATCCAAGCATGTTAATAAAACGAATGTATCAATTTGTCATAAATACGAGTAAACATCATAGCTGAATCTCAATGGGGTGTGCAATGCAGTCATCCCAAGCTCTTCCATTTACAATCGGAAGTACCTGAAACATAAACTAAAAAACTTTAAGCACAAAGCTTAGTGAGTTCCTCTAAAATACCACATAACAACATACAATAAACAAATAGTACTCCTCGCTCGTCATCGGGCCCTGCTCAGCATCAGACCCCGCCCGACATCAAGCTGAGCTCGGTAAAATGGGCCATGCTGTCACAACTTGCATTTTTGCTAGGGAATTCCACTCTCCTATAATCATTCAACCAGTACAATAGCTGGTACTCTAAGCAAATATCATACTCTCATACTCTATGCTCATTCAAATGCATCTCTCATGTTCCACAAAGTGTTGGAAGCTCTAAAAATTCCGATTCAAGTTTAATATGAACTAGAATTCTCTTATTGATCCCAATAGACCAATAAACTTTCAACTTGATCACTTTGGGCCTAGGAACCCTAACTGGGCTCTAAATAAACCATATTCATAAAACTTTAGCATTTCAGGCCATGTGGGCCTAAAATAATCGATCTTATCTCTAATAGGCCTTGTTGGGACATAAAAGATTTCATTTGCCCTAATGGGCCATAAACTCTTTAATTGGGCTTTATAGGGCCGAAAACCTTAACAAGAGGCCCAATAGGCCGAAAAATATTCTTAAACTTCATGAATTCGAGAAAAGCCAAGATTGAGCCCAAATCACTTCAACTATTTTCTCTTAGCCCAAATTCTTGGCCCAAGATTTTTATTAGATAGAAAAAAAAACAAATTCGCCAAGGATAAGTAAGAGTGCCACCTCATGTTTACAAAGTGTATTTCCATGCCATTATCCAACAAATCTCCATACAACTCTCATGTTTCAATTCAACCATCACATCTCATCCTCTCTCCTCTCTTTCTCTCTTCATATTCACGACCTAAGGCCATTATCTCTCATCAAATAACCTTCAAACTCCACTCCATTTCCAATCCTTCAAGAAACTCCCCCCACTTTCTTCCATAAACCTATAAGTTGGTGTCTGTGTGTGCTCAAGAAGGTCCCTCCAACTCATATACTAGGTAAGATACTTCACTTTTAATTTGGATAAATCCATCTTATGTTAGATCTTCTTCAAAACATCACAAATCTTGTGTTACTGTAACAGCGTAAATTTCAAAACAATTTTTCGTATTTTATAAAAAAAACATAATTCCTTTAATATTCGTAAAAACACCCATGTTTGAAATATAATTCATGTCATACAAAAATCCCAAGATCTCATAACATAAAATCCCGTGTGTGTGTACTGATCAAGCCGGCGCCTTCCTACGGTCGTCACTAGTACCTGAAACAAATAACATCAAACACTATAAGCATAAAACTTAGTGAGTTCCCCAAAATACCACATATAACACATATTAGCCACTCGAGGCTATAACTCTGTGGGTCCGTGCACCCAAACTCTGTGAACCCTCAGGTTCTAACTCTGTAGACATGCACGACATAAATCACATAGAATAATGCAGCGCAACACATAACATATATAGCATACAAACACTGTATCACATAACTCTAGTTACCTACTCAAGGTAAAGTATAGTGAGAAGACTCACCTCGTGTATCTCGATAACTCGCAAATCCCTGGAATCGCTCGTGCTCGATCCCCCGAACTATAATCTTCCTATAATACAATATATCTCTAATTAACACTTTCACAACTAAGGTTGACTATCCCTATCAAGTCAACACTGGTCAACTCTGGTCAACGGTCAACTTTGACCAGACTCGGCGAGTGCACTAAAGCAACTCGGCGAGTCTAACATGTTCACTGACTCCCTCGGATCTTTTCTTGGCACGTCGAGCACTCCCCTAACTTGACGAGTTCCACCTGGCCTGAATTGCAGGGCAACCACGACTCAACTCACCAAGTCTCAAGAACAACTCGGCGAGTTCCAGCTTGACTCAACCTCATATTGACTCTCCCTGACTCACTGGGTTATCCCCCAACCCGGTGAGTCCATTTGCTAAAAAATTTACATGAAACCCTAACCCTACTCGCCGAGTCCCAAGAACAACTCGGCGAGTTTGTGCCATGCACACACTTTTATTGACCTTCTGAGGTCAGCTCTACTTCCCAAACCATAGATATGGCCTTCCCGAGTATGAATGTCACATAAAGTATGAAACTTGATGCTTGTATAACCCCCACAAGGCATCAAAAAGGATATTTTGTCCCAAAAATAACCACCTAGGTCCAATGACTCCATAATAACCCAAAAAGCTCCAATGGTTAAGGTCTATGGACCTCTTTGAGTCCAGATCCAAGGCACAAACTCGAAGAGGGACCATTTACTTCACATAATCACTCTCCAAAGGGGTTATAAAACCCTAACTCTAAAGATCAACCCTATAACTGAAGGAGATGCGAACCATTACCTCAAAATGAAGCCTCCGGACTCTGGATCTGCTGAAATCTCACCTCCTCCTTGCTCTTGCCACCTTCCTCTTGCTAAACAAAGAATACAAAGGCCCAAAAGTGACTTCCACTCTCCCAAAATGAATTAGATCTCTTAGGGTTCTCTCAAGGGATTGGTAGCTGCAATGGGAGGCTATAAGTGCCCTTAAATAGGCTCCAAACTCGGAGAATTAGGGTTTCATTAAACAGCATGGACTCGCCGAGTCCACTCCTTGGACTCGCCGAGTCCAGACACGAATCCTCTTCCCAAACGCGATCCTACTCGGCGAGTTTGAGCTCCAACTCGCTGAGTCTCCTCAAAAAATACTAAAAAAATAAGAATGAATAATACCTGGGAATCCGGGCTGTTACAATTCTCCCCCACTAGAACTAGACTGCGCCCTCGAAGTCTCGCTCTGCAAATAACTCCGGATGCTGCTCGCGCATCTCATGCTCCGCCTCCCAAGTCATATCGGACCCCTTCCGATGCTGCTACTGAACCAAAACCAAGGGTACCTCCTTGTTCCTCAGAACCTTGATCTTCCGATCTCTGATTGCCACTGGTCTCTCAGCATAATTCAGGCTCACATCCACTTAAATATCCTCTAATGGAACCACTGCCGACTCATCGGCTATACACTTCCGCAATTGCGACACATGGAAAGTGTCATGAATCTGCCCCAACTTTGCTGGTAATTCCAAACGATAGGCTACCCTGCCTACCCTCGCGGCCACCCGAAATGGACCAATATATCGGGGCCTTAACTTGCCCCTCTTCCTGAATCGAATCACTCCTTTCCAAGGAGAGACCTTCAGTAGCACAAAGTCGCTGAACTGAAACTCAAGCTCGGACCAGCGTCTGTCCGCATAACTCTTCTGACGACTTTGAGCGGTCAACAACCACTGTCTGACCGGCTAGATCTGCTCTGTCGTCTGAAGTACGATGTCAGTACTGCCCATAACACGCTGTCCGACTTCTCCCCAGCAAATGGGGGTCTGACACCTCCTCCCATACAACACCTCCTCCCATACAACAGCTGTTGTACTAAGAAAACTCTGCCAATGGCAAGTACACATCCCAACTCCCCCCGAAATCCATCACACATGCACGGAGCATGTCCTCGAGTGTCTGAATTGTCCGCTCACTATGTCCGTCTGTCTGGGGGTGATATGCGGTACTAATATGCAGCCTAGTACCCAGCTCATCATGAAACTTCTTCCAGAATCTAGAAGTCAAACGTACATCCCAGTCAGAGACAATCGAGATCGGCACCCCATGCCGAGATACCACTTCCCTCATGTACATCTCTGTTAACTTCTCTGCGGAGGAGCTCTCACTAATAGCAAGGAAGTGAGCGCTCTTCGTCAACCTGTCCACAATAACCCAAATTGCATCGACTCCCCTCACAGTCCTTGGCAAGTTGGTGATAAAATCCGTGGTAATCTGTTCCTACTTCCATTCGGGAACTTCCAATGGCTTCAACCTACCATGCGCTCTCTGGTGCTCGGCCTTAACCCTACGGCAGGTTAAGCACCTCTCAACAAACCACGCAACATCCCTCTTCATACAGGGCCACCAATACTCCCTCCTCAGATCCAAATACATCTTTGTGGCCCCAGGATGGATCGAGAATTTCCACCGATGAGCTTCTTCCATCAAAATGGTAGGCGTCCCTCCCACAAACGGCACCCAAATCCGCCCCTGAAATGTCATAAGCCCCCGATCATCAGTAACGAACTCCGATACCAACCCTACCACTCGCTCCTTCTTCTGGTTCTCCGAGCTCACGGCCTCAGCCTGTGCTCCACGAATGGTGTCCAACACCGGAGTCATCACGGTCAAACGCAAACATACACCTCGCAACAGGGCGCTCTCCGCCCTGCGACTCAGGGCGTCGGCTACCTCATTAGCCTTGCCCGGATGGTATAGGATCTCACAATCATAGTCCTTAACCACATCCAACCACCTCCTCTGCCTCATATTTTGGGTGGGCTGATCCATCAAATATTTTAGGCTCTTATGGTCCGTGTATATCGTACACCGAACCCCATACAGATAGTGTCACCAAATCCTGAGGGCGAACACCACTGCCGCCAACTCTAGGTCATGGGTGGGATACCTCGTCTCATGTGGCTTCAGCTGCCTCGATGCGTATGCTATCACATGCCCTCTCTGCATCAGCACCGCTCCCATCCCCAAGATCGATGCATCATACTATACCACAAAGTCCTCCATTCCCTCTGGGAGGGCTAACACCGGGGCCTTGCATAACCTTTGGCGAAGTGTCTCAAAGGAGGCCTGACGCTCGGAGACCCATGAAAAAGCAACACCCTTCCGGGTCAATCTGGTGAGTAACACTGTGATCTTAGAGAAATCCTTGATAAATCTCCGATAATAACCGGCCAATCCTAGAAAACTCCTGATCTCGGAGGGTGACCTCGTCACCTCCCATCTCATCACTGCCTCAACTTTGGCCGGGTAGACCAATATCCCTTTCTGGTTAACGAGATGTCCCAGGAACTGGACCTCTCGCAACCAGAAATCACACTTGGAGAATTTAGCATAAAGCCTCTCTGATCTCAGAACTCCGAGGATCTCCCTCAAATGCTCCTAATGCTGCTCTCTAGATCTTGAATATGCCAAGATGCCATCGATGAATACAATCACTGATCAATCAACATCGGCCTGCACACTTGGTTCATGAGATCCATGAACACTACCGGGGCATTGGTGAGCCCGAAAGGCATCACCACAAACTCGTAATGCCCATAACGCGTCCTGAATGCTGTCTTTTGGATGTCCTCATCTCGCACCTTCACCTGATGGTATCCATACCTCAAATCGATCTTGGAGAACCAAAATGCTCCCTATAACTGATCGAACAAATCATCGATCCTCGGCAACGGGTAACGGTTCTTGACCGTCAGCTTGTTTAACTCCCTATAATCAATGTACATCCGGTGTGAGCCATCCTTCTTCTTGACAAAAAGGATAAGCGCTCCCCACGGTGAGCTGCTCGGCCGAATAAACCCCTTTCCCAAAAGCTCCTGAAGCTGCGAGGACAACTCTTGCATCTCTGAAGGTGCAAGGCGATAAGGCACCTTGGCAATAGGTGCGGCTCCCGGAACCAAATCGATACTAAACTCCACTGGCCTCACGGGAGGCACACCCGGTAATTCCTCTGGAAAGACATCTGGGAACTCGTGCACTATCAGAACCTCCTCCACTGACCTCGGCCTCTCGGAATCAACCCGCGTATCCATCATGTACGCCACAAAAACCTTACAGCCCTACTATAGACACTGCGTAACCCTAGCGGCTGAACAAAACGCTGATCCAGAACGGGTACCCTCGCTGTACACTGTAAGAACTCCCCCACTAGGGTCTTGTATGGTCACCAACTGTCGCTCGGAGTCGATAACCGCACCGAATCTGCTCAACCATTCCATGCCCACAATGACACAGACATCACCCATCGCAATAGGAACCAAGTCAATGGGGAACTCACCATCGAAAATCTCGAATACGCACCCACGGATCACCTCTGTGGCATATATCACCATCTCGTCAGCTATGGAAACTCTCAGAGGCCGACTCAGCACCTCGCGACTAACACTAATATGCTAACTAAAAGCCAAAGATACAAAAGACTGACTCGCACCCGAGTCAAATAACACCAAGGCAGGTACAAAATTCACAAGAAAAGTAACTACGCATAACATAATATAAGAATAATATCTCAATCATCAAAATAATACACGAAAGAATACATACCAGCCACGACATCGGGCGCTGCGCAGACCTCCTCTGCGGTCAACTGAAAGGCTCTCCCTCGTGCCATCGGCGCCTCGGCCTTCACTGGCCGACTCTCGGTAGCTCTGATGGTGGCAGGGGCAGATCCCTGAGATGCTCCCTGAGCTGATCCCCGCAACTGTGGACACTCCGCCTTCCGGTGTCCGGTCTGGTTGCAGTGAAAACCTACTGCAAACCCCTTGGGGCAGTCCTTGGCCATATGCCCCTCCTTACCACATTTGTAGCAAGATCCAGCTCTACATACTCAATCATGACCCTTTCCGCACTTTCCAGAAGTGCGGCCCTTCTGGCTCCCAGATTTGGGATCAGCGGGTTTGACCCACTTGGCTGCCGTCTGGGACTGTGCCGGTTGCCGATCCCTCCCCTGAGACTCCGCCTCCTCCCTAGCCTGAGTCTCTGGCTCAATATCCCTCTTCCGGGCATTTTCCTGAAGCTCGGAAAATGTCCGGTACGAGAAGTTCGCCACGAACTCCCGAATGTCTCGCCTCAAGATACTCAAATACCGGTTCATGCATGCCAACTCAGTGGACACGTGCACAGGGCAGAACATCGCCCTCTCGTGGAACATCCTGGTAATCACCGTAATAGACTCAGTACCCTACTTGAGGGTCAGAAACTCCTGGGCCAAATTCTCCCTCTCCACCTGGGGGACGTATTCATCTCGGAACATGGCAGTGAACCTCTCCCAGGTCACTGCCGCAAGCTCAGCAGGTGAAAAGTGCGCTGTCACAAACTTCCACCAGTCCTTCGCTCCCAAGCGAAGCTGGTTCAGCGTGATCCGAACTCTCAAATGCTCAGGAGATGAGCAAGTGAAGAAACACCCCTCTATGCCTGAAATCCGCCTCATAACCGCCACCGGGTCCTGGGTCCCGCTAAACTCTGGCGGTTTTGTGTTGCTGAACTCTAGGAATAGCAACACATCACCACCCTGCAGCCTCACAGCAGCAACAACTGCAATGGCCACCGCAACAGCAGCCTCAGAAAGAGCAGCACAACGCTCGTCAAAAGTCTCAATCAACGTGGTCTTAATAGACCCGAACATCTCTGGTATCTCTGCCCTGATGGCCGCAGCTACCTCCTCGTGGATGATTCGGCGAACTCCTCATCACTAGCCCCATTGCTCTCTGGCATAAGATGTGTCCTCAACATCATCTACCTCTGAAATACAACATACGATAAATTAGAATCCATTCGAGCATACTCACACTCGACAACTCTTCCCTCCTTGATTCTTGGCATTCCGAAGGTTCTTACTTGAACTGTACACCGCCCCGGTGCTTTCAGTAGTAAGGGCCCAATACTACTATCCACACCGTTTCAGTATACACCCCAAATCCTCCTCTTCGGCTCCCAAATTCCAAGTACTCTATCACTCTTTAACAGATCTCTCATAAGCTCCTCGCTGCTACCTATTCATTCTCAAGCATCTCATAGCAGGTCACCTCTCCCTAGGCTAAGGTATCACAAATCAGGGCACTCTAGTCCTAATAGGAATACCTAGCCTATTCTAGCAAGAGAATACATCATATCAATCTCATAAACATATAATATAAGGGTATTTTGGGAAATCACCGTTCGGGCGCTGACTGATCGTACACACGTTTCTACTCTGAGTTCCTCTAAAAATCTTTTACTTCTTTTAGAAAATTTGGTTCTCTTTTGAAAATATTTTCCAAATACTCAGTTTGAGTTCAAATACTCCCGAAGGTGTACCCAAATCCCTCAAACCAAGGCTCTGATACCAACTTGAAACACCGTAAATTTGAAAACAATTTTTCGCATTTTATAAAAAAACATAATTCATTTAATATTTGTAAAAACACTCGTGTTTGAAGTACAATTCATGTCAAACAAAAATCCCAAGATCTCATAACATAAAATCTCCTGTGTGTGTACTGATCAAGTCGGCGCCTACCCACGGTCGTCACTAGTACCTGAAACAAATAACACCAAACACTATAAGCACAAAGCTTAGTGAGTTCCACAAAATACCACATATAACACATATTAGCCACTCGAGGATATAACTATGTGGGTTCGTGCACCCAAACTCTGTGAACCCTCAGGTTCTAACTCTGTAAACATGCACGGAATAAATCACATACAATAATACAGCGCAACACATAACATATATAGCATACGAGCACTGTATCACATAACTCTAGTTACCTACTCAAGGTAAAGTATAGTGAGAAGACTCACCTCATGTATCTCGATAACTCGCAAATCCCTGGAATCACTCGTGCTCGACCCCCCGAACTATAATCTTCCTATAATACAATATATCTCTAATTAACACTTTCACAACTAAGGTTGACTATCCCTATCAGGTCAACACTCGTCAACTCTGGTCAACGGTCAACTTTGACCGGACTTGGCGAGTGCACCAAAGCAACTCGGCGAGTCTAACGTGTTCACTGACTCCCTCAGATCTTTTCTTGGCACGTCGAGCACTCCAGATTCTCGAAGAGTTCCACCTGGCATGAATCACAGGGCAACCACGACTCAACTCGTCGAGTCTCAAGAACAACTCGGAGAGTTCCGGCTTGACTCAACCCCATATTGACTCTCCCTGACTCACTGGGTTATCCCCCAACCCGGCGAGTCCACTCGCTGAACAATTTACGTGAAACCCCAACCCTACTCACCGAGTCCCAAGAACAACTCGGCGAGTTCGTGCCATGCACACACTTTTATTGACCTTCTGAGGTCAGATCTGCTTCCCAAACCATAGATCAGGCCTTCCCAAGCATGAATGTCACGTAAAGTTCGAAACTTGATGCTTCGATAACCCCAACAAGGCATCAAAAAGGATATTTTATCCCAAAAATAACCACCTAGGTCCAATGACTCCATAATAACCCAAAAAGCTCCAATGGTTAAGGTCTACGGACCTCTTTGAGTCTAGATCCAAGGCACAAACTCGAAGACGGACCATTTGCTTCACATAATCACTCTCCAAAGGGGTTATAAAACCCTAACTCTAAAGATCAACCCTATAACTGAAGGAGATTCGAACCAATACTCAAAATGAAGCCTCTAGACTCTGGATCTGCTGGAATCTCACCTCCTCCTTGCTCTTGCCAACTTCCTCTTGCTAAACAAAGAATATAAAGGCCCAAAAGTGACTTCCTCTCTCCCAAAACGAATTAGCTCTCTTAGGGTTCTCTCAAGGGATTGGTGGTCGCAATGGGAGGCTATAAGTGCCCTTAAATAGGCTCCAAACCTGGAGAATTAGGGTTTCATTAAACAGCGTGGACTCGCCGAGTCCAGACACGAATCCTCATCCCAAACGCGATCCTACTCGGCGAGTTTGAGCTCCAACTCGCCGAGTCTCCTCACAAAATACTAAAAATATAAGAATAAATAATACCTGGGAATCCGGGCTGTTACAATTCTTCCCTACTATAACTAGACTTCGCCCTCGAAATCTCACTCTACAAATAACTCCGGATGCTACTGGCGCATCTCATGCTCCGGCTCCCAAGTCATATCGGACCCGTTCCGATGCTGCCACTGAACCAAAACCAAGGGTACCTCCTTGTTCCTCAGAACCTTGATCTTCCGACCCCTGATTGCCACTGGTCTCTCAGCATAATTCAGGCTCACATCCACTTGAATATCCTCTAATGGAACCACCACCGACTCATCGGCTATATACTTCCACAATTGCGTCACATGGAAAGTGTCGTAAATCTGCCCCAACTCTGCTGGTAATTCCAAACTACCCTGCCTACCCTCGCGACCACCCGTAATGGACTAATATATCGGGGCCCCAACTTGCCCCTCTTCCTGAATCGAATCACTCCTTTCCAAGGAGAGACCTTCAGGAGCACAAAGTCGCTGACCTGAAACTCAAGCTCGGACCGGCGTCTGTCCGCATAACTCTTCTGATGACTCTGAGCGGTCAACAACCACTATCTGACCTATTGGATTTGCTCTCTCGTCTGAAGTACGATCTCAATACTGCCTATAACACACTGTCCGACTTCTCCCCAGCAAATCGGGGTCCGACACCTCCTCCCATACAACAGCTCAAAGGGTGGCATATCAATGCTCCAATGATGGCTGTTGTTGTAAGAAAACTCTGCCAATGGCAAGTACGCATCCCAACTCCCCCGATATCCATCACACATGCACGGAGCATGTCCTTGAGTGTCTGAATCGTCCGCTCACTATGTCCGTCTGTCTGGGGGTGATATGCGGTACTAATATGCAACCTAGTACCCAGCTCCTCATGAAACTTCTTACAGAATCTAGAAGTGATACGTACATCCCGATCAGAGATAATCGAGATCGGAACCCCATGACGAGATACCACTTCCCTCACGTACATCTCTGCTTACTTCTCTGCGGAGGATCTCTCACTAATAGCAAGGAAGTGAGCGCTCTTCGTCGACTTGTCCACAATCACCCAAATTGCATCGACTCCCCTCGCAGTCCTTGGCAACTTGGTGATAAAATCCATGGTAATATGTTCCTACTTCCATTCGGGAACCTCCAACAGCTGCAACCTACCATGCGGTCTCTGGTGCTCGGCCTTAACCCTACGACAGGTTAAGCACCTCTCAACAAACCACACAACATCCCACTTCATACAGGGCTACCATTACTCCCTCCTCAGATCCAAATACATCTTAGTGGCCCCAGGATGGATCGAGAATTTCGACCGATGAGCTTCTTCCATCAAAATGGTACGCGTCCCTCCCACAAACGGCACCCAAATCCGCCCCTAAAATGTCATAAGCCCCCGACCATCCGTAACGAACTCCGATACCAACCCTACCACTCGCTCCTTCTTCTGGTTCTCCGAGCTCACGGCCTCAGCCTGTGCTCCACGAATGGTGTCCAACACCGGAGTCATCACGGTCAAACGCAAACATACACCTCGCAACAGGGCGCTCTCCGCCCTGCGACTCAGGGCGTCGGCTACCACATTAGCCTTGCCCGGATGGTATAGGATCTCACAATCATAGTCCTTAACCACATCCAACCACCTCCTCTGCCTCATATTTTGGGTGGGCTGATCCATCAAATATTTTAGGCTCTTATGGTCCGTGTATATTGTACACCGAACCCCATACAGATAGTGACGCCAAATCCTGAGGGCGAACACCACTGTCGCCAACTCTAGGTCATGGGTGGGATACCTCGTCTCATGTGGCTTCAGCTGCCTCGATGTGTATGCTATCACATGCCCTCTCTGCATCAGCACCGCTCCCATCCCCAAGATCGATGCATCACAGTATACCACAAAGTCCTCCATTCCCTCTGGGAGGGCTAACATCGGATCCTCGCATAACCTTTGGCGAAGCGTCTCAAAGGAGGCTTGCTACTCTGGGCCCCATGAAAAAGCGACACCCTTCCGGGTCAATCTGGTGAGTGGCACTGCGATCTTAGAGAAATCCTTGATAAATCTCCGATAATAACCGGCCAATCCTAGAAAACTCCTGATCTCGGAGGGTGACCTCGTCACCTCCCATCTCATCACTGCCTCATCTTTGGCTGAGTCGACCAATATCCCTTTCTGGTTAACGAGATGTCCAAGGAACTGGACCTCTCGCAACCAGAAATCACACTTGGAGAATTTGGCATAAAGCCTCTCCGATCTCAGAACTCTGAGGATCTCCCTCAAATGCTACTCATGCTGCTCTCTAGATCTCGATATACCAAGATGTCATCGATGAATACAATCACTGACCGATCCAGCATCGGCCTGGACACTCGGTTCATGAGATCCATGAACACTGCCGGGGCATTGGTGAGCCCGAAAGGCATCACCACAAACTCGTAATGCCCATAACGCGTCCTGAAGGTTGTCTTCTGGATGTCCTCATCTCGCACCCTCACCTAATGGTATCCATACCTCAAATCGATCTTGGAGAACCAAGATGCTCCCTATAACTGATCGAACAAATCGTCGATCGTCGGCAACGGGTAACGGTTCTTGACTGTCAGCTTGTTCAACTCCCGGTAATCAATGCACATCCGGTGTGAGCCATCCTTGTTCTTGACAAAAAGGATAGGCGCTCCCCACGGCGAGCTGCTCGGCGTAATAAACCCCTTTCCCAAAAGCTCCTGAACATGCAAGGACAACTCTTGCATCTCTGAAGGTGCAAGGCGATAAGGCACCTTGGCAATAAGCACGGCTCCCGGAACCAAATCGATACTGAACTTCACTGGCCTCACGGGAGGCACACCCGACAACTCCTCTGGAAAGACATTTGGGAGCTCGCGCACTATCGGAACCTCCTCCACTGACCTCGGCCTCTCGGAATCAACTCGCGTATCCATCACGTACGCCACAAAAACCTTACAGCCCTACTATAGACACTGCCTCACCCTAGCGGCCGAACAAAACGCTGATCCAGAACGGGTACCCTCACCGTACACTGTAAGAACTCCCCCACTAGGGTCTCGTATGGTCACCAACTGTCGCTCGGAGTCGATAACCGCACCGAATCTGCTCAACCATTCCATGCCCACAATGATACAGACATCACCCATCACAATAGGAACCAAGTCAATCGGGAACTCACCATCGAAAATCTCGAATACGCACCCGCGGATCACCTCTGTGGCATATATCACCATCTCGTCAGCTATGGAAACTCTCAGAGGCCGACTCAGCACCTCGCGACTAACACTAATATGCTAACTAAAAGCCAAAGATACAAAAGACTGACTCGCACCCGAGTCAAATAACACCAAGGCAGGTACAAAATTCACAAGAAAAGTACCTACGCACAACATAATATAAGAATAATATCTCAATCATCAAAATAAATACACGAAAGAATACATACCAGCCACGACATCGAGCGCTGCGCAAACCTCCTCTGTGGTCAACTGAAAGGCTCTCCCTCGTGCCATCGGCGCCTCGGCCTTCACTGGCCGACTCTCGGTAGCTATGATGGTGGCAGGGGCAGATCCCTGAGATGCTCCCTGAGCTGATCCCCGCAATTGCGAACACTCCGCCTTCCGGTGTCCGGTCTGGTTGCAGTGAAAACCTACTACAAAAACCCCTTGGGGCAGTCCTTGGCCATATGCCCCTCCTTACCACATTTGTAGCAAGATCCAGCTCTACATACTCCATCATGACCCTTTCCGCACTTTCCAGAAGTGCGGCCCTTCTGGCTCCCAGATTTGGGATCAGCGGGTTTGACCCGCTTGGCTGCCGTCTGGGACTGTGCCGGTTGCCGATCCCTCCCCTGAGACTCCGCCTCCTCCCTGGCCTGAGTCTGTGGCTCAATATCCCTCTTCCGGGCATTTAACTGAAGCTCGGAAAATGTCCGATACGAGGAGTTCGCCACGAACTCCCAAATGTCTTGCCTCAAGATACTCAAATATTGGCTCATCTGTGCCTGCTCATTGGACACGTGCTCAGGGCAGAACATCGCCCTCTCGTGGAACATCCTGGTAATCACCGTAACGGACTCAGTACCCTACTTGAGGGTCAGAAACTCATGGGCCAAATGCTCCCTCTCCACCTGGGGGACGTACTCATCTCGGAACATGGCAATGAGCCTCTCCCAGGTCACTGCTGCAAGCTCAGCAGGCAAAAAGTGAGCTGTCACAAACTTCCACCAGTCCTTCGCTCCCAAGCAAGCTGGTTCAGCGCGAACCGAACTCTCAAATGCTCAGGAGATGAGCAAGTGAGGAAACACCCCTCTATGCATGAAATCCACCACATAGTCGCCATCAGGTCCTGGGTCCCGTCAAACTCTGGAGGTTTCGTGTTGCTGAACTCTTGGAATAGCAACGCATCACCACCCTGCGGCCTCGCAGCAACAACAGCCACAGTGGCCGCTGCAACAGCAGCCTGAGAAAGTGCAGCGTAACGCTCGTCAAAAGTCTCAATCAGCGTGGTCTTAATAGACCCGAACATCTCTGGTATCTCTGCCCTGATGGCCGCAACTACCTCCTCGTGGATGATCCGACGGATCTCCTCATCATTAGCACCACTGCTCTCTGGCATAAGACATGTCCTCACCATGATCTACCTCTGAAATACAACATACGATAAATTAGAATCCATTCGAGCATACTCACACTCGACAACTCTTCCCTCCGTGATTCTTGGCATTCCGAAGGTTCTTACTTGAACTGTACACCGCCTCGGTGCTTTCGGTAGTACGGGCCCAATACTACTGTCCACATCGTTTCAGTATACACCCCCAAATCCTCCTCTTCGAATCCCAAATTCTAAGTACTCTATCACTCTCTAACAGATTTCTCATAAACTCCTGGTTGCTACCTGTTTACTCTCAAGCATCTCATAGCAGCTCACCTCTCCCTAGGCTAAGGCATCAAAAATCAGGGCACTCTAGTCGTAATAGGAATACCTAGCCTACTCTAGCAAGAGAATACATCATATCAATCTCATAAACATATAATATAAGGGTATTTTGGGAAATCACCATTCGGGCGCTGACTGATCGTACACACGTTTCTACTCTAAGTTCCTCTAAAAATCTTTTACTTCTTTTAGAAAATTTTGGTTCTCTTTTGAAAATATTTTCCAAATCCTCAGTTTGAGTTCAAATACTCCCGAAGGTGTACCCAAATCCCTCAAACCAAGGCACTGATACCAAGTTGTAACACCGTAAATTTCAAAACAATTTTTCGCATTTTATAAAAAAAACATAATTCATTTAATATTCGTAAAAACACCCATGTTTGAAATACAATTCATGACATACAAAAATCCCAAGATCTCATAACATAAAATCCCGTGTGTGTGTACTGATCAAGTTGGCGCCTTCCCACGGTCGTCACTAGTACCTAAAACAAATAACACCAAACACTGTAAGCACAAAGCTTAGTGAGTTCCCCAAAATACCACATATAACACATATTATCCACTCGAGGCTATAACTATGTGGGCCCGTGCACCCAAACTCTGTGAACCCTCAGGTTCTAACTCTGTAGACATGCACGACATAAATCACATAGAATAATGCAGCGCAACACATAACATATATAGCATACAAACACTGTATCACATAACTCTAGTTACCTACTCAAGGTAAAGTATAGTGAGAAGACTCACCTCGTGTATCTCGATAACTCGCAAATCCCTGGAATCGCTCGTGCTCGATCCCCCGAACTATAATCTTCCTATAATCCAATATATCTCTAATTAACACTTTCACAACTAAGGTTGACTATCCCTATCAAGTCAACACTGGTCAACTCTGGTCAACGGTCAACTTTGACCTGACTCGACGAGTGCACCAAAGCAACTCGGCGAGTCTAACGCGTTCACTAACTCCCTCGGATCTTTTCTTGGCACGTCGAGCACTCCCCTAACTCGCCGAGTTCCACCTGGCATGAATCGTAGGGCAACCACGACTCAACTCGCCGAGTCTCAAGAACAACTCGGCGAGTTCCGGCTTGACTCAACCCCATATTGACTCTCCCTGACTCACTGGGTTACCCCTCAACCCGGCGAGTCCACTCGCTGAACAATTTACATGAAACCCCAACCCTACTCGCCGAGTCCCAAGAACAACTCGGCGAGTTCGTGCCATGCACACACTTTTATTGACCTTCTGAGGTCAGATCTGCTTCCCAAACCATAGATCTGGCCTTCCCAAGCATGAATGTCACGTAAAGTTCCAAACTTGATGCTTGTATAACCCCCAAAAGGCATCAAAAGGATATTTTGTCCCAAAAATAACCACCTAGGTCCAATGACTCCATAACAACCCAAAAAGCTCCAATGGTTAAGGTCTATGGACCTCTTTGAGTCCAGATCCAAGGCACAAACTCGAAGAGGGACCATTTGCTTCACATAATCACTCTCCAAAGGGGTTATAAAACCCTAACTCTATAACTGAAGGAGATTCGAACTATTACCTCAAAATGAAGCCTCTGGACTCTGGATCTGCTGGAATCTCGCCTCCTCCTTGCTCTTGCCACCTTCCTCTTGCTAAACAAAGAATACAAAGGCCCAAAAGTGACTTCCTCTCTCCAAAAACGAATTAGCTCTCTTAGGGTTCTCTCAAGGGACTGGTAGCGGCAATGGGAGGCTATAAGTGCCCTTAAATAGGCTCCAAACCCGGAGAATTACGGTTTCATTAAATGTAACGCCTGTGTTTCCAGGCTTGCCATTTTTAGCAATGTAATGGTCTAGGTTAACCTTTGTAACCCGTTTTGAAATAATAAGATTGTATTATTTGAATATTATGTGTTTTGTGCTTAATTGCTTAATTATGTGATTTAATTAATTAAGAATAAAAATAAGCATCAAAATTTAAGTGTAAAATAAACTTGATATCTTTAGATAATGTTGTAGTAGTTGAAACAAGGTTTCCGAAGATATAAAGAATGCCGAAATCCGAGTTATAACGAGGAAGTTATGACCTGTCGAAGTTTCGCGACAAAACCGGCACCGCTGGTTAACGTAAAAAGTGAAATTTATAAACGAGCATCGAAGATCTCGTTGTTAGTATCAAAGTGATAAAAAGTTAGGCGAGAACGGACGTCAAACAAAGAAGTTATGAATTTATAATGAAAGTTTCTGTCCCGGCCTATTAAAAATAAATAATAAAAATAAATTCAAAATTTGCCGACGGACTCTAAACGAAAGTTGTAGAGCGTAGTCTCACCTTTCCGTGGATATAAATAACGTCGAAAACGAAGCTCGTATGCAAAAGTTACGCAAGTTTGAAGTTTGCTTAATAGCGTACGCCCCGCGTAATTTGGGGTACGCCCAGCGTACTCGTGAACCGCCTCAGCTACGCATGCAATGACGTCACTCGAACACATACGCATGCAATGACGTTGCATACACCCCGCGTACATGAATTACGCCCCGCGTAAATCGCAGATCCAGCCCCTATAAAAGGAAATCGAGTGCAGCCGATTCAGTTGCTCATTTCTTCCCGTTTTCTCGCATTTTTGCATCGTTTTTTGTGCCAGAAATATCCCGAAGCCCCGGTAATATTCCCGGGTCCCGAAGTGAGTCCCGAGATGCCGAAGATCCCGAGAAGTGCGGTTTCCGAGCCGAAGCTCTGCCCGCGAGAAGTTCGATTTTCGTAGAGATCTTCCAGATCTGCTGAGGATTACGACTTCTGCAAGCCGTAGTGCTGTCCGATCATCTTTTGATCATGTGAGTGTATACTACCTTTCATAAACGCAATAATAATACAAGTATGGTTCGAGGGTATTAAGTTTATTGTCGTTTATACGTGTGAATGCGTTGTTACTTTCTCGTAACGTATAACTATGAAGTATTTTATACGAGATACGTGTTATGTGTATATTTTGTTGTTATGTGTGTGAATGTATATTCACTTTCTTCTATCTTACAAATCTGATTATTTCTATACGAAATACGTGTTATGTGTGTGTGCCTCATCTGTTATATGGAAAATGTATTGATCAAGCATGCTATACAGGTTTTGAAAATATGTATAAAAATGTATGTTTTTATCTACTAATATGTTGGGTAGAACATGGGTAGATAGTTGGTGTGTAATAAACAGATGAGAGGCCTCGTTGTTGTTTTGATCCAGTCATCTAGCGGAATTTAGATGACGACCACGGACTTTTCTAGATAGTCCAGTGGAACGCTATCAGGTTCATAACCTGTAGGTGTTAATGAACTTGGGTGTTCATTCGCTGTATTCCATCCCCCTCATGGTTGCCTTATTTGACTTATATTCTTAAGGAAACCCCGCAGCATGTGTTGTCACCCCGATAAAAATATTCTTAGATTAGGTCCCTTGTGTTAGTTATTTTAGGGACGTAAAGTGAGAATAACGGGAATGGGTAACTGGGTTATTGTTGGTTGATAATAATTAATTTAATTATTTATTGTGGGTTGAAAACCCTATATGCTCACCAGGCTCCTAAGCCTGACCCACTCAGTTTTATTTGTATTACAGGAAGTGGCGCAAGGGCGTAAGATGGATGAACCATCAAGTTGATTTGTTTACAAGTCTGCATATGTTTATATTTGTTATATGACTTGTAATGTATTCGTTTATGCTTATTGGTCTGTATCGGAACATGACACCCCGAGTTTTGATTATAATGAAAATACATTTCTTTTATGAAATGCTTCGGTACACATTGTTTTATCATGTTTTGTTTTTGGGAACAAATTCCGCAACTCTTTCAAATCAAAAGGATTTACTCTGAAAATATTTAAAAGCATAAATGAAAATCGGTCTTTTCTGGCCGAGATTTTGGGGATGTCACAGTTGGTTTCAGTGCATTAGTTTAAGCGAACTAGGAATTTTTAGGATTTCTAGACTTTAACTTAGAATGCTAAGTGGAATTTTGAGATGTGTGTCTGTTATGTTTTAGACACGAGCACTAGTTTATTTTAGGAATGTTGCCTAAAATGCTTTATGTGCTAAATGTTGTATGTTGCCATATATGATATTATTTGTTCGGATCTATGGTTTGTTGCCGACCGGATCTAGAAACTTTATGTGTGTAGGATTCTAAGCGTACGTCTACGATATTAGAACTAGCATGTAAACATTTCGGAGTGATAAGGATGATTTGAATATCTATCGTGAATAAGGATCTAATTTCACCTTATTCGGCGTGTAGATCAAAATGGTGAGAACAAGAAGTGGAGTTGGAAATGCTGATGAAAACAGGAATCAACCACCAGTGATTGAACAAAGACTTGTTGTAGCAGCAGCACCTGAGCCAATAACCATGGCTGGTGTACAATTGATGATTCAGACGATGTTGGATCGTCAGATGGATGAAACTAGACGGTTGCTTCAACAAAATCGTGAAGAACTGTCGATTCGTGTGGAAGAGCCTGAACTGAATGAAGGGCACTCAGAAGGTGGAAACTTTAGTGGGTCTGTTGGTCAAGCCAACCCACCGATAGTTAGACAAGACAACCGTGATGGAAGGAATGATGGAATGGGATGCAAGTACAAGGACTTTCTAACTTGCAAACCATCGACCTTCAATGGAAAGGAGGATCCGATTGGGGTTATGGATTGGATCTCCGAAATGGAGCTAGCCTTCATGACGTGTGGCTGCAGGGGTAAGTTGCAAACTATCTATGCCGTGCGACAATTCCGAGGTGGAGCCGTTCGTTGGTGGAACACTTTAGGAAAGACCGTAAGCCCTAATGAGCCACTGCAATTGTCATGGGCAGAGTTCTTGGTGCAGTTTAAGCGCAAGTTCTACTCGGCTCAAAATCTGTTGGAGTTGGAGAACAAGTTCCTGACATTGACTAAGGGCAGTATGTCAGTTGATGAATACACCAATAACTTCACCGATAAGATGGAGTTTGCCTTGCGTATCGTTCCAGACGAGCTGACTAAGGTGGACCGGTATGCGAAGGGACTTCCATGGGAGTATGAGGTGCCAGTACGTCAGGCACATACTTTGGAGGCAGCTATCTGGGCTGCCAAGTCTGTTGAGAACATGATAAAGGGGAGAACCACCAACAAGGTTGAGGTTGGTGAGAAGAGGAAATTTGAGGGAACATCTGGTTCCGGTAAGAAAAGTAAATTTTCAAAATCTGATTCGAAAAGGTTTGGTGGGGGAAAAGGAGGAGAAGCGAAGTGGTGTGAAAAGTGTAAGAAAAAGCACTTTGGGAAATGTAGCGAGCATGTAACTTGCTACAAATGTGGAAAGGTTGGACATTTTGCCAATGAATGTCCGAACAACAAAAGGATGTGTTTTGGTTGTAATGAAGAGGGGCACATTTTGAAAGACTGTCCGAAGAAGAAGGAGGCAGCTAAGCCCAACATTCCACCAAAGCCGAAGGCGAGAGCATTCCAGATGACACTGGAAGCTGCTAAGGATGAAGCTGATGTCGCTTCAGGTACCTTTCTCGTTAACAATTTGCCTGCCCAAATTTTATTTGATTCTGGAGCCAACTACTCCTTTATATCGCATGAATTTGGTAGAAAACTAGCTTTGTCTGTTGATAGACTAGATAATGCTTTATTAGTCGAAGTTGCTAGTGGCAAGTTTGTACCTGTTAGCCATCATATGAAAAACATCTTAATCGACCTTAATGGGAATAAGTTCTGCGAGGAATTATTGCCTATCGAACTTAACGGTTTCGACATCGTGTTGGGAATGGATTGGCTCAGCGCCAATGATGAGAAATTTTATGCAAGAAGAAGATAGTTAAAGTAAACCCGCCTGGAAAAGAATCGTTTATGGTGTATGGGGACAAACGCTGAGTGAATTCTGGAATCATTTTCCTAATGAAAGCCAGAAAGTTTTTGACCAAGGGATGTACATCATATTTAGCATTCGTAATTGCTGCTAAGAAGGAGAAGAAGGTGATGCAGAGTATTCCTGTGGTGTGTGATTATCCGGAAGTATTTCCCGAAGATCTTCCTGGATTACCACCTGATAGACAAGTAGAGTTCAGAATAGACTTGCTACCAGGAACCACGCCAATAGCAAAAGCACCTTATCGATTAGCACCAACGGAGATGAAGGAGCTGATGATGCAACTTCAAGAGTTGTTGGACAAAGGTTTAATTAGACCTAGTTCATCGCCCTGGGGAGCTCCGGTGTTATTCGTGAAGAAGAAAGATGGAAGTATGAGAATGTGCATTGATTACAGAGAGCTGAACAAGGCAACAATAAAGAATAGATATCCGTTGCCAAGGATTGATGACCTATTTGATCAATTGCAAGGTTCGAGCTATTTCTCGAAGATCGATCTAAGGTCAGGATATCATCAGCTGAAAGTAAGAGAGCGGGATATAGAGAAGACTGCATTCAGAACTAGATATGGACACTACGAGTTCTTGGTTATGTCGTTTGGACTAACCAATGCTCCGACAGCATTCATGGATTTAATGAATAGGGTTTGTAATCCGTTCCTTGATAAATCCGTGATAGTGTTCATCGACGAAATTCTGATTTACTCAAAAGGCCAGGAGGAGCATGGCAGACACTTGCGAGAAGTGTTAGAAGTTTTGAAGAAAGAGAAGCTTTATGCAAAGTTCTCCAAATGTGATTTTTGGATTCGTGAAGTCCAATTCTTGGGTCACATGGTCAACCAAGAAGGGATAATAGTTGATCCAACGAAGATTGAAGTTGTGATGAAGTGGGAACAACCGAAAAGTCCCACGGAGATTCGAAGCTTTTAGGATTAGCCGGATATTACCGAAGGTTTATCCGAGGCTTTTCTTCGATTGCTACTCCATTGACAGCTTTGACCCACAAAGGAGCTGCTTATGCTTGGAGTGAGAAGCATAAAGAAGCATTCGAGAAGCTAAAGAAGAAACTATGCGAGGCACCGATACTTTCTCTACCCGATGGAGTTGAAGACTTTGCTGTTTATAGCGATGCGTCTGGGGTTGGATTGGGTTGTGTTTTGACCCAAAGAGAAAAGGTGATAGCATATGCGTCTCGACAGCTGAAGGAGCATGAAAAGAATTACCCGACTCATGATTTGGAGTTGGCAGCGGTAGTTTTCGCTCTGAAAATATGGAGGCATTACCTCTATGGCACAAAGTGCAAACTTTTCACTGATTATAAGAGTCTCCAATATCTCTTTAATCAGAAGGAATTGAATATGAGGCAACGACGCTGGCTGGAATTACTCAAAGACTACGACTGCGAGATACTTTACCACCCCAGTAAGGCTAATGTTGTTGCTGATGCTCTCAGTCGGAAGGTCAATCTTGAAAGGAAAAGGCCAAGAGCATTGAGAATTGAAGTTGTCTCGACCATTGTGGAAAGTATAAAGAAAGCTCAAGAGGAAGCTTCTGAAAAGAATGACCGAAAGGAGGAATGTTTGGGCAAAACGTTGGTGTTCGGTGTAAACGGTCATGGATTGAAGGTATTCCAAGATCGTATTTGGGTACCTAAGTCAGGAGGAATTAGAGATCTTCTGATGGAAGAAGCTCACAAGACCATGTATTCGATTCATCCCGGTAGCACTAAAATGTATAGGGACCTGAAACCCTTCTACTGGTGGCCGACGGTGAAGCTTGATGTTGCAAAGTATGTGGCCGAGTGTGTGACTTGTGCGAGAGTCAAGACACAACATCAGAAACCGTATGGGAGTTTAGAACCTTTACCTGTGCCTATGGGTAAGTGGGAAGACATTGCTATGGATTTTGTCACTAAACTACCCAGAACAAAGAATGGTCACGACATGATTTGGGTGGTCGTTGATCGATTCACTAAGAGTACGCATTTCATAGCAGCCAGGGAGAAATGGTCTATGGAAAAGCTTGCGAATTCTTATGTGAAGGAAATTGTGAGACTTCACGGTGTTCCGCTAACAATTGTGTCGGATCGTGATACTCGTTTCACCTCAAGGTTTTGGAAAAGTCTACAAGAGGAAATGGGTACCAAGTTATGTTTAAGTACAGCTTAACATCCGCAGACTGATGGTCAGAGTGAAAGAACAATACAAACACTTGAAGATATGCTGAGAGCATGTACCTTGGAATTTCTAGGTAATTGGGATGAACATTTACCGTTGGTAGAATTTTCCTATAACAATAATTTTCACTCGAGCATTAAGATGGCACCTTACCAAGCTTTGTATGGACAAAAGTGTCGTACGCCGTCTTGTTGGCTTGAGGCTGGGGAAAAGCAGTTTATGGGACCGGAGATGGTTCATCAAACTGCTGAAAAGTTGAAAATAATTAGGGAAAAAATGTTAGCGGCTCAGGATCGTCAAAAGAGCTATGCTGACAAGAAGCGAAGACTGATGACTTTTGAAGTTGGGGATTCGGTTTTGCTTAAAGTCTCACCATGGAAGGGACTTATAAGATTTGGTAAAAGGAGAAAGTTGAGTCCAAGGTTTATTGGACCGTTTAAAGTTCTTCAGAGGATTGGGAACCAAGCTTACAAGCTCGAATTACCCGAAGAACTGAATGGAATTCACAACACTTTTCATGTGTGTTATTTGAGAAAGTTCACGGGAGAAGTTCCCGATATAATTCCAATTTCTGAATTGAGAATCGATGAGAACAAAAGGTTGATTGAAGAACCAGAGGCAATTGTTGACCGAAAGACTAAGAAGTTGCGACGCAATATGGTCGAGTTAGTGCTTGTCCGATGGAAACACACGAATGGGCCAAATCTCACCTGGGAGACGGAGAGTGACATGAGTAGTCGCTATCCGCATTTGTTTGTTGATGTGTGATTCCGGGGACGAAATCATTCTAAGGTGGAGAGAATTGTAACGCATGTGTTTCCAGGCTTGCCATTTTTAGCAATGTAATGGTCTAGGTTAACCTTTGTAACCCGTTTTGAAATAATAAGATTGTATTATTTGAGTATTATGTGTTTTGTGCTTAATTGCTTAATTATGTGATTTAATTAATTAAGAATAAAAATAAGCATCAAAATTTAAGTGTAAAATAAACTTGATATCTTTAGATAATGTTGTAGTAGTTGAAACAAGGTTTCCGAAGATATAAAGAATGCCGAAATCCGAGTTATAACGAGGAAGTTATGACCTGTCGAAGTTTCGCGACAGAACCGGCACCGCTGATTAACGTAAAAAGTGAAATTTACGTTAGAGCGATATTTAGCTTTAGTGATCTAAACGAGAATTGAAGATCTCGTTGTTAGTATCAAAGCGATAAAAAGTTAGGCGAGAACGGACGTCAAACGAAGAAGTTATGAATTTATAACGAAAGTTTCTGTCCCGGCCTATGAAGAGCGTAGCCTCACCTTTCCGTGGATATAAAGAACGTTGAAAACGGAGCTCGTATGCAAAAGTTACGCAAGTTTGAAGTTTGCTTAATAGCGTACGCCCCGCGTAATTTGGGGTACGCCCAGCGTACTCGTGAACCGCCTCAGCTACGCATGCAATGACGTCACTCGAACACATACGCATGCAATGATGTTGCGTACGCCCCGCATACATGAATTACGCTCCGCGTAAATCGCAGATCCAGCCCCTATAAAAGGAAGTCGAGTGCAGCCGATTCAGTTGCTCATTTCTTCCTGTTTTCTCGCGTTTTTGCATCGTTTTTCATGCCAGAAATACCCGAACCCCGGTAATATTCCCGAGTCCTGAAGCGAGTCCCGAGATCCCGAAGATCTCGAGAAGTGCGGTTTCCGAGCCGAAGCTCTGCCCGCGAGAAGTTCGATTTTCGTAGAGATCTTCCAGATCTGCTGAGGATTACGACTTCTGGAAGCCGTAGTGCTGTCCGATCATCTTTTGATCATGTGAGTGTATACTACCTTTCATAAACGCAATAATAATACAAGTATGGTTCGAGGGTATTAAGTTTATTTTCGTTTATACGTGTGAATGCGTTGTTACTTTCTCATAATGTATAACTATGAAGTATTTTATACGAGATACGTGTTATGTGTATATTTTGTTTTTATGTGTGTGAATGTATATTCACTTTCTTCTATCTAACAGATCTGATTATTTCTATACGAAATACGTGTTATGTGTGTGTGCCTCATCTGTTATATGGAAAATGTATTGATCAAGCATGCTATACAGGTTTTGAAAATATGTATAAAAATGTATGTTTTATCTACTAATATGTTGGGTAGAACATGGGTAGATAGTTCGTGTGTAATAAACAGATGAGAGGCCTCGTTGTTGTTTTGATCCAGTCATCTAGCGGAATTTAGATGACGACCACGGACTTTTCTAGATAGTCCAGTGGAACGCTAGCAGGCTCATAACCTGTAGGTGTTAATGAACTTGGGTGTTCATTTGCTGTATTCCATCCCCCTCATGGTTGCCTTATTTGACTTATATTGCTGAGGAAACCCCGCAGCATGTGTTGTCACCCCGATGAAAATATTCTTAGATTAGGTCCCTTGTGTTAGTTAGTTTAGGGACGTAAAGTGAGAATAACGGGAATAGGTAACTGGGTTATTGTTGGTTGATAATAATTAATTTAATTATTTATTGTGGGTTGAAAACCCTATATGCTCACCAGGCTCCCAAGCCTAACCCACTCAGTTTTATTTGTATTACAGGAAGTGGCGCAAGGGCGTAAGATGGATGAACCATCAAGTTGTTTTGTTTACAAGTCTGCATATGTTTATATTTGTTATATGACTTGTAATGTATTCGTTTATGCTTATTGGTCTGTATCGGAACATGACACCCCGAGTTTTGATTATAAGGAAAATACATTTCTTTTATGAAATGCTTCGGTAAACATTGTTTTATCATGTTTTGTTTTTTGGAACAAATTCCGCAACTCTTTCAAATCAAAAGGATTTAGTCTGAAAATATTTAAAAGCATAAATGAAAATCTGTCTTTTCTGGCCGAGATTTTGGGGATGTCACATTAAACAGCGTGGACTCGCCGAGTCCACTCCTTGGACTCTCCGAGTCCAGACACGAATCCTCGTCCCAAACGCGATCCTACTCGGCGAGTTTGAGCTCCAACTCACCGAGTCTCCTCACAAAATACTAAAAATATAAGAATGAATAATACCTGGGAATCCGGGCTGTTACAGTTACACTCCTAGAACCATCCACATCTTCAAGATATTTTCAAGGAAGTAAGCTAGGCCGAAAAACAACATCATTTCCTCTTATATCTTCATCAAAACCGACTCCGACACCTCAAGGTGAGTTATACCCCCTTGTTTTCTATTTTACTTCCTTTTGTGGGGAGAATACAAGTCTTATGTGTAGATATATTTATATATGCATGATTATGTGTGTTTTCTTGAAACATTTGGTGATTATGTGTTGATTTCTTCACTAATCTAAAAATATGTTAAGAAACTTGATGTGTATCACTAGGATCTTCATATGAAACATGAGAAAAGTATGTTTTATCTCATATAATACATGTAAACTTGTAGATCTGGGATTTGTATACTTGATATAGCAAAAATGAGTGTTGGGTTCAAAGATCTATAAACTAAACTCACAAAACAGCCCTTGACAGAAAAGTTTTGGTTCAATCTCGGACTGTTTTGACCCTCTTAATGGAATTATTTTTCAAAACCGTTTTACATGGATAAATTTCAAATTTATACCTTTAAAATGATTACCCTCACGTTTTCATACGATTTTTCTACAATTTTTGGTGAATTTTACAAAACTGCCTATCAAATTTGAAATACTTTCGGACCAACCTCTGAAGGTGAGCAATTTCACACCAGTTTGAGGCCATTAAAATTTTTGAGAAAAATTTTGAACAAAGTAGACAAGTTTTAAAACTTACAGAGTTTACGGATCCAAATTTCGATTTACGATGAATTTTCTACGAATTTTTCAACAACTAGGTCAGAAAAGCGCAAAACCAGAAAAATGTGTATTTCCACAAAAATCAAGCCAAAAATGATATTTTGACAAAAATAGGTTTAAAAAGTTATTTTTATCACAATGTAGTCATCAACACGAGTTTTTAAAAAAATTGGATATTAAAGTGTTATTCTTACAAAAATTGGGCCTTAATTGTAAATTTTTGGCTTATTGGGCTAAGAACGTTATTTTTACAGAAAGTGAGCTTTTATATCAACTTTGTAAATAATCAAGCTACAATAAAAAAAACAATAGCAAACGGGTTAAAAACGATATTCATATCCTTATCGGGCCTGGAAATAATATACATGTTTGGTGGGCTTAGTGTCCTTTTTCATGTATATTGGGATTCAGATAGACATTCATATTCCTTTGAGCCTCGAAATAATAGACACGTATAGTGGGCCTTAGTGGTCCACTTACATGTTTATTGGGCTTAGGAATGGGTTTTATATGTGTTCTTCTTTTTATGCTATTTTAGTGAATAGTTGAGGAAAACCAATGATAAACCAACAAATGGATTTAATTTGATCATTTTCATAGTTATTGGGCCTTAGTGGCCCATTTTTATGTGTGAGAGGTCCTGTATATGTTTATTGGGCCTCGTTGACCCATTAACATGTGCGACAGACCTTGGATACTATTTGTGTGCCATTTGGGCATGTAAATACTTTACATGTGAAATGGGTCTTAGTTGTCCTTTCATATATATATTTCGGGCCCATGTTATATAATCTCATTCCAATTGGGTCTTGAATGATTTACATGTTTAGTGATGCTTTAGTGGTTCACTTACATGGATCATTGGGCCTGGAAGGAGTTTATACCTTTTCCTTCGCGTAAATTCGATTTAGGATCTAGTGAGTTTTGTCGGTTGGCACCTATTAAGTATACGATCGTAGCCTGTAGTTATAACCAGAGTCTCTTGGAGGGAGAGCGGGGATTTGTGTATAGATCTATACGGGGATGACACCCCACACCTGAGTTGTTCGCTACAGTTAGACTAACTCAATCTAGGGTGACAAAAACCTTATAGTCAAAGTGAAAACCGGTGTCCAACGACACCAAGACAGGTGAAATTGTCAGTATTTAGTATGGTTATGACGGCTCTCTTAGAGGAATTAACGTTATAAATTTTACGGAAAACCATTTTTTTACAGGCAACATCGGGTTGTCTGGGAACATTCTCTTTACATGCTCTTACATTCTCTCTACATCCTCTTTATCTTTTTAGTCAAATATACAATAACATACATGCATTAATACAAGATCTAACACAAACACACCAAACAGTTTTCAGAAAATATCGGATTTTCTGGTGGTTTTCAAAGTTATACAAATCATTTTCACAAACATGCTTATGAACTCACGAACATTTTTATGTTGACCGTCTTCAAAATAACTTGTATTCTCAGGAAACCGTTGAAGCAGGATGAACGAAACAAACTAATGGATACTGTATCAAATTTTGTTTCATCATACTTTAACTATTTTGGCATGTAATATTCAAATACAATACTCGATGTAAACAATGAATGTTGTTATATTACATGTGTGATGATCATGATGTTATGTTTCAATTATATTCACTGTAATGATATTTCAAGATGAAGTCACACACAAGCCCCCAGACGTTTCCTCCGTCTGGTTTAGGGGTGTGACAGATTGGTTTCAGAGCATTGTTTATAGTGAACTAGCATATTTAGTCATACATGATATGCAACTATAAATACAATAGGACTAAACAACTATGAACATAATAATTTAAAATGCATACCTTTGTGTGCATTTTAAATTAATAACACAACAAGAACAATGAAAGTCTTCGGAGGATTTGAACATCGCTATTAAACAAGGGCAATTATGTAGTCGTATTTGTTGGATTAGTGTCTAAGTCCATAACTATTTTGGTATGTACTTGACCCGATGGTGCATGGTCCTTTTGGGTTGCCTTCACCAAAGCAACTTGATTGGAGAAATAAATAAAGAGAGAGAGGATATTATAATTTATTAATATGTTATAAGAATAATATATTAAAGGAGAAATCATATTTGTTTAATTAATATTGGTCAATAATTAATTAGGAATTAATTTTGTGATCAAGTGTAATTAATTAAACTAGAGGGGCTGATTTGTAATTATGTGATAGTTACAAAATAAGGTAAGGATTATCTTATTATTAGGTTGGACGAATTTAAGGTGATAAGGCCTTAGAATTCGACTATGATAAGGATTCAAGAATTATCTTATGGGTTGCTTTGTGGATAAGCAACTAGATAAGGATAATGACTGAAACCCTATCTCTACACCTATATAAACACCCCTTGGCTCATGAATTCGTGTATCCCTTCCCAAGAATTCCTAAGGATGAATTCTAACCTCTCTCCTCTCTCTTTATACCTTCTCCATTTGCTCTTGGTGTTTGTAAGCCATTAGAGGAGTGACACTTGTGACTCTAAGCATTCCAAAACCAATTCAAGGAGGAATTAGGATTGTTATTACTCTATAACAATCAAGGTATGTTCTTAAACCCATACATATGTTAATATCGATTTCATATACTAGAATTAGGGTTTATAGTCTTGGAATTAAAGCATGTACAATAGAGAAGCCTAGATCCAAGCATTAGGGTTTGTATGAGCACATAGGATGTCTTATGACCAAAACCCATCAGTGGTATCAGAGACTAGGATGGTTTCAATTGTATTGATGCATTGTATATCTGAAAAATTCGTTTTTTGGTGTATTAGAGGTTGGACTCGCCGAGTCCATAGCTGAAATCACCGAGTCCAGGGTGACTCGACGAGTCCAGGCTTGACTCGACGAGTCAACTCGTCAGATAATGCTTATCTCGGGATTTCTTGCTGTTTTTGCATATGGATAGTTACCTTATCATGTTAGATCAATATAAATCCGATTTTATGATATATATGACTATATCCTTGATCAAATTAAAGATAATTATCAATTAATAAGATAATTGTTTCCTTATAAGATAATTGATTAATTATTTTGAGTAAATTGATAAATTGTTTTGCAAGAAATTATTAAACAAATCAAATATGGATAATTATGTAATTAAATGTTAGTTTAGATTATTTTTTATTTGATCCTCGTTGTTATGAAAAGTTTCATATTTTGCCCTTTAGGTTTTATAGTTTATATTTGATCCCAAAAGGTTTGTTGTTTGAAAATTTTAAATAGTTAAAACCCTAATGTTTTGAAAAAGGTTTCAAAACTTGCCCTCAAGTTTTGGAATTTAAAAGTTGATTAAAAGTTAATTAGGAATGTTAAATTCTAAAGCCCTAGTAATGTTTTGAAAAGTTCAATTTACACCCTTATGGTTTTATTAATTAATTAAGGAGTATAATTAAAAGAGATTTAATAAATCCATAAAAGTTTAGGTTAACCATTTAATTGAATTAAAAGTCTAATTGTTAAAGTTAACCACATAGTATTTTAAAAGTGTAAAATGCACCCTATACTATATATATAACATTAAAAGTCTAACATTATATATATATATATATATATATATATATATATATATATATATATATATATATATATATATGTATGAGTAAAAGTCAGTCTTACCGTTAGTAGGCCTCATTCACGAAACTGGTCTATAAGGGGTGTTTAAGGAAATTGCCTATAAAATGGCGATTGAATGGGTATCCACTCTTACCCACCGCACTCTTGACTAGTGGAGGGTCGTTAGCCGAACGGGTAGGATAGGACGAAACCTTCCATTATAAGTATAATGAAATACAAAGTAACTAAATGTTTTATAATTCCCAATCTTAGTTACTTAGGAAAAAGTGAATTGATGCAATTCCATGAAATTACACTTTGTGCCCTTGCGAAGACGTTAGTGGAGCATGTGTGGTTTACCAGCACACTAATTGGTTCTAAGCAAAGGTAGCAAAGGGTGACTCAATGTTTGTCATAGTTCGGTGGAGCGTGTGTGGTTTACCGGCACATCAAATAGGTGACTGTAACATGTGAGGGCACCATGTAAGTTTGCATGGTTATTCACACCCGCTTTGTGATCCTCGGCATCTCAGCCACAGACAAGAGGGGCATATCGAGATTTAAACATGCCATTGAAAGTTCAATGAATCTCAAAGGATCTAGGAGTTTTCATAGATTTAAAACTTAAATTTCTTTTTCGTTT
The DNA here is from genome assembly GCF_052625555.1 of Lactuca saligna. Lineage (NCBI taxonomy): Eukaryota > Viridiplantae > Streptophyta > Magnoliopsida > Asterales > Asteraceae > Lactuca > Lactuca saligna. Next base: position 108,944,442 of record NC_136421.1, on the reverse strand, counting down.
TTCGTGGTGAAAATTAGTGAATCGTCGTTCACTTACCTTCAAATATTCTACAACTAGATTACGGCATCCCTTTTCTAGGTTGTAGCGTATTGTGTTGGGTTCTAGCCTTAGTATCTCATTTGGGTGATTTACTAAGGACTCAATCGATCAACTAACTTGAATTTGTTTTCTCCCGTTTTGTAGATGTCAAAGTTTGACAACTATGGTCTTCCCAAATCCCGTGGAACATGAATTCCACATAAAGATGATATTCCACGATTCGATCGAGGAACAAGAAATCATGCTTCACTTCCTCCTCCTCCTCCAATTATTCTCCCTAACCCACAAGATTGTAAAATTGAAAGGTTCAATATCACTCAAGCCCTTTTGGCAAGTAAACATAAAGAAGGTATGTCGGTGTGTGCACATGTCTTAGAGATGAAGTCACACATTGATAGGTTAAGAATGATGGGATCCGTTGTCGGTGAAGAGATGGCTGTTGATTGGGTTCTTCAGTCACTTCCTAACTCGTATAGTGAGTTCGTAAGAGAGTACTATATGATGAACCACGACGTAACCATTATTGATCTCACCTATATGCTTATTGCTGCTGAATCAGCAATGGTTTGGCGCAATAGAAAAGCAAAGTTGATTGCTGAATCTGCCTTCAAGACCTCTATGGATAGAGACAATGGCAATGAAAGACATGCAATGATCGAAAAGTTTGATCATAAGAGAAAGGCAATGTTTGAAGTAGTTCCATGTGTTGTTCCAAAAGAGTCAATTTGCTTTTATTGCCAAGAGAAGGGGCATTGGAGACGAAGTTGCCCAATTTACCTAAGAGATCTAACAGATGGGATAGTCAAAAGTATGACTACGCTTCAGGTAAAATCCACTATCTAACTCCGTTAAGTTCCTATTCATTGATTCTTAATACAAGATGTGATAAGATTGCATTTGAATGTTTTGAAGGATCGGTGAAAAGAAAGGAAGCTTGATAAGAGAGCAAGATGAATCTAATCACAAGAGATGGATCTTGATAGCATGGTCTTGAAGATTGGATTTTGAGCTTAGATAGTTATGATAGAGTTGTTAGAAATTTTCCTTTTACATAGTTTTCAATAGATTTTGCATTGTAAGGACAAATGTTTTTCCGCTGCTTTTCTAAATAAAATAAATTTTGTTTGACTCATTTATTTATTTGTTTACTTCCTTGTAATGAAATCGTTATGAAAATTGATGTTTGCATATTTCTACAATGAATGGATATCATTCTTAGTTATGTTATTTATGGAAATGTCGAGAATTTACCAAATAGGGAGAGTTTCTCATCGCCCAAGTTTCAATTGGATAGAAACTTGGAATCATGCAACTTGGTTGCACGATGAATGAGAAATTTCATATTTTGGAAATTAGACTAATTCATTGACAAAGTGTCAAGTGAAGGACTAGGAGATCAAGTACACAAAGTTGCGTGTTGATCAAAGTCCACCATAAGAGTAACAAAGACATTCGTCATGATTTACTAAAGGTTTAGTAAATATGATTATGCTTATAAGATTAAGTGTAATTCTGAATTGATTGAAAATGTTTAAATCAATAGCAGAATGAATAAGAAGAATCAAGTAGGCAGAAAGATAAAAGTTTCTCCATTCTAAGAAGAAGGGAGAGAAGCTTTTATGCTTTATAATGGGTCTTAATGATTAACAACCATATCTCAATTGATCCTCTAAGTAAGTCTTAGTACAATTGTATGTTTAAGAAGAGGAATCAAGGATTGAAGAAATGGTTAAATCAAGAAGTCTATCATACTTCGTTCCAATAACAAGTCTTAAAGTTAAGATTGTGACAATGAGTGAAAAGTATTAAAGGTTTATAACATTCATCAAATGTGGAAAGTTGTGATGTCTTGAATAAGACAAAATCCGACTAGGACCAATTTATGAAGTGTTTTGATAAAAACTACACTAACTCTTGAATATTTGTTTGTCAAGAAATGTTTATTGACAAAAGAATCTTATATGTCAAGAAGTGAGTGGGAGTCTTAATGGTCTGGAAAGGTTTCAAGAACAATTCAAATAATCCTTATCGATCATGACTAGCACACGAGTTAAGGTTTACAACCTATCGTGTTGACATAATTTTGTTTCTATGTTGCTCCAATTAAGTTAATTATGCATGTGAGTCCTATGAGTTCTCATTTTGAACGCATAAAAGGCAAGGCACCTTAATCAATGAAAGGTACATTGATAGGAAAAGGTGAGCTGCTTAACTACTTGGAAGACGTGGTGGGCAGTTGTGCTACCATAAGGTAAGAAATCAAGATTAAGAAAGTTTGGTCCATATGAGTTTGAATTTGTCATAAACTTTTTTTTTAACAAATTCACATGTATAGGAACATATACACCATTAAAATCTAAGTGTCGTAAGATTTCCTCCTTCATGAAAATGATTGTGAGGAAATGCTTTCACTAAGAAAGATTTTAAGAAGATAGTGATTGTAAAGTTGCACTCACAAATTCAATTATGGTTACAGTATCCCTTTCCATGATTTGAATTATGAGGTTTGGCAATTAGTCTTAATAGTTTAGACACACATATGAACTATCTAAGGCAAAGGTGTATAAGTTCAAGAAGCCTTGATAAAAGATTATCAAAGCACTAAGTATTAGAAACATGGACTTAAGAAATTCAATAGGTATTGTCTTTCTGAAAGTTAAGATGTTTATGAATACATGTCGAAGCTAGTGGGAGCATAAGTGTTATGTTTTATAGTAATCATCATGATAGTGGGAGCATAAAAGTTATGATTGTATGATTATTATGGAAAGTATTGCAAGTTGGCAATATTAATTATAGAAAAACTGGAGTTATACCTTGCAAAGTCATAAGGGTTGTAAAGTTGTTTTGCTATAATTAAGGGAGAGAATATTATGCTTCATTTCAAATCTAAAGGATTAGGTTGTGAAACGTTAATAGATTTAGTCAAAGGTACATAGTGTGTTCTTAAAATTACGATTATGATTACGGCATTCCTCTTCACAATTCGAATTTTGAGAACATAGCATATAAAACATTGTGCATCGTGTCTCATACGCTTCGGGTATAGGATCGATTGCAAATGCTTTAATGTTTGACCATTCTTAAATTTTCCAAATGTCTAGCGCATTTAGAGGGAAAAGGGACTAGAATCGGTTTTGACTAAAATAATTAAACAACTATCAAAGAACAATCCAAAGTTCGACGAGGATTGGTTGCTTGTGAGTAGTTGGAAGCATGGTATTGGATGGACTATATTGATATTATTATGAATAGAAAAGATTCTATTAAGAATGAGTTGTCAAATGGAAAATATGGAAGAGTGTCCATATTGGGAATTGAAAATCTATGTCTAGATTAGAAACTTTTATGCAAAAGGATGTTCAAAGAATGTACTTTGAGTGAGAGACATCATATCTAAGGAACTGTCTTGTAACAATCTCCGATAGAAGATTTTGAAACATCATTAGCAATAGTCTTTGTGACTTTGGTGCAGTGACATTATGAAAGGATTGTTGCATAAAGTGTTAGAATCTAGCATATTCTATAAGTAGCAAGAATTTGATATTCTTACACTTATGAAAAAGGATTTGGAGTTGTAAAATGAGAATGATTGGAAATATGTTCAATTTGATCTATTTCACAAAGTAAGAACCATAGGTAAACATTGTGTGCATGCTAGGAGCATGGGACAAGTGTTGGAATTCAAGTAAGAAGTTGATTACCCGAAACGAAAAATAATGAGTAATCAATATGGTGATAAATAAAAGGCGTTTTATTTATACTCAAAGGTTTGAGGCCTTATGGGATTAGTACTATTCTTGTGTTTCACATTTGCATGTTTTGACTTCCAGAATAATTGAGTTTATTAAGAATAATCGAATTATTCGAACGGGCCACAGTCATTCATATGTTGGAAGTAGATATGAATGAAGACTGTCGTGAATTGGTGTGTGGATTGTCTAAAAGAGTATTAGACATAAGCAAATGTTTGTTGCAACGTTCATGAGTGCTTATGAATATGATTTGAGCATTGGATTAAACCCATGCTCGCTTGGATCACTCCATGAATTGTATTACGAGTGATTGGTGAGACGATAACATCTTATATTCTTGAAACCGAGATGTGTGAGTTGTATCTTGCAAATCGGTTGCACATTGATAATATGTAAACACACTAGTAACTTGGTGTTATAAAACATATTGTTGTGTGTAATTCGGTGGGTGAGTGCAAGCAAGCATTGTATCAAAGTTTATCCGTTCCTTTTATTCAAAGAATAAAAGCGATATCTTTTGGGCCCCTCGATGGTTTAGTGATGACAAACGTAAATGCTCGGCCGGGCTAGGGCTAATTTGATTTGTTCAATTAGTCTGTCGTCATAAATCGGAAATCGAGATATAGTACAAAGAGAATGATTAGAAATCATATCTCATACGATATCTAGAATGGAGGAATATATGATCCCTTATCTAAGGACATGCGTATCTGATAGGATCAGAGTTGATAGTGGCTTTGGAAAGCTATGATTGCAGATCAGGATCTGAAGTCATACGCATAATAGCTATTAGACTTATCCAAGTGGGAGACTGTTGGATTAGTGTCTAAGTCCATAACTATTTTGTTATGTACTTGACCCGATGGTGCATAGTCCTTTTGGGTTGCCTACACTAAAGCAACTTGATTGGAGAAATAAATAAAGAAAGAGGATATTATGATTTATTAATATGTTATAAGAATAATATATTAAAGGAGAAATCATATTTGTTTAATTAATATTGGTCAATAATTAATTAGGAATTAATTTTGTGATCAAGTGTAATTAATTAAACTAGAGGGGCTGATTTGTAATTATGTGATAGTTACAAAATAAGGTAAGGATTATCTTATTATTAGGTTGGACGAATTTAAGGTGATAAGGCCTTAGAATTTGACTATGATAAGGATTCAAGGATTATCTTATGGGTTGCTTTGTGGATAAGCAACTAGATAAGAATAATGACTGAAACCCTATCTCTACACCTATATAAACACCCCTTGGCTCATGAACTCGTGTATCCCTTCCCAAGAAGTCCTAAGGATGAATTCTAACCTCTCTCCTCTCTCTTTATACCTTCTCCATTTGCTCTTGGTGTTTGTAAGCCATTAGAGGAGTGACACTTGTGACTCTAAGCATTCCAAAGCCAATTCAAGGAGGAATTAGGATTGTTATTACTCTATAACAATCAAGGTATGTTCTTAAACCCATACATATGTTAATATCGATTTCATATACTAGAATTAGGGTTTATAGTCTTGGATTCAAAGCATGTATAATAGAGAAATCTAGATCCAAGCATTAGGGTTTGTATGAGCACATAGGATGTCTTATGACCAAAACCCATCAGTATTGGGGGTGAATGTAGCCTGATCAACTATATTCATTTAAAGTACGACCAACATGTGTTTGGGAGTAATTATGATGGACAATGAATCAAAAACTTACCATCTAATTATCCAAAGAGCTTATAGAACAAAACCTAAACAAAACTAAATTACTATAGGAGTAACTGGTATGCTATTTGTTTCTAGTATTTATACCCCTTCGTGCAATACACTATAGATGAGTATCATTAGCCAGTAAACCCCTACCTCCCTAGTCAGGGAATAGTAGGGTGGCTCGACTCATAGGAAGAACCAGATGAGGAACACGAAGTAAAACAAATATCATGTACGATATTTTGGGGTTACTTACTGGCTCCGGCTGATCGTACCTCCGCGTCCTCCTTTACTTATTTTTGAAAACCATTTAGAATTCTCTTTTGAAAACCCTCCTCGATTTGAGACTGGAGTCACACGAGTGTTCCTCCAATTCACTCAAACCAATGCTCTGATACCAACTTGTAACGACCAAAAATTTCAACAAAATTTAAACTTTTGAAAAACATCCCAATTCATTAAGTTATTACAAAAAGGTTTTCAATACATTTATTATCAGAGTATTCTCAGGTCCATATCATAAAACATAAACACGAGGAGCGGTACGATCATGCCTTTGCCTTGCCACGGTCTCCGGAGGAACCTGAAAAACATTAAAACACAACTGTAAGCCCGAAAACTTAGTGAGATACCCCCAAAATACCAACCACATATACCATACACATAACATGCTATATCATAACGAATCTCAGAATAGCCATGCATATCGGGTCTACTGTGAGACTGGTCCGCCGTGTCGGGCCTTCAGTCCACCTAGTCCACCCTCCGAGTCCAGTCATGTCCCTCGAGTCTGCAGTGTGGTTGGTCCGCCCGCACCGGACCTTCAACCCACCTGGTCCACTCTCTGAGTCTACAATATGACTGGTCCGCCCGCATCGGGCCTTCAGTCGGCCTGGTCCACTCTCCGAGCCTCGGCACGTCTAGTCCGCCCTCGTGGGGCCTACATCCTATCCGGACCGTTCACTGGGCCTTCGGAACAACCGGTCCGCCCTGGGTATCTTGGCCTACAGCACGAAGCAGGACCCGCCTCAACCAAACTCCAGTCCAAACAACCATGTGCACATAAACATACAATCACATAACAATTCATATTCAATCAAACCGATCTAGCAGATCACGTAACACAACATACTCTAAGCAGGATACCGACCTAACCGGTCACTAGCATAACATCATCCTATATACCAGGATACCGACCTTAACCAGGTCTCTAACGAATACCATCCTAACGACCAGGATGCAAACATATCAAAGCAATAACATAACAACGATTACCCGGATCTCAATCCGATAAAGGGCCGACCTTGGTGCCTTAGACTCTGTTGATATAGTGAGGATAACTCACCTCGAAACTGTCGGCTGAACGGATAACTCAAGCTGCTCCGACTACTGGTAGGATCTCCATCACTCGCCAACCACCAATACACTGAACTTAAAACAATATTCAATAATTACCAAAATGCCCTTGGAAAACAACTGGTCAACCCTTGGTCAAAGTCAAAGTCAAAGTCTACCCCTGACTGACTCTACTCGCCGAGTCAACCCGATGACTCGCCGAGCCCCCATAGACAGAACCTCCTTCAATTTACGACCCAACTCGCCGAGTCATCCCGAGACTCACCGAGTGCAACAACTCTGAGTCCACTCGCACACAACTCACCGAGTCACAGCCATCCAAAAGAAACTTGGACCCTACGACCAAACTCGCCGAGTCCAAGAACAGACTCGCCGAGTCTACGACTATCTTCAAACTACTCGTCGAGTTGTTCTTTCAACTCGGCGAGTTCCAGGCCATCTTCTTCCAACTCGCCGCGTTCCAGCCTTTCTTCAAGCAACTCACCGAGTCCACCCATGTGACTCGTCGTGTACCAACAGGTCTGAATCCATACAGAGGCTTTCGAAGCCGTGCAGATGATCCAAACCATAAATCTACCCCTCCTAAGGCCATCCATCACGTAAAGTGGCAATCTTTACGTGAATCCAAGAAGATATAGGCATTTTCACTCTAGGGTTTGGGTTTGGGACAAGATAGCTCCATCAGTCACTCAAAAACAGGGACCTTTATGAATTCTAACCCTTCTCTATTCCTGATATGAGGTAGCAACCTTAGATCTAACCTCTAAACTCCAATACATCAAAAGATATGATCTCTAACACCTCCAAAAATGATGAATCTACATAATATCAACTCAAACAATGAAATAATACCTCAAAAGGAAGCTCCAAGAGAAGATTAATCCGAATCCTTGCAAAGCCCTTTGATCCAAGTCTCTTCTCCTTCAAGATTTCTTCAACAATCACTTCCCCAAGCTCCAAATGCACTCAAATCCCCCACAATCACGTATCTAGGGTTTCTGGACTTCAAGGGAGATCAAAGAGGCTGGGGAGAGGGTATAATGTCCTTTAAATAGGGCTCATCCTCCGGATTTAGGGTTTTCTCCACTCAGCACCTACTCGCCGAGTCCATCCGTTGACTCGCTGAGTCGGCCACATAACACGCGACCAAAGTCGCGACCCTACTCGCCGAGTCCACCCATGGACTCGCCGAGTTGCCCTTATACATTTTCATTTTTAGCCCTTCAACTCTACTCTTGATATTCCGGGATATTACAACCATGGAAACCAAAAAAACTCACTTTCTCCTTTCTCACGGTGTCCTGACCACCGTCACAAGCCTGCCACCGGCTTTACCCTCTGATAACCACACCTAACAACTGAGTACCACCCATGATGCAACACTGCTCCAAATCACAACCATCACTCGACCCATATGAGCTATAAATAACCATGCACCACCGAATTCCCGATCCGAGTCCAACTCTATCCATTCCATGCGGATAGAAACACACATTCTTCAGAGCAACTCCCATGGGTTCTCCTCTTGCAATCACATGCACATGCTGAACTAGCTCTAGCACCCTCGGGTTAGGAAAACCCATCACATTGACGACCCTCAAAACATCCCTCAGGATGAACCACTACTACACAATTCCTTCACCGAAATCAAGCTGGGAATCCAAAACCCCATCCCTGCATCCCTTACGAGCCTCTCGGCTCCACACCCGCGGAATTCCTTCCGCGACCTCAGCAAACATCCCATTCGGATGTGGTCCCATACCACTGTCGCAATCACGCTGCGCAACAACCATAATAGAAACACTTCAGTCATAACTTCGCACTACTGATTTCACTTTCGCGAATTACACTCCTCCTCGGAGCTACATTCCTTTCCCTTTTTCCTTACCAAGGAGATCCACTTGGCTGCCTTGACACTATCACAAGTGCCACGGTGCTCACCCAATACTACACCATTTCCTTATGGCATAACCGCCATCCCATGCACCATACATACTCTGAATCCACTCACGAAGATTCTCAAGTCCATGCACTACCTCCACTAATCGTGATCAATAGTCGGGGCCAGACCTTACAATGCTAACATATCGCGACTACTCAACCATTTCCTCGCACCGATCTAACAACACATGCAGAGTCTTCAGCATGACTGGACCGCCTTACCCGACCTTCAGCCAACTGGACCACTCTCATAACCTTCAGCAGACCTGGACCGCCCTCCAGGGCCTTTAGTCTCACTGGACCGTTCTCCGAGCCTTCGGCCTGACTGGTACGCCTACTGGCCTTTAGTCTATCCGGACCGCTCAACTAGCAATCAACATTCCGAGTTACTCCTTCGGTCCCATGCATATTGTTCTAGCCCTCTAGGGTTCCGAACTCTACCTCCATCCCATATACTCAGTCCCGGACCAATCCCGGGCCTTCCACAATCAATCGTTAATGGTCTGTATCCCGCCCCGCACGCCTGCCATTTACTCATACCAGCCTATGCCCTTGGCTGACCGAGACACTACTAAATCCCATGCAGCTAAACAACCTTTCATACTCGTCGATCCTCTGGAGAATTCTCCAATTCTCCCCCACTTAGAGCACTGACTATCAACCACCGGTCGCCATCACCGACCTCCCTCAACAACCCTTCACAACACATACTCATTCACGCGAACCGTTTCCCACTAACATGAACAACCTTCACCAATCGCATAACAATACTGATGATCCCGACACGAAAGAACTCAGTCCTCAGCTAACCACTCCTCAAATTGCAAATGCTACCTGATATCCAGACCAACACCCGATTCCCACGAACACCCTCATGAGTGATAACCAACGAATTTTCTAACACTAAATCCATCACCATGCCATAACCCTCACAATCAAAGAATACAATACCGAAAACCATGCAACGAGACTAGTATATAAACAATACTCCATAATAATCATAAAATAATAAGACATCAAGAAGAACATACCCGCAGCTGCATCCGGCACTGCCCTGACCTCCTCTGTTGTAAGCTGAAAAGCACGACCCTGAGCCCTTGGGGGCTCCGCTCCACCCTAACCTCCACCCGTGATCCTCAACGTGGCCGGTGCTGGAGCCTGCACTGGTCCTACAGTAAGTTGTGGACAGTTGACCCTCAAGTTCCCAACCTGATGACAATGATAACAGATCCTCAAATCCCGACTCGGGACTGCCTGCCGACAATCCCTCACATATTGCCCCTCCCTTCCGCACTTGCGGCATGCACCACTGAACTGAAAAACTCCTGTGTGACCCTTCCTACACTTCCCACAAGTGTGGCTGCTCTGATCTCCCACCCTAGAATCAACGGTTTTAGACCGTTTCGGCACCGGCTGCGACTGCACCGGAGCCTGCCTCTACTCTCGCAACTGCAACTCGATCTCCAACTCACGCCACCTGGCGGCCTCCTGCAACTCTAACAAGGTCTCGAACCTCTGCGCAGACACAAACTGTCTGATATCCCTCTTGAGCATATTCAGATATCGGGACATCTAAGCCTGCTCCGAAGCAAACTCGGGGCAAAACATCGCTCTCTCAGTGAACATCCTGGTGATCTCAGTCACCGACTCCGAACCCTGCTTTAGCTCCAGGAACTCCTGAGCCAATCTCTCTCTCTCTCAACCCGCGGAACATAATGAGTGCTGAACATCTCTTTGAACTGATCCCATGAAACCGCAGCCCTTTGAGTATTTGAAAATGACCCCGTGGTCAATCTCCACCAATCCTGTGCCCCGATCCTAAACAGGTTCAGAGCACACCTCACCCTCTAATCAGCAGGGCATGAACACGTGAAGAAACACCCTTCCACGTCTAACAACCATCTCATAGAAACAATTGGGTCCTGAACTCCATCAAAAGTGGGAGGCTTCGTATTATCGAAGTCCCGATACTGAAAACCTCTACCAGCTCCTCCCCTGCCGCTGCTACAGCTGCTGTAGCTGTCGCGGCAGCCGTCTCAGTGAGAGCCGTATATCGCTCATCAAAATACTCCAACATGGCGGTCTTGATCGACCCAAACAGTTCCAGCAGCTCGGCCCGAAACAAAGCAACAACCTCGTCATGCAGGATCTCACGAATCCTCGCATCCAAATCGACTGTGCTCATCTGACCAACAACCTCGGGCGGTAGAGACCCGCCCGGAACTCCCTCTCTTACTCCCGATCCTGACCCGGATCCACTCCCAGCATGCCTCGAAATCTCCATACTGAAAAAAAACACCACAATATCTCAGACACTTCCCACTACCCCGGGGACCAACCCTCAACCCAACCCTAGAGGTCATGGTTTCCCTGATTCGCGTATGGGTCCTATGCTTTCAGTAGTACGGGCCCATACTACCTTCCACACCTACCCATATTTGTATGAAGTACTACCACAACACCCTAGACAAATATACAAAGCAAGCGCTCAATCCTCACTCCTAGAGGAACACTGGAAATCTCTCTCACAAGGAAACCTAGGCTAACAGGCATCATAAATCAGGCAACACATCATGAAATCCTGAAGATCCCTAGCCTAGCACTAGCATGCCGTTCTATCAAAGCTCAATAAAAACAAATATCATGTATGGTATTTTGGGGTTACTTACTGGCTCCGGCTGATCGTACCTCCGTGTCCTCCTTTACTTATTTTGAAAACCATTTAAAATTCTCTTTTGAAAACCATCCTCGATTTGAGACTGGAGTCACACGAGTGTTCCTCCAATTCACTCAAACCAAGGCTCTGATACCAACTTGTAACGACCAAAAATTTCAACAAAATTTAAACTTTTCAAAAACATCCCAATTCATTAAGTTATTACAAAAACGTTTTCAATACATTTCTTATCAGAGTATTCCTAGGTCCATATCATAAAACATAAACATGAGGAGCGGTACGATCACGCCTTTGCCTTGCCACGGTCTCCTGAGGAACCAGAAAAACATTAAACCACAACTGTAAGCCCGAAAGCTTAGTGAGATACCCCCAAAATACCAACCACATATACCATACACATAACATGATATATCATAACGAATCACAGAACAGCCATGCATATCGGGTCTACTGTGAGACTGGTCCGCCGTGTCAGGCCTTCAGTCCACCTGGTCCACCCTCCGAGTCCAGTCATGTCCCTCGAGTCTGCAGCGTGGTTGGTCCGCCCGCACCGGGCCTTCAACCCACCTGCTCTACTCTCTGAGTCTACAATATGACTGGTCCGCCCGCATCGGGCCTTCAGTCGGCCTGGTCCACTCTCCGAGCCCCGGCACGTCTGGTCCGCCCTTGTGGGGCTTACAGCCTATCCGGACCGCTTACTGGGCCTTTGGAACAACCGGTCCGCCCTGGGTATCTTGGCCTACAGAACGAAGCAGGACCCGCCTCAACCCCACTCTAGTCCAAACAACCATGTGCACATAAACATACAATCACATAACAATTCATATTCAATCAAACCGATCTAGCAGATCACGTAACACAACATACTCTAAGCAGGATACCGACCTAACTGGTCACTAGCATAACATCATCCTATATACCAGGATACCGACCTTAACCAGGTCTCTAACGAATACCATCCTAATGACCAGGATGCAAACATATCAAAGCAATAACATAACAACAGATACCCGGATCTCAATCCGATAAAGGGCCGACCTTGGTGCCTTAGACCCTGTTGATATAGTGAGGATAACTCACCTCGAAACTGCCGGTTGAACGGATAAATCAAGCTGCTCCGACTACTGGTAGGATCTCCACCACTCGCTAACCACCAATACACTGAACATAAAACAATATTCAACAATTACCAAAATGCCCCTGGAAAACAACTGGTCAACCCTTGGTCAAAGTCAAAGTCAAAGTCTACCCCTGACTGACTCTACTCACCGAGTCAACCCGATGACTCGCCGAGTCCCCATAGACAGAACCTCCTTCAATTCGCGACCCAACTCGCCGAGTCACCCCGAGACTCGCCGAGTCCAACAACTCTGAGTCCCCTCGCACACAACTCACCGAGTCATCCATTGACTCACCGAGTCACAGCTCATCCAAAAGAAACTTGGACCCTATGACCAGACTCGCCGAGTCCAAGAACAGACTTGTCGAGTCTACGACTATCTTCAACCTACTCGCCGAGTTGTTCTTTCAACTCGTCGAGTTCCAGGCCATCTTCGTCCAACTCGCCGAGTTGTTCTTCCAACTCGCCGAGTTCCAGCCTTTCTTCAAGCAACTCACCGAGTCCACCCATGTGACTCGCCGAGTACCACCGGGTCTGAATCCATACAGAGGCTTTCCAAGCCATGCAAATGATCCAAACCATAGATTTACCCCTCCTAAGGCCATCCATCACGTAAAGTGGCAATCTTTACATGAATCCAAGAAGATCTAGGCATTTTCACTCTAGGGTTTCGGTTTGGGACAAGATAGATCCATCAATCACTCAAAAATAGGGACCTTTATGCATTCTAACCCTTCTCCATTCCAGATCTAAGGTAGCAACCTCAGATCTAACCTCTAAACTCCAATACATCAAAAGATATGATCTCTAACACCTCAAAAAATGATGAATCTAAATAATAGCAGCTCAAACAATGAAATAATACCTCAAAAGGAAGCTCCAAGTGAAGATTAATCCAAATCCTTGCAAAGCCCTTTGATCCAAGTCTCTTCTCCTTCAAGATTTCTTCAACAATCACTTCCCCAAGCTCCAAATGCACTCAAATCCTCCACAATCACGTATCTAGGGTTTATGGACTTCAAGGGAGATCAAAGAGGCTAGGGAGAGGGTATAATGTCCTTTAAATAGGGCTCATCCTCCGGATTTAGGGTTTTCTCCACTCAGCGCCTACTCACCGAGTCCATCCGCTGACTCGCCGAGTCGGCCACATAACACGCGACCAAAGTCACGACCCTACTCGCCGAGTCCACCCATGGACTCGCCGAGTTGCCCTTATACATTTTCAAGTTTAGCCCTTCAACTTTACTCTTGATATTCCGGGATGTTACATGCATCCACTTCATCAGCACCCCCACCAAACACTTTCCGCCATATTTAGGATCAGCCTTTTCTTGTTCCCCCTTACTATCCGATATGACTCTGTTTCTTGTACGAATGAAATGATTATATTCTATCTTTATTTCGTGTTATTGCGTAAATTCAATTATATTCACAACCAAACCCTAGAAACCGCTAGATACTTAAGGATCCCAAAACCAGAACAACCTATATACTCTAAGGATAGACATAACGATCGTGCCAAATATGCGATTACCTACTACCGCGAATACATGATAGGGATGTAGATGGCACCAGTGAGAATTATACAACAAGATGAAAAATTTATAGAGTACAACCACGAATGACGATCATTACTTACGATCTGTATTGTCAACGTGCAACAGGAAAATGCCACCCCGCAGGAATAACAAGCACACCCGCGAGACACCGCTCCTGTAGATGGATTCTGCTACATTCCAAGGTGCTGTAACAGCGGTAGTAACCGCTGCTATGGAACAGATCAATGCAAACAACACCAATGGAGGCGGAAATAGCATTGACAACTCCTGCCAAAGGAACGAGCACAGAAACCAACACGTGACAGCTTATCAAGGAACACTAAACCCCAAGCTTAAGAGTAGGAAGCAAAATCTTGGAAGTGAGAGAAAGGGACAGCCAACTCAAAGGTTCTCAAAGAAGCAACATGTTGTTGTTGTTCATGCAACCATGATCCCTATCACACCAGCATCAACGAGACCATATGCTGGAAGCCTTCCAAAATGCAACCAGTGCAATTTCCATCATAACGGAGCCTGCCGAGAGATGTATTGTAAGAAATGAAACATAAAGAATCATGCTTCTCACCCTGGAGAGCTCTGATCTTGTTCCTCAAGAAGACGGATCCTGTAGAATGTGCATTGATTTTAGGAAATTGAATAAGCTTACTATCAAAAACCGATACCCACTCCCTCAGACTGACAATCTATTTGTCCAGCTCCAAGGAGCTAGTTACTTCTCTAAAATAGATCTAAGAACCATTTACCATCAACTTCGAGTCCGAGAAGACAACATTAAAAGAAAAAACTGCCTTCCGAACTCATCGCGACCATTTCAAATTCATTGTGATACCCTTCGGTCTAACGAATGCTCCCATGGTATTCATGAACCTTATGAACCGAGTTTTCCCAACCATTCCCAGTTAGCCTTTTCATTATTTTCATCAATAACATACTCGTCTGCCCACAAAGCGAGAAAGAAACACTGTCATCATCTACGACCAGCCTTGAAAGCATCAAAGCCGGAGAATATCGCGAAGATAACACTGCATGGATGGATAAAACTCTCGAAGTCGAAAGACGAAGCTTATTGTTATAAGAGTTGAGTTGGGCGTTATTTGGATGATCGTCGATAGGTTAACCCAATATGCCCATTTCCTGCTAATACAGGAATCAAATAAGACGGAAAGATTAACATGTATCTATATCCAGGAGATCGTGAGACTCCATGAAATATTGGTATCTAATATCTCGGATCGAGATAACGAGATTACTTCAAGACTTTGACAGTCACTTCAGAGGGCTATGGGAACATAGCTAGATATGAGCGTTGCTTACCACCTTCAAACCAATAGCCAAAGTGAACGGACCATTCGACCACTCGAAGTCATGCTTCGAGCTTGGGTGTTTGAATTTAGCAAGTCATAGGATACCCGGTTGCCCTTGATTGAATTCTCACGCAATAACAGGTATCGCACGAACATCGAGGATGCTCTTTTCGAGACTCATTATGGTCGTAAATGCAAATCACTCGTCATTACTCTCACATGACTAGAAAACCATTCACGAAATGACAGAGAAGATAATCCAAATCAGAACTCGACTTCAAACATCACGAGACAGACATAAGAGTTATGTTGACAAATGACAAAAACCTCTGGAATTCCAAGTCGGAGGTTGGGTACTATCAAAAGTCTTTCCTAGAAAGGAATGATTCGCTTTAGGAAATAAGAAAACTAAACCCGCGATGCATCGAACTGTGCGACATTCTTGCTCGGATTGGTCCAAAGACTTATAGGCTGCAGCTGCCTGTAGAGCTTAGCAACGTACACCCCGTGTTCCACATTCCAAATTTGAAAAACTGATGATCTGATGAAACTCTCGTCATACCTTTAGAATAGATCAAAATAAATGAGAATCTCTAGTTCGTCGAAGAACCATTCGATGTATTGGATAAGGAAGTAAAGCGTGCAAAACAATGCCACATTCCGATTGTGAAGGTTCGATGGAGCCCCAAGTGTGGATCGATATTCACATGTGAATGCGAAGACTAGATGAAGAAGAAGTACCGTCACCTATTCTCTCATTCGTGAACCCATCTTTCGAAAGAATTTCGGGACGAAATTCCCTCTAACGGGGGGGATGATGTCACAACTAGCATTTTAGCTAGGGAATTCCACTCACCTATAATCATTCAACTGTACAATAGTTGGTACTCTAAGCAAATATCATACTCTATGCTCATTCAAATGCATCTCTCATGTTCAACAAAGAGTTGGAAACTCTAAAAATTCCGATTCAAGTTTAATATGAACTAGAATTCTCTTATTGATCCTAATAGACCAATAAACTTTCAACTTGATCACTTTGGGCCTAGGAACCCTAATTGGGATCTAAATAAACCATATTCATAAAACTTTAGCATTTTGGGCCACGTGGGCCTAAAATAATCCATCTCATCTCTAATAGGCCTTGTTGGGCCATAAAAGATTTCATTTGCCCTAATGGGCCGTAAACTCTTTAATTGGGCTTTATAGGGCTGAAAACCTTAACAAGAGGCCCAATGGGCTGAAAAATATTCTTAAACTTCATGAATTCAAGCAAAACCAATATTGAGCCCAAATCACTTCAACTATTTTCTCTTAGCCCAAATTCTTGGCCCAAGATGTTTAGTAGATAAAAAAAAACAAATTGGCCAATGATAACTAAGAGTGCCACCTCATGTTTACAAAGTGTATTTCCATGCCATTATCCAACAAATCTCCATACAATTATCATGTTTCAATGCAACCATCACATCTCATCCTCTATCCTCTCTTTATCTCTTCATATTCACGGCCTAAGGCCATTATCTCTCATCAAATAACCTTCAAACTCCACTCCATTTCTAATCCTTCAAGAAACTCCCCCCCCCCCATTTTCTTCCATAAACCCGTAAGTGGGTGTGTGTATGCTCAAGAAGGTCCCTCCAACTCACATACTAGGTAAGATACTTCACTTTTAATTTGGATAAATCCATCTTATGTTATATCTTCTTCAAAACATCACAAATCTTGAGTTACACTCGTAGAACCATCCACATCTTCAAGATCTTTTCAAGGAAGTAAGCTAGGCCGAAAAACAACATCATTTCCGCTTATCTCTTCATCAAAACCGACTCCCACACCTCAAGGTGAGTTCATACCCCCTTGTTTTTTGTTTTTACTTGTTTTTTGGGGAATAATACAAATCTTATGTGTAGATCTATGTATATATATGCATGATTATGTGTGTTTTCTTGAAACATTTGGTGATTATGTGTTGATTTCTTCACTAATCTAAAAATATGTTAAGAAACTTGAAGTGTATCACTAGGATCTTCATATGAAACATGAAAAAAATATGTTTTATCTCATATAATACATGTAAACTTGTAGATCTGGGATTTGTATACTTGATATAGCAAAAATGAGTGTTGGGTTCAAAGATCTATGAACTAAACTCACAAAACAGCCCGTGACAGAAAACTTTTGGTCCAATCTCGGACTATTTTGACCCTCTTAATGGAATTATTTTTCAAAATTGTTTTACATGGATAAAGTTCAGATTTATACCTTTAAAATGATTACGCTCACGTTTTCATACGATTTTTCTAAAATTTTTGGTGAATTTTACAAAACTGCCTATCAAATTTGAAATACTTTCAGACCAACCTCTGAAGGTGAGCAATTTCACACTAGTTTGAGGCCATTAAAAATTTTGAGAAAAATTGTGAACAAAGTAGACAAGTTTTAAAACTTCCAGAGTTTACGGATCCAGATTTCGACTTACGATGAATTTTCTACGAATTTTCCAACAACTAGGTCAGAAAAGCCCAAAACCAGAAAAATGTGTATTTCCACAAAAATCAAGCCAAAAATGATATTTTGACAAAAATAGGTTTAAAATGTTATTTTTATCACAATGTAGTCATCAACACGAGTTTTTAAAAAATTGGAGATTAAAGTGTTATTCTTACAAAAATTGGGCCTTAATTGTAAATTTTTGGCTTATTGGGCCAAGAACGTTATTTTTACAAAAAGTGGGCTTTTATATCAACTTTGTAAATAATCAAGCTACAATAAAAAAAACAATAGCAAACGGGTTGAAAACGATATTCATATCCTTATCGGGCCTGGAAATAATATACATGTTTGGTGGGCCTTAGTGTCCTTTTTCATGTATATTGGGCTTCAGATAGACATTCATATTCCTTTGAGCCTCGAAATAATAAACACGTATAGTGGGCCTTAGTGGTCCACTTACATGTTTATTGGGCTTGGGAATGGGTTTTATATGTGTTCTTCTTTTTATGCTATTTTAGTGAATACTTGAGCCAAAACCAATGATAAACCAACAAATGGATTTAATTTGATCATTTTCTCAGTTATTGGGCCTTAGTGGCCCATTTTTATGTGTGAGAGGTCCTGTATATGTTTATTGGGCCTCATTGAACCATTAACATGTGTGACGGACCTTGGATACTATTTGTGTGACATTTGGGCCTGTAAATACTTTACATGTGAAATGGGTCTTAGTTGTCCTTTCATATATATATTTCACGCCCATGTTATAAAATCTCATTCCAATTGGGTCTTGAATGATTTACATGTTTAGCGATGCCTTAGTGGTTCACTTACATGGATCATTGGGCCTGAAAGGAGTTTATACCTTTTCCTTCGCGTAAATTCGATTAAAGATCTAGTGAGTTTTGTCGGTTGGCACCTATTAAGTGTACGATCGTAGCCTGTAGTTATAATCAGAGTCTCTTGGAGGGAGAGTGGGGATTTGTGTATAGATTTATATGGGGATGACACCCCACACCTGAGTTGTTCGCTACAGTTAGACTAACTCAGTCTAGGGTGACAAAAACCTTATAATCAAAGTGAAAATCGGCATGCAACGACGCCAAGACAGGTGAAATTGTCAGTATTTAGTATGGTTATGATGGCTCGCTTAGAGGAATTAACGTTACAAATTTTACGGAAGACCATTTTTTTACAGGCAACATCGGGTTGTTTGGGAACATTCTCTTTATATGCTTTTACATTCTCTCTACATTCTCTTTATCTTTTTAGTCAAATATACAATAACATACATGCATTAATACAAGATCTAACATAAACACACCAAACAGTTTTCAGAAAATATTGGATTTTCTGGTGGTTTTTAAAGTTATACAAATCATCTTCACAAACATGCTTATGAACTCACCTACATTTTTATGTTGACCGTTTTCAAAATAACTTGTATTCTCAGGAAACCGTTGAAGTAGGATGAACGAAACAAACTAATGGATATTGTATTATATTTTTTTTCATCATACTCTTACTATTTTGGCATGTAATATTCAAATACAATAATCGATGTAAACAATGAATGTTGTTATATTACATGTGTGATGATGATGATGTTATGTTTCAATTATATTCACTGTAACGCTATTTCAAGATGAAGTCATGCACAAGCCCCCAGACGTATCCGCCATCTGGTTCGGGGGTGTGACACATGCCCAACATGCAATAACATATATCAAATAAACACATACACATGCCATAATTACAAAGATACATAGCATATAAATATCCATTAGGCCTCGCTCGAAATCAGGCCTTAGCTCGGAAAACATATAAACACATGTACAAGCAAGAGTCACAAGGACAACTAGCATACTAACAACATAACATAAACATGGGCCGACATTGGTGCCTTCGATCCGCTAAACCCGTTAGGGAACTCACCTCGAATACAGAAAGGTAGCTGAACGGATCTTGACTCCAAATATCGAATCTACTCAACCCCTAAACATAAAAGATTTCCTTAAGTATAGCAAAAAATGCCCAAAAGCCCCTTATAGGTCAATATTGGTAAATGACTAAAGTCAAAGTCAACAATCCAAGTTGACGCAACTCACAGAGTTCTCCCTTAACTCGTCGAGTTTATCCATTAGTCTTTAAAGCCAGGAGGAAACCGATACAACTCATCGAGTTCATATATAAACTCGTTAAGCTCGCCAAAAATCCAACATATTAATTCATTAAGTTGACCTTAACGAAACTAAGAGCTTCATGACTCAAATTACAATTGAAATGGCGTCAAGGAGGGTACAGTTTCCAACTTTACCCCTATGAACCACCAAAATGGGTTCAAAACCCAAACCCTAGGCTTAAAAGGGTACATACTTAATCATTAAGCACTAAATCACCAAAGGCATAACCCCAAGCTGCATATCTGGCCCTAAAAGTTGAAAGGCTACATAAAGTTTCCAACTTTACACTCATGCATGGCTAGGAGAAGCTCAAATGCTCAAAACAAGCCATAAAAAGGACATAATGAATGCATGAAGCCCTTAAGACCATAAAGTTGGCACCTTTATGCCGAAAGGGCTCATGAGGATCATAGATCTAAAAGAATAACACTTGGGATGTCCTAAAAGCCCATCAACCATCCAAACATGGCTAAATGCATAAAAACTAACCTAAAAAGAGATCTAATAAAATATTAAGCAAGGTTAGAACTTTATACTCGAAATGTGTTGGAAATGATGCAAATAATCAAGATATGAAGGATCCTACTTGAATCACCTCCTTGCACCAAGCTTCTCTTCCTTCAATGAGCTTCAAACACACCCAAAATAAGCTATCAACACTCAAGGAGGGTCTAGGGTTTCCAGATTAGGGTTAGGGGCTATGGAGGCTAGAAATGAGGCCAACACCTGAGACTTAAGGTGTTTAAATAATGTGAAAACCCCCAAAATTAGGGTTTCCTTCCACTCACCAACTCCCCGAGATGAGGCACCTCAACTCGTTGAGTTGACACATTAAACTTCGTGGCCCAAAAAACTTCAATACATCGACTTGAGGCTTCCAACTCGACGAGTCCTTCAAGAAAAATGCAAATAATTTGGAAATAAATTCATACTAGAAACTAGGCATTACATTCTATTCCATTTCATAGTATAATCTAGCTCTTCATAATGTGCATTATGTATGTATGTAATGTGTATGATGTAAGTATATGAAATAGAATGCATAAATATATGAAATATGGGTATATTGGTATATAATGTGTGTATATATGTATGTAAAAATGAAAAAAAGTAGGATGCTATAGTAAAAGTATAAAAAAAAGTATGATGCTATAATGAATATGTAATGTGTGTAGGAAGCATGTTTAAGTGTATTTGTATGTATAATATGTGTATTTATGTATGTAATGTGAGTATATATGTATTAAGGTTTTTTTTTTTGAAAATACAATACTATAATGGAAAAAATGAAACAAAAAAGTAGGATGCTATAATGAATATGTAATATATGTAGGATGTATGTTTAAGTGTATTTGTCTATATTGTAATGTGTATGATGTATGGAAAAAATGTGTTTATTATTAATATATGTATGGAATGCCACAGCCGTGCATCTAAAGGTAACTTGATTATATTTTAAGTCCAGTTGGGATTGGTATTTAATTAACTAACTTTTTCGTATTTGTAGAATAAGTTTGATTTGCATAAGATTAACTTGGATCCCGAGTGTGCTCAGTTGTTGTGGCGCATTAATGTGACTCTATACAAAATTTACAGAGATCGGAAAAGTAAAGTGCATGGTTATTTTTAGAATACCGGGGGGGGGGGGGGGGGAGGGGGGGTTTGCAGATTTTTCAAGGGCATTAGCCAACCCCCCTCTCCCGAGTGTATGTCACGTAAAATATAGGCGCAACCAGTCAAACATTTTCAAACGCCCAAAATTTTAAAGCCTTCAACATAAAATAAAGGAGTCCATGCATAACAACAAGTTTTAAACAAAGGGGGTTCGTGCTCATATAGCAATGCCTATTTCAAGAAGTAACTTATGATATATTTAATTGTTTATTTAAATTATAATTAATCTGATTTTAATGTTAAATAAGACATCACTCGAATCAAAACATTTTGTAAGGCTAATACCGATTGGCAAGGGGTATTTAGTAGTCCTACAGTCGAACAACAATACGTAAGTGGTTAATTTGTATTTTAATATATGTGGTTATATTGTCAAGGGTTATTTAGTAATCTAATTTTTATGATGTTTATCATTTTTTGAAAATACAAAATGTTTTACTCCATGAGATCAGTCAACAAACTCAAGCTTTTTATAAAGCTAGCGGTCTAACACCAAAGGATATAAAAAATTGTTTTGAAATGATCTTCGGTGTTCGACGAGGTCATATTAGAGGCATCGGGCGTAAACCTTCTACGGTTGTGTCTATGTACGATTAGGAACAACCATCGACACAACCACCACAACAATCACAAGTAATTGTTAGTTTAAGTGTATTTCAAAAGTACAATGCTATAACGGAAAAACGAAAAAAGTAGGATGCTATAATCATTATTACCTTAATTTGTAAAGTAGAATGCTATAATGATATGTTGGTAATTGTCAGTTTAGTATAGACAATGCTATAATGGAAAAATGAAAATTATACAATGCTATAAATTATATGCAATATTGTGTAGGATGTACTTTGGTTATAATTTGATATATGGGTGCTTTGTAGTTTGGTAATTTTTTGAAAGTACAATGCTATAATGAAAAATTAAAAAAAGTACAATGCTATAATGTATATGCAATATTGTGTATTATGTATGTTTAAGTGTATTTGCAAAGTAGAATGTTATAATGATATGTTGGTTATAGTTTGATATGTTGGTATTTTGTAGTTTGGTAATTTTGGAAAGTACAATGCAATAATTAAAAAATGAAAAAAATACAATGCTATAATGTATATGCAATATTGTGTATGATGTATGTTTAAGTGTATTTAGAAAGTAGAATACCATAATGCTATGTTGGTTATAGTTTGATAGTTGGTATTTTGTATTTTAGTAATTTCTGAACAATACAATGTTATTATGATATGTTGGTATATATTTTGTTTTCTTTATAATTGCAAAAAGACCTGACCTGTAGTGCAACATGAGAAGACTGGTTTCGATCGTTGTCGTCACGAAATGAAAACGAAGGAAATGGGGGGAGTGATAATGACAAGTAGCTAAATTTTTAGGATTTATGAAATGTTTTGTTTGAATTAGTATTTTAGATATGTTGCACCATGTTTGGATGAATATTTTGGATAGTATTAAGTGTGGTTAATGTTTCGAACTATTTTTATGCAAAATAAAGTTTCGTAGCAGTTTTTATACATGTTATATTGTTTTTTATAATTTCAATGTTAAATACAAAAAGAAAAAAAAAATACAATTATCCATGATGCCTTGAGCGGTGACGAAGAGGTATTAGAGCATCCACAATGCATAGTTTAATGAGAGAGTTGAATGAAGGGGCATGCCTAATTGGCATTTAATTGATTAAACTCTACAATTATGAGATCCCAGTTGACATTCAATGGGCACTGAGCTCTTCAATGAAAAAAAAAACCTTTTAACTATTATATATATATATATATATATATATATATATATATATATATATATATATATATATATATATATATATATATATATATATATATATATATATATATATATATTCCGTTGAATTCTAATGAGTTTCATGCATTGTAGAAAAATTAATGTAGAATTGTATAGTAAGTAAAATTATGATGTGTCAATCAATTAAACTCTTAAAAGTTTAATGCATTGTGGATGTCCTTAATGGCGACATGTTTTTTTTTTTTTTGCGGCGACAGGGCATTTGCAACGACGGTGAGAATTAGTGACCTTTTTGCTGCAACGCATCGTCGCAAAAGGCTTTAACGACAGGGGCGGAGGCAGGAATTTAAGATAAGGGGGGCTTCGACAATCAAAAGTTATTAAATAATTAGGAGAGAGTATGAACAAAATTTGATGAATTGATAGACTATAAATCAGTAATTGAAATAAATATAAATGTGATGGAGGTGGTGTGATTACCTAAGGCTCAATTTTGATTATCTCTTATATCATTGTTTTTTCACTATAACAATTGTTTTTTAATAAATAGTAATCTATATATTAAGTTCAAGTGGATGTGAACCTAAGTATATGATATGAATTATAAGTTATTGCAAAGGTAAAGGATGTAAAATGTAAAATGTAATATTCAGCAAAATAGATATGTAAATGATTTGCTCATGGTGAAAGCAAATGAACATTAACAAGTCTCACAAACACCCTAGGCAAATTGCCAAATTAATATATATATATATATAGAGAGAGGAGGGATGACAATTAGTTACAAACGATGGGCTAGATATTTGATTCATAGCCATTTTATCTCCAATATAAATGAGTTTATTAAAAGAATAGCAGGGGCAGGACATCCGGCAATCCCCCCACTGCCTCCGCCGATAACACACCTATATTTTAACGTGGACGCTTGTCGCCGCTAATGCTCCCATTTCTTGTAAGGGTGGCTAAGAAATTTTAGCATTTTGTCACACAAAAAGGATTTTTATGAACATGCATTCGATCTTTGCTAATGATATGACTAATTTCATCATATTATTTAATCAAATAAAATTGACTTTGTGTGAACCTTTGGTTGCATAAGAGCATTGGGTGTGGGCAACGAGGTGCAACACCAAGTTGTGCCACCTCACATGTCACCTAAGCAAATAGTGTTATGATACCAAGTGGAGAAATGAGCAACAAGTTACAACTAGATACAACACCAACTTTTTGAAAATAAATATTTTTATATTTTTATTTTTTTTTTACTATTTCGTTTTTAATTTTTACTTTTTTTTGCTTTCGTGTTTTTTTCTTTTTGTTTTTTTAATAACTAATATATTTTTTATAAAACATATAATTTTAAAAACAAAAAAAAGACATATTTAAAATCTAAAATTCCGATTACAATTAAAAAAACATAATTTTAAACCTAAATTAATAACTAAAATACCATTCAAATTACTACTAAAACCACACCCATCCTAATTAACACAAAATTTTTTTCCCAATTTGTTCCTTCATCGCTTGTAGTACCGCTAGATCAGCAGGCGCTAAACCATCCTCGCTTATCCGAAGAATTGACAACTGATGTGTCATTAGTTCCCTCTCTTTTTGTTCCTGCTTCTCCCGTGTTTGCCTTTCCAGGAACTCCAAATGACGACGTTTCAACTCATTTTTTTTTCTTTTGTTAATAAATTATGCTCGTCGAATTTGGCTCTTATTTCCGCCGCATCTTTTGCTCTCGTCTCCACCTCCTCCGCATGCCCTGCAGCGCGCCTCGCTTTGTCGCGTCCCGACAGTCGTCGTGGTGGGGATATCTCTTGGATATCATCTGGGATCTCATCGTCATCGGCGTTTAGGTCGATGTTAGTCCTTGCACCCGACACGTCGACCGAGCTAGAATTGCGAGACTTTTTGGATTGAACCTCCGGCGATGTAGGCGTTCTATTCCACTTTGGATCCGCTCGCAACAATTCCAATGGTTTTTCAAAGTCGAAAACATGATCCATTTCGACCCGATATTGTTCCTTAGCCGATTTGAAAAAATCGAAGTCGTTGGTTCCGCTTTGTTGTTACGCTTCAAGTCGGTTGTAAATACCGTTGAATTTGCTGCACCGCTTAGTTATCATACCCCATTTGCTGCTCAAAATGTCATTGTTGCGATAAGGATTTTTCTTTAAAATAGCATGAAACTTGTCGAGCACCGCCCCCCAATAAGCTCATTTTTTCATTCCATTTCCGCGAAGTTCGTCCTTTGAAGTAGCACACCAAGCCGTCGTCAAAGCGTATTCCTCCTCCGGTGTCTACCATTGTGGAACGTCTGCATTTTCATATTTCACCGCTATTGATTTCCCTTTTGATTTTCCTTTCCCTTTCCCTTTCTTGTTCCTACTACCTCCCGCTTCCGCTTCACCCGATTGTTGTGTTGTAGGCGATGGTTGGTTGGTTTGTTGTTGCATCGAAGCAAAAGAAGGGAAAAGATTTTGTTGTAAATTTGGGTTTTGACTGCCTTGATTTTGTTGAAAGAAAGGTGAGTTGGGAAACTGTAGTGGCGGTGAAGCGGGGTTGAAAGATGCGCCTTGATATGAGATCTGTGTTGAGCCTTGAGTCGATAAAAGGTTGAAATAACCTTCATAACCGGCAAACCCGACAGGCGAGGTTATGTTTGAGTTTGATGATGGGGAGGTGTTTTAGATTTGCTCCATTTTTTTAGAAAATAAATAAGAATGTAGATAAGATTTGAAATTAAATGAGTATATATATATATATATATATATATATATATATATATATAAAGGTTATGTTTTTTATTAATGTATTTGACCGTTTTCAAACGGTAAGTTTTCCAATGGTTAAATTTTAGCTGTTTCTACTTATTTTCGTGGCCACAAGATCCGCTTGACGAGAAGCAACGAGATAAGAGGGCAGTGTTCCCTCCGTTACGACGCCGTCATCATGTGCCACATCACCGGCGTTATATCTCGTGTGTACCCATACCGTATCGTCTAAATGGATTTCCATTATCAAATATGTACGTCTCAGTTAATAATAGTGTCAGAATAAATCTAGATATCACTCACAGGTGTGAAATGATGACATTTAGCCACAATAAAAAAAACTGTGGTCGATACTGTTTTTCTACTTTAATTCCTACTAATCAAAACCGATATATAGACATACTTGAAAACCACAAGAAGCAAAACCACTCTTTAGCCGATTTCGGGCCTATAAAACAAAGTCTCGACCTTCTTTTCCTAACATTCAAATACATATCAGAACTTCTTAGTCTTATAATATTTGAACTTTACATATTATTTTATGATCAAGTGGGAAAAGTATTATTTTTAACTTTTAGATAGTAACGTTTTCATTTATCTGTTGTTTAAGATATATTATTTTTTAGAGTAAATTACATGAATGGTCCCTATGGTTTGAGTAATTTGCGCGTTTGGTCCCTAACTTATTTTTTTAACTCGGAAGGTCCCTACTGATTGTTTTTATTACGTGTCTGGTCCCTATTGTTTGTTTTTGTTACGCGTTTGGTCCCTGTCATACCTAAAAAGACTATTATTTAAATAGGAAAAAATAATGCAGTACGTAAGGTAAGGTGAGAAGGGTGAGATTAGGGGTGTGTTTATTTAAATAAATTAAAAAATAAAGGGAAAAATATATTTTTTAAGTAAGACAGGGACCAAGCGCGTAACAAAAACAAACAGTGGGGACCTTCCGAGTTAAAAAAATAAGTTAGGGACCAAACATGCAAATTACCCTAAACCATAGGGACCATTCGTGTAATTTACTCTATTTTTTATTCATTTTGAAGAATCTATTTTAATATTTAAACAATCGTCCTCAAATACTGTAATAAACCTCTTTTAATTAAAAAAACAGAGTTTAATTGAAATAGTGTTACTTTTTAGAGCATAATTATATGAAATTCAACGACTATATATTTCAAAGTTCAATGGGCAAAAATATATTCTTTTTAAATTTAAAATAGATGTTCCAACGTTTGTAATATTGAATGCGTTGTAAAAAGCGAATGATAAAAATGATACGAAAAGTAGAATAATAACATGAAAATATATATTAAAGTCTAAAAAGTACACCCTAGTAGTTATATCGACACATTTTTTTTTTTCATGTAATCATATTTAAAACTAAAAGCTTGCGTTCACGTCATAACTTACAAAAATTTGAAAATCCTTGAATTATATTCTAATGTCAAAAAGATCAAATGCTCTAAAGTCGTGGAACGACGAAAGTTGGAACGCTGTAAAGATTTATCTTCCTCTTTCAACATATGTACGTAGGACCACTAATGCTTTGAAATATAACAAAATCAACTATATATAACTTTAATGCAATCTGTATCAATCACAATCTGTATCAATCACAAATATCACAATCAAAAAAACTGGCACGAAGTAAAACATGTACATAGAAATTTTACACTACAAAAGATAAATAACATGAAACTCGTACTACCGAAATATTTCAGATATCAAGCAAACTATAGCCTTGCGATCTTCTTGGAAAGTGCATAAGTGTTGATCCAAACCAAGAGTAGAAGTGTCACGGAGGATGCGAGCGACAAAGCAATAGAGGCTCCAACGCGGATGCAGTAAGTATCGTACGTGTCACAGATCTCGTTCCATCTGCTATGAGAGTTACCTTTGAGTCCTACGTATGATACACCTCCTGATGCTCCTGTTGCTGCAGCCATAATACCTAATAGCAGCTGCACCATACCCGATTATAATTATATGTTAGTATCATTTTAATAGATAAAATTATCTTATTTTGTTTTGCTTATATACGGATAAAACATGGATTCGTTCTAAAGAAATTAGTGTGGTTCAGGAGCTTACTGAATCGACTATCACAAAATGAAATTTTAGCTTCGTTGAGGTTCCTCCTGGCTTCCTTAGTCCGAAAACTGATATTAAACCGGTGATGATGCTGTATAAAGCAGCAGTGCAGAGCGTTGCCAAAAGGTTTCTACATCATAAAAAGAGTGTAAATTAATATCATGCATGTCCCATAATAGATGTAGTTTATGCCAATGGTTTTGGTGGTTGAAGTTGAAGTTACTTACATATGAGCTGGGGAGTGACTGAATTTTCCAGTCCTGGATATTGCTATTCCGGGTGCAATCGGAATAAGCTCAGTTTGATTAGAAATGACCAGAAGAACGATAGCAGCCACGGTAGTTGCAAAAAGCACGACCCTGAAGAACACATCAACCACTGCATGCTTCTTGGATCCACCTGCGCCTCTTGTAGCACTGTACTCCGGTGGTGGTGCTGACGTCTTTAGTGGTACCTCCATACTAACTGCGGCATGGTTATGAGGAGGAATAGCGGAGTCACTGGATGCCATCGTTTTTAAGGATACACGTTACAGCAAAGGATAGTTTGTTAATTGTTTCTTTGTAGGTGTAGTTGGGTATATGGCAACAGATTCTACGTTTATATAGCAGTAGGGTCAACTGATTGCATGATAGCAATGATAACGGTTGGACGTTTCACATATGAATAGATAAATTTTATATGTCAATACGTTCACACAATCATTTAGGAAATGGTCAACAAGGGATAAGCATATTTGTAGATGGCTTGCTTTCGTTGAGAAGTACAATTTGTGGTCAATTTGACTTTGTGGAAAATCCGATTACGTTGTTTTTCTACTATTATATCATTATATGTGTCTTTAAATATCATAAAAAACAAATACAACGCATTCACACATATGACAAGCCATGACGAATAAATGAGTTACATATAGAACTTCGTGAATTATTGTAAACTGAGAGGTCATAGTTGGTATGTACTTGATCCGATAGTGGTATGGTCATTTTGGGTTGTCTTCTAAGGACTAATTTGATAGGATGGATTTTTGAGAAAGTGGTAATTTGTAATTTATTAATATATTACAAGAATGATATATTAATTGAGAAATCATATTATTTAATTTGAATTCATCAAGAATTAACTTGAAATTAATTTAGTGATAAAAAAAGATTCATTAAATTTACAAGGACTGATTAGGTAAATCATTAATACTTATAGTTTGGGCTAATGATCCATATTGATTAGGGATGGAATAAATATATGTAAGAGTCCATGAAGAGTTAATCAAAAGGGCCTACCATATGGGTTGTTGGATTGATTAAGGCCTAATTATATGAATTAGGGTTTCCAAGATGAAACCCTAGAGATTCCACATTATAAATACTAACCCTTGCACTCCCAAAATTGGCACTTGTGTTCCACGATGAAACCATAGCCGTTTGGTGCCTCTTAACCTCTCTCTCATATTCCTCCATTTTATTTTGGTTTTTGTGGCTTATTAGAGGTATCACAATTGAGTTACTAAGCTCTTGAAAGGCCAATAACTATAAGCTATAACTAAGAGGTATTCATCAAACTAGTTTTTCTTTTTCCTTTTTTTTTTTAATTTATTTATTTATTTATTTTTTTGTTTGTAAATCTCCAATTGTAGACTAGTTAGGGTTTGTGCTTTGGATGAAATGAAATTGCATGTATGACTTGAGAAAAATTAAGTCTAAATCATTAGAGTTGTATGTGCACTATAGGATTGTTATAGTGCTCAAAACCCTTCAGTGGTATCAGAGCCTAGGGTGGTTTCTATTATATTGATGCATTGGTTATCTGTTCAAAGCTGAAGCAAATCGACATATGCTCTCTGCATGATGAACTCGACGAATCCATAATGGGACTCGACGAGTTAAGCCAACTCGACGAGTCCATTCCCTGACTCGGCAAGTTGGATCATGTGTTGGCAGATTTTTCGAGTTTTTGGCCATATTTGGATTAGGATCACTACTAGAAACAGTTTTCACTGATAAAATTCGATTTTTCTGATAAGGTAATGATTATCCTCAACCAAATGAATAATGCTTGTCAAAATTTTAAGATAATTACTTGATTTTCTGAAAGAAAAATATTAATTATTTATGAAATTTGATTTGAATTATCTTTCTATATGAAATTATATTAGGTGAAAATTTGTGATATTGATAAATTATATGATTACTTTAATTGTTTTCGAATTTGATCTAAGAAGTTTTGAAAAGTTTCAAAACTTACCCTCAAGTTTTGGAATTTAAAATTTCATTAAAAGTTTTAATTGTGAAATATTAAATTCTAAAACCCTAGCATTTTAAATGTTTAAAATAAATCCTTTTGGTTTCATAATTTAAATTTAGAATTAAAGGTTTTAATTTTAGA
Source organism: Lactuca saligna (assembly GCF_052625555.1). Lineage (NCBI taxonomy): Eukaryota > Viridiplantae > Streptophyta > Magnoliopsida > Asterales > Asteraceae > Lactuca > Lactuca saligna. The sequence continues at coordinate 108,913,612 of NC_136421.1, read as the reverse complement.
AATTTAAATGGACACAACTAGAAGGAATAATTATGGCCTTATTAATAATTAATTAAAAGATTAATTAAGAGAATATTAATAAATTCATAAGAACATGGTTTCAAATTTTAATCTATTTAAAAAAATTAAACCACCTAGTATTTTAAAAGTTTAAAATACACCCTCATACTGCTATAAGATATAAAGTTTAACTTATATATATGTATAAGACAGTCAGTCTTACAATTAGTAGGCTCACTACTCACGAAACTGATCTATAAGGGGGATATAAGGAAATTGCCTATAAAATGGCGATTGAATGGGTGTCCACTCTCACCCACCGCTTCCTTGATTGGTGGAGGGTCGTTAGCCGAACGGGTAGGATATGACATTAATTCTCATTAAAAAGTATAATGATAATTATAAAAAGTAACTAAATGTTTTTCTAAATTCTCAATCTTAGTTACTTTAGGAAAAATGTGAATTTGATGCTAACCCATGGAATTGCACATTTCATGTTAGTGGAGCGTGTGTGGTTAACCGGCACACTAATATGGGACTAATGAAGGATAGAAATGGGTAGCTCGTAGGTTATCATGGATCAATGAAGCGTGTGTGGTTAACCGACACATTGATTAGGCGATAAATGACTTCGTGAGTACCAAGCTAATTTGCATGGTTATTCGCACCTTGTTTGTGATCCTCGGTATCACAGTCACAAACATGAAGGGCATAATCGAGATTAAACATGCCATTGAAAAGTTCAATGAATCTCAAAAGATCTAGAAATTTCATCTAAAACTTAATTCGTTTAAATTTTCGTTTTCGTGGTGAATTGGTAAATCGTCATTTACCAACTGACAAATAATTTACAATTGTATTACGACATCTATTTTCCGAATTGTGAATTACTGTGTTGGGTCCTAGCCTTGATATTTCATTTGGATGTTATATCAAGGACTAAATCAACTAACTTGAATTTCTCCCTTTTAGAGATGTCTAGTTTTGACAACTATGGTCCTCCCGAATCTTTTGGAAAAAGCTTTCCTCATGAAGATGATGTTCCACGTTTTGATCAAGGAACAATAAATCATACTTCACTTCCTCCACCTCCTCCAATTATTCTCCCTGATCTACGTGTTCGTCGACTTAAAAAGTTCAAGGTCACTCAGGCCTTATTGGTATGCAAGCATCAAGACAGAAGTCATGTGTGTGTGCACATTATGAAAATGAAGCTGCGCATTGACAGACTAGGAATGTTGGGTGTCGCTATTCCAAGGAAGTTGGCTATTGACTTGGTTCTTCAATCACTTCCTAAGTCATATAATGAGTTCATTAATGATTATTGTATGACAGATCACAACGTGACCCGTATTGATCTTACCTATTTGCTAATTGTTGCTGAATCAACAATGATTTGGCACACTGGTAAAGCAAAATTGATTAGAAGATCTACTTCTCATGATTCCATGGACATAGGCAATGACATAGATAGTCTAGAAACAATCCCTTCTCCTATCTGAAGGGAATTGGCCATGGTCAAAATATTTAACCATAAGAGAAAAGCCAGTTTTAAGAGAGTTCCATGTGCGAATGCCAAAAAGTCCACTCGTTTCTACTCCCATTTGAAGGGAATTGGAAGCGAAGCTACCCTAACTACCTGAGAGATCTAAAGGATGGTAAAGTCAAATTGTATGGTAAAGTTGCATTTTGATGTTTTGTAGAATCAAAGAAAAAGAAGGATGCTTAAAGGAAATAGCATGCTGAGTCTAATCATGAAGAAGTGGATTCCAATTGCGTGGTTTAATGATCATATTTTTTGAGCTACTAGGAGTTATGATAGATTGCTTAGGAATATTTATTAACATAGTTTTCATTTGTATTTTCATTGTAAAGACAAGTTTTTCGCATTTTATAAATAAAACAAAATTTTAATTGTATCTTATCTTATATTTCCTTGCAATGGCATTTGTGAAAGTTGTTGTTTATATGTTTCTATTAATAGAAATGTTGAGAATGTTTGATTCTTAGTTATATCGATTGTGGTAGTGTCATAATTTTCTAAGTAAGAAAAGATTCTCATCCCCCACGTTTCAATTAGACAAAAACTTGGAATCATGTGATTTGAATTATATGATGTATGAAATTTTTGGTACTTGGGAAAAATTGAGACTAACTCCTTGTTCGCGTATGTATGTGAGCCAAGTGAAGCACTAAAGGATCTGGGACACTTTGATGTGTACAAGTAAGATCCACCACAAAGAATGATAAAGGATATTTTACATGATTTACTAATGGATCAGTAATGCTTACAAGTTTGAGTATAATTTTAATAACTTGAAAAGTTTCAAAGTATAAGCAGAACAAATATGAAGAATCAATTAGGCAGAAGATAAAAGTTTGTCTAATCTGAAAGGAAAGGAAAGTACTTTAGTATCACGTTTTATGATCATCCTAATGATTATGGAACCATGCCACAATTGATCCTCTAGGGACACCTTAGTGCATAAGTATGACTAAGAAGAGGAATCAGGAATGTTGAAATGGTTAAATCAAGAAAGGTGAGTCATACTTCAGTCCAAAATCAAATCTTCGATTGTACCTTGAGTGACATAATCTTTAGTAGGTTTATAACACTTGTCAAATGTGGAGTAGAAATGTTTCTTACACTTGCACATTTGGAATTGGTAGATGTGATGTTTTGGATAAAACAAAACCAACTAAGACCAATTTTATGAAGTGTTTTCTTGATAAGAAGCTGCACTAACTCTTGAATATTTGTCTGTCAAGGAATGTGTCTCGACAAGGGAATCTTATATGTCGAGAGGTTAGTGGGAGTCTTAATGGTCTTGCATGGTTTCAAGAACTAGTCAAGAATAAACCTTTTATCACTAGCACATGACTTGAGGTTCGTAACCTATCGGGTTGACACATTTTTGTTTATGTGTGATTCCAATTAATTTGACTATGCATGTGAGTTTTATGAGTCCACATTTGATCGCATAAAGCAAAGCATCTTGATCAGTGAAAATACATTGATCTGTGTGAGTGAGCTACTTAATAACTTGGAAGCAATGGTAGGCCCTTGTGCTACCAAATGGCAAGAAATTAAGATTGATCAAGTTCGTTCCATATAAGTTTGAATTTGTTGTAGACCTTATCTTATGATATTGGTTCGAAATGAAAAATTCACATCGATAGGAACACATACACCATAAAATCTAAGTGACATAAGTTTTCTCTCCACTTCATGAATATGATTGTGAGGAAACACTTTCACTAAGTGGATTTTAAGGTATTCACAATTGTGATTTCGTTCTCAAATTCGAATATGATTACGGCATCCATCTTCATAGTTCAAATTGTGAGAAATTGAAAATTAGTCTGAACATTCAACTAATAGCTATAAGTTCTGAAATAGTTTAGATATACACATGAGCTTTCTTATAGAAGGTTTATGAGATTAGATAAAGAATTATCGAAGCATCTCGTATCAGAAATCTGAAATTTGGAAAGAAAGTCAATAAGTATTAATTTCTAGAAGTCAGACTAATTTCTGAGTACATGTCAAAGCTAGTGGGAGCATAAGTGTTATGCGAGTAAGGACATAATTATTTTGCTAGTAGGAGCATAATCATTACGATAGGTGTTACGAGTTAGCAATGCTATTTATAGGAAATAAAGTTTGATTTGCAAAGTTGCAGAGTTTGAAAAGTTGTTTTGCTATAGTAAGGGAGAGGATACTTATACTTTATTTGAATCCAAAAGTTTAGATTGAAGTGTTAATCAGACTTAGTCATGAGCATATATGAATAATAGGTTGAAATGTTTCAACATCTGAAATTCTAAATATGGCAATATTATAGCAAAGGACTGGTCAAGTATTATGTCTTTATGTAAGACATTATGAATCGTATCCCATATGCTTCGGATATAGGATCGATTGCATATGCTGTAATATTCAATCATTCCATCGAATCAAAATGCCTAGGGCATTAAGAGGGAAAAGAACCAGAACCGGATATGACTAAAGTAGTTAAAGAACTATCAACGACAATCCACGGTTCGCTAAGGATTGGTCATTTGTGGGCAGTTGGAACTATAATAATGAATGGATCGTATTGAAATTATTATGAATAGATAGGGTTCTACTAAGAATGAGTTGTCATATGGTAAATATGAAAATGTTTCCATAATGGGAGTTGGATATTAAGAGTCTATGCGTAAGTTAGAAACTTTTATGCAAGAAGGGTGTTCAAGGAATGTACCTTGAATGTGAGAAATCCTCTATTCTATAACAAGTCCCTAGTGGAATGTTCTGTAATATCACTGACAAAGCCTCTGTGACTTTGGTGCCTTGACATTACAAAAGGATCATTGCATGTGAGTTTAGATCTAACAAGATTCTAGTAGTGGCAAGAATTCTGTATTCTTACACTTTTAATAAGGATTAGGGAATTGTGAAATGAGCATCGTTGGAAATGTGTTCAATTGATCTATTTCACAGGGTAAGGACCATAGGTGAACATAATGTGCATGCTTGGAGCATGGGATAACTTTTGTTTTATTTCAATTATTAAGTTGATTAGTCGAAACATTATACAATGAATAATGTGTAATCAATATGGTTGAGACCATATTGGATTGGATTATTCTTGTGTTTCACTTTTCATGTTTTACTTCCTGAATAATAAGATCATTCAAAAATCCACAGTCAATCATACTTTGGAAGTAAGTAAAGAGGTAAGATTGTCATGAATCCGACTGTAGATTGTCTAAGTGTTTAGACATAGCACAAGTTTGCTATAGTGTTCGAGAGTACTCCTGTAATAAGATTTGAGTATTGGATTAAACCCACGCTCATCTGAATTACTTCATGGATTTTATCACAAGTGATTGTGAAGCGATAATATCTTATATTCTTGAAACAGAGAAATATGAGTTCCAGTTTGCAAGTCGGTTGCACATTGATGATACATATGAGTTGACGTGTATCCGTTCCATTTACCCAATGTGGGATAAAAGTTATATTTGTGGGCCTAAGCGCTAGGCAAACCAGGACTAAGTTGATGTGTTCAATTGTAGTCTGATTGTTAGTCGTCATAAATCGGAAATCGGGAAACAACACATGTACAGAGAGAATGATTATAATCCGTATCTCAGTCCATACGATATCTTATAGAATGGAGGAATATCTGATCCCTTATATAAAGGATGCGTTACTGATAAGATCAGAGTTCGAAAACGGCTTTTGAGAGCTACGATTGTGAATCGGATTTTGAAGTTCCTTTGGCAGTTATAGCTATTAGATTTATCCAAATGGGAGACTATTGGATTTGGTGTCTAAGCCCCTAACTATAATTGATATGTACTTGAACCGACAGTGGTACGGTCCTTTTGGGTTGCCTTCACCGGAGCAATTTGATAGGATGGATTTTTGAGAAAGAGGTTATTTGTGATTTATTAATATATTACAAGAATAATATATTAATTGAGAAATCATATTATTTAACTGGTATTGATTAAGAATTAATTTGAAATTAATTTAGTGATCAAAAGAGACTGATTAAATTTACAGGGACTGATTAGGCAAATCAATAATACTTATAGATTGGGCTAATGATCCTTGTTGATTAGGGATGGACTAAATCTATGTGAGATTCCATGAAGAGTTAGTCTAAAGGGCCCATTATATGAGTTGGTGGATTGATTAAGGCCAATTATATGAATTAGGGTTTCTAAGATGAAACCCTAGGGATTCCACACTATAAATACTAACCCTTGCACTCCTAAAATTGGCACATGTGTTCCAAGATGAAACCCTAGCCGTTGGTGCCACCTAACCTCTCTCTCATATTCCTCCATTTGCTTTTGGTGTTTGTGACTTATTAGAGGTATCACATTTAAGGTACTAAGCTCTTGAAAGGTGAAGAACTACAAGCTACAACTAAGAGGTATTCATCAAACTAGTTTTTTTTGTTGTAAATCTCCAACTGTTGACTAGTTAGGGTTTGTGCTTTGGATGAAATGAAACTGCATGTATAACTTGAGAAACTTAGATCCAAAGCATTAAGGTTGTATGTGCACCATAGGATTATTATAGTGCTCAAAACCCTTTAGAAAGATCCAAGGAATCCGTAATTGCTACGAATGCAATCAAGCAGGGCATTTTAGAAAGGACTGCCCAAAACTGAAGAACTAGGGCGACAAAGGAACAACATAGTAATTGATGTAGGGATGTTCACCAGGACCCAGTCATGGTCATTGGTACGTTTTTCCTCAGAAATAATTATGTTCCCATATGATTTAATAATGATAACGATATAGGCTTTGTTGGCCATACGCTTAGAAACATGATGAAACCTAAATCTTGCAAAATTAATAAGACTTACAAAATGGGAATCGAAATTAGTTCAATTAGAAATATTCACTAATCGCTTTCTCACGTTGAAAAACCACGTCTTCACTCAGATCTAATTCCTATGACCCTTGAAAGTGCAATGAGATCATTAAAATGAATTGGTCATCACCACATCGAACGAAGGTTTAATAATATGAAAAACTCATTCAACTACCCGTACCAAACGATGAAACCCTTGTGATTATGGAGACAATGTAGGGAAGAACCTAAGAGTCATCACTTACATGAAGGCAAGGAAGTATTTGCAGAAATGATACTAAGCTTTCTTGGCCCAGGTGGTGGATATGCAAGAAAAGGGTAAGGAAATCAAAGACATACCGCAAGTGTGCAAGTACCCGGATCTATTTCTAGAAGACCTACCCGGAGTACCTCCCGTCAGATAGGTTGAGTTTCGAATTGACCTTATCCTGGTTACAGCACCAGTGAAACGATCTCCTTATCATCTGTGACAAACCGATATTTCGATTCTATATAATGACTTAGAAAGCCAAGTATTGTAACTACTTTCGAAAATAATGAACTTAACTTTAAAAATAAAATGTACAAAAGTCTCTATTTGGTTACCTACTATATTAAATATCATTAAACCGTGAGCATACATCAAGGATTTGTTACAAACATAGTTTAAAGTATGAAATTACTTATACATAAATACATTTTTGACTTTTAATGACTCATTGCAAACACTGTTTTAGCTATTGTTGTACATACAAAGATAAATTTTTTAGACTTATTAAAAGTATTATTGCGTTAGTAGAAAACATGTGACTCTCACCAACCTCGTGTTGACTTTCAAAATACATGTATTCTCAAGAAATCAGTAATCAAGAACATTCGGACAACGGATACTCTGGAATCTCAGGTAATTTAGTTTACTATGTTTTATTAAGTCCTCCTAGCTATTTAAAGGCAACTACTATATTATCTAGTAAGAACCTTGTATTTGAATTTTATGATAGAATATAAATGTTCTTTTGTTTATCCTTGTACTTGTGCTATATATTCAGTTTATCTATGATTCATGAACTTAGTCGCACAACCCAATATGTTCTGTCTCGACTGGGGGTATAATAAAAGGAGGTGGATGAATTTTAGGGTATTCCATGATATTTGGAATATTCATTGCAGATAAATAGGAAAACTAAATAGTTACCAATTTGAATAAATATTATTTTATACATCTAGGGTTATATAAGGTTTTCAAGTTGCACTATAAAAGTGATGGGTTTGACACATAAGAACTTTCCTATGTGCACATGCAAACCCTAATGCTTGGATCTAGGTTTCTCTAATTGAACATGCAATGTATCCAAGACTTTTATTGATAGATCTAGTATAAACATTCAAATCATAACATATGAAATCAGATCTAAAGGAATACCTTGAGTTGCTTGCTTGAATCTTCTTGTCTTTGGAGCTTAGAGTCACAATTGTCACTCCTCTAATGGCTTCCAAACACCAACTAGCAAGAGGGTGATAATAGAGAGAGAGAGAGAGAGAGAGGAGGGTGAGAAAATCGGCCCTAGGGTTTCTTGTCTTGCATGACTCCCGATTTCCTCCACCCAATGGGTCTATATATACTATGAGCTACTAGGGTTACACCTTAAACCCTAATTGAATAACTTAGGCCCTAAGCAATCCAATGATCCCTATAGACTAGGCCTTGGACGATTTCTAGGTTTCTCCAAACCCTAAAATCGTCCTCCCTCACATCCATAAAGATTCATATCCCAAAATACAATTATCACACATTTGACAGTTTATGCCCTTTTATTCAATTAACCTTTTTAAGTCACCAAATTAATTCCTAATTAATTTATGACTTATATTAATCAAATAACAATATTATTATTCCTTATATTATTCTCATAATATATTAATAATATTTCTTCTCTCATTATAAATCATCCTGTCAAGTTGCTATGGTGAAGGCAACCCAAAAGGACCATGCTCAACCGGGTCAAATACTTGCCAAATATAGTTACAACCTTAGACACTATTCCAATAGTCTCCCACTTGGATAAGTCTAGTAACTATATACACAAGCGCAATCCGATTAGCAGTCGTAGCTCTCAAATACATTGTCAAACTCTGATCTTATCAGTCCTGTCCTTTAGATAAGGGATCGTACAGTCCTCTGTTCAGATATCATGCGGACACAATCATAGTCCAGCGTTTAGTTTCTCGATCTCAGATTTATTCAACATAGAACTTAATCAAACACATCAATTTAGTTCTAACCGGGCCCGGTACATAAGTCAAATCAAATCATCGAGCGGCCGAGATATCGCTTTTACCTTCTTAGGATAAAAGTAACAGATAAACTTCGACTTATATGCATTTACTTATTCGCCAATCAATCATACACAACAATGCGTTTTATAACATCAATTTACTGATGCGGTTTCACATCATCAATGTACAACCAATTAACAAATAACAAACCATATATCTAGGTTTTAAGACCATATGATATTATCATCTTGCGATCACTTATATATACCTTAAAGTGATTCCACCAAACACAGGTTTGTTCCAATGCTCAAAACTAGTTCATAAGCACTCATGAACATTGCAGTAAACCTTTGCTATGTCTAATACCATTTAGACAATCTACATACCAATTCATGACAATCTTCTTTCATATCTACTTCCAACATATGAACGATTGTGGACCATTCGAATAATTCAATTATTCTTAATAACTCAATTATTCAGGAAGTCAAAACATGCAAAGTGAAACAATAGTTAAACAATTAACATAAGATAGTAACTTTACTTATAAATAATACTCCTTTATTTAATCATCAAATGTCAATTACATTTTTCTATTACAAGTTTCTAAAACTATGTAATCTAAACTAATATCATCCATCAGTCCAATACTCCTAGCATGCTGCAAGTGCTTAACCCTACTCAGTCCTTTCGTAAGCGGATCTGTTGGGTTATCTTCTGATGATATCCTCTTAACCACGAGATGTCCTTCTTCTACTCGATGTCTAACAAAGTGATATTTTCTATCGATATGGCGAGATCTACCATGATCCCTCGGTTCCTTGGTCAAGGCAACCACTCCTTCATTATCACAGAAAATTTCCACAGGCTCCTTTATGGCAGGTACAACTCCAAGATCACCAATGAAGTTCTTCAACCATATTGCCTCCTTCGATGCTTCGCTTGCTTCAATGTACTCTAATTCGCACGTTGAATCAGCTACGGTTTCCTGCTTGGAACTTTTCCTAGTTACTGCTCCTCCATTCAAGGTAAAGACCCAGCCCGACTGCGAACCACTACTAGAATATAGACCTTTAATGACACGCAAACCATGACACATAGTGATTTACGATAGGCAAAAGCGTGTGTTCTAGAAGTAATGTCATCTCTTCTAAAATTTAAAGGATTTAGGGCATGTATTTTTGCGTGCCCTTAAAATTAATGTCAGAACAAAAAAATAAAAACACGGAGGGCACTCAACATAAAAGGCGTGTTGTCTATTCATGTCGCTTTATAAAATTTTCATCAAATGCACGTTTTAATAGATAAGGGGGGAAATCAAATAAAAACATTAGAAAACCCCGCCTCGACGATTTAGGGTTCATTCCATCCTTCTCTCTTTCACGCTGCTTCTGTCTCCACACTTCATCTCCCAACTACGATTTTTCTAATAAGAAAAATAGAGAAATCCTAAAGCAAATTCCACCCTCCCCTTCTCTCAATTTTCTTCAAAAGTATTAGAATCAAAATTTTTCTGCAAAAGCCCTTCTTCTTCACCTTATTCTACACTATGGAACAAGTGAAGCAAGGTCATCCATCAATGATGCCAAAGGAAACTCCACCCTCCTCTTTTCTTAATTTCTTTGGGCTTAGGGTTCATGAAAGCTCTTGAATGCTCCTAAAAGACTGCAAAGTGATTTAGGGTTTGTTTCATCCTCTATATATCTCTATTACGCTTGAACCCTAATCTCAGACACCAATGTCTTTTTTTTCTTGTGAATTCGTTCTCATTCCTTCTTGCCTAATCTGATTTATTAGGTTTAAGTAAAGGTGCAAAGGTGATTCTGCTTTTTGCGGGTGGGCTTGAATTCTCAGGTCCCATCGAGAAGTATCTGATTGACCCTATCACAAAGAAGCCGTTTGTGAACTCGGTGGTGTCGATGAATGGGTTTGCATTGGTGGGAGGACCCTCAAAGCAAGATCATCCAAGGGCAATCGAGGTGCTGATGAAGCTCGATGTGCCATACACTGTGGCTTTGTCTCTTGTGTTCCAGACAACAGAGGAATGGCTTAACAACACTTTGGTTCTTCACCCGATTCAGTTGGCTTTGCGGGCTACTCTTCTTGAGCTTGATGGAGGAATGGAGCTTATTTTTTTTCTCAAGAAGAGACCCAAGAACCGGTAAATCCCATGCCCTTCACAAGTGGGTTGAGCATCTCTGCACCAGATCAGTCAGATGGGCAGAACTAGAGAGGTAAACAAAGGTACTTATTTTTGCCATATGTTGTTTTTTTTAATTTAAAAAAATTTAATAAATAAATAAGCAGAGAACTGAGGAAAAACTAAGAATGAATTCTAGTGAATTTTCAATATATTTAAGTAATTGCACAAGTTCCATTGCAACTTAAAAGGCACACAGACTGTTTATGTAGTTTTTTTTCATCTTTTCATTGGGTTTTTTCTTCTTTAATTTTTCATTGTGGTATCTTCTTTTCCTTCTCTTTTTAATTGTAAGTCCATGCCATGTCTACACCTTTTGTTACTCTTTCTGCAGAGGTTGGCAGCTGGAGAGTGGTTCATTGCGCGATAACTATTAAAACCATGATTGTTCCTTTGTTTTTCTGAATTCATCCATATTTATGTGTTTTGGGATTTGATTGCGTCATTTTCTTTCAACAAATTTATTGAAACTTGACAGTTGGTAGTTTCTCAATTTGCTTCAAATCTTCATCTTCATCTTATAATTATTCTTGGGTTTCAGATATCCTAAAATAGGTATGGGACTTATCTGATCAAGACAATGACATCATGCTTTCATTGAATGAATTTTGTATTGCTCTCTTCCTCATGGAGAGACACAGGGAAGGCCACTCTCTTCCAAAGGCACTTCCATCTGGCATTTTGTTTGAGAAGACACCAGTGAAAATAGTAGTGATACTCCTTGTGTTGAGGTGGGTTGACATTTTTTTGTTTGTAAGCTAAGAGATTATGATTTATATTTTGTGTTAATGGTTTATTTTTCTGAAGTGCAGGCTAATGAAGACTTTTCTTATCCATCAGGAGCAAAAGAAGAAGGTTTAGTGAAGGAAAGTGACAGGTGAAATAAGCAAGTGAGAGCTCCTTGTTTTTTTTTATTGAACATTAGTGTACACCATTATTGGTATATGAAGTACTTTTCATTTGTTGCATGTTAGTTCCCATCATTTTTTTTACCTTTTCTTGTTATGTATTTTGTAGCACCCCAACTTGTATGACATCTGTTAAGAGGAGGGGATCAGCAGGTGTGGTGGAATCCTTAATACTTTTGAAATCACATGACAATATGCATGCTCCATTTACTCAGGTTGATCTAATTTTCACATGCTATCTTTTTTTTTTTTTTTAATCTCCACAATGAATAAATTGACAGTTTTTATATATTTATTTAAATCATAGGATCCACGAATTATGATAGAAGACATGCATGAAAAAAGGCTCCATGCATTTGAAGTCTTGGGTGATTCTTTTGCAAGTTGTCACATCACATATAGGATATTATATAAAATAAATTTCTTTGCTGAAAATTGTGTATAATTTTTGTCAGAGCTTCTCCGGGCAGTTAGAGAAGGACATCTTATCTTCAGGTACTATATAAAATGGTGTTTTTATCTCTGATGACTCCCTTAACTTTTTGTTGTTTGATGATTTTATGGACCCAAATAGAGAAGGAGAAAAGGTACATTTTTTTATTTTTCGACATTTACTCTCCATGATCAATGAAACTAACATCATCCAATATCTATACAGACACTTCATTATCTAGAAACAGTAAGACCACATCAATTACTGGAGCAAATGGTGTGTACTAATTTCAGAGCTGCAGCTGACACTCTTAACCAGACTAGCATTGGCAGTGAACAAGCTACCGGGTGATATGGAAATAATCCAAGATGTAAAACGGATTTGTGTTGTATTCGAAAATGTGGAGAAGCTGCTAACACTTGGTAGTGACAGTGGGAATCAATGGAGTCACCAACAGGGGGAGATTGAGACTCATAGGATTCTTCTAAGTGACAAAATTCAATGTTAGTAGGATAAATGAATTAAATGCTAGATTTTAAAGATGGCATTATGTAATCTCTCTAGGTTTAAGAGCCTGTGACAAGAAGCTGTAATTGGCAGCTAGAAAGCAAAGTTGTTGCTTATTAATTAATAGTTAATATCATCTAGTTTATCCACTTATTTTACACATCTTATGTTCTTATTGGTCATGGAGGAGGTATGATGCAAGTATCCTGTCCATATAGTTGTTTGTATGTCCCTTCACACTCTCTGTAGTTGCTTTATGTTCTCTTGAACTTTTTATTCTTATTAATTCTTTTCACATGGTGATCAAATTTTCCAGGAATAATACCTTTGGATAGATCGAAGGATGAAGAAGAACGAAGTTGTGGTGATCTTCAGTGATTGAAGGTAAACGGATAGGGTTTGCTTGAACCTCACAGGTCGTATTCTTTTTTTTTTTTTTTTGTAGACCAGTATCAATGAATATTGGGATGTTTGGGTGTTTCAGTTTACTGGGAAAAGAAAACATTGAAAATTAAAAGAATTGTGTTTGGTTTGCTTTATTTGACAGGGAAGAAGGAGTACAATCGGGGTTGTGAAATTGATGGGAAAGAAGAAAAGAAACAAAAGGTGTTGCTGCCCTTGATGGTTAGCTGAAGAATAAGAAGGGAATAGAAGGAGTACAGTGCTTTCCATACCAGAATGTGAACTCTGTAAGGGCGCCCTTCTTTTTCCTATTTTTCTGATCATGGACGAAGAAGAAGAATAAGAACGAAATTCCATCGATTTCTTTTTAAATCTCAGAGGTTCTGATGGTTTCTATAATTTAAGGTATTGATTTCTCTCATTAATTAAACCTAAATGTAGGAAAAAAATCAGATAAATTAAACATTAACCACCACCACAACACCACCATCTCCACCGCTTCCTTAATCACATAACTCTTCTTTTATTTCAACTTTTTCTGCTTCATCTTTCCACCCATGAAAATATCTATTGTTTGTATGTTAGACTTTGTTTTTTGCTTTATGTTTCCTATGGTTTTGGATTTGGCCCCTTTAAGACTATGCACATGCTTAACAGTTAACACACAAGGGTAATTTTGTCATTTTGGCCCTTTATTTCTTGTTTTAACATTAAGGAAACATGGAACGATTCTCATTATGGTTAAACACTAGGAATGATGAATAATCTTGAATGGTTCACTTCTAAACTACTAACATATGAATTGAAATAAATAAATGGATAAAATGAGTGAGATTTGATCTTGAAAGTGAACAACTCATTTTAGATTTTTTTGTTTATGTTATAAAACTTTATTTTATTTTATTTTTTATAAAAACAACTCCACATCAAAATTTCAATATTACTAAGTAAGATTATTGAAAAATAATTGATCTGGATATATATCCAATATATCTTTGCTGGATCGTGGTACACATACTGATCGCACTCTTTCTGCTCTCTTGACCTGTAAAAATAAAATCTCAGGATTCAGCTACTACTGATGGGTGTGTCATCCGACTTCCTTAAAATCACTGCTAAGTTTTGATTTATGGCCTTATGATGTTGTCATCATTGGCCCTCAAATTAATGGACCTAAAATCTTTCAATGTCTGCAACAACCCAATTCATTAATCTTCATTCAATTATATTTTTCATAAATTACCCAAGGGAAAAACAGTCTTTAATATTAGATACCTGATATATGTAATAGGCAGGATCATAAGCACTTTCCAGTTGGACATCAGAATAGTTGAAGGGAGTTTCATTCCTCGTGATCAAGTTTCTGTTAATGGCACGTAACCTGTTGATGTTAGGATTGGACCTCGTCCACCTGATCAGGTAATATTACTTTTTGAATTATATATATATATATATATATATATATATATATATATATTGACTTAAATTTTGTGTTGACTTGAATATGGTTGGTGGATCAAGGAGACAATCATAGTAAAAAACGAAGTACAACTAAGAAGAATGTTAGTTAAAGTGTTCTACAACAATACTTTTCTGGGAGCCTTAAGGATGCTACTAAAGCCATTGGAGGTAATATATATATATATATATATATATATATATATATATATATATATATATATATATATATATATATATATATATATAAGAAAACTAGTGATAAGAAAACTAATATTATAACCCTGAAAAATAAAAATAAATTTGAAGAATTTCTGTAAGCACCTATGGTAATTAGTGAAAAGAAAACTGACTAGTGATAAGAAAACTAATATTTTATCCTAGAAAAATAAAAATAAATAGAGATATAAGGTCATAATTAGATCTTATTTAAAGATATGTGAGTATGTGTAATTGTGTAAGTGTGTGCAAGTGTTTGTGTATATTTTTGGACTGATTATTCTATTAGTATAGGTTTTCTCTATTAACTTTATGCATATTTCATCCCTTCTATCTTATGCATCAATGCTAAACCAAGGTATTGACTAAAATACCCCATATGTTAAATTTGACCAAAATACCTCTCTTTATGACTTAATGTCTAATCTTGTGAAGTTATGTTTATGTCTTTGACTTAATATCTATTTCAACCATTACATCTCATATACATCATGGCTAAATCAAGGTTCTAACCAAAATACCCGGTATGTTGATTTTTTTTTTCTGTATTACCAATAAATGCTAATTTTTTTGTAATAGTGTTAACTCATCATATAAAGTGTTTGTATGGAAATTATCTTATGGTGTGTCCAATTTTTCTTACCAATAAATGCTAATTTTTTGTAATAGTGTTAACTCATTATGTTTATATGAATCTAAAGGTTGCATGATTCAAATTTGCAGGTCTTGGGGTGGCATATCCATCTTACAATACAAAATAAAACCACAATAGAGGTTAGAATAATGTTTTAGTGTGTAAATGCATGCAGATCAATGTTGTGTTACATTACATGATATCTTTGTTGTTGTAACCTGTTTACAATTGGCTTTCTTCCACGTGATGAAATAGTAATAGTTAGGAGAGGGTATTTATTTTTATTTTTGAAAATTTGATCATCAACAAGAACAAGGTTGTCTTGTAAGTGTTATTTCATCAAATTGCATAAAATAGCAACGTACTTGAAATATGGAGCTTGAAACTTAAAAAAGCTTACAAGTTTTGATTGGTGGATTGATTCTTTTTTAGGCTTATTCTGGATGAAGTGGTTATCAGGATATATCATACTTGATAAGGTTTGTTCAAAGTTTTATAGGATTAAAGTACACTAAAAAATGTTAATGGCTAACTTTTTGGGATTTTTCAGTTAAAATTGTGTAGAAGCATTTCTTATGTTGCAGTTGCTGCTCATGCAGATCAGACTAGCAGGAGGAAATTAGCACTTTTCCAGGTTCCTTTGTTTCTAGGCATTGGGGAAGAAGATACAGCCCTGACTAAGGCAACTGAAAGTGGCGATACTGATCTTGTTTATCTTGTTCTCTTTCATATATGGCAGAAGGTATTTATTGTTTTCTTATTTGTTTAATTATAAAATAATGGTAAAATTAAGTTCTCAAATTATTGGCTTGTATAGAGACCAACATTGGAATTATTTGGAATGATACAAGCTAGACCTATTACGCGCGATCTATTCATACGGGACTCAAGATATCATATTTTGGCATGGCTAGAAGCTTTGGAGGAAACGAGACTCAAGAAAAAGTAAACACATAGAGAGTTGTTGGCACATAGTAAGCTTGATGATGCAATTGTATATAAATGAGTTCATTTTTTTATAACATTTACTCACTTTTGGAATAATTATTTGTATTTGACATATTAGTGAAATGAATTATCTTTGTTATTTATGGTATTTTATTTTGTATTATGAGATTTTTAATGTATTATTTAATTTGAAAATTAATAAATCTATAAATAATATATTTTTTTAAACATTTAAAGTTATGATACGCAAAAATGTGTGTCATCTTCATTTATGACATCGCCTTTCTTGACAGTGGCTTTCTTGATACGTATTGCGTGTCATTAACACGCGCAGCGTAAGGTTACGACACGCGAATGCGTGTTGTCTTCCTTTATGACAGGGCCTTCCTTGATACGCATTGTGTGTCGTAAACGCGCGTCGTAATTGCGCGTCGTAAATGAGCGCCGTAAATGCGTGTCGTCTCTCTTTATAACAGGGCCTTCCTTGACGCGCATTTGCGCGTCGTCTGAGCCTTTTAGGACACGCAATGAGCGTCGTAAAAGGCTGTTTTTCTAGTAGTGAACGGTAGTTGTCCCTGTCAGTCTGAAAGCTAACGTCAGTATACCCTCGCACCTTTAATTCATCACTCCCTCTAATGACTAAAAACCATTCCTTGGTCCTCCGAAGGTACTTAAGGATATTCTTAACCACAATCCAATGGGCTCTGCAGGGTTCCCTTGATATCTACTAACCATGCTCAAAGCAAATGCTACATCAGGGCGAGTACAAGTCATAGCATACATGATTGAGACAACTGCGGAAGCGTAAGGTACTCGGCTCATCTCTACTATCTCGGTTTCGGTACTCGGACTTTGAGTCTTACTCAACTTGGCATTACTTTGTATTGGTAATTCTCCCTTCTTCGAGTTTTCCATACTAAAACGTTTCAGTACTTTATCTAAGTAAGTGTTCTGACTAAGTCCTATTAGTCTCTTACTTCGTTCTCTCACTATCCTTATTCCCAAGATATAGGAAGCCTCTCCAAGGTCCTTCATAGCGAAGCACTTCCCGAGCCAGGACTTAACCTCCTGTAGTGTCGGGACGTCATTTCCTATGAGTAGTATGTCATCGACATACAAAATAAGGAAGCTAATTATACTCCCACTGGCTTTGACATATACACATGATTCATCTTCACTTCGTACAAATACAAAATCTTTGACTTTCTCATCAAAGCAAAGATTCCATCTACGAGATGCTTGCTTAAGCCCACAAATGCACTTCTCAAGCTTGCACACTTTATTTGGATGCTTCAGATTAATAAAACCTTCCAGCTGAGCCATGTAAACATCCTCAGCCGACTTCCCATTAAGAAAAGTGGTCTTGACATCCATTTGCCATATCTCATAATCATGAAATGCGACAATAGCTAGCATCACCCTAATAGACTTTATCTTTGCAACTGGTGAGAAGGTCTCATCATAGTCAACTCCGGGAGTTTGAGTAAATCCCTTCGCAATCAATCGCGCCTTATATGTGTGTACATTCCCATCCACGTCGGTCTTCTTCTTGAAGATCCATTTGCACCCAACGGTCTTACGTCCGGGCACATTATCAACCAAATTCCAAACTTGGTTATCATACATGGATTGAATCTCACTGTGCGTTGCCTCTTTCCATTTTGCAGACTCTGGGCCTGCCATGGCTTCCTTATAGCTATTAGGTTCATCTAGATTTATTAGTGTACCATCACTAATATACGTGTCCCCTTCGGTAGTAATATGAAAACCATAGAACTTGGGTTGAACTCTAACTCTTTCAGAACGTCTAATAGGTAAGGGCTCGTCAATTAGTTCAACCGGAGTTTCCTCCTTGGGTTGAGCGCCAACGGTAGAGGTTCCTTCATCACTCGATTCTTGAATCTCTTC
This sequence comes from Lactuca saligna, assembly GCF_052625555.1. Classification (NCBI taxonomy): domain Eukaryota; kingdom Viridiplantae; phylum Streptophyta; class Magnoliopsida; order Asterales; family Asteraceae; genus Lactuca; species Lactuca saligna. Next base: position 108,895,360 of record NC_136421.1, on the reverse strand, counting down.
AAGTTCGATCAGCCTCCCACTGTCCCCTTGGTTTATGAGTTCTCGCTCTCGGAAAACCCTTCTCCTCGCAACGAAGAAAACATTGTCATTCGGTCTATAGAAGAGATATCCAAAGGATTTCTGCGGGTAGCCGATGAAAATACATCGCTCACTACAAGGTTCGAGCTTTTCGTGAGTATCTCGTCTTACGAAAGCCTCGCAACCCCAAACCTTGATATGTGCCAACGAGGGAGCTTTCCCTGTCCACATCTCGTGAGGTGTTTTGGCAACCTTCTTTTTAGGGACTCGGTTAAGGATATGGGCGGAAGTCTCTAAGACATACCCCCAGAATGAGATAGGTAGTGAAGCACGACTCATCATAGAACGAACCATGTCTAACAAGGTTCGATTACGCCTTTCTGCCACACCATTCAACTGCGGTGTCCTAGGTGGCATCAATTGCGAAACTATTCCGCATTCTTTGAGATAGTCGTGGAATTCAAGACTTAGGTACTCTCTTCCTCGATTGGATCGAAGCATCTTGATTTTCCTGCCCAATTGATTCTCCACTTCATGTTTGAATTCTTTGAAATTTTCAAACGTCTTTGACTTGTGCTTGATTAAGTAAATATACCCATATCTACTATAATCATCGGTGAAAGTCACATAGAAGCGGTTTGCATCCTTTGTGGTGGATCTAAAGGGTCCACATACATCGGTATGTATGAGATCCAATAAACCCTCACCCCTCTCACAAGTACCAGTGAAGGGTGACTTGGTCATCTTTCCAAGAAAACAAGACTCACACGTGTCATCTTCCCTAAGGTCGAATGACTCCAACACTCCATCCTTTTCGAGTTGGGCTATGCGCTTCTTGTTGACATGTCCAAGACGACAATGCCACAAACATGCTTTATCCATACTATTGGAAGAATCCATGCATAAAACATCATTTCCTAATTTATCTACAATCATAACAGTCTCATAAATTCCATTACAAGGCATTGCTTCAAAATATAAAACACCATTTAGATAAGCATAAATCGAACCATTCTCATTATTAAACGAATATCTAAATCCTTGTCTAAACAAACCATGAAATGAAATGATGTTTCTTGCCATATCTGGCGAGTAGCAACAATTATTCAAATCTAAACTTAATCCATTACTAAGCACTAAAGAATACACTCTAATCTTGGTAACATGTGACGATCTTCTGTTTCCCATGATTAGATTTATTCTTCCATGCTCCACATCCCTATTTCTTCTTAGTCCCTGCAATTCAGAACAAATGTGGTAACCACACCTAGTATCAAGAACCCAAGAAATATCATGAGATGAATCATTAGATTTAATTGTGTAAATACCTGCGAAAGACGTCTTGATCTTTCCATCCTTGATGGCTTGCAGATATTTTGGGCAGCTTCTCTTCCAATGCCCTATTTTGTGGCAATGGTGGCACTCTACCTCCTTCGGGTTAGGGTTGGGTTTAGCAGGATCAACCTTGGTCCCACTAGAAGAGGAACCATCTCGGGTCTTTCCCTTGCGGTGGCTCTTTGATGGAGCCTTCCTCTTTTTGCCCCTTCCCTGCCCTATAGCCAAAACAGGAGCAGCAGGTGGATTGGGAGTTTGTGCAACAGACTTGTCCTTAAGGTTGCTCTCAGCAACCCTTAGGAGCCCTTGGAGCTTGCTTAGGGTGACCTCTTCCTTGTTCATGTGGTAGGTCATCCTAAATTGGTTGTAACACAGAGGCAAGGAGTGAAGGACCATGTCGATAGCCAAGTCTTCCCCAAAGTCGACATTCAACTTTCGAAGACGATCGACATACCTTTGCATCTTTTGCAAGTGTATGGTTAGAGATTCTCCATTTCCCATTTTAGTAGTGATCATGTTAGTGAAGATCTCGTAACGTTCCTGCCTCGCGTTTTGATGGTATCTCTCCAATAAGTCTTGATGCATCTTGTACGGATATATGTCCTCATAGGAGTTTTGGAATTCGACGTTCATTGTGGCTATCATGATGCAATGAACTTTCGTTGCATCACGCTCATGAGTCTCAAAGACAGTCATTTCAGCCAGAGTAGCGATTTCTGGATTGACTTTTTCAAGCTTCTCATCAAGGACATACTCCTTGTCCTTGTAGTGAGCAATCGTGTGAATGTATCTTATCCATTCGCTAAAGTTCGTTCCATCGAAAGTCACTTTTTGGCAAAGGCTCATTAACGTGAATGAGCTAGCAGCAGCGTTGTTTGCGTTCGACGTCTACAAATAGAAAAGGAAAAAGTTTGATTAGAATTGAATCCCTAATTACCACCCAATATGAAAAATTAGGGCGAGGATCCAACAACATTATTTACACATTAGAAAAGGGATGCCATAATCCAACGTGCAAACAATTTGAAGGTAAGTGAATGACGATTCACTAATTCTCCACCATGAAAACATAACCTTAAGTTTTAAATGCATTTAGAGTTCCTAGATTTCGATGAGATTCATTGAACGTTTCAATGGAATGTTTTAAATCTCGATATGCCCCTTTCGTTTGTGATTGGGATGCCGAGGATCACAAAGTGGGTGTGAATAACCATGCAAATCTACACGGTGCCTTCATTATTACTATCACCTATTCGATGTGCCGGTAAACCACACACGCTCCACCGAACTATGATAAACAATGAATCACCCTTTTCCACCTTTGCTTAGAACCAATTAGTGTGCCGGTAAACGACACATGCTCCACTAACTTCTTAGTAAGGGTGCAAAGTGTAATTTCATGGGTTTGCATCAATTCACTTTTCCTAAAGTAACTAGGATTGGGAATTTGGAATGTAGTTACATTGTATTTTAACATTATACTTTTAATGAGGAGATAGTGTTTCCCTCTTCTACCCATTCGGCTAACGACCCTCCACCGGTCAAGCAAGCGGTGGGTGTGAGTGTACACCCATTAAGCGCCATTTTAAGGCAGCAACCTTATACCCACCTTATAGACCGGCTTCGTGAATGAGGCCTACTAACGGTAAGACTAGCATTTTAATTATATATATATATATATATATATATATATATATATATATATATATATATATATATATTAGTCTTGTAATATTATATTACTATAAGGTTGAATTTTAAACTTTGTAAAATTCTAGGGTTTGAAATTTAAGTTGTCCAAATTAAACTTTTAATCACAAAACTAAATTTCAAAACTTGAGGATCAGTTGTAAACTTTTCAAAACATAAGGGATCAAATAACAAATAATTTAAATTAACCATTTAATCTCATAATTATCCATATTTGATTTATTTAAATGTTTCTTGCAAAACAATTCACCAATTTAATTAAAATAATCAATTAATATCATATAAGGAAATTATTATTCAACTAATTGGTAAATATCTTTTGTTAGGTCAAGAATACACTCACATATATGTTAAAATTCGAATTTTATTGACCCATAAAGATTAAGGCAAGTTTCCATAAGAAAAATAGCAAGAAATCCCGAAACTAGCTCCATCTGACGCTCGAACTCGCCGAGTACCACAATGGACTCGCCGAGTTCACTATGGAACTCGCCGAGTTCATCAGGCAGATGGACAAAAATCGAATTTTGCAATCAACAAGAAATCAACCAATGTATCAATTCAATAGAAACCAATCAAGGCTCTGATACCACTTATGGGTTTGAGCCATAAGAACTTTCCTATGTGCACATGCAAACCCTAATGCTTGGATCTAGGTTTCTCTAATTGAACATGCAATGTATCCAACACTTTTATAGATAGATATAGTATAAACATTCAAATCATAACATATGAAACCAGATATAAAGGAATACCTTGAGTTGCTCGCTTGAATCTTCTTATCTTTGGAGCTTAGAGTCACAATTGTCACTCCTCTAATGGCTTACAAACACCAACTAGCAAGAGGATGATAATAGAGAGAGAAGAGGGTGCGAAAATTGGCCCTAGGGTTTCTTGTCTTGCATGAGTGCCGATTTCCTCCACCCAATGGGTCTATATACTATGAGCTACTAGGGTTACACCTTAAACCCTAATTGAATAAATTAGGCCCTAAGCAATCCAATGATCCCTATAGACTAGGCCTTGGATGATTTCTAGGTTTCTCCAAACCCTAAAATCATCCTCCCTCACATCCATAAAGATTCATAGCCCAAAATACAATTATCACACATTTGACAGTTTATGCCCCTTTATTCAATTAACCTTTTTAAGTCACTAAATTAATTCCTAATTAATTTATGACTTATATTAATCAAATAACAATATTATTATTCCTTATATTATCCTCATAATATATTAATAATATTTCTTCTCTCATTATAAATCATCATGTCAAGTTGCTATGGTGAAGGCAACCCAAAAGGATTATGCTCAACCGGATCAAATACTTGCCAAATATAGTTACAACCTTAGACACTATTCCAACAAAAAGGACCCTTTGAGCTTAAATTTTTAGCCATTCCTCCTACTCAAGAGATAGCCGAAAATCTCATATCTCATCTTCTCTCTCAAAAATTTATTGTTGCTGGTGTTGGGTGTGAACCATCAAAGACACGACACTTGTGGTGCTAACTTGCAAGTTATTGAAGAAGGATTCTTGATTGTTTACTACAACAATCAAAAGGTGTGGTTTTTCATCTACAATTGTCGAAATTACCTAGGATTAGAAGGTTTTTATTGTTCAATATAATGTTACATCAATAGTTTTATGACTTAGATCTTTAGGTTGCATGTACCCTTAAGTGTTAAAGATTTATCCGCATTTATACATATAAAACCCATCATTTGTATGTATATCGAGCAGGGCCCAATGTCAGGCGGAGCCTGATGAATATGTTGGGCGGGGCCCACCACATGTGACTGCATATATGTACCGAGTGTGGCCCGCTGCCGGGTAGGGCCCGATGTATGTATGGTATGTGGTATTTTTAGGAACTCACTAAACTTTGTTCTTACAATTTATGTTTATGGTTTTAGGTACCTTTGGTTCAAAAGGGAAGGGTCCGACATGATCGCACAACATCCACCGGTGTTCCGTATTCTATGATTTTGATTTGTACTCTGATAACTATTTTCTACATTGATACACTTTGAATGATTTTGAAATAAATGATTGATGGTTTTGGTTGACTGAAAAAAAAAATTCACTTAATATTTTTGGGACGTTACAAATACCTTGTAAAATGCAATATAAAAGTCAAACACTTAAGATGTGGCACTATTACACACAGAAACAGTATGCATACACTTGTGTTGACATTTTGAAAATAAACAACCACATAAACTTTAATTAAAGTACCGGTCCCTATTATTACCTGCAGTATCAATGTAATAAACATTTGTTAAACACTAACATAAAATCGCATTTTTTGGTCCCTGCTATAATGTGATATACTGTAGTGGTTGTTTCTAGTAGAAAGGAAAAATGTTAGAATGTGTGTTTTATTATAAAATATAAACAAGTAAAGTTTTTCATATAAAATATAAACATTTAGACTTTTTTTACTGTACAATATGTGTTGTAATAGGAAGAAATTAAAGTAGGATGCTATAATACAATAATCGACACAAGTAGATTTTTGTTTCTTGCATTGGAATAAGAGGAATATATAATAATATGTAATAAAATTTTGTTAAACAATATTATAAAATCATATTGTTTGTCCCTATTAAAATGTGATATATATATTCTAGTTGTCAGTTTTAGTTGCAGGGCAAAACAGTACAATATATGTTTTAGACATATCGACATAAGTACATTGTTGTTTGTACAAAAAAAAACACATTAATTGTATACCGGTTACAGACTGAAAAGGAGAAAAGAAGAAAATATTATGGTTATATTTGTACCTATGAGTTTGAAAACGATACATGAGTAGAGTTGAATGAAAAGAAAACTACGTGAAGGTAATGGTGACCGCTTTAATCTACAATTTATAGGTTTGATGATTTATATTATCGTAGTTATGGTAGATTCTAGAAAGCGAAATATATATAAGTCTATGCAATCTGGTGATTATGTAATCAATTAATTAAAGATCATCGTAATCTTTTATAACTAAAATAACGAATTAAGGTCAAAATATATGGTTAGAGGATTTTGAAAAGGTAAATTAAATATTTTTCTATTTTTTGTTTCTATCAATCTTCCTATTCATTTAAATGATGACATGTGTTATATTGATATACTAAAATATAATTAAATAAACATTAAATGTTACAAATGTCACTATTTTTTTTGGTAGAATGATATATATATATATATATATATATATATATATATATATATATATATATATATATATATATATATAATTTCTCTTTTAAAAATGATTCGTAAATCAATATGTTTGGATTTAACGTGATATATTTGCATGTTAAGCAATTGGTGATTTTGAAAATGGAAGATAATGATAAGAGAAATACATATTATTTTATAATCAAGTGGAAAGAGCATTATTTTTAACTTTTAATAGATAATAACTTTTTAATTTATCAGTTGTTTAAGATAAAGTATTTTTTATTCATTTTGAAGAATCTATTTTAAAGGAAGCGGTTTTTTAGTGTTTACGTATATCATATGTTCAAGATTTTATTCTGGTTATTCCTATAGATGGGTTTGGCCAACACATGTCTACCATGGAGTAACGTACTATTCTCAAATATTGACTCATGATTCCCATTTTTCCAGCTGACGAGATATGTCCTGTGTGTCGCAAGACATGTTTGGACTCTTTTGGGGAACATGCAGTTCACTATAAATAACTCTTAGGGTTCAAATACAAGCACGATATGGTTAGGGATGTTTTGTTTCATATGTTTAAGCGTGTCGGGGTTTCTGCTAAGAAAGAGTCACCTGTTAATTTCTTGACTAACCCGACAGAAGGAAGGTCAGCCCTCAGACAGGCTGACATTCTGATTTTTGGATGGGTCGGAGGGAAACACGCATGTGTGGATCTTACAGGGGTATCCCCTCTCGTGGGCCTGAGGGTTGGGGGTTTCACAGAGGGATATGCTGCTTCAAAAGCAGCCACAGGCAAAGTCACCAAACATGAGAGATCGTGCCTGGAAAATCAACACGTGTTCATATCATTTGCATTTGATACGATTGGTTTCCTCGCACCGGATGATGTAGAGCTTCTTAAAAGAGTACAATGAATCATGCATAGTAACGTTATATCCCCTAGATCTTCGGATGTAGTCTTTAAAAGAATTAACTTTATCATTCGAAAAGGCTTAGTGACACAGCTTGTTGCCCGTTTGTCATCTCACTCATTGTACGATGACTATTAAAAACTATATTTGTTTTAATATTTACGCATTATAAACCTCTTTTAATTAAAAAACAGAGTTTAATTGAAATATTATTTTTAGAGCATCCATATATGAATGTTCAATGGGAAAAAGAGCATCCATATACCCTAGTAGGTATCGACACATTTTTTATGTAATACTCTTTAAACATAAATGCTTGCGTTCACGTCATAAAGCACTTACAAAATTTTCTGAATCCATAAATTATATATTCTAAAGTCAAAAAGATCAAATGCTCGAAAGTCGTGGAACGACGAAAGATGGAATGCTAAGATTTATCTTTCTCTTTCAACATATGTAGGACCCCTAATGCTTTAAAATATAACAAAATCAACAATAACTAAAATGCAATCTTTATCAATCACAAATATTACAAACACAAAACAAAACTGGCACGGAGTAAAACATGTACAGACAAATTTACACTACAAAAGATGAATAACATGAAACTTGTACATATGAAATATTTTTGATATTGTAGTAAACTATCGCCTGGCGATTTTCTTGGAAAGTGCATAGACATTGATCCAAACCAACAGTAGAAGTGTTACGGAGGATGCGAGCGACAAAGCAATAGAGGCCCCAACACGGATGCAGTAAGTATCGTACGTGTCACAGATCTCGTTCCATCTGCTATGAGAGTTACCTTTGAGTCCTACGTATGATACACCTCCTGATGCTCCTGTTGCTGCAGCCATAATACCTAATAGCAGCTGCACCATACCCGATTATAATTATATGTCAGTATATCATTTTCATAGTTAAAATTATTTTATTTTGTTTTGCTTTGTATACGAATGAAACATGGATCCATTATAAATAAATTAGTGTCGTTCAGGAGCTTACTGAATCGACTATCACAAAATGAAACTTTAGCTTCGTTGAGGATCCTCCTGGCTTCCTGAGTGCGAAAACTGATATTAAACCAGTGATGATGCTGTATAAAGCAGCCGTGGAGAGCGTTGCCAAAAGGTTTCTACATCATAAAAAGAGTGTAAATATATATCGTGTCTCATAATAGACGCAGTTTGTGCCAATGGTTTTGGTGGTTGAAGTTGAAGTTACTTACATATGAGCTGGGGAGTGACTGAATTTTCCAGTCCTGGATATTGCTATTCCGGGTGCAATCGGAATAAGCTCAGTTTGATTAGAAATGACCAGAAGAACGATAGCAGCCACGGTAGTTGCAAAAAGCACGACCCTGAAGAACACATCAACTACTGAATGCTTCTTGGATCCACCTGCGCCTCTTGTAGCACTATACTCCGGTGGTGGTGCTGACGACTTTAGTGGTACCTCCATGCTAACGGCGGCATGGGCATGTGGAGGAATAGCGGAGTCATTGGATGCCATGGTTTAATTCCGGGATGCAGATTACAGAAAAGCACTGTTTGTTTTTTCTTTGGAAGTGTCGTTGGATTTATGGTATCAAGGATTTTAGTTTTATACAGCAGTTGGTCAACAGATTTGCATGATAACAGTTGGATGTTCACATACACATGGATAAACTTGATATATATAGGTTTAAAATATTCATTCACACAGCGTTTGGTGAATTGGTCAACTTGGGTTTACCAAATATATATTAGATGTTGCTTAGCTTTAAAGACACGATTGGTCATTGATATTGAAGTCAAATGTATGGGTAACGGTAGCTGGGAGGCCTCTTAATTATTGCCTTTTCTATCAACAACAGCCGCCTACTTGCATTTCGTGGTCAATTGTACTTCATGATGATCTCATTATAATATATTAGGTGTTCTGATTTTTTACGGCATATATAATTTATTAATATCATTTAGTATTCGATTAATATTCATTATATTATTTTTGGTGTTATATAAAAATCATTTAATAAAGGGCTTCTACTCCAAGATATCCGTTGTGGCCCTTTGTATTCCAAAGGTATCAGATGTGGTTCTTTTTCCTTTCTCATTAAGATTGAGGGTTCAAGTTTTGTTATATATATATATATATATATATATATATATATATATATATATATATATATATATATAAATGAAAACACCTAAAAGGTTGAGAACGTGAGAACAAATATAAACCTTCTAAAATTTAGAATCAAAGGTTAATATTAACGGGCCATTTATATAAATTCTGAAAGTCATAGGATTAAACTGTAACTTCCTAATTACCTAAAAGGGTACTATAGTCATTAGGTTTTATCTTATTTTTATCAACTCCTAAAATATCTCTCTCTCTCTCTCTCTCTCTCTCTCTCTCTCGTTTCCTTTAAACCCGATGGAAGCCACTTCTTTGTAAACTATCAAAGAAAAGGGAAAACCGCTTCTTTTCCTTTAAACCCTAATTGATCAAGGAAAGGGAAATGAATAAAGGAAGACGGCGAGAAGGAAGCACGAAGGATTGCATGCAGCACGAGTTTTTGTCGATCGATTCTGTTAAACGGATCGTCTACGGGGGTCGACGAGGCCGAAAGGAAAGAAGATAGGAAGAAGCAGCGATGAAGACAATATGTTCGTAGGTCGTTGGTCGATAGGAAGAAAGGGAGAGTGAGGGGTGAGGCCAGAAGATGTCCGATAAGCAGTGACAGGGTCGCAGGTGGGGTTTTGGTGGGTATTGCTCGACCGTAGAAAGTGTGAGGTGTGATGGGGGAAACGATCAGCGATAACAGCTTTGGTGAGGGTGGTTTTGCAGTGAGGGTCGACGGGAAGGAAGGGAAAGGGTCTCCGGTAATCTCCTTGCACCCTCTTCTTTGTTATTTGGCAGCTAACACGAAGGATGATGAAACAGGAAGAAAAATCGATCAAAAGGGTGTTTGTTTGATTTTTTTTACAGGAAAAATAAGAAGGTAAATGGGAGGGTGTTGCCTCTATTATTCACCGGAAGAAAACTCCATCTCCGGTGGTGTCTTTGACAGTACAAGAAGAAGGAAAAGAAGGAAAAGAAGTGGTTTTCCCTTTTAATCGGAAATGACATATTAAGGTTAGTTGATTATACTTTTTTCTTGGTGGATTTTGATTTCGGAATCGCAGGAGCAATTTGAAGAGTAAAAACAAAACACATTCTTGACAGGGTGGCTGGGAAAGTTTGTGAATTGCCAATTTTCTCTAAACATCATTCATTTGTTTGCAGGTCTTCACTGTGGCAGATACTCTAGAGTTCATCATTGATTGTTTTTGTATCTTCAAGTGATCCATTATACAGGTCGCGTGGGAAAGTTTGTGCTATGCCAATGTTACATTACACATACAAAAGAAAGCGTAAAAGGGGAAAAGAGTAACCAATGAGCAAGAGGGGAATCATTGGATTTGTGTTACTTCCAGCTTTGTATAAGGATTATCTTTGGTTGTGGACGGTGTATTTGACATCGGGTTCATTGGTTTTGTATTTGGGACGATTGGGTTGTTTGATGAAATGCATGAGAGAGCTATTCATTTGTGAATAGCAGGGTATTCATTTGTTAATAACAATGTATTCATTTGTAAATATCAGTGTAATCATATTTGAATAAGTGTATTTATTTATGATTAGATGTATTCTTTTATTCATTTGTGAATACCAGGTATTCATTTGTTAATAACAATGTATTCATGTGTGTGAATAAGTGTATTTATTTATGATTAAATGTATTCTTTTATGAAGAAATGATAATTTTTACACCTCTTTTATTGTCGGTTGATTAAAAGAAAGGTGGATTACTTGTAAATTGATATGTATTCATTTGTGATTGTAGTAGTATTAATTTTTTTGAATAAAAAATCATTTATGAATACAAATATATTGATTTGGGGTTGGATTTCTATTAATTTTTTTAAAAAAAAAAAAAAACATGAAATACGAGAAAAAAAATTATTTTTTAAGAAAAAAATTATTTTTTAAGAAAAAAATTATTCTTTAAGAAAAAAAATTAAATGTTTTTAGTTAATTTTTTTTATAAAAATGTTTTTTTATAGTTATTAATAAGAAAAATAAAAAATAATATTTCCTTCATTTTTGGTAACTGATCCTAAATTTAAGGGAATTTGATTGATTTTATTTTATTTTAATTTAATTAAAATACACAATTACTAATATGACCTTATATATTGATTGGTTCAGAACTGTTCTCGTGTTCTCAACCTTTTAAGTGTTCTTATTTGATCATTTCCCTATATATATATATATATATATATATATATATATATATATATATATATATATATATATATATATATATATATATATATATATATTCCCAAAATTTAGCTTAGATTCACAAGTGAATCTGTTTGAAAATTGATTTTTTTTTTTAGATTCATAGTGTGAATAAATTATAAGTCAGATTCGTATTGTGAATTCTCAAAACCGAATTCACATATAGTTCAGATTTACAATGTAAATAAACCATTTGTGAATTTTACAAAATTTATTTTTCAAAATAAAACCTACTTTGTTTCATTGTTTTTTGTTAATAGTTAGGTTTAATTTTCATCGGAAAAAAAAAATATATCAAAATGCATAATTTTTTATACTATTTAAATAGACATTTACATTGATCAATAAAAATGAAACATCTCAGAATTCAAGACCAATAATTTCATTTTTAATTAAATTATTATAAAACCAACAATATAAAAACATCCATAATAACATCACATGTCAATACCCAAAGTGTCAATAACCAAAACATGTTATCATAAAACAATATCAGAGTGTAATCCCAAGGATCTCATGTGCGGAAAACATAGTGTGATGTGTTGCGATCATGTCGGCTCCTTTCCTTTTGAAGAAGAAGTACATGAAACCAAAACTGAAAACCGCAAGCATGGAGCTTAGTGAGTTCCCCAAATACCACATACCATACATATCGACTGATCCATACATGCTATACGTAACCGTGAGACATACATATCAATCATAATCATATAAGATGCTATGCGCCGCAAATAGTCTTTTCGTTATGCCACGGGCCGCCACATGGTGTTTCTTGCGAAGCCGGGGGCCACCCCTGGGTCTTACAGACAAGTGCCAGGAGCCACCTCTGGGTCTTTTATGCAATCAATCACATAGACAACTAGCATATAAACTAATCTACTTGGCTACTTAGCATACTGTGTGTCAGGAGGCACCTAGTAGTCTATCGTACATAATGCTTAGGGCTAACCCCCGGGTCTTCCTACCATACATAATCGCATACATTGTGCCAGGAGTTGCATCTTGATCTTTCATACATAATGCCTAGGGATATGAAACATCCCAAAAATACAAGCCAAAAGTTTCGTTTGAAAACATTACTAAAACCATAATATCCAAATATCATATAACAAAAGCATAAGTCGTGTGTCTTAAAATGTCATAAAATATGTCTCATATCAAACTATTGTCAAGGTCATGTCAAAAATATCAGAGTCTAACTCCCAGGCTAAAACTGTGGTGTGTGTCATGCCATTAACCCGAGCCCTTCCCTTTGCTAGCTGAAGTACCTGAAACCAAAACTAAAACTGTAAGCACGAAGCTTAGTGAGCTCCCCAAAACTACCACATACCATGCAATAACATATAAAGCACCTACTGGGCCTTGCCCACTATATCAGACCAAAGTCCGGAACTGACTAGGGCCTTGCCCTCTGCATCGGACCGGAGTGCGGAACTGACTAGGGCCTTGCCCACTGCATCAGACCGAAGTCTGGAACTAACTAGGGCCTTGCCCTCTATATCGGACCGAAGTACGGAACTAACTAGGGCCTTGCCCTCTGTATCGGACCAAAATTCGGAACTGACTGAACATAGCATAACGTAATCATAACATATAACAATAACACATATATTGCATACTGCATCGGGCCGCAACCCGGAAAACATAACACATAGACATGCCTGAATCACAAGGACAATAAGCATACCGAACTACTTCTATCTAAACGGGTCGGCATTGTGGCCGTAGACACGTTCCTACTGGAAGGAAACTCACCTCGGACTGCTGAAACCCTGATGATACACTTCTGGCTGCTATCTGACAATCCCTACACTGCTGCTCCTCTAGCTCCCCGAACTATCAATACCACAATAATACTTAGCCCAAGACCATAATCCTTCATAGGATAGAATGACGAGTCTACCCTCTTATTCCAACTTGATACATATTCAAAGACCAACACTAGGTAAGCTTCCCAAGCCCACTAGTGACCCATTAGTGGCCCAATTTGCTACATTGGGCCCAATCCTTAATGGGCCTTACCTTAAGCCCAATTATATATTCCTTGGCCCATATTAACTGACTCCTGATGGCTCACTATGGCCCAAGGCCCAAAATCCAAAACACAATCCACAACAAGGCCCAAACGCACAAAGCTCAACCCTACCGAGTACATTGGGTGTACTGGCTTGCTAGTGAGTACGCTAGGCGTACCTGTACGTATGCTCAACATAATCCTCTTGTTAAGACACTTTTCGATTAAGTGCTTGATACAACGATTCAGAAGCTACAAACTCATATCCAAGTCTTATTCCATGTCTTAAACAATAAAGTTGCTTAGTTGATGGTTTGCATGACCCTTATAAGCTCAACCTCCAAAAACAATAATCTATTTCCATGAAAAAAGGTCTTAACTCATACATGCATTCATTTGGACCTTCAAGAAATCAACTTTCTATCCTAGGGAGTCATTTAGCACCAAGGGTGGCAACCTTTGGCCTGGAAATCAGATTCAAGCTATAAAGCTTCCACCTTTGGGCCAAAAACTAAACCATACTAGATCTAAGCACCCAAAAGTAAAGTTATGAGCTTTATACCTTCAAATAGTTCTAGAAGATCATGTTATCTCAGATCTATAAGCTCTGACCTCCAAGGTTCCTCCTTGCCAATCTTCTTCTTTTCTTTTCTAAGTTTCAAACCACCAAAATGAGCTTCCCAAGGTCAGGATCTCACAAAATGAAGGTTGGGGCGTTATAGGGTTTCTTCTGAAGTTGGGGAGGCTGATATGGGGGCTAGGGTTGAAGCCATTATGTTCTTTATATAGGGGCACTCCCAAAAATAGGGTTTAAAGGCTTTTAGCGTACGTTGGGCGTACGCCTTCAACACCGACGATCAATTGCCTCGCTATGCTGGGCGTACTCCAGCCTTATGTTGGGCGTACCCAACTAAGTACGCATGCACTTTGTGCATGCTAGGGACTGCCTTGACAACTTTTCCATTAAGGGGCCATAAATGTCAAAAACTTCAATCATCATAATTCCTTCGTTCTAAGTCCGTTTCCGACAGACCTTATATCCACGAAGAGGCAACGAGAAGCCCTACGCTTCTAGCAACACATCCCGGCCCAAAACCACTTGAATAAAATTCAAAACCCATAAAAGATTGAAATAACCTTAGCCTTGGCCTCTGAAATCCATAAACGTATATTTTCAGAATAGGGTGTTACAACTCTCCCCCACTTAAACTAGACTTCATCCTCGAAGTCCGCCACGACCAACTATCCTATAATCTGCTCTCAACATTCCTTTCCCATGCACACATCACCTGCCGGACCCGATCACTGAAGAACCTCGAAAGCACTTCTAATCACCAACAATCCTGAGAGCACGACTCTTACCCAACCGAAAATCCTTTCGGTACTCCTTAAGTACTTATGATGGACATCCTAGGGTTCACCCTTTCTCTTGCGCGATCACTGGCCTTCCCAAGGCAGCTTCCCAAAACAACAATCCTTCCTTTCGCTGTGATGGATATACCCTTCACTGTATCTACTTCTCCAACCACTCCCAGTGTTGGTCACTTCACTGACACCCACTGAGTGTTTTCTCTTGCTATATCCTGATGCTGAAAACCCCTCCCAGCGAATGGGTCAGATAATCCTTCGAGTAAAGATTCATCTCTGCAATCGTTAAACTCATACGAGAGCTGTGCAACAAGTTCAAATCAACTACTCTGAGATTATTAAATCCCACTACAAACGACAAGTCACTTCCAAATCATCCAGTTGCTTCGCCTGCACCGGAAATCCTAAGACACCAATACTGTCTGATACTCTGAAACTACCCGCCACATAGAATTGCCTGAAACGTTGAGCTGTCTGATACACTGGATTGCCTGAAACACTAAACTTTCTGAAACACTGAATTTCCTGAAACACTAAACTGCCTGAAACACTAAACTATCTGAAACACCGAACTACCTGAAACACTGAACTGTCTGAAACACTGAACTGCCTGAAACACTGAACTATCTGAAACATTGAACTGCCTGAAACACAGAATTACTTGAAACATTGAACTATTTGAAACACTGAACTAACTGAACAACACGTTGCTACAGGGCTGCTTCCCCAAGCTCCATCCGGACCTCCCTGGTTCCAGTCTTATTTGGAATACAGATGCCCCGTCCCGTTGCTGAGTCAAGAGTAATCTCATAGTCGCCCTACACGACTTCCAAGTGTAATCCTTTTTTATCAACAATATCCACAAGTTCTCTTTCCATCGTGGCTCTAAGGACCCGATGATGTACTAATTGAGTCCATACGTTGAGTCCTAACATCAACAAATTCCAAAGCTAAAAGTGACTGCTATGCGACCAATGGTAGCCTTATATATCAAACGACCTTAAACGACCCATTACTTCCTTTATCTCATGATTGTAGTGGTGATCCCCACAGTCCCATCACTGGCTTAAACAAGTCTAATTCATCTGTAGAAATCTGTAACCAATCTGTGGATTTACCACATCCTCACTTCCGCACCTGACTAGTGGGTACTACTGTTCTTCTCGTGATCTGTCTTTACTACAGCACTACCTGCCAACCTAGTGAAATCCATGCCAACTATCGCAGGTTTACAACACTCTAATGCTATCTAACAACTTGGTGAATGCTACGGCTACACCCGCAGACTTACAACACTCTAACACTATCTGGCTGCTAGTGAATGCTACGGCTACACCCGCAGACTTACAACACACTAACACTATCTGGATGGTAGTGAATACTACGGTTACACCCATAGACTTACAATACTCCCACGCTGTGTCAGACACACACTCGAACTAACACTTAACTTCTCTTGAGTCTTAACTGGGGCTCTAACCTAGTTCCTGAAACCTGCTTCCCAAAGCCAAGGAAAGGTGTAATCCAAATGTTGGAACATTTTCTGAACTCCTAGCTCATCCAATCCTCGATCAAGATGACCACTCAACCGTCTCCCGCCCTGACGGAAAAATCTATAGCCTGGCTTCCCAACCAGTCATCAGCTAATCGTGCATACACGAACTCAACTTCGGGAAGTTTTCCCCCAACTCCCTGCTCACGTGCTCCTCCATCCAAACAGCCACATAGGCTGCTTTCCTCCTCAACAATGATGTGAACCTAATCATGTCTCGCACTTACTTCTGCTTCTGACCACTTGAGTGGTTCTCCCCTACTTTGATTCCACTAGCTCCTTACAACATACAACTTGAAAAGGATTCTTAATACTTTTCTCCATCTAATGGTTGATCTGCTGACAACCAATACTTACTATTGCTAGTGCTCTAAAACTAACCAATACCAAATCTGAACCACTCTGAAAGACTAACAAAATACCTCACGTGACCTTCTCACACTTGCTATAGTGACCGCATCCTGAGAACCTGTTCAAAAGGGAAACATCTTCGGACTACTACTCTAACATCCAAGGTATCCAGATGTCATATAAGTTAATCATAAGCAGGAAACATAACATTCTACAATACAGTTAATAACATCGATATAGTACCATAACAATAAATTCATAAATAGAAGCTGAAATGAAATACATACCAGTGTTCTATTGCGGCTCAATCTTGACTTCCTGCGGGACCATGGAAGCTGGAACTTGAACTACCCATCCTTGCTGGAGTATTTGCAATGAAACCGGAGCTGCCTTAACCCCTATACGGAGGCAATTCTCTCTGATGTGTCTAGGCTAATGACAACGATGACACAACTCTCCCTCCAACATGCATTCTTGACTCTTGTGAACCTTCCACCTGCACCTTCCACGTTTAGACTTTCTACGAACATGTTTTTGTACCACTTCGCCCTTTGTGGAACCACCACGACCCTTTGGGTTTTTGACTCCTGCTATAGTAGAACTCAACTGCTCGGTTGGTTCACTCAAACCATTTTCCCGCTTCCTCTTTCCTAGGTGCACATCTAACCTAATCTCTTGCTTTCGAGCTACCCCGACTACCCCACCCACGGCCTGCACAGTCGTTGTCTGATGTTGAAACCTATTGGTTACCCTGCCAGTAACACGCTCAATAATTTAGGGTAACTCCTAGCACCTGGACCGCCAAACCTTCACAACAATCCAATCCTGAAGTGAACTCTCCTATAGACAAGGTGCATAACCCACCTATGATCCCTGATGACAAGAGCTAATAATAGGACCCTCCCTTCTGAGGGATCCCGAAGATCCATAAACATTGGGCCCTAGAGGAACCCCTAACATGGCCGCCATCTCAGCACGAAAGGCTCCCAGCCTCTCATCTAAAATCTCTAATATACCCAGGGGCGATTTTACTGAGGACAAAGGTAGGTCATAAGACCCACCTAAAATTTCAATTTTATTGAGAATATATAGGAAAAAAACTAGGAACTACCTTGGAAAAAAGCCTAGGACCTACCTTGATTTTTAATTTTTTTTAAAAATGAGTCGTGAGATGGAGAAAAAATGGATAAAAAATCTAACCAATTTTAGTTAGCATTCTTGGAATATCCATATCAATAAATAAATAAAAAGAAGCCCATGACCAAAACTCCTCCTGGATCATTAATTTTTATAAATCTAGAAAAAATAGATAAAAAAACTAAAGGGAAAACTTAAATCCCTAAGCGTGACTTTCTTGCCTCCGTTCATCACTTTACAATTGACGTGGACATTGCCACAGACTCCCTCTCTCATCGTCTCAATGTTGGTCAGCTTCTCGTTATGGCAAGTTTACTACAACCCAAGTTGGGTCTTATCGATCTCGTCTCTAAGGTTTTGCTTTGTACTCATTATTGTCTATTACATCTTCAAGACTTCAATCTTTCATTTTGTTCTTCCCTCATTACCTTGTAATTAAAATTTGTGATACCCTAAAAATGAAAAATTATGGTCATTATAAAGTTCCTATGATCAACATGTTCAGAACGGATATGGTCAATGTGATGTCAATAACTGTCGATGTAAAACTGTAAAAGCTTAAAGTTTTTTGTCCTTTTATAGTATGCGTTATCAAATATATAAGGTTAAATATTGTTTATTTTATAATATTATATGTATATATATATATATATATATATATATATATATATATATTGTTTAACAACTTTTTTCATATATTAGTATTGTAAATATTGTTTTTATTAGTCAAAATTAATATGAAATAGTAGAAGATTTGCTATACATTTATTGATATATATGCATGGTAACAAAAAGGTGTATCAAGTAGAAGATTGAGATTGAATCAACCATATTATACATTTGTATCATATAAAACGTAATATATAGTTTTTAACAAACTATAAGTGACTTGATAAATAGACTAACAATCAATCGGTTGAACTCGTCAGTCCAGTTTTTAAGGTACACAACCCGACCTACCAGGAGTCGCCTCTTGATCTTTCATACATAATGCCTAGGGATATGAAACATCCCAAAAATACAAGCCAAAAGTTCCGTTTGAAAACATTACTAAAACCATAATATCCGAATATCATACACGAAAAGCATAATTCGTGTGTCTCAAAATGTCATAAAATATGTCTCATATCAAACTACTGTCAAGGTCATGTCAAAAATATCAGAGTCTAACTCCCAGGCTAAAACTGTGGTGTGTGCCATGCCATTAACCCGAGCCCTTCCCTTTGCTACCTGAAGTACCTGAAACCAAAACTAAAACTGTAAGCACGAAGCTTAGTGAGCTCCCAAAACTACCACATACCATGCAATAACATATAAAGCACCTACTGGGCTTTGCCCACTACATCGGACCAAAATCCGGAACTGACTAGGGCCTTGCCCTCTGCATCGGACCGGAGTCCGGAACTGACTAGGGCCTTGCCCACTGCATCAGACCGAAGTCCGCAACTAACTAGTGCCTTGCCCTCTACATCGGACCGAAGTCCGAAACTAACTAGGGCCTTGCCCTATGCATCGGACCAAAATTCGGAACTGACTGAACATAGCATAACATAATCATAGCATATAAAAATAACACATATACTGCATACTGCATCGGGCCGCAGCCAGGAACACATAACACATAGACATGATTGAATTACAAAGACAATAAGCATACTGAACTACTGCTATCTAAACGGGCCGACATTGTGGCCGTAGACCCGTTCCTACTGGAAGGAAACTCACATCGCACTGCTGAAACCCTGATGGTACACTTCTGGCTGCTATCTGACAATCCCTACACTACTGCTCCTCTAGATCCCCGAACTATCAATACCACAATAATACTTAGCCCAATACCATAATCCTTCATAAGGTAGAATGACGAGTCTACCCTCCTAGTCCAACTTGATACATATTCAAAGACCAACACTAGGTAAGCTTCCCACGCCCACTAGTGACCCATTAATGGCCCAATTTGCTATATTGGGCCCAATCCTTAATGGGCCTTACCCTAAGCACAATTATATATTCCTTGGACCATATTAACTGACTCTTGATGGCTCACTATGGTCCAAGGCCCAAAATCAAAAACACAACCCACAGCGAGGCCCAAAACGCACAAAGCTCAACCCTACTAACTACGTTGGGCGTACTGGTTTGCTAGTGAGTACGTTAGGCATACCTGCACATATGCTCAACGTAATCCTCTTGTTAAGACACTTTTCCATTAAGCGCTTGATACCGCGATTCAGAAGCTACAAACTCAGATCCAAGTCTTATACCATGTCTTAAACCATAAAGTTGCTTACTTGATGGTTTGCATGACCCACATAAGCTCAAACTCCAAAAAAAATAATCTATTTCCATGAAAAAAGGTCTTAACTCATACATGCATTCATTTGGACCTTCAAGAAATCAACTTTCTATCCTAGGGAGTCATTTAGCACCAAGAGTGGCAACCTTTGGCCTGGAAATCGGATTCAAGCTATAAAGCTTCCACCTTGGGGCCAAAAACTAAACCATACTAGATCTAAGCACCCAAAAGTAAAGTTATGAGCTTTATACCTTCAAATAGTTCCAGAAGATGATGTTATCTCAGATCTATAAGCTCTGACCTCCAAGGTTCCTCCTTGTCAATCTTCTTCTTTTCTTTTCTAAGTTTCAAACCACCAAAATGAGCTTCCTAAGGTCAGGATCTCACAAAATGAAGGGTGGGGCGTTATAGGGTTTCTTCTGTAGTTGGGGAGGCTGATATGGGGGCTAGGGTTGAAGTCATTATGTTCTTTATATAGTAGCACTCCCAAAAATAGGGTTTACAGGCTTTGAGCGTACGTTGGGCGTACGCCTTCAACACCGACGATCAATTGCCCCGCTATCCCGGGTGTACTCCAGCCTTACGTTGGGCGTACCCAACTAAGTACACATGCACTTTGTGCATGCTAGGGACTGCCTTGACAACTTTTCCATTAAGGGGCCATAAATGTCAAAAACTTCAATCATCATAATTCCTTTGTTCTAAGTCCTTTTCCGACAGACCTTATATCCATGAAGAGGCAACGAGAAGACTTACGCTTCTAGCAACACATCCCGGACCAAAACCTCTTGAATAAAATTCAAAACCCATAAAAGATTGAAATACCCTTAGTCTTGGCCTCTGAAATCCATAAACGTATATTTTCAGAACAGGGTGTTACAACTCTTCCGCACTTAAACTAGACTTCGTCCTCGAAGTCCGCCATCGCCAACTATCCTATAATCTGCTCTCAACATTCCTCTCCCATGCACACATCACCTGCCGGATCCGATCACCGAAGAACCTCGAAAGCACTTCTAATCACCAACAATCCTAAGAGCACGACTCTTACCCAACCGAAAATCCTTTCGGTACTCCTTAAGTACTTATGATGGACATCCTAGGGGTTCACCCTTTCTCTTGCGCGATCACTGGCCTTCCCAAGGCAGCTTCCCAAAACAACAATCCTTCCTTTCTCTGTGATGGACATACCCTTCACTGTATCTACTTCTCCAACCACTCCCAGTGTTGGTCACTTCACTGACACCCACTGAGTGTTTTCTCTTGCTATATCCTGATGCTGAAAACCCCTCCCAGCGGATGGGTCAGATAATCCTTCGAGTAAAGATTCATCTCTGCAATGGTTAAACTCATACGAGAGCTGTGCAACAAGTTCAAATCAACTACCCTGAGATTATTAAATCCCACTACAAACGACAAGTCACTTCCAAATCATTCAGTTGCTTCGCCTGCACCGAAAATCCTAAGACACCAATACTGTTTGATACTCTGAAACTACCCGCCACACAAAATTACCTGAAACGTTGAGCTGTCTGATACACTGGATTGCCTGAAACACTAAACTTTCTGAAACACTGAATTTCCTGAAACACTAAACTGCCTGAAACACTGAACTATCTGAAACACCAAACTACCTGAAACACTGAACTATCTGAAACACTGAACTGCCTGAAACACTGAACTATCTGAAACATTGAACTGCCTGAAACACGGAATTGCTTGAAACATTGAACTATTTGAAACACTGAACTACCTGAACAACACGTTGCTACATGGCTGCTTCCCCGAGCTCCATCCGAACCTCCCTGGTTCCAGTGTTATCTGGAATACAAATGCCCCGTCCGGTTGCTGAGTCAAGAGTAATCTCACAGTCGCCCTACACGACTTCCAAGTGTAATCCTTTTTATCAGCATTTTGCACAAGTTCTCTTGCCATCGTGGCTCTAACGACCCGATGATGTACTGATTGAGTCCATACGTTGAGTCCTAACATCAACAAATTCCAAAGCTAAAAGTGACTGCTATGCGACCAATGGTATCCTTATATATCAAACGATCTTAAACGACCCATTGCTTCCTTTATCACATGAATGTAGTGATGATCCCCACGGTCCCATCACCGGCTTAAACAAGTCTAATTCATCTGGAGAAATCTGTAACGAATCTGTGGATTTACCACATCCTCACTTCCGCACCCGACTGGTGGGTACTACTGTTCTTCTCGTGATTTGTCTTTACTCCGGCACTACCTGCCAACCTAGAGAAATCCATGCCAACTATCGTAGGTTTACAACACCTAATGCTATCTAACAACTTGGTGAATGCTACGGCTACACCCACAGACTTACAACACTCTAACACTATCTGGCTACTAGTGAATGCTACGGATACACCCGCAGACTTACAACACACTAACACTATCTGGATGCTAGTGATGCTACGGCTACACCCATAGACTTACAATACTCCCACACTGTGTCGAACACACACTCGACCTAACACTCAACTTCTCTTGAGTCTTAACTGGGGCTCTAACCTAGTTCCTGAAACCTGCTTCCCAAAGCCAAGGAAAAGTGTAAACCAAATGTTGGAACGTTTGCTGAACTCCTAGCTCATCCAATCCTCGATCAAGATGACCACTCAACCGTCTCCCGCCCTGACGTAAAAATCTCTAGCCTGGCTTCCCAACCAGTTATCAGCTAATCGTGCATACACGAACTCAACTTCGGGAAGTTTTCCCTCAACTCCCCGCTCACGTGCTCCTCCATCCAAACAGCCACTTAGGCTGCTTTCCTCCTCAACAATGATGTGAACCTAATCATGTCTTGCACTTACTTCTGCTTCTGACCACTTGAGTGGTTCTCCCCCACTTTGATTCCACTAGCTCCTTACAACATACAACTTGAAAAGGATTCTTAATACTTTTCTCCATTTAATGGTTAATCTGCTAACAACCAATACTTACTATTGCTAGTGCTCTAAAACTAACCAATACCAAATCTGAACCACTCTGAAAGAATAACAGAATACCTCTCGTGACCTTCTCACACTTGCTATAGTGACCGCATCCTGAGAACCTGCTCAAAAGGGAAACATCTTCGGACTACTACTCTAACATCCAAGGTATCCAGATGTCATATAACTTAATCATAAGCAGGAAACCTAACATTCTACAATACACTTAATAATATCGATATAGTACCATAACAACAAAATCATAAATAGAAGCTGAAATGAAATACATACCAGTGTTCTATTGCGGCTCAATCTTGACTTCCTGCGGGACCATGGAAGCTGGAACTTGAACTACCCATCCTTGCTGGAGTATTTGCAATGAAACCAGAGCTGCCTTAACCCTTATACGGGGGCAATTCGATCTGATGTGTCTAGGCTGATGACAATGATGACACAACTCTCCCTCCAACATGCATTCTTGACGCTTGTGAACCTTCCACCTGCACCTTCCACACTTAGACTTTCTACGAACATGTTTTTGTACCACTTCGCCCTTTGTGGAACCACCACGACCCTTTGGGTTGTTGACTCCTGCTACAAACGAACTCAATTGCTCGGTTGGTTCACTCAATCCATTTTCCCGCTTCCTCTTTCCTAGGTGCACATCTAACCCAATCTCTTGCTTCCGAGCTACCCCGACTATCCCACCAACGACCTGAACAGTCGCCGTGAACAGTCGCTGCCTGATATTGAAACCTATTGGTTACCCTGCCAGTAACACGCTTAATAATTTCGGGTAACTCCTCATGTATGGACCGCGAAACCTTCACAGTAATCCAATCCTGAGGTGAACTCTCCTGGAGACAATTCACTACTAGAAAAACAACGTTTTACGATGCTCATTGCGCGTCATACAAGGCTCAGACGACGCGCAAATACGTGTCAAGGATGGCCCTATTATAAATAGAGACAACGCTCATTTACGACGCGCAATGACGACACGCCTTTACGACACGCAATGCGTATCAAGGAAGGTCATGTCATAAAAGAAGACGACATGCATTCGCGTGTCGTAACCTTACAATGCGTGTGTTAATGACACGCAATGCGTACCATGAAAGCCCCTATCAAGAAAGGTCATGTCATAAATGAAGATGACACACACTTTTGCATATCATAATTTTAAATGTTTAAAAAACAATATTATTTATAGATTTACTAATTTTCAAATTGAATAATACATTAAAAATCTCGTAATACAAAATAAAATACCATAAATAACAAAGATAATTCATTTCACTAATATGTCAAATACAAATAATTATTCCAAAAGTGAATAAATGTTTTAAAAAAATGAACCCATTTATATACAATTGCATCATCTAGCTTACTATGTGCCAAAAACTCTCTGTGTGTTTACTTTTACTTGAGTCTCGTTTCATCCAAAGCTTCTAGCCATGCCAAAGTATGATATCTTGTGTTTCGTTTCAAGAACCAAAATCACCTTCAATCACCCAATTAAACTCTAATGTTGGTAGACTGAGAGTTCCAGAATCAAGTTTACATCCATCACCTAATTAAACTCTAGATCTTCTGTTGTTTGAAAGAAATTGGTGTTTGTAATCTATAAACAAAAACGCAAAGATCACAGTTAAAATTTGCTATATAGAAAGCACAACTGGACATATGAATATATAATACGCAACATAAACATTTTCATGAAAATGATATAGACAAATAAGTAAGAGTGATGATATTAATACCTTAATTACGCCATTGGTGAATGAAATTTTAATTGGTTGATAGCAATACTTGACCTCTGAAAACAAATAAACAAAGGATCGCATCATCATTAGCTCAATGGTTTAAGCTACCAAATTACCTTTGAGAACCAGTAGGTGAAAACACTATGTGACCGGCTGCTCTTGTTGTTCATATCTGTTCCTGCCACTTTTATATTTGCAGCACCCTGATAAAGCATGAAAACTAATTTTAAATCCAATATAATCATAAATAAGAAGTAACAAAGTGTGAAGGGGATCCGATTGTACAATGTTATTAAGAGGTTTTCCCTAACTATATATAACCTAATGCTACATTGCTATTAAGGGACACCTTGTTTAAAGTAACTATGACAGGAATTGCAGTTGTGTCAAATTGTAGAAACTCTTCAACACTAACATCCACTTCTGGTTGTTTGTCAAAAGGAGCAGTTGAAGCAACTATGACAGGAACTGCATACCAAAAAAATTTATATTAACCAAAAAAATACCTGCATTCCAACATAAAGAATAAGGGAATTCATTAATGGCACATTGTATTGGGTTCCTGCCCTTGCTGCCTCACTTGGTGAAATAAGAAGTTTCTGCTTTAGTTCATACAGAAAAGAAGTCCCTTGTGGCCTTGTCTGTATATGTATAACAAAACAAAATTATAAATTAATTAAGAGTCTGAAATGAATCAGAATTGTTAATAGTTTGTTTTAGTTTTAAAGTACCTTTAGATACTCTTCCACATCATTTTTCATTCGCTTAGTTTTCAGAGATGCATCAACTTCCGAGAGAATGCAAGGTGACGGACTAATCTCAGCTAGCAGATCAATCTGAAAAAATAAAATAATAATAATAAAAAATCAATAATGATCACTGAAAGTTACAATTAATTATACTATGAATAAGAAAAGAAAAAAACAATGAACCTTTAAGTTGGGAGTTGAAGGGTCAGGTTGTCTCACGGTGAACCACACGCAGAGAATGTAGATACTCCAAAGCAAGAACCTGCAGTGCACAATATACCAAAACTCAAACTAATTTAAATTCAACAAACTTCCATTCATTCGTCTGTCTATTATAATTTATTGCATCCTACTTTCAAAAATCTATTCTACCCAAATATATTTATAGCAATATCCCCAACAAAAGAAAAATATTGGAAGTAATGATACAAATTTGCATTATGGGAGAGGTTTATTATTGAAAGCACTCAAAGGTTGTTAGAATAACATTTTGCATTGTAGGGGGCTTAGTGTTATTTTTATTCTTTCATAACAACCTATTGACTAAGTTTTTTGGTTAGCAAGTTAGAATAATAGTATATATATAGGGTGTTAGGGTTAGGGATTTGGTGAGCAGAAATTGAATTTACTACTTGTTGAACTGTAGACCTATAATTTTACTTACTTTTAGCCTGTTTATATCATATAATTGGCATTGGATAGATTTTTAGGGTACGATGTCATGAGTTCAATGTGCATGTGAATCTTTAACATGCGATGGCTTCATAGTAGTAGTAGTTGGATCCACATCTTTTTCACTAGCTACCCTCTTAGTAATAGCATCCAACTTTATATCAGTCTGTTCCTTCACCATAACTTCTTCTTGGGGCTTTTTGGTCTAGGTCCAGGAGATGGGAATTTCTTCCAAGAAGCCATTCGGTCTCTACCCGAGTCCAAGTTTTTAGGTATTTCTACAGTAGGTGGAGATGCAACATTTGCAGGATGTTGTAGTATGGGTTTTTCTTTCTTGGGTTCCAGCATCCCGTGTTGTTCCTGACTGAAAGATTTTCTTGATGATGATGATGATGATGGTGGTGGTGGTTTTGAGGGTCTTGGAGGAATACGTTTATCTGTTGAATGAAGGGATTGATGGAGTTGAAGAACAAGTTCATCTTCATCCAATCCTCTTTCTTTATGGAAATGCAGGAGCCTTGGACATATTATGAGTATGAAGAGCATTCGGGTGTGAAGTTGTTTCAAGATACCCATGGGGAGCTCTTGGTGCCTGTCGTCCAGTTCCTAAACAATCCCCTCACACCTCTGAGCCAACCAAAACTCTCCAGGAGATGTCATGGCACACCTCTAAGCCAACACCAGTAAGTCCTCTAGAGTTTCCTTCCATTGCGGTTGACTCTCTGCATTCTTTTCTAGAATGCTAACTACATCCCCAACAAATATATGAAGATCAGCATCCACTGCTTCCTTTGCTTTGTCAAACTTACCCCGTATCATTGACAAAACCTCCTGCTCCCGCTCACACAAATTAAATTTAAATCAATTAGCTATTTATTTTAATACAAATATACAATACAAGATACATCAATAAATGCCTGCCTACCTCTACGTTATTTAAACCTCTAAGCTTCCAAAGTGGGAAAGGTCGTACGCCTTTTAAGTTCAATTCATGGGAAAAACTTTTGATGTCATCGGGATATCTTTTTCTAGGAGCACTTGTTACCCAGAGTATGGCTTGAAACCGGGGTGATTCAGATTCCTTAGGGTTCTCACAATCATATGATGTCTACAAACACAGAAAAATATAATGTTTCAGTTACACTTACACATAAACAACTAACTAACTAAGATAATCTTAAATTAAGTAACATTATTACCTTCATCTCTGGTGTACAAATCTCTGAGCTCCTCAACCCTCCAGAGTAACCCCTTGACTTCAGACGCCCTATCATCATAATTGATTCAAACAATAATTTATTGAATGATTGTCTTCTAGTAAGTATTAGAAAGCTAGATGTATCAGCATTTCAACAAATGCTCAATAAACTACAAACATATAAAATTATCATATTCTTTAAACCAAGTATCTATAACAGCTAGAATGTCCACAGGCCATCAGATGTACCATAAATATTACAAGATTAACAAATAATACATATCCGCATAAATAATATGAAACAACTAACTCTGTTTCTATTTTCTACTTTTTTTTAAATGATCAGATCAAGCAAAGTTTAATAGTTAATGTATTTCATGCACCTTTTTCCTGGAAAGGGTATCCCAGTTAATATCCCTAAAATATGGATGCTGTTTCACCTGCATTTATCAAATTATTCAGCTTCCTATTCACAAAGATAAATGTTGATCAAGAAAAAGAAGAAAGCTGACCTCGGTTGCTCCCCTAGCTCCAAGTCTCTGGTTGGGATCTTCTGTCAGTAATCTGCACAATGATTAAACTCAGGAAAATGTATTTAAATTTTAAAGATGATAATTAAGAAGTTTCTCTTATTGATCAATGAGATCCTGGGCATCAGGGCTCATTTCATCAGTCACTGTAGGCCAGGGTATGTTACGGTTGAGAATGTTGTCAAATATCATCTGAAAAAACAGTGAAGAAAAGGTAAGTTTATAGCAACTAACAAACAGGTTAAAGTAGAACCCCAACCCCACCTGAGGGTGCTCTGCATTGAAAGGAGGAATGCCAACAATCAGCTCAAATAGTATTACACCAACAGACCACCGATCCGTTGATGTACCTGCAGAAAGATATTTGAATAAAACATTTTAATGCATGAGATTTTATAAGCAATTCATGTCATTATTATATCAAGTTAGTTGTGAACAAAGCATGTCCATTTCCCAGAAGAATCTCGAGTGCCAAATAGTCTGGAGTTGTCCAACAGCAGAGCGGTTTTTGTGTCTTTCTTGCTGAGTCTCAGTGGCAGACAGAGATGGAGATGGAGATGAGAGAGATGACTGAGTCCCAGTATCACCCAATAATGATGTGCTACTCACTGTTGGACCAGATAAATCATTTGTACTATTAATTACACCAACCTTTGACAGCCCAAAATCTATTAATTGCTCACAAAACACAAAACAATTATTACCGAAAAAGATCTTCATTAGAACCCTAAAAAGATTCAACAAGTTGATTCATTCTGAAATAACTGTGAGAATTTCTTAAACTTAATTGTTGTTGGAAAAATAAATTTTGCCTCGGATAAAGAGCATTCTAGAGTATGCCATTCTGACCATTGATGTAACAGTTCTTCAAACTTCTTTTTGCTCTTCCTAAAATTTTAAAACGTATTATTATTTAGTTATTGAGTCATAAATAATATCTCCATTACTAAACTGATAATAAAATCTATTAGATTGACATCAACCTTGATAATAACTTATAAATAAATTGAACAGAATTTGGTTCATTGTCATCCTGAAGTGCCCTTTTAATAGTTGTCATCTGTAAATTCATAACAATCAGTATCAGATCCATTGATTATCTAAAAACATGATTTTACAGCTACAAACATTTCATGATGCAGAATGGTTATTACAACATTTAAAAAAAGCCTTCAAAGTATATATATGTTTAATCCAATGTATACCTCTATGTATGTTTAACATGCCCCAATTTCATTTGGTAAAAGAGTAACCAACAACTATCATTTGATCACTGGTTCTTGTTAGTTTTTGGTCAAAGCATAGGATTTTTAGATTGAAATTAACTTCTTATCCTGATCTTATTATAAATCCAATATGATGCAGATGTAGCTTTAGATCCATATGATGAATCGAATGTTTAGTTAAAAAATGAAAATTTCATTTATTTGCAGTAGTGATCCAAAAGATTTATTATAGAGGTTGGAAATTCAATACCAACATTATACTCAATTTCATAAAGAATGTAAATCTTACACGAAAGGTTAATTTTTAATGTTAGAATGTGACAAGTTTGAACCCATCAGTTAACTAACCATGAAATCAATAATGGCGATCACAAGTGTGCTGAAGAATAAAACATAAGCAAACAAATCGGGTAAGACAGATTGAAGTTTGAATCAAACATGGATGAAAAACAAGCTCAAATACGTAAAAAAAATGAAGAAGATGAATATAAAAATAAATACGTATCGTTTAATCCTCTTCTCTTTCTTCAGCCTCATGTTTAAAAAATCTTCTACCTCTTCATCCGCTAACCCTCCTTACGCACGAAACAGGTGACGACGCCCTAGAAGTCAACCATCTGATGTAATATCTTCACCATTATTCCCTTCGGGGATAAAAACCTTAAAATCATTGTTGTTGTGAGCGTAAGTAGTCCCAGAGCCCCAATCGTCAACTCTATGAAGGATTTTGTGAGGTCCGATTCCAGGGGTAAAAAGCCCTAGTTCTTCGTCATTTTTTTTATTTTGTGAGAAGGGGCGTTGAAGTGAGGTTTAAGAATTATAAGATGAGGATCCTAAGAACGAGGTTTTAGATGAGATCACCAGTGAGGGGAGATTAATGGAGATGGAAACTAGGGTTTTTGAGGGAGACGGAGGAAAAGAATAAGAGGTTAGACCTCAAAATGACGTTCTTGAAAAAAAAAAGCCCTAGTTTTAGTCCCCATTTCTTAATAGGAACGCGCGTTTGTAAATTATAAAGAGACATTTCTATACGACACGCATTTAACATAAGCACCCTCCGTGTTTTTTTTTGTTTTGTCAGACACTAATTTTAGGGCACGCAAAAATGCGCGTCCTAAATTTTTCAAATTTCTAAAGATCTGACATTATTTTTAGGGCATGTCCTTCTGCGTATCATTAATCAGTGTGTGTCGTAAAAAGCGTGTCATTAAATATCTGACATTATTTTTAGGGCACGTCCTTTTTGTTTTGTTGGACACTAATTTTAGGGCACGCAAGGTGCACAACCCACCTCCGATCCCTTATGACAAGAGCTAATAATAGGACCCTTCCTTCCGAGGGATCCCGAAGATCCATAAACATTAGGCCTTAGAGGAACCCCTAACATGGCTGCCATCTCAGCACGAAAGGCTCTCAGCCTCTCATCTAAAATGTCCAATATACCCAGGGGCGAGTTTACTGAGGACAAAGTTAGGTCATAGGACCCACCTAAACTTTCAATTTTATTGAGAATATATATAGGAAAAAACTAGGAACTACCTTGGAAAAAAGTCTAGGACCTACCTTGATTTGTCATTTTTTTTAAAATGAGTCGTGAGATGGAGAAAAAATAGATCAAAAATCTAACCAATCTTAGTTAGCATTCTTGGAATATCCATATCAATAAATAAATAAAAAGAAGCCCATGACCAAAACTCCTCCTGGATCATTAATTTTTATAAATATAGAAAAAATAGATAAAAAAAACCTAAAGGGAAAACTTAAATCCCTAAGCGTGACTTTCTTGCCTCCGTTCATCACTTTACAATTGACGTGGACATTGCCACAGACTCCCTCTCTCATCGTCTCAATGTTGGTCAACTTCTCGTCATGGCAAATTTACTACAACCCAAGTTGGGTCTTATCGATCTCGTCTCTAAGGTTTTGCTTTGTACTCATTATTGTCTTTTACATCTTCAAGACTTCAATCTTTCATTTTGTTCTTCCCTCATTACCTTGTAATTAAAATTTGTGATACCCTGAAAATGAAAATTTATGGTCATTATAAAGTTCCTATGATCAACATGTTCAGAACGGATATGGTCAATGTGATGTCAATAACTGTCGATGTAAAAGTGTAAAAGCTTAAAGTTTTTTGTCCTTTTATAGTATGTGTTATCAAATATATAAGGTTAAATACTGTTTATTTTATAATATTATATATGTATGTATGTATATATATATATATATATATATATTGTTTAACAACTTTTTTCATATATTAGTATTGTAAATATTGTTTTTATTAGTCAAAATTAATCTGAAATAGTAGAAGATTTGCTATACATTTATTGATATATATGCATGGTAACAAAAAGGTGTATCAAGTAGAAGATTGAGATCGAATCAACCATATTATACATTTGTATCTTATAAAATGTAATATATAGTTTTTATCAAACAATAAGTGACTTGATAAATAGACTAACAATCAATCGGTTGAACTCGTTAGTCCTGTTTTTAAGGTACACAACCCGACCCGCCACAATGATTGTTGATTCATTTAATTTTATTGGTGAACAACGTGGTTTTTTATTCTAGATTCGCCACTAAATATACCCTCCTTGATCGTACCAAAGATCATAGTAGTCTGATCCAAGAACTTGCGTGTAATCTCTGTTGATACTAACTCTCTCATATGCTCCCTGAGCTACTCGGCTCCTGAACCCGAGCCTAGCTTCTCACTGGCACCTGAACTGCCCACTGGCCTACCCCGTAGAGTCACCATACTGCATGAGTCATAACCTAACTATCATCAAAATACTCATCACTACTGAGGGATCACACACTCACTACAAGTTCCCCGATTTTATCTTAGCCCTTCTCGAATCGAGTACAAATCCTATGCTCCCAGTAGTACGGGCCCATACTACCTTCCACATCTATCCGTACTTTCCTTGAGAATTGCCTCGACTCCACCAAGTCCCTTCACTACTACTATTGCTCCCAACACTAATCTCATCCTAGGCTTGCCCTAGGGTAACCTCCAACCCGCATCCAGTCCTTAGCTACTGAAGGTATCTTTGTAATACCAATTAACCACTACCTGAATACCATCACATGTGATAAGGCTCGGATAATCCTTTAAGTAAAGGACTCGTCCCTATAATGGTTAGACCCAAACGAGAGCTGCGCAATAGGGCCAAATCCAGCGCTTTGAGATTATTCAAACTTGATCATATGTGACGTGACGTATTCAGCTAATGGCTAACTCCCATCACTCAGAGTCCCACAAAGCACAAAGCAAGTAGCATTCACACAAAAGGGAAATCTAACCCAATAAATTCTATTCAAACAAGAATCTGTACTAGCATAAAATTCTAAGCTCATACTATCAGGTATAACCTAAGCAGGCTATCCTACTACTGTCTACTCAATACTAACATGCAATTCTCACAAAGCTAAAACACATATAGCAGGCACATAAGGCATCCTCCCTAGATCCTTAGTCATATTCTAGCATGTTGTTCTACTGAAACGGATAATCATAACATAAACTTGTATTGGTAATTTGGGAGTACTTACTTGAGTTCGGCTGATCGCATTCACCACACCCTTTTCTCTTTTTCAAAAACACTTTTCTTTTTAAGTTTCTTCTTCAAACATTCCTTTCAAAAATGTTTTTATTTTGAAAAGTTATACCATTTCCTTAGTTTGAGTTCAGAAACACCGGAAAGTGTGCCCAAATCCCTCAAACCAAGGCTCTGATGCCAACTTGAAACATCCCTAAAATACAAGCCAAAAATTTAGTTTGAAAACATTACTAAAACCATAATATCCAAATATCATATAAGAAAAGCATAAGTCGTGTGTCTCAAAATGTCATAAAATATGTATCATATCAAACTGCTGTCAAGGTCATGTCAAAAATATCAGAGTCTAACTCCCAGGCTAAAATGGTGGTGTGTGCCATGCCATCAACCCGAGCCCTTCCCTTTGCTAGCTGAAGTACCTGAAACCAAAACTGAAACTGTAAGAACGAAGCTTAGTGAGCTCCCCCAAACTACCACATACCATGCAATAACATATAAAGCACATACCGGGCCTTGCCCGCTGCATCGGACCGATGTCCGAAACAGACTAGGGCCTCACACTCTGCATCAGAACGGAGTCCGGAACTGACTAGGGCCTCGCCTACTGCATCAGACTAAAGTCCGGAACTAACTAGGGCCTTGCCCTCTGCATCGGACCAAAGTCTGGAACTAACTAGGGCCTTTCCCTCTACATCGGACCGAAGTCCTGAACTGACTGAACATAGCATAGCATAATCATAGCATATAACAATAACACATATATTGTATACTGCATCGGGCCGTAGCCTGGAACACAAAACACATTACATGCCTAAATCACAAAGGCATCAAGCATACTGAATTATTGCTATCTAAATGGGCCGGCATTGTGGTCGTAGACCAGTTCCTACTGGAAGGAAAGTCACCTCGCACTGCTGAAATCCTGATGGTACACTTCTGGCTACTATCCGACAATCCCTACATTGTTGCTCCTCTAGCTCCCCAAACTATCAATACCACAATAATACTTATCCCAATACAATAATCCATCATAGGGTATAATGACGAGTCTACCCTCCTAGTCCAACTTGATACATATTTAAAGATCAACACTAGGCAAGCTTCCTAAGCCCACTAGTGACCCATTAATGGCCCAATTTGCTACATTGGGACCAATCCTTATTGGGCCTTACCCTAAGCCCAATTATATATTCCTTGGCCCATATTAACTGACTCCTGATGGCTAACTATCGCGCCAGGCCCAAAATCCAAAACACAACCCACCACGAGGCCCAAAACGCACAAAGCTCAACCTTACTGAGTACGTTGGCCATACTGGCTTGCTAATGAGTACGCTAGGTGTACCTGCACGTATGCTCAACGTAATCCTCTTGTTAAGACACTTTCCATTAAGTGCTTGATATCGCGATTCAGAAGCTACAAACTCAGATCCAAGTCTTATTCCATGTCTTAAACCATAAAGTTACTTACTTGATGGTTTGCATGACCCACATAAGCTCAAACTCTAAAAGCAATAATCTATTTCCTTGAAAAAAAAAGGTCTTAACTCATACATACATTCATTTGGACCTTCAATAAATCAACTTTCTATCCTAGGGAGTCATTTAGCACCAAGGGTGGCAACCTTTGGCCTGGAAATCGGATTCAAGCTATAAAGCTTCCACCATTGGGCCAAAAACTAAAGGATACTAGATCTAAGCACCCAAAAGTAAAGTTATGAGCTTTATACCTTCAAATAGTTCCAGAAGATGATGTTATCTCAGATCTATAAGCTCTGACCTCCAAGGTTCCTCCTTGCGAATCTTCTTCTTTTCTTTTCTAAGTTTCAAACCACCAAAATGAGCTTCCCAAGGTCAGGATCTCACAAAATGAAGGTTGGGGCGTTATAGGATTTTTTCTGAAGTTGGGGAGGCTGATATGGGGGTTAGGGTTGAAGCCATTATGTTCTTTTTAGCGTACGCCTTCAACACCCGCGATTAATTGCCCCGCTAAGCGGGCGTGCTCCATCCTTACACTAGGCGTACCCAGCTAAAGACGCTTGCACTTTGTGCATGCTAAGGACTGTCTTGACAATTTTTCCATGAAGGGTTCATAAATGTCAAAAACTTCTATCATCATAATTCCTTCGTTCTAAGTCCGTTTCCAACGGACCTTATAACCACGAATAAGCGACGAGAAGCCCTACGTTTCTAGCGACACATCTCGGCGAAAAACCTCTTGAATAAAACTCAAAACCCATAAAAGACCGAAATACCCTTAGCCTTGGCCTCGGAAATCCATAAACGTATATTTTTCAGAATGGGGTGTTACAGGTTAACCCACGGGTCTTCCTACCATACATAGTAGCATACAGTGTGCCGGGAGCCGCCTCCTGGTCTTTCATACATAATGCTTAGGGCTAACCCCTGGGTCTTCCTATCATACATAAACCAAATGGGTCGGCATTGATACCTTTGACCCATACAAACAGTGAGGAGACTCACCTCGCACTGCTGAAGTCCCACAAATAAATCTTTGGCTGCTGGCTGACAGATCACCAAACCGTCAATCATCAAAACAACACCCAATAATAATTGGGTTCTAATACATAACCATAAGTATAGACTTAGGGTAAAAAGATCATTTTATCCCTAACCTAGCTTGGTCCAAGACCAAGGCCCAAACTCACACTTGAAGGCCGAAAAGCCAAATAATCAACCAAGGCCCATTTATGGCCCAATTTTCCAAATTGGGCATAAACCCCCTTACATGGGCCTTACCCTAAAGCTCATTCAAAATCCTAGTCCATACAATTAGCATTTCAATGGTCCAATATCATAATCATTAAGGGCCAATTATAGCCCACTTATGGCCTAATTTTCCAAATTGGGCCCAAGCCTTTCCAATGGGCCTTATCTTAAATCCTAACTTAAATATTCTAGTCCGTATACTTATTCTTGGATGGCCCATTAATAGCCCAATCACCAAAGCCCAACAGAAAGGCCCAACCAAAATTACGGTTTCTCACATGAA
The DNA here is from genome assembly GCF_052625555.1 of Lactuca saligna. NCBI lineage: Eukaryota > Viridiplantae > Streptophyta > Magnoliopsida > Asterales > Asteraceae > Lactuca > Lactuca saligna. The sequence continues at coordinate 108,859,473 of NC_136421.1, read as the reverse complement.
ATGATGATTAGGGTTTAAGTTTTCTTACTTAACCCATTAAATCCATTACTCCACTAGGCCAACATGCAATGGAATCGACATAAGTCATAACTCCAGTCCACTAGTCCAAACGCGGGTCTCAGCCATCCAAAACTAACATCTTCCAAAATTAGGGTTTTATAAACCCTAAATAGGGTTTTCAACCCAATCGTGTGCCAATTAGTCAAATGGTGATATTTTAAGGTTATTAGGGTTTAAATAAGTTGCGCACCACCCACTACCACCTCGGGTAGTGGTGGTCAATGCTAGCATACGGCGGCGGCAACACGGTGGTTACAACTCTAGTCTGAAACATGTCCAAGAAAATTAATTAACAACCCAATCACACATAAAAGCACACTGCCATGCAACACGGCGGCTGGTGGCGGCAAAAGGCAGCAACCACCACCTCACGGTGGTAATGGTGGTGATTTCCTTGATTATTCCAGCCACAACCATGATTATACATCATAATGTCCAAAATAAACACAGGTAATGTAACACACACAAATCCATAACATGCACACACAACCACCTCTCACGGTGACTGGCAGTGGCAGAAGAAGCATCATGGCGGCAGCCACCATGGTTGGCTATCATGGTGGTTAGCCTAGCTTTCCGATCAGAAACACACCCATGCATACGCTTCATGAACACAAGTCATGCACAGGAAACACACTCAATCATAGCCATCCTTGGGGTGGTGTTTGGCAGTCGGAGAAAAAAGTGATGGAACAGGAACACAGCCACCCACTTGGTAGCATACGACGACGTGACTAAAAGCGAAACCGAAGGAGAAGGAGGAGGAGGGGTGTTCGAGAAGAATAGCAACACTACCCTGACATCGTCTTCACAGCCTTGGCATCGTTCAAGGTGGGTCTTCCGTCTATGTATGATGTCACCAACATATAGGGTCACGTTGGCATTCTAAGGTCGAGGTACCAGGCAGCGGTCGGTTCTTGCCTGATCGGAACAACGAAGAGAAGGTTAGTGATGGCTGGAAGTCTAAACAAATTCCCAATCATACCCTGACTTCTAAAATCCTTTCCAAATTAAATCCATAATTTACCAAACAACCCTCAACCTCCAAAATTCTTTACAAACTAATCCGGAAATTACATTTTAACCCCCAAACTGTAACACCCCGACTCCCAGGTATAAACTCTACAGTTTTTATTTTCATTTTGAAAAGTCAACTCGACGAGTTGGAGTTCTTGACTCATTGAGTAGGAACGAATTTGGCCACGTGTTTAAGTGACCAGCTCGACGAGTTGGAGCTGGAGGATAAAACCCTACATTTCTAAGGTTTTGCACCCTATTTAAAGGATCATTTTACCCCTTATCCTCCCTTACAGTCCCCTCTTGAGTCCAGAAACCCTAAATCATTGCTCACTCTCCATTTGTGTGATTTTTAAGCTTTGAAAGTGGTTATGGATGGAAGATCTTGAAGCACTAAAGCTTGGAACAAGAAAAGGCTGTGGATCCGAGTCCTGCTTCATCTTAGCATCGTTTCTGAGGTAACAAGTCGTTACTTTGACCTTCTTCCAACTAGATATATTCATGTATGGGATTTAAGGCCATTTTAGCAATGTTGATGATTCATTTCAGGTATTGGGTATGATCTGAAGTTGCAACTTAAGATCTAGGCTCATCTTGGCTCTTAAAGTCATAAAGCTTCAGTATTTAATAAGTTCATGCCTTTTCCTCACTTAGAACCTCATATTTAGCTTGATTTTGGCCCTTAGCACCTTGCATGTATGTAAAGTTTGCAACTTTACGTAAGAAGTATTCCCTAGGAGCTTAGATATGCGATATGGAGCTTTGGTGTCACACCCCCGAACCAGATGACGGAAACGTCCGGGGACTCGTGTAACTAACAATTGAATTATCATCACAATGAATACACATGAAACATAACACATTCATCACCAACATTACATGAATACACATGAAACATAACACATTCATCCCAATAAAATTGTTATCGATGCATTTCGTCCATTCGTTATTGTTTTGCTGTTGTTTTAGCTCGAGGTTTACCAAATTAATTATATAAAAAAAACCCTTTCTGTAAAAACGACGTTCTTGGCCCATAAGCCTCAAATTTTCAATTAAGGCCCAAAGTTTTGTAAAAATAACACTTTAGTCCATAATTTATAAAAATTTGTAATTTCACCTCAAATTTTTAGAAATTTACGGATCTAGTCCAAAATTTTATATTTTGACATTTATGGCCTACTTTTGCAGAAAATTACATTTTCAACCCCTTGTTTGTAAAAATGACACTTTCGGCCCAATTTTTATAAAAGTTACATTTTTTATCCAATTTAGAAATAAATGTTATTTTCACCTCTAAATTTGGTTTATTTACATTTATGACTCAAACTTTGGTCAAATAACATTTTTAATCCCAAAACTTTCATTTTTTTCGCAAATTTGGGACCAAAACCGTGAGGCCCAAATACTAATCCCATTAAGCTAAAAATTTCATTTTTGGCCCTTTGGAAATCATTTTTATTCTAACACCCCGTTCGTGGTACGTATTTATGTTAATTAAATGTTCTTTTGAGAAGAGCTACTCAGCGAGTTGTAGCCCTAACTCGCTGAGTAGATGTCGAGTGGATGCGGTCTTTAAGTGATCTACTCGGCGAGTCCACACCTGGACTCGGGGAGTCCACGCCTGGACTCGGCAAGTCCACGCCTGGACTCGGCGACTAGGGCAATCAGGAGGAGACCCTAATCCTTAGGGTTTGCACCCTATTTAAACGCCCTTACATCCCTATCACAGCCCCCATCACCCTCAGAGCAATCCTTATCAAAAACCCTAGCCTCCATTGGTGAGTTTGAGTGATTGTTGCCTTGTGAAGGGACTTTGGTGCAATTTGGAGCAAGTGGAAGAAGGTAGAAGTTGAAGAGGTCAAGGAAGGGGACTTAGATCCAGAACACATTCATTTGTGGTCATCCATTCTGGTAATAAAGTTTCCATCTTGGTTATTTATCTATAAGATCTTGTTTATCCCTAAATTGTTGCTTTTAAGCCCTAAAACCCCAAATCCTTGAAGAGAAACCTTAAGGTTGGGTTATACTTAATATCTGGACTCTCATTACCTTCTTAAAGTGTTAAGTTTCAGTGATATTGGTGATTAAAATCCCTCTTGAGCTTAGAACCCATTAAGAGCTTACTTTGGGCATTTGAAGCCTCTAAAGCTATGCATGCACGTAAAGTTTGCAACTTTACGTGATAAGCATGCCCTAGAATCCTGGATCTGTGGTTTGGAGCCGCTGCATGGCTCAAATCAGGTCTGTATGGAAAATGGTCTGAATGTACTCGGCGAGTAGAACGAGGGACTCGGTGAGTCCTATGAAGATAGTCGTGGACTCGGCGAGTTGGATGAGCAACTTGGCGAGTCCGATGAAGATTTCCTTAGACTCGACGAGTTGTTCATCAAGTCAGCGAGTCAGATGAATTTGGACTTAGTGTGTATGCATCGAGGAAGAACGCGTCGAGTCTTTGCTAAGCTCGACAAGTTGAAACGGGTGTAGAACTAGAACAGATGGAATGGACTTAGCGAGTTGGCGAGCCAACTCGGCGAGTCCGGTCAACCAGGATGTTGACTTTGACCGGGGGTAAAATAGTCATTTTACCCTAAGATTAGTTATCAGTATCTGATTTAGTGTTTATGGAAATTGTAGTCGGGGAGTTCTGGTTCAGCAGTCAGGCACTCAGCTAGCAGAGTTTCAGCAGCTACTTTGAGGTGAGTTACCTTCCTGTAGTGGTGGGTCTAAGGCCACAATGTTGGCCCACTAGTAGGAATTGTATGATTAGATGATTGTCTCTGTGATATTCATCTAGGGTTGCCACTACCTGTGTTATTTTTATGTGTTTGTACGGTATGATGCTATGTGCTAGCGATAGTAGGGGAGATAGTCCCCAGGTTACCGGTCGATAGGGCCGAAGGGGCAGTCATGCCCAGCCATGCTAAATAGATTATGTGATACGTGTTATGTGGTAGTGGTAGGGGTGAAATAGTCCCCGGTATCCGGTCGAAAGGACCGAAGGGGAGACCAGCACCTAGATATGCTAGTCAGTATCCGGTCGAAAGGACCGAAGGGGAGACCAGCACCTAGATATGCTAGACAGTATCCGGACGAAAGGACCGAAGGGGAGACCAGCACCCAGATATGCTAGTCAGTATCCGATCGAAAGGACCGAAGGGGAGACCAACACCCAGATATGCTAGTCAGTATCCGGTCGAAAGTACCGAAGGGGAGACCAACACCAAGATATGCTAGTCATTATCCGGTCGAGAGGATCGAAGGGGTAGGTCGGGCACTCAAATATGCCTGACAATATTTGTATGTTATATGGTTATTTGGTATGCGATACGTTGGGGGAAAATCACTAAGCTTCGTGCTTACAATTTCTAGTTGTTGTTTCAGGTACCTTTTCAGCCAAGGGGAAGGAGTTGACGCGGTAGCGGCATATCACACACAAGCTCCTGTTTTTCCGCACTATGAGACATTCTGGGATTTATACTATGATATTATTATGATTTATGTTCTGGTTTACAAAACGCGGGACATGTTTTATTAAATGATATGGTTGAATGATATTTTGTTACTAACATATTTGTAAACCACTTAATTAAAAATGAAATTTTTGGTCCATAATTTTTGGGATGTTACAAGTTGGTATCAGAGCCCTGGTTTGAGGGACTCGGACACACCTTTAGGGGTGTCTAAACTCAAATCAAGGGATTAAAAGATTTTGAAAAAGAAATTTTTTTTCTCAAAGGTTAAGTAAAGAGTTTCAAGAAGGAACAAAGTGTGTGATGTGCGCGACCAGCAGAGCTCAAGTAAGTATTCCCCAATGTACCCATACAAGTTTATGTATGTTTATCAATTTTAGTAGAACAGCATGCTAGAATAGGACTAAGGATCTAGGAGTGATGCCCTATGTGCTTGCTTTATGTGCTTCAGTATATGAAAATTGCATGCTAGGACTGAGTAGAAAGTAGTAGGATAGCCTGTTTAGGTTATGCCTGATAGCGTGAGCTTAGCATTGTATGCTAGTACAATTTCCCATTATGAGGATAGAATTGCTTGAGTAGTCTCCTATATATGAATGTTGCTTGCTTTATGCTTTGTGGGACTCTAAGTGATGAGAGTTAGCCATTAGGTGAATGCGTCACGTCACATGCGAACAAGGTTGAATAATCTCATAGTGCTAGACTTGGCCCTATTGCGCAGCTCTTGTCTGAGTCTAACCGTTGTAGGGACAAGCCTTTTTCTTGAAGGATTATCTGAGCCTCGCCGCATGTGATGGTATCAGGTGATGGCTAATTGGCATCATAAGGAGGCTTTCAGCAGCTAAGGACTGGATCGGGTATAGTCATAGAACTCCCTAGGGCAAGCTTAGGATGGGAGTAGCAGAGATTATTGGCAGTAATAGTGACTTGGTAGAGTCAAGGCAGTACTTGAGGAAAGTACGGATAGATGTGGAAGGTAGTATAGGCCCGTACTAATGGAAGCAGAGGATCCGTACTCGAATCAAGGAAAGCTGAGATGAGATCAGGAAACTTGTGGTAGTAGTGATTCCTCGAGATATATCAGTGTTCCTGACGTTTATTATGTTGTGTTTCAGAATGGTGGTATTACGCCCTAGACCGGCAGTTGGCAGTTCAGGGGAGGGATTAGGTTCGGGATCAGGTTCCGAGCCGGTGGATGAGAGGCTACGCGATTTCATCACGTCATAGATCACGAGGGGCATCCTTGAGTCGACCCCCATTATCTTCGGGTCGATCAAGGAGGGGATAGTTGAGCTGATGGAGGATCGCCTTCGGGCATTCAGGAGCGACTTGGCATCTGTCCAATCAGGATCTCGCACACTGTCCTTCAAGGACTTCAGGGTCATTGGTGCGCCAAATTTTCACGGGGCGAAGGACCCCATAGCTGCCAGGCGATGGATTGCAGACATTAAGTCTGCACAATTGACTAACTTCTGCCCTGAGGGGTCAAAGATGAGATTTGCAGCGGGATGTTTGAGGGATCGAGCTAGGGATTGGTGGGAGTCCGTTGGTGACTCGTTGGGAGCCTCGGCTGTCGAGGCTATGACTTGGTCGGACTTCATGACCATGTTCAGGGTAGAGTTTGCACCAGCTGTCGAGCTTCAGCAGCTGGCCACAGAGTTTTTAGATATGAGGCAAACGATGCAGACTGTGGCAGAGATCACCGCCAAGTTCCGGGAGAGGGCGTTGTTGGTGCCCCAATACACGGGAGATAAGGATATGAGGAGGACCCGTTATCATGACATGTTAGGAGCTGATATTCAGGAGCATGTCGGTTTTTCATCTTGTCCTACCCTGGACTCTATGATATCCAGGGCAAGGGAGAGGGAGATAGATCTGGAGCACATTCGGAAGAGGAAGGTGGAATATGGTCATGTTATGGGGGCTTCGGGGAAAAAGCCCAAGGGACCAGATACGGGGCCGAAAGGCCAACAGCGGCGGGGCCACTGCAGGAAATGTGGCAAGGCGCACGAGGGAGCGTGGAGGTCGGGATCGTTAGGCTGCTATAAGTGCGGAAAGTCTGGGCACTTTAGCAGGGATTGTACCGCCCCTGCACCTATGGTACAGACGTCTGAGTTGCTATGTTTCCATTGCAACCAGAGGGGCCACAGGAGGGACAGTTGCCCCCAGTTGACAGTAGCATCGGCGCCAGTAAAGGCGCCAGCTCCAATGACCCTGCGGATCACGGATGGCCGACAGGGCAAGGCAGAGGCTCTAGTGGTGAGGAGCTGGGCGTTTCAGTTGACTACCAAGGAGGCACGCGCCACACCCGATGTGGTGAAGGGTATGATTCTTTTCCTCTATTCCATTTTCATGTTGTTATGTTATTGATATATGCTCTGTGTATATGCTTTAGGATCGTTCCATGTGAACGGTATCCCTGTTTAGGTGTTATTTGACTCGGGTGCCACCCGATCGTTTGTTTCTCTTGGGCTTAGCAAGAAGTTTTCTAAGTCTTCAAGCATGTTGGATTGCCCTTTAGAGGTAGAGATCGCTGATGATCGATCGGTGCGGGCATCAGCAGTGTTCAGAGATTCCATTATGAGGTTATTCGAGGAGCGCTACTTGGTGGATTTGGTTCCCATTCCGTTGCGTGGGAACAAGGTGATTATAGGCATGGATTGGTTGATCCCTAATGGGGCGGTGATAGATTGTGCACATCATCTAGTGCGAATCAGGACTCCAAGTCGGGGAGAGTTGGTGATCTATGGCAAGAGGCCACAACGTGGACCCACGGTATGTCCAGCAGCGAGAGCTAGGCGCTACCTTCAGCAGGGTTGCACGGGATATGTTGTGGATACCCGAGAGGCGGGTAAGGTGACGGTGAACGAGGTTCCAGTGGTTCGAGACTACGCTGATGTGTTCCTAGAGGAGCTTCCAGGAATACCTCCGGAGCGACAGGTAGAGTTCAGGATCGACCTAGTTCCTGGTGCGGCTCCGATAGCCAAGGCATCATATCGGTTGGCTCCTACTGAGATGCAGGAGTTGTCTACACAGCTACAGGAGCTGTTAGATAAGGGATTCATTAGACCGAGCAGTTCACCATGGGGAGCCCTGATCCTGTTTGTGAAAAAGAAGGACGGGTCGCATCGGATGTGTATAGATTACCGGGAGCTGAACAAGGTAACGCTGAAGAATCGTTACCCGCTCCCGAGGATTGAAGACCTCTTTGATCAGTTGCAGGGAGCATCTTGGTTCTCCAAGATCGATTTGCGTTTATGTTACCATCAGATGAGGGTCAGAGAGGAGGATGTGCAGAAGACCGCGTTTCGGACGCGTTATGGCCATTATGAGTTCGTGGTGATGTCGTTCGGGATCACCAATGCTCCTGCCGCGTTCATGGACCTCATGAACCATGTATGCAGAACGATGCTGGATCAATGTGTGATAGTTTTCATTGATGATATCTTGGTTTATTCCAAGATGCATGAGGAGCACGAGGAGCATCTGAGAGAGGTTTTAGATACTCTGAGGAGGGAGAGCTTGTATGCTAAATTCTCCAAGTGCAAGTTCTGGTTGCACGAGGTGAAATTCCTTGGGCACCTTGTCAACCAGAATGGTATATTGGTCAACCCGGCCCAGATAGAGGCCGTGATCAGATGGGAGGTTCCGAAGTCTCCATCCGAGATTCGAAGTTTCCTGGGTTTAGTGGGATACTATCGGAGATTCATTCAAGACTTCTCCAAGATAGTCGTACCCCTTACACGGTTGACTAAGAAAGTCATAGTCTTTCAATGGGGGCCTGAGCAGCAGGCAACATTCGAGACTCTGAGATAGAGATTGTGCGAGGCGCCAATCTTAGCCCTGTCAGAGGGCATCGAGGATTTTGTGGTATATTGTGACGCGTCCATTTCGGGGTTGGGCGCGGTGCTGATGCAGAGAGGGCACATCATAGCCTACGCTTTGAGGCATCTGAAGCCTAACGAGGTGAACTACTCGAAGCATGATTTAGAGTTGGGGGCGGTGATCTTCGCCCTCAAGATTTGGCGACATTACCTCTACGGGGTTCGGTGTACCATTTACACGGACCACAAGAGTTTGAGGTACCTCATGGATCAACCGAATTTGAACATGAGGCAGCGTCGGTGGCTTGATGTGGTGAAGGATTATGATTGCGGGATCCTTTACCACCCGGGGAAGGGCAATGTGGTGGCCAATGCGCTTAGCCGCAAGGCAGCACCGATCAGGGATATTTGCATGCGGATGATAGTGGTGACTCTGCTTTTGGAGTGGATTCGGGAGGCTCAGCAGGAGGCCCTGAAGGAGGAACATCGAAAGAGTGAGCACATAATGGGTCAGGTTTCCTCCTTTGACTATGACAGCAGGGGATTAGTGACATTACACCGCAGGGTATGGGTGCCATACCTCAGAGGCGTGCGCCAAATTTTGATGGAGGAGGCGCAGAAATCCCAATTCTCCATTCATCCCAGGGCGATGAAGATGTATAGGGATCTTCGTCTGGACTATTGGTGGCCCTGCATGAAGCGGGATGTGGCTTGGTACGTCGAGCGGTGCTTGACCTGCAGGAAGGTCAAGGTCGACCATCAGAGACCGCACGACAAGATGCAACCATTGGAAATTCCGTTGTGGAAGTGGGAGGATATTATGATGGATTTTATCACGAAGCTTCCTAGGACCGCGCGAGGGGTGGATTCTATATGGGTCATCGTGGATCGATTGACCAAGAGCGCCCATTTTATTCCAATTCAGGAGAGCATATCGGCCGAGAAGTTAGCCGACATCTATATCAGGGAGATAGTGGCGCGGCACTGGGTGCCAGTATCAGTGATTTCAGACAAAGATGTGCACTTTACTTCCAAGTTCTGGAAGAAGTTTCATGATGAGTTGGGCACTCGTTTGCATTTTAGCACTGCCTTCCACCCATAGACGGATGGTCAGAGTGAGCGGACCATCCAGACTCTTGAGGATATGTTGCGGGCATGCGTGCTAGATTTCGGCGGCAGTTGGGATACGTATCTTCCGTTAGCAGAATTTTCATATAACAATAGTTACCATGCGAGTATTGACCGCCCTCCTTTCGAGATGCTCTACGGGGGAAAGTGCAGGATCCCGATTTGTTGAGGTGAGGTCGGTCAGCGTGTCATTGGGAGCACCGAAGTGGTGCTCATGATGACAGAGTTGATCCAGCAGGTTCATAGTAGACTGCAGACTGCGCAGAGTCGGCAGAAGAGTTACGCCGATAAGAGGCGTTCAGACTTGGAGTTTCATGTGGGTAACATGGTCCTCCTGAAGGTATCACCCTGGAAGGGTGTCATTAGGTTTCAGAAGAGGGGAAAGTTAGGCCCCAGGTTTATTGGTCCTTTTAGGGTTTCGGCCCGAGTGGGTCGGGTCGCCTATCGATTGGATCTTCCAGACGAGCTTAGCCAAATCCACAACACTTTTCATGTTTCTCAGTTGAGAAAGTGTTTCGTGGACGAGTCAGCAGTTGTACCCTTGGAGGATATTCATGTTGATAGAAACATGAATTATATCGAGAGACCAGTTGTGATCTTAGATTGAAAGGCGACACCTTGAGGAACAAGGTGGTTCAGTTGGTGAAGGTGCAGTGGCAGCAGCGAAAAGGTTCGGAGTGGACATGGGAGGCGGAGGAGTATATGAAGGAGCACTACCTCGAGTTGTTTCTGCAGACAGCATACTTCGAGGACGAAGTCTAAGATAAGTGGGGGAGAATTGTAACACCCCGTTCCTGGTACGTATTTATTTTAATTAAATGTTCTTTTGGGAAGAGCTACTCGACTAGTTGTAGCCCTAACTCGCCGAGTAGATGTCGAGTGGATGCCGGCTTTAAGTGATCTACTCGGCGAGTCCACACATGGACTCGGCAAGCAGGCCAATCAGGAGGAGACCCTAATCCTTAGGGTTTGCACCCTATTTAAACGCCCTTACAGCCCCATCTCAGCCCCCATCACCCTCAGAGCAATCCTTATCAAAAATCCTAGCCTCCATTGGTGAGTTTGAGTGATTGTTGCCTTGTGAAGGGACTTTGGTGCACTTTGGAGCAAGTGGAAGAAGGTAGAAGTTGAAGAGGTCAAGGAAGGGGATTTAGATCCAGAACACATTCATTTGTGGTCATCCATTCTGGTAATAAAGTTTCCATCTTGGTTATTTATCTATTAGATCTTGTTTATCCCTAAATTGTTGCTTTTAAGCCCTAAAACCCCAAATCCTTGAAGAGAAACCTTATGGTTGGGTTATACTTCAGATCTGGACTCTCACTACCTTCTTGAAGTGTTAAGTTTCGGTCATATTGGTGATTAAGGTCCCTCTTGAGCTTAGAACCCATTAAGAGCTTAGTTTGGGCATTTGAAGCCTTTAAAGCTATGCATGCACGTAAAGTTTGCAACTTTACGTGATAAGCATGCCCTAGAAGCCTGGATTTGTGGTTTGGAGCCGCTGCATGGGTCAAATCAGGTCTATATGGAAAAAGTTCTGAATGTACGCGGCGAGTAGAACGATGGACTCGGCGAGTCCTATGAAGATAGTCGTGGACTCGACAAGTTGGATGAGCAACTCGGCGAGTTCAATGAAGATTGCCTTAGACTCGATGAGTTATTCTTCAAGTCGGCGAGTCAGATGAATTTGGACGTAGTGTGTATGCATCAAGGAAGAACGCGTCGAGTCTTTGCTAGGCTCGACGAGTAGAAACGGGTGTAGAACTAGAACAGATGGAAGGGACCCGGCGAGTCCGGTCAACTAGGATGTTGACTTTGACCAGGGGTAAAATAGTCATTTTACCCAAAGATTAGTTATCAGTATCTGACTTAGTGTTTATGGAAATTGTAGCTGGGGAGTTCCGGTTTAGCAGTCAGGCACTTAGCAAGCAGAGTTTCAGCAGCTACTTTGAGGTGAGTTACCTTCCTGTAGCGGGGGGTCTAAGGCCACAATGTTGGCCCACTAGTAGGAATTGTATGATTAGATGATTGTCTCTGTGATATTCATCTAGGGTTGCCACTACCTGTGTTATGTTTATGTGTTTGTACGATATGATGCTATGTGCTAGCAATAGTAGGGGAGATAGTCCCCAGGTTACCGGTCGATAGGGCCGAAGGGGCAGTCATGCGCAACCATGCTAAATAGATTATGTGATACATGTTGTGTGGTAGTGGTAGGGGTGAAATAGTCTGTGGTGTCCGGTCGAAAGGACCGAAGCGGAGACCAGCACCCAGATATGCAAGTCAATATCCGATCAAAAGGACCGAAGGGGAGACCAGCACCCAGATATGCTAGTCAGTATTCGGTCGAAAGGACCAAAGGGGAGACCAACACCCAGATATGCTAGTCAGTATCCAGTCGAAAGGACCGAAGGGGAAACCATCACCCAGATATGCTAGTCAGTATCCAGTCAAAAGGACCGAAGGGGAGACCAACACCCATATATGCTAGTTATTATCCGGTCGGGAGGACCAAAGGGGTAGGTCGGGCACTTAGATATGTCTGACAATATTCGTATGTTATATGGTTATTTGGTGTGAGGTACGTTGGGGGAACTCACTAAGCTTCGTGCTTACGGTTTTTAGTTGTTGTTTCAGGTACCTCTTCAGCCAAGGGGAAGGAGCTGGCGTGGTAGCGGCATATCACACACAAGCTCCTGTTTTTCCGCACTATGAGACATTTTGGGATTTGTACTCTGATATTATTATGATTTACGTTCTGGTTTACAAAACGCGGGACGTGTTTTATTAAATGATATGGTTGAATGATATTTTGTTACTAACATTTTTGTAAACCACTTAATGAAAATTGAAATTTTTGGTCCATAATTTTTGGGATGTTACATTTATCCTTAAAATCCCTTTTTATACAAGTAGGACCTGTTTGATCCTTTAAAAACCGTAAATGTCACTTTTTGCCCTTATCTTTTGTTTTCTTGACAATTTTGACCCTTGATAAGGTTTTTGCTTTAAATATTTATATCTTAAACATATAAACACTTTTAACTTGATAATATGATATATAAGGTGTCTTAGTTCATGGATTTTTACTCAATGTTGCTTAAGATGTCGAGATATGTTAAGATCTAAAACATTTTTTACAAAATGAACTAAGAAATCACACAAGACATGCATATAACACATAGATCTACACATTTAACTTGTTTTCTCCCCCAAAAATCATATGAAAACCGAAAAGGGGGTATGAACTCACCTTTGCTTTGATGTTTCGGTTTTGAAGAAGAGAGCAGGAGATTTTTTATCCTAGCAAGCTTTCTTGAGTGGATTTCGAACTTAAGAAGTTCTAGGAAGCAAAATCACAAAATAGATATTCATATGGAGTGATTTAGCTAAAGAATGAAGCAATCCAACTTAAGTGTACAAGATCTTACATGGATTGGTGATATTAGTGAAGAACCTTCTTGGAACACATGCAAAAATCTCGAAAATCTTGGTGGAAGGAGGAGTATTCTTGAGAGATTTGATAATGTTTGAAAATGGAGTGTGTGTGTGTGTGGTTTGCCTCTCGGCCGAGGGAAATAAAGAGAGAGGGTGAGTTTCCAATTTGGTCATTACTCCATCGCTAATTTCTTACTTAGTTGCATGCTAGGCAAATAACTTGGTTGTCCTCAAAATCAAAATGAGATGTTATTACCTCCTCCCATGCACAACACCTTTTATATATATATATATATATATATATATATATATATATATATATATATATATATATATATATATATATATATATATATATATATATATATATATATATTGGGTCGAGAATTTTGGGCTAAAAGAAAGGGTGGAATAGTTTGGGCCTTTACTTGTCTTTACTCAAAATTATGAGGCCCAATTAATTACTTTTCGGCCCAATGGGCCTTTAGGGTAGTTCATGGCCAAAATGGCTTAAAAGAATGTGTTTTATGGTCCATTAGGGTAAATTGGAGTTGTTATGGTCCAATAAGGCCCATTAAGGGTAAACCAATTTATTTTGGACCCAAAATGCTAAGTTTCATGGAAGTGGGTCCAATTAGAGTCTATTTAAGGGTCATAAGCCCAAAATTGTCAAATTGGAAGCTCATTGGTCTATTATGACCAATAAGGAGATCCTAGTCTAATGATGAACTTAAATCGGGGTTCTTAGGGTTCCAGAGTCTTTGTTGAACATGAGAGGTACATTTAAATGAGCACTGAGTGATATTTACTTAGAGTATATGTTTTACAATAGTTGAAGGGTTACACGAGAATAGAATTTCCTAACTAGAACGCTAGTTGTGACATCATCCCCCCGTTAGAGGGAATTTCATCCCAAAATTCTTTTGAAAACTAGGTTTGTGAAGGAGAAAATAAGTGAGGGTACTTCTTCTTCACTTGATCTTCGTGTTCCCATGTGAACTCCGTTCCACGCTTGGCATTCCATCAAAACTTCACAATCAGAATGCAACTTTTCTTTGTACGCTTTACTTCCCTATCCATAATTTCGACTGGTTCTTCGACGAATAGGAGGTTCTCGTTTATCTCAATCTCTTCCAAAGGAACGAAAAGGGTTTCATATGATAGACACTTTTTCAGATTCGAGACGTGGAACATTGAATGTACGTTGCTGAGCTTAGTAGGTAGTTGGAGCTTGTAAGCCACTGGACCAATCCGGGCAAGAATCTCGAACGGTCCAATGTATCACGGGTTCAGTTTTCCTCGTTTCCCAAAGCAAATCATTCCCTTCTAATGAGAGACCTGTAATAACACGCGATCCCCAACTTGAAATTCTAATGGCTTTCGCCGCTTGTCAGCATAGCTCTTCTGTCGATCTCTTGATGCTTGAAGTCGAGATTTGATTTGGATTATGTTTTCGGTCGTTTCACGGATGATTTCGAGTCCTGTAAGAGCACTACCTGGCGATTGCCATTTTTCTAGCTGTGTGTCACCTGCCTCGACACAGCACAGAGGCGATCTGCATTTACAACCATAGAGAGCCTCGAAGGGAGCAACCTTGATGCTCGTGTGGTAACTTTTGTTGTAGGAGAATTCGATTAAAGACAAATGGGCATCCCATGATTTTCCGAAGTCAATCACGCAAGCTCGGAGCATATCCTCGAGTGTCTGGATGGTGCACTCACTCTGACCATCCGTTTGTGGGTGGTAGGCAATGCTTATATCCAGCTGTGTTCCCATTGCCTTTTGAAGAGATTGCCAGAATCTTGAAGTGAATATGTTATCTCGATCCGAGATAAAAGATATTGGAACTCCATGGAGTCTCACAACCTCCTTGATGTAGATTTGGGTCAGCTTTTCCATATTGTAGGATTCTTTTATTGGCAGGAAATGAGCGGATTTTGTTAGTCTATCTATAATTACCCATATTATTTGCAAGAAAATAATGAATGCAGTTAATGGTTATATTATATTTGTAAATAAAATATTTTTAAAAGATTCAATTTATTTTTGTTTAATGAAGATCTTGATAATATATGATTTGTTGATTTTGAATGGCGATCTTGATATACAATTTACTATGAATATTGATGAAATGTTTAAGAATGTTTTAAGTAGAAATAAAATAAAATAAAATAAAAAGATCAGAAAATGTTTAAGAATGTGTTAACTATCAAAATCCAAATTTATTAATTTTAACTAATTTATAACATTCAATAAAAAAAGTAGAATCTATGAATTAAAAAAAAAAAAAGTTATTAATGGGTACCTCAATTCTTGGAACAATCTCTGACTATGACGGATCTTAGATCTTACGTTGATTTTATCTTAAACAATCGATTAATCATATCTTGGGTCAGAATCCAAGTATAGACTCCAATGGTAAAGTCGGTAATTCGTGAAAGAGAATGGTTGGGAATAAAAGCAGATAGTATTAGGGTTTGTATATCCTGACGTGTGCAACGTAGCCCTATGTTATTTATAAGGTGAGACTTACGTTGTATCCAGACTGCTTGAATGGTGCATTTTATACTTAAAAAAATATAATTCATAGATTATTAACGGCAACACAAGTATAGTGAGAAAAAAACTAGACACATATGAGATCAGCCGTTGATTGTCTGCTTTGTTAATATCCATTGTTAACGATTCATTCATGTCGCATTATTGTCATAAAATACTATTTTCCATATTTGTCTATTTTGTATGATTTTGTTAGTGTTTATATATATACGTCAAATTTGTTATGTCTATCAAAATTTTAAAAAATAAGACACAATAAGGTATCACAATTCTCTAGGTGAAATGAGATTATGGTAACAATGAAGAAGAGTCACACGAGAATAAGTTGACAACGAAAAAGAAAATAATAAAACCACATCTTGAGTCTAATAGAGATAATTTACTTGCATTGCATCATAAACATTTACGAATCAAAATGGTAATATGAAGGTGTTAATGTATCCTACACTAATGTGACACAGTATTATAAGTAGTTATATATGTTGGAGTTTCATTTCTCCCCCAAGTACTCTTTTGGAGATACAATCATAGGCTCCACATGGAACAACTGGTAAAAATTGGTCAAAGTTCGGCGGTCAAACCACCGCGAACCGTTATGCAATAAAGACCAACTGCATGAAATTTTATGATTATAAAGTATATTAAAGATATTTTATTTATAATCTGTTTGAAAACGTCTCAAACGGTTCAAAACATCTATCGTTGAGAATAGAATCAAAATTAATTTTTATTTGTGATGTTAAAAAATGAATTTTTGCAAAAAGTATATATGAGAGTTTTGGATATGAAATTTCAATAGATTACATTCTCTTGATTCTGTGGATATAAAAAACGTCTAAAACGGAGGTCGTATGAAAAAGTTACGTCTTTTTAAAGTTATAAAATTAGTATTTATCTGATTTTCTTGAAACGAACCGTGCAGTGTTTCGTTTGGAACAGCTATGAGGCTACGAGTCTCGTAAACTATTTTTGAGTACGTTTTTTAATTCAAACTAGGGTCTATTATTTTATTATATTTTTAAACATAACCAAAATCAGATTTGTAAAATCTATGAAATCCGTTCCTATAAATCGTGAAACATTAAAACAAATTTTCCCAAAGTTTTACTTGATAAATTTAAGATCTGTCTGATTTTTTTGATATCTTATAACTGAGACTATCATTCATCATTTTCATAAATATTATATGATATCCGGACCGAGAGCACACAAATCGAGAAAATTAGAAAATATCACGATTATAGATATTCCAAATATGACATTGAACTTTTGGCAATCATAATTGATTTTAAATTACTAGCAATATAACTATAGCATCTACACTTGCATTTTACACATCACTCAATACATATACAAAATATGTTAATACATACACAAAATCATGTTTCTACATACACAAATACATGTTAATAATTAAAGCAGTACATTACACAAATACATTACTTCTAAAATTACCTCAAAGTACAATAATGAAGAAAATTGAAGTGATGTTTCTTCTACACTTCAACTTACCCAAAACGAAAACACATCATTTTTGTTTTGTTACCGTTTCTTTTCTCAAATGGTGGCTATCCAAAAACGAAGGAGACTGGCAACCTTTTCTTCGGTCTTCTTATTCTTTGGCTGTCAAGGTAACCACCAGAGGTGGTTACTATTTCCGGTGAACATCAAGGAGGCAACAGCCTCTTGTCCTTTCTCTTCTCCCTGTCGATTGAAGTTGCAAAACAGTCATGAAATCACTGATCCAGAATTGCTTCTTCTTTCCATTTTCTTCTTCACAAATTTATGCCAAGGTACCACCGAAGTGGTTGGCTGTTACATCGAGACCAAAGAGGGCAACAGCCTCTTGGTTCTTTCTTGTGCACTTACCTGTCAATTGAATTAACCCAAACCTCCACCAGAAATGGAGATTTCCCTGCAATCAAGAAGACATCAAGACCTTCACGTTGTGCTCCTTGCTTACTGTCAAACGAAGAAGTCGAACACCCCCCACCGGAGCTGCTATCGCCACCCGTTTTTCCCCTTCGTATCTAACTGCTGGAGCAAAAAGAGAGCAGCTTCGCTGCCTCTTCCCATTTTTTTTCCTCGGACCAACCGAGCACCGGAGGTGCTCCCCTCATCGCTATCTCTTAGCCACCACCGGTACATCCCTTGGCTGCCTTCGTTCGCCAGTCACATCTCCGATCTGATGAAGACGCAGATGAGGACCGAAGTCCCTTTTCTCAGTCCTCCTCTTTGCGATTGGCTTCCTCCACCAAGCCACCTGCTGCCGCCATCGATTTCTTTTCCCTTCGCTCGACGGATGAGCCGCTGAAGGCGTGCGTTTGTCGTTTGCGCTTCTTCCTCGCGTCTGATTCTTTCTTTTGATCGATAGGGCTAGATGAGGGCACAAAAGCCCTAAAATCCTTTGTTTATAATAAACAGCCATATCAGCCCCTACAAATGTTGAGTGGTGCCAAAATAAACCCCATTTGAAAAGATTTATCAAAACTGATCTCTTATGGTTAAGGAATTTACTAAACAACCCCCATTTGTTAAATTATTTCCCAAAACAGCCCTACAATTGCTAAAATACACCAAAGCTCTCTCTCACTTGTTTTGATTCACCAAAACTATCATCTTGGTTAAACAAATAAAACCCGAATCTCTTTTACTTTGATCAAAATAGTCCCGATGGTTTGTTCCAAATTCAAGAAGGTGTAAATTATGGTTCCTCACGACAAGCTTCACCAATCAAGGTTAGATCTAGATCACGCATCGAATGTGAGTTTCTACAACCTCTCTTTTACATTTTGAATTTTAGGGGAGAATACATGAGTGTCTATTTAAAGTTTTGATGATTTCAAGTTTTTATACATAAAATAATATCAAACTTTATTATTGGTTAAGATTTTATGAAGATAACAATTTAAAAGGTATAAAGCATTAATAATTTATATAAGCTATATTAGAATGCTATAAATGATATGATTATACCTTGTTGTGATATATTAATTAATATTATTAAAAATTACTGGATTATAAGTAGATTGACATAAAGATATAAGTTCTTCGAAGAATCATAAACTATAATACTTGTCGTATATATATGTACATGAAAATATTGAGAAAACGTAAAAAGACACTATATACATAACAAAATTTGTTATTTGATATAATTGTGTACAAAGGAAATGTATATTGTCTTAAACGACTATAAACAAAGATTTGACAAATATATAATAATTAATTGAAAATATACTAAAAATCAATTATTATTATTATCCTCTTGATTATCATGTGGGAATGATTTCTAAGTAAATTAATGATATAATTTATTTTATCACTATTATAAAAATATAAATCACTTTAGTTGTGATACTAAATGCGTCACATACAACGATATAACTGATTCTCAAATCTTTAGGGATTATTACCTAATAAGAGAAAGGTTGGAATAGTTTGGGCATTTACTTGTCTTTACTCAAAATTATGAGGATCAATTAATTACTTTTCGGCCCAATG
Source organism: Lactuca saligna (assembly GCF_052625555.1). NCBI lineage: Eukaryota > Viridiplantae > Streptophyta > Magnoliopsida > Asterales > Asteraceae > Lactuca > Lactuca saligna. Next base: position 108,840,473 of record NC_136421.1, on the reverse strand, counting down.
GTGGTGGAAAACATCCATATTGACTACACGAGAGAGCATAAATGAATCATATTTTAATTACCCTCATAGTATGTTTTTAATTATTCAGGTTGTGGTGACTTGGTAAGGCATGTGGAAGATATGGTGGATAACCTATTGACCCATGTTCAAATCCTAGCACCACTCAGCCCTTGTGGCCATGGAGGTTCGCCTGCAGTGACTCCAAGGCATGAAGCAAAGCTTTATGTTTGCAGCGGGGGATTAGTCGGTGCGCGAAAGCTGGCCCGGAAACCCTCGTTAGGGAAGTTCCCTTTCCAAAAAAAATTATTCAGGTTTGGGTTCCCTAGATTTATTGGTGAGTAAGGTAGGCTTTTAGATTCATTTCCCTCTATAATTACTTCCAAACACATATTGGTCATATTTTGAATAAATATAGTTAACCAGGCTATATTTATCCCTAATAGGACTACATAATTGCCCAGGTTTAATCATAGTGTTCAATATTCTCCAAAAGCTTTTATTAAATATTATTAGGTTATTATCCTAATATGCACACATAAGTGTGAAAATTTTGTTTTGTTTTGAGTTATTTAGTCCCATTGTGTTTATAGTTGCATATCATGTATGCTTAGATATGCTAGTTCACTATAAACATTGCTCTGATATCAACCTGTCACACCCCCGAACCAGATGGCGGAAACGTCCAGGGGCTCGTATGATTAATAATTGAATTATCATCACGATGAATACACATGAAACATAACACATTCATCACCAACATTACATATAACAACCAACACTGTTCACATCAAGTACGTTGTTATAAATTACATAAATTCAAAGTATTAATAGTACGTTGAGTGAATGTTACACAAAATAATCCACACACACTTGAAAATCTTCCTGCTTAATGATTACTGGAGAATACAAGTTATTTTGAAAACGGTCAACGTATATAATGTAGGTGAGTTCATAAGTATATTTAAATAAAAGTTTTCGCATCTTTTGTAATCCCATAAAATTCGATATTTTCAGTAAAGTGTTTGAAAATGATGTGAAAATCAAGTATAAATGCATGTGTAAATTTCATAGCAGTAACATATATGAATGCAATTTAAATGTCTTTGTATTGTAAGTAAGTGATAATTGAATATTAATATTTCCCTAGAAAATCCGATATTTTCTGATTTATAATAATGTCGAGGTTCTTGTATCGTTAAATAAGGTGTTTTGTATTGACATAATCGAAGGGTTAATCTCTGAAATGTTAAATTGGTAGTGGATCTCTATATGAGTCATTATAACCATGCATGATAATGACTAGATTGCATGTCTTGGCATTTTCCAAACGCCGGTATTTTCTCAAGGTTTTGTCGCCCTAGACTAGCCTAACCTAGCTGTAGTGAACAGCTAAGGCATGCTGGTCACCCCGTATAGATCTATACACAAAATCTCGTTCTCCCTCCAGGAAACTTTGGTTATAACTATAGGCTCCGATTGTACACTCAGAGGTGCCAACCGACAAGTCTCACTAGATTCTCAACCTTTCATGTTTCTTATGTTTTTCACCATGATTAATGTTTACGTGAATGTTGTATGTTTTCAAATCCAAAGGCATGTATATAAGTATACGAAGTTCAATAATTATGTAAGGGTATAGTCACGATCTACTAAGCATGTGCATTTCAGTCCAAGCCCAATTGGCATGTAAATGGACCACAAAGGTCCAATAACATATAAGAGGGTAATTTAGGCCCAATAGGCATGTAAATGGAGTAGAGGCCCAAAGTATTCCACCCTTTCTCTTAGCCCAATATTCTTGGCCCAATATATATATATATATATATATATATATATATATTGGGCCAAGAATATTGGCCTAAGAGAAAGGGTAGAATAGTTTGGGTCTTTACTTGTCTTTACTTGAAATTATGAGGCCCAAAACGCTAAGTTTCATGGAAGTGGGTCGACTTAGAGACCATTTAAGGGTCCTAAGCCCAAAATTGTCAAATTGGAAGCTCATTGGTCCATTAGGCCCAATAAGGAGATCCTAGTCCAATGATGAACTTAAATCGGGGTTCTTAGGGTTCCAGACTCTTTGTTGAACACGAGAAATGCATTTAAATGAGCACTGATTGATATTTACTTAGAGTATATGTTTTACAATAGTTGAATGGTTACACGATAATAGAATTTCCTAGCTAGAATGCTAGTTGTGACATCATCCCCACGTTAGAGGGAATTTCGTCCTGAAATTCTTTTGAAAACTAGGTTTGTAAAGGAGAAAATAACTGAGGGTACTTCTGCTTCATTTGATCTTCGCATTCCCATGTGAATTTCGTTCCACACTTAGTGTTCCATCGAATCTTCACAATCGGAATCCGACTTTGCTTTGTACGCTTCACTTCCCAATCCATAATTTCGATTGGTTCTTCGATGAACATGAGGTTCTCGTTTATCTCAATCTCTTCCAAAGGAACGACAAGGGTTTCATCTGATAGACACTTTTTCAGATTCGAGACGTGGAACACGAGGTTTACATTGCTGAGCTCGACAGGTAGCTGCAGCTTGTAATCCACTGGACCAATCCGGGTAAGAATCTATAACGATCTAATGTATTGCGGTTTCAGTTTTCATCGTTTCCCAAATCAAATCTTTCCTTTCCAAGGAGAGACCTTTAATAACACATGATCCCCGACTTGAAATTCTAATGGCTTTCGCCGTTTGTCAGCATAGCTCTTCTGTCGATCTCATGATGCTTGAAGTCGAGCTTTGATTTAGATTATCTTTTCGGTCATTTCACGGATGATTTCGAGTCCTGTAAGAGCACTACCTGGCGATTTCCATTTTGCTAGCTGTGTGTCACCTGCCTCGACACAGCATAGAGGCGATCTGCATTTACGACCATAGAGAGCCTCGAAGGGAGCAACCTTGATGCTCGTGTGGTAACTTTTGTTGTAGGAGAATTCGATTAAAGGCAAATGGGCATCCCATGATTTACCGAAGTCAATCACGCAAGCTCGGAGCATATCCTCGAGTGTCTGGATGGTGCGCTCACTCTGACCATCCGTTTGTGGGTGGTAGGCAGTGCTCATATCCAGCTGTGTTCCCATTGCCTTTTTGAAGAGATTTCCAGAATCTTGAAGTGAATATGCTATCTCGATCCGAGACAAAAGATACTGGCACTCCATGGAGTCTCACAACCTCCTTGATGTAGATTCGGGTCAGCTTTTCCATCTTGTAGGATTCTTTTATTGGCAGGAAATGAGCGGATTTTGTTAGTCTATCTACAATTACCCATATTATTGGCAAGAAAATAATGAATGCAGTTAATGGTTATATTATATTTGTACATAAAATATTTTTAAAAAATTCAATTTATTTTTGTTTAATGAAGATCTTGATAATATATGATTTTTTGATTTTCGATGGCAATCTTGATATACAATTTACTAAAAACATTGATGAAATGTTTAAGAATGTTTCAAGTAGAAATAAAAAAAGATCATAAAATGTTTAAGAATGCGTTAACTATCAAAATCAAAATTTATTAATTTTAACTAATTTATAACATTCAATAAAAAAATAGAATCTATGAATTAAAAAAAAAGTTATTAATGAGTTCCTCAATTCATGGAACAATATCTAACTAGGACGGATCTTAGATCTTACGTTGATTTTATCTGAAACAATTGATTAGTCATATATTGGGTCGGAATCCAAGTATATACTCCAATGGTAAAGTCGGTAATTCGTGAAAGAGAATGGCTGGGAATAATAGTTGAGAGTATTAGGGTTTGTATATCCTAACGTGTGCAACGTAGCCCTATGCTATTTATAAGGTGAGACTTATATTGTATCCGGACTCCTTGAAGGGTGCATTTTATACTTAAATAAGGATAATTGATAGATTATTAACGACAAAACAAGTATAGTGAGAAAAAACTAGACACATATGAGATCAACCGTTGATTGTCTGCTTTGTTAATATACATTGTTAATGATTCATTCATGTCACATTATTGTCTTAAAATACTATTTTCCATATTTATCTATTTTGTATGATTTTGTTAGTGTTTATATATATAAGTCAAATTTGTTATATCTATCAAAAATTTAAAAAGTGAGACACAATAAGGTCTCATAATTTTCTAGGTGAAATGAGATTCTGGTAACAATGAAAAAGAGTCACACGAGAATAAGTTGACAAAGAAAAAAGAAAATAATAAAACCACAACTTGAGTCTAATAGAGATTATTTAGTTGCATTGCATCATAAACATTTACGAATCAAAATGGTAATATGAAGGTGTTAATGTATCCCACATTGATGTGACACGGTCTTGTAAGTGGTTATATATGTTGGAGTCTCATTTCTCCCCAAGTACTCATTTGGAGATACAATCATAGGCTCCACACATATTTACATGGTATCAGAGACGGCGTCCTACACCCCCGGTGGTTCAGCACATCCCTATTTATCCTCATCGAGCCTTCGACTCTGAATGAGAGTGTTAGTGTATAACACAGTCTTATAAATGGTTACATATACCCATTTTGAAAGTGTTTAATGTTTTAAGAATGATGGAGAGTGTGCTGGTCTCTCAAATATTTGTGTGCTAAGAGTAATTGGAAAAAAATATAAAAACTAAATTTTGAGTTTAAATTTTTGAAAAATAACAATAATGTTCCTATGTAGTTCATCTCAGCACAACTTAAATTGAGCACACACTTGTTTGATGCCAATTTGGAAACCCACAAAACCAGGTAAAATTGTATAAGTAATAAGATACTACTAAGTTTAGGGAATTAGAATCCCTAAAAATTTAGTTAGCTACCAAATACAATCGAAACCTAGAGTTCATTGAGATACAATAACATTTACAATATATTTTTTTAAATAATAAGTTGACATTTATACATCCAATTTGACGGAAAAAAAATCTTCAACGGTATTTATTTTCTAAAATAGTATATTATTTTAATTGTATTTCATTTTCTAGAAAAAGATCATAAATCATTTCATATCAAAATTAACAACTTTAATACTAAAATTGTTTTCAAGTCCATTATTATATTAAATATTTCAAATCGATACTCTTAAATTCTAACTGTAACATTTTATTCATTTACTATTACAAAAAGAGGAAATCAACATGGAATAAAAAAAACATAATTCGATTGGCTTGGGATTTCAATTTAAGAGGTCCAACAACAACAGTAACCGGTAATACCGGTTTGACCATTTCGATGTACGCATTGACCATCGGTCCAACCACGAAGTTTGCAAACATATGTGCAAAACCCATCAGCCATTCCGATTCTACAAATACTGGACGAAAATGGATTAATACAATGTTTTCTATCATTCCAAATCTTCTCCGAACCTGCCATGAAAACTTTGTAAAAATTAAAACTTTATTTTAAACATGTTAAGTTTATACGTTGATATATAATTCAGCCAAATATCTAATATAATCGTTAATGATGAAAATAGAACCAATAACCTCTATTAATATGACTTAAAACTAACGAAGATAACTAAATCAAACTATTTGAACTTTTAGTTGATGACAATAGTTATATATAGTAATTTTAAATTTTAATATAAAAACTACTATTTACTAGTATATTTGGTTACCTTTAGTTGCCTCTTTAGTTGCATCTGCTGATGTGATTGTAAGAATAAGAAGAAGAATAAAGAATTTCATTTAATTCATTTTTTCTCCTGTCTTGTAAAAGATGAATGGGAGTATTATATATATATATATATATATATATATATATATATATATATATATATATATATAGATTACAAAAGAGAATAAATGCAATTAATGATTGAATCAAATTTGGGAATCGTATATATATTTTAAAAACTCAAATAATTTTCTATCTTTGATAATATATGATATGTTAATTGTGTTTAGAGTAAGTTACAAAAATATCTCTTCAAAAAAAAGTTACAAAAATCACCCCATGTTTTTAATTAAGAAAATAAATATTTTCTTACTTTTTATTCCTACAAATCTTTTTTACTTACAACATTAAGATAAGTGTCAAAATCAAAAAAAGAAAGATAAAAAGAAAAAAATAAAACGTGCCTACATGTCATTATTTTATATTAGTAGAAAAGGGGTAGAAAAAAATAGATGAAAAAGTTTATTTATTATTTTTTAATTTATTAAGGTTATTCTGAGTATCCATCACTAACCACTAATATGGTATGTGTCACCACATCACCTCACAACCACTAAAATGTTCATATATCTACCAGTATACCCCTTTTATTTTTTTATTATTTAAATAACATATATATATATATATATATATATATATATATATATATATATATATATATATATGAGTATGATCAAATGAGAACACCTAAAAGGTTGATAACGCAAGAACAAATCTAAGCCTTCTAAAATTTAAAATCAAAGGTTAATATTAACGGGCCATTTATATAAATTCTGAAAGTCATAGAATTAAACTGTAACTTCCTAACTACCTAAAAGGGTACTATAGTCATTAAGGTTTATCTAATTTTTATCAACTCCTAAAATCTCTCTTTCTCTCTCTCTCTTTCTCTCTCTCTCTCTCTCGTTTCCTTTAAACCCGATGGAAGCCACTTCTTTGTAAACTGTCAAAGAAAAGGGAAAACCACTTCTTTTCCTTTAAACCCTAATCGATCAAGGAAAGGGAAATGAACGAAGGAAGACGGCGAGAAGGAAGCACGAAGGCTCGCAGGCGGCACAAGTTTTTGTCGATTGATTCTGCTAAACATATCATTTACGGGGGTCGACGAGGCCGAAGAAAGAAGATAGGAAGAAGCAACGATGAAGACAATATCTTCATATGTCGTTGGTCGATAGGAAGAAAGGGAGAGTGAGGGGTGAGGCCAGAAGATGTCCGATAAGCAGTGACAGGGTCGCAGGTGGGGTTTTGGTGGGTATTGCTCGACCGTAGAAAGTGTGAGGTGCGATGGGGGAAACGATCAGCGATAACAGCTTTGGTGAGGGTGGTTTTGCAGCGAGGGTCGACGGGAAGGAAGGGAAAGGGTCTCCGGTAATCTCCTTGCACCCTCTTCTTTGTTATTTGGCAGCTAACACGAAGGATGATGAAACAGGCAGAAAAATCGATCAAAAGCGTGTTTGTTTAATTTTTTTTTTTAACAGGAAAAATAAGAAGGAAAATGGGAGGGTGTTGCCTCTATTATTCACCGGAAGAAAACTCCATCTCCGGTTGTGTCTTTAGCAATTCAAGAAGAAGGAAAAGAAGTGGTTTTCCCTTATAATCGGAAATGACATATTAAGGTTAGTTGATTATACTTTTTTCTTGGTGGATTTTGATTTCCGAATCGCAGGAGCAATTTGAAGAGTAAAAACAAAACACATTCTTGGACAGGGTGGCTGGGAAAGTTTGTGAATTGCCAATTTTCTCTAAACATCATTGATTTGTTTGCAGGTCTTCACTATGGCAGATACTCTAGAGTTCATCATTGATTGTTTTTGTATCTTCAAGTGATCCATTATACAGGTCGCATGGGAAAGTTTGTGCTATGCCAATGTTACATTACAAATACAAAAGAAAGGGTAAAAAGGGAAAAGAGTAACCAATGAGCAAGAGGGGCATCATTGGATTTGTGTTACTTCCAGCTTTGTATAAGGATTATCTTTGGTCGTGGAGGGCGTATTTGACATCGGGTTCATTGGTTTTGTATTTGGGACGATTGGACTGTTTGATGAAATGCGTGAGAGAGCTATTCATTTGTGAATAGCAAGGTATTCATTTCTTAATAACAATGTGTTCATTTGTAAATAGCTGTGTAATCATGTTTAAATAAGTGTATTTATTTATTTGTGTGCTAAGAGTAATTGCAATAAAATATAAAAACTAAATTTTGAGTTTAAATTTTTGAAAAATAACAATAATGTTCATATGTAGTTCATCTCAGCACAACTTAAATTGAGCACACACTTGTTTTATGCCAATTTGGTAACCCACAAAACCAGGTAAAATTATATAAGTAATAAGATACTACTAAGTTTAGGGAATTAGAATCCCTAAAAATTTAGTTAGCTACCAAATACAATCGAAACCTAGAGTTCATTGAGATACAATAACATTTACAATATTTTTTTTTAAATAATAAGTTGACATTTATACATCCCATTTGACGGGAAAAAAAATCTTCAACGGTATTTATTTTCTAAAATAGTATATTATTTTAATTGTATTTCATTTTCTAGAAAAAGATCATAAATCATTTCATATCAAAATTAACAACTTTAATACTAAAATTGTTTTCAAGTCCATTATTATATTAAATATTTCAAATCGATACTCTTGAATTCCAACTGTAACATTTTATTCATTCACTATTACAAAAAGAGGAAATCAACATGGAATAAAAAAAACATAACTCGATTGGCTTGGGATTTCAATTTAAGAGGTCCAACAACAACAGTAACCGGTAATACCGGTTTGACCATTTCGATGTACGCATTGACCATCGGTCCAACCACGAAGTTTGCAAACATACGTGCAAAACCCATCGGCCATTCCTATTCTACAAATACTGGACGAAAATGGATTAATACAATGTTTTCTATCGTTCCAAATCTTCTCCGAACCTGCCATGAAAACTTTGTAATCATTAAAACTTTATTTTAAACATGTTAAGTTTATACGTTGATATATAATTAAGTCAAATATCTAATATAATCGTTAATGATGGAAATATAACCAATAACCTGTATTAATATGACTTAAAACTAACGAGGATAACCAAATCAAACTATTTGAACTTTTAGTTGATGACAATAGTTATATATAGTAATTTTAAATTTTAATAGAAAAACTACTATTTACTGTTATATTTGGTTACCTTTGGTTGCCTCTTTAGTTGCATATGCTGATGTGATTGTAAGAATAAGAAGAAGAATAAAGAATTTCATTTGATTCATTTTTGCCCGTGTCTTGTAAAACATGAATGGGAGTATTGTATATATAGATTACAAAAAAGAATAAATGCAATTAATGATTGAATCAAATTTGGGAATCGTATATATATTTTAAAAACTCAAATAATTTTCTATCTTTGATAATGTATGATATGTTAATTTTGTTTAGAGTAAGTTACAAAAATCATCTCTTTAAAAATAAAGTTACAAAAATCACCCCATGTTTTTAATTAAGAAAATAAATATTTTCTTACTTTTTATTGCTACAAATCTTTTTTACTTACTACATTAAGATAAGTGTCAAAATCAAAAAAAGAAAGATAAAAAAAAAAAATAAAACGTGCCTACATGTCATTATTTTATATTAGTAGAAAAGGGGTAGAAAAAAATAGATGAAAAAGTTTATTTATTATTTTTTAATTTATTAAGGTTATTCTGAGTATCCATCACTAACCACTAATATAGTATGTGTCACCACATCACCTCACAACCACTAAAATGTTCATATATCTACCAGTATACCCCTTTTATTTTTTTATTATTTAAATAACATATATATATATATATATATATATATATATATATATATATATATATATATATATATATATATATATATATATATATATATATATATATATATATATATATATATATATATATATGAGTATGATCAAATGAGAACACCTAAAAGGTTGAGAACGCGAGAACAAATCTAAGCCTTCTAAAATTTAAAATCAAAGGTTAATATTAATGGGCCATTTATATAAATTCTGAAAGTCATACGATTAAACTGTAACTTCCTAATTACCTAAAAGGGTACTATAGTCGTTAAGGTTTATCTTATTTTTATCAACTCCTAAAATCTCTCTTTCTCTCTCTCTCTTTCTCTCTCTCTCTCTGGTTTCCTTTAAACCCGATGGAAGCCACTTCTTTGTAAACTGTCAAAGAAAAGGGAAAACCACTTCTTTTCCTGTAAACCCTAATCGATCAAGGAAAGTGAAATGAACGAAGGAAGACGGCGAGAGGGGAGCACGAAGGCTCGCAGGCGGCACAAGTTTTTGTCGATCGATTCTGCTAAACACATCATCTACGGGGGTCGACGAGGCCGAAGGGAAAGAAGATAGGAAGAAGCAACGATGAAGACAATATCTTCGTAGGTCGTTGGTCAATAGGAAGAAAGGGAGAGTGAGGGGTGAGGCCAGAAGATGTCCGATAAGCAGTGACAGGGTCGCAGGTGGGGTTTTGGTGGGTATTGCTCGACCGTAGAAAGTGTGAGGTGCGATGGGGGAAACGATCAGCGATAACAGCTTTTGTGAGGGTGGTTTTGCAGCGAGGGTCGACGGGAAGGAAGGGAAAGGGTCTCCGGTAATCTCCTTGCACCCTCTTCTTTGTTATTTGGCAGCTAACATGAAGGATGATGAAACAGGCAGAAAAATCGATCAAAAGCGTGTTTGTTTAATATTTTTTTTGACAGGAAAAATAAGAAGGAAAATGGGAGGGTGTTGCCTCTATTATTCACCGGAAGAAAACTCCATTTCCGGTGGTGTCTTTGACAGTTCAAGAAGAACGAAAAGAAGTGGTTTTCCCTTTTAATCGGAAATGACATATTAAGGTTAGTTAATAATAATTTTTTGTTGGTGGATTTTGATTTCGGAATCGCAGGAGCAATTTGAAGAGTAAAAACAAAACACATTCTTGACAGGGTGGCTGGGAAAGTTTGTGAATTGCCAACTTTCTCTAAACATCATTGATTTGTTTGCAGTTCTTCACTGTGGCAGATACTCTAGAGTTCATCATTGATTGTTTTTGTATCTTCAAGTGATCCGTTATACAGGTCGCGTGGGAAAGTTTGTGCTATGCCAATGTTACATTACATATAGAAAAGAAAGGGTAAAAAGGGAAAAGAGTAACCAAAGAGCAAGAGGGGCATCATTGGATTTGTGTTACTTCCAGCTTTGTATAAGGATTATCTTTGGTCGTGGAGGGCGTATTTGACATCGGGTTCATTGGTTTTGTATTTGGGACGATTGAGCTGTTTGATGAAATGCGTAAGAGCGCTATTCATTTGTGAATAGCAGGGTATTCATTTCTTAATAACAATGTGTTCATTTGTAGATAGCAGTGTAATCATGTTTGAATAAGTGTATTTATTTATTTGTGTGCTAAGAGTAATTGGAATAAAATATAAAAACTAAATTTTGAGTTTAAATTTTTGAAAGATAACAATAATGTTCATATGTAGTTCATCTCAGCACAACTTAAATTGAGCACACACTTGTTTGACGCCAATTTGGTAACCCACAAAACCAGGTAAAATTGTATAAGTAATAAGATACTACTATGTTTAGGGAATTAGAATCCCTAAAAATTTAGTTAGCTACCAAATAGAATCGAAACCTAGAGTTCATTGAGATACAATAACATTTACAATATATATATTTTTTTAAATAATAAGTTGACATTTATACATCCCATTTGACGGAAAAAAAATCTTCAACGGTATTTATTTTCTAAAATTGTATATTAATTTAATTGTATTTCATTTTCTAGAAAAAGATCATAAATCATTTCATATCAAAATTAACAACTTTAATACTAAAATTGTTTTCAAGTCCATTATTATATTAAATATTTCAAATCGATACTCTTGAATTCCAACTGTAACATTTTATTCATTCCGTATTACAAAAAGAGGAAATCAATATGGAATTAAAAAAACATAATTCGATTGGCTTGAGATTTCAATTTAAGAGGTCCAACAACAACAGTAACCGGTAATACCGGTTTGACCATTTCGATGTACGCATTGACCATCGGTCCAACCACGAACTTTGCAAACATATGTGCAAAACCCATCGGCCATTCCTATTCTACAAATACTGGACGAAAATGGATTAATACAATGTTTTCTATCATTCCAAATCTTCTCCGAACCTGCTATGAAAACTTTGTAAAAATTAAAACTTTATTTTAAACAAGTTAATTTTATATGTTGATATATAATTCAGTCAAATATCTAATATAATCGTTAATGATGAAAATATAACAAATAACCTCTATTAATATGACTTAAAACTAACGAGGATAACCAAATCAAACTATTTGAACTTTTAGTTGATGACAATAGTTATATATATTAATTTTAAATTTTAATATAAAAACTACTATTTACTAGTATATTTGGTTACCTTTGGTTGCCTCTTTAGTTGCATATGCTGATGTGATTGTAAGAATAAGAAGAAGAATAAAGAATTTCATTTGATTCATTTTTGCCTGTGTCTTGTAAAACATGAATGGGAGTATTGTATATATAGATTACAAAAAAGAATAAATGCAATTAATGATTGAATCAAATTTGGCAATCGTATATATATTTTAAAAACTCAAACAATTTTCTATCTTTGATAATATATGATATGTTAATTTTGTTTAGAGTAAGTTGTAAAAATCATCTCTTTAAAAAAAAAGTTACAAAAATCACCTCATGTTTTTAATTAAGAAAATAAATATTTTTCTTACTTTTTATTCCTACAAATCTTTTTTTACTTACTACGTTAAGATAAGTGTCAAAATCAAAAAAAGAAAGATAAAAGGAAAAAAATAAAAGGTGCCTACATGTCATTATTTTATATTAGTAGAAAAGGGGTAGAAAAAAAAAATAGATGAAAAAGTTTGTTTATTATTTTTTAATTTATTAAGATTATTCGGAGTATCTATCACTAACCACTAATATGGTATGTGTCACCACATCACCTCACAACCACTAAAATGTTCATATATCTACCACTATACCCCTCTTATTTTTTTATTATTTAAATAATATATATATATATATATATATATATATATATATATATATATATATATATATATATATATGTAGGATCAAATCAAATGAGAACACCTAAAAGGTTGAGAACGCGAGAACAAATCTAAGCCTTCTAAAATTTAAAATCAAATGTTAATATTAACGGGCCATTTATATAAATTCTGAAAGTCATAGGATTAAACTGAAACTTCCTAATTATCTAAAAGGGTACTATAGTCGTTAAGGTTTATCTTATTTTTATCAACTCCTAAAATCTCTCTCTCTCTCTCTCTCTCTCTCTCTCTCTCTCGTTTCCTTTAAACCCGATGGAAGCCACTTCTTTGTAAACTGTCAAAGAAAAGGGAAAACCACTTCTTTTCCTGTAAACCCTAATCGATCAAGGAAAGTGAAATGAACGAAGGAAGACGGCGAGAGGGGAGCACGAAGGCTCACAGGCGGCACAAGTTTTTGTCGATCGATTCTGCTAAACACATCATCTACGGGGGTCGACGAGGCCGAAGGGAAAGAAGATAGGAAGAAGCAACGATGAAGACAATATCTTCGTAGGTCGTTGGTCAATAGGAAGAAAGGGAGAGTGAGGGGTGAGGCCAGAAGATGTCCGATAAGCAGTGACATGGTCGCAGGTGGGGTTTTGGTGGGTATTGCTCGACCGTAGAAAGTGTGAGGTGCGATGGGGGAAACGATCAGCGATAACAGCTTTTGTGAGGGTGGTTTTGCAGCGAGGGTCGACGGGAAGGAAGGGAAAGGGTCTCCGGTAATCTCCTTGCACCCTCTTCTTTGTTATTTGGCAGCTAACATGAAGGATGATGAAACAGGCAGAAAAATCGATCAAAAGCGTGTTTGTTTAATATTTTTTTTGACAGGAAAAATAAGAAGGAAAATGGGAGGGTGTTGCCTCTATTATTCACCGGAAGAAAACTCCATTTCCGGTGGTGTCTTTGACAGTTCAAGAAGAACGAAAAGAAGTGGTTTTCCCTTTTAATCGGAAATGACATATTAAGGTTAGTTAATAATAATTTTTTGTTGGTGGATTTTGATTTCGGAATCGCAGGAGCAATTTGAAGAGTAAAAATAAAACACATTCTTGACAGGGTGGCTGGGAAAGTTTGTGAATTGCCAACTTTCTCTAAACATCATTGATTTGTTTGCAGTTCTTCACTGTGGCAGATACTCTAGAGTTCATCATTGATTGTTTTTGTATCTTCAAGTGATCCGTTATACAGGTCGCTTGGGAAAGTTTGTGCTATGCCAATGTTACATTACACATAGAAAAGAAAGGGTAAAAAGGGAAAAGAGTAACCAAAGAGCAAGAGGGGCATCATTGGATTTGTGTTACTTCCAGCTTTGTATAAGGATTATCTTTGGTCGTGGAGGGCGTATTTGACATCGGGTTCATTGGTTTTGTATTTGGGACGATTGAGCTGTTTGATGAAATGCGTAAGAGCGCTATTCATTTGTGAATAGCAGGGTATTCATTTCTTAATAACAATGTGTTCATTTGTAGATAGCAGTGTAATCATGTTTGAATAAGTGTATTTATTTATTTGTGTGCTAAGAGTAATTGGAATAAAATATAAAAACTAAATTTTGAGTTTAAATTTTTGAAAGATAACAATAATGTTCATATGTAGTTCATCTCAGCACAACTTAAATTGAGCACACACTTGTTTGACGCCAATTTGGTAACCCACAAAACCAGGTAAAATTGTATAAGTAATAAGATACTACTATGTTTAGGGAATTAGAATCCCTAAAAATTTAGTTAGCTACCAAATAGAATCGAAACCTAGAGTTCATTGAGATACAATAACATTTACAATATATTTTTTTTTTAAATAATAAGTTGACATTTATACATCCCATTTGACGGAAAAAAAATCTTCAACGGTATTTATTTTCTAAAATTGTATATTAATTTAATTGTATTTCATTTTCTAGAAAAAGATCATAAATCATTTCATATCAAAATTAACAACTTTAATACTAAAATTGTTTTCAAGTCCATTATTATATTAAATATTTCAAATCGATACTCTTGAATTCCAACTGTAACATTTTATTCATTCAGTATTACAAAAAGAGGAAATCAATATGGAATTAAAAAAACATAATTCGATTGGCTTGAGATTTCAATTTAAGAGGTCCAACAACAACAGTAACCGGTAATACCGGTTTGACCATTTCGATGTACGCATTGACCATCGGTCCAACCACGAACTTTGCAAACATATGTGCAAAACCCATCGGCCATTCCTATTCTACAAATACTGGACGAAAATGGATTAATACAATGTTTTCTATCATTCCAAATCTTCTCCGAACCTGCTATGAAAACTTTGTAAAAATTAAAACTTTATTTTAAACAAGTTAAGTTTATATGTTGATATATAATTCAGTCAAATATCTAATATAATCGTTAATGATGAAAATATAACCAATAACCTCTATTAATATGACTTAAAACTAACGAGGATAACCAAATCAAACTATTTGAACTTTTAGTTGATGACAATAGTTATATATATTAATTTTAAATTTTAATATAAAAACTACTATTTACTAGTATATTTGGTTACCTTTGGTTGCCTCTTTAGTTGGATATGCTGATGTGATTGTAAGAATAAGAAGAAGAATAAAGAATTTCATTTGATTCATTTTTGCCTGTGTCTTGTAAAACATGAATGGGAGTATTGTATATATAGATTACAAAAAAGAATAAATGCAATTAATGATTGAATCAAATTTGGCAATCGTATATATATTTTAAAAACTCAAATAATTTTCTATCTTTGATAATATATGATATGTTAATTTTGTTTAGAGTAAGTTATAAAAATCATCTCTTTAAAAAAAAAGTTACAAAAATCACCTCATGTTTTTAATTAAGAAAATAAATATTTTTCTTACTTTTTATTCCTACAAATCTTTTTTTACTTACTACGTTAAGATAAGTGTCAAAATCAAAAAAAGAAAGATAAAAGGAAAAAAATAAAAGGTGCCTACATGTCATTATTTTATATTAGTAGAAAAGGGGTAGAAAAAAAAAATAGATGAAAAAGTTTGTTTATTATTTTTTAATTTATTAAGATTATTCGGAGTATCTATCACTAACCACTAATATGGTATGTGTCACCACATCACCTCACAACCACTAAAATGTTCATATATCTACCACTATACCCCTCTTATTTTTTTTATTATTTAAATAATATATATATATATATATATATATATATATATATATATATATATATATATATATATATATATATATGTAGGATCAAATCAAATGAGAACACCTAAAAGGTTGAGAACGCGAGAACAAATCTAAGCCTTCTAAAATTTAAAATCAAATGTTAATATTAACGGGCCATTTATATAAATTCTGAAAGTCATAGGATTAAACTGAAACTTCCTAATTATCTAAAAGGGTACTATAGTCGTTAAGGTTTATCTTATTTTTATCAACTCCTAAAATCTCTCTCTCTCTCTCTCTCTCTCTCTCTCTCTCTCGTTTCCTTTAAACCCGATGGAAGCCACTTCTTTGTAAACTGTCAAAGAAAAGGGAAAACCACTTCTTTTCCTGTAAACCCTAATCGATCAAGGAAAGTGAAATGAACGAAGGAAGACGGCGAGAGGGGAGCACGAAGGCTCGCAGGAGGCACAAGTTTTTGTCGATCGATTCTGCTAAACACATCATCTACGGGGGTCGACGAGGCCGAAGGGAAAGAAGATAGGAAGAAGCAACGATGAAGACAATATCTTCGTAGGTCGTTGGTCAATAGGAAGAAAGGGAGAGTGAGGGGTGAGGCCAGAAGATGTCCGATAAGCAGTGATAGGGTCGCAGGTGGGGTTTTGGTGGGTATTGCTCGACCGTAGAAAGTGTGAGGTGTGATGGGGGAAACGATCAGCGATAACAGCTTTGGTGAGGGTGGTTTTGCAGCGAGGGTCGACGGGAAGGAAGGGAAAGGGTCTCCGGTAATCTTCTTGCACCCTCTTATTTGTTATTTGGCAGCTAACACGAAGGATGGTGAAACAGGCAGAAAAATCGATCAAAAGCGTGTTTGTTTGATTTTTTTTTTTTGACAGGAAAAATAAGAAGGAAAATGGGAGGGTGTTGCCTCTATTATTCACCGGAAGAAAACTCCATTTCCGGTGGTGTCTTTGACAGTTCAAGAAGAAGGAAAAGAAGTGGTTTTCCCTTTTAATCGGAAATGACATATTAAGGTTAGTTGATTATACTTTTTTGATAGTGGATTTTGATTTCGGAATCGCAGGAGCAATTTGAAGAGTAAAAACAAAACACATTCTTGACAGGGTGGCTGGGAAAGTTTGTGAATTGCCAATTTTCTCTAAACATCATTGATTTGTTTGCAGGTCTTCACTGTGGCAGATACTTTAGAGTTCATCATTGATTGTTTTTGTATCTTCAAGTGATCCGTTATATAGGTTGCGTGGGAAAGTTTGTGCTATGCCAATGTTACATTACACATACAAAAGAAAGGGTAAAAAGGGAAAAGAGTAACCAAAGAGCAAGAGGGGCATCATTGGATTTGTGTTACTTCCAGCTTTGTATAAGGATTATCTTTGGTCGTGGAGGGCGTGTAACATCCCGGAATCGCAAGAGTAAAGTTGAAGGGCTAAAAGTGTAAGTTTAGAGGATGACTCGGCGTGTCCATGGCTGACTCGGCGAGTCAAGTCGCGGTCATGGTCGCGTGCCAAGTGGCCTACTCGGCGAGTCCCTAGGATGGACTCGGCGAGTAGGTGCTGTATGGAGAAAACCCTAATTTCCGGGGTTGAGCCCTATATAAAGAGCATTATACTCCTCCACAGCCTCCCTTATTCCCCCCTTGAGTTCCAGAAACCCTAAATTCGTGAAGAGATCATTTGTGGAGCAAATTAGAGCTTGGAGAGGTGTTGTTTGAAGAGATCTTGAAGGAGAAGTGGCTTGGATCAAAGGGCTTTGCTTGGATTCGAGTTTGGTTGCTATTGAGGCATCTATTGGAGGTAATATCTTCATCCTTAGGCTGTGCATTCCTAATTTCATCATTTTGGGGTTTGTGGGGAGTATGTCTTGGAATGTTTTGGAGTTTGGAGAATAGATCTGAGGTTGCTACCTCAGATCTGGAATATTGAGGGCCTAGAGTGCATTAAAGTTCCTGTGTTGTGTGCTTAGTGAAGTCACCATGTCCCAAACCTTGGTTTTAAGGTGAAAATGGCTTAGATCTCGTTAGATTCACTTAAAGATTGCCACTTTACGTGATGGATGGATTGTAGGAGGTTGGATCTATGTTTTGGATCAATTGCATGGCCTGAGATGCTTCTGTATGGATTCAGAACGGTGGTACTCGACGAGTCACATGGGTGGACTCGACGAGTTGCTTGAAGATGGCCTGGGACTCGACGAGTTGGTAGAACAACTCGGCGAGTAGGTTGAAGATGGCCTTGGACTCGACGAGTCCATTTGGACTCGGTGAGTCTTGTCGAGGAAGTCCCAATATTTCTGGTTGAGTCGATGAATCGGCGAGTCAAGGGATGACTCAGTGAGTTGGGTGCGAGTGGACTCAGAGTTGTTGGACTCGACGAGTCTTGGGGTGACTCGGCGAGTTGGGTCGCTAATTGAGGGAAGTTCTGAGCATGAGGACTCGGCGAGTCATCGGGATGACTCGGCGAGTAGGGTCAGTCAGGGGTTGACTTTGACTCGTCCAAGGTTGACCAGTTGTCTTCCAGGGGTATTTTGGTAATTAAGGGTATTTATTGAGTTGTATGTTTTGATGTTTAGTAGAGGAGTTCGTGCCAGAGTTCGGAGCAGCGGAATCTTATCTTTTCAGCCGGCAGTTTCGAGGTGAGTTATCCTCACTATATCAACAGGGTCTAAGGCACCAAGGCCGGCCCTTTATGGTATTGAGATTCGATTATGGTTGTTATGTTATTGTTTGATGTGTCTGCATCCTGGTAGCTAGGATGGTACATGCTAGGAGGCCTTGCTAAGGTCAGTTTTCCCGATATACAGAGTGATGCTATGCTAGTGACCGGTTAGGTCGGTAACCCGGTTAGGGTAATGATATGCTATGTGATCTGTTTGCTCGGTTTGTTGACTATGACTGTTATATGAATGTATGTTTTGTGCACATGGTTGTTTGGACTGGAGATGGGTTGAGGTGGGTCCTGCTTTGTGCTGTAGGCCAAGATACCCAGGGCGGACCGGTTGTTCCGAAGGCCCAACGAGCGGTCCGGATAGGCTGTAGGCCCCACGAGGGCGGACCAGACGTGCCGAGGCTCGGAGATTGGACCAGGCCGACTGAAGGCCCGATGCGGGCGGACCAGTCACACTGTAGACTTAGAGAGTGGACCAGGTGGGTGAAGGCCCGATGCGGGCGGACCAACCCCACTGTAGACTCGAAGGACATGACTAGAAACGGAGGATGGATCCGTTGGACTGAAGGCCCGATACGGCGGACCAGTCACACGGTAGACCCGATATGCATGGTTGTTTTATGTTCTGTTATGTTATGTATGTCTTATATGTTTTGGACCGGAAGGTCGTAGCCTGGAAGGGCGTATACGTGGTTGGTATTTTGGGGGTATCTCACTAGGCTTTCGGGCTTACAGTGGTGGTTTAATGTTTTTCAGGTTCTTCAGGAGACTGTGGCAAGGCGAAGGCGCGATCGTACCGCTCCTCATGATTTTGTAGCAATGTGATTCTGGGAATACTCTAATGACTTGTATTGAAAACCTTTTTGTAAACATTTTAATGAAAATCAGGTTGTTTTGAAAATTTTAAATTGGTTGTATTTTTCAGATGTTACAAGTTGGTATCAGAGCCTTGGTTTGAGTGAATTGGAGGAACACTTGTGTGACTCCAGTCTCAAATCGAGGAGAGTTTTCAAAGAGAGAATTTAAAATGGTTTTCAAATAAGTAAAGGAGGGCGCGGAGGTACGATCAGCCGGAGCCAGTAAGTAACCCCAAAATACCATACATGACAATTGTTTTATTGAGCTTTGATAGAACAGCATGCTAGAGTTAGGCTAGGGATCTTCAGGATTTATTGATAAGTTGCCTGATTTATGATGCCTGCTAGCCTAGGGTTCCTTGTGAGAGATTTCTAGTGTTCCTCTAGTTGTGAGGATAGAGCGCTGTTAAGTGTGTCGCTAGGGTGTTGTGGGAGTACTTCATACAAATCTGGGTTGGTGTGGAAGGTAGTATGGGCCCGTACTACTGAAAGCACGGACTCATACACGTATCAGGGAAACCATGACCTCTAGGGTCGGGATGAGAGCTGGTTCCCGGGTTAGTGGAATGTGTTTGAGATTTGGTGTTCAGAATGGAGATTTCAGGGCACGCTGGGAGTGGATCCGGGTCAGGAACAGGAGCTGGAGAGGGAGTTCCGGGTGGGTCTGTACAGCCAGAGGTTGTTAGTCAGATGAGTACGCACGAGTTGGATGCGAGGATTCGTGAGATCTTGCATGATGAGGTTGCTGCATTGTTTCGGGCTGAGCTGCCAGAGTTGTTTGGGTCGATCAAGACTGCCATGGTGGAGTATTTTGATGAGCGCTATGCGGCTCTCACGGAGACGGCTGCCGCGGCGGCTACCGCAGCAGTAGCAGCGGCAGGGGGAGGAGCCAGTAGAGGTTTTCAGTATCGGGACTTCGATAATATGAAGCCTCCCACTTTTGATGGAGTTCAGGATCCGATCGTTGCTATGAGATGGTTATCAGATGTGGAGGGATGCTTCTTCACATGTTCATGCCCTGCTGATCAGAGGGTGAGGTGTGCTTTGAACCTGTTGAGGCTCGGAGCAAAGGATTGGTGGAGATTGACCACAGGGTCGTACTCGGATGCGTAGAGGGCTGCGATTTCATGGGATCGGTTCAGAGAGATGTTCAGCACTCGTTATGTTCCGCAGGTCGAGAGGGAGAGGTTGGCTCAGGAGTTCTTGGAGCTGAAACAGGATTCGGAATCAGTGACGGAAATCACCAGAATGTTTACTGAGAGGGCGATGTTTTGCCCTGAGTTCGCTTCGGAGCAGGCTCAGATGTCCCGATATCTGAGTATGCTAAAGAGAGACATCAGACAGTTTGTGTCTACGCAGAGGTGCGAGACTTTGCTGGAGTTGCAGGAGGCCGCCAGGCGGCGTGAGTTAGAGATTGAGTTACAAATGCGTGAGCTGAGGCAAGCTCCGGTTCAGTCGCAGCCGGCGATGAAACGGTCTAAGACCGTTGATTCCAGGATGGGAGATCAGGGTAGCCACGTCTGTGGAAAGTGTGGGAGGGGCCACGCCGGGGTTTGTCGGTCCGGTGGAGCGTGTCGCAAGTGCGGAAAGGAGGGACACTATGCGAGGGATTGTCGGCAGTCAGTGCCGGTTCGGGATTTGAGGATATGCTATCATTGTCATCAGGTTGGACATTTGAAGGTCAACTGTCCACGGCTTGCTACAGGACCGGTGCAGGCTCCAGCACCGGCTACATTGAGGATCACAGGTGGAGATCAAGGTGGAGCTGAGCCCCCAAGGGCTTAAGGTCGTGTTTTTCAGCTTGCTGCTGCGGGTATGTTTCTTTCTGATGTTTTGATTATTTATGATTGTTGTGGAGTATTGTTATCTGTTGGTTTCGTTGAATTGCGTTTCGGGTTTTCGTGTGGTATCCGTTGTTCCTTGAGGGTTTGGCGAGTTGTGATCGAGATTTCGTTCTAGTATCTTTTGTTCCCTGAAGGATCGTTATGGTTATGGATTTGTACTTCGAGCTATCGTTGATTATTTTTGTGAGGATTGGTGGCGGATGCGGCGTTGGTTTGAAGGCCAGTTAGATCCTGTAGTCTGAAGAATTGATAGTTGAAGATTGGGTTCCTTTCGAGCAGGTTGTGCAGCATGGGAACATGATTGTATGAAAGTTGTTGGTGCTGGTGAAAAACATTTTTGAGTGCATGTGTTGATTCCTGCAAGGTTGCTTGGGGAGATCGGTGATGGAAACCGGTGACTATCTGTCAGTGTCTTAAGTGGGGGAGAATTGAAAATTCTCCGGATGATCGTTGGGCCTGAGAGGTTGTTTAGCTGCTTGGGGAAATTCAGCGGTATTTCTATCAGTCGAGAGCAGGCTCGTATGAGTGAGTAACAGGTGTGTGGGGCGGAATACAGACCTAGAGCAGTTGATTGAGGAAGGCATGGGAGCAGGCCGGGATCGAGCATGTATGATGGAGATAGAGTTCGGAACCCCTAGAGGGCTAGAACGGTATGCACGGGAGGATTTCCCGAAGGGATGGTTCGGAGTGATGAATGCTAGTTGAGCGGTCCGGATAGACTGTAAGCCGGTAGGCGTACCAGTCAGACCGAAGGCTCGGAGGACGGTCCAGTCAGATTGGCTGAAGGTTCTGAGAGTGGTCCAGATTGGCTGAAGGCCTGGGGAGGCGGTCCAGTCATGCTGAAGACTCTGCGAGAATTGTGGATCGGTTCGAGGTTATGGGTCGCGTATGTTGCAGTGGGATTACATTGGGAGGTCTGGCCCTGGGTAGAAATCTTGAGCAGTGAAGGTAGTGCATGGGCTTGAGAGTCCCTGTGATGAGAGTCAGAGTAGTGGTGATGCATGGATGTTGAGTACGCTTTAAGGAGGTGGTGCAACGTGGGATGAGCACCATAGTGCCTGCCATGGTGACTGGGCGGATAAGCGGTTTCCTTGGTAAGGAAAGAGGGAGGAATGAAATCCCAAAAGGGAGTGCGAATTCACGGAAGTGAAAGCGGCAGTGAAGAGTTATGATTGGAGTGGTCTGTCGATGGTCTTTAAGTAGCGTGTTGCGGCGGTAGAATAAAAGCTCATTCGACTTGATATGATGCTTTGGGCGCGGAGGGAATACCGCGGTGTAGAGCCAGGGAGAGGGGTTCGAAAGGGATACGGAGGGAGAGTCTTAGACTCTCGGTGCGATTATGATCAGGGTTTTGGCTAGGTTTTAGCGGTTCATCCTGGAAGGATGTTCGAGGATATCATCAGTGTATCAGTTTTTCCAACCTGAGGGTGCTAAAGCAAGATCAGCATGTGTGTGTGATTGCGAGAGGAGAACTCGGGGGAGTTGCTCCGAAATGGAAGAATGGGTCTTTCGGTCGTCATGGGATGGATAGAGTGGAATTCGGATCGGGAATCCGATGGTCCGTGGCTTTATAGCCATATGAGTCAAGTGAAGGATGAGAATGGGAGCAGTAAGGCATCATGGGTAATTCTCGGTTGTTGAGTGTGGTTATCGGAGGGTACAGTTGGTGCCCGGTTTGAGTAGGTGGTGGGGACACCGTATGGAAGGAGAGAGTGAGCTTCTGGTTCTATGGTTGTACCTTGAGGGACTTGGTTCGGTCAAGGTCAAGTGGTGCGTCGTGGGAAGTAATTTGAAGAAGAGATGCCGAAGGCTTCGAGGATGAAGCCTAATTTAAGTGGGGGAGAATTGTAACATCCCGGAATCGCAAGAGTAAAGTTGAAGGGCTAAAAGTGTAAGTTTAGAGGATGACTCGGCGAGTCCATGGCTGACTCGGCGAGTCAGGTCGCGGTCATGGTCGCGTGCCAAGTGGCCTACTCGGCGAGTCCCTAGGATGGACTCGGCGAGTAGGTGCTGTATGGAGAAAACCCTAATTTCCGGGGTTGAGCCCTATATAAAGAGCATTATACTCCTCCACAGCCTCCCTTATTCCCCCCTTGAGTTCCAGAAACCCTAAATTCGTGAAGAGATCATTTGTGGAGCAAATTAGAGCTTGGAGAGGTGTTGTTTGAAGAGATCTTGAAGGAGAAGTGGCTTGGATCAAAGGGCTTTGCTTGGATTCGAGTTTGGCTGCTATTGAGGCATCTATTGGAGGTAATATCTTCGTCGTTAGGCTGTGCATTCCTAATTTCATCATTTTGGGGTTTGTGGGGAGTATGTCTTGGAATGTTTTGGAGTTTGGAGAATAGATCTGAGGTTGCTACCTCAGATCTGGAATATTGAGGGCCTAGAGTGCATTAAAGTTCCTGTGTTGTGTGCTTAGTGAAGTCACCATGTCCCAAACCTTGGTTTTAAGGTGAAAATGGCTTAGATCTCGTTAGATTCACGTAACGATTGCCACTTTACGTGATGGATGGATTGTAGGAGGTTGGATCTATGTTTTGGATCAATTGCATGGCCTGAGATGCTTCTGTATGGATTCAGAACGGTGGTACTCGACGAGTCACATGGGTGGACTTGACGAGTTGCTTGAAGATGGCCTGGGACTCGACGAGTTGGAAGAACAACTCGGCGAGTAGGTTGAAGATGGCCTTGGACTCGACGAGTCCATTTGGACTCGGCGAGTCTTGTCGAGGAAGTCCCAATATTTCTGGTTGAGTCGATGAATCGGCGAGTCAAGGGATGACTCGGTGAGTTGGGTGCGAGTGGACTCAGAGTTGTTGGACTCGACGAGTCTTGGGGTGACTCGGCGAGTTGGGTCGCTAATTGAGGGAAGTTCTGAGCATGAGGACTCGGCGAGTCATCGGGATGACTCGGCGAGTAGGGTCAGTCAGGGGTTGACTTTGACTCGTCCAAGGTTGACCAGTTGTCTTCCAGGGGTATTTTGGTAATTAAGGGTATTTATTGAGTTGTATGTTTTGATGTTTAGTAGAGGAGTTCGTGCCAGAGTTCGGAGCAACGGGATCTTATCTTTTCAGCCGGCAGTTTCGAGGTGAGTTATCCTCACTATATCAACAGGGTCTAAGGCACCAAGGCCGGCCCTTTATGGTATTGAGATTCGGTTATGGTTGTTATGTTATTGTTTGATGTGTCTGCATCCTGGTAGCTAGGATGGTACATGCTAGGAGGCCTTGCTAAGGTCAGTTTTCCCGATATACAGAGTGATGCTATGCTAGTGACCGGTTAGGTCGGTAACCCGGTTAGGGTAATGATATGCTATGTGATCTGTTTGCTCGGTTTGTTGACTATGACTGTTATATGAATGTATGTTTTGTGCACATGGTTGTTTGGACTGGAGATGGGTTGAGGTGGGTCCTGCTTTGTGCTGTAGGCCAAGATACCCAGGGCGGACCGGTTGTTCCGAAGGCCCAGCGAGCGGTCCGGATAGGCTGTAGGCCCCACGAGGGCGGACTAGACGTGCCGAGGCTCGGAGAGTGGACCAGGCCGACTGAAGGCCCGATGCGGGCGGACCAGTCACACTGTAGACTTAGAGAGTGGACCAGGTGGGTGAAGGCCCGATGCGGGCGGACCAACCCCACTGTAGACTCGAAGGACATGACTAGAAACGGAGGATGGATCCGTTGGACTGAAGGCCCAATACGGCGGACCAGTCACACGGTAGACCCGATATGCATGGCTGTTTTATGTTCTGTTATGATATGTATGTCTTATATGTTTTGGACCGGAAGGTCGTAGCCTGGAAGGGCGTATACGTGGTTGGTATTTTAGGGGTATCTCACTAAGCTTTCGGGCTTACAGTGGTGGTTTAATGTTTTTCAGGTTCTTCAGGAGACTGTGGCAAGGCGAAGGCGCGATCGTACCGCTCCTCATGATTTTGTAGCAATGTGATTCTGGGAATACTCTAATGACTTGTATTGAAAACCTTTTTGTAAACATTTTAATGAAAATCAGGTTGTTTTGAAAATTTTAAATTGGTTGTATTTTTCGGATGTTACAGGGCGTATTTGACATATGGTTCATTGGTTTTGTATTTGGGACGATTGGGCTGTTTGATGAAATGCGTGAGAGAGCTATTCATTTGTGAATAACAGGGTATTCATTTCTTAATAACAATGTGTTCATTTGTAGATAGCAGTGTAATCATGTTTGAATAACTGTATTTATTTATTTGTGTGCTAAGAGTAATTGGAATAAAATATAAAAACTAAATTTTGAGTTTAAATTTTTGAAAAATAACAATAATGTTCATATGTAGTTCATCTCAGCACAGCTTAAATTGAGCACACACTTGTTTGACGCCAATTTGGTAACCCACAAAACCAGGTAAAATTGTATAAGTAATAAGATACTACTAAGTTTAGGGAATTAGAATCCCTAAAAATTTAGTTAGCTACCAAATACAATCGAAACCTAGATTTCATTCAGATACAATAACATTTACAATATATATTTTTTAAATAATAAGTTGACATTTATACATCCCATTTGACGGAAAAAAAAAATCTTCAACGGTATTTATTTTCTAAAATAGTATATTAATTTAATTGTATTTCATTTTCTCGAAAAAGATCATAAATCATTTCATATCAAAATTAACAACTTTAATACTAAAATTGTTTTCAAGTCCATTATTATATTAAATATTTCAAATCGATACTCTTGAATTCCAACGGTAACATTTTATTCATTCACTATTACAAAAAGAGGAAATCAACATGGAATAAAAAAAAACATAATTCGATTGGCTTGGGATTTCAATTTAAGAGGCCCAACAACAACAGTAACCGGTAATACCGGTTTGATCATTTCAATGTACGCATTGACCATCGGTCCAACCACGAACTTTGCAAACATATGTGCAAAACCCATCGGCCATTCCTATTCTACAAATACTGGACGAAAATGGATTAATACAATGTTTTCTATAATTCCAAATCTTCTCCGAACCTGCCATGAAAACTTTGTAAAAATTAAAACTTTATTTTAAATATGTTAAGTTTATACGTTGATATATAATTCAGTCAAATATCTAATATAATCGTTAATGATGAAAAAAGAACCAATAACTTGTATTAATATGACTTAAAACTAACGAGGATAACCAAATCAAACTATTTGAACTTTTAGTTGATGACAATAGTTATATATAGTAATTTTAAATTTTAATATAAAAACTACTATTTACTCCTATATTTGGTTACCTTTGGTTGCCTCTTTAGTTGCATATGCTGATGTGATTGTAAGAATAAGAAGAAGAATAAAGAATTTCATTTGATTCATTTTTTCTCCTGTCTTGTAAAAGATGAATGGGTGTATTGTATATATAGATTACAAAAAAGAATAAATGCAATTAATGACTGAATCAAATTTGGCAATCGTATATATATTTTGAAAACTCAAATAATTTTCTATCTTTGATAACATATGATATGTTAATTTTGTTTAGAGTAAGTTATAAAAATCACCTCTTTAAAAAAAGTTACAAAAATCACCCCATGTTTTTAATTAAGAAAATAAATATTTTCTTACTTTTTATTGCTACAAATCTTTTTTACTTAGTACATTAAGATAAGTGTCAAAATCAAAAAAAGAAAGATAAAAAGAAAAAAATAAAAGGTGCCTACATGTTGTTATTTTATATTAGTAGAAAAGGGGTAGAAAAAAATAAATGAAAAAGTTTATTTATTATTTTTTAACTTATTAGAGTTATTCGAAGTATCCATCACTAACCACTAATATGGTATGTGTCACCACATCACATCACAACCACTAAAATGTTCATATATCTACCGCTATACCCCTCTTATTTTTTTATTATTTAAATAATATATATATATATATATATATATATATATATATATATATATATATATATATATATATATATATATATATATGAGTAGGATAAAATGAGAACACCTAAAACGTTGAGAACGCGAGAACAAATCTAAGCCTTCTAAAATTTAAAATCAAAGGTTAATATTAACGGGCCATTTATATAAATTCTGAAAGTCATAGGATTAAACTGTAACTTCCTAGTCACCTAAAAGGGTACTATAGTCATTAAGGTTTATCTTATTTTTATAAACTCCTAAAATCTCTATCTCTCTCTCTCTCTCTCTCTCTCGTTTCCTTTAAACCCGATGGAAGCCACTTCTTTGTAAACTGTCAAAGAAAAGGGAAAACCACTTCTTTTCCTTTAAACCCTAATCGATCAAGGAAAGGGAAATGAACGAAGGAAGACGGCAAGAAGGAAGCACGAAGGCTCGCAGGCGGCACAAGTTTTTGTCGATCGATTTTGCTAAACAGATCATCTACGGGGGTCGATGAGGCCGAAGGGAAAGAAGATAGGAAGAAGCAACGATGAAGACAATATCTTCGTAGGTCGTTGGTCGATAGGAAGAAAGGGAGAGTGAGGGGTGAGGCCAGAAGATGTCCGATAAGCAGTGACAGGGTCGCAGGTGGGGTTTTGGTGGGTATTGCTCGACCGTAGAAAGTGTGAGGTGCGATGGGGGAAACGATCAGCGATAACTGCTTTGGTGAGGGTGGTTTTGCAGCGAGGGTTGACGGGAAGGAAGGGAAAGGGTCTCCGGTAACCTTCTTGCACCCTCTTCTGTGTTATTTGGCAGCTAACACGAAGGATGATGAAACAGGCAGAAAAATCGATCAAAAGGGTGTTTGTTTAATTTTTTTTTTTTTGACAGGAAAAATAAGAAGGAAAATGGGAGGGTGTTTCCTCTATTATTCACCGGAAGAAAACTCCGTCTCCGGTGGTGTCTTTGACAGTTCAAGAAGAAGGAAAAGAAGTGGTTTTCCCTTTTAATCGGAAATGACATATTAAGGTTAGTTGATTATACTTTTTTGTTGGTGGATTTTTATTTCGGAATCGCAGGAGCAATTTGAAGTGTAAAAACAAAACACATTCTTGACAGGGTGGTTGGGAAAGTTTGTGAATTGCCAATTTTCTCTAAACATCATTGATTTGTTTGCAGGTATTCACTGTGGCAGATACTCTAGAGTTCATCATTGATTGTTTTCGTATCTTCAAGTGATCCGTTATACAGGTCGCATGGGAAAGTTTGTGCTATGCCAATGTTACATTACACATACAAAAGAAAGGGTAAAAAGGGAAAAGAGTAACCAATGAGCAAAGGGGCATCATTGGATTTGTGTTACTTCCAGCTTTGTATAAGGATGATCTTTGGTCGTGGAGGGCGTATTTGACATCGGGTTCATTGGTTTTGTATTTGGGACGATTGGGCTGTTTGATGAAATGCGTGAGAGAGCTATTCATTTGTGAATAGCAGGGTATTCATTTGTTAATAACAATGTGTTCATTTGTAAATAACAGTGTAATCATGTTTGAATAAGTGTATTTATTTATGATTAGATGTATTCTTTTATTCATTTCTAAACACCAGGTATTCATTTGTTAATAACAATTTATTCATGTGTGTGAATAAGTGTATTTATTTATGATTAAAGGTATTCTTTTATGAAGAAATGATAATTTTTACACCTCTTTTATTGTCGGTTGATTAAAAGAAAGGTGGATTACTTGTAAATTGATATGTATTCATTTGTGATTGTAGTAGTATTAGTTTTATTGAAAAAAAAATCGTTTATGAATACAAATGTATTCATTTGGGGATGGATTTCTATTAATTTTTTCGAAAAAAACATGAAATACGAGAAAAAAAATTATTTTTTAAGAAAAAAAATTAAATGTTTTTAGTTAATTTTTTTTTTTATAAAAATGTTTTTTATATTTATTAATAAGAAAAAATAAAAAATAATATTTCCTTCTTTTTTGGTAACTGATCCTAAATTTAAAGGAATTTGATTGATTTTGTTTTATTTTAATTTAATTAAAATATACAATTACTAATATGACCTTATATATTGATTAGTCCAGAAGTGTTTTCGTGTTCTCAACCTTTTAGGTGTTTTCATTTGATCCTTCCCATATATATATATATATATATATATATATATATATATATATATATATATATATATATATATATATATATATATATATATATATATATATATATATATATATATATATATATAACAAAACATGAACCCTGAATCTATGGATAACGTTAGAGTAACGCCATTTGGTATATATATAACATTTAGTTTTTTTTTTTCTGCTAAACTGACATTACAAAAAAAAAAATTTGAACCAACATTTTCGTCATTGTTTATAATTCTTAAAAAGAATATTATTATTTATAATGTTTTTTATATTTTTTAATATTAAAATTTGAAGAAAACATTTGATTTTATTTTGCAGAACAAAAATAAAGATATCGTGTTGTCAAGATTCTTATTTTTGTGTGAATAAATCAATAGCAAACATATGAAATAAAATGATACGTAGACAAAATACAAATAAGCTTGGATTGATTGGAGAATGTATTTTAATTTAAGGGTGTTTGGTATGGACAACATGTTATCACACCCAAATGGTGTCACATCATCATGCTAATCATATATGAATTTACTAGGTTATAATCGATGTATTATACGGGGCCAAGGTAAAACAACTTTAAAAATTAATAATATATTTCCAAAATTATTGTTTTAGAAACTTACATAATTTCTCCGTAATTGTAAAATTGTTAATTTGAATTAAGTTTTCAATGTGTTTTTAAGACATAATCAATTAGGTATAGATTAATTATAAAATGATTATGTTATATAATAAAATATAAAATTATAAAAATTGAAAAAAAAACACATATAAAATCAATCATGGACAAAATATTTTATGAAACTCAACAATAAACGATGCCTACATTACAAAAGAACATTTATTGAAAATTAGAAGGAAAAAAAAAAACAAATTAGACCTAAAAGTTGATGAATTAATAAAAATCAATGAATTACACCGATCTAAACTAAAAGTGGATGAATTAACAAAATACTAATTACTTGCTTCAATTGATATTCTCATAATAAACAAATTTCTCTAAACAAACAATGAACAATTAAGTTTTATTTTAACAAATCCTAACAAGATTCTTATTAGAACTTTAGAAGCAAATAACTATTAATAACAAAAGATCCATTATTAGCAATTATTAATTTAAAGTCACATTCTTCCAATTAAAAAAGTTTAGCATGTAATATTAGATTTCAACAAAGACTAAACACCCTGTTTCCGAGTTTATCAAAATAAAAGAAAATTAGAGAAAGGAAAGGAAAACAAAATTTTCTTTTGTGTTCCCGAGTTGGAGAGAAGTAGAAGAAAAATGAATCATTTTCTTATTTCCTTCCAAATCCTCCCAAATCGGAAGGAATGATAGAAGAGAAAGTGATCATTCCATTTCCCTCCACTTTCTTCCTTTAATGAAACTTGGGAACAACACTTTCTTTTATTTATTTCTCATTTCCATCAATTTCCTTTCCTTTCTCTCGTTAAGTTGAACTTGGGAACGGGGTAAAAGATTAAAAACATCCATAAGTGCAACTATAAAGTATAACTAATGAAATAGTACACACAAGATAAAAACTCAAAAAGGGTAAAAACTCAAAATTAAAGATATACTAAGCATTGCAAACCATTCGTTAATGACTTATTAACCAAATACAAAGCAATGGACTTAAACCCCAATATAACATCTAAAATCAACTATAAAAGGACGAAAAGTTATATGTGGGAGAGAATCCGATGTAAGTCAACACAGGGGCAATATGGTCTTTTCTGGGGTAAATGAAGTAGAGGTAGAAAAAGTAGTTAGGGGAATCTGTTGGAGCTTTGGAGCTGAATTGAAGTTTTTTAAGTAGTAGAAGTAGACTTATTTTTTATAGTATCTCTCGCTTCACATATAATCATTCCCTAAAAAGGGAAGCTGAATAAAACTTCTTTTAGTTTTTATCATTTTCGATCCAATCTCCATCAAAATGTTTAAGCGATCACATATAGATGATTACCATTTACAAGTTGTCCTTAAATCCAAAAAAATCATTATATCTTAAGAATTATGAGTAGAATTTATATGTTTCTATGTCTCTATCTTCAATGCCTTGGATAATCATTAAGCATAAGTTTTTATTCATATTGTTCACTAAAACAAAATTACACAGCTTAGCAGAAAAGAGAATCTACATGTTCATATATAAAGACAAAAAAACAATCGAAAAATTCCAATAAATTGTGTTTAATAATCAAAGGAAATTACATACAAATGTTTTAATGCATTATACTTACATGATCATCCATTGCATGTGATACTTCCAAACTTCAACACTTACCATAATTATGATCACATCTACAACTATCATTGGACTTAATCTCTCCATGAAGTCATATAGTTCCTATAACAAAACGAGGAAAGAAATTAGAATAGCTAAAAATAAAGTTAATCTATGATAAAAAGAAAAAGCCAAGAAAAAAAAATAACATTAATAGATCTAAGCATTTAACTAATATCATTGAGTAATTTGCACATTAAGAACAAAGATTATTAATTATTAATATACATTCACAATAGGTCTAAATTAAATACAATCCAGATTCAAATTGGATCAAAAGGGTCGTATCCAATTTCATCATAGATTCTAAAATAAGAGTATATGTATCGTTAATCTGTGTAAAATTTCAAATATTGATACGATTCTTTTCTAAAGGGTGTTATTACAATAAAAAAAATGTGTTATTACAATAAACCAAATAGAAAACACAATTTACCTTGGTAACTAATCAATTTTGAAATTGACTATCGGCCTACAAGTTTGGTTTGACAGAAAAAGGAAAATTAAACATCAACAAATGTTATAAACACATTAAACAAATTTCAAAGCTTTAACGGAAAAAAAAAAAAGAAAAGTTCATATTACAGTACTTTCAAAACGTAGTGGAGTCAAAGTAGCTTGCTATTTTAACATACCATAAAATATATTATTCAAAGTACCATGCTATAAACTAACAAATCCAAGAGTACATTGACATAAACATTAAATAGGAATAATAAAAATCGAAATTCAATTGCTAAACAGTGAATGAAGGAAGAATCAGGAAGATTAAAACTAATCTATAAAAAACAATAATCAACAGAAAACATATGAAGAATGAGGAATAATTAAATACTAACCGGTGGCTTTTTTTGTATCCTTTTGATTTCGTGATGATAGATGGAGTAACTAAACCAAAATCATAAGACTACAATAAGGACAATGGTGGTATACAACATACAATTGATAGGTAATAAGGTATGGACGATTTTATCTCTCTGATTTATTGGGATTTATATTTAAATACACTTTTTCATAATAAGCAGGTTTCTTGGATAAGAATGAAATTTAGAAGGGGACATGTGACAGTTTAGAGGTTTTGTTTATTAGAGAATGTAGATTAACACTCAAGGTGGAAATAAGCAATACCAAATAACATTGATAATATCCTTTATTTTCTATCTTATTTTTTAATTTCTATATTTCCAATTTGTTTTTTTATTGATGTCATTATAGTCATAATTATCATATAAATTTAATCATAAATTAAAAATAACATTTAAAAATCAAAATAAAAAATTAATAAATCCTAAGTTAAAAACAACATTAAAAAATTGCAACAAATGACAAAAACAATTAAAAACCAAAAATAAAAAATGACAAAAATTGCATTTTTTGACCTATGTTATTCATGTTCAGTATCATCAAAGATATGATTTGTCAAGTCTTCTCGAAGTTGCTTGTGTTTTCGTTGGTCTTGAATGTCAACGACTCTATGTAAGTATTCTGCTGACCATGGTTGAAATTAAATGCGTCCAAGTTCCGTATGTGAATATTCTATAATGTTCCATCTTTTATCTTCAATCACCATGTTATATATTATGATACATGCATACATAATATCTCGTAGAGTGTCCAAGTGATTTGGTCGTGTCATATGTTTAACTATGTTACATTTTGTTTTCAAAACTCCGAAAGTAAATTCCACGTCCTTACACGTTCCGTTATTCATTGTGAAAGAAAAATCTAGCGCTTTTCCTGTCAAAAGGTCCTGAAATATTGGTGATTGATCAAGAACGTTTACGTCATTGTTGGAACTAACAACTCCGAAAAAAGCATGTCAAGGTCATAAGTCTTGTGACGCAACAACCTCTAATACCAACGAAGGCGCTCCAAGATGACCACTTGTGTATTGACATTTCCATGCCACACGAGAATTTCTCCATATCCACTTTGTGCAATCAATGCTTCCAAGCATACCCGAAAAACCATGTCGTTATTCATGTGCCACATATAGTTGTTACATATCATTCAATGAATGTTTGCGCAAGTATTTGTCACCGAAGGTTTCGATTACATCTCTCGCCAATCTATACAAACTTTCTCATGCAATTCGCTCCGACATTCTCATATAATGGAATTGGGTGACTCCCTCATAGCCATAAGCTTGATTGCATCATCACATTTTTGCAACCATATAAAACCACGTTTATCTCTCGCATCATACTCATTTGGAAAAATTCATACCTAACATATATTTAATTCGTCAAAAATTTGTACTCATGTTATCTAAAAAACAATTATCTAAAAAGTATACTTATGTTATCTAAAAAACAATTTCCTGCTTTTCATGCATTGACTATCCACTGAAACACATTTTTTCGCAAATGATACCTTTTTTTGAAATCGCTAGGTTGGTAGATACAATTATCCGCAAAATAGTCGTGTACTAGACGTCTATACCTTTTTCACGATCTGTGTTTGACGTCGTATGCCTTATCAGTAGTGGAGATGAAGTTGAAAGAAATGTGTAACCGAGAGAAATTGATAAAATTTGTAGGTAAAGAATTGAAGTTAAATGTGTATATATTGGAGTTAAAATGAATATTTTTTACTTCGTGACCATTGTCAAACGGTCGAAAAACTGACCTTTACGAGTTTCGTTCCATTACCACACTAACGACTATTGACGTAAGGCCAAATAATGGGGACCGGGGCGGCGTTCTGGATGTTATAACACCGTTATTCCCTTGCACGTTGGAATAATGTCTCTGGCGTTGCCCGTAACGAATGGCCTAAGTGTTATAATGATGAACACGAACACAAAAAAAATGTTACTACAACATTCTCTAACCTCACAGATATATATATATATATATATATATATATATATATATATATATATATATATATATATATATATATATATATATATATATATATATATACACACACACGATGAATATATATGCATTGCTTCGAATAAAATCATGTAGTAAAAATTTAAGGAGTGCATATTGAAAGTACTTATGTTATTAATATTAACGATGACCTAATAGTTTCTTAGTCTAATTTGTTATGGCCGTTACATGTATATGGCGTATGAATAAAACTAAATTTTATTCTAGATATAATATTGCTTTTAATGTTATGAATAACTAATTTAGAAATTACTTATTTGATATTATTTTTGTAAGGTAATGTAATTTAATTTATAAAGTGATGTTATTTTTAACTATTATTATTGTTAATGGCTATGATTTAAAAACCCATTTATTTAAAAAAAAGTTAGCTATTATAAAAAATTAGTTTTGGATATTTTTAGTTAATTCGACATGTTGGTTTAGTTTTATATTTAAAACATTTAAATATTTTAGACTTATTTAAAAAATAATCTTTGAATACTCTTTTATTTGATATTCTGATTTATATTTTTAATTTAACCTCATATAAAAATTAATATTTTAAGTATTTATGTGGATATTTCAAAAAATCTACCATCGTTTTAACAAAATTTCACATTTAATAACACATGTAAATTAATAAAATATGTATTAAAACTAAATCTGAGAAGTTTACGGTTTCAAATACATATGGAGAGTGTAACAACGGGCAAAAAAAATATTCATTTAATAGAGAGGATATATATATATATATACACACACACACACACACACACACACATATATATATATATATATATATATATATATATATATATATATATATATATATATATATATATATCCTCTCTAAAAAATGAATATTTTTTTTGCTACTTGTCACATTCATTCAATTTGCTAAATGTCCTTTTATTGTTATTTTGGATTTTTTTTCACATATCATTTTATGTATTTTTCTTTTTTATTAAATTTCATATAATATTTTAATGTAATAATTGCAATAAATATAGTAATAAATAGATATAAATTTTATTAATGAATTTAATTTTTAATTTCAAAATTCCTAAAATTAAAGTTCATTTGCTTCTTTTATTTATTTAAATTTTAAGATAAAAAATATTTTCATTATAATAATTCATTATTTTTCTTATTTTCTTATAAATTTAAAGTTTTTAAATTATTTGACATTTATATTTGGCCTTTTTTAAATAGCACATTTAATATATATATATATATATATATATATATATATATATATATATATATATATATATATATATATATAACATTTAAATATTTTGAATTTATTAAAAAAATAATATTTGAATACTTTTTTATTTGTTAAAATGATTTATATTTTCAATTTAACATGATATTAAAATTAACATTTTAAGTATTTATGTTGATATTTCAAAAAATCTACCATTAGTTTAACAAAATTTCACATTTAGTAACACACGTAAATTAATAAAATATATATTAAAACCAAATCTTAAAAGTTTAGGGTTTCAAATACATATGGATGCCGTGACAAGATTAAAAAAAAAACATTTATTTAGTAGAAAGGATATATATATATATATATATATATATATATATATATATATATATATATATATATATATACACTCACTCTCTCTCTCTCTCTCTCTAATAAATAAAAGGTTTTTTTGCCACTTGTTACACTCATTCAATTTGCTAAATATTATGTTATGGTTATTTAATTTTTTTTTCGTATGTCATTTTATTAGTTTTTCTATTTTATTAAATTTCATATAACATTTTAATGTAATAATTGCAATAAATATAGTAATAGATAGATATAAATTTTATTAATGAATTTACTTTTTAATTTCAAAATTCTCATAATTAAAGCTTATTAGTTTCTTTTATTTATTTAAATTTTAAGATAAAAAATAATTTCATTATAATAATTTATTATATTTATTTGATTTTTTTTATAAATTCAAAGTTCTTAAATATTTTAACATTTATCTTTAATTTTTTTAATTATCCATTTCATACATGGGTCTCATATATATATATATATATATATATATATATATATATATATATATATATATATATATATATATATATATATTCATTATAATTATTTTTTATTTTTCTTATATTTTTTTTTGATAAATTCAAAGTTCTCAAGTATTTTGATATATATATTAATTTTTTTAATTATCCATTTAATACATGGGTCTCATATATATATATATATATATATATACATACACACACACACAAACATAAAAACTATACAAGCGGGGGAAACAACCAATAATAACTTGATACGTAGGTAAATTATGTGATGTGACAACCCGATATTTCGACTCTATGTAATGACCTAAAAAGTTAAGTATTGTAGCTACTTTTGAAATAATGAAATTAACTTCGAAAATAAAATGTGCAAAAGTCTCTATAGGAATGTCTATTATGCTAGATAATGTGTCAAGGTTTATAGAAATACTAAGAACACTAAAATCCGAGTTATAATGAAGAAGTTATGACCATTCTAAGATTTCCGACAAAACCAACAACATCAATTAAATGAAAAACGCGAAGTTTCAATACAATAGTTTTTATCCTTATGTATCTAAATGAAAGTTGTATATAACATTAAACCGTGAGCGTACATAAAAAGAACGTCCAAATCTGACTTCGTATGAGGAAGTTATGATTTTTCCAAGATTCGGGTATAGCAGTAGACAGCTAAAAACTCGAAATAGAGCTCGAGAGACTTTTGGCCAAAACAACCTAACTGAGAATCGAAGGTCTCAACATTAGTAGCGCAACAGCAAAAACTCTGACAAAAACGGACATCGGATGAAGAAGTTATAGATTTTTAACGGATTTTTCATGTCCCGGCACGTTAAAAATAATTAATTAAAAATAGAGTCAAAATTAGCCAATGAAGTCTAAACGAGAGTTATAGATCATATTTTCAGTTACGCGTGCATATAAAGAACGTCGAAAATGGAGCTCGTACGCGAATGTTATGGATTTTACAAGTTCGGGGTCCAAAATCCGAGGCTGTCAGGCTTGCCACAACGTGGCACAGTCTTGCCACGACTCGACAAGTGACCGAGGGCGTCCAATCAATGGAAGAGGATAGAATTTCTCCCCACGACGTGGCACTCAAAAATCCCCCTATAAGTAGAACTCTTGGGGTGCCGGGTTTAGGTGCTCCATTCTTCCATCTCTCGTGTTGAAACTCTGCGGTTAAGCTCCCGAAGCCCTGGTTTTCACACTCAAGTTACGAAGGAAGGATTTTACGCTCCTGAGACTCCCGAGATTCCCAAGAATCCAGAGAAAATCGACTTTCACAAGTCGAAGTTCTGCTCGATTTTCATCTCGCTTTCTCCGATCTTTCAAGTGAGTTCATACCCCTTAATCAATGTTTTAAATGATTTTAAATGCATTAATGGGCGTGGGGGGGGGGGGGGATACAAGTAGAAAACAACATGTTATTAAATCAATCATATGTATTTATAACTGTGTTTTCATTCAGCGGATTTCGCATACTACAAAATGTGATGCATGAAATGGTTTTCTATCTTAAAAATACTTTGTTATCAAATGTATTACTTTTGAAACGTTTATTTAAAATGACATCAATTCACTCTTTATTATTGTTCAAAATTCTTGGATGTCTTACAAAACCATTTTTACATTCTCGAATAAAACTATACTTATACACGTATGTTCTTATATATGTATTGAGGTTATAATTTTCATCCTTCGTTTAGTTTCCCACACTCTTGGGTAACAAGGGTGTATTAACCAACTTGAACAACTAATTACCTTCCAGTTAATTATCACAGGGATAGTTAGAAGATACAAAACATTATTCCTATTACAAGGAATCACACAAGAGTCAGTTCATTCATGAGTCTATACCAGTACATTACATGATACATGAATACCTTACATCAATACCTTACATGAATACTTTACATGAATACTTGTATCGTGATTCACGAGGATGATTTATTAGTACCTTCTGTGTAAATTATCCTACTTATCCCAATTCAATGGGATATCTAGACGGGACTAACAATTCTGAATCCCATCTGATTAGCACCAGTGGTTGATGAACATCTACGGATGCCTACGGTTACTACTTATATTAGGAGTCAATTACGGGCCTAACCAGTCCTCGAGCCTACTGTTCGCTACAAAGTTTGATGAACATCTACGGATGCCTACGGTTAATACTTATATTAGGATTCGTTTACGGGACTAACCCTTCCTCCACCCTGCGGCTACTACAGAGGACAATTGGACAATCTTCGGATGTTCATTAGGTTATACATTTCGCTTTACGCGATGGCGTGTTAGCCCTAGTACCTCGGGATAACACTTACATTAGTACATTTTCCTATTTACTTTATTTTGTGATATATTCACATAAACGAAGAGTTAGACTAAGTACTCATAGTACTAGTCAATGGAAAGGAAAAACTATCATTTTACTTACAAAACATTTGGGTCTTGGCAGAAGAATACATCTCATACTAATAGGAAATAAGGAATTTTCTAGGGTTTTCATACTTATATCAAAATCTTCATTTAAAGATTTACATGGCATTCATAACAACTTTTCAAAACAAGTCAATGACACTTAAATACTTATGAATTCACCAGATTTAGGCTGATACTCGCTTTCAAAATAACTTGTATTCTCAGGTCATCAGTAGACAGGTACGATGGCCAGGTTTTGAGAAGACGGAGCACATACAAGACTCATCTTTTATTTTGAATTGTATATTTTGGTGTCTTATTACAATGAAAGAACACATATGTATTAAAACTCTACTTTTAATGCAATGGATGATGTTGTTGCTTGTTTACTACTTTACACTGTTGTGATACTATACATGACGTCCTCCACCCTGGAACGTTTTCGCCATTCTTGGTTTTGGGGTGTAACAGATTGGAATCAGAGCATTGTTTATAGTGAATATAATATATCAACCCATAAAAGATATACTAACTATAAATACATTGGGATTAAAACACTCTGTCTAAGAGTTATACTTTTAAATAATAAAATATTTAAGTAAGTATACGTGCCTGCATTCATACTAAAATCAGTGTCGCAATGACAAGGTCAAAAGTATTATGATTGTTGAATATCACAAGTAAGCCTGGGGATATATGGTCAGTCTTAGGAATGGTATAGCCTGATCAACTATGCTGGTCCAAAGGAGTGATTAGCATATGCCCAAGAATGGTTGTGATGTGGCAACAAGTCTACAAACTTACCAACACAACCATAAAGAAATACCATAGGGGTATTTGGTCTTACTGTAATTATCTTAGTTAGTTCGCCTATTTAGCTATTTCTTATATCCTTTTTCTCGCGTAGATTAAAATGGCTGGATTTCACCATGGCGATCCGTACTTCCCAAACCAAGGCAACGCTGGATGGCTAGAGGAAGAACTAGAAGATGATCACCCAACCCTTTGGATGATCACCATGCTGAGGGTTTTTTCTGATAGTTTATCTAAAAACTGTAACAGCCCGGAATTTCAGGTATTTCTTTAAATTATTTTTGGGGCACATTTAGGAGGGGACTTGGCGAGTTGGTGCATGACTCGCCGAGTAGGACCATGGTTTTGGTCACAGATACGCGACTGGACTCGACGAGTCCAATAGGGACTCGGCGAGTCGACGCTGTTCAGCTGAAACCCTAGCCGTTTTGATTCTGAATCGTATATAATGCCTTTAGGGCCGTCATGTCTCGTCTTTTGGCCGATTGAAGATATCTTAGGAGTTTGTGGGCATCTGGAGCAAGGTTGAGGGCTAGTGGAAGCATTGAAAAGGTTGTTAGACAAGGAGAGGCAAGGTGGTGATCAAAGGAGGTTCAAGGGTCGAGTTCTGAAGGTTGGGGACACAGGGAACACGTTTCCAGGTAATCTTCGGATCATATCTGTAGCTTTTACGTTGTATGCGAATTTAGGGTTTAGGAAACCCATTTAAGGAATTGATAGATTATAGTGTTGTTACGAGTGTTTAAACCCCTGTAATAGTATATGTGAAAGTCCAGGAAGCCCCATATCTATATACTACGGAATCATGCGTGATACAGGAGGCAGCGAATTGACTGCATGGCGAGGACTCGCCGAGTCTAATGATCAGACTCGGTGAGTAGCTTGAAGATTCACTAGGACTCGCCGAGTTGTTCTTCAGACTCGGCGAGTAGCTTGAAGATCTACTGGAACTCGTCGAGTCGTTCTTTAGACTCGGCGAGTGGAGTCGGGGTGTCTAGACTCGCCGAGTTGCCCTTTGCACTCGACGAGTCCGGTCAAGTTGACCGTTGACCTGTATGTAATTTAGTAGGGTCAGTTGTCTTGTTTGATAAGATCATTAATAAAGGTATGTGGTATTATAGGGAGCCTGCAGATTAGCGGATCGAGTGCGAGTGGCTCGAAGGGTTTATAGCTTGCATACTACGAGGTGAGTCTTCTCACTATACTTCACCCGTAAGGGTTTGACTGTGTGACCGGAAGGTTGTATGTGTTATATTTATGCTGTGTCTAGGGAGGTAGACGTTTTGTATGTGATGTATGCTTATATGTGATGTATGCTTATACGGGCCGGAAGGCGTGACTTATGTGATAGAATGAACGGTATGATGTATGACTTATTTGTTATGTGTGATATGCTATATGTGTTATGTTTATACTGTTATGGGCCGGAAGGCAAAATACTATGGGCCGGAAGGCAATGTAATACGGGCCGGAAGGCGATATGTTATGGGCCGGAAGGCGATTATGTTATGGGCCGGAAGGCAATGTTATGTGGACCGAAAGGTCCGGGCCGGAAGGCGTATGTGGGTAAGTCGTATACTGGGGAACTCACTAAGCATTTATGCTTACTAGTTGTGTTTATGTTTTTCAGGTACTAGCGATGACCGTGGGAAGGCGCCGGCGTGACACGTACACACTGCCATCGTTGAAGATCTTGAGGATTTATTATTTATACTTTTGCAATAAACTTGGAATGAACTCTTTTGTCGAATAATGATGTTTTATTTTAAATGAAAAATTTATTTGAAAACTTGAGCTGTTACAATTGGTATCAGAGCCTTGGTTTGAGGGATTCGGGTGTACTTTCGGGTGCAACTGAACTCAGACCGGGGATTTGAGGAAAAACCTTTTTAAATAATAAGGACACAACATTTCATAAATGGTAAGGCGGTAAAACAAGGATGAAGCAGTGTGTACGATCAGCCAGCGCCCGAACGGTAAAGATCCCCAGAATACCTTACAATGTTATATTATGCACTGAATTATGAATTGTTATGCATGCTAGAAGACTAGGTATACATGATAGGACTAGAATGGCCTGTTTTGTGATGCCTTGTCTAGGGAGATTGCTTATATGGGATGTTTGGCAGCATACAAGTAGATAGTGCATACTAGAGGTAGAGTACTCATTATTCGGGATTTGGGGAGGAAAACTTGGGACGAATACTGATACGGTGTGGTCGGTAGTATTGGGCCCGTACTACCGAAGACACCGGATCAGTGGAAGACCCAAGTAAGAATCCCTGGAAATCGGAGACTGAGTAGGGCGCGTATCGAGTACCATTGTACTTGGTGGAGTCTCTGATGATTTTATGTTGTATTTCAGAGACATCATGGTCATCACACGCAATGGGGCGAGTTCGAGCGGTGCGAGTGACGAGGAGATTCGTCAGATTATTCAGGAAGAGGTAGCTGCGGCGGTCCGGGCTGAGATCCCGGAGATGTTTGGGTCTATTAAGACCACGCTGATGGAGGAGTTTGAGGAGCGGTACGCCGCACTTACTGAAGCTGCAGTTGCTGCCGCTACCGCAGCTGTGGCTGCTGCTAGGCCGCAAGGGGGTGATTCATTACTATTCAGGGAATTCAGCAACACGAAACCCCCTGAATTTGATGGGACGCAGGATCCGATTGCAGCTATGAGGTGGATCGCCGACATCGAGGGGTGCTTCTATACTTGCTCATGCCCGGAGCACTTGAGGGTACGGTTCGCCTTGAACCAGCTTCGTCTGGGAGCGAAGGATTGGTGGAAGTTCGTGACGGCGAACTTCACTCAGGCAGAGATTTCGGCGGTGACATGGGAGAGGTTTACGGAGATGTTCAGGGATGAGTACGTTCCCCCGGTGGAGAGGGAGCGATTGATTCAGGAGTTCTTGACCCTTAAGCAGGGTACTGATTCCGTGGCAGTGATCACACGGAAGTTTCATGAGAGGGCAATGTTCTGCCCCGAGCTGGTATCTACGGAACAGTCGCGGATGAGCCGGTATTTGGGTGTTTTGAAGAGGGAGATCCGGGAGTTTGTGTCAAACTCCACCTATCGTACTTTCACTGAGCTTCAGGCGAACGCCAGGAAGCGCGAGATCGAGTTGGAGACTCAAGCGAGGGAGGAGGCTGAGTCTCGGCAGGTGGATCGATGGCCGGCTCAGTCTCAGCCGGCAGCTAAGCGGACTAAGTTCGCTGATTCGAGGATGGGAGGTCCGAAGGGTCGCACTTGCGCGAAGTGCGGCAAGAGTCACGAGGGGGTGTGTCG
The DNA here is from genome assembly GCF_052625555.1 of Lactuca saligna. Taxonomy (NCBI): domain Eukaryota; kingdom Viridiplantae; phylum Streptophyta; class Magnoliopsida; order Asterales; family Asteraceae; genus Lactuca; species Lactuca saligna. The sequence continues at coordinate 108,797,339 of NC_136421.1, read as the reverse complement.
AGCTGGTGGTTGCTACAAGTGTGGCAAGGAGGGACATATTGCCAGGGATTGCCCTAAGGGGTTTATGGTTTGCTTTCACTGCAACCAGACAGGCCATCGGAAGGCCGAGTGTCCGCAACTTCGTCAGGGAGCTACACCTACTACCCGGACTACTGAGACCCGACCGGCGAAGGTCGAGGCCCCGAGGGCTCGCGGGAGAGCCTTTCAGCTGACTGCGGAGGAGGTCCGCGCTGCGCCCGATGTTGTGGCAGGTATGTTATCATTCACGTATTTACTTAAAGGTCGAAATGCTATGCTTATGTTAATGTATGTGTAGGTACTTTCCTTGTGAACTCTATGCCTGCTCTAGTGTTATTTGATTCGGGTGCGAGTAGATCGTTTGTATTGTTAGCTTTTAGTCAGCACATCGACATTAGTCGTGAGCCGTTAAGTCGGCCTTTGAGTGTTTCTATTGCGGCTGAAAGGGTGATTTGTGCTACGGAGGTTCTTCGGGGATGTGTGCTAGAGATCTTCGGGGTCGCGTTTCCGATTGACCTCATTCCTATTGCGATGGGGGATGTCTGTGTCATTGTAGGCATGGACTGGTTGAGCCGATTCAGCGCTGTTATCGATTGCGAGCGTTAGCTGGTGACTATACGAGACCCTAGTGGGGGAGTTCTTACGGTATACGGCGAGGGTACCCGTTCGGGATCAGCTTTTTGTTCGGCCGCTAGGGCGAGGCAATGCCTACAGCGGGGATGTAACGGTTTTGTGGCGTATGTGATGGATACGCGGGAGAGTTCCGAGAGACCGAAGACACTGAAGGAGGTTCCAGTGGTACGCGAGTTTCCAGATGTTTTTCCCGAGGATTTGCCGGGAGTACCTCCTGCGAGGGAAGTGGAGTTTGGTATCGATCTAGTTCCAGGGGCTGCGCCTATTGCGAAGGTGCCTTATCGTCTTGCACCTCCAGAGATGCAAGAATTGTCCTCGCAACTTCAAGAGTTGTTGGGGAAGGGATTTATTCGGCCGAGTAGCTCGCCGTGGGGAGCACCGATTCTGTTCGTCAAGAAGAAGGATGGTTCACACCGGATGTGTATCGATTACCGGGAGCTGAACAAGGTGACGGTCAAGAACCGCTATCCGTTACCGAGGATCGATGATCTATTCGATCAGTTGCAAGGGGCATCTTGGTTTTCCAAGATTGATTTGAGATCAGGGTACCATCAGGTAAGAGTGCGGGATGAGGACGTCCAGAAGACAGCATTTAGGACGCGGTATGGGCATTACGAGTTCGTGGTGATGCCTTTTGGGCTCACCAATGCCCCAGCAGTGTTCATGGATCTCATGAACAGGGTATGCAGGCCGATGCTGGATCGGTCTGTGATTGTATTCATCGACGACATTCTGGTGTATTCGCGGTCTAGGGAGCAGCATGAGGGACATTTGAGGGAGGTCCTTGAGGTACTGAGGTCGGAGAAGCTATATGCAAAATTCTCCAAATGTGACTTCTGGTTACGGGAGGTTCAATTTCTGGGGCACGTTGTAAATCAGGCAGGGATATTGGTCGATCCGGCCAAGGTGGAAGCGGTGATGAGTTGGGAGGCACCGAAGTCACCTACGGAGATCAGGAGTTTCCTTGGGTTGGCGGGGTACTATCGAAGGTTCATTAGGGACTTCTCCAAGATCGCGGTGCCACTTACCAAATTGACCCGAAAGGGTGTTACATTTTCATGGGGACCCGAGCAGCAGACTTCCTTCGAGACACTTCGTCAGAGACTGTGCGAAGCACCAGTATTAGCTCTCCCGGAGGGGATGGAGGACTTTGTCGTATATTGCGACGCATCGATTTCAGGACTGGGTGCAGTGTTGATGCAGAGGGGCCATGTGATAGCCTATGCATCGAGGCAGCTGAAGCCTCACGAGGCGAGGTATCCCACGCATGACTTAGAGTTGGGGGCAGTAGTGTTCGCCCTCAAAATTTGGCGTCATTACCTGTACGGAGTTCGTTGTACCATATACACGGACCATAAGAGTTTGAAGTATTTGATGGATCAATCCAACCTAAACATGCGTCAGAGGAGATGGTTAGACGTGGTTAAGGATTATGACTGTGAGATCCTATACCACCCAGGCAAGGCTAATGTGGTAGCCGATGCATTGAGTCGTAGGGCGGAGAGCACTCCATTGCGGGACGTATGTTTGAGATTGACGGTGATGACTCCGGTATTAGATGCTATTCGTGGGGCACAGGCCGAGGTTGTGAAGTCTAGGATGCAGAAACAGGAGCGGGTCGTCGGATTGATTTCAGAGTTCGTTATGGATGGACGGAGACTTCTGACATTTCAGGGTCGGATCTGGGTACCATTCGTGGGCGGTACGCGTGTTACTTTGATGGAGGAGGCACACAGATCGAAATTCTCGATCCATCCCGGTGCTACGAAAATGTATTTGGATTTGAGAAAGGAGTACTGGTGGCCTTGCATGAAGAGAGACGTTGCCTGGTTCGTTGAGAGGTGTTTGACCTGCCGTAGGGTTAAGGCCGAGCACCAGAGACCGCACGGTAAGTTGCAACCCTTGGAGATTCCTGAGTGGAAGTGGGATCAGATCACGATGGATTTCATCACCAAATTGCCGAAAACTGCCAGGGGAGTCGATGCGATTTGGGTGATTGTGGATAGGCTAACAAAGAGTGCACACTTCCTTGCCATTAGCGAAAGTTCATCAGCAGAGAAGTTGGCAGAGTTATACGTGAGAGAGATAGTATCTCGGCATGGAGTGCCGACCTCGATTGTTTCGGACCGCGATGTACGTTTCACTACCAGGTTCTGGAAGAAATTCCATGAGGAGTTGGGTACTAAACTGCATTTTAGTACCGCATACCATCCCCAGACCGACGGTCAGAGCGAGCGGACGATCCAGACATTGGAAGACATGCTTAGAGCGTGTGTGTTAGACTTCGGGGGTAGCTGGGATGCGCATCTGCCGTTGGCTGAGTTTTCCTACAACAACAGCCATCATTCGAGCATTGGTATGCCACCTTTTGAGTTGTTGTATGGTAGGAGGTGTCGGACTCCCATTTGCTGGGGAGAAGTGGGACAGAGAGTGATGGGCAGTACAGAGATCGTACTTCAAACGACCGAACAGATTCAACGAGTGAGGCAGAGGTTATTGACCGCCCAGAGCCGACAGAAGAGTTATGCGGACAGACGCCGGTCCGAGCTCGAATTCCAGGTCGGCGACTTCGTTCTCCTAAAGGTTTCTCCTTGGAAAGGAGTGATTCGGTTCAGAAAGAGGGGCAAATTGGGGCCTCGGTTCATAGGTCCATTTCGGGTAATTGCAAGGGTAGGTCGGGTAGCTTATCGGTTGGAGTTGCCAGCGGAGCTGAGTCAGATTCACAATACCTTTCACGTATCACAGTTGAGGAAGTGTATAGCCGATGAAGCGGCAGTGGTTCTGTTAGAAGATATTCAGGTGGGTGCGAGCCTGAATTACGCCGAGAGACCAGTAGCTATCAGGGATCGGAAGATCAAGGTTCTACGGAACAAGGAGATACCTCTGGTGTTGGTTTAGTGGCAACATCGGAAGGGATCGGAGATGACTTGGGAGCCGGAAAGAGAAATGCGGGAACAACACCCGGAGTTATTCGCAGAATGAGACTTCGAGGACGAAGTCTAGTTCTAGTGGGGGAGAGTTGTAACAGCCCGGAATTTCAGGTATTTCTTTAAATTATTTTTGGGGCACATTTAGGAGGGGACTTGGCGAGTTGGTGCATGACTCGCCAAGTAGGACCATGGTTTTGGTCACAGATACGCGACTGGACTCGACGAGTCCAATAGGGACTCGGCGAGTCGACGCTGTTCAGCTGAAACCCTAGCCGTTTTGATTCTGAATCGTATATAATGCCTTTAGGGCCGTCATGTCTCGTCTTTTGGCCGATTGAAGATATCTTAGGAGTTTGTGGGCATCTGGAGCAAGGTTGAGGGCTAGTGGAAGCATTGAAAAGGTTGTTAGACAAGGAGAGGCAAGGTGGTGATCAAAGGAGGTTCAAGGGTCGAGTTCTGAAGGTTGGGGACACAGGGAACACGTTTCCAGGTAATCTTCGGATCATATCTGTAGCTTTTACGTTGTATGCGAATTTAGGGTTTAGGAAACCCATTTAAGGAATTGATAGATTATAGTGTTGTTACGAGTGTTTAAACCCCTGTAATAGTATATGTGAAAGTCCAGGAAGCCCCATATCTATATACTACAGAATCATGCGTGATACAGGAGGCAGCGAATTGACTGCATGGCGAGGACTCGCCGAGTCTAATGATCAGACTCGGCGAGTAGCTTGAAGATCTACTGGAACTCGTCGAGTCGTTCTTTAGACTCGGCGAGTGGAGTCGGGGTGTCTAGACTCGCCGAGTTGCCCTTTGCACTCGACGAGTCCGGTCAAGTTGACCGTTGACCTGTATGTAATTTAGTAGGGTCAGTTGTCTTGTTTGATAAGATCATTAATAAAGGTATGTGGTATTATAGGGAGCCTGCAGATTAGCGGATCGAGTGCGAGTGGCTCGAAGGGTTTATAGCTTGCATACTACGAGGTGAGTCTTCTCACTATACTTCACCCGTAAGGGTTTGACTGTGTGACCGGAAGGTTGTATGTGTTATATTTATGCTGTGTCTAGGGAGGTAGACGTTTTGTATGTGATGTATGCTTATATGTGATGTATGCTTATACGGGCCGGAAGGCGTGACTTATGTGATAGAATGAACGGTATGATGTATGACTTATTTGTTATGTGTGATATGCTATATGTGTTATGTTTATACTGTTATGGGCCGGAAGGCAAAATACTATGGGCCGGAAGGCAATGTAATACGGGCCGGAAGGCGATATGTTATGGGCCGGAAGGCGATTATGTTATGGGCCGGAAGGCAATGTTATGTGGACCGAAAGGTCCGGGCCGGAAGGCGTATGTGGGTAAGTCGTATACTGGGGAACTCACTAAGCATATATGCTTACTAGTTGTGTTTATGTTTTTCAGGTACTAGCGATGACCGTGGGAAGGCGCCGGCGTGACACGTACACACTGCCATCGTTGAAGATCTTGAGGATTTATTATTTATACTTTTGCAATAAACTTGGAATGAACTCTTTTGTCGAATAATGATGTTTTATTTTAAATGAAAAATTTATTTGAAAACTTGAGCTGTTACAAAAACGTTGGTCTAATTTCCTATCTTTGTAAATCTTAGACCTGTTAGGTCTTGATCTAGTCATAGTTCTGTCAAAAAATTTCCTATCTTGGTTGATGTAAGGCTTAATTGTAGGCTATTTTCCTGAACTTGTTACATCTGTAATCCCAGTATTATTGACAGATATCTAATCATATGGAAATTATTATCTAAATGCTGTCATCTTCATTTAGTCATACTATTCATTTTGTTGTTGGACTATGGAGAGTTAGTCCATGAGACACATTCATTATTCATTTATTCTTATCCATATCGTCATCTTTTAAATGTATAGTTAAAGATGTCGCCACGCAGGAATCCCAGGCGTAACTCTGTCAACGAAACACTGATACCACCACCTCAACCTCCTCAACCACCTTTTCCTTTCGATGCCACTATGTTCCAGGCAGCCTTCACAACAGCAGTAGCAACTGCTGTATCAACCATCAATACTCCTGTCCCTAGTGGATCGGGAACAGGTGCACTTCCCTCAAACCACGGCGAAAGCCATGGACACCCTCAGTAATGCACCTACAAGGACTTTACGAATGCCAAACCCTGCAGCTTCAATGGAATTGGGGGTGTTATGGTGTTGAGACAATGGATCAAAAAGATGGAATCCATTTTTGAAATTTGTGCTTGCCAGGAGGGCAACAAGGTCAAGTTTGCAGCTTGTACCTTCTCTAACAGAGCACTAACATGGTGGAACGACCATGTTAAATATCTGACTCTGGTGGTGGCATATTGCATCAGCTGGGAACACTTGAAGGACATGCTGATGAGAGAGTACTGTCCTCGGGGAGAAATACAAAAACTCGAGCAGAAACTCTGGAGCCTGCAAATGGTTGGATCCGACATAGGAACCTACACGAATAGGTTCTATGATCTGGCAATTCTATGCCCTGATATGGTTGCTCTCGAAAGCAAGAAGATAGAGAGATATATCTGGGGACTGTCTCCCCAGATCCAGTCATGTGTGTTAGCTTCCAAGCCTGTCACTTTTGATAGTGCCAAAGGAGCTGGCATAATCTCTCATAGATCTTAGAAAACCCTTACAACCCAACAATCCCTACATCCGTACCACTAAAGTCCAACCCCGACAACAACAAGAAGGGGTGGAACAAGAGGAAAAGAGGGGCTTCGCAAGAATCCTCCAAGAGCCAACAACTCGTGGCAATCAATGCTGCCACGGTAACTCCCGTTGTCCCTGCGAACCCCTTACCAGCAAAAACTTATGCTGGAACTCTCCCAAAGTGCACCAAGTGCAACTTCCACCACCACGGACCTTTCTAGGAGATGCAGTGCTCTAACTGCAACAGGAAGGGGCATACAATCCATTTCTGCAAGACTCCAACAGCTCAGGCCGCCCGGGTTTCTAACGCCGGTATAGGCCAAGCTTGCTATGGTTGTGGCAAAGTGGGCCACTACAAGAGGAACTTCCCTAAAGTGGGGATGGCTGGAGGAGTAGGAAGAGTTATGGTCCTGGGCCACGAGGAAGCAGTAGCTGATCCTACGATAGTTACTGGTATGTTTCTCCTCGATAACTCATATGCTTGCATACTTTTCGACAGTGGAGCAGAGAAAAGTTTCGTAAGTCACAAATTGGCACATCTGCTTAAACAAAAACCATGTACATTAGATAACACATTCACAGTGGAAATGGTTAACGGGAAAATAGAGAGTACTAACTGCATTTACGTAGGTTGTACCTTAACTTTAGATGGCCATACTTTCAAGATATACCTCATGTCGGTCCCAATTAAATGTTTCGACATTATCATCGGCATGCATTGGTTGAGTCTTCTTCGCGCCGAGATCATGTGCTTTGAAAAAGCAATTCGTCTTAACCTTCCTAACAACGAAACATTAGTTATCTACAACGACAAACCTAGTACGAGTCTTCGTATCATTTCGTGCATTCAAGCCCAGAAGTGATTGCGAAAGGAATATCATGCATTCCTCACACTCGTAGTCGATACGAGTCAAGAGTTGAAAGACCCTCAGAAAATCCCCGAAGTACGCGACTTTCCCGACATTTTCCCAGAAGAAGTTCCTAGTTTACCACCACAATGCCAAGTCGAATTCAGAATCGACTTAGTGTCAGGAGCTACTCCAGTATCCAAATCTCCTTATCGTTTGGCACCGGCCGAGATGCAGGAACTTTCCAGTCAACTTAACGAACTTCTCAAGAAGGGATTCATTAGGCCAAGCTTCTCACCATGGGGAGCACCGGTCTTGTTCGTCAAGAAGAAAGATGGATCATTTCGTATGTGCATCGACTACAGAGAACTCAACAAGCTTACCATTAAAAATCTTTATCCTTTGCCCCGCATTGACGATTTATTTGATCAACTTCAGGGAGCCAACTACTTCTCAAAGATAGATCTACGATCCGGATATCACCAGCTACGAGTGTTAGAGGTGGATGTTCCCAAGACAGCCTTCTGAACTCGTTATGGACACTACGAGTTTGTAGTGATGCCATTCGGATTAACTAACACACCCGCAGTATTCATGGATCTGATGAATAGGGTGTGTTGTCCTTACTTGGATCAGTTCGTCATCATCTTCATTGATAACATACTCATCTACTCTCGAAGTAAGGAGGAACATAGTCAACATCTCCGTAGAATCTTAGAAACATTGCGAGCGGAGAAGCTCTATGCGAAGTTCTCTAAGTGAAAATTTTGGATCCAACGAGTCGAATTTTTGGGCCATGTTGTTAGCGAAGAAGGAATACACGTGGACCCTTCCAAAATCAAGGCCATTGAGAACTGGTCAGCACCGAAGACACCTACAGAAATTTATCAATTTCTAGGTCTCGCTGGCTATTATCGCAGGCTCATTCAGAACTTCTCCAGCATAGCGAAACCTCTTACCACCCTGACCCAGAAAGGTGTGGCCTTTGATTGGGAGGAAAAACAAGAAAGAGCGTTCCAAATGCTCAAACGAGCCTTGTGCACCGCACCAATACTATCCCTTCCTGAAGGAATAGAAGACTTCGTAGTCTATTGCAATGCATCAAATCAAGGACTCGGATGTGTTCTGATGCAGCGAGGTAAAGTCATAGCCTATGCCTCGAGACAGCTGAAGACACATGAGGTTAACTACACCACCCATGATCTTGAGCTAGGAGCAGTTGTGTTTGCTCTGAAGATCTGGAGACACTACCTGTATGGTACAAAAAGCACGATCTTTACAGACCACAAGATTCTACAACACATTTTCAACCAAAAAGAGCTCAACATGAGACAACGACGGTGGGTCGAGCTACTCAGTGATTACGAGTGCGGAATTCGTTATCATCCGGGTAAAGCCAATGTAGTAGCCGACGCCCTAAGTCGGAAAGAATATGCTGGTCGTAGAGTCAAATATTTGACTCTAACTATCCATTCACAGCTCTCCATGCAAATTAAGGGGACTCAGCTCGACGCTTTGAAACCTGAAAATGTGGCAGGTGAATCCCTTAGAGGGATGGATAAGAACTTGGAAGTCAAGGGTGGTGGAGCCTTATATCTCATGGATCAGATCTAGAAACCGAAACACGGTGGCTTTAGAGACTTGGTCATGACCGAATCCCACTACACTCATTATTCCGTCCACCCAGGTTCAGATAAGATGTATCTGGATCTTAAAAAGTTATACTGGTGGCCTAACATGAAAGCAGATATTGCTACCTTCATGGGTAAATGCCTTACTTGCGCAAAGGTCAAGGTCGAATACCAGAAACCCTCCGGCCTTCTACGGCAACTGGAGATACCAGAATGGAAGTGGGAGTGGATCACTATGGACTTCATAACCAAGTTTCCCAAGACAACGGGTGGACTTGATTCCATATGGGTCATCGTCGATAGACTGACCAAGTCTGCACACTTCATGCCGATCAAAGAAATAGACAAGATGGAGAAACTTACAAGAACTTACATTAGGGAAATTGTGAGACTGCACGGTGTTCTCTTATCTATCATCTCGGACAGAGATAGTAGATTCACTTCGAGGTTATGGCAGTCGTTACAAAGTTCCCTAGGAACTAGGCTGGACATGAGTACGGCCTACCATCCACAGACCGATGGGCAAAGTGAGAGAACTATCCAGACCTTAGAAGATACGTTGTGTGCCTGTGTGATCAACTTTGTAAAAGCTTGGGATACCCAATTACCCCTCGTCGAATGTTTCTACAACAACAGCTATCACACGAGCATAAAGGCAGCTCCATTCGAGGCCTTCTATGGCCGAAAGTGCAGATCCCCTCTGTGCTGGGCTGAGGTGGGTGATACCTAGTTAGCTAAGGGACGAGTTCCAGAAAGCACTCTCACGGGTCCGGAAATCATTCGGGAAACGACAGAGAAGATCATTCAAATTCGTGAACGATTGAAAGCCTCTAGTGACCGACAGAAAAGCTACGCTGATAAGCAAAGGAAACCGTTGGAATTCCAGGTGGGCGACCGAGTCCTACTAAAGGTCTCACCCTGGGCTTGATACACTTTAGAAAGCGTGGGAAGCTCAATCCAAGATACATAGGGCATTTCGAGATTCTCGCCAGAATCGACCCTGTAGCTTACAAACTTAATCTACCACGTGAACTTAGTAACATACATCCAACCTTCCACGTATTGAACTTGAAAAAGTGTCTGTCCGATGAGACTCTTGTTATCCCACTCGATGAGATCGAGATCAACGAGAGCCTCAACTTCGTGGAAGAACCAGTAGAAATCATGGACCGAGAGGTCAAACAAATGAAACAAAGTCGCATACCCATCGTGAAAGTCCGTCATAACGCTAAGCGAGGACGTGAATTAATATGGGAACGTGAAGATCAGATGAAACAAAAGTACCCACATCTTTTTCTCTGATTCACAAGTATCTTTCTTACATTAAATTTTGGGACGAAATTCCCTCTAACGGGGGGATGATGTGACAACCCGATATTTCGACTCTATGTAATGACCTAAAAAGTCAAGTATTGTAGCTACTTTTGAAATAATGAAATGAACTTCGAAAATAAAATGTGCAAAAGTCTCTATAGGAATGTCTATTATGCTAGATAATGTGTCAAGGTTTATAGAAATACTAAGAACACTAAAATCCGAGTTATAACAAAGAAGTTATGACCATTCTAAGATTTCCGACAAAATCGGCAACACCGATTAAACGAAAAATACAATAGTTTTTAGCCTTAAGTATCTAAATGAAACTTGTAGATAAAATTAAACCGTGAGCGTACATAAAAAGAACATCCAAATCTGACTTCGTATGAGGAAGTTATGATTTTTCCAAGATTCGGGTATAGCAGTAGACAGCTAAAAACTCGAAATAGAGCTCGAGAGACTTTTGACCAAAACAACCTAAATAAGAATCGAAGGTCTCAACATTAGTAGCGCAACGGCAAAAAGTCTGACGAAAATGAACATCAGATGAAGAAGTTATAAATTTTTAACGGATTTTTCGTGTCCCGGCCCGTTAAAAATAAATAATTAAAATTAATATCAAAATTAGCCGATGAAATCTAAACAAGAGTTGTAGATCATATTTTCAGCTACGCATTCATATAAAGAATGTCGAAAACGGAGCTCATACGCGAAAGTTACGTATTTTACAAGTTCGGGGTCCAAAATCCGAGGCTGTCAGGCTTGCCACGACGTGGCACAGTCTTGCCGCGACCCGACAAGTGACTGAGGGCTTCCAATCAATGGAAGAGGATAGAATTGCTCCCCATGACGTGGCACACCCTTTGCCACGACGTGGCACTCAAAAATCCCCCTATAAATAGACTTTTGGGGTGCCGGGTTTGTGTGCTCCATTCTTCCATCTCTCGTGCTGAAACTCTGCGGTTAAGCTCCCAAAGCCCTCCCGAAGCCCCGGTTTTCACACTCAAGTTCCAAAGGATGGAATCTATGTTCCCGAGACCCCCTAGATTCCCGAGAATCCCGAGAAAATCGACTTTCACAAGCCGAAGTTCTGCTCGATTTTCATCTCGCTTTCTCCGATCTTTCAAGTGAGTTCATACACCTTAATCAATGTTTTAAATGATTTTAAATGCATTAATGGTGGGGGGGGGGGGGGGGATACAAGTAGAAAACAACATGTTATTAAATCAATCATATGTATTTATAACGGTGTTGTGTTTTCATTCAACGGATTTCACATACTACAAAATGTGATGCATGAAATGGTTTTCTATCTTAAAAACACTTTGTTATCAAATGTATTACTTTTGAAAGGTTTATTTAAAATGACATCAATTCACTCTTTATTATTGTTCAAAACTCTTGGATGTCTTACAAAACCATTTTTACATTCTCGAATAAAACTATACTTATACACGTATGTTCTTATATATGTATTGAGGTTATAGTTTTCATCCTTCATTTAGTTTCCCACACTCTTGGGTAACAAGGATGTATTAACCAACTTGAACAACCAATTACCTTCCAATTAATTATCACAGGGATAGTTAGAAGATACAAAACATTATTCCTATTACAAGGAATCACACAAGAGTCAGTTCATTCATGAGTCTATACCAATACATTACATGATACCTGAGTACGTTACATATGCTTACATGATACATGAATACCTTACATCAATACCTTACATGAATACTTGTATCGTGATTCACGAGGATGATTTATTAGTACCTTCTGTGTAAATTATCTTGCTTATCCTAGTTCAACGGGATATCTAGACGGGACTAGCCATTCCGAATCCCAGCTGATTAGCACCAGTGGTTGATGAACATCTACGGATGCCTACGGTTACTACTTATATTAGGAGTCAATTACGGGCCTAACCAGTCCTCGAGCCTACTGTTCGCTACAGAGGTTGATGAACATCTACGGATGCCTACGGTTAATACTTGTATTAGGATTCGTTTACGGGACTAACCCTTCCTCCACCCTGCTGTTGCTACAGAGGACAATTGGACAATCTTCGGATGTTCATTAGGTTATACATTTCACTTTACGCGATGGCGTGGTAGCACTAGTACCTCGGGATAACACTTACATTAGTACATTTTCCTATTTACTTTATTTTGTGATATATTCACATAAACGAAGAGTTAGACTAAGTACTCATAGTACTAGTCAATGGAAAGGAAAAACTATCATTTTACTTACAAAACATTTGGGTCTTGGCAGAAGACTACATCTCATACTAATAGGAAACAGGGGATTTTCTAGGGTTTTCATACTTATATCAAAATCTTCATTTAAAGATTTACATGGCATTCATAACAGCTTTTCAAAACAAGGCAATGACACTTAAATACTTATGAATTCACCAGCTTTAAGCTGATACTCGCTTTCAAAATAACTTGTATTCTCAGGTCATTAGTAGGCAGGTACGGTGGCCAGGTTTTGAGAAGACGGAGCACATACAAGACTCGTCTTTTATTTTGAATTGTATATTTTGGTGTCTTATTACAATGAAAGAACACATATGTATTAAAACTTTACTTTTAATGCAATGGATGATGTTGTTGCTTGTTTACTACTTTACACTGTTGTGATACTGTACATGACGTCCTCCACCTCAGAATGTTTCCTCCATTCTTGTTTTTGGGGTGTGACATGTGATTACGTTATAACTAACTTCTTTGCTTGTACTAAAAGTTGCACGTGGGTAGGGGTGTTTGTAGTTTAGTTTGGTGCGGTTTAAAGTTAAATCTATGACCTGTACCATATATACCGTTTGAGTTTATTGAAAACTGTAAACCACATCATTGAAATTCTAAATTGTATTATGTGGTGCAGTTTGGTGCGGACTGTTTATACGGTTTGAATGTGGCTTACATGGTTCAGTGAATTGTTTGACGCTGTCACTCTTGCATAGTTAAAATTTATTGAATATATAAGATTTAATTACTTATTTATGTAACATCGTCTTTTTTTTTATTATTATTTTTTTTTAATTAGTTTATGCGACAATTTTTTTTTTCTTTTATACAAAATATAGAATGACATTTTAAAGAAATCATGCAATCTAATAACTTAAATCGTTAATTAGATGATGTTTTGTAAGTTTCTAATTCTAATGTCATATAAGGAGTGATATTTAGTAGCGATGTGTACAGGAATTTTCACAACACCAAAAAGATGTCATTTCTTATTCCCCTTTGAAAAATAAAAAAACTCATACGGCTACAACTATAAAAAAAAATGTATTTAAAAACCTATCTTCTTTATTGTAACGTCTCAAACTTCAAAACTAAAAATATTGTTTTTATAGTAAATAAACTATCAACCAAATATGTTTCTCAAACCATAAAATATTCAGAGTGAACCAAATATCATCCGAAAAATACATCAGAGTCAATAAACGGAAAAATCATGGTGTGTGCAATGAAATCATCCCGAGCTCTTCTGCTTCGATTTGGAAGTATCTGAAACATAAATTGAAAACCATAAGTACAAAGCTTAGTGAGTTCCCTAAAACATCTTATACCATACATATCAACCATACAATGGGGGCATGCCCAACAACCAACAAGCCCCACCCAACACCGGCCCCGCTCAGAATAGATCTATTTGTATCCTATGATGGGCCCTGCCCAACAGACCCATCAAGCCCCACCTGACATTGGGCCATGCGTGACATACATACAATACATATACATATGCAATGTCACACAGAAAATCGTTAATTGGATGACGTTTTATAAGTTTCTAATTCGAATGTCATATAAGAAGTGATATTTACAAGCGATGTGTACAGGAATTTTCACAACACCAAAAAGATGCCATTTCTTATTCCCCTTTAAAAAATAAAAAACTCATACGACTACAACTATAAAAAAATGTATTTAAAAACCCATCTTCTTTTTTGTAACATCTCAAACTTCAAAAAAAAATTATTGTTTTTATAGTAAATAAACTATCAACCAAATATGTTTCTCAAACCATAAAATATTAAGAGTAAACCAAATATCATCCCAAAAATACATCAGAGTCAATAAGCGGAAAAATCATGGTGTGTGCAATGAAATCGTCCCGAGCTCTTCTCCTTCGATTTGGAAGTATCTGAAACATAAATTAAAAACCGTAAGTACAAAGCTTAGTAAGTTCCCCAAAACATCTTATACCATACATATCAAACATACAATGGGGGCATGCGCAACAACCAACGGGCCCCGCCCAACACCGGCCTCGCTCAGAATAGATCTATTTGTATCATATGATAGGCCCTGCCCAACAAACCCATCAAGCCCTACCTGGCCTTGGGCCCTGCATGACATACACACAATACATATACACATGCAATGTCACACAGACAATCGTTAATTGGATGATGTTTTGTAAGTTTCTAATTCGAATGTCATATAAGGAATGATATTTGCAAGCGATGTGTACAAGAATTTTCACAACACCAAAAAGATGTCATTTCTTATTCCCTTTAAAATATAAAAAACTCATATGGCTACAACTATAAAAAACGTATTTAAAACCCCATCGTCTTTTTTGTAACGTCTCAAACTTCAGAAAAAAAAATATTGTTTTTATAGTAAATAAACTATCAACCAAATATGTTTCTCAAACCATAAAATATTCAGAGTAAACCAAATATCATCCCAAAAATACATCAGAGTCAATAAACGAAAAAGCATGGTGTATGCAATGCAATCATCCCGAGCTCTTCTCATTTGATTTGGATGTATCTGAAACATAAATTGAAAACCGTAACTACAAAGCTTAGTGAGTTCCCCAAAACACCTTATATGATACATATCAAACATACAATGGGGGCATGCCCAACAACCAACACGCCCCGCCTAACATCGGCCCTGCTCAAAATAGATCTATTTGTATCCTATGATGGGCCCTGCCCAACATACCCATTAGGCCCTGCTTAGAATTGGGCGCTGTCCGAAATAGATAAAATACATATAAAAATGCAATGTCACACAAACAACTAGCATACAAATGAAAATAATTCATGGGTTGACATTGGTGCCTTCGGCACGCTAAACACTAGGGGGAGACCCACATCAAACTACTGAAAAATCAAATAATTGCTTGGACTGCTGATTCGGAAAATCTCCACACTAAATATAATTAAATAATACCCTAATTAATAATTAGGTCATTGACTATAGCCAAGACATTAATATACAATTCTCAACTCCAAGGATTAGACACTATTTTACGCTTCCTTAGATGGCCGAAACTATGTAGCACTCAAAGCACTAAAATGGCCCAAGTCCATAAGTTATTCAATGTCCAAACCCCTATAGCCCAAAAGTGACCCAAAATCAAAGGAGGCCCACAACATGGCATACGCCCCATGTACCCAACACATACGCCCTATGTACGAACGTTGACCCGAAAGTGGGTTGTTGACCTAGTACGTGCAGCGTACTAAGGAGTACGACCTTTGTACTGTCCAGAGTCCCAAAAGTTAACCTAGGGTCTTAATCCCTTAAGACCTTAATGTCCAAACCTCATATCTACTACTAAATAACATCTTAAACCACAAAGTTGACAACTTTACTAATTTACATGGCTAAAAAGGACCCAATACCAAACCCTAGGTCGAAAACTTCACACACATTCCAACAACTCAAACATGGATGAACTTTCACTTCTAATATTCGATTTTTATGACTCCATGCATTACTAAATGCCCAAAAGAACAACTCAAATGGTCTGGAGTACTCCATAATTTATAAGACCATGGTTTTAGGACAAAAAGTGCATAAACATGAACAATATTAGATCTAGAACATAGAACTCTAAGTTGTGAAGTTGATACCTTCTAAGGATACACAAAAAGGTGTAGAGTTTGGTTCCAAAGCTTGAATGCATGACTTCTTCTTCACTAAGAACCACCCAACAGTGCTACAAGATAATTACAAAGCTAAAGAACACTCAAAAGAGGGCTAGGGTTTTGTGGGTTATCTTCTAGGGTAAGGAGGCTGATGAGGGGGCAGCCTTAAGCTCCTTAATGTTGCTTAAATAAGGTCCAAACCCTAAAAATCTGGGCTTGTTCCTTGGCTGCGTACGCCCATCGTACGCTATTCTTCCCAAAAGTTTCACTTTCAGCCCCTTGGGACCAAATTTGCAAATTAATTTAATAATAGGGGTCAAAATAAGAAATACCTTAGAACCAAGTGTTACACTCCTCCACAATAATTGAGTATTAAATTATTTTTCTCTGTTAATGATATATTCCAAATTCAATTTACTTTTGTTTGATTTTTGATTTTAGTTCAGAGGGTGGAATGTAAGTATTAATCTCAGAAGTTATTTTTTATAAATTAGAAAAGTATGTACAAAAATGTGGCGTGATACGGTTTGAAATGTGGTTTATAACATATAAACCACAAATCGCACCACAAAGTATGGTTTACACAACTGACAAACCGCAAACAACACCGTGAACATCTAAAATTGTATTATGTGGTGCGGTATGGTGCGATGCGGGTAGTCTATGCGGTTTGTGCAGTTTATTGCACTCCCCTACATGTGGGGTAAGTGCATTACAAATAATCCCATGTCAAATATCAATGGGGAAATTACAAAGCTCATTTTGTAACGCCTAGTTTTGGGTATATCTTTTTTGTTAACCTATTTATTTCAAGATTTAGGAGATTGTACTTTTTGCTTAGTCGTGATGTCTTTTGTTTATCGTGACACATCTTTGTTAACTGGTTGCGATGCGGGGGCCCAATAAGCCCAAACCATAATCTCGAGATTTGAGCCTAATTTAATTGCACTCACTCCTATGCTTTCAATCATTTGTAGATTTCATCCTACAAAAAATCCTTGAAGCTCAAATCCTAGCTTCTATCCTTTGTTTTTTAAGCTTGTGGTGCCTTGAGTAACAAGCTTGAATAAGAATAATAAGGTGTTTTTAGCGCAAGTGAAGTTAGATCCAACGAAGTTTTAACCTTCTTAGCACTTCATATTACTTTGTAAGTGAATTTCAACCTATGGAATTACCAATTCAATTCCCTAGTTCCCAAAATGCTTGTATGGCTAAATATTCCTTAGAATCACCTAAAAATCAAGCAATTCTTCATGTTTTACATCCAAATCATTCTCAATGTATGAATTTATAATTTAGAATATCATTTACACATCTATATGTTTATGTCCACTAAGAAACACATTATTCAACAATGAAATCCTCAATTCCTTATTCAAACTATGATTCTCTAATTTTAATGAGTTTGTGCATCTATGATGGAATTATTGCAAAATAAATTAACAACTTCATATTCCCAATTTGAGATTCTAGGGTTCATGGCTGGATTTTTATCTAAACATCAAATCCATCAAGTGAGTTGTAACACTCCAAAAATCAAAGAAACTTAAAATTTTCAAAATCAACCATCAATCAACATTGTTTACAAAAAGATTTATTTTTTCAAAAGCATTATTTCAAAATCATAGTTTTCCCATGACCTAGTGATATAAAATAGGATGTTGTACACAATCCCACCTTCGCATTCCCACGATCCTCAAAAGTATCTGAAACCATAAACTAAAACTGTAAGCCAAAGATTAGTGAGTTCCTCCATAGTACTAACACACACATACATAAAACAACATATACTTGATGGGTTTTAGTATACTACAACATCCTATCGTGCACATACAACCCTAAATGCTTTGGATCTATGTTTTCTCTAATTATACATGCAATATTGTTTCCAAAGCATTAAGCCTACAACTATCATACAAAATGATATAAACAACATAAAATTGAGTTATGGAGTTACCTCTTAGTTGTGGCTTATAGAACTTGTTGTTTTTGGCCTTAAGAACTTACTGACTCAAGTGTTGCACCTCAAATGGAATCACAATACACCTTTGGACAAAGAATGACTTTTGATAGAATATTCTTACACTCAAATCAGCTCATGAACTCTTAGAACATCTAGTGCATGATTTTGGATGCTAAGGGGCTTCTTATATAGTGTACCTAGGATTAGGGTTAGCACCATGCAAACCCTAATGCCTATGACTCTTCATATTACCTAGGCTCTATGGGTTAAACCTCCATGGCCTATCCATGGACTACCATATTGGTTTAGCCATCCTAAATAACAATAAGCACGCACCATAAGAATGATTGATATACCAAATCAATCCCATTACATTAATTAGTCTCTTTTGATCACTAAATTAATTCCAAATTAATTCTTGACCAATACTAATTAAATCATATGATTTCATATTAATATATTAGAACTTATAATATATTAACAAATCATAAATAATATCTTCTCAAAAGTTCATCCTATCAAATTGTCCTGGTGATATGCAACCCAAATGGACCATGCTACCCTCGGGTCAAGTACATACCAATTACAGTTATGGGTTTAGACACCTAATCCAACAGTCTCCCACTTGGATAAGTCTAATAACTATTATTGCAAGTACGACTCCACAATCCGACTAGCAATCATAGCTCTTAAAAGCTGTTGTCGAACTCTGACCCAGTCAATGACGCATCCATTAGATAAAGGATCTTATATTCATCCATTCTAGATCTCAGATGGACTGAGACATGGATTATAATCATTCTCTCTTTCCATCTGTTGTTTCCTGATTTCCGATTTATGACAACTGACTGATTGAACAAATCAAATTAGTTCAGGCTTGGCCAAGCACTTAGGTTTGTCATCACTAGATCATCGAAGGGCCCATAAATATCGCTATTAACCACATGGGGTAAAATGAAAGAATAAACTTTGACTCAAATGCTTGCTTGTACTTACTCATCAAATTACACACAACAGTATGTTCTATAACACCAAGTTACTGGTGTGTTTACATATGTCAATGTGCAACCAACTCACAACTACAACTCACATATCTCCGTTTCAAGAATATAAGATATTATCATCTCACAATCACTCGTGATAAAATCCATGACGTGATTCAGATGAGTGTGGGTTGAATCCAATACTCGAATCTTATTCCAAGAGTACTCATGAACACTGCAGCTATGTTTAAAACACCTAGACAAACTACAGACCCATTCAGGATAGTCTTGCCTCAATACATACTTCCATATTATGATCTACAATGGAGGGTTTGAATAACCTGGTTATTCAGGAAGTAAAAACATGCAAAGTGAAACACAAGAATAATACTAATCCTATGTGGCCCTAAAACGTTTGAGTGTCATATTGATTACTCATTATTCATTGTATAATGTTTAGTATAATCAACTTAATACTTGAATTAAAACAATAGTTGTCCCATGCTTCAAGCATGCACACTATGTTTATCTATGATCCTTACTTTGTGAAATACATCAATTGACAACATTTCAATGATGTTTATTTCACAATTCCAAATCCTTACCGTAAACGTAAGAATACCAAATTCTTGCCATTTACTGTAACCTATTAGATTATAAACTTATATGCAATGATCCTATTGTAATGACTATGCACAAAAGTCATAGATACTTGGCAACAAACATTACAAAGTATTCTAATGGAGTAAAATTCCATGGAAACGAAGTCTCACATTCAAAGTACATTCCTCCGAACATCCTTCTTTCATTAAGTTTTCTAATCTTTCATAGATTTAAAGAGGAACATCCACTTATGGAAACATCTCCATATTCCCCTTTTGACTATCACTTCTAAACAAGAGTTGCCTCTTCACAGAGTATGTCAATATGGTCCGTCCATTTTTATACTTCTAACTACAAGAAACCAATCCTTGTCGAACCTTAGATTGTCCTTAACAGTTGCTAACTACTTTAGTCATATCCAGTTATGGTCCTTTTTCCCTCTTAATGCGCAAGGCATTTGGAAAATTTAGAACGGATGAATATTATAGTACATGTAATCGATCTTATACCGGAAACATATGGGATGTGATTGATAATGTCTAACATAAAGACATGATACTTGATCAGCCTTTTGCTATAATATTTCTATTTTTCATGTTCTCACAATTCAAATTATGAAGAGGGATGTCGTAATCATAATCAAATATTGAGGATGCAATCAACATTTCCATATAGAATTTCCTTATGTCAAATCTTTTCAACATAACATTCATATATGTCCTTGACTAAATTTGATTAAAAATCTTAATCTAAGCTTTTTGATTTGAAATGAAATATAATTTCATCTCCCTTAGTTATAGCGAAACAACTTTTCAAACCTTGCAACTTTGCGAATTGAAACTTTTGTTTTCTATAATTAACATTACTAACTCGCAACTCTTAACGTAATAATTGTGCTCCTACTAGCATAATAATTACATTCTTATTAGCATAACACTTATGCTCCCACTAGCTTTGACATGTATTCAGAAATCAGCTGGACTTGTAGAAATAAATACTTTTTGACTTCCTTTCCAAAGTTCAGATTTCTGATACGAGATGCTTTGATAAGACTTTATATAGGTTTCTCAAACTCATATACCTTTCCTTAGATAGCTTGCGTGTGTGTCTAAACAATTTTAGAACTTATAACAATAAATCTCAAATGTTTAGACCTTTGCCATTTCTCACAATTCGAACTATGAAGAGGGATGTCGTAATCATAATTGAATTTGAGAATGCAAGTGCCATAATTGCTATCTCCTTAGAATCTACTTAGTGAAAACGTTTCCTCACAATCATTTTCATGAAGCGGAGAGAAACCTTATGACACTTAGATTTTATGGTGTATGTGTTCCTATCCATGTGAATTTCTCAAACCATAATCATAAGACAAGGTTTGTGAAAAATCCAAACTCATATGGACTGAACTTGTTCAATCTTAATTTCCTGCCACTTGGTAGCACTAGGGCCTACCATGTCTTCCAATTTGTTAAGCAGCTCACCCATACTGATCAATGAAACTTTCATTAATCCAGGTGCTTTGCCTTATGCAAACAATTGAGAAATCAGAGAACTCATATGCATAGTCAACTTTTAACTGGAATGGGCACAAAAACAAGAATATGTCAACACGATAGGTTGCAAACCTTAAGTCGTGTGCTAGTGATAAATAATATGTTTTATTCTTGATTAGTTCTTGAAACTTTTTCAAAATCTTTAAGACTCCCGCTGCCCTCTTGACAAATAAGATTCTCTTGTCATGAACCATTCCTTCACAAAACAAATATTCAATAGTTAGTGCGGATTCTTATCAAGATAAACACTTCACACAATTGGTCTTAATTGGTCTTTCTTTTATCTAAAACATCACAACTTACCAATTTCAAATGTACAAGAGTAAGAAACATTTTACTCTACATCTGGCAAGTGTTATAAACCTTTCTTAAGATTATGTCACATAAGTTACAATCTTGGAGTATGACTCTAAGACTTGTTTTTGGAATGAAGTATGATTCTTATTCTTGATTTAACCATTGCAACAATTGAAGATTCCTCTTCTTAGCAATACAGATGTACTAAGATATCCTTAGAGGATCAATTGTGATATGGTTTTCCATAATCATTAAGATGACCATAAAACACGATACTAAAGTACTCTCCCATCTTTTCAGATTGGAGAAACTTTTATGTTTCTGCCTAATTTTATTCTTCTCATTTGTTCTGTCATAAATTGAAACTTTTCCAATGTTTCAGTATTATACTTAAGCTTGTAAGCATAACCATATTTACTAAACTTTAGTAAATTATGACGAATAGTCTTATGGATCTTTGTGATGGACCTGACCAACGCACAACCTGTGTACCCTATTTGCTAGTCCTTCACTTGACTCACATATACATATGAACAAGGAATTAGTCTTAATTTCCCTAAGGAAAAGGTTCTCATTCATCATATACTACAAGTTTCATGATTCCAAATTTCTATCCAATTGAAACTTGGGTGATGAGAATCTTTCCTTGTTTGGCAAATTCTCGACACTACCACAAACGAAAGAATCAAATTCATATTGCAAACATAGAAACATACAAACATCAATTTTCACAAATGTCATTGCAAGGAGATATAATAAAATAAAACAAAATTTTATTTATTTACAAAATGCGGAAAAACTATTCCTTACAATGCAATTATAAATGAAAACTATGTTATTACAAATTTCTAAGCAATCTATCATAACTCCTAAGTAGCAGCTCAAAAATCCAATCATCGAACCATGCAATTAAAATCCATCTTCACGACCAGATTCAACATACTCTTCCTTTAAGCATCCTTCCTTTTGCATGATCCTACAAAACATCAATACGCAACCTTGTCACATCATGTATTAAGAATCAACAATTAGGAACTTAATCGAGTCCGACTGTAGACTTACCTGAAGCAGAGTCAAATTTTTTTTATTCTACATTCTCTCAAATCTTTCAGGTAGTCAGGGTAGCTTTGCTTCAAATGTCCCTTCAAATGGCAGCAAAAATAAATGGCTTCTTTTGCATTGGCACATGAGACAATCACAAACTTAGACTTTCTCTTTACCATTTGGTCAACCAGGTTAACTATGGCCAACCCCTTTCCATTGGGAAGAGAAATATTTTCTGGACTTTTAATGTTACCATTGTCAATGTCCATGGAAGTTTGAGAGGTAGATCTTCCAATAAAATTGCTTTTCCAGTGTGCCAAATCATTGTTGATTCAGTAATAACAAGCAAATAGGTAAGCTCAATAAGGGTCATGTCGTGGTCTGTCACATAGTAATCCTTAAAGAACTCAATATACGACTCGGGAAGTGACTAAAGAACCTAGTCAACAACCAACTTCCTTAAGACAATGACACCCAATACTCTCAACCTGTTAATATGTGACTTCATCTCCAAGACATGAGTACACACAGACCTTTCATCTTGGTGTTTACTTGCCAATAGGGCTTGTGTGACCTTGAACTTTTCATGTCTTCAAACTTGTGGGTTAGGGAGAATAATTGGAGGAGGTGGAGCAAGTGAAGTTCCATAATAGCACGAATAAGGGATTAATCTTTCACCTTGATCGTCATGTGGAATATCATCTTTAAGAAAGGATCCAGGAAGACCATAGTAGTCTGAACTAAACATCTACAATGGGATAAATTCAAGTCAGTTGATTTAAGTCCTTAATATAACACCCAAATGAAATATTAAGGCTAGGGCCCAACATAATATTTTACAATTTGGAAAAGGGATGCCGTAATCCAATTACAAAATATTTGAAGGTACGTAAATGATGATTTACAAATTTCCACAATGAAAAACGAAATTGATTATTAAGTTTTAAATGGATTGAAATTCCTAGATTCTTTGAGATTCATTGAATTTTTCAATGACATGTTTAAATCTCGATTGTGCCCTTCAAGTTTGTGACTGGAATGCCGAGGATCACAAACAAGGTGTGAATAACCATGCAAATTAGCTTGGTACACCCAATGTTACAAACCACATAATCAATGTGCCGGTTAAGCACACATGCTCCATTGATCTATAATTAACATCAAGCTACCCTTTTCCACGCACTGTTAGTCCTATATTAGTGTGCCAGTTAACCACACACGCTTTACTAACAACTTAACAAGGTGCAAAGTGCAATTTCATGGAATAGCACCATTTTTACATTTTTCTTAAAGTAACTAAGATTGGAAATTTAATAAAAGTTTAGTTACTTTATAATTATTGTTATACTTATAATAAGAAATAATGTTCTATCCTACCCATTCGGCTAACGATCCTCCACCAGTCAAGGAAGCGGTGGGTGAGAGTGGACAACCATTAAACTGCCATTTTAAAGGCAGTAACCTTATACCCCCCCCCCCCCTTATAGATCAACTTCGTGAATGAGACCTAATAACGGTAAGACTAACTTTTATTATACACACACACACACACACACATATATATATATATATATATATATATATATATATATATATATAATTATTAAACTTATAATAACATAAAGTATAAGGGTAGAATTTTAACTTTTAAAACTCTAGGGTCTTGAACTAAAGTTTTCAAAAGTGAAACTTTACTAATTCCAAAACTTACGGGTAAGTTTTGAAACTCGTCAAAACTTTTCATTTCTATAACTTATGAGTTTAATGAGGTTTTATGAAAAGAAAAATCAAGTTCCATAACTTGAGGACAAGTTATGGAAGACCTTAAAACCATTTAAGATAACTTTTAAAATGAGACTCTTGAAATTCCAGAACTTGAAGACAAGTTATGGAGTTCATAAAAAACATTGATGAAAAACTTTTCATTTTCCAAAACTTGAGGACAAGTTATGGAATTCATAAAAGACATTTAGATCAAATATTTCAATTAACACAATAATCAAATAATTTTTCTATGATCTAGATTAAACTCATAAGTTAAGATAATTCACATCAACTATTTATAAGAAATTAGTCTATCATGTAAACTAATACATATCTTGAAACTCTAACAATTATGTTTTAATTGGAAAAGCATGATCATTACCTTAAGTAAAAACACATTTTATGGTTCAAAAAACAGTTCGGGGTAATGGTCCTAATCCACTTTCTGGCCAAAACTCAAAAATCTGCCAACTAGAACACCAACTCGGCGACTACATGAACTGGACTTGTCGAGTTGGCCTTTTTATGAGGGGACTCGGCGAGTCACCCAGTGAAATCAGCGAGTTCACTAGGCAGAAGGCAGAAAATTCGATTTTTTCACTTTGAAAACCAATAAAACATCAAGTATAGTAGAAAACAATCCTAGGCTTTGATACCACTGATAGGTTTTAGTATACTACAACATCCTATGGTGCACATACAACGCTAAATGCTTTGGATCTATGTTTTCTCTAATTATACATGCAATATTGTTTCCAAAGTATTAAGCCTACAACTATCATACAAAATGATACAAACAACATAAAAATGAGTTATGGAGTTACCTCTTGGTTGTGGCTTGTAGAATTTTTTGTGTTTGGCCTTAAAAACTTAGTACCCCAAGTGTTGCACCTCAAATGGAATTAAACCACACCTTTAGACAAAGCATTACTTTTGAGAGAATATTCTTACACTAAAATGGGATCATGAACTCTTAGAACATCTAGTGCACGATTTTGGATGTTAAAGGGCTTCTTATATAGTTTGGCTAGGATTAGAGTTAGCACCATGTAAGATCTAATGCCCGTGACTCTTCATATTACCTAGGATCCATGGGCTAAACCTCCATGGACTATCCATGAACTACCATATTGGTTTAGCCCATCCTTAATAACAATAAGCATGCACCATAATAATGATTGATATACCAAATCAATCCCCTTACATTTAATTAGTCTTTTTTGATCACTAAATTAATTCCAAATTAAATTCTTGACCAATACTAATTAAATAATATGATTTCAAATTAATATATTAGAACTTATAATATATTGACAAATCATAAATAACCTCTTCTTAGTAGTCCATCCTATCAAATTGTCCCGGTGATATGCAACCTAAATGGACCATGCTACTCTCGGGTCAAGTACATACCAATTATAGTTATGGGCTTAGACACCTTATCCAAAAATATTGTGTTCACAACCTAAAAAGACCGGATTACCCCTGAGCCTACAATAGGAGTCTGGCATGCCTATCGAGCACCCAACTAATATCTAGATTGCTCACGGGCCCACAACATAAGTTTGTCTTTCCCTCGGGGGGCCACAACTGATGTCTGGGTTGCTTCTGAATTTTTAGCTACTGAATGTAACATCCGGATTCCCAGCTATGATAATATGATTATTTATTTTGAGATATGAGGAGTGACTCGACGAGTTGATGCCTAACTCGTCAAGTAGGATCGCGAAAGATGACTCGAATTAATGAGTGGACTCGACGAGTCCGTGCTATTGACAAAAACACTAAATCATTGGGATTGTGCCCTATTTAAGGGTCTTTATGGCCTTCATTTGCGGCCACCCTTCCATAGAAAAGAGCCCTAGCATTTCTGAGTGTATGAAGTGAGAGAGAGAGAGAGAGAGAGATCTTGAGCCATTTGTTGTGATTTTGCTAAGGAGGAGAAGTGATCCAGCAAGAAGGACCAAAGGAGGTTGTTGTTTTGAGACTTTCAATCAAGGAGACTTTACTTTGAGGTAGGAATTCCACCCTTTTCTTGTTTATTGTGTAGGGTTATTTAGTCAAGTGTTTCTTTACCCTTTCTTGAGTTAGAATAAGAAGTATGAGAAGTCCCAATGTGAAATAGACCTTAGATATGGACCTTGAGAGATCCAGAGAGTCCCAATCATCCAGCTTTATTCAGTCCCTTTGGGGTTTTGGATCTTGGTTGTCATATTAAGAACTAATTCATCAAATAGAGCCATATGAGTGTTACATGCCCATAAAGATTGGACCTTTACGTAACTTTTGAGTGTTTATAGGTCAGATTTATAAGTTAGAGAAACAGATCTGACCTCAGAAGGTCATTTGGGAGTTACCATGGAGGAAACTCACCGAGTCCATGAGAGGACTCGACGAGTCGAGTCGGATTGCCCCGCGATTCGGGATCAGTGGTAACCCATCAAGTGAAAGGTTAACTCGACGAGTCGAGTGAGGTCTTAGAAGGATTCAAAAGATGCGAATGAACTCGCTGAGTTCCACGAGTGCACTCAGTGAGTTTGGTCAAAGTTGGACCGTTGACTGAGTTGACTTCCGTTGACTTTTAGGGTTGGTTCAACAATTGGGTATTTGGATTGTTGGAGGGGTAAAATGGTCTTTTTCCCTTCTGAGAGACTAGAGGAAGGGATTAGTATAGCCTTTTGGAATCAATGTTAATTAGAGGTAAAATTACTTTATGTGATTAGGTGGAGGCTAGACCGGTACTTCGAGTTCGAGACTTTCCGAGATTACCCGAGGTGAGTCTTCTCACTATACATTACCGAGAGTGGTATCTATGTGCAGACCGGAGGTCTTATGTGTTATGTGTATTTGTATATGTGAGATTTATTTGCATTGTGTTATATGTATGCTATGTCTTATATAGACCGGACCAGAGGGTCCAACGACTTATGAGGACGGAGGGTCCTCAATCAGACCGGACCGGAGGGTCCAACGAGCTAGACTGGATCGGAGGGTCCAACAAGCTACAGGATTGGAGGGTCCCATTGAGAAACATTGACCGGAAGGTCATAACGAGTTATAGCCTCGAGTGGCTTATGTGCTGTATGTGGTATTTTGAGGAACTCACTAAGAATTGATGCTTACCATGGTATGTGATATGTGTTTTAGGTACCAACGAGGATCCCGGGAAGGCGCCAACATGATTTGTACACACTGATAGAGTATTATGCAATTGTATTTGAGATTTTGGGATATGTTTCTACCGAGATAACTTTTGATACTTTTGATGTTCTGAGATTTCATCATGAAATATGTTATGTTTTCAAATTGAAAAAAAAAACTGTTTTGAAAATTTACGTCGTTACAAGTTGGTATTAGAGCCTTGGTTTGAGGGATTCGGATGCACCTTCGGGCATATCTGAACTCAAACTGAGGAATTGAGAAAAAATTTCATAAAAGAAACAATTTTTTTTAGAATAAGAGATTTTTTAGAAAAGCAGAACGGAGCAATGTGTACGATTAGCTAGCGCCCGAACGGTGATTTCCCAAAATACCCTTACATTATGTGTTATGAGATATTATGTGATATGCTATGCATGCTAGAGTAGGCTAGGTATTCATATCTCGAACTAGAGTGGCCTGATTGGTTATGCCTTAGCCGAGATTACTGCTACTATGAATTGCTTCGAGAATGGGTAGGTAGCAGCGAGGAGCTTATGAGTGGTCTACTAGTGGGTAGCCTGTGTTCAATAAGATATAGTGTACTTGTGATCTGGGATCCTAGTAGGAGGACTTGGGGTGAATACTGATGTGGTGTGGAAGGTAGTATAGGGCGTGTACTACTGGAAACATCGGATCAGTGAGCAGTCCAAGTAAGAATCCTTAAGGTACTAAGGAACAAGTAGGGTTGAGTATCGTGTGCGAGTATGCTCGAGTGAGTCTCTAATTTCTTTTATGTTGTGTTTCAGAGACATCATGGTTGGGACATGCCACACACCATGGGGGTAGCAGCGTTAGCAACAAGGAGATTCGTCGGATGATTCATGACGAGGTGGCCACGGCAATCCGGGAGGCCATTCTGGAGATGTTTGGATCTATCAAGACCACACTGATTGAGACGTTTGACGAGAAATATGTTGTTGTTACTGAGGTGGCTGTTGCTGCAGCTGTCGCTGCTGCGAGGCCACAGGGGGTGTCTCGTTGCTGTACTGAGAGTTCAGCAATAGGAAACCACCCGAGTTTGATGGGACTCAGGATCCAATAGCCACGATGAGGTGGATCTCTAACATTGAGGGATGCTTCTATACCCGTTCTTGTCCAGAGCATTTGAGGGTACGGTTCTCGTTGAACCAGCTTCGCTTGGGAGCGAAGGACTGGTGGAAATTTGTGACTGCTGATTTCACTTCTGCAGAGATTACAACGGTGACCTGGGAGAGGCTCACCACCATGTTCCGAGATGAGTATGTTACCCCGGTGGAGAGGGAACGATTTACGAAGGAGTTCTTTTCCCTCAAGCAGGGGACGGAGTTCGTGACTGTGATTACATGAATGTTTCATAAGAGGGTGTTGTTTTGCCCTGAGCATGTGTCTACCGATCAGGCACGTATGAGCCGACATCTGAGCATACTGAGGAGATACGTTCGTGAGTTCGTGGCGAACTTGACATACTGGACATTTACCGAGATCCAGGAAAATTCTCGGAGGAGGGAGATTGAGCTAGAGACTCAGGCCAGGGAGGAGGCCGAGTCTCAAAGGAGGGACAGGCAATCGGTGTAGTCACAGCCAACATCCAAGCGGGCAAAGCCCGCTGATTTGAGATCTGGGGGACAAAAGGGATGCACTTTTGGGAAGTGGGGAAAGAGCCATGAGGGAGTATGCATCGCCGGGGTGTGCTATATGTGTGGCAATGAGGGGTATTTCGTGAGGGATTTACCCAATGGGTTTGCAGTTTGTTTTCACTGCAACCAGACTGGCCATTGGAAGGTCGAGTGCCCACAACTACTTCAGGGATTAGCACAGGGATCTGCACCTGTTTCTAGAGCTACCGAGGTCTGGCCAGCGAAGACTGAGGCACCGAAGGCTCGCGGGAGAGCCTTTCAGTTGACATCGGAGGAGGTCTGTGTAGCGCCCGATGTTGTGCATGGTATGTATTATTTTATTTAATATTACTGAGTTTGAGACATTGTTCTTATATTGTGGTATGCATAAGTACTTTTTTTGTGAATTCTGTACCTGCTTTGGTGTTATTTGACTCGGGTGCGAGTCGATCTTTCGTGTCATTAGCATTTAGCCATCACATCAGTATCCGACGGGAGGCGTTGAGTCGCCTTCTACGAGGTTCTATAGCTAACGAGCGAGTGGTTTTTGCTATTGATGTGATTCGAGGGTGCGTACTAGAGATTTTTGGCATTGAGTTCCCAATAGTTTTGGTACCGATTATGGTGGGGGATGTTTGTGTCATCGTGGGCATGTACTTGTCGAGCCAATTTGGAGTTGTTATCGACTGCGATTGTCAGTGGGGGAGTACTTACGGTGTATGGCGAGGGTACCCGATATGGGTCAGCATTCTGCTCAGCTGCCAGGGTAAGGAAGAGTCTACAACATGGCTGCAAGGGTTTGTAGCCAATGTGGTGGATACGCGAGTTGTCGCAGAGAGGCTGAGTTCTATCAATGAGGTTCTGATAGTGCGTGAGTTCCCGGATGTTTTTCTCGAGGAGTTTCCAGGTGTGGCTTCGGAGAGGCAGGTGGAGTTTCATATTGATTTGGTTCCGGGAGTGGCGCCTGTTTCCAAGGCGCCCTATCGTGTTGCGCCACCAAAGATGCAGGAGTTATCTTCGCAGCTTTAGGAGTTGCTGGGGAATGGATTCATTCGATCGAGTAGCTCACCGTGGGGAGCACCGATCCTTTTTGTCAAGAAAAAGGATGGAACACACCGGATGTGTATTGATTACCGGGAGTTGAACAAGTTGACGGTCAAGAACCGTTATCCACTACCGAGGATCAATGATATGTTCGATCATTTTCAGGGTGTATCTTTGTTCTCCAAGATTGACTTGAGGTCGGGAGATCACCAGATGAGGATATCCTAGAGACGTCGTTTAGGACTCGTTATGGGCATTACAAGTTCTTGGTGATGCCTTTTGGGCTCACCAATGCACCAGCAACATTCATGGATTGCATGAACTGGGTGTGCAGGCTGATGTTGGATCGTTCGGTGATTATGCTCATTGACGATATCCTAGTGTATTCGAGATCCATGGAGTAGCATGAGGAGCATCTGAGAGAGATCCTTGGAGTGTTCAAATTCTCTAAGTGTGATTTCTGGTTACGAGAGGTACGGTTTTTGGGGCACCTCGTTAATCAGAATGGGATATTGGTCAATCCGGCCAAGATTAGGGGTGTTATGAGGTGGGAGGTGCCGAGATCCCCCACCGAGATCAAGAGTTTTCTCGGGTTGGCCGGCTACTATCAGAGATTTATTAGGGATTTCTCCAAGATTGTCGTTACTCTCACCAGATTAACCCAGAAGGGCGTTGCTTTTACTTGGGGTCCCGAGCAGCAGACCTCGTTTGAGACTCTTCGCCAGAGATACTGTGACGCGTCTGTATTAGGGTTGGGAGTGGTGCTCATGCAGATAGGGAATGTGATAGCATACGCATCGAGGCAGCTGAAGCCTCATGAGACGAGGTATCCTACCCACGATTTGGAGTTAGGGGCAGTGGTGTTCGCCCTCAAGATGTGGCGCCATTATTTGTATGGGGTTTGGTGTACCATATACACAGACCACAAGAGTTTAAAGTACCTGTTGGATCAGCCCAACTTGAACATACTCTGGTGGAGATGGTTGAATCTGGTAAACGATTATGATTGTGAGATCCTGTACCACCCGAGCAAGGCTAACGTGGTAGCCGATGCTCTGAGCCGTAGGGCGGAGGGTGCCCCGATACCATTCGAAAGGCCCAGGCAGAGGCAGTGAGACCGGATGTTGGATACCATTCGAGAGGCCCAGGCAGAGGCAGTGAGACCGGATGTTGGATACCATTCGAGAGGCCCAGGCAGAGGCAGTGAGACCGGAGAACCACAAGAAAGAGCGGGTGATTGCGCAGGTATCTGAGTTTGTTACCGATAGTCGAGGGCTTATAACCTTTCATGGTCGAGTGTGTTACCGATAGTCGAGTTTGTTACCGATAGTCGAGGAGGCGCATGGATCAAGATTCTCGATCCATCCTAGGGCCACTAAGATGTATTTGGACCTGAAGAAATATTATTGGTGCCCTTGTTTGAAGAGGGATGTTGCGTGGGTAGTAGAGAGGTGCTTGACCTGTTGTTGGGTTAAGGCCGAGCACCAGCGCCCGCATGGAAAGTTACAGCCACTAGAGGTTCCCGGTGGAATTGGGAACATGTTTCTATGGATTCGTCACCAAACTGTCGAGGACCGCGAGGGGTGTTGATGCAATTTGGGTGATTGTGGATCGGCTAATGAGGAGCGCCTTATTCCTTGCTATCAGTAAGAGCTCTTCTGCAGAGAGACTAGCAGAGATTTATGTGAGGGAGGTGGTGTCGTGGCATGGAGTGCCGATCTCAGTTGTGTCAGACCGAGATGTTCGTGTTACTCCCAGGTTTTGGAAGAAGTTTCATGGGGAGTTGTGTCATGGAGTTCGGTGGAAGTTGGGATTAATACCTACCTTTAGCCAAATTTTCTTACAACAACAACTACTATTCGAGTATTGGTATGCCTCCCTTTGAGCTGTTGTATGGGAGGAGGTGTAGGACCCCTATCTGTTGGGGCGAGGTGGGGAAGCGAGTGATGAGTAGCACTGAGATAGTGCTTAAGACGACTGAGCAGATACAACAGGTCAGGTAGAGATTGCTGACAACCCAGAGCCGCCAGAAGAGTTATGCGGATAGGCGGCGATCCGAGCTCGAGTTCCAGGTTGCAGATTTTGTACTCCTGAAAGTATCTCCTTGGAAAGGAGTGATTCGATTCAGGAAGAGGTGCAAACTGGGGATCTGATACATTGGTCCTTTCAGGGTGATCGCCAGAGCAGGCCAAGTGGCATACCATTTAGAGCTACTCGAGGAGTTGGGTGAGGTCCATGATACCTTCCACGTATCCCAGTTGAGGAAGTGTATAGCTGATGAGACGGCAGTAGTTCCAATAGATGATATTCAGGTGGATGCAAGCCTGAACTACATTGAGAGGCCAATCGCAATCTTTTATTAGAAGATTAAGGTTCTGAGGAACTAAAAGCTGCCTCTGGTTCAGGTCTACTGGCAACATCGGATAGGGTTCGAGCTGTTGATAGAAACCCTAAATTCTTGGGCCTATACCCTATTTAAGGGTCCTTATGGCCTTCACTTGCGGCCACCCTTCCAGAGAAAAGAACCCTACCATTTTCGAGCGTGTGAAGTGAGAGAGAGAGAGAGAGATCTTGAGCCATTTGTTGTGATTTTGCTAAGGATGAGAAGTGATCCAGCAAGAAGGACGAAAGGAGGTTGTTGTTCTGAGACCTTTAAGCAAGGAGACTTCACTTTGAGGTAGCAATTCGACCCTTTTCTTCTTTATTGTGTAGGCTTATTTAATCAAGGGTTTCTTTACCCTTTCTTGAGTTGGAATAAGAAGCATGAGAAGTCCCAATGTGAAATAGACATTAGATCTGGACCTTGAGAGGTCTAGAGTGTCCCAATCATCCAACTTTATGTTGTCCCTTTGGGGTTTTGGGTCTTGGTTGTTATATTAAGATCTAATTCATAAAATAGAGCCATATGAGTGTTGCATGAGCATAAAGATTGGACATTTATGTAACTTTTGAGTGTTTACAGGTCAGATCTATAAGTTAGAGAAACAAATCTGACCTCAGAAGGTCATTTGGGAGTTACCGTGGAGGAAACTCGCCGAGTCCATGAGAGGACTCGACGAGTCGAGTCGAGTTGCCTCGCGATTCAGGATCAGTGGTAACCCATCGAGTGAAAGGTTAGCTTGATGAGTCGAGTGAGGCCTTAGAAGGATTCAAAATATACGCATGAACTCGCCGAGTCCCACGAGTGCACTCGGTGAGTCTGGTCAAAGTTGGATCATTGACTGAGTTGACTTCCGTTGACTTTTAGGGTTTGGTCAACAATTGGGCATTTGGATCATTGGAGGGGTAAAATAGTCTTTTTACCTTCTGAGAGACTAGAGTAAAGGATTAGTATAGCCTTTGGGAATCGTTGTTAATTAGACATAAAATTACTTTATGTGATTAGTCGGAGGCTAGACCGGTACTTCGAGTTCGAGACTTTCCGAGATTACCCTAGGTGAGTCTTCTCACTACACATTACCTAGAGTGGTATCTATGTGAAGACTGGAGGGTCTTATGTCTTATGTGTATGTGTATGTCTAAGATTTATGTGCATTGTGTTATATGTATGCTATGTGTTATATAGATCGGACCAGAGGGTCCAACGACTCATGAGGCCGGAGGGTCCTCCATCAGACCGGGCCAGAGGGTCGAACGAGCTAGACCGGACCGGAGGGTTGTAAGTCCCAAATCTAATGATCCAATTTAGTAATCAATGAAGTTGATTGCAATAAAGGAAAGATGTAGAAGAAGAAGAAATAAAATCAAGCATGCACAAATCTATTGCCTGTAAATGTCAAGTACATCTTGAGAAAAGTATTGCTGCAACAGAGTTCTGACACCAAGCAACAAGTACAAACTGACAGAACTCAGTTGCTTTAAATAGTGCTCCTCCTACGAGCATAAGAGTGTGCAACCGTACACATGTGTGCGGCCGCACACACACATGTGTGGCAGCACACATGACAAGTTAACACACAATCACCGCAAAAATGACACTGTCACTTATACAAAATGATGCCTAGCTCAAACCACAAAATTATGTTCTTTCAGTCTCCCCCTTGGTTTGAGACTAGCATAGTCCTGTCTTCACTCCTTTGGCTCCTCAGCAGGCTTATCAAACAACCTCAGATCTGATCTCCCCATCGATCCCATCCACAATCTTCCATTTATGATCGTAGCCACCATAGCAGTGAATTCTTTAGCAGCAGCTTCCATGACATCTTTTCTTCAAATTATTTGATGATGGGGCAAAGTTCGTATATCCCTTTCTCTGAAACGGAGAAATCTTTAGCACTAATCAATCTCAGAACATGTTTTGGATACTTGAATTTGATGGCTGCAGTAGCTGTTTCGTCATCATATACCCAAAATTCCATGTCATCCAGATATCCCTCATGAAAATGTTGAGGAATAGGAATTTCCTTTTGTTTCTTATCTGCAGGCTAGAGTATAATCTTCATGGGTTCGCCTGTTTCTGGATCAAGAACATCTTTGTCCTTTTTATATAGGGCTTTTGCAGTCTTCATTGATGGAAAGTTCTCTTTGACCTGTCTGTCGAGAAATCTTTTGGAATTTGAAGCATTAGGATCTTCAGAGAGGTTATGGAATGGGGCCCAGGATAATTCAGCTAGATCAGTTTTGGTCCAAGAGTTGAAATCATGGGTGCTTTTGTAACATTCAGTTGCTCCTGATTTTCGCTTTACAACCCACAAATTCGTCACTGGATCAAAGGCCCACATTCGGATGCCTGTCCTGTCACCATACTCATCACTGAACTTTCTTTTCTTCAAATCTATTACTGTCAAGACAGGGTCTCTTGTTTTGCGATTTTCATTAGAATTTTTCATGAATAAAAGGCATTCGCTCTGTTTTGCAGTTACGATTCTTTTGCCCTGCTTGATTGTGATTCTGGCTTTGCTTCCTTCAGGTTCTTTTTCAAACCTGTTGACAATTGTAGTTGTTTTTGGAGTAGGAGGGTTGACAGGAAGATCATCAGGTGCAGGAGCTGATTGAACAGAAGGAGGATCAACTACTCCATGAGGCTGTTGGAAGATGGCTTTGAATTTTTCACCAAAAGCATCATACAATACGTTCTTGAGATTGAAATAATTAGCTAGAACAGATGCAAGACACGTTTGTAGATCATTGATTTGTTTGGTCTTTTCTTCATCCTTTGCCCTGAGCTCAAAGATATGTGTAGAAAGCTGATACATCTGTATTGACTTTTCAATGAGCTGTTGACAGAGAATTCCAATTTCTTCTCGGAGATCAGATGAAGAGGATTTGTCATCATCTGTCCGACCCTCGTTAAATGATATTCTTTTCCCGCGTGAAGAGGTTGGACTAGATTGAGCTAGATGTTTTACCAATCTGATAGAAGCATCATCTAGAGAAGGTCGAGTTGGAGAATATTCTAGAGTGAATGAGGATCCACCAGTCTCGAACATGATACTTGGATCTTCATCAGTTTGCATTGGAAGAGAGTGAGCAGAGGTAGCAGTGATTGTTGAAATGACTTGAGGAGCACTGCTTACAGAGGGTACCTCCAGACTTTTAAGAGATTGGCTTGTTCTCATGGAAATCTGAGAAGTCTGAGGTTCAGTTAAGTCAGAAATGACTGGAGCTGATGTTGAGACAGGTGACACAGAGGGAGGAATCTTTGATGTCACATCTCCTTAGCTTGTGATATCCAAGGGCTTTGAGGTAGAGAGCAGAATTTTGAGAACATTTCCTTCATCTCTAGTCTTAGTTGCTAAAAAAGCAACTTCATCGACTTTATTTACATGACTGCTGGGAATATCAAGAAAATGATCAAAATCTTCATCACCAAAATCAAATTCTATGTTTGTTGGAATGTCGTCATTGATTCCTGTAAAGTCGATTTCTTTCAAAAATTCCACATCTTCATAAAGATCATCATCATCATCCTCTCGAGAAGATTTTGAATCATTTGCTTTCTGATTATCATGCTCATCAGCTACATAAGTTGTGCGAGAGTGATGAATCTCCTCCAGTTCAGGCTTGGAGGGGGAGAGAGAAATATCTTCATTTTCCATCGGCATGGATTGTTCTGCTGATTCTTCTCTGACATCCTCTTTAAAAATTCCAAATTTTATTATTGGAAATTTTCCTTCAAATACGAACTTTCCGCCTCTCTTTTGCTTCATTAGTCCAAAGGCACTTGGACCAATGGATTTGAAATCCATAGTATCATTTCCTCTCTGCAACTCGGGGTGAGTTACGTTAAGGATGATTTGTAAAAATATTGGATACATACAAAATTTGTCTCTTTTGCTCCCTTCAAGATTTAGTATCATGTCATTCATTATGAATTTTGAGAAATTAAACTCAAAACCTGCTGCTTATGATGCAATGCCACCAGTGTTGGCTAGAGAAATCTCGTTTGCTCCTGATCTCCGGCCAGAAATGCAACTCACGAACACATGAGCCAAAAGCTTCCAGCATGGAGGAAGCAACTTCTTGATTGTAGGAGGAAAATTTCCTTCGTATTCCATATACTCTAAAATTTCCTCAATTTGATGAACGTCAATCTCCATGGGGTACTCAGGTCTATCCTCAATTTGAAGAGATTCTCTGATGATGCTTTTTGTTACTTGAATTTTCTTGTCTTCGATTGTTGCTTCCACAAAATTTTCACCTCGATCATTCTTCTTTACAACAACATTTCTCCAGAAATCCTTAATCAAACTTTGGTAGATAGTAGGATTTGTAGTTAGGCATTGAACCAAGCATGATTTCTTCAAACCATCCATAATGAATTTCAAGTCATTGTGGGTTGCAGGGGGGTTTTCAAGAAAAATTGTGGAATTGTGGACTTTAGCGAACTCCATGTCTCCCATTTTAATCTGAAAGGCAACACACAAGATTATTAGGGCAAAACTATGAGAATGATGTAGCCGCACACGGAGTTACATACAGCTGCACACCCACCTGTACAACTGTACACGGTCAGCCGCACACAATCATACATAATATAATTGTGGCAGCACACTTTCAGCCGCACACTCACGTGTGCGGACGCACACACCGTGTGCGGTTACCCTTGAAGACAAACAATTTTTTATAAGGATTCAACAGCAAACGATAGAAAATTTTGTGAAAATAATCAAAAAATCAGCCATGTTCATGAGAATTACCGAGTAAAAGCTTTGATTGCACAAAAATTTAATGGAATTTTTTTTAAGAGTTTGAGAGAGAAAAAAATGTGTGTGCGGTTGAAGAAGGGAATAGTGACGGTACATATTTCACCGCACACACACTATATATATATACACATAATTTTCACTTTCTCCCCCTTGTCCTTTAATTATTTATCCCAAAACCCCTTTCACTTACAATTTTCTCAAAAATGAATTATTTTGGGATTAATTAATTTCAAATTTCATAAAAAATATAAAATTTAAAATAAAAAATAAAATTGAAAATAAAAAATAAAAAATAAAAATAAAAATAAAAATAGGAAATAAAATGAAATTGTAAATACTATTGACGACAAAAATTCAATTTAAACCTATATAAATTGTTTTAACCTGTTGAGGATTAGGGATCAAAGTTTTTAGACAACCATTATCCGCTTGTCGGTACCTTTCATATTCACATCTTTATCTGATCGATTGTCGGTATTGTTGTCCACTTAAACACGAAAAATTGTGACAAAATTAGGACACACTAATGAGTGACAAGACAATGTGATCCTAAATTCCTAGATATTATATTTAAACCTAAGTTTCTAGATACTATATCTTAAGGACCATTCAGCTGACGACGACCAGGGATATTGTTGTCCACCTAAATTGAGCAGCGAGATCTATAGACAATCTGTATGAGTTCAATTTTAAGTGTACTGGAACATGTTTCCCGCTTCCAGATATGCCCCGGTAATCAAGGACTTCCAGAGTACTCCTTACATCGGATGAGCAGACCATCATTAGGAGAGAAGATAGATTCAGAGTATTATCATTTATAGTGCATATGCTGTGTAACAGGTCGGATGGTTAGTCACGCAAAGGAGACAACATATGACTAACAGATAAGAGGAATTTCATATATATATATATATATATATATATATATATATATATATATATATATATATATATATATATATATATATATATGTGTGTGTGTGTGTGTGTGTGTGTGTGTGTGTGTATATATATATACATATGTATAATATGCAGAGAGATAGATTTGCATATGTTACAGTCCAGGTCGGATCTCTTCCAATCACGCAGAGGAGGTAACATATGACTAATAGACAGAAAGAAAGAAAATGATTTTCTACAAACCTAATTTATCAGAATTTACCAGTTGCCCCATCAATACCGGAATGAAGGACAGAATTCGCACATGGAGGAAAAGTTAAACCACGGTTCCAAGTACGGGTTCAATTAATGTGACGAGTAGATTCCCATATATATCTCCCTGCTCAACCTATCCAAGCATCATATTGTCAGGCTAAACGGAACTATCTGGGTCAAGATTTGTCAAGTAATTTGATTTCCTAAGTTCAAATTTTCCTAGTCATGTCGATTTAAAATCTTTTGTGCCTACCGACATATCAAACCAGAGCATAGACCCTTCAACTTTGGGTACGTTACGCAGACTCAGGTTGCTTGTTATCACATTATTATATTACTTCCCAAAACATCTCCCTCAAACAAAATTTCTAATTTTTTAATGTTTTTGGATTTTCTAATTTTTTTAATGTTTTTGGATTTTCTAATTTTTTTAATGTTTTTGGATTTTCTATTTTTTTTAAATGTTTTTGGATTTTCTAATTTTTTAATGTTTTTGGATTTTCTAATTTTCTCTCCCTAAATTTGTGCATAAAAATAAAATAAAATAAAATGCACAAATTTATGCAAAAAAATAAAGAAAATTAATCCTCAAAACGAATCATTTTTAGAAAATTAACCAGCACATCGAATCGAGCTTTGTTGAATGGCTTGGTGAACAGATCTGCTACATTATTATCAGAGTGGACCTGTTCTAGCCGAATGAGTGAACGCTCATAACATTCTCGAATAAAATGAATCTTGATGTCGATGTGCTTGGTTTTTGAGTGCTGGACCGGGTTTTTGGCAATTTGGATCACAGCCTCATTATCACAGAAAATAGGGGTTTCTTGAAAATTCAAACCGTAGTCCAACAACTGATGTTGGATCCAAATGACTTGAGAACAACAAGCAAATGCAGCAACATATTCCGCTTCTGCTGTTGAGGTTCAAACGGTGTGCTGCTTCTTGCACTACCATGACACCAGTCTATCTCCTAGAAATTGGCATCCTCCTGAAGTCGATTTTCTATCCAGCTCACACCCGCCATAGTTGCTGTTAGCAAAAACATAAAGATCAAATTCAGGATTTTTCGGATACCAAAGACCCAGTTTTGGGCACCCTTTGAGATACCGAAAAATACTTTTAACAACAATTAAACGAGAGAGTTTAGGATTAGCCTGGTAGCGAGCACATTGATAGACCGCAAACATGACGTCTGGGCGACTAGCAGTCAGATACATGAGTGATCCGATCATTGATCGATAATGTGTCTGATCTACGGATTCACCCTCAATACCAGGAGTCAAAAGAGGTCGTTTCGCCATGGGTGTAAGAGCAGGTTTTGCGTCTCGAAACCCGAACTTCTCCAGTACATCATCCACATATTTTGCTTGATGAATAAGGATTCCGGCTAAAGATTGTTTGACCTGAAGCCCCAAAAACATGGTCATTTCCCCAAGCGAATTCATCTCGAACCGCTTCTTCATCACAACTTCAAACTCTTTGCAAAGCTGATGGCTTGTCGACCCGAAAATGATGTCGTCCACATAAATTTGAACGAGAATTTGATCTAGACCGACATGTTTGAGGAATAAGATTTGATCAATGGTAGTGTGCGGTTGAATATTGCTCAAATAGAATCTCAAAACATGACTGCTCATCAAGATCTGTATGCAATTATGGGAACAACTACTCGTATTCCTAGATTGTTATCAGCTGAAGGATTTCCTGAATGGAAATACCGAATTAAAAAATACATCAAAATGAAGGATTTCAAAATTTGGAGAAGCATCTTGAGAGGACCAATTCGGATTACTTTAACTCTAGAAGATGGAACGGTGATTGACAAATAGATTGAAAACTACACTGATGATGATTTTGAACGAGTTGAAGAACAAGAAAAGGCTCTTGCCACACTGACTATGGCATTGTCTCCTGAAATTGCACAAGGTTTTCGTGAGTATACATCAACAAAAACATTATGGGAAGCGCTCATAGAAGTTTATAAAGGAAATGAAGACATGAAGCAAAGCCGACAAGACATGCTCCGACAGAAATTCAACATGTTCAATTATGTCGTGGGAG
Source organism: Lactuca saligna (assembly GCF_052625555.1). NCBI lineage: Eukaryota > Viridiplantae > Streptophyta > Magnoliopsida > Asterales > Asteraceae > Lactuca > Lactuca saligna. Next base: position 108,756,956 of record NC_136421.1, on the reverse strand, counting down.
AAACATTGGAAAATCAATTGCAAAGATTTATCACATTAACCACTGAAATGAGCTCCGCAGGCGTGATGGTTACAAGGTTTGAAATTAACAAGAAATTACTTAATTCTCCCAAAATCATGGAACATGAATGTCTCAGTGATTAAAAAGACAAAAGACCTGAACCGTTTAAGCTTGTCTGAAACAATGGAAATCATCAAAGCTTGCGATCTTGATGATAAACAAAGAGAAATCAATCATGTCAACTCGTACTCTTCAGCCAATCTTGGAATTCAAAACAACAACACAACTTTTTCCAGCTTTACCACCCATCAAAATACTTAAAACCAGGTTCCCCAAGTTCAACCTCATGCAATCCATCAAAACACACCATACATCATACCTAAAATACAACAAACTCAAATCCCTCAAACCATATCTCAAGTTGGTTCTAGTGTTTTTCCCTCCACAGAATTTTCAGTTCAATCTCATGGAATTGGTTCCCAAAGTTTACTTTCAAAGGAAAATGAGGAAAATATGGCTCTAGCTACTGGGTTAGTGAACTGCTACAATGCTTTTGTTGCTGGAGACCTCTCTCCACAACTCTCATTCACTGATCTTGAAAAAATTCATCCTGAAGATGTGGAAGAGATGGATATTACTTGGCAAATGGCAATGTCTGTATTCAGGACTAAACAATTCTCAAAAAAAACTAGAAAGAACAACTGGGGTGTAAATTCAGATAAAAAGATGGGTTTTAGCAAAGGAAAGTTACGTTGTTATAATCGTCACGAACCAGGACATTTTGCACGGGAATGCCCAAAACCTGATCAGCGAGCAAACTCTGACAGAACCATGGTGCCAGTGACTTAAGTTCACAACAACAACAGAGGATCATCTTCAAATAATCAATCTGCAAACATGGCAATGGTAGCTCAATCGTTCAACTGAGAAGATCCAGTTCAGGCCCTAAACATTTCGGGACCTGAAAAGGCAAATCTTGCTCAAATCAAGGATGCAAATAAAGAGATGGAAGCAGATCCGGAGGAGGAGATGATGAATTTGCAGTTTGCATTGATGGTTCAGACCACTCCTGAACCAGTCAAATCTGAGGTTAGTGAATTCGGTTGTTCTCAATCTTGTATTAAAACTGTTAAGTTTTTGAGAGATCAAATTGAATTAATCAAAAGAGAGAACGAGGACTTGAAATATGAGGGATATACTCTTAGGAAAAATCAAAAGCCCTTAAAAACTCAATTAGAAAATAAAAAAAGACTTTAAAAAATTGCAAGAGGATTACAGCAACAAATGCGAGAACTATGATCATCTCAAAAGAAAACTTGCTGCTGTAACTATGGAACTTGACACATTGAAAAATTGTTTTGAAAAAGCTGAATTTAATTTCAAAAAATTCGATGGGTCAAGTGAAAAGATTGCAAAATTAATCGAAGGTCAATCGCACTGGAGAGATATCACTCTTGGTAATCAAATAAAAGTTGGATTACGTTTTGAGAGTGTCCCTCCTCCTTTTAATCACAATTATACTGTTATCCCCATGTCTCAAGAAGAAATTGACAGAGAACCTTGCATGGTGTATGGAAAGTCAGCTTCTGAGCAGGAAATACAGTCTAGTTATGAGACTTTGCATACTAACGTTTTTACTTCAAATGCAGATATATCAATAGTTCAGGGGGAGCATGCAGCTGAAATTTTTGAGTCAAATAATGTTGTGATTGAGTCTGGTGTTAATTACAGTAATGAGTCTGTGTCAAAATCAAACATAAATGTTTTTGTGTCAAGTGGTATTTTATTTCAGTTTGACAATGTTATTTCTAATAATGTTGTTTCTGATCAAACAGCTAAACCTGAATTACATGTCTTTGCATCTAACACATCTGTCACTACATTCCATGATGGTTCTTACAAGTGTAAGTGTGTTAGAAATGGAAAACCAAAGAATAACAATGTCAACAGAAGTGCCAAAGTTACTGATAACAAACAAATTTGTTTTAACTGTGGCACTGCTGGACACATTGCAAGAAATTGCATGAACCAGATGTTTGTATCTCATACAATCAAAAGGGGGAAGAATACATTTCGGGGACGATCTTTAACTAGGAAAATTCCCAAAACTCGTTCTACAAATGGAGATTTGAATACAACATTAAACAAAAAGGTTGAAAATTTTCAAAAGCATAAACAGGTTTTTCATAATAACAACAAATGTTTGCCAAAGTCAACTCTGGTTACGCCTAAGTCGAATTTGTCAAAAAGCAGGACATGATCTTCTAACTCATCACGTAGAAAATCCACTGGTTCAAAGCAAAACTACAAATTTTTAAAACCTAACCCTATGTTGATTCCAAAAACTGTTTCAAAACAATCTCCATTACTCTCTGTGACATCCCCATTTTCATGGCCAGAAAAGACCGATTTGTTTATGCTTGTTTTTCAAATCAGAGTACTCTTTTAAAGAAAACAGTCGCGGAATTTGTTCCCAAAACAAAATATGATAAAAATTATCAAAGCATTTCTTTAAAGAAATGTATTTTCATTATATAACAAAATCTCAGGATGTCATGTTCCGATACAGACATATAAGCATAAACAGAACTTACATTTAATTACACAATTGATTTATATCTCCTTTAAATCTCTCTGTGAAATATGTCTTTGTATTAATACCTGTGATACAAAGAAAACTGAGTGGGTCAGGCTTGGGAGTTTGGTAAGCATATAGGGTTTTCATCCCACAATGTTATATCATATATATATATAAATATAGAACATTCAAACTTGTACAATTTCACCATATAAAGGCAACTCTTATCCCACCCCATCGATCCTCACAACGACACGATCTAAACTCTCGTATCTAAAATTTTCCTCTTTACTTGATCCCTACTCACGGATCTAAAACTAACCTTTTTCACCTGATCCATACTCACGGATCTAAAACTACTTGATCCATACTCACGGATCTAAAACTAACCTCCTGATCTGATCCATACTCCTGGATCAATAATTGTACCCAATCCATACTCCCGGAATAAGGACAATTAAGTATACCCTAATCCTGATCTGATCCATACTCCCGGATCAATAACTGTGCCCAATCCATACTCCCGGACTAGGGACAATTAACTTAGTCTTAATCCATACTCCCGGAATAATAACAAGTTTTATCTGTTTACCTGATCCATACTCCTAGATCTAAAACTAACCTCTTGGTCTAATCCATACTCGCTGAATAACTAGATCAATAACAACAACATCGGGGCCTCTCATCTGTTTATCACACATCAACTATCTACCTATGTTCTACCCAACATATTAGTAGATAAAATATATATAGTTTTATACATAGTTTAAAACCCGTAAAACATTCTCATTCAATACCTATTCCACATACCAGATGAGGCATACCCACATAACACGTATTTCACAGAGACTAAATCAGATCTATGAGATAGAAGAAAGTGAATATACATTCACACACATAACAACAAAATTATACACATAACATGTATTTCGTATAAAATACTTCATAATTATGCGTTAGAAGAAAGTAACCACACACTCACTTGATTAGAAGATGATCGGACAGCACTACGACTTGTAGAAGTACTATTCTTCGGTAGATCTGGAAGATCTTCACAAAAACCAGGCTCCTCGCGGGCAGAGCTTTGGCTCGGGAATCGCACTGCTCGGGATCTTCGAGGCCTCGGGACTTGCTTCGGGGCTCGGGAATGATACCGGGGCTTCGGGATATTTCTTGCACGAAAAACGATGAAAAAACGCGAGAAAACGGGAAGAAATGAGCAAGCTACTCGGCTGCCCTCGACACCCTTTTATAGGGGCTGGAAGGCCGATTTACGCGAGGCGTAATCTTAGGTTACATGGGGCGTAACCTGGATAAGCCCGGTGACTCCCCCCCTTGGATAATATTGAAAATTTATATTTAAATAAAATATCGAAAATATTTAATAAATTTCAAAAATTCATATCTTCCTCATACGAACTCCGTTTTCGACATTCTTTATATCCACACGTAGGTGAGACTACGATCTACAACTTTCGTTCAGACTCCATCGGCTAATTTTGAATTTATTTTTATTATTTATTTTTAGTAGGTCGGGACAGGAAAACTCCGTTATAAAATCATAACTTCTTCATCCGACGTCCGTTTTCGCCTATCTTTTTATTTTTTTACTACAATTAATGAGATCTTCAATTCTCATTTAGATTGTTTCGGCTAAAAACCACTCGGTCTCAAATCGAGCATTTGGGCTGCATACTGGTAAGTCAAAACTTCGAAAAATCATAACTTCCTCATACGAAGTCAGATTTGGGCGTTTCTTTTTATGCACGCTCATGGTTTAGTGTATTCTACGACTTTCATTTAGATTGCTAAGACTAAATATCGCTCTAACGTAAATTCACTTTTTACCTCGCGCTGTGTCGTGCCGGTTCTGTCGTGAAACTTCGACAGGTCATAACTTCTTCGTTATAACTCGGATTTTGGTGTTCTTTATATGTACGGAATCCTTGTAACATATACTACAACTTAGTTAAGATTATTCATTATAAATAATCTTTCATCAAAAATTCATTTTTGATGCCTATAATCTCTAAATTGACTAGCCCTGATCTACGGGCGTTACAATTATCTCCCCCTTAGGATGATTACGTCCCGGAATCATAAACAAAAATAGAACTTATATAATGATTCCATACGCTATCTCTTGATTCTAGGTAATAACCGTAAATTATATGTTTCCTCGAAAGTGTATTTAACTCTATGGATTTCTTGATCACAGACGATGCCCAATCTTGCATCTGCTTATCGTACTATGTTGTACTTTCAATCGTAACCCTAGAGTTATGAAATAAGTTGTTATTGTGGACTCCTTCTTCTTCTCAGGATAAATACTTTCCTTTATCTATTGTAACAAACCGATGGGTCGTGCTCTACTGACCTCTCATCGAATGATGCAATGATTAGACTCAGGTCTCTTAGAGTTATATTCCAAAATGGAATATACCTTCCGTCATATTCTAATGTGATATAATCACATTTCAGCATGTAGCATTTATACCTACAAACTTCTTTTAACAACGAGCGCGACACTATCAATCACATTAACTTCAACCTTCTGACTTAAGTCAGATGTTACATCTAACTTGGTCCTCTAAACCACGTAACATACTCCTCGTAGTCGAACTCAAATTTAAATATGACCACTAGGGTCGGAACAAGAACCATATTACTAGTCATTACCAAAACAATGGTAATGACATACCAGAATAAAGTGGAATCAATTACTAGCTTCTTGGTAACCTTGTGACTTTCCTTGATCCAAGTGTGAGTCCTGTGCTTCCGGTAGTATATGCATTTACTACCTTTCACACCTACTCATACTCGTCCCAAGTATTGTCCCGCAGTCGACCAAGTCACCATACAAGAAAATCACATAATCCTTCAACACATCAGATAGCAAAATTAGGGTTTATATTATTTCTTGAAACGATAACACAAAGTTCAAGTTCACCCTATACTACGCCTCTAGTAGGCTACACTATACAGACTTTATATATTGACATGAAGTCCTCACCCTTGAATCTTCGCATTGTTTTTTGCTTCGTCGAGGATCATGTGGAATGCTCTTGGCTTTGGTGGTGCATTTGGCTTTATAGCCTCTTCTCTTCTTGGGCAGTTTTGCTTGAAGTGTCCTTCTTCACCACACTTAAAGCAAGATTCTCTTTTGTTTGGGCATTTGCTGGCGTAATGACCAGTCTTCCCGCATTTGAAGCAGGTCATTTCTTTAGAGCATTCCCCAATGTGTTTCCTTTTGCACTTGTCACACCATTGTGCTGCTTCTTCGAGCTTCTTCGAATCAGACTTCGAAAATTTTCTTTTCTCATTAGAACCTGAAGTTCCTTCTAACTTTCTCTTCTCGCCAACTTCAACCTTACTGTCAGTCCTCCCCTTGATCATATTCTCAACAGACTTGGCAGCCCAAATAGCTGCCTCTAGAGTAGGTTCCTGACGCACTGGCACCGAATACTCCCAAGGGAGTTCCTTCGCGTACCGGTCGACTTTTGTCAGTTCATCTGGGACGATGCGCAAAGCAAACTCCATCTTGTTTGTGAAGGCATTAGTGTATTCATCCACTGACATGCTGCCTTTCTTCAATATCAGAAATTTATTCTCCAACTCTAGTAGGTTTTGGGCCGAGCAGAACTTGCGCTTGAATTGCACCAAGAACTCTGCCCAAGACAGTTGCAGTGGCTCGTTAGGACTTAGGATCTTCCCTAGAGTGTTCCACCATCGAACGGCTCCACCTCGGAACTGACGCACTGCATAGATAGTCTGCAACCTGCCTTTGCAGCCATAAGTCATGAAGGCTAGCTCCATTTCCGATATCCAATCCATAACTCCGATCGGATCTTCCTTTCCAGTGAAGGTCAATGGTTTGCAAGTCAGAAAATCCTTATACTTGCATCCCATTCCATCATTCCTTCCATTCTGGTTGTTTTGCCTAACTATCGGTGGGTTGTCTTGACCAATAGATCCACTAAAGTTTCCACCTTCCGAGTGCCCTTCATTCACTTCGGGCTCCTCCACTTGAATTAACAGTTCTTCACCATTCTGTTGAATCAGACGTCTCGTTTCACTCATCTGATGATCCAACATCGTCTGAATCATCAACTGTACAACGGCCATTGTTATCGGTTCAGGTGCTACTGCTATGACAGGTATTTGCTCAATCACTAGTGGTTGATTCCTGTTTTCATCAGCATTTCCAACTCCACTTCTTGTTCTCACCATTTTTTTTATCTATACACCGAATAAGGTGAAATTAGATCCTTATTCACGATAGATATTCAAATCATCATTATCACTCCGAAACGTTTACATCCTAGTTCTAATATCGTAGACATACGCTTAGAATCGTAAACACATAAGGTTTCCAGATCCGGTCGGCAACAGACCATAGATCCAAACAAATAATAGCATCAATATATCTATCACACAAAACATTTAGCACATAAAAGCATTTTAGGCATCATTCCTAAAATAAACTAGTGTTTTCTCAATTTAGGTGTACTACCATACATATTTTATACACACTCCTCCCAATCATTACTTAGCATTCTAAGTTTAAGTCTAAAAATTTCCTACAAATTCCTAGTTCGCTTAAACTAATGCTCTGATACCAACTGTGACATCCCCATTTTCACGGCCAGAAAAGACCGATTTGTTTATGCTTGTTTTTAAAACCAGAGTACTCTTTTAAAGAAACAGTTGCGGAATTTGTTCCTAAAACAAAATATGATAAAAATTATCAAAGCATTTCTTTAAAGAAATGTATTTTCATTATATAACAAAATCTCGGGATGTCATGTTCCGATACAGACATATAAGCATAAACAGAAGTTACATTTAATTACACAATTGATTTATATCTCCTTTAAATCTCTCTGTGAAATATGTCTTTGTATTAATACCTGTGATACAAAGAAAACTGAGTGGGTCAGGCTTGGGAGTTTGGTAAGCATATAGGGTTTTCATCCCATAATGTTATATCATATATTTATAAATATAGAACATTCAAACTTGTACAATTTCACCATATAAAGGCAAATCTTATCCCACCCCATCGATCCTCACAACGACACGATCTAAACTCTCATATCTAAAATTTTCCTCTTTACTTGATCCCTACTCACGGATCTAAAACTAACCTTTTTCACCTGATCCATACTCACGGATCTAAAACTACTTGATCTATACTCACGGATCTAAAACTAACCTCCTAATCTGATCCATACTCCCGGATCAATAATTGTACCCAATCCATACTCCCGGAATAAGGACAATTAACTATACCCTAATCCTGATCTGATCCATACTCCCGGATCAATAACTGTGCCCAATCCATACTCCCGGACTAGGGACAACTAACTTAGTCTTAATCCATACTCCCGGACTAATAACAAGTGTTATATCTTTACCTGATCCATACTCCCGGATCTAAAACTAACCTTTTGGTCTAATCCATACTCGCTGAATAACTAGATCAACAACAACAACATCGGGGCCTCTCATCTGTTTATCACACATCAACTATCTACCCATGTTCTACCCAATATATTAGCAGATAAAATATATATAGTTTTATACATAGCTTAAAACCCGTATAACATTCTCATTCAATACCTATTCCACATACCAGATGAGGCATACCTACATAACACGTATTTCATAGAGACTAAATCAGATCTATGAGATAGAAGAAAGTGAATATACATTCACACACATAACAACAAAATTATACACATAACATGTATTTCGTATAAAATACTTCATAATTATGCGTTAGAAGAAAGTAAACACACACTCACTTGATTAGAAGATGATCGGACAGCACTATCACTTGTACAAGTAGTATTCTTCGGTAGATCTGGAAGATCTTCACCAAAACCAAGCTCCTCGCGGGCAGAGCTTTGGCTTGGGAATCACACTTCTCGGGATCTTCGAGGCCTCGGGACTTGCTTCGGGGCTCGGGAATGATACCGGGGCTTCGGGATATTTCTTGCACGAAAAACGATGCAAAAACACGAGAAAATGGGAAGAAATGAGCAAACTACTTGGCTGCCCTCGACTCCCTTTTATAGGGGCTGGAAGGCCAATTTACACGGGGCATAATCTTAGGTTATGCGGGGCGTAACCTGGATAAGCCCGGTGACTCCCCCCTTTGGATAATATCGAAAATTTATATTTAATAAAATATCGAAAATATTTAATAAACTTCAAAAATTCATATCTTCCTCATACGAATTCTGTTTTTGACATTCTTTATATCCACTCGTAGGTGAGACTACGATCTACAACTATCGTTTAGACTCCGTCGGCTAATTTTGAATTTATTTTTATTATTTATTTTTAGTAGGCCGGGACAGGAAAACTCCGTTATAAAATCATAACTTCTTCATCCGACATCCGTTTTCGCCTATATTTTTATCGTGTTACTACAATTAATGAGATCTTCAATTCTCATTTAGATAGTTTCGGCTAAAAACTACTCGGTCTCAAATCGAGCATTCGGGCTGCATACCGCTAAGTCAAAACTTCGAAAAACCATAACTTCCTCATACAAAGTTAGATTTGGGCGTTCTTTTTATTCAAGCTCATGGTTTGACGTATTCTACGACTTTCATTTAGATTGCTAAGGCTAAATATCGCTCTAACATAAATTCACTTTTTACGTCGCGTTGTATCGTGCCGGTTTTGTCGCGAAAGTTCGACAGGTCATAACTTCTTTGTTATAACTCAAATTTTGGCGTTCTTTATATGTACGGAATCCTTGTAACGTATACTGCAACTTAGTTAAGATTATTCATTATAAATAATCTTTCTTCAAAAATTCATTTTTGACGCCTATCATCTCTAAATTGACTAGCCCTGATCTACGTGCGTTACACTCTTTAACTCAAAAACAAAGAAAGAAGTAAATGAAAAAATTGAAAAAGGAAAAGGTCAACCCAGGATTGTGATGACTTGGGTCCCTAAATCTAAATCATTCCACTTATCGTGCAGGGACAGTTGCGGAGGAATGTCGCCAGACCTTGGTATGTCGACAGTGGCTGCTCCCGGCACATGACTAGAGGCATATCCCGATTGCACAGCATTCAAACTTTTAATGGAGGATATGTTTCTTTTGCGGGCAGAGAGGGCGGAAAAATTACTCAAAGAGGAACTGTTTCTAATGGAGTATTGAATTTTGAAAATGTTAACTTTGCTCCGGAACTGAAGCACAACTTGCTGAGTGTATCACTGATATGTGACAAAGGCTATTCTACTCATTTCACAGATAAGGAATGTCTGATCTTAACGCATGGTATTATTATCCCTGAAGATTGGATTCTCGTACGATATAAGCGGGATGAAAATGCCTAAATTATAGACATGAATAGCAATTTCCCTGATGATGTCACTTGTCTCTTCTCCAAAGCTTCTGAACAAAATGCGATGCTGTGGCATTGTCGTCTTAGTCATGCGAATGCAAAGAACTTGAATCGTCTTGCGAAGAACGATTTGGTCCGCGGGTTACCCATCAAAGATTTCATTACTTTTGAAAAATGTGTTTCATGTGCTCAGGGAAAACATCATCGAAAACCACACTTTCTAAAGCAGATAAACTCCATAAGTCAAGTGCTCGAGTTATTGCATATGGATTTTTTTTGGTCCGGTTAATGTTCTAAGCATCAATCGCAAGTCATATTGCCTTGTTGTGATAGATGACTACTCTTGTTTCACTTGGGTTTTCTTTCTGTCTAACAAAGCTGGAATTGCTGACCTCATCAAAAGATTCATTGTGATGATCGAAAATCAGACTAACAATCGAGTGAAAGCGCTACGAACCGATAATGGAACAGAGTTCAAGAACGCTGTTCTTGATCATTTTTGTGCTGAGAAATGGATTGTGCATCAGTTCAGTTCTGTTCGAACACCTCAAGAAAACGGGGTTGCTGAACGATGCTATGTGATTCCAAGCTTCCTGTATTATTTTGGGCAGAGGCGATCAATACCGCGTGTTATGTTTAGAATCGTGTGCTGATCAACAAAGCCAGAATGAAGATACCGTATGAGATTTTATTTGGGCACAAGCCATCTGTCAGTCATTTCTGAAGATTCCTAGTGATGACGAAGAAGACGAAGTTGTCTATCGACCACCATTGATTTCTTCTGATCCTCCATTGGTACCCACTGCTCACTTTGAATCTTTTGAGTCTCCTGATGCTACTGTTACTCCTATAACTCCAATGCAAAAAGAGTTCATGAACCATGAGACTTCCGCTGTAACATCAAATCTGATGGAACTTCTCTTTCCGGAAAGTATTGCAGAAGAGTTTGTAGCAGACTCTTCAAACGAACCTGGTTCATCTTCTACCGATCATATAACAAATGATGGAGCCGTCAATACTCATAATCTTCCTATTTCTGTCAATGATATTAGTTATCAGATCCCTACACGTGTTTAGCGAGATCATCCGATAGAGAACGTCATTGGACAGCTGGGAGACGGTGTTCAAACAAGAAGCAAAAGTGGGAATGTAAATACATGTCTCTACTCTTGTTTCATCTCTCAAATTGATCCTAAATCTGTCGATATGGCTCTAAATGAGCCCAGTTGGGTTGAAGCCATGCATGATGAATTAAATCAATTTGAGAAACCCGGAGTCTGGAAATTGGTGGAGCTACCGAAAGGAAAGAAATCTCTTGACACTCGTTGGGTATTTCGAAATAAACAAGACGATTCAGGTGTCATTGTGCGCAACAAGGGAAGATTGGTGGTTCGAGGGTTTTGGCAAATTAAGGGTCTTGATTATACAGAAGTTTAGGCTCCAGTTGCTCGTTTGGAAGCCATTCTTATCTTTCTTGCTTATGCTTCTTACATGAACTTTACTGTATACCAAATGGACGTTAAGACGGCTTTCTTGTATGGCAAAGTCAAGGAGGAGATTTATGTTGATCAACCACCTGGTTTTATTAACTCATCTCTTCCAAACCATGTTTACAAGTTAGACAAAGCTTTGTATGGCTTACATCAAGCTCCTTGAGCTTGGTATGCTACTCTTACTCAGCATTTGCTCAATCACGACTATTCCCGAGGCACCATTGATCAAACCTTATTTCTCAAGCATGTCGGTCCAGATCAAATTCTTGTTCAAATTTATGTGGATGACATCATTTTCGGGTCGACCAGCCAACAACTTTCCAAGGAATTTGAAGCGGTGATGAAGAAGCATTTTGAGATGAGTTCACTTGGGGAATTGACCACGTTTTTGGGGCTTCAGGTCAAACAATCTTCAACCGGAATCCTTATTCATCAATCAAAATATGTGGAAGATGTACTGGAGAAGTTCGGGTTTCAGGATGCAAAAGTTGCTCTTACACCCATGGCGGAACAACCTCTTCTGACTCCCGATCTTGAGGGTGAATCCGTAGATCAAACTCATTATCGATCAATGATCGGATCACTCATGTATCTTAATGCTAGTCGACCGGACGTCATGTTCGCGGTATGTCAATGTGCTCGCTACCAGGCTAATCCTAAACTCTCTCATTTAATTGCTGTTAAAAGGAGTTTTTGGTATCTCAAAGGGTGCCCAAAACTGGGTCTTTGGTATCCGAAAAATCCTGAATTTGATTTTTATGCTTTTGCAGATAACAATTATGGTGGGTGTGAGCTTGATAGAAAATCGACTTCAGGAGGATGCCAATTTCTGGGAGATAGATTGGTGTCATGGCAGTGCAAGAAGTAGCACACATTCTCAACCTCAACAGCAGAAGTGGAATATGTTGCTGCATCTGCTTGTTGTTCTCAAGTCATCTGGATCCAACATCAATTGTTGGACTACGATTTGAATTTTCAAGAAACCCCTATTTTTTGTGACAATGAGGCTGCGATTCAAATTACCAAAAACCCGGTCCAGCACTCAAAAACCAAGCACATCGACATTAAAATTCATTTTATTCGAGAATGTTATGAACGTTCACTCATTCGGCTAGAACAGGTCCGCTCTGATAATAATGTAGCAGATCTGTTCACCAAGCCTTTTAACGAAGCTCGATTCGATGTGCTGGTTAATTTTCTAAAAATGATTCATTTTGAGGATTAACTTTTTTTTTAATTTTTTAATAAATTTGCGCATTTACTTTCATTTCTCTCCTATGCACAAATTTAGGGGGAGAAAATCCGAAAACATTAAAAAAATAGAAAATCCAAAAACATTAAAAAATAGAAAATCCAAAAACATTAAAAAAAAATAGAAAATCCAAAAACATTAAAAATAGAAAATCCAAAAACATTAAAAATTAGAAAATATGTTTGAGGGAGATGTTTTGGGAAGTGATATGATCATGTGATAATAGGCAACCTGAGTCTGTGTAACGTACCCAAAGTTGAAGGGTCTATGCTCTGGATCAATGTGTCGGTAGGCACAAAAGATTCTAAATGGACATGACTAGGCAGAATTGAACTTAGGAAATCAAATGACTTGACAAATCTTGACCTAGATAGTTCCGTTTAGCCTGACCATACGACGCTCGGATAGGTTGAGCATGGAGATATATATGAGAATCTACTCGTCACATTAAATGAACCCGTATCTGGAACCATGGTTTAACTTTTCCTCCATGTGCGGATTTTGTCCTTAATTCTGGTATTGATGGGGCGACTAGTAAATTCTGATGAATTAGGTCTGTAGAAAATCATTTTCTTTCTTTCTGTCTATTAGTCATATGTCGCCTCCTCTGCGTGATTGGAAGAGATCCGACCTGGACTGTAACATATGCAACTCTATTTCTTAGCATATTATACATATATATACATATGAAATCCTCTTATCTGTTAGCCATATGTTGTCTCCTTTGCGTGACTAACAATCTGACCTGGTACACAGCATATGCACTATAAGTGATAATACTCTGAATCTATCTTCTCCCCTAATGATGGTCTGCTCATCCGATGTAAGGAGTACTCTGGAAGTCTTTGATTACTGGGGCATATCTGGAAGCGGGAAACATGTTCCATTAAATTTAAAATTGAATACTCAAAGATTGTCTATAGATCTCGCTGCTCAATTTAAGTGGACAACAATATCCCTGGTCATCGTCAGCTAATGGTCCTTATGATATAGTAAGATATAGTATCTAGAAACTTAGGATCAGATATAATATCTAGGAACTTAGGATCACATTGTCTTGTCACGTATAGTATATCCTATTTTTGGCACAATTTTCGTGTTTAAGTGGACAACAATACCGACAATCGACCAGACAAAGATGTGAATATGAAAGGTACCGACAAGCGGATAATGGTTGTCTAAAAACTTTGATCCCTAATCCTCAACAGATTAAAGCAATTTATATAGGTTTAAATTGATTCTTGTCGTTAAATAGATTTTTAAATATCATTTTATTTTATTTTATTTTATTTTATTTTTATTTTTATTTTTATTTATTTTATTTATTTTTTATTTTATTTTATTTTATTTTATCTTAAAATTTTTTCATTAAATCTTTGAAATTAAAATTTTGTTAATCCTCAAAATAATTTGGTTTTTTGAAAATTACGAAGTGAAAGGGTTCTTGGATAAATAATTAAAGGATCAGGGGGAAAAGCGAAACATTCTCACATATAAAAGGAATGCGTGTGCGGTATCTTTCTCACATTCTCTATTCACGTTTCAACCGCACACTCATAAAACTCTCTCAAAATCGTTTGAATTTCCATTAAAATTATTGTGAAATCAAGTTGTTCACGTGGTAATTTTCATGAACGCGGTTAAAATTTTAAATTATTTTCTCAAAATTTTCATGGTTTGCTGTTAAATCTTCTTAAAAAATTGTTTCTTTTATGTGTAACCGCACACGGTGTGTGCGGCTGCACACGTCCGTGTGCGGCTGATTGTGTTCGGCTACACTCATTCATGTTGAGAACGTGTGCGGCTGACTGTTTGCTGCCACAACGAGTGTGTATGGCTGACCTTGTACAGCTGTACACACGCGTGTGCGGCTGAGTGTATCTGCATGTGCGGCTGAAATTTCTTTTGTTGCCCTAATTTTTCATGTGTTAACTTTCAAATTAAAATGGGAGACCTGGAGTTTGCTAAAGCTCATAATTCTGCAATTTTTCTTGAAGATCCTTCTGCAGCCCACAGTGACTTGAAATTCATTGTGGATGGTTTGAAGAAGTCATGCTTGGTTCACTGCTTATCTACAAACCCTGCCATCTACCAAAGCTTAATTAAGGATTTCTGGAGAAATGCTGAAGTGAAGAAAAATGATCGAGGCGAAAATTTTCTAGAAACAACAATTGAAGACAAGAAAGTTCTAGTCACAGAAAGCATCATCAGAGAATCTCTTCAAATTGAGGACAAACATCTTCAAATTGAGGACAAACCTGAGTACCTCATGGAAATTGAAGTCCATCAAATTGAGAAAATTTTGGAACATATGGGATACGAAGGAACTTTTCCTCCTACAATCAAAAAGCTACCTCCGCCATGCTGGAAACTGTTAGCTCATGTGTTCGTAAGTTGCGTTTCTGGTCGGAGATCAGGAACTAATGAGATTTCTCTAGCGAATACTGGTGCTATTGCTGCATTGGCAGCAGGTTTTGAGTTTAATTTCTCAAAATTTATTTTGAATGAAATGATACTGAATATTGAAGGAAGCAAAAGAGACAAATTTTGCATGTATCCAAGATTCCTTCAAATCATCCTTAACGTAACTCACCTTGAGTTGCAGAGAGGAAATGATACTCTGGATTTCAAATCCATTGGTCCAAGTGCCCTTGGATTAATGAAGCAAAAGAGAGGAGGAAAATTTATATTTGAAGGAAAATTTCCTTTAATAAAATTTGGAATTTTTAAAGAGGATGACAGAGAAGAAGCAGCAGATAAATCCATGCTGACAGAAGAAGAATACACTCATAATTATCCCTCTGAGCCTCTAGTGGAGGAGATTCATCAATCTCCCACAGCTTGTGTTGCTGATGAGCATGATCATCAGAAAGCAAATGATTCAATATCTTCTCGAGGGGATGACGACGATGATCTTTATGAAGATGTAGAGTTTTTGAATGAAATCGAATTTACAGGAATCAATGATGATATTCCAACAAACATCGAGTTTGATTTTGGTGATGAAAATTTTGATCCCTTTCTGGATACTCCCAGCAGCCATGCAAATAAAGTCAATGAAGTTGCTTCTCTGGCAACCAAGACTAGAAGTGAAGGAAACTCTCTCAAAATTCTGTTCAACTCCTCCAAGCCCTCGGAAATCACTACAGGTCAAGGAGATGTGACATCAAAGATTCCTCCCTCTGTGTCACCTATCTCAACATCAACTCCAGTCATTTCTATGATATCTGAACCTCAGACTTCCCAGACCTCCATTAGAACAAGCCAATCTCTTGAGAGTCTGGAGGTACCCTCTGTGAAAAGTGCTCCTCAAATTATCTCAACAATCACTACAACCACTGCTCACTCTCCATCAAAACAGACTGATGAAGGTCCAAGCACCATGTTCGAGACTAGTGGATCTTCTTCTATTCCAGAATATTCCCCAACACGACCTTCTCTTGATGAAGCATATATTAGATTAGTAAAACATTTAGCTCAATCTAGTCCAACCTCGTCACGCGGAAAAGGAATATCATTTAATGAGGGACGGACAGATGATGACAGATCCT
This sequence comes from Lactuca saligna, assembly GCF_052625555.1. NCBI lineage: Eukaryota > Viridiplantae > Streptophyta > Magnoliopsida > Asterales > Asteraceae > Lactuca > Lactuca saligna. The sequence goes on along the minus strand of NC_136421.1, from coordinate 108,740,712 downwards.
CTTCATCTCATGTACGAGAAGAAGTTGGAATCCTCTATCAACAACTCATTGAAAAATCTATTCAGATGGATTGGCTTTCTGCACATATTTTTGAGCTCAGGGAAAAAGATGAAGAAAAGACCAAACAAATCAAGGATCTACAAACGAGTCTCGATTCTGTTCTAGCAAACTATTTCAATCTCAAAAACGTATTGTACGATGCCTTTGGTGAGAAAGTCAAAGCCCTTTTCCAACAACCTCATGGAGTAGTTGATCCTCCTTTTGTTCAATCACCTCTTGCAACTGATGATCTACCTGTTGACCCACCTGTTCCAAGAACAACTACCATTGTAGACAGATTTGAAAAGGAACCTGAAGGCAGCAGAGCGACAATTACAATCAAGCAGGGCAAAAGAATCACAAAACATAGCGAAGGCCTTCTATTCATGAAAAACTCTAATGAAAATCGCAAAACGAAAGACCCTGTCTTGAGAGTAACAGATTTGAAGAAAAGGAAGTTTGGTGATGAATACGGTGACAGAACAGGCATCCAAATGTGGGCCTTTGATCCAGTGACGAATTTGTGGGTGGTAAAGCGGAAATCAGGAGCTTCTGAATGTTACAAAAGCACCCATGATTTCAACTCCTGGACCAAAACTGATCTTGCTGAATTATCCAGGGCCCCATTCCATAACCCCTATGAAGATGAAAATGCATCAAATTTCAAAAGATTCTTTGACAGACAGGTCAAAGAGAACTTTCCTTCAATGAAAACTGCCAAAGCTCTATACAAAAAGGATAAAGCTGTTCTTGATCCAGAAATAGGCGAACCCATGAAGATTATACTTTGGCCTGCAACTAAGAAACAGAAGGAAATTCCTATTCCTCAACACTTTCATGAGGGATATCTAGATGACATGGAATTTTGGGCATATGATGACGAAACAGCCACTGCAGCCATCAAATTCATGAATCGAGAACATATTCTGAGATTGATTAGTGCTAAAGATCTTCTACGCTTCAGAGAAAAAGATATACAAACTTTGGCCTGTCATCAAATCATTTGCAGAAAGGATGTCATGGAGGCTGCTGCTAAAGAATTCACTGCAATGGTAGCTACAATTATAAATGGAAGATTGTGGATGGGTTCAATGGGGAGATCATATCTGAGGTTGTTTGAGAAGCCCGCTGAGGAGCCAAAGGAGTAAAAAACAAGACCATGCTAGTCTCAAACCAAGGGGGAGACTGAAAGAACATATTTTTATGGTTTGAGCTACGCATCATTATGTATAGATGATAGTGTTTTTATTTATGTGTCTGTGAGTTGTAGTGTGATGTGTGTTGCCGCATATGTGTGTGGTAGCATACATCTATTTGGCAGCATTCAAATAGTCTTGGTGTAAGGGGTACTATATATAGCTTCTGAGATGTGTCAGATAGTACGATTTTTGCTGGTGTAAGAACTTGGTCGCAGCTGTATTTCCCTCAAGATGTACCTGACAGTTATTAAATATAAATGTGTGCATGCTTATTTTTAATTCTTCTTCTTCTACATCTCCTTTATTAAAATTAACTTCATTGATTACTAGATTGGATCATTAGATTTGGGACTTACACTTCCGTATAATCAAGACCCTCAACTTGCCGAAACCCTCGAACCACCAATCATGCCTTGTTGCGCACAATGACACCTGAATCGTCTTGTTTATTTCAAAATACCCAACGTGTATCAAGAGATTTCTTTCCTTTTGGTAGCTCCACCAATTTCCAAACTCCAAGTTTCTCAAATTGATTTAATTCATCATGCATGGCTTCAACCCAGTTGGGCTCATTCAGAGCCATTTCGACAGATTTGGGCTCTATTTGAGATATGAAGCAAGTGTAGAGACATGTGTTAATATCCCCACTTTTACTTCTCGTTTGAACACCGTTGCCCAGTCGGCCAACGACGTTCTCTATCGGATGATCGCGCTGAATATGTGTAGGGATCTGGTAGCTAATATCATTGACAGAAATAGGAAGATTATGAATATTAACCGCTCCATCATTTGTTGTATGATCTGTAGAGGATGAACAAGGTTTGTTTGAAGAATTTGCTACAAACTCTTCAGCAATGTTTTCTGGAAAGAGAAGTTCCATCAAATTTGAAGTTACAGCGGAAGTCTCGTGGTTCATGAAGTCTCTTTCCATTGGAGTTAAAGGAGTAGCAATAGCATCAGGAGAAGGTTGTTGAGGAGACTCAGAAGATTCAAAATGAGCGGAGGGTACCAATGGAGGATCAGAGGAAATTAGTGGTGGTCGGTAGACAACTTCATCTTCTTCGTCTTCACTAGGAATCTTCGAATTAGATGTAGATCCTTCTTGATTATCTGAAGACACATTGAATGATTTGAAAAGAGATGTGTAGTTAAATAACCAATCGGGACCCACTCTTGCATCTGTCTCATTTTCCTCGAGCCAACGAACATCAAAGGATTCTACAATATGTTTAGTCTTTTTATTGTAAACCCTGTACGCAGTTCGAGCAGCATATCCAACAAAGTAACAGTAATCGGCTTTGGCATTGAATTTGGGGTTGGATTCCAAGTGGAAAAGGGTGCAAGGGCAGCCAAATACTCGGAAATGACTGACATATGGCTTGTATCCAAATAGAATTTCATACGGTGTCTTCATTCTGGCTTTGTTGATCAGCACACGATTCTGAACATAACACGCGGTATTGATCGCCTCTGCCCAAAAGAATACAGGAAGCTTGGAATCACATAGCATCGTCCTTGCGACATCTTTTAGAGTTCGATTCCGATGTTCGGCAACCCCGTTTTCTTAAGGTGTTCGAGCAGAACTGAACTGATGCACAATCCCTTTTTCAGTGCAAAAATGATCAAGAACAGCGTTCTTGAACTCTGTTCCATTATCGGTTCGCAGCACTTTCACTCGATTGTTAGTCTGATTTTTGATCATCATAATGAATCTTTTGATGAGGTCAGCAATTCCAGCTTTGTTAGACAGAAAGAAAACCCAAGTGAAACGAGAGTAGTCATCTATCACAACAAGGCCGTATGAGTTGCGATTGATGCTTAGAACATTAACCGGACCAAATAAATCCATATGCAATAACTCGAGCACTTGACTTATGGAGTTTATCTACTTTGGAAGGTGTGGTTTCCGATGATGTTTTCCCTGAGCGCACGAAACACATTTTTCAAAGGAAATGAAATCTTTGATGGGAAGCCCACGGACCAATTCGTTTTTCGCAAGCCGATTCAAGTTCTTTGCATTTGCGTGACCGAGACGACGATGCCACAACATTGCATTTTGTTCAGAAGCTTTGGATAAGAGATAAGTGACCTTGTCAGGAATATTGTTGTTCATGTCTATAATGTAGGCATTTCCATCCCGCTTAGATCTTACGAGAATCTAGCCTTCAGGGATGACAACACCAGGCTTTAAGATCAGACACTTCTTATCTGTGAAATGAGTAGAGTAACCCTTATCGCAAATCTGGGATACACTCAGCAAGCTATGCTTTAGTTCTGGAGCGAAGTTAACATTTTTAAAATTCAGCACCCCATTTGTGACAGTTCCTTTTTGAGTAATTTTTCCACCCTCTCCGCCCGCAAAAGAAACATATCCCCCATTAAAAGTTTGAATGTCATGCAATTGGGATATGTCTCCAGTCATGTGCCGGGAGTAGCCGCTGTCGACATACCAAGGTTTGGCGACATTCCTCCGCAACTGTCCCTGCACGATGAGTGGAATCATTTAGTTTTGGGAACCCAGGTCATCACAATCCTGGGTTGAATCTTTCTTTTTACTAATTTTTCATTTGATTCTTTCTTTGCTTTTGAATTAGAAGGTAATGGATATGGATCTGAAAAAGATTTTTGAATCCACTGACAGTTAGGTTTTGAAAATTTGTTTGTTTGCTTCGAACTGGTGGATTTTCTACATGAAGAGTTAGAGAATCATGTCCTGTTCTTTGACAAATTCGACTTAGGCTTAGCCTGAGTTGATTTTGGCAAACATTTGTTGTTTTTATGAAAAACTTGTTTATTCTGTTGAATTTTTTTGTTTAAAATTGTATTCAAGTCTCCATTTCTAGAATGAGTTCTGGGAATTTTTTAATTAAAGATCATCCCCGACATTCGTTCTGCCCTCTTTTTGTTGTATGAGATACAAACATTCTGTTTGTACAATTTCTTGCAATGTGTCCAGCAGTGCCACAGTTAAAACAAATTTGTTTGTTGTTAATAGCTTTGGCACTTCTGTTGTCAACTGTATTCTTTCCACTTTTAACACATTTACACTAGAAAGATCCATCACATGATTTAGTAACAGGTGTGTTGGATGCAGAGACATGCAAAACAGGTTTAGCAGTTTGATCAGAAACAACACTATCAGAAACAACATTATCAGACTGAAATAAAATACCACCCGACACAAAAACATTTGTGCTTGATTTTGACACAGATTCATTGCTGAAATTAACATCAGACTCAATCACAACATTATTTGACTCAAAAGATTCAGCTGCATGCTCCCCCTGAACTATGGATATCTCTGCACTTGAGGTAGAAATGTTAGTATGCAAATTCTCATAATTTGATTGTATTTCCTGCTCAAAAGTTGACTTTCCATACACCATGCAAGGTTCTCTATCATTTTCTTCTTGAGACAGGGGAATAGCAGTGTAATTGAGATTGAAAGGAGGAGGGACACTCTCAAAACCTAATCCAACTTTTATTTGATTACCATGAGTGATATCTCTCCAGTGTGATTGACCTTCGATTAATTTTGCAATTTTTTCACTTGACACATCAAATTTTTGAAATTAAATTCAGCCTTTTCAAAACAATTTTTCAATGTGTCAAGTTCCATGGTTACAGCAGCAAGTTTTCTTTTCAGATGATCATAGTTCTCACATTTGTTGCTGTAATCCTCTTGCAATTTTTTTAAAGTCTTTTGTTTTATTTTCTAATTGAGTTTTTAAGGGCTTTAGATTTTTTCTAAGAGTATATCCCTCATATTTCAAGTCCTCGTTCTCTCTTTTGATTATTTCAATTTGATCTCTCAAAAATTTAACAGTTTTAATACAAGATTGAGAACATCCGAAATCACTAACCTCAGATTTGACTGGTTCAGGAGTGGTCTGTACCATGAATGCAAATTGCAAATTCATCATCTCCTCCTCTGGATCTGCTTCCATTTCTTCACTAGCATCCTTGACTTGAGCAAGATTTGCCTTTTCAGGTCCCGAAATGTTTAGGGCCTGAACTTGATCTTCCCAGTTGAACGATTGAGCTACCATTGCCATGTTTGCAAATTGATTGTTTGAAGGTGATACTCTGTTGTTGTTGTGAACATAAGTTACTGGCACCATGGTTCTTTCAGAGTTTGCTCGCTAATCAGGTTTTGGACATTCCCTTGCAAAGTCTCCTAGTTCGTGACAATTATAACAGCGTAACTTTCCTTTGCTAAAACCCATCTTCTTATCTGAATTTACACCCCAGTTGTTCTTTCCAGTCCTTTTTGAGAATTGTTTAGCCCTAAATAATTCCATTGCCATTTGCCAAGTAATATCCATCTCTTCCACATCTTCAGGATGGATTTGATCAAGATCAGTGAATGACAGTTGTGGAGAGAGCTCCCCAGCAACAAAGGCATTGTAGCAGTTAACCAACCCAGTAGATAGAGCCATATTTTCCTCCTTTTCCTTTTTAAATGAACTTTGGGAACCAATTCCATGAGATTGAATTGAAACAACTATGGAATAACTAACACTAGAACCGACTTGAGATATGTTTTGAGGGATTTGAGTTTGTTGCATTTTAGGTATGTTTTATGCTATGTTTTGATGGGCTGTATAAGGTTGAGCTTGGGGAACCTGCACTTGAGTAATTTGATGGGTGGTGAAGCTTGAGAAAGCGTGTTGTTGTTTTGAATTCCAAGATTAGTTGTAGAGTACGAATTGACATGATTGATTTCTCTTTGTTTATCATCAAGGTCTCAAGCTTTGATGATAGCCATTGTTTCAGACAAGCTTAAACGGTTCAAGTCTTTTGTCTTTTTGATCACCGAGACATTCATGTCCCATGATTTTGGAAGAGAATTTAGTAGCTTCTTGTTGATTTCAGACCTAGTAACCATCACACATGCGGAGCTCATTTCAGTGGTTAGTGTGATAAATCTTTGCATTTGATTTTCCAATGTTTCTCCCAATACATGATTGAACATGTTGAATTTTTGTTGGACCATGTCTTGTCGGCTTTGCTTCATGTCTTCATTTCCTTCATAGACTTCTATGAGTGCTTCCCACAATGCTTTTGCTGATGTATATTCACAAAATCCTTGTGAAATCTCAGGAGACAATGCCATAGTAAGTGTAGCAAGTGCCTTTTCTTGTTCTTCAACTCTTTCAAAGTCATCATCAGTGTAATTTTCAATCTGTTTGTCAATTACCGTGCCATCTTCTAGAGTAGAAGTAATCCTAATTGGTCCTCTTAAAATACTTCTCCAAATTTTGAAATCCTTCATTTTGATGTACTTTTCAATTCGATATTTCCATTTAGGAAATCCTTCAGCTGATAGCAATCTAGGAATACGAGTGGTGGTTCCCATAATTGCATCCAAATCTTGATGAGCAATCATGCTTTGAGAGTCCATACTAGATTTCAACCGTACACTTAACCACACAATAATAATTTTAACATCAAATAGTTTCAGCCGCACACTCAGACAACAACCAGGTTTCAACCGCACACTCGGACAGCAAACAGGTTTCAACCACACACTATGACGGAAAACAAATTTAACAACATACACTTTCAACCACACACGAGCATTAGCACACACCAACTGAACACGCTTTTAACAGATACGCTCCACCGCACACACACTTTAACAACAAACCTTCAACAGTTAGCAGCAAACCTTCAACAGTTCGAACAGCAGACCCAAAATTTTTTATTTTCTTATGAAATTTAATTTCAGGCTTTTGCAAACCAAAAATAAATCAACAATCAATCCTTTGAACAAAAATACTTCAATTGATACCAAAATGGCTTTGATACCAATTGTAAGTCCCAAATCTAATGATCCAATATAGTAATCAATGAAGTTGATTGCAATAAAGGAAAGATGTAGAAGAAGAAGAAATAAAATCAAGCATGCACACATCTATTGCCTGTAAATGTCAAGTACATCTTGAGAAACGTACTGTTGCAGTAGAGTTCTCACACCAAGAAACAAGTACAAACTGACAAAACTCAGTTGCCTTAAATAGTACTCTTCCTACCAGCATAAGAGTGTGCAGCCCTACACATGTGTGTGGCCGCACACACTGTGTGCGGCCGCACACACACATGACAAGTTAACACACAATCACTGCAAAAATGACACTGTCACTTATACAAAATGATGCCTAGCTCAAACCACAAAATTATGTTCTTTCAAGGGTCCAACGAGCTACGGGATTGGAGGGTCCCACTGAGACACATTGACTGGAGGGTCATACATAGTTATAGCCTCGAGTGACTTATGTGCTGTATGTGGTACTTTGGGTAACTCACTAAAAATTTATGTTCACCGTGTTATATGATATGTGTTTCAGGTACCAACGAGGATCGCGGGAAGGCGCCAACATGATTTGTACACACTGATAGAGTATTATGCAATTGTATTTGAGATTCTGTGATATGTTTCTACGGAGATACCTTTTGATACATTTGATGTTTTGAGATTTCATCATGAGATATGTTATGTTTTAAAATTGAAAAAAAAATTGTTTTGAATATTTACGTCGTTACACCGCACAAAGTAGTACCACCTCAAACCAACACAACATATCGAGATATGAAACACATAATCATAGACATAGGACCCGCAAACGCATATAATCATAAAGATCTACTAATCATCCACAATATTGCATAATACTATCCTAACCAGGATAAATAATCTTGTGGATCAACGTTGGTTCCTTCTACCTATGGGTACAGTGACGAAAACTCACATCTCAGTTAGAATGTAGTCTGAATAATTCCTTGCTCTGATAACCATCTCAACCCGAGTCTTAAAATATCAAAGTATTTCCAATTCTAAATTAATAACATTGTTCCAAAAAAATACCCTTGGTCAAAACTATTCAAAATCAACAACTCAGTTGAGTAAACACAGGCCTTGTACGCAGGGCATACTTTGGATATACGCGGGGCGTAGTCGAGCTCAATCTACGTACATGTAGTATACAGTTTGGTATGCCCATCGCATGTAATTGTCTTCCCTCTTAACCAATTAAGAGCTTAATACTTCGAACTTTTACGTCCATATGCATATCCAAGGAAAAAGTACCACTGAGAGTCATAAAGTTTCCAACTTTACGAATTTGCATTCCCATTAAGTTCTTAATACTAACAAACTTAACTTCTTAACACCTAACGACCTTCTAGAGCAGGCATGGGGAAGAACTAAGCATAACGATCTCATCTTTATGACTTAATACCCCTTATTGGGTCTGATAGGATGACTTATTTGGAAAAGAGCATACCATGCTCAAGAATCACCAAGGATTGCGACCAAAAATGCCCTAAATGAAGAAATAACCAGATCTATAAGAAAGGATGATCAAGGTAGGAGCCTTTTACCTCCTCGAGTTTACTAGCAGGTACAGAATCATAGATCTAAGTTTCTTCCAAGCTCAAATATCCTTCCACGACCACCTTCTTCTTCTTCAAGAACACCACCAAAACACACAAATGAGCTCAAAGTGCACTCTTCTCAATTAGGGTTATCTAGAGGGACGATTTTCAAGTGGAGGCCGATGTACTAGGAGTACGTCTAATGTACTCCCTCCTTCCCAAAAGTTTCACTTTCACCCTGTTGGGACCAAATCTTCAAATTAATTTAATAATAAGGGTCAAAATAAGAAATACCGTAGAACTGAGTGTTATACTTCTTTCCCATTTGAATTAGACTTCATCCTCAAAGTCTGTTGCCCCAAATAACTCTGGGTAATTCTACCACTGCATATTCACCAGATCCACCACCTTGTTTCGTAGAGTATTCATCCTCCTATTAAGCATCGCCACCAATCTCTCTATATAAATCAAGCGATCATCAACCTAAATGTCCTCCAATGGAACCACTGCGAAATCATCAACCAAGCACATCTGTAGCTGAGAGCCATGAAAAGTACTATGAATATAACTTAGCTCCTCTGGTAGATCCAACGATACGCCACCCTGCCCACCCGGATATGTTTGCAGAATTTTAAAAAGGTGGTGGATCAATGTTGGCATGGTAACTGTTGTTATATGAAAATTCTGCCAAAGGATGATACATATCCCAATTATCTCAAAAATCCAGTACACATGCTCGCAACATGTTCTCTAATGTTTGGATAGTCCGTTCACTCCGTCCATCAGTCTATGGGTGGAAAGTCATGCTGAAGTGCAGACGAGTACTTAACTCTTCATGGAAACTCTTCCAGAAACTGGAAGTAAACTGAACATCCTTATCAGAGACCACATGAACCGACACTCTATGTCGTGCCACCACCTCCTGAATGTAGATATCATCCTACTTCTCCACCGAAATGCTCTCCAGGATCCGAGTGACATGCACGCTCTTGTTCCATTGATCCATGATGACCCATATCAAATTCACTCTATGCACTGTTCGAGGCAATTTGTTGATAAAATCCATCGCAATCTCTTCCCACTTCCATAGAGGAATACCCAACGACTCAATTTTTTTTGTGGGGCCGCTGATGCTTAGCCTTGACTTTCCTACAAGTCAAGAAAATCTCCATACCTTGCCACATCCTACTTGATGAATAGACACCACTAGTCAAGTCAGATATCTATATACATCTTTGTTTCTCCGGGATGAATAGAGAATCTTAACTTGTGCGCCTCCTCCATCAAAACCTAACGCACACCACTCCAATATGGAACCCACACCCTTCGATGAAGGGTCAATAACCCCCAACTATCATAATCAAAGTAAACCACCTGACCCACTATGCGCTCACTCTTCCGATGCTCTTCCTTCATAGCCTTAACCTGAGCCACTCGAATCTGCTCTAAAAGTAAGGGAATCACTAACATCCTCAAACAAATACCCCGGATCGAGGCAGTAACCACCTTGCGGCTGAGAGCATCATCCACCATGTTAGCCTTTCCCAGGTGATAAAGGATCTCACAATCATAATCCTTCACCACATCCAACCATCTATGTTGCCTCATGTTCAAATTTGGCTAATCCATCAGATACCTCAGCTCTTGTGGTCCTTTTAAATAGTACAACGAACCCCATAGAGGTAATGCCGCCAAATCTTGAGGGCGAAAACCACATCCCCCAACTCCAAATCATGTGTGGGAAAATTTGCCTTATGAGGCTCCAGCTGCCTCGAAGTGTAAGTAATTACATGACCCCACTGCATCAACACTGTACCCAAACTCGTGATCAACATGCCACAATATACGAAAAAGTCCTCAACGCCCTCTAACAAGGTTAAAATTGATACCTTACACAATCTCTATCTCAGAGTCTCAAAAGCTACCTGCTACTCAGTCCCCAAATGAAATGTGATAGTCTTGTTCATCAATCTGGTCAAAGGAATTGCTATCTTAGGGAAGTCCTTAATAAATCTCCGATAGTAACCTACAATTCCAAAGAAACTTTGAATCTCGTTTGGAGACCTTAGAACTTCCCACCTCATCAATAGATCAACCTTGGACAGATCGACCAAAATACTGATCTGCTTGACAAGGTTCCCTGGAAACTGCACCTCGTGTAACCAGAACTCGCACTTGGAGAACTTTATATAAAACCTCTCCCATCCTCAGAGTCTCTAATAAGTCTCTAAGATGCTCTCCATACTGCTCTTGGGTCTTGGAATAGTCCAGGATGTCATCAATAAACACAATCATAGACCAATCTAGCATATGTCTACATGCGCTATTCGTGAGATCCATGAATGCGGATAGAGGATTGGTGAGCCCGAAAAGGCATCACCACAAACTCGTAATGACCATAACGAGTCCGGAAAGCCACATTCTATATATATCCTCCTTTTTGTACCTCATTTGATGATAAAATGATTGCAGATCAATCTTGGAAAACCAATATGCACCCTAAAGCTATTCGAACAAATCATCAATCCTCAGGAGTGGGTAATGGTTCTTCACTGTTAGCTTATTTAGCTCCCGGTAGTCAATATACATTTGATGCATCCCATACTTCTTCTTCAAAAACAAGATCGGTGCTCCCCATAGCAAACTACTTGGCTGAATAAATCCCTTGTTTAACAGCTCCTACAACTATGTAGACAACTCATGCATCTCTATAGGTAATAATCGATAAGGTGCTTTGGCTATCGGAGCCGCACATATAAATAAGTCAATCTGAAACTCTATCTGCCTATCCGGAGGCACTCCATGAAAATCTTCAGTAAACACATCCAGGAATTCCTGAGTAATCGACACATTGTCCACAATCACCTTACCCTTCTCCTGGGTATCCATCACATAGGCAACAAATCCAGAACAACCCTGCTGAAGGTAGCATCTGACCCGAGCCACTAAACAGAGAGTTGCCCATGCCGAATGCCCTCTCCCTGAATCAATAACTCTCTTACACTTGGAGTGTGAATACATACCGACCGATGCTTACAATCAGTCATTTCTCGATTGGGGCTCAACCAATCCATCCCCACAATAACCTTGCTCTTATGTAGAGGAATAGGAATCAAATCAATTGAGTATTGCTCACTTAAAAACTCCAACATACAAACTATTTAAAGATCATAAAAGCCTGCAATATCCCATTACACAGAAGGAATTAAATATGAGGTAGAAACGATGGTTGGAGCTACTTAAGGACTATGATTGTGAGATACTTTACACCCTAGTAAAGAAAACATTATAGTTGATGCATTGAGTAGAAAGGTGAATCCACAACAAAAAAGAGCTAGATCGTTGAAGATTGAGATGATTTCAACATTTTTAAAAAGGTTAAAGAATATCAGACAAGAGATCTACCTAAAGATGGAAAGAAAGAAGAACATCTAGACTAGGCATTAGTGCTCGAAGAAAATGATTAAGGGTTAAAGACATTCAAAAATCATATTTGGGTACCAAAGTTGGGTGGAATATGACATCTTCTTATGGAATATTCTTATAAGACCACGTATTCTATACACCCAAGTAGAGCCAAAATGTATTTGGACTTAAAACCCTATTACTGGTGGCCCACAATGAAGGACGATGTAGTAACTTATGTGTCTAAATGTATAAGTTGTTCAAGAGTAAAAGCACAACATAAGAAGCTACATGGAGACTTTGAACCTCTACCAGCACCCATGGGTAAGTGGGATGACATTACCATGCATTTCATAACAAAGTTTCTAGGGAAAAGAAGGGCCATCCCATGATTTGGGTTATAACAGACCGATTGACAAAGACTGCACATTTCGTAGCCACACAAGAAAATTTGTCTTTGGAGAAGTTAGCAGAAACCTATGTAAAGGATATTGCAAAAATTCATGGTGTACCCTTATCGATCGTGTGGGATAGAGACAATCAATTTATTTCCAGATTCTGGAAAAGTCTGCAAAAAGAAATGGGCACAAAGTTGTGTTTGAATGCATGTCATCCACAAATAGATGGACAGAGTGAAAGAACTATCCAAACATCAGAGGATATGTTGCTGGCATGCACTTTATAGTTCCATGGTAGCTGGGATGATCACTTACCATTAACAGAATTTTCCTACAATAATAGTTATCATTAAAGAATCAAGACGCCTCCGTATGAAGCATTGTATGGAAGGAATTGCCATACACCACATTGTTTGTTAGAAGCAAGAGAAAACACTTTGCATCTCCTAAGATGTTTTCAAAAAATTGCTGATAAAGTAAAGATTATTTGAGAAACAATGGTAGATATATAAAATTATCAAAAGACCTATGCAGGAAATAAGCGATATCCTGTGACGTTTGAGGTCGGTGATCAAGTACTAATTAAGGTCTCTCCATGGAAGGTACTTATCAGATTCAGAAACATAGGAAGTTAAGTCCTCGTTTTATTGGTGCATTCAAAGTACTTCAAAAATTTAGGAAAAAAGCTTACAAAATTGAATTGCCACCTGAACTAGTAGGTATCCACAACACCTTACATGTTTTCTACTTGAGGAAGTACTTGGGGGTAGAACCCGATATGATTCTGTCACACCGCAAAACCAAGAACGGCGGAACCGTTCTGGGGTGGAGGATGTCATGTATAGTATCACAACATAGTATAATAGTAAAAAAGTAAACAACATCATCCATTGCATTAAATTTATAATTTTAATACAAGTGTGTTCTGTAGTTTATAAGACACCAAAATATGAACCAAAATAAAAGATGAGTCTTGTATGCGCTCCAACTTCTCAAAAGCTGGCATCGGTACCTGTCTACTAATGACCTGAGAATACAAGTTATTTTGAAAGAGTTTATCAGCATTAAAGCTGGTGAGTTCATAAGTATTTAGTGTCTATGTTTGTATCAAAGTGTTTGAAACAGTGTTTGAAGTACGATTTTGTAAACATTTGTAGTAAAAGTATGTGAATGTTTGTAAGTGTTTGTAAAAGTTTGTAACTCCTAGAAAACCTTATATTTTCTACTAAAAGTAGACTTCTACCAAGGCACAACTATTTTTTAGGTTTGTTTCTTGTAAAAGTGTGTAATTTTCCCAAGTGTAACTATAATTATCAAACTAAAGTTTGTACATTAATGTTTAAGTGAAGTAATCACCAAATAAATGTAAAGGGTAAATTAATGTAGTACTGTAGTGTTGTATTATAATAACTACTACTGTACTAACTACCTTAAACCGGATTTATATTAAGGTATCATGTGATTAATGTACCATACTATCAACTATCAACACGACAATGTAAGTCGTCAAACGTAATGAAATTTGGCACCTGAAGACGTGCAGGTCCCACTGTAGCTAGCAGCAAGGTGTAGGATAGTCAATATAGTATAGATCTATACGCAAACTTACACTCTCCCTCCTGTAGATTCTGGTTACAACTCGAACCATGACAATGAATACATGCCCTAATACAGTGGATCAAATTTATGTTATAGTATACTTGTATATGTAATGTATGTACTTGTGTAATGAATGTATTGTTTCTCATCATAGTATTGTTGTATAGGTTCTCATCATAGTATAGTTCTCATCATAGTATAGATGTATAGTTTCTCATAATAGTAAGTGTTGACTCATGAATGAACTGACTATTTGTATGCTTCATTAAACTAGAAGTAGTAAGTAGTATAACTCTAAACTATACCTATTATAGTTTACTAGTAGACTTGTTTGTATGACTATATGTATTGAACTGAGATAAAAGTATTTATATCTATACATATATACATAATATATAACTAAGGATTCAACGACACTCAGACAAACAACCGGGTACTTTAAGTCCACAACCAAACGAGGAACAAGAAGTAAAGTGAGTGATCGGTCGTAAGTCCTTCAAACGTTATTTATATAACTATATATGTAGTAGACATGGTTTTAACAATATATAAGTTTGAAAACTATAAAAGCAATGTTTGGTATACAAAAAGTGATTTTTTTAAGAAGTTTAACATGTAAAATAGTTTGATAAGCAGTTTGAAGTCATTTTCTAGTAAAACAGTTTAAAGTGTGGAAAGTCTATTTGTATGCTAGTTATAAATCACATGCGATTGATCTAATAACTAACATGATCCAAATTGTATTCCCCCCCCCCCCCGCCCCCCCGCCTAAAAAGCATTTAAAAACATTTAAAAGTTTAATTAAGGGGTACGAACTCACCTGTAGTGAGTGGATTGTACGGAAGTGTTGGACAAGGTGCTAGGTGTCAATTGAAGAGCTTGAACACACACACAATGATCCTAATTAACATATAATTAAACATATACGTAACCAATTAGTCATTTTACAACTAATTAACCAAGTTAAGATACCCTAGGACATGGAAACACTTTGAATTAAGTGTTATAGGTACCAAAGGGTTGCATCTAAGGGTTATATGGCATGACATTAGAGTTTATGGCCCAAGAACCACTCCTTATAGATTTTACGGCCCATGGTCATTTCCCCATGAGTTTATGGCCTTAAACTCATGGTACTAAGTGCCATTTGGTGTTTTGAGGTCTTATAAGTCAAGATTGAGCATCTATTTATCAAGTCCAAGCCTTAGGAAGCATTAGGGGCACAATATCACTACATGATAGAGTTTACGGCCTAAGGACCATTTTGTTATGTGTTTACAGACATAAGCTCCTATGGGGACATGTTTTCTTTGATTTTTAAGGTCTTAAGCACTTCAAGGAAGGATCAAGACTAGCATCCAAGGCCTAGGAAGGGACTAGGGTTCATTGAACCCCAATTATAAGGGTTTATGGCCCAAGAACATCCCTTGGCCGTAAACACCTTTAATCATGTGTTTCTTGGTGTTTTCCAAGTGTAAAAAAGTTCAATCTAAGCAGACAATAAGCTAGGGAAAGTGTACTTATAAGATAGAAGCTTGATTGGGTGTTTAAGGTCCAAGAACACTAGTGTGTGTTCTTGGTGTTTTGAAGAACACTTGAAGATCTAAGTGAAAATCAATAATGAATGGATGAAATGATGTATAACAACTACATGTTAGGTTATAACAACAAATCAATTTAAGAAACACTTACGTTTTCGGAAGATCGGGTGAAGAATGGGATGATACTTGAGAGAGAATGATGAGTGTTCTTGAGTGTGGAAGTTGAGAAATGAAATAAATGGGGAGTAAACTCATGCATAAGGCATGAGTTTGCGGGAAAAGAGATTTCACAGACCAAACCTTCCTTGTTTGGCCGTGAACACCTAACTATGGTGTTGATTCTTCCATTGCTACCCTGATATTCTAAAAATCACTTCCTTTTATCCGTTCGTTTCAAGAATAATTATTAAAAAGACTCAAACAGACTTTAAACCGGCTAAAAATTAGTAGAAAAGTATTTAACTTTTATTTGAAGTGCTTGATGATAGAGTTTTTTTAATGAAAATTTCGGGATGTCACATCATCCCCCTGTTAAAGGGAATTTCGTCCCGAAATTAGAGTTTAAGCAAATAAAGTAGTTACAAATAACTAAGCAAATAGATGAGGATATTTCAATTTCATTTGATCCTCATGCTCCCATGTGAATTCGGGTCCTCGCTTGGCGTTCCATCTAACCTTCAATATTGGGATGTGGCTTTGCTTCATCTGCTTGACCTAACGGTCCATGATCTCTATAGGTTCTTACACGAATTTGAGGCTCTCGTTGATCTCGATCTCATTGAGTGGGATTACAAGAGTCTCGTTGGACAGACACTTTTTCAAGTTCGAGACGTTGAATTTAGAATGTATGTTACTGAGTTCGTTGGGTAGATTAAGCTTGTAAGCTACATAGACGATTCTAGCGAGAATCTCGAAAGGCCCTATGTCTCTTGGATTGAGCTTCCCACGCTTACCAAAGCGTATCAAGCCCTTCCACGTTGAGAATTTCAAAAGTACTCGGTTTCCCACCTAGAACTCCAAAGGTTTCTTTGGCTTGTCTGCATAGCTTTTCTGACAGTTTCTAGAGGCTTTCAATCGTTCACGAATCTGAACGATCTTCTCTGTCATTTCCCGTATGATTTCTGGACCTGTGAGAGTACTGTCAGGAACTCGTCCTTTAGCTAACTAGGTGTCACCCACTTCAGCCCAGCACAGAGGGGATCTGCACTTCCGGTCATAGAGGGCTTCGAATGGAGCAGCCTTGATGCACGGGTGATAACTATTATTGTAGGAAAATTCAACAAGGGGTAAGTGAGTATCTCATGCCTTACAAAAGTCGATCACACAGGCTCTGAACATGTCTTCCAGTGTTTGGATGGTTCTTTCACTTTGTCCGTCAGTCTGAGGATGGTAGGTTGTGCTCATGTATAGCCTTGTTCCTAGGGAACTTTGTAGTGACTTCCAGAACCTCGAAGTGAACCTACTATCTCTATCGGAGATAATGGATATAGGAACACTATGCAATTGTACGATTTCCATAATGTATGTTCTCGTAAGCTTCTCCATCTTGTCAGTTTCTTTGATAGGCAGGAAGTGTGCAGACTTGGTCAATATATCGACAATGACCCATATGGTATCAAGTCCACCCGTTGTCTTGGGCAACTTGGTTATGAAATCCATAGTGATCTGCTCCCACTTCCATTCTGGTATCTTTGGTTGTTGTAGTAAACCGGAGGGTTTCTGGTATTCGACTTTAACCTTTCCACAAGTAAGGCATTTACTCACGAAGGTAGCAATCTCTGCTTTCATGTTAGGCCACCAGTATAACTTTTTATGATCCAGATACATCTTATCTGAACCTTGGTGAATGGAATACCAAGTGTTGTCCGCCTCAGTCATGACCAAGTCTCTGAAGCCACTGTGTTTCGGTGTCCAGATCAGGACCATGAAATATATGGCTCTGCCATCCTTTGCTTCTAAGTTCTTATCCATACCTCTAAGGGATTCACCCGCCATGTTTTCAGGTTTCAAGGCTTCAAGTTGAGCCTCCTTTATCTATGTGGACAAGTGTGAATGGATAGTCATCATCAGTGATTTGACCCTTCGACCAAAATATTCTTTCCGACTTAGGGCATCTGCTACTATGTTGTCTTTAACTGGATGATAACAAATTTCGCATTCGTAGTTGTTGAGTAGCTCGACCACCGTTGTTGTCTCATGTTGAGATCCTTTTGATCGAATATGTGTTGTAAACTCTTGTGGTCTATAAAGATGGTGCTTTTCGTGCCATATAGGTAATCTCTCCAGATCTTCAGGGCAAACACAGCTGCTCCTAGCTCAAGATCGTGTGTGGTGTAGTGGACTTCGTGTGTCTTTAGCTGTCTTGAGGCATAGGCGATGACCTTACCTCATTGCATCAGAACACAGCCGAGCCCCTGGTTGGATTCATCGTAGTATCCAACGAAGTCTTCTATCCCTTCTGGGAGGGATAGTATCGGTGTGGTGCATAAGGCTCGTTTCAGCGTGTGAAACGCTTTCTCTTGTTTCTCTTCCCGGTCAAAGGCCACGCCCTTCTGGGTCAGTGTAGTAAGAGGTTTCGCAATCCGATAGAAGTTATGTATGAACCTGCAGTAGTAGCCAGCAAAACCTAGAAATTGACGAATTTTTGTAGGCTTCTTCGGTGCTGACCAGTTCTCAATGGCCTTAATTTTGGATGGGTCCACATGGATTCTCTCTTCACTAACCACATCTCCTAATAATTCGACTCTTCGGATCCAAAATTCACATTTAGAGAATGTCACATAGAGCTTCTTCGTTCATAAAGTTCCTAGAACTTGTCGCAGGTGTTTGCCATGCTCCTCCTTACTCCGATAGTAGATCAGGATGTTGTCAATGAAGACGATGAAAAAATGATCCATGTAAGGACGACATACTCTATTTATTAGGTCCATGAATACTGCGGGTGCATTGGTCAATCCGAATGGCATCACCACGAACTCGTAGTGTCCGTAACGAGTTCAGAAAGCTGTCTTTGGAACATCCTTCTCTAGCACTCGTAACTGGTGATATCCGAATCATCAATTTTGGAAGAGTAACTCCCCCCTTGCAGTTGGTCAAATAAATCGTCTATGCGAGGCAGAGGGTAACGATTTTTGACCGTTAGTTTGTTGAGTTCTCTATAGTCGATACACATACGGAATGATCCGTCTTTCTTCTTAATGAACAAGACTAGTGCTCCTCAGGGTGAGAAGCTTGGTTTAATAAAGCCCTTACTGAGTAGTTCGTTAAGTTGACCAAATAGTTCGTGCATCTCAGCTGGTGCTAATCGGTATGGCGATTTGACTACTGGGGTAGCTCCTAGGACTAAGTCGATTATGAACTCAACTTGTCGTTGCGGAGGTAATCCAGGTAGTTCTTCTGGAAAGATGTCGAGAAAGTCACTCACTACCGGAATGTTCTTTAGTTCTTTCGTTTCTAGGCTCGTATCGACAACGTGACCAAGGAATGCACAATATTCCTTACGTAGATACTTCTATGCTTGAATACTTGAGATGATACAAAGACTTGTTTCGGGTTTGTCGCCATAGATGATGAGAGTTTCGTTAGCGGAGAGGTTTAGACGGACTACTTTCTCATAGCACATGATGTCGGTGCGATGAAAACTCAACCAATCCATGCCGATGATGACGTGGAAGCTTTTAATCGAGACCGGCATGAGGTCGATTGGAAATGAATGGGTATCTAGAGTTAGGGTACATCCTATGTATATGCTATTAGTGCTCTCAGTTTTCCCATTAGCCATTTCTAAAGTGAATGGTTCCCTAAGTTTGCATGGTTTTTGTTTAAGTAGGCGAGCAAGTTTATAATTCATGAAGCTTCTCTCCGCTCCACTATCAAACAGTATACATGCATAAGAGTTATCGAGGAGAAACGTACCAGTGACCACTGTAGGGTCGGCAACCGCTTCCTCGTGGCCTATAGCCAAAACTCTTCCCATTCCACTGGCATTCCCTGCCTTTGGGTAATTCCTTTCGTAGTAGCCCACATCGCCATAACTGTACCAAGCCTGGCCCACACCAGTGCCGGGGACTTGGGTGATCGGCCTTGTTGGAGATTTTCATAAACGAACAGTGTGTGCTTTCTTGTTGCAGTTAGAGCACTACATTTCACGGCAGGTTCCCTTGTGGTGGAAGTTACATTTGTTACACTTTGGCAAACTTCCAACATACTGCCTTATTGGAGTAGCAGCGGTAGGTACTATCGCAGCATGAACCGCCACGACTGTTTGTTTTTTAGTAGCTTGTTGTTTCTTCTTGTCATCCCAGAACTTCCGCTTATTGTCAGCGGGTTTGGAAGATTCTGAGATAGCCAGGGTTGTTGATGATGGCGATTGGACTCCATGATCGATTAGTTGCTGTGCCAATCATTTGGCACTATCGAAGGTAGCATGGTGTGAAGATAAGATGTTTCCCTGATACGGAGGCACTAGCCCCCAGATATATCTTTTGATTTTCTTTCCCTTAGTGGGAACCATGTTGGGATAGAGGGCCACTAATTCACTGAACCTGGTGGTATATGCGACTATGTTGGAGCCCCTCTTGGTTAGGCTCCACAGCTCATGTTCCAACTTTTGGATCTCGCCCCTTGGGCAGTACTCCTCAATCATGAGGTCATTCATAGTTTCCCAGCCCATGTCGTTTGCCACTATGAGAGTTAGTGACTTGACATGCCCATTCCACCATGTTAGGGCTTTCTCTTCGAAGGTGCACGCAGTAAATTTAACTTTGCTCGCAACAGGGCAGGAAAAAATCTCAAAGATTGACTCTGTCTTTTTGAACTATTGTGAGAGGGAATGACTCCGCCAGTCCCCTTAAAGGACTTTGGCTTGCAGTTAGTGAAGTCCTTGTAAGAGCACTCTCTCAAGCACACAAGGATTTCACCTTGAGTAGAATGAACTGGCGTTCCACCTCCGCTGGCACCGGTGGAGTGATACTGAGCCATGGTACTTGCCACTGCCACAGCTACCGCAGCATTCATAGTTGCCGTATCTATTATTGAAGGAGGTGGTGGTGGAGGAGGTGGAGGATTACGCCTTGTTGATATGCGAGGAGGCATCTTTCAACTATAAGTTTATAAAGATGAATGGAATAGTTAGAGTCAATTGTAAGAATAGTGAGAGTGTTCCATGGGCTAAATTGCCATAGTCCAACAGTTGAATGAGTGTATGTTTTGAAATAGCAGTATAGTAAAAGAGTAGGAAAAACACAAGAGTACAGATTTTTCCAACAAATTAGATAACTGCCAATATGACTGGTATTACTTATGTAAATGAGTTTGGGAAACACGACCTAACAGTAGGTCTTACATCAAACCATATGAGGGAAAATGTTTGACAGCTTAATAGACTAGATAGTGTACTGAAAGATAGGAATATTTTACAGACAAGTGCTTCATAGAGCACAGATAAGAAAGGCTATTCCTTAGTCAAAAGAAAATATATTCTAGACATCTTCTAACAGCGATGGGAATTCCTCGGGCGAACCCTAAGGTCTTCCATCTGATGAACCACTTCTTGAAGGTGTCGTTCATGAGCCCTCTGGCAAACTCGAAGTTATACGACTTTAGCTCAGGAGGCAGCTAATTGTTGTTGCAAAGTCTCATTAGCCCTTCTGGTTCTTTCCATCGCCTCTTCGAGACGGCGAATGCGGACCATGTTGACACCAGAGTTGGCATCAATCTCCACTACTTGGCCGATGGCTACCCGACCTTGCTCTACATTCTGAGCAATCCTACGGACCATGATGGTTAGGGCTCAGTCAGCCGAGCCACCCTCACTTATGTTGTAGAAGCTTCGGTCCCCGTTGTAGGGTAAGGGTTGACCCTGTTCGTTGCTCCAGCGGTTCAAGTTTGTCGCCCACAAGGGTGTGAGGCCCTGAAAGGTTGGTCGGGGGTTGTTAATTGGGGCTTGACCTACTTGGGGTAGGTTATTGACTTTGGGCTCGGAGTCAGATCCATCCGAGAAGCCTTCTGCATGATGGTCATCCAAAGGAATTTGATGCTCATCTTCGGGCTCTTCTTCAAGCCAACCAGCATTGTCATGGGGTGGGAAGTACCGGTCACCATGATGACAGAATCGAGCCATGATATCTACACGAGAAAAGGGGTATAAGAATCTTATATAAATAAACATACTACTTAAGATAATTATAAGATGATCTTTATCAGTTATGTCAATACTTGTATAGTGTATACTAGTTATATGAAACCAACGCAGGATAGACCTTCGAATAAGTGACCCTAACTCCAAATCCACAACCAAACAAGGAACAGGAAGTTAAGTAAAGATCACAGATTTTGAGTCTATAACACCTAAATTTCATATAACCTTAGCGTATCCATTTAACGACTATTGACCTACTTGATAGAGATCTTTTTAGTTCTCAGATAAGTAATTATAGTAGCAAAAAATACTCCTATAGTATTTTAGACTTATGTTCTGATCTAGTGTTTTTATTGTAGTAGTGTTGGTAAGTTTTTAGACTTGTTTCCGTATCACAACCATTCTTGGGCATATGCTAATCACTCCACGGACCAGCATAGTTGATTAGGCTATGCCACTCCCAGGATTGACCATACAGCCCCGAGCTTACTTGTGATATTCAAGAATCGTAATATTTTTGCATTTGTCATTGTGACACTGATTTTAGTATGAATGCAGTCTTGTATACTTAGTTAAATATGTAATTATTTAAAAGTATAAACTCTTGGTCAGATTGTTTTAATCCTATTGTGTTCATAGTTAGTATAACTTTTATGGGTTGATATACTAGATTCACTATAAACGATGCTCCAATACCAATCTATCACACCCCAAAACCAAGAACGGCAGAAACGTTTTGGGGCGGAGGACATCATGTATAGTATCACAACACAGTATAATAGTAAACAAGTAAACAACATCATCCATTGCATTAAATATATAATTTTAATACAAGTGTGTTTTTTAGTTTATAAGACATCAAAATATGAATCAAAATAAAAGATGAGTCATGTATGCACTCCATCTTTTCAAAACCTGGCATCGGTACCTGTCTATTGATGACCTGAGAATACAAGTTATTTTGAAAGAGTTTATCAGCATTAAAGCTAGTGAGTTCATAAGTATTTAGTGTCTATGTTTGTATCAAATGTTTGAAACAGTGTTTGAAGTACGAGTTTGTAAAAGTTTGTAGTAAAAGTATGTGAATGTTTGTAAGTGTTTGTAAAAGTTTGTAACTCCTAGAAAACCCTATATTTTCTACTAAAAGTAGCCTTCTACCATGGCACAACTATTTTTTAGGTTTGTTTCTTGTAAAAGTGTGTAATTTTCCTAAGTGTAACTATCATTATCAAAATAAAGTTTGTACATTAATGTTTAAGTGAAGTAATCACCAAATAAATGTAAAGGGTAAATTAATGTAGTACTGTAGTTTTGTATTATAATAACTACTGCTATACTAACTACCTTAAACCAGATTTATATTAAGGTATCATGTGATTAATGTACCATACTATCGACCATGAACACGACAATGTAAGTCGTCAAACATAATGACACTGACAATGAAGACATGCCCCGATACAGTGGATCACATTTATGCAAACTCACACTCTTCCTCCTGGAGATTCTGGTTACAACTCGGGCCATGACAATGAAGACATGCCCCGATACAGTGGATCACATTTATGTTATAGTATACTTGTATATGTAATGTATGTACTTGTGTAATGAATGTATTGTTTCTCATCATAGTATCATTGTATAGGCTCTTATCATAGTATAGTTGTATAGTTCTCATCATAGTATAGTTGTATAGTTTCTCATAATAGTAAGTGTTGACTCATGAATGAACTGACTATTTGTATGTTTCATTGGACTAGAAGTAGTAAGTAGTATAACTCTAAACTATACCTATTATAGTTTACTAGTAGACTTGTTTGTATGATTGTATTGTGACAACCGTAAAAATTCGAGTCGGTTCTAGATTTGACTAGACTTAGTTGCACATATAGGCACTACACGTACTACACTTAGTAACTAGAAGCTAAGTTATAACCTACTAGAAACTTGGAAACAATTAGAATCAATGGATAGTGTACTTAAATTTCACATTGATATGTGAATTTTACTACTACTTAACTTTAGTGACTATCTATATTAGGGTCACTCTTTGACTTGAACACCATTTCATGAATCATAGACACACATCATGTACTTGACCTAGAAGTAAAAGTTAGGTTAGAGTCTCATAGAAACTTAAGTCAATGTTGAAGAGTAGGAGTAGTATACTTGATTCCTCAATTTCGCTTGAATCACGGAATCACAACATAGAATGCCAATAAACTGATAAAAAAATATTACAAACATTATTTCTAACTTGAATAAGATTTATGAAACTCTAAAATAGTTTGAAGTCTCAAAATTTAATTAATTTTGATATCCAAAGACTTACAAACTCTCAAAAACCCTAAATGCCCTAAAAACTCAAATTTATAAACTTTAACACCTAAAAATCCATAAATTTGGTATGGACTATAAAATATCAATTTAAAATAACTCAATTTAGTAAAATATAACCAAGGAAAAAAATTGAAGTCATTAGTATTTAACCTTATTTTCTAAGCCAAAAATCAAGGTTTGTGAAGGAAAATTTAGAATAAGGTGCATGTTTTATAAAAACTTGATATTTTTATAAAATAAAGTTATATTTTATAAAATTTAAAAGAGGGAGACCCTCTCTTCATTAAAAAGTCGGATCTCTCCTCTCTCGCCGCTCTCTCCTCTTCCCAACACATAATCAATTCACTCTACCACTCCATCTTCTCTCTCTCACTCTACCCCTCATTCTCTATCACACTCCACCATTTACCACACTCAAACTCTCTCTTTCCCTCTTTAAAACCACGAAATTCTCCAGCCAAGAACAACTCTTAATCTTCAAATCTTCATCTTCTAGGGTTCTTCTCCATGGTAATCACGAAAATCCTTCAATCTCCTTCACTTTTCTTTCTAGTTTTAAAGGTTTTTCTTGCATTTCCTTGTTCTTCTACACCATTCTCTTAGAAAATTTGTGTGAATGTTCATTCACTTCAGTTTTGATGATGATGGCGGTAGATTTTCACCAAAAGCATCTTGCATGTTACAAAATGGTGAAGATCCATGACCTAAACCTAAGTCAAAACCATGAAAATGCACTTTTCTACACGTTTTGGTGGAAAATTACCACATGCATCCAAAGTTTTCTATCAAAAATGATTTTTGAACATTTCAAACTCATGAATGGTTTTCAAAACAACATGCATGTGATGATCTTCAAGCTTAGATGCTTGATGATCAAAGTTGTTAAAAAGCTTTCAAATATGTTAATGAAAGATTTATTTCCAAATAAATATCTAAGATTTATTTTCTGACTAAATCCAATATTTCCCAGATTCTCATCAACAAAATAAGATGCTCTGTAAATTTCCAGAAGATAATTCATTTTTCTAGTATTATTATAATTAATGCAATAAAATAGGGAAATAAATCATATAAAATACTTCCAGAGGTCTGTAAATCCGAAGTAAATTTGTGGATGACCCCTATGGTGAATAATGACCTCTCATTAAATTTCATCGATATATGTTGCTGTTTATTATGATTTTCCATTTTCTTTTTTGTTTGGGTATAATAAATCACTAAACCACTTTAGGAAGTTTGACAATTGTATCTAAAATTTTTTGCAGCTCTTACCTGTGGTGGGAGAATCAGAAAAATAATTTCAGAATTTTTCATCATACCTTCCTATTTTTCCCAATTTTTGGTAATTATAATGGCCTAAAAATAGGAAAAACAGTTCTGATTATCCAAAATTCATGAAATTTTACCAAAACATCATGTTTTATAGTAGAAGGTTACCAAAAACTTTTGATGATTTTTCTCTACTGTATACTATTTTTCTCCTATTTTCTAAGGTTAAATACACTTAAATACACTTAAATAGACATAAATACCCAAAACCGGATTATACAATATGAAAACCACTTTTGGTATTTTTCCCAGATTACTTACACTGTAAATGATGTTACAAAAATTTTTGGTAATTTATTTTAACTGCTTATTATTTATTCTTCAATTAATGATTATTTAAGGGAATAAAACAAGGAAAAATAGAAATACCCACTGAAAAGTATCTTTTGTATTTTTCCCAGCCTAGTTATGTATAATATCAGTTAAATAAAAATTTTGGATAATTTTGGAAACTGTTTTCTATTCATTTCAATTTTTATTAGAATAAATGCATAAAAATCATAAAAATTGGTTAAACAGTTTAGAAACCTATTTTTATATTTTTCACAGATTAAGTATGTGTAACGACATTACTATAAAACGTTTGGGGCATGTTCTTAACTGATTTCTATTTTTCATGAATTTTTATAGATTTAGAGAATTAAATATATGAAAAATGGTTATGCATATCCATAATCCATGAAAAATTATCTAGTAGTCTTTTAACACATTTAGAACCAAAATCTGAAGTTTGGTAATTTTTATTAACTGTTTAGGATTTTTCATAATTTTATGGTTATTCAATAAACTAAAGTGGTGAAAAATAGTTAGACAAATCAAAAATTCAAGAAAATTTATCTTGAGGTCTATGACTTCAATTAAAACTAAAATGCAAAGTTTGGGAAATTTTAGAACTAAATTGAGTTAGTTTTGAATATTTAATCATTGGAACACCTCTAAAATGTTAAATATTAACATTTTAATAATGGAAATTTTCCGGTTAAATTCTTATATAACAATTGATTCTTTGAAACTTAATTTCCACAGGAAAAATATTTATAATTTATCAATATTCAATTGTGACTCGGTATTGACATAATTCTGTTGTAGTAGTAAGTATACTAGTGTTACATTTCGATTAGAGACTCACTAGTGAATACCAATATTGTAGGAATCGGTAGTGGTACACGTGGAACATAGTCAAGGCACCATTTGCATCATCTCAATGGATTGTGAGTATTCACACACTCCCCTATTTTTAGTTTTTATGTTTTAGGGTGGAAAAGCATGTCCAGAAAAACTATTATTTGCATGTTGTATTTAAATTGATTTGTATCAAACATGATTGCTATTGTATTGCTATGTCTCTCTATGTATGTCTATGCAACACAGAACATGAGAACTTATCGTACTAAGGCCCTTCCGTTATCTCTAACCATTAACTCTTTGAGCCAATGGTCATTATGGATAGCGCTATTAGGAATTGACAACTTCTCACTCGCCCTATTGTTGGAGTGCATGATACCATATTCATCTATGGAACGATAAGCATAGATCTTGATAGGGCTTCAGTCATAGGTTTGGTTGAGACTCATTGTTTGCTCATACACATAAAAACTCGTTTCTCGTTATAGCAATAAAATTGTTATCAATAATAGCAATCAACTGGTTTCTCATTATAGCAATGAACTCTTTCTCATTACAACAACGAACTTTTACTAGTGGAAACTTATATACATGTTTTAGCAATGAAATTGTTTGCTCCTTGTAGCAACGAAATTGACAGCTCATTTTAGCAATGAAACTAGTTTACTCGTTTGAGTAACGAACTTTATCTTCCATGAGAATATGAATGTTGCATCTTATTCGGGCAATATACTTTATCTCTCATGATGACAAAGAACTTTGCTTTTACAAACTTATTTACTCATTTTAACAATATACTTGTATTATTGGAAACTTTTATCAAAACTTTGATTTTAATTCATGAACCAATATTATTTTGTTAAACTTGTGAGTACTCACCAACTATTTTATAGTTGACGCTCATTTTACATGCTTTTTCAGGAATCATCGAGTAAGTGGCACTTAGGGACACTTCACTTTTAGGAGCATTCGCATGTGTTGCATTTCAGTTTACATTGCAATTTCTTTTAAAAGTTGTTCAAATCCATTGTAAATTGTAATATTTTTAATACTATGGTTGGTGTTGTCTTTTAACTTTTGCTATGAAACCCTTTGTACTGCCACACCCTGTGTTTCCGCTTTAGCGGGGTGTGACATGTATGTACTGAACTGTTATAAAAGTCTTTATATCTATACATATATACATAATATATAACTAAGGATTCAACAACACTCGGACAAACAACCGGGTACTCTAAGTCTACAACCAAATGAGGAACAAGAAGTAAAGTGAGTTATCAGTCGTAAGTCCTTCAAACGTTATTTATATAACTGTATATGTAATAGACATGGTTTTAACAATATATAAGTTAGAAAACTGTAAAAGCAACGTTTGATATACAAAAGTGATTTTTTTAAGAAGTTTAACATGTAAAATAGTGTGATAAGTAGTTTGAAGTCATCTGCTAATAAAACAGTTTAAAGTATGGAAAGTCTATTTGTATGCTAGTTATAAATCACATGTGATTGATCTAATAACTAACATGATTCAATTTGTATTCCCCCCCTAACAAGCATTTAAAAACATTTAAAAGGTTAAGGGGTATGAACTCACTTGTAGTGAGTGGATTGTACGGAAGTGTTGGACAAGGTGCTAGGTGTCGAGTGAAGAGCTTGAACACACACAATGATCCTAATTAACATATAATTAAACATATATGTATCCAATTAGTCATTTTACAACTAATTAACCAAGTTAAGACACCCTAGGACATGGAAACACTTTGATTCAAGTGTTATATGTACCAAAGGGTTGCATCTAAGGGTTGTATGGCATGTCATTAGAGTTTATGGCCCAAGAACCACTCCTTATGGAGTTTACGGCCCATGGTCATTTCCCCATGCGTTTATGGCTGTAAACTCATGGTACTAAGTGCCATTTGGTGTTTTGAGGTATTATAAGTCAAGATTGAGCATCCATTGATCAAGTCCAAGCCTTAGGAAGCATTAAGGGCACAATATCACTACATGATAGAGTTTACGACCTAAGGACCATCTGCTTATGTATTTACAACCATAAACTCTTATGGGGACATGTTTTCTTTGATGTTTAAGGTCTTAAGCACTTCAAGGAAGGATCAAGACTAGCATCCAAGGCTTACAAAGGGACTAGGGTTCATTTAAGCCCACTTATAAGGGTTTACTACCCAAGAACATACCTTGGCCTTAAACACCTTCAATCATGTGTTGCTTGGTGTTTTCCAAGTGTAAAAAAAGTTTGATCTAAGAAGACAATAAGCTAGGGAAAGTGTACTTAGAAGATTGAAGCTTGATTGGGTCTTTAAGGTCCAAGAACACTACTGTGTGTTCTTGGTGTTTTGAAGAACACTTGAAGATATAAGTGAAAATTAAAAATGAATGTATGAAATGATCTATAACAACTAGATGTTAAATTATAACAACAAATCAAGTTAAGAAACACTTACATTTTCGGAAGATCGGGTGAAGAACAGGATGCTACTTGAGAGAGAATGGTGAGTGTTCTTGAGTGTGGAAGTTGAGAAATGAAAGAAATGGGGAGTAAACTCATGCCTAAGGCATGAGTTTGCGGTCAAAAGAGAGTTCACAGCCCAAACCTTCCTTGTTTGTCTGTGAACACCTAACTATCGTGTTGATTGTTCCATTGCTACCCCGATATTCTATAAATCACTTCCTTTTATCCGTTCGTTTCAAGAATAATTATTAAAAATACTCAAACGGACTTTAAACTGGATAAAAATTAGTAGAAAAGTATTTGACTTTTATTTGAAGTGCTTGACCATAGATTTTGTACGAATGAAAATTTCGGGTTCTCACAGATTCCACTTTTAGAATTAAGGATTGATGAGAATAAAAGATTGATAAAAAAAAAAAGCCTAAAGAAATCGTTGACCACAAGAGGAAGAAATTACGACATAAGATGATTGACTTTATGCTTGTGCAATGGAAAAATTCGGTAGGGTCAACCTCACCTGGGAGATAGAAAGTGACATGAAGAGTCACCATCCACATATGTTTGCTAATGCATGATTCCGGGATGGAATCATCCTAATGGAGAGATAATTGTAACAACTGCGTTTATCACTAGACATGGTTATGAATCAATATGTATGTCATTCGATGATTGAAATCTCATATGAATAAATAAGAGTAATTTATTCATATATATATATATATATATATATATATATATATATATATATGTGTGTGTGTGTGTGTGTGTGTGTGTGTGTTTGTTTGTGAATTTTATAAATATTAGGTGTATATGTTGTTTGTGTGAAATCTTACGTCAAAACGTAATATAAATTGGCTAAAATATAAATTTAAAAAAAAATAATATTTACAATAAAATCCAAACAAAAGTCGTAGTAATCGAAAAAATGAACTCGTTCATATGTAGAACGCCCAAATCTGACTTCATAAGAGAAAATTATGATTTTTTGAAGTTTGAACGTAGCAGTATGCGGATCATAAACAGAAATTGAATCAGTTGATTGTTAGGAAAATCAATCTAAACGAGAGTTGAATATCTATTCAGTACCTATACGTCTATATAAAGACACTCAAGAATAAATATCGTATGAGAAAGTTATGATTTTTATATGGAATTTAGTAGTCTAAGCATGTTAAAAATATAGCTTTAAAAACAAATTGAGAACTAGCAGACAAGGTCTATACAAAACTTGTAGTACTCGTTGATATCTACTCATGGATATAAAGAACATCGATAAAAAAACCCGTGTAACAACCCGGATTCCCAGGTATTATTCATTCTTATATTTTTAGTATTTTGTGCGGAGACTTGGCGAGTTGGAGCTCAAACTCGCCGAGTTGGATCGCGATTTGGACAAGGATTCATGTCTGGACTCGGCGAGTCCACACTGTTTAATGAAACCCTAATTCCCCGGGTTTAGAGCCTATTTAAGGTCACTTATAGCCTCCCATTTGTGGCTACTAGTCCCTTGAGAGAACCCTAAGAGAGCTAATTCGTTTTGGGAGAGAGGAAGTCACGTTTGGGCCTTTGTATTCCTTGTTTAGCAAGAGGAAGGTGGCAAGAGCAAGGAGGAGGGGAGATTACAGTAGATACAGAGTCCAGAGGCTTCATTTTGAGGTAAGGGTTCGAATCTCCTTCAGTTATAGGGTTGATCTTTAGAGTTAGGGTTTTATACCCCTTTTGGAGAGTGATTATGTGAAGCAAATGGTCCCTCTTCGAGTTTGTGCCTTGAATCTGCACTCAAAGAGGTCCAGAGACCTTAATCAATGGAGCTTTTTGGGTTATTATGGAGTCTTTGGACCTAGGTGGTTATTTTTGGGACAAAATATCCTTTTGATGCCTTGTGGGGGTTAAACAAGCATCAAGCTTCGAACTTTACGTGAGATTCATGCTTGGGAAGGCTAGATCTAGGGTTTGGGAAAGCAGATCTGACCTCAGAAGGTCAATAAAAGTGTGTGCATGGCATGAACTCGCCGAGTTGTTCTTGGGACTCGGCGAGTAGGGTTGGGGTTTCACGTAATATGTTTAGTGAGTGGACTTGCCGGGTTGGGGGATAACCCAGTGAGTCAGGAAGAGTCAATATGGGGTTGAGTCAAGCCGGAACTCGCCGAGTTGTTCTTGAGACTCGGCGACTTGAATCGTGGTTGCCCTGCGATTCAAGCCAGGTGGAAACTCGTCGAGTTAGGGGAGTGCTTGACGTGCCAAGAAAGATCTGAGGGAGTCAGTGAACATGTTAGACTCGCCGAGTTGCTTTGGTGCACTCGCCGAGTCTGGTCAAAGTTGACCGTTGACTAGAGTTGACCAATGTTGACTTGATAGGGTTAGTCAACCTTAGTTGTAAAAGTGTTAATTAGAGATATATTGTATTATAGGAAGATTATAGTGCGGGGGATCGAGCACGAGTAATTCCAGGGATTTGCGAGTTATTGAGATACACGAGGTGAATCTTCTCACTATACTTTACATTGAGTAGGTTAACTAGAGTTATGTGATACAGTGCTTGTATGCTATATATATGTTATGTGTTGGGCTGCATTATTCTTTGTGATTTATGTTGTGCATGTTTACAGAGTTAGAACCTGAGGGTTCACAGAGTTTGGGTGCACGGACCCATAGAGTTATACCATCGAGTGGCTAATATGTGTTATATGTAGTATTTTGGGGAACTCACTAAGCTTTGTGCTTACAGTGTTTGGTGTTATTTGTTTCAGGTACTAGTGATGACCGTGGTAAGGCGCCGACTTGATCAGTACACACACACGAGATTTTATGTTATGTGATCTTGGGATTTTTGTATGACATGAATTGTATTTCAAACATGGGTGTTTTTATGACTATTAAATGAATTATGTTTTTATAAAATGCGAAAAATTGTTTTGAAATTTACGACGTGTTACAAGTTGGTATCAGAGCCTTGGTTTGAGGGATTCGAGTACACCTTCGGGAGTATTTGAACTCAAACTGAGGATTTGGAAAATATTTTCAAAAGCGAACCAAATTTTCTAAAAGAAGTAAAAGATTTTTAGAGAAACTCAGAGAAGAAACGTGTGTACGATCAGTCAGCGCCCGAACGGTGATTTCCCAAAAATACCCTTATATTATATGTTTATGGGATTGATATGACGTATTCTCTTGCTAGAGTAGGCTAGGTATTCCTATTAGGACTAGAGTGCCCTGATTTGTGATGCCTTAGCCTAGGGAGAGGTGAGCTGCTATGAGATGCTTGAGAGTGAATAGGTAGCAGCGAGGAGCTTACGAGGGATCTGTTAGAGAGTGATAGAGTACTTGGAATTTGGGATCCGAAGAGGAGGATTTGGGGTGTATACTAAAACGGTGTGGACAGTAGTATTGGGCCCGTACTACTGAAAGCATCGGGGTGGTGTACAGTTCAAGTAAGAACCTTCGGTATGCCAAGGATCAAGGAGGGAAGAATTGTCGAGTGTGAGTATGCTCGAATGGATTCTAATTTATCGTATGTTGTATTTCAGAGGTAGATCATGGTGAGGACACGACTTATGCCAGAGAATAGTGGGACTAGTGATGAGGAGATTTGTTGGATCATCCACGAGGAGGTGGCTGCGGCCATCAGGGCAGAGATACCAGAGATGTTCGGGTCTATTAAGACCACGTTGATTGAGACTTTCGACAAGCATTATGCTGCTCTTTCTGAGGCTGATGTGACGGCGGCCACTGCAGTTGTTGCTGCTGCGAGGCCACAGGGTGGTGATGCATTGCTATTCCGGGAGTTCAGCAACACGAAACCACCAGAGTTTGATGGGATCCATGACCCGGTGGCGGCTATGAGGTGGATTTCAGACATGGAGGGCTGTTTCTTCACTTGCTCATCTCTTAAGCATTTGAGAGTCTGGTTCGCAGTGAACCAGCTTCGTTTGGGAGCGAAGGACTGGTGGAAGTTTGTGATAGCGCACTTTTCACCTGCTGAGCCTGCGGCAATGACCTGGGAGAGGTTCATTGCCATGTTCCGAGATGAGTACGTTCCCCAAGTGGAGAGGGAGTGTTTGGCCTAGGAGTTTCTGACTCTCAAGCAGGGTACTGAGTTTGTTACGGTGATTACCAGGATGTTCCATGAGAGGGTCATATTCTGCCCTGAGCACGTGTCCACTGAGCAGGCACGCATGAGCCGATATTTGAGTATCTTGAGGTGAGACATTCGGGAGTTCGTGGCGAACTCCTCGTACCGGACATTTGCTGAGCTTCAGGCAAATACCCGGAAGAGGGAGATTGAGCTAGAGACTGAGGCCAGGGAGGAGGTTGAGTCTCAGGAGGGATCGGCGGCCGGCACAGCCCTAGCTGGTAGCCAAGCAGGCCAAGCCCGCTGATCCCAAATATGGGAGCCAGAAGGGCCGCAATTGTAGAAAGTGCGGCAAGGGTCATGATGGAGTATGTAGAGCTGAATCTTGCTACAAATGTTGTAAGGAGGGCCATATGGCCAAGGACTGCCCCAAGGGGTTTGCAGTATGTTTTCACTGCAACCAGACCGGACACCGGAAGGCGGAGTGTCCGTAGTTGCGGGGATCAGCTCAGGGAGCACCTCAGGGATCTGCCCCTACCGCCATCAGAGCTACCGAGAGGCGGCCAGTGAAGGCCGAGGCGCCGAGGGCACGAGGGAGAGCCTTTCAGTTGACCGTGGAGGAGGTCCGCACAGCGCCCGATGTCGTGGCTGGTATGTATTATTTCGTGTATTTATTTTGATAATTGAGATATTATGCTTATATTATGTTATGCGTAGGTACTTTTCTTGTGAATTCTGTACCTGCCTTGGTGTTATTTGACTCGGGTGTGAGTTGGTCTTTTGTATCTTTGGGTTTTAGTCAGCATATTAGTGTTAGTCGCGAGGCACTGAGTCGGCCTCTGAGAGTTTCCATAGCTGACGAGAGGGTGATATATGCCACAAAGGTGATCCGCGGGTGCATAGTCGAGATTTTCGATGTTGAGTTCCCGATTGATTTGGTTCCTATTGAGATGGGTGATATCTGGGTCATTGTTGGCATGGATTGGTTGAGCAGATTCGGTGCGGTTATTGACTGTGAGCGACAGTTGGTGACCATACGTGACCCTAGTGGGGGAGTTCTTACGGTGTACGACGAGGGTACCCGTTCTGGATCAGCGTTTTGTTCGGCCGCTAGGGTGAGGCAGTGTCTACAGCAGGGCTGTAAGGGTTTTGTGGCGTACGTGATGGATACGCGGGTTGATTCCGAGAGACCGAGGTCAGTGGAGGAGGTTCCGATAGTGTGTGAGTTCCCAGATGTCTTTCCAGAGGAGTTGTCGGGTGTGCCTCCCGTGAGGCAAGTGGAGTTCAGTATCGATTTGGTTCTGGGAGCCGCACCTATTGCCAAGGTGCCTTATCGCCTTGCACCTTCAGAGATTGGGAAAGGGGTTTATTCGGCCGAGCAGTTCACCGTGGGGAGCACCTATCCTTTTTGTTAAGAAGAAGGATGGTTTACACCGGATGTGCATTGATTACCGGGAGTTGAACAAGTTGACGGTCAAGAACCATTACCCGTTGCCGAGGATCGACGATTTGTTCGATCAGTTACAGGGAGCATCTTGGTTCTCCAAGATCAATTTGAGGTCTGGATACCATCAGGTGAGGGTGCGAGATGAGGACATCCAGAAGACAGCATTCAGGACGCGTTATGGGCATTACGAGTTTGTGGTGATGCCTTTTGGGCTCACCAATGCCCCGGCAGTGTTCATGGATCCCATGAACCGAGTGTGCAGGCCGATGCTGGATTGGTCAGTGATTGTATTCATCGATGACATATTGGTATAATCCGAGGTCTAGAGAGCAGCACGAGGAACATTTGAGGGAGATCCTCGGGGTTTTGAGATCGGAGAGGCTTTATGCCAAATTCTCCAAGTGTGATTTCTGGTTGCGAGAGGTTCAGTTCCTGGGACATCTCGTTAACCAGAAAGGGATATTGGTTGACCTGGCCAAAGTTGAGGCAGTGATGATATGGGAGGTGCCGAGGTCACCCTCCGAGATCAGGAGTTTTCTAGGGTTGGCCGGTTATTGTCGAAGATTTATCAAGGATTTCTCTAAGATTGCAGTGCCACTCACCAGATTGACCCGGAAGGGTGTTGCT
The DNA here is from genome assembly GCF_052625555.1 of Lactuca saligna. Taxonomy (NCBI): domain Eukaryota; kingdom Viridiplantae; phylum Streptophyta; class Magnoliopsida; order Asterales; family Asteraceae; genus Lactuca; species Lactuca saligna. Next base: position 108,705,602 of record NC_136421.1, on the reverse strand, counting down.
TTTTCATGGAGCCCCGAGCAGCAGGCCTCCTTTGAGACGCTTCGCCAAAGGTTATGCGAGGCCCTGGTGTTAGCCCTCCCGGAGGGAATGGAGGACTTTGTGCTATACTGTGATGCATCGATCTTGGGAATGGTAGTGGTGCTGATGCAGAGAGGGCATGTGATAGCATACACATCGAGGCACTTAAAGCCACATGAGACGAGGTATCCCACCCTGGACCTAGAGTTGGGGGCAGTGGTGTTCGCCCTCAAGATTCGGCGTTATTATTTGTATGGGGTTCGGTGTATGATATACACGGACCATAAGAGCCTGAAATATTTAATGGATCAGCCCAACCTAAATATGAGGTAGAGGAGGTGGTTGGATCTGGTTAAGGACTATGATTGTGAGATCCTATACCATCCGGGCAAGGCTAATGTGGTATCCGACGCCCTGAGTCGCAGGGACGAGAGCGCGCCGTTACGAGGTGTATGATTGCGTTTGACCGTGATAGCTCTGGTGCTGGACACCATTCGTGGAGCACAGACTGAGGCCGTGAGGTCGGAGAACCAGAAGAAAGAGCGACTTGTAGGATTAGTATCGGAGTTCGTTACCGATGGTCGGGGACTTCTGATATTTCAGGGGCAGATTTGGGTACCGTTTGTGGGAGGGACGCGTACCATTTTGATGGGAGAAGCGCATCGGTCGAAATTCTCGATCCATCCTGGGGCCACTAAGATGTATTTGGATCTGAGGAAGGAGTATTGGTGGCCCTGTATGAAGAGGGATGTTGCGTGGTTTGTTGAGAGGTTCTTAACATGTCGTAGGGCTAAGGCCGAGCACCAGAGACCGCATGGTAGGTTGCAGCCGTTGGAAGTTCCTAGATGGAAGTGGGAACATATTACCATGGATTTTATCACCAAGTTGCCAAGGACTGTGAGGGGAATCGATGCAATTTGGGTGATTGTGGACAGGTTGACGAAGAGCGCTCACTTCCTTGCTATTAGTGAGATCTCCTCCGCAGAAAGGTTAGCAGAGATGTACGTGAGGGAAGTGGTATCTCGGCATGGGGTGCCGATCGCGATTGTCTTAGACCGGGATGTACATTTCACTTCCAGATTCTGGAAGAAGTTTCATGAGGAGCTGGGTAGTAGGTTGAATTTTAGTATAGCATATCACCCCCAGACAGACGGACAGAGTGAGCATATGATTCAGACACTCGAGGACATGCTCCGGGCATGTGTATTGGATTTCAGGGGAAGTTGGGATACATACTTGCCCTTGGCAGAATTTTCTTACAACAACAGCCATCATTCGAGCATTGGTATGCCACCCTTTGAGCTGTTGTATGGGAGCAGGTGTCGAACCCCCATTTGCTGGGGCGAAGTCGGACAGCGTGTTATGGGCAACACCGAGATCGTACTTCAGACGACAGAGCAGATCCAGCAGATCAGACAGAGGTTATTGACCGCTCAGAGTCGACAGAAGAGTTATGCGGACAGACGTCGGTCCGAGCTTGAGTTTCAGGTCGGCGTCTTTGTGCTCCTGAAGGTCTCTCCTTGGAAAGGAGTGATTCGATTCAGAAGAGGGGCAAGTTGCGGCCCCGATATATTGGTCCATTTCCAATGATCGCGAGGATAGGCAGGGTAGCCTATCGATTGGAATTGCCAGCAGATTTGGGACAAATTCACGACACTTTCCATGTGTCGCGATTGCGGAAGTGTATAGCCGATGAGTCGGCAGTGGTTCCATTAGAGGATATTCAAGTGGATGCGAGCCTGAATTATGCTGAGACACCAGTGGCAATCAGAGATCGGAAAATCAAGGTTCTGAGGAACAAGGAGGTACCCTTAGTTTTGGTTCAGTGGCAGCATCGGAAGGGGTCCGATAGGACTTGGGAGCCGGAGCGTGAGATGCGCCAGTAGCATCCGGAGCTATTTAAAGAGCGAGACTTCGAGGGCGAAGTCTAGTTCTAGTGCGGGAGAATTGTAACAGCTCGGATTCCCAGGTATTATTCATTCTTATATTTTTAGTATTTTGTGAGGAGACTCGGCGAGTTGGAGCTCAAACTTGCCAAGTAGGATCGCAATTTGGACAAGGATTCGCGTCTGGACTCGGCGAGTCCACGCTGTTTAATGAAACCCTAATTCCCCAGGTTTGGAGCCTATTTAACGACACTTAAGCCTCCCATTTGCGACTACTAGTCCCTTGAGAGAACGCTAAGAGAGCTAATTCGTTTTGGGAGAGAGGAAGTCACTTTTTGGCCTTTGTATTCCTTGTTTAGCAAGAGGAAGGTGGCAAGAGCAAGGAGGAGGGGAGATTACAGCAAATCCAGAGTCCAGAGGCTTCATTTTGAGGTAAGGGTTCGAATCTCCTTCAGTTATAGGGTTGATCTTTAGAGTTAGGGTTTTATACTCCTTTTGGAGAGTGATTATGTGAAGCAAATGGTCCCTCTTCGAGTTTGTGCCTTGAATCTGGACTCAAAGAGGTCCAGAGACCTTAATCAATGGAGCTTTTTGGGTTATTATGGAGTCTTTGGACCTAGGTGGTTATTTTTGGGACAAAATATCCTTTTGATGCCTTGTGGGGGTTAAACAAGCATCAAGCTTCGAACTTTACGTGACATTCATGCTTGGGAAGGCTAGATCTAGGGTTTGGGAAAGCAGATCTCACCTTAGAAGGTCAATAAAAGTGTGTGCATGGCATGAACTCGTCGAGTTGTTCTTGGGACTCGGGGAGTAGGGTTGGGGTTTCACGTAATATGTTCAGTCAGTGGACTCGCCGGGTTGGGGGATAACCCAGTGAGTCAGGAAGAGTCAATATGGGGTTGAGTCAAGCCGGAACTCGCCGAGTTGTTCTTGAGACTCGGCGAATTGAATCGTGGTTGCCCTGCGATTCAAGCCAGGTGGAAACTCGTCGAGTTAGGGGAGTGCTTGACGTGCCAAGAAAGATCTGAGGGAGTCAGTGAACGCGTTAGACTCGCCGAGTTGCTTTGGTGCACTCGCCGAGTCTGGTCAAAGTTGACCGTTGACTAGAGTTGACCAATGTTGACTTGATAGGGTTAGTCAACCTTAGTTGTAAAAGTGTTAATTAGAGATATATTGTATTATAGGAAGATTATAGTGCGGGGGATCGAGCACGAGTGATTCCAGGGATTTGCGAGTTATCGAGATACACGAGGTGAGTCTTCTCACTATACTTTACCTTGAGTAGGTAACTAGAGTTATGTGATACAGTGCTTGTATGCTATAAATATGTTATGTGTTGCGCTGCATTATTCTTTGTGATTTATGTTGTGCATGTTTACAGAGTTAAAACCTGAGGGTTCACAGAGTTTGGGTGCACGGACCCACAGAGTTATAGCCTCGAGTGACTAATATGTGTTATATGTGGTATTTTGGGGAACTCACTAAGCTTTGTGCTTACAGTGTTTGGTGTTATTTGTTTCAGGTACTAGTGATGACTGTGGGAAGGCGCCGGCTTGATCAGTACACACACGGGATTTTATGTTATGAGATCTTGGGATTTTTGTACGACATGAATTGTATTTCAAACATCGGTGTTTTTATGACTATTAAATGAATTATGTTTTTATAAAATACGAAAAATTGTTTTGAAATTTACGGTGTTACAGCCCGTATGGAGAATATATGAATTTTATAAGAATTTTTTTTTTGTGCGTGTAGACATAGGGCGCGGTGCACACAAACAATAAGACATGGCCCTCTAGACTTTTGCCACTTGTCACACCAGGAATCCATGGTGCACCCCCCTTCACAGCCTATGTATTCGAATGTTTTCAGTCATTTCTCTTCACACTTTTCTCCAAAATCTCTCTAGATCTCTCTCGTACCCTTAGCCCCTTTACTCACTAGTTCCCGACTAATTTAGCGAGCCCTTGTGGTGTTAGATAGCCAAAGAAAAAGAAGTTCTCGGGTCAGACTTATGTCTGCATAGTTTCCGGTTCTCGATAGAAAAATCTATAAGTTCAGCTACACTTAATTTAATTCAAGTATAAATTCTATTTATTGTTATACTTGTTATACTTAGTATATCAAACAGACCGTGCCTAGTTATTCATTATTTGATAGATCTTGATGTAGCCATTGAGATAATTGAGGAATCCAGACTATCATTATTATAGTCACAAGGAATATGAAATAGACTAAGACTTAGTACCATTGTAATCTGTGTATTTGAAAGGATAAAGTGTTAAGGCGAAGCGATGCCCTAACTTTGAATCACCTACCTTTGTAAGGTGAGTGCGTAGTTACTTTCAAGAGCATAATTTAATAAAGCTATTTATCAAATGTTAATTGTATTAAGTATACTTTGTGTTATTTGTATAACTATAGTAGTACTGATTATTAGTAATTATGTTTGATTGCCTTTAGATACAGTTTTGGATAAAGTGTAATTAGTTCCAAATAAGTTGAATATTGGATAAGTCTCATTCTGGGGTAGAGTGTGAGATCAATGCATAGTGTAGTAGTGTAACATCCATAAAATTCATGAAAATTTAAAACTTTTTCAAACATCCAAAAACCAATATTATAAAATGTTTTCAAAATAGTTTCATATCAGAGTATCCCAGAAATCAAAATCATAAAATGTGAGGAGGTGCACGATCAAGTCTTCGCCTTCCAGCAATCATCTAAAGTACCTAAAACAAAATCCAAACCTGTAAGCCTGAAGCTTAGTTAGTTCCCCCAAAATACCAATGCCATACAAACAAAACGATATCATAACAAACAACATGCATATAGAGTCTGCAATATGACTGGACTGCCTTCACCCGACCTTCAGTCTGTATGGCCCACTCTTAGAACCTTCAGCATGTCTGGTCTGCCCTCCCGGGCCTTCATCCTGTCTTGACCGTTCTCCGGGTCTTCGGCCTATCTAGACCGTTCTTCGGTCCTTCGGCTTGACAGATACGCCTTGATGGGTCTACAATCTATCCAGACCGCCATGGGTCTATTAGCCTAGAGCACAAACTAGGACCGCTTCAACCCATCCCCAAACATACAATTAACATATACATATACATACATACATACATACATATATATATATATATATATGTATATATAAATACACACATACACACACACACACACACACACACACACACACACACATATATATATATATATATATATATATATATATATATATATATATATATATATATCCAACGCCAGCTAGCATGCACAAACAATCAAACCGATCTAACAGATCATTAATCATAGCATTATCCTACATACCAGAATACCGACCTAACAGGTCAATAACATAGCATCATCCTATATACCAGGATACCGACCTAACAAGTTGTCACACCCCGAAACTGAAGGCGGAAATGTTCCCGGGCGGAGGACGTCATGCGTAATATCACAACCAATGTACATAGCAAGCATAGTAAACACAACCAATACATTACATAGAAATATTTACATTTGTTTGAAAGTGAAGTAATACATGTTTATATATACATCAATATAACAAAAGTACAGACGAGACTTCTACACACTCCGTCTTCTCCAAAAGAATGAGGGATACCTATCTAACGAGAACCTGAGAATACAAGCAATTTTAAAAATATCAGCATAAAGCTGGTGAGTTCATAAGCATGTTTGTAAGGAAAACTGGTTATTTAATCTTGAGATAAATACTTCATTTCCTTTGATAAAGATTGCTGTAATATCGAAAACCATTGTTACTAAGTTATGAAATACATATGCATATTTTCCTAGAAAATCCCATATTTTCTAACATGTAAGTCGATTTCCATAAGATAAGAAAAACCCTGACTAATCACCAATAAGTTAAGAAAACCATAAGTTATGATCCTTGGATTACCCTGTAGTACGAAAGTAGGTAGTTTTAATACATAAAATATAGATTAAGATCCCTGGAATACCCTCCAGTACGAAAGTAGGTAGTTTTATTACATAAATAAAACTAAGGAAGAAAGAAAGGAATCCATGAATAAAGTTAGTTAGTTTAATACGTATTATGAGTCGTATAACGATACTGATTTGACCCGTGACCTCCTTGACGTTCTTCAGGCGTCGTTCGATTCCAAAATTTTTCACCCCAGGCGTGCCCGCCTAACTGTAGCTAGCAGTTTAGGTGTGGGATTGTCTGTCCCGAATAGATCTATCCATAAATTTCACGTTCTCCCTCCAGGAGACTCTAGTTATACTTCCGGAGAGGATTTACTGGTACCCCGAAGGGTATAACGAAGACAAGTCTCACAAGCTAGTATTAACTGATTCACGGGAAAATAGATCGTTCTCGAGTTTTGAAATCGCTTGGTACAAGGTAGAGTATAAATAATCAAATACGAGATAATTATTTAACATGATACTCTAGATTAAACATGGATAAACTAAATCAGACATAGTTTATATTATTGACTTTGTACGAAATCTAAATTCGTAAAAGAAGTAATGAAGATCCCAAATTATTCCCATAGTAATTTGAATGATTTGATAAGTTCCCACGTTGTTTGAAAACTATGTAATTATATTCCAGAAATCTCCCTTATGCTCTGCGTATTACAAAATGGATTAAGTATTTAAAATTATTTCATAAAATCGTATAATTACATCAGTTTCAAGTTTCGAAAACGTTTATGATTTGCTTATATTACCCCCTCCCCCCTGTAAACATGAAAAACTCGGAAAAGTGTAGGGGTATGAACTCACCAGTCGAGAAATGTGCCGGGTAGGATGCTAAGTGTCAGTTTAGGGCTTGAACACACACGAGAATCCTATGTAACATGAGGAGATACATAATTGTATCTAATTAGACATTGAACCACTAATTAAGTAAAATAATACACTCCGAGGCGCGAAAACATTTTATCTCAAGTGTTACGAATGATACGGGTTGCATCTAAGGGGGTGTATGGCCTAGATAAGGAGTTTACTCTTCAAGAGTAAACTCTTAGAGGAGATTTCGGCCCATAGACCATATCCCCATGAGTTTACGGTCGTAAAGTCATGGGTGGAGTGTTCTTCGTTGCTCAAAGGTCTTATAACACTTGTGGAAATAGGCTAGGTTAAATTCTAGGGCATAGGAAGTGACCGAGGCTTCAATTTGATCACTTTGAGGAGTTCACGGCTGTAAACATAGAGTATACAGCCATATTATCTTACTTGGACCTTTCTTGCATGATTTAGGGTCTCAGATGAAAGAATACAAGGTTCTATGCATTAATCCAAGCCATAAGGGGAAATTGGGCACCATTTGACCTCCTTAAGGGAGTTTATGGCCAAGGGACCAATCCTTTGGGGATTTATGGCCGTAATCTCCTAAGGTCTTGGTTTATTTTATGTTTAAGGTGCCTACTTCGATGGTGGTTGATTCTAGACATTAACCCAAGCCATAGGAGGTGTTTAAGGGGCAATTTAACTCCTTAAAAGGTGTTTACGGTCTATGAATGAGTGTTTACAGTCCAAGAATGTTCTTGGCACGTAAACTCATGTTTAATCCCCAAATGACAAGTTTTTGGTGTTCTAAACTCAAACATGCAAGTCCTTAAGTCATATCTAAGCACTAGAATTGATTTGGAAGGGTTTTGGGGCTTCAAAACGCCATTTATGGGTGTTTATGGTTTTGGAGTGTTCCAGGGCTGTAAACACATGTTTTTGAGAGTTTTGGGTGATTTAAACACAAATTTGCATGCTAAACAAGCTAAATAACAAGTTAGGATAGATTACTTACGAGTTTGGAGCTTGAAGGAGTTGTTTTTGGATCAAAATTTAAGTTTTAGAGAGAGAGTGTTAAGAGGGTGGAAAAGCTTCAAATGAAGGTCCACTCACCCTTATATAGGGTTTGAGTTTACAGCCCGGAGGAAATCTACCCGATACCAACGTTAAACGGGGCTTATGGTCGTACCCGATTAAATGTTCGTAACCCGACATGGTCGTGAATTAGAAACTTTTAAAAAGAATATCGAGGGTGTTTCACATCTTTCTAATGCGTTTAAACACTCATGAAGTCATAATAAAAGTCTCAATTTAAATAATCTAATCCAAAATGTTAACGGAAAAGTTTGATAAAGAGAAGTTTATAAACGGAAAAGGGGTTATAATGACGGGATAAATTTCAGGTTGTCACATTATCCCCCCCTTAGAGGGAATTTCATCCTGAAATTTAGAATTAGGATACAAATCATGGATTTGGAAAGAGATGCGGATATTTCTGTTTCATCGAGTCTTCGCGCTCCTAAGTGAATTCGGGTCCCCGCTTGGCATTCCAGCGAACCTTCACTATCGGGATGCGGCTTTCTTTCATACGTTTGATCTCTCGATCCATCATTTCTATTGGTTCTTCTACGAAGTTTAGGTTTTCATTGATCTCGATCTCATCAAGAGGGATCATGAGGGTTTCATCCGATAGGCACTTCTTAAGGTTAGAGACGTGGAATACAGGATGAATGTTGCCAAGTTCTTGAGGTAGTCGGAGTTTATAGGCTACGGGACCGATCATAGCAAGGATCTCGAAAGGTCCTATGTACCTCGGGTTAAGTTTTCCACGCTTTCCAAAGAGTATCGTGCCTTTCTAGGGCGAGACCTTCAACAGGACACGATCTCCAACCTGGAATTCCAAGGGTTTTTTTTATCATTTATCGGTGTAACTCTTTTATCTGTCTCGTGAAGCTTTCAGTCGTTCTCAGATCTGGATGATCTTATCGGTGGTTTCGTGGATTACTTTAGGACCAGTGAGAGCACTATCGGGGACTCGAATCTTAGCTAGCTGCGTGTCCCCTACCTCGGCCCAGCATAGAGGGGATCTGCACTTGCAACCGTAGAGGGCTTCGAACGCGGCAGCCTTGATGCTGGTGTGGTAGCTGTTGTTATACGAGAACTCGATCAAGGGTAAATAGGTGTCCCATGATTTTCCGAAATCGATGATACATGCTCTCAACATGTCTTCCAGGGTCTGGATAGTTCTCTCACTCTACCCATCTTTCTGAGGATGATAAGTTGTACTCATATCCAGCCTAGTTCCAAGAGCTTTCTAAAGGGACTGCCAAAATCTTGAGGTAAACTTGTTATCTCGATCAGAGATAATGGATGCAGGCACACCGTGCAGTCGGACTATCTCTTGAATGTAGATTCGCATGAGTCTTTCTATCTTGAAAGATTCTTTAATCGGAAGGAAGTGAGCGGATTTTGTCAATCGGTCAACAATTACCCAAATGGTGTCGTACCCACTCGGAGATTTGGGTAACTTGGTGATGAAATCCATAGTAATCATCTCCCATTTCCACTCAGGTATCTCGGGCTACTGGAGCAGACCTGAGGGCTTCTGATACTCGACCTTTACCTTGGCGCAAGTCAGACACTTGCCCACAAAGGTAGCGATTTCGGCTTTCATGTTTGGCCACCAGTATTGTTTCTTGAGATCCAGGTACATCTTATCCGAACCTGGGTGAACAGAGTATCTGGTCTTGTGAGCTTCGTTCATAACAAATTCCCTGAAACCTCCGAACTTTGGGGTCTAGATTCGATCCATGAAACAGTAGACTCCGTCACCTCTTATCTCAAGTTTCTTATCCATTCCCCTCAAGGCTTCAACACGTTCTCTGGTTTTAGGGCTTCCAACTGGGCTTCTCGGATTTGTGTGGATAAGTGGGAATGGATGGCCATTGTTAGAGTCTTCACCTTGTTGCCTGAGCTTTCCTTTCGGCTAAGGGCATCTGCTACCACATTGGCCTTCCCGGGATGGCAGTGGATTTCGCACTCATAATCACTGAGCAGCTCTACCCATCGCCATTGTCTCATATTTAAGTCCTTCTGATTGAAGATGGGCTGAAGGCTTTTATGGTCGGTGAAGATCGTGCACTTGGTTCCGTAGAGATAATGTCTCCAAATCTTCAGTGCGAAGACCACTGCTCCTAACTCCAGGTCATGAGTCGTGTAGTTAACTTCGTGTGCCTTCAGCTGTCTCGAGGCATAAGCGATAACCTTTCCTCTCTGCATAAGTACACAACCTAAACCCTGATTGGACACATCACATTAGACAACAAAATCCTCTGTCCCTTCGGGCAGGGATAGGATAGCTACGCTACACAAGGCTCGCTTCAACGTTTGGAATGCAGTATCTTGATTTTCACTCCAACAAAAGGGTACACCTTTTTGTGTCAGAGTGGTTAGGGGTTTGGCAATTCTAGAAAAATTCTGGATGAATCTGCGATAATAGCCGGTGAGACCTAAGAATTGATGGATTTCTGTGGGTTTCTTCGGTGCCAACCAATTCTCTATCTCCTTGATTTTGGATGGGTACACGTGTATACCCTCCTTGCTTATCACGTAACCAAGGAAAGTTACCTTCCGAATCCAGAACTCGCACTTGGAGAATTTCACGTACAGCTTTTCCGATCTAAGAGTTTCCAACACTAACCTCAAGTGTTATTTGTGATCTTCTTCGCTTCTGGAATACACAAGTATGTCGTCAATGAACAAGATAGTGAACTTGTCCCATTAGGGGCGACACACCCGGTTCATCAGGTCCATGAACACTGCCGGTGCGTTGGTTAGACCGAATGGCATCACCACGAACTCGTAGTGACCATAACGAGTCCTGAATGTCGTCTTGGAAACATCACTCTCATGAACTCATAACTGATGGTACCCTGATCTAAGATCTATTTTCGAGAAATAACTGGCTCCCTGAATTTGATCGAAATGGTCATCTATTCGAGGAAGAGGATAACGTTTTTTTGACGGTCAATTTGTTCAACTCACGGTAGTCTATACACATATGAAAGGATCCATCTTTCTTCTTCACAAATAATATCGGGGCTTCCCAAGGTGAGGAACTTGGTCTGATGAACCCTTTGCCGAGTATTTCATTGAGTTGACTGGATAACTCCTGCATTTCTGTTGGTGCTAAGCGATACGGAGACTTGGCTACAGGATTTGCTCCAGGAATTAGGTTGATGCGAAATTCGACTTGACATTCGAGAGGGATTGCCGGGAGCTCTTCGGGAAAGACATCAGGAAAGTTACAGAATTTGGGGATGCTCTCGAGGTCTTTAACTTCCTGTTTCTCGTTGATCACATGAGCTAGGAATGTGTAGCACTCCTTTCGCAGAATTTTTTGAGCTTTGATGCATGAAATGATGGGAAGATTGGAACTAAGTTTATCGCCGTAGATCATGAGAGTCTGGTCAGAGGGAAGATTGAGACGGATGGCTTTTTCGTAACAAAGGATATCAGCTTGATTCGGACTCAACCAATCCTTGCCAATGATAACATCAAAGCTCTTTATGGAAACTGGCATTAGGTTGATGGAAAAGGAATGATTGTTTAAGGTAAGGGTATAGCCTATGAATATATCGTTAGCGTTCTTTCTCACCGTTAGCCATCTCGACGGTAAATGTTTTGGTTAGTGGTTGAGGACTATGTTTAAGGAGATGTTTGAATGAATGGCTAACAAAACTTCTTTCAGCACCAGAATCGAAAAGGATACAAGCATAAGAGTTGTCGAGAAGGAACGTACCCGAGACAACGGTAGGATCGGCGACTGCGTCATCTCGTCCCATAGTTAGAACTCTCCTAGTGTTGTCAGTTGTTGCTGCCTTGGGGTAATTTCTCTTGAAATTCATGACTTCACTGTAACCGTAGCAGGCCTGACCGACACCTGCTCCAGAAGCTTGATTGGTTGGTTGGGTTGGGTTTCTGCAGTTTCGAGCGATGTGGCCCTTCTTGCCACAGTTGTTGCAGAGCTTTTCACGACAAGGCCCAGGAGTACAATGGTGGTAACTACACTTGTCACACCAGGGGAGGGTACCAGTGTATCAACTGGTAGGAGCTTGAGCTGTAGGAGCGGCAGCAGGAGTTGTAGCAGCGTGAACTGCCACAATTTGCTGTTTCTTCGAGGATCCTTGCGAACCCTGACCCTTCCGTTTGTCCCAGAATTTCTTTTTATTTTCACCTCTCCCTTTAGTCAGTTCAGGAGCGGTTGCCACCTCGTCAAGATCGTCACCATGATCAATCACAGTTTGCGCCAAGCATTTAGCACTGTCGAATGTGTTTGGCTTCGCAACCAAAACATTTCCCTTGGTTGGTTGGGTCAGCCCCCAGATGAATCTTTCAATCTTTTTACTTTCTGGGGTAACCATTCCCGGACAAAGAAGTGCTATGTCTTCAAATATGGAGGTGTAAGCGGCGACATCGGAACCCTTCATCTTTATGTTCCAGAGTTCGTACTCCAATTTCTACATTTCGCCCTGCGGGAAGTACTCTGCAAGTAGAAGCTCCTTCATGCTCTCCCAACCCATAGCACTGGCTATAGGCGGGGTTAAGGATTTGACTCGGCCATTACACCAAGTCAGGGCTTTATCGGTGAAAGTGCAGGCGGCGAACTTCAGCTTGTCAGCTTCAGAATAAACACAGATTTCGAAAATAGGCTCGATCTTCTCAAACCATCGAGTCAGAGAAATAACACCTCTAGTGCCATTGAAAGGTGTGGTTTTTGCGTTCATAAAGTCTTTGTAGGAACACTCCTTCCGGTGTCCCTGACTACCTTCCTGGTTTTGGGGCTAAGTGCCACCTCCTAGCCTGCCGGAACCACCAGGGTTCATTTGAGACATGGCGGTAGCCACAGCAGCAGTAACAACAGCTGCTTGGATCATGGCGGGATCAAATGGAGAAGGTGGTGGAGGAGGATTGTTGTTCCTTGAGTTGGGTCTTCTTCTTGGAGGCATCCTGATCTAAAATGACCATGAAAGGGAGGATGGTAAGTCCTCTAAATTGAATCAAAAGATATGAAACAAAAGATATCTCACTATGACAGATAAAGTGTTCTACTATGCGATAATATATAGGAAAGCTACCAAAGCAAGGGAATTTATCACTAAAGGAAATGAGTAGCAACACTTGAATGAGGATTTCTATAACGAAGTTGACTCTAGAAAATACTCCCATAGTATTTTATGTTTCACTGCGACAATGACTCATTGTTTGAATATTTGGTAAGTTTTAGGCTTGCTGCACACCACAGCCACTCCCAAGCACATGTTGGCCGTGTCTCGAATGAATATAGTTGATCAGGCTATATTGACCCTAGACACGACTACATAACTTCCCACATTTAACCGCAGTATCCAACACCCAATTACTTATGTTTTGTTCTACTCGAGGTTACAGTTTTTAGCGTTTAGGTATTCTTGTATACTTATGAAAAATAATTATACTTTAAAGTATACTTTTAGTTCAGTGCACTTCGGCCCCTTAGTCTTTATAGTTATATAACATGTAAGGTTCGGTATACTCAGTTCACTATAAACAAGGGCTCTGATACCAATCTATCACACCCCGAAACCGAAGGCGGAAACGTTCCGGGGCGGAGGACGTCATGCGTAGTATAGCAACCAATGTACATAGAAAGCATAGTAAACACAACCAATACATTACATAGAAATATTTACATTTGTTTGAGATCGTAGTAATACATGTTCATATATACATTAGTATAACAAAAGTAAAGACGAGACTTCTACACACTCCGTCTTCTCCAAAAGAACGCGGGATACCTGTCTAACGAGAACCTGAGTATACAAGCAATTTTAAAAATATCAGCATAAAGCTGGTGAGTTCATAAGCATGTTTGTAAGGAAAACCGGTTATTTAATCTTGTGATAAATACTTCATTTCCTTTGATAAAGATTGTTGTAATATCGATAACCATTGTTACTAAGTTATGAAATACATATGCATGTTTTCCCAGAAAATCCCATATTTTCTAACATGTAAGTCGATTTCCATAAGATAAGAAAAACCCTGACTAACGTAAGTTAAGAAAACCATACGTTATGATCCTTGGATTACCCTGTAGTACGAAAGTAGGTAGTTTTAATACATAAAATATAGATTAAGATCCCTGGAATACCCTCCAGTACGAAAGTAGGTAGTTTTATTACATAAATAAAACTAAGGAAGAAAGAAAGGAATCCATGAATAAAGTTAGTTAGTTTAATACGTATTATGAGTCGTATAACAATACTGATTTGACCCGTGACCTCCTTGACGTTCTTCAGGCATCGTTTGATTCCAAAAATTTTCACCTCAGGCGTGCCCGCCTAACTATAGCTAGCAGTTTAGGTGTGGGATTGTCAGTCCCGAATAGATCTATCCATAAATTTCACGTTCTCCCTCCAGGAGACTCTGGTTATACTTCCGGAGATGATTTACTGGTACCCCGAAGGGTATAACGAAGACAAGTCTCACAAGCTAGTATTAACTGATTCACGGGATAATAGATCGTTCTCGAGTTTTGAAATCGCTTGGTACAAGGTAGAGTATAAATAATCAAATACGAAATAATTATTTAACATGATACTCTAGATTAAACATGGATAAACTAAATCAGACATAGTTTATATTATTGACTTTGTACGAAATCTGAATTCGTAAAAGAAGTAATGAAGATCCCAAATTATTCCCATAATAATTTGAATGATTTGATAAGTTCCCACGTTGTTTGAAAACTATGTAATTATATTCCAGAAATATCCCTTATGCTCCGCATATTACAAGATGGATTAAGTATTTAAATTTTTTTCATAAAATCGTATAATTACATCAGTTTCAAGTTTTGAAAACCTTTATGATTTGCTTGTATTCCCCCCTCCCTCCCTGAAAACATGAAAAACTCGAAAAAGTGTAGGGGTATGAACTCACCAGTCGAGAAATGTGCCGGGTAGGATGCTAAGTGTCAATTTAGGGCTTGAACATGCGCGAGAATCCTATGTAACATGAGGAGATACATAATTGTATCTAATTAGACATTGAACCAGTAATTAAGTAAAATAATACACTCCGAGGTGCGAAAACACTTTATCTCAAGTGTTACGAATGATACGGGTTGCATCTAAGGGGGTGTATGGCCTAGATAAGGAGGTTACTCTTCAAGAGTAAACTCTTAGAGGAGATTTCGGCCCATAGACCATATCCCCATGAGTTTACGGTCGTAAAATCATGGGTGGAGTGTTCTTCGTTGCTCAAAGGTCTTATAACACTTGTGGAAATAGGCTAGGTTAAATTCTAGGGCATAGGAAGTGACTAAGGCTTCAATTTGATCACTTTGAGGAGTTCACGGCTGTAAACATAGAGTATACAGCCATATTATCTTACTTGGACCTTTCTTGCATGATTTAGGGTCTCAGATGAAAGAATACAAGGTTCTATGCATTAATCCAAGCCATAAGGGGAAATTGGGCACCATTTGACCTCCTTAAGGGAGTTTATGGCCAAGGGACCAATCCTTTGGGGGTTTATGGCCATAATCTCCTAAGGTCTTGGTTTATTTTATGTTTAAGGTGCCTACTTCGATGGTGGTTGATTCTAGACATTAACCCAAGCCATAGGAGGTGTTTAAGGGGCAATTTAACTCCTTAAAAGGTGTTTACGGTCTATAAATGAGTGTTTACAGTCCAAGAATGTTCTTGGGTCGTAAACTCATGTTTACTCCCCAAATGACAAGTTTTTTGTGTTCTAAACTCAAATATGCATGTCCTTAAGTCATAGCTAAGCACTAGAACTGATTTGGAAGGGATTTAGGGCTTCAAAACCCCATTTATGGGTGTTTACGATTTTGGAGTGTTCCAGGGCCGTAAACACATGTTTTTGAGAGTTTTGGGTGATTTAAACACGGATTTTCATGATAAACAAGCTAAATAACAAGTTAGGATAAATTACTTACGAGAAGTTAAACTTGGCCAACCGTTGGTCAAAGTCCAAGTCAACGGTCAAGGTCAACAGTCCATGTTGACCCAACTCGTCGAGTTCATCCACCGACTCATCGAGTTCCTTCAGAACTCAGAACCCAAAAACTCGAGTCAACTTACTGAGCTACCTAAGCAACTCATCGAGTTCTTCAGTGTCCAGAAGACCGGGAAAACCCTAATCAACTCGCCGAGTCATCTCACCCATTCACCGAGTTCACTCAGAATCTAGAAGGCGGGTCATCCCCATCCAAATCATCGATTTCCTTCAACCCTTTTCTCATTCAAACGCTTATAAGTGAAACCAAGGCTCCAAACTGTAGATCTAGCCTCCTAGGGTGTAGTTGCCACGTAAATTTGCCAACTTTATGTGCATGCAAGGCCTGAAAGGGATTAAAAAACTAGAACCAAGCTTAATAATAGGTTTAGGACATAGAGAAATGCTAAAGCTTGCTAAAGTTGAGAAATTTATGTCCATAAGGGACTAGAGGAGTCCAGATCTGAACTCCCCACTTCAAAACGTGCTCAATACCAGAAATGCCTCAAGAATAAGTTAGAAATGACCCTAAACTCTTGAATGGAGACATCGAACAAGAAAATGATCAAGGTAATGACTTTTTACCTTCAAATGAATGCCAAAACGAAGTAGATGCTGGACTACAAGCTCCTTCTCGTTACAAGCTTCTCAATCTTCAAGTCTCTTTAGGAAATGCACCTAACATACATACTCTTTAGCCATACACATACTCAAAATAGAAGGTTAGCTCAATTAGGGTTTATTTTCTGGATGTGAAGGTGGTAAGGGAGGTTGGAAAGAGGACTTAAGGTCCTTTAAATAGGTTGCAAACCCTAAAAATTAGGGTTTATCGAGTAGGTCCAAAAGTTCACGCAGCCTGATCGATTTCTACACGACGAGTTGGGCCATCCAACTCGTTGAGTAGGTCAAAAAATATGAGTATAAAAGCTTCAAATTTATACGTGGGAGTCGGGATGTTACAAGTATACTCCACTTTTTAAATCATCAGAAATGGCAGTTCCAGAACAGACAAATGGCAAGTATGTTCAGGTCATCGACGAGGGTAGATGACAACACTTGACTATTCTAAACTACCTAGTGAATTATGTATCTATTGTGGACTTATAACCCATAGACATAAATAAAATGTAATACCATATTTATGAAATACTCTATACATTGGTTACCTTTATATGACTTACACTCGCCAAGTACTCCTGTAGCTGTAAGTCAACAGTTGTTCAGACAATTCATCAGGTAAGGTGATTCTTCGAGATGATCGTTGAATTAAGATTTGTAAGAATCGATTGGGTAGGGTAGGTGGTCTTACATTAGATTATACACACCTATAATGTTTGATTGTGTTAATGTTATTGTAATTTAATTATCATTAAATTATTATGGGCTTTAAAACCCAATCTATCTTACCAGGTTTTCCAATCCACTCAATTTCTATGCATCACAGGTAGCGGAACCAAGGCTACTGGAAACTAGATACGATGCTAAGTGAGATAAGAGATGTGCATGTAATTGTATTTTAGGACCTTTTTATTTTTACATTGTAACCTATGTTTGGATATTAATGGTGACATTCATGGTATTTTAATAAAATGAAATAACTTATTTTATTTCAATTGTCTTAAACTGGGATTTTCCGCGACACAACAATTTAAATGTCACACCCCAAAACCAAGAACGGCGGAAACGTTTTGGGGCGGAGGACGTTTTGTAATGTATCACAACAATGCAAAGTAGTAAACAAGCAACAACATCATCCATTTCATTAATAGTATAATTTTAATTACAAGTGTGTCCTGTCATAGTATAAAACAACATAAGAAATATTCAAAATAAAAGACGAGTCTTGACTGCTCCATCTTCGCAAAACCTGGTCGTCGTACCTATCTATTTGTGACCTGAGAATACAAGTTATTTTGAAAGCGAGTATCAACAAGAAAGCTGGTGAATTCATAACTATTTATGTGTCTTTGGTTTGTAAAATTGTAAAGAAAAGACTTGTAATTGTTTGGAGAAAAGTTTGTATAAGTATGAGAATGTTTGTAAGTACTTGTAAACATTTGAATACCATAGAAAATCTCATATTTCCTACTAGTATAAAAGGTAGTCTTCTACTAAGACCAGACTGTTTTGAAAGTAGACTTCTACCAAGACTCGATTGTTTTGTATGTCTGTTTCTTGTAAAAGTGTGTAATTTTCCCAAGTGTAACTATCATTATCAAAATATAGTTTGTACAATAATGTTTAAGTGAAGTAGTCACCAAATAAATGTAAAGGGGTAAATTAATGTAGTATTGTAGTATTGTATTAAGTGACTACTATTGTACTAATTGCCTTAATTGAGTATTAAGGTATAATGTGATGGCTAGATCCCATAGTAAACGCTCCCCTGTCAAGAGATTCTAGGAACCAAACACGACCCCTATAATGATTGTAAGCCGTGAACATCAACATTACGATTATATGATCATGTATACCCAATATAACTATCACCTTTTGTTTAGAACAATGTGTTAGTGATTCATTGGTATAGTTAGATCATATACTTGTTCCATGCTATAGCACCTTATTATGTTTGTTCTATTATCGTGTATTGTATCTTCCTCCCTGTTTCTTTTTATTGTGTGTTCTCTTATGTTATCGTGTATTGTAATTGTATATCTGTAATTGTATCTCTTCATATAGTATGTATTGTATTAGTATAGACTCATGAATGAATTGACTCTTGTGTGATTCCTTGTACTTGGAATAGTAAGTAGTATCTCCTAACTATACCTATTATAGTTACTAGTAATGTACGTGTATAACCGAAAGTACGCATTTGCTACCCAAAGGTACTGAACTGACTGATGGAACTTTTATGTATATATATGTATACATGATATATAACTAATATTTAGACGACATTCGGACGAATAACCGATACCCTAAGGCCACATTTCAACGAGGAAAAGGAAATAAAGCGAGCTACTGACTGATGGAACTTTTATGTATATATATATATATATATATATATATATATATATATATATATATATATGTATACATGATATATAACTAATATTTAGACGACATTCGGACGAATAACCGATACCCTAAGGCCACATCCCAACGAGGCCACATCAAAAGCCTCAAAATTTTGATCAATTAATGAAAAAGCCCCAGATACCGGCTAAATCTATGAAACCGGCCACGAAAGGTTATTCCGAAGTTTTAGTGGATAATCTATCTTTTTTTATAAACAAAAGTTTATTTTGGATTTTACCGTAAACTGACATATAATATTGGAACTTTATTTGAGAGTTTCCTTGTAGTTTTATATCAAAGTACAGTAGTTATTTTTTAAAATGGAAAATTTTCGATGTACTTTATATTGAAATACCAGGCTTTACATAAGAGTACAAAAATGTGTGACCTGATAGGGGTGTCCGTCTGGGTGGATCGGTTGGATCCGATCCAATTAAGTAAATACGAATTGATTTCGGTTTTCAAAATATGGATACGAATAGTTCAAAATAAATTCAAATCTGATATAATTTGATCCGATTACAATTCGGTTGGATTGGTTTTTCTAATTCTGTTTTCGAAAACCAAAACATTTTAAAACGACATATAATTATAATATTGTCCAATTTTTACAAAAGAAGCTAAAATAAATTATATAGTTGCGATTTAAAATTTATAAACAACTACTAAGAATATATATTGTAGTTTACTATTTAATAGATAAAAAAAAAACTTTTGAGAGAAAGTATATATTAATGTTTTTTATTATGTAAAACTCTTTTGAAGATATAAATTATAAAATTACTAAATAATTATAGATATATTAAAAATAAATACATAATAAATTGTTATTCGGTTTTTTTTTTTGGATTATTCGGTTCTTGTTTTATAAACCAAAACCAATCCGAAACCAAAATAATAATTCAGTTTTGTTGAAAACCAATCTAAAAATCTGAAATCTAAACCATATAGTCAAATCCAAATTATAGAATTAGTTAATTTGGTTTTATCCAAATAATAAACAATCATACACATCATATACCAAATGAGCTATGAAATACAACCTACTTCGGTATCTATACCACTTTTGTTATCAAAAACTAATTGTCAATCCTCTTTCTTCGGTATGTAGAAACTTCGGAAAAACAAAGGAGTATCCGGCTTCCTCACAACACTGGAACTCAACAATGTATATTATATGTTTATATAATTAAATGCTATTTAACTATGGTAAAATTATATATAAATCAGCAGTTGATGTCTCAGTGGTGACTATTTTGAAAAAATGATGATATTACATGACAATATTTGCAAATCTGTATATGCCAATGAAAAAACTTACGAAATTGCGTAAGTCTTGATGAGCTTAGAAAACCTAAATATAAACGCTTTGGTAAAATAAGAGGATACAATTTTAAACTAACCAAATGAAATCAGTCGCGTATTAATTGGAATATTATTCTTGCATTCGTAAAATTCCAAAATTGTTCTAGTACAAACATATAGATACCTCTTTTTGCCTAGTGTGGATGGTTCTAATCTCTACGATAAAGATATATTTCGCTTTCATATAGAGGTGGGAACGATTGATTGTGGACGTATTTTATGTTTGATAAAAAAAAATTAAAAATTTATCTAAAACAATTCAATAAACTAATAGAAAATTTTAGCTAAAAAGCACGCCGATTCCAAAGATGCTGAAGCTCAAACAAAATCGTATCTAAATATGTTTCTTATTATAACTACTACCCATCTTGTGCTGACCATTGACCAAAATTGTTGTGGCTCCTACCCGTCCGATTCTCCATTTTGCACCTAGAATATCCCAGAGAAAACGGTTT